>NW_020874417.1:9612661-10922661 GCF_003935025.1 Abrus precatorius | reverse complement strand
CTAACATACCACTCTCTCAACTTGATTGCTGGTAATTGCTTGTTTATTCGAAACATGTTCCTAAGGAGGACATAAATGTGATCAGCTACGATAGGGAGAAAGCTTATGCGACATGTTTTATAAACATTGTTGTGTTTATTACTTGTCTGTAGGCATTGTAAACACTGATACAACTCCCAATCTTGTCTCGAATTACCTTTATTTGTGAGTATTTTAGATCACAGTTTGTATTTATTTAGCTATAACTTTCAATTACTACTCGGAAGAAATGTTACTAATACATTACTATTATTATTATTATTATTATTATTATTATTATTATTATTATATATATATATATATATATGAGATAAGATCTTCTTACACCAATGTAAGTCTAACAACTCTTACACCTAATAAATTATAACTCGTTATATTTAAGTTAAATAGAAGGCTCAAATTGGATGTAAGAGTTTTTAGACTTAGACTGATTTAAAAAGATTCTTGTCATATATATATATATAACTTACATTATTTGTTGTTGTTAACTCTGACATACCTATTCAGTAACTAATTTTGTAAAATAAAGTAAAACTATACAGTAATTGAACAAGTTTAAAATTTAATATTGCAAATATTTGAAAAGTGTAAAACTTTTTTACCCTTATCTCACGTTTTAATAACTCGTTGCAAAAGTTATTAAGCAACATTTTTCAATGTTTACAAAATTTTCATCTAGATTTTTCTTTAAAAAATTTCTCTTGTTTTAAGGGAATTAAATTATAATTACTAATTTTATTTTATTTTTACAGAAAAGCTCGAGTTGGCATGACCCCACATAAAACATGAAAATAAAGTATTCATAGGTATAAAATGTGATTCATCACATTAAAATAGGATATGAAAACCAATATATTGGAATTTTCATAAGAATTGTAACAATTAAAATCTTATAGAAATTTAAAGTAATTATAAGATATATCATTATTTTGTTTTGTGTGGTTAACTCTGTATGTAGTCCAATAGTTGGTCCTAAATTCAAATAAATGAAGAAAGTTATTTTAGGTCTTTGATAGTCAATGTAAAAAATTTCAACAAATTTTACTTGAAAGTGAAAAACAGTTGAATATTTAGAAACAGTCAATAAAAAGGGATAGTTGAACAACACAAGATACTGCTAACAATATTTGAAACAAAATGGTTATAAAAGTCAACAAAGTTGCTTAAAAAATTTTAAGTGAATATAGAGGTTTTGGACTAAAAGATAAGGAATCATGATAGTGGAATGAAAGTATGAAAGAGAAGATTAAGAGAGAAAATTATGTGATTTAAAACTTTACATACATGCAATAATGCTAAAAATTAGGTAAGGTATTGAACTGCAAGAAATTATAATAGAAAAATAGTGAGTTAAGTATGTTCTAAAGCTTTTAAAGGGTTCTATCTAGATCTTGGGACAAAGTATGTTAAAAGAAAAATTTATAAACTTAAAAAAAAAATAGAAAATTTAGAGATTTGGATCAAGTTACATGTATCAAGGATGAAAAAAAAAATTAAATTTCAAATCGAGGCATCTAAAACCAATGGAAGAAATATTTCTATAAATTTTTTAATGATAGACAAGGAACAAATAGACATATAGCAATATTACAAGTGTAAGCTAATTATTTAAATTTAAGATATTATAGAAGGATTCAAGTTGGAGAAGTAAAAGAAACTTTCGAGTGGATAAATAATAGTAAAGCGCTTGATCCTGATAATATCCTCAGAAATTTAGAAAAGTTTGAGAAAAATAAGGACTTGAGTGGCTCACTAAGCTCTTTAATAATATTTTAATATTTAAGAATATGTCAGATAAATGAAAAAAGAGTACTTTAGCTCCTATATGTAAGAACAAGGATGATATCTAAAAATGTGCAAATTATTGAGGGATTAAACTTATAGTTACTCTATAAAGTCAAAAAATGTGATTAAATATAGACTACAGAAAGAAACTAAGATTTAGAAAATCAATTTAGTTTTATACTAAAAGATTCATAATAAAAGTTATATATCTTTTACAAAAAATAAAGGAAAAGTATCATTACAAAGAAAATGACTTGCATATGATTTTCATTGACTTGGAAAAGACATATGATTGAGTACTAAGGAAAATGCTATGGAAGACTTTAGAAAAGAAAAAGATTTGTGTAACATATATTTAGGTTATACAAACCATATATGAAGGGGGTAATTACATGTGTGTAAACTTCAATAGAAATAGATTTACAACAAGACTTTGCTTTAAGTCTTCACTTGTTTAATCTAGTTTTAAATGTGCTTAGAAGTGACATACAAAATATTATCCCTCAATGTATGATGTAACATTCTACTTTATAAACTCTCAATTAGAGAATTAGTGATTTTATATATATATATATATATATATATATATATATATATATATATATATATACTACTAATAATCTTCCCCTCATACGTAATAACAATGTATTAAACCATTAATTGCAAAAATAAACTTTAACAAGCAAATTTTAAATAACACATTTCAGAATTTCGTCACTGCATAAAGTACTTAAGGTAAACTTTCATAAATATTTAGATATCCTTTTACAGTAATACAAAGGGAAAAATGGTTAGTAAGTTCCCCGCATTACACAACACTGTTTATTGGGGAACTCAATTACCATTTTACCTATCAACATAATTACATTCATATAAAACATTAGTTACAATTCTTCAAAATAATAAAAGTAACACTGGAGATGACATCCTACAGAGCAGCATAACTAATCAAAAAGAGTGGCTTCTACTCAGTACCATAAAGATCTATGAACAACAAAATAATACCTACGACTAACCTTTGCCATTATACAAAAAAAAAAATAGTATCAGTCCTACTCCGAATCCATATCTTCAGACTCATCGGTATTTAAAGGATCATAATCCTCTGGAATATCAATATCCATTTTCTCCTCCTCAGTTGGAGGGGAATTGGTGGTGGTATGGGCTGAAAAGGATTATTATTATCTAAGTCAAGGGTTAGTCTAGTCCTTATGGTAATAGGGACACCACCTCCAGGTCCTGCCGCTCTCCTCAAAAATATAGTAAGTATACCTGCAAAAGTATGGGTGTGTCTATTCCAATCGTGCTGCCATCGATGTGGCTCTGGGCTAATGAGTCTGATCGTCATATTCATTTGGTGTGGAATCTGGCCTATCTCTCTCTGCTACAAGTGGTAACCGATCAAGTCCAATGAATACCACAGGTATAGAGAAAATAAAGAAAATAGAAACAACGATAGGGTGAGCCACAGTTCATACATCACGTTAAAATCAAACATCATAAACATTCACAGATCAATCGCATTCTAAAAGAATGATGATGATGGTGCATGATCCTAGTTTATTTTTCTAAAATATCCATGCATGCGAGCCCGAATCATTTCTTAAATCAGTGCTGGGGTAGCCAGGAGTTGACACTTCTAGGTATGAAAATTCACCCACGAAATTGTTGAGATCTATGCTCAAATATGAACATAGTAGCTCATTGACCATGATATACGGCAAGAGCACAGTCAGGTACAGGAGAGTTTGTACAGTGGGATCCCCAACAACAGGTAGCAAGCCTGAGCCTTTTAGGGCTTCCAACCACTACCCTTCCTATCCCCAAGTCCTCCCTCAAGGCCTTCCCATCGTATTCCCAGAGTCCATAGTCTCTGATTCCCTATTTTGCACAAAATACCATTTTTGAACGAGTAATGTATGAGTTTCTAAGTGGTTTTTTCTTAGAAAAGTCCTATATTTCTGAGTTTCTAAGTGATTTTTTCTTAGAAAAGTCCTATATTTCTAAATTCTTAAATTTGTTTGAGAATGATTAAAAAAAAATTTCTAAGACTGAATATTTTTCAAAATTTCGACAGAGTTTCCCCTGTAATACGGATTTTCTAAAATTTTCCAAATATCTGTTGCAATCAGAAAACTTTCCAATACAGTTTATAAGAGTTCTCAATCCATCATTCAATCATTTCAATTTATTTTTATTAAACTTTCCTATGAAAAACCACCATGCACATAAATGCTCACTCAAAGACGACTCATATCATATAACACAATTTATGTCTTAATGAAGTATCAAACATATATTTCCATCACCAAACACATAAGCAAACCATTATCAAAATTAAGCATATAAGGAAATCACAATCATTAATCATAACAAAATTTAGACAATTTCAACAAATAAGGTTAAATAAGTTTATGATGTAACCCTTACTACATAGCCCACCATTTACCTGTTACGTCCACGTTTGTTCTCTCTAACGCTTGAAGTTGATTTTCGATGAAATCTATACACGTAATGAAACGCTAGTTAGAACTTTATAGTTCTCTGATTTTATCTTGTGGGAATTTTAAACTCACTTTGTTTTGTTAATCCATTTTTTTGTAATATGTTAAGCTCACATTTACCCCACACTTAACTTAAAAAAATCATCCTAGTTGGTACACACTTAGAGTAGGAAGAATCCTAATGGCGAGCATGAACAAGGTTCAGTACTTTGGAATTTTCTAGAGTTATATAGACTGTTTTGGCATGAGGTCAAAGCCAAAATTTCAATAACGTAATTATATACAATATTGATGTAGAGGTCAAAGTCTAATTCGAAATAGATTGTGCAATAAAGTTGATCAAAGTCATGATAGGGAAATTTTCGAGCAGATTGTACAAGGTTCAATGTTTTTGCCATAACTCAAGATATACTTAATATTTTAACATGAGACCAGTTTCTAAATTTCAAGGGTTTATTTATCTACAACTTTTATGAAGGAATTAAGTTCAAATACCCTATATAATAGTGCCAGTTTTCAGGTTACAGTAGCTGTTTCTGACAGAGATCAACTACACTAAGACTCTGAACATACCTTAGTAATCTGGCCATATCTCAAGCTACACATAAGATATTGACATGAAACCAATTTCTAAATTTCAAGTATATAATTTCCTACAACTTTTATGAAGGAGTCAATTCCTAATTTTACACTCATAAGTCTCATTAAACCAAAATCCGTGACTGTTAGAACAGGACAACCTCCTAAGGTGACAGCTAGAACACCTATTAATAAAATAGACATAACTTAAGTTACAAATATCCGTTTGAGGTGAAACCAGTGGCTAAATTTCAAGTATTAAAAGGGCTAAAACTTTCATGAAGACATAAACTCCTAATTCAGTCCATACAAATCCAAGAATTTAGTGAACAGTAACCTACGAATTTGGGTTCTTAGGTTTTTAGCTCAACCACTTCTAATCCTCCATTTCAAGCATGATTCTAGTATCCTAGATGTAAAACCACAACAATAAAAGCAAGATAACACCCTTCCCATTCCTATTCAAGTTCATCCAAGTAAGAAGAGAAAATTAAATAACACTATTTTAAAAAAAATAAAATCATACAAGTGTAGAGGAGGATATGGGTAACAAATTTACCTCTTGAAGCTTCTCAAAAAAATCAAATTTTGGCCCTCAAAATCAAGCTTGAAGGTGAGTGTATTTGAGAGAGAAATGTAAAAAAATCTTAACAAGCTTGTAGAAGAAGATGCATTCTCTCTCTCAATCACTTTTTAAAAGTAAAAATTTAATTACTTTATCTTCTTCTTCTTTTTTTACTTAAAAAATTTCACTTTTGCAAATGTATATTTCTTTTTCAGTTTAACAGGTAGAGAAAATTTTTAAAAAAATAGTAAAATATTTAGAATAATACTGGGATAGTCACTAAAATTTTAATTCATTCAAATTGCTCTCGGATCAGTTCGTTTCTTGTCTGCTTATTAGACACTGAAAAATAAAATTTTAAAATTTATCAAATTTCATTGTAAAAATTTACTTTCTAAGATCTTTCTAATATTGTTAGGCTCTCGTAAAATTTTAAAAATTTTATGACTTTGTTTGCTATAGAATTAGATTCAGTTTAAAAATTTATTTATTTTTGCTAAGATTCCCACAAAATAGGCCAATTTTAACTATTTCCTAAAAATTCCAGAAAAATTCTAGAAAATCACAAATTATCTAATGAATATAAAAATCTAAAGTCACATTAAATAATTCTTAATAATTTAATTTTTTAAAATTTTGACAAAGGTTCTATCAAAATTCAGCAGACCACAGGTATTGAGAATTAGGATGTTACATATGATCTTTGCAAATGATATAGAGTTGATTGAGGATTTGAAAAAAGAGGTTAATAGTAAACTTGAATTATGAAGGGAGACTTTAGAATATAAGGTTTTTTCTTAAGTAGAAGTAAGATAAAGTGTATACATTGTAAGTTTAGCAAAAAAAGAAGACAAGGATCATGCATTATTGGAGATGATATTATACCACAAGTTTTTAAATTCAAGTACTTGGGATCGATTATACGGAAGGATAAAAAATTAATGAAAATGTTACTCACAAAATACAAGTTTGATGGTTAAAGTAAAGAAAGACATTATAAGTTATTTATGACTGTAAGATACCTATCAAGATGAAAGAAGTGTTTTACCGTACTGCATTACAACTCGTTATCTTATATAATAGTGAACATTGGGCCTTAAAGAAACAATACAAGAAAAAAATAGGAGTATAACAAAAATGAAAATATTAAGGTGGATAAGAGGACATATGAAAAATGAAAGAATAAAAAATAATAGTATAAGAAAGAATATTAAAGTAACACTTATAATGAAAGAGATAACTGAAAATTGTCTAAGCTAGTTTGATCATATGCAAAGAAAACCTTTGAGATATCAATAAGAGTAGATTGCATTACTCTTATTACCGTAAAAAGTGATTAAGAGAGGGAAAAAAAAAATCTTAGACAAAGTTATTAAAAAATATATTTCGATTAAACTAAATTTTTAAAATTTTAGTTTTTGACCAAATTTAATTATATTATGTGATGTATGTAACTCACTTCACATAATATGATAAGAATTAATTGTTGTTTATTTTATGTGGCTAATTAAACATAGTCCAAATCTATCTCTATACTACGATTGGCTTAGTCCTAAAATTAGTGACTGCCAACGCTGTACCAGTGGATAAAAGTATTGGTGGTAGTAATAATATTTTTAGACCCAAAACATTTATAAAATCCCAATATTTTCTAAGACCAAAGATTAAGCCCAATTTAACTGAGATCTAGAATTTTTTGTGTACTTGAATTTCTATCCCCTTTTTTAACCAAATTATGACTCACTGTTAAGAAGCGTAAGCGAAAATAGTTGACATTGATTGAGAGATAGGTCGAATTAAGATTTCTACATGGAAAGAAAAAGTATAGTATGTAATAAAAATAACAATATATCATCTATGTGAAGAATATTACTTGTACAAGAACTTTTACATTATTTTATTCATCGTTCCTACACTCATTCATTTGGAATACTTTAGGATTCATGTTTAGAATTCCTTCACCTTTGCGCATATATATTGGTTCATACGAGCTCTATTGAGAAAAGGCATCCTTACCCAATCAATTTATAAACCTCCTTTGTTCCTTATAATAATTAGCATGTAAATTTTACTTAATACTACCTATATCCCTATATATCTAGTCAGAGAGAAGATGAAATATATGTTTATTGAAGTACAATAAATAAAATATTTACACTAATTAAGTAGCTTAAGATCAAAGAGAGATCAACTGATAATTAAAACAATGATTGAATTATTTGATTTGCATAATTTTTCTCTCTAAACAGATAATAATAATAATAATAATAATCATCATCATCATCATCCTCATCATCTACAGTAAAATGATTTTTAGTGTCACTCATGAAACGAACTTTCCTCCTATTTCTCATTTGTCTAGTTTTATACCGATTCATAAAAAGATGAAATACTATCAAATACATTGTTTTTCATACTTACTATTATTGAATAAACTCTCATTAGACTTTCTAAATAATATAAATCTTTCAATAATTATATAAATTTTACTTAATACTACCAAAGTTCGTATTTATCTATCAAAAAAGATAATATAAAATTTGTTCAAATTTATGTATCCATATAAAAATTTAAGACAACATTAATTTTTAATTTTTTACTAATATCCTTTCATTCATATAAATATTCTAATTAAATGAACTATATGGACTAATTAAACCGTCCAAAGATCAAAGAGAAGTCTACTAATATCGAGTAAATGATGAAGTTTATTAAATAATACAAACAAAATAAATTTTTTTAATGTGTATAGGTTTTTTTCTCCAGAAAAACAAATAAGAAAAGTACTAATAAAGAATATGTTAAAAAGATTGAGTTTAAGAAAAGCATATTATAAACATTTATAAATATGCCATTTACCTTCGCTTTCTGGACTACAGTCAAAGCCCAGAGGATTTTGCAGCTACCCACACTAAACTTTGCTAATGAAGCGTCTTGCGGGAAAATAAGGCCCAAGAATTTAAAAATAAGGGGACTAGTTTGCTAAGAATTTACGGAATCTAACATGGATCGGTATTCAGAACAATTACATTACAACAAAACGTGCAGGTGCAGTTTTCAGTGAGTGATACTAACTGCACACGTAAAGTTATACAATTGACTAGTAAAGAGCTGAATTAAAAGGGTTTAAAATTGTTATTTACAAGAGAGAGAATGTATTAGCATGAGCCACCAGAATCTAAAAATTATATTTAGAGCCAACTACTAGTATGCTATACCCCTTCAAAAGCCTAATCTCAGATGCCACCTGAAAGAATGCTGCTAAAGTTTCATGGCAGACCGCTGAACAATGTCATATAGAGACAGAAGAATTTCAGCACCAATCAATGCAATAATGAGCCACTCTAGGAAATCAGATTTCCTATTTTGAAGAATTTCTTGTAGAAAACGGATGTTGTGCTGCAAAATTGAAAGGGTAAAAAGTTGAAATGCAAAACTACAAATAAAAAAGAAAAACGTCAACGGGAATTTCAGAGAGAGAATCTAGAGATAAATTTAATGTTGCGAAGATAGCAGTTACACCTCCACAAATTTCAACTTGAAATCGAGACTTGCAAATCTCTGAGTTAGTTCAAATTCATCCCTCAGATACTCCCATATCTGAGCATATTTGGCATCTTTCCAAGCAATATCTGATCTGCAATAATAACCGTTCAAATTTTCTCAGTTAAATAAGACATACAGAAAGTGATGACTATAACATCTGAAATCTTACTATTGTCATGTACAATTTTACACACACATGCAGAGAGAAAGAGAGAGTACATGCAAGTTTACCTTAGAAAACAAGCATTTTAATTTACTTTTGCAATTTCTATTTAGGATAATATATGAAAATTTTAAAAACAATGAATCCCCAAAATTTCTGCACGCTAATATACCATATACCACATTTAAACAGTCAAACAGTAATATGCTTAGCACCATGGACAAATCCAATTTACCAAAAATACCATAGTCTACACGACAAACATCTAGCAGCATGAAAACAAAGAAATAAATAACTACTAGTCTCAAAATCAACAAGACACGTGAGCATCAGGACAGAAAGCTTTGCTAGGTCTTAGCTTTTAACAAATGAATACACACGGTCACCTTTAAATACAGAGACTTCGTTTTGTAACATATAACCTCCTGAGGCTTGGGTGAGAGTGATAATGTAAGTTGCTGTTAGATTTACAACCCAAGGTCAAACGCAGCCTTCAGTCTTGAGGCTTATATGATCTTTTTAATGTTTGCTTTCCCATTAGCTATGGTGCGTGTTTAAAAAGATGATATGAAGCCACTGGCCTTCTTAAGGAGTTGATGCTGCTATACCCTCTCCATTCACAATATGAGATGCATGCGAAGGTAACACCTTTGGAATTTACTTTCATTGAGGGGATAGTGATGAGGAGGTAGTGACAGTGGTGATTGAGTTTTCTTCTCAAAATTCACTATTGAAGATTGAGAATTTTGATAGTAATGCAAATGGAGGGGGTTAACGGACCTGACTATGGCAGATGTTGTCTTGGTGTTAATGATGCTGAAACTGAAGAAAGCAGCAAACATATGTGCCATATGGGTTTAATTTAAACAGATCCTCGTGAACAATCAATCCCAACATTCAAATAGGTGCTGAACCTCCTGAGGCTTAAATCTTCTAATTGGGAGTCTGGTTTTGAGCTGCATGCCCATCCATTATATATAGCACTTTAATTCTTTTCTCTTGAACAAAAGCAATCCTTTCACATTAACACTAACTCTCTTCTTTAAATCCTTGCATTATCAATATTCTTAACAAGCTTGGTGAATATAATTAATATGGTCCAGCTAGAGGGGGAGTGTAAGGATATATATGGGAGTATTTTTCTTATTTCCTTTTTATTTACATCAATTGCTGCACTAATTACTAATGTACTTTACCTTGTAATACCACATTACTCGATAATATAAAAAAGATGTCAGAGAACAGCATAATTCATTGACTCATTCAAACTAGTTAGGGTTTGTGTATAATTATATAATCCTTCCTCTCTCAACAGTTCACTCCAGCTTTTGTAGCAAGAGACTTGCTGCAATTTTGTACATATAATGACTAAGCATGAATAACATTGCAACAACTGTAAGCAGCCACAGGCATTTAATGACTAGGCACTAGGGGATGACAAGAATATGTTTTGAGCATAGTTGTCAATTGCATGTGATTGCGGCAGTGCATGGTGGAGCAGCCTTTGGCCACCACAGTTCTGGCATAGCGGAGTGTTTTTGCTGTCGTGGCCATCGCAGCTGTATTTGCAGCCCAAAATGTGACCTTTGGCAGTGCAATAGCACCATGACAGGGAAAGATACCATCTTTCCTTTTATACCCTCAAAACAAATCAATTTTTTTGGGTTTTTTAAGGGTAAAATAGTCTTCTCAATTTTTATACCTAACCTCATTTTTCCCCACGTTTTTCTTCTTCCTTTCTCTGTTCAAGACCCCCTCCTCTCATGTCTATTGCTGTTCTGCTTTGCAACTGGAGACACACGATGAAACCCCACTTTTTCTTCTCTTTTTTGTCCGCGGCTACCTCCTCTCATCTCTGTCTATGTTCTGCTTTGCAACAATCTCCAATCCAGGTAGAGTCACTCATCTTTAATGACTTCTTTGGCAAAATCCACTTCCTTTCTTCTCTCTATTCTATGATTCTACAGTATTGCCTCTGTTATGTTCTCCTGGAAAATCCCGCTTTCTTTCTTCTATTTATGTCTTTTGTTGTATAATTATTCATATCCTATTAGTTAATACTTATTGAGCATTATATACATAATTATCTGCATGTGTATGTATTTTAGATCCATATAAAAAATTGTAAATTAGCGTTTTGAGGATTGTCCACTTCGTGCTTCTATTCGAGATTGACAACTAAATGTGGGAAGTTTAAGATTTTGTTGTTGTATTCTAATGTACATTTAGGGCATACAGCTTTCTATTTTGTTAAAACAAGGGACAATTAGAGACGAGATTTTAAAAACATTAAGAAGCTCATGTTACTTGCACATGTACCTACACAAATTAAAACTAACAGCAACCTAATGTTTTCATTCGCAAACAAAAATTGGGGTAGGACTGGGAAGATTTTATGTTTTATAAACTTAAGGGGGTAATCTATAGTTCACCCTTAATTTTTACATTTGGAAAAGTTGAACCAACAAAAGTCTACCCTAATAATCAAAAACTAGTATCACAAGTACATTCTTCCTTTCCAACATCAAACAACAAGAATTAGCCTACACAATATGTTACCACAAACAGATTATTACCTCTCAAATAGTCCAAGCTTCAGAATCACATCAGCAAGATTTGAATTTGCCTTGCCCACCAGCTGGAAAAGTTTCTTCCTTTGCATTTTGAATTTTCCAGTTGCTTCCATCTCTCGGTTTATGTCTGTAAATTCTGCCACCATTCCATCAACCTAGAATGAAAGTGGAAGGGGGCCATTGGAGCCTTAGAGGAATATTGCTAGTATAAGATATAACAAAACATTAAAAAATTTAAATCATATGTAGAACATACCTGGCGACCATAGTAATCAAGAGCAATACTTTGACCTAGGACGCTACCAATAGTTCGAATTCCATCAATGTTCAAATATTGTAACATTATGTAATCTAGTCCACCTTGCATCCATGTGTTTAAAGCTGGTTTTTCTCTAACTTCATACTCTAAAATCTCAAAACAAATCGAAAATCAAATTGTAAAAAAGTATGTTAACCTAGAGACCAAGGAAACTTTATGTAAAAGAAAAATATAACCAAAATAAGAGGGCTAAGGCATATCTAAAAAACCAATACTTTCAAAGACCCAAAAATATACAGGTAAGAATTTTGATTGTCACGTTTACAAAAAAAGAAAATTACTGCCGGTTCCCTCCAGCACTTAGATCACAAATTCCAAGTTACATCAAAACGTAAAATATGGGCTCTAGGTCAACAAGCTATTGTGACACATGCCTGGAATGTCCAGAAAAAGGGACCAATTCTAAGGCAAATGTATGGGTTCAGCACCACAGTCCAAGAAAACAGAGCAAACAAGTCAAACGAAGTTTCCAAAACAAATCTATTAAAATGTCTGTTAATGTAGCCCCATTGAAAAAGTCATGTGCTTTGCACCAAATAGATACCAAACACTTGATTTTAGCGGAAATCAAGTGATGTGTCAAAGAAAGTAGAAACCTCAATAAAAAATTACAAGAGTTCTGCTCCAACCAAAACACTGAATTATAGATAGATTGCATGTACCTAAAAACTTTAGGACATTATTTCTACTAAAACTGAAGCTAATGATCATGATTTCATCCAAGGACCTAGGACAGACACAGCATTCACTGAAAATGTTGAATAAGGAGTTCCATGAATAAATTGAAGCAAAACAATGTAAGAACAGGTGAAATCGAGCAAGTACAACACATTACATATGTATCATAGGAAAGAGCCATGCACAGCCTATATCACTGCACCATGTCATTGGTAAGTAGGAATTCTATTAAGTACTGTGTTCCAAATAAAAGACTTGACCTTAGAGGGAGCTTTGAATTTCCACTAGGGTTTGTAAATAAGAAAATTATATCTGCTTAAGGAATGAGTGTGGAATTGAAAACAAGATTTACTCAAAAACACCTGAGAAGGATCAAGGGACCAAAACCAAATCTTTTTATTCGGGTGACGTGACAGATAAAAATATGGGAGACCCCAAAAGGACTCCATATAAATTACAAAACGTGGAAATTCCATGAAAAAGAGAAGCTTGGACACTCAAAAATATAGATCGGTGAATTATGTACAGGAGAAAGACAATAAAGGCAAGGAAAGGCAGAACTAGATGGAAAATTTTATTTGAGTTTGTTAAAAAGAGTCCTTCATGTTTCACATTATCATCAATCTCAACCTCTCTAAAATTTTCATCCTTTTTGAATTATCATGTCGCCAAAGACATTTCTGTTTCCAACCTTGAACATTGGCATTTTCCCAAACATCTCTTATAAAATGGACAAAAGAACCATTTTTAAGCCACGCATTCTCAAATCTGAAAGGAGTTGGGGCCCAATTGGTCTTACTACATTCCAAGATAACCAGAAAATGATGAGAAACAAAAATAAACCTCCTGAACTAGATCAGGAAAAGGGTCTGCTCAGGCATGAAGGAAAAGAAACCTGTCCAGACAAGACAAAAACTGAAACATGTTTCTTAGCTCTAACACAAAACTGACACACAAAATCCCAGAGTTGAAACAGTTGCCACACAGCCATGGACACTTAGCTTATACTTTGAGAAACACACAAATAAGGGGTAAAAGACTTGACCTTCATGGGAGCTTTGAACTGCCCAAAGAATTTATCAACATGGAAACTGGAAAGTAACTCTACTCAATGAATGACTTAGAAATGCCAAAAGGATTAGCACAATTCAAAAATCCTTTTCAACTCAATGTCTATATTTACCATTCTTTATACTAGAGCATTTGTCCATCAACAACTACCCACAGCAGATTCATAAGCACAAAAACGCAGCTTCTAACTGACAACATTTATACACACACCATAAATATTCAATAGGAAAACTCTACTCCACTAGCAGCATCTACACACATACAGAGACTGTAAAGGTTGATTTAGAACAAACATGAAAATAAAGTGTACACTGCAGATGTACTCATATGTCTCCAATGATCAGTGTAAAAAATATAGTAGCAAAGCTCAGCCCAACCAACTGAAGCTCAATCAACAATGAGGGTATGTAATCTGCTGCTTATAATATCAACAAAACTATTCCATGTTTGTTAAATAAATTCCTTTACATCATATTGTACTAACACCACTTCAGTCCTTCCAGATCCACAAATTTTTGTTTTAAAATTTTGGAAATCCATTTAAAATAATATCCTTGAGAAATAAGTAGTATAGTTACGAACATTATATGCTGTTCGCAAGATTTGATGAATGAAAAACTATGCATTATAGTTTAAAACTCCAAATATAAATTGGATAAAATAACTCACCATCCTTTCTCATTTCAGGAAGCAAACCAGATGCATGCTCCTTAACAATTTTCAGATAGCCATCAACCTCAGGCTCAGGGACATTAAACAACACAATGGAACCATACTGAAAAACCACCATGTAACAGCCATTGCTTCCACTCAAGAAAGAAGTCCCTGGAACCTAAAACAAAAAATAGTTTGCAGTTACTATCACTTATCTGATGACATCACGTTTATAAAACAGTTAAGAAGGTACAGGATAAACTTAATCATCTAGTATTCACAAACGTCATGGCAATATGTAAGAACAAAGATGATTGCCCCTACTTCAACTTTTACCCTTAACCTCATTCTAAAAGGATTCTATCTATATCTATTTATATACGATAGACATGGGTTTGGTCTTATGATGTTTTGACACGAATAACTTTAACCATTAAAGACAATAAAAAAGAAACACTAGCCATCCAATAGTTATTTAAGGTTGCAAAACTTAATCAACTTCCTTTAATAACAACACCCAAACGTTATCCTACCAAGGGAAGTCAATTACATGGATCACATGACACTATTGAGCGTGGTTGAAATCCAAATTTTCTAAGATATTATTTATTACAAGATCTCTTTTAACAATTTTCTCATAAGTTCTTTCGAGTCTCCAATGCCTTTTCACCAGACTATAAGTTATATCATTTATTCTCCTCACTAGTGCTTTCAACAGCCTTATTTGCACGTGTTTAAATGACCTTAATCAATTTTATATCATCTATTCTTTTTATAAGTGTTATTTCAATATTCTCTCATATATAGTAGTCATTTTTTATTATATCCTTTTTTGTATGATCATTTATTCATCTCAACATTCTAATTTCTACAACTTTCACCTTTTTCTATGTTGTCCCCTTTAAAGCCTAGCATTCACTACCACAAATGATAGTTAGTCATATAGCAGTACAACAAAACTTTCCTTTCACCTTGATAAATACTTTACAATCACAAATAACTCTATAAGGCTTTCTTCACTTTAACTACTCAATATGTATTTTATGAGTAACATCTTCATTAATTTTTCTATTACTTTACAATCACAAATAACTCTCTCTTTCTTCACTTTAACCACCCAACATGTATTTTATGAGTAACATTCTCATTAATTTTTTATTATTTTTGTAGAATAACTTCCAAAACTCAAGTTTAGAGGGTTAACATCCTTTAACTCTTCAGCTAAAACTATATCATTCACAAAAAGATTGCATTTAGGAATAACTTTTATATGTCACTTATAAATACGTTTGACTAAATTAAACAAGTAAAAACTCAAGGTTGAGCATTGATTCAAACTTATCTTTGTAAAAAAAAAGTCCTTAGATATGCTTCTAGGAATTCTCACACTAGTAATTACTTTGACATACATGTCTTGTATAATTCGGATGCATGTCACACGAGCTTTTTTCCTTTAAGTCTTCAATAATACTTTTCTTGGCACACGATCATATTTTTTTCAAGTCAATAAAAACCACATCCTTTACTTTGCATTAATATTTTTTCATATTCTCTACAATATCAGTTTCTCTTCTCTTATTTTATACTCAATCACCTTTTCTTCCATAACTTGATAAAGTGCCTCATAAATTATATCACTTTATAATTTACACAATTTTGAATATCGTCCTTATTCTTGTATATAGAGATCAAACTGTTCTTCCTCCACTCATCTAACATATCTCAATTTTCTTATACATATCTGAACTTCAATACAAATACCATCAAAGTTGACAGTTTTATCATTATTCATCAGTTTAAGAGTTTATTTTTTTTACTTTTTTAACTCAAATTCCAGAATAATATGCTAATTTTAGTTCACCCACTTGAGCTTCAAATCTTTTTGTATTACTATTTGCTCCTTGCCTATCATTAAAAAACTTATAGAAATAATTTTTCCATATATCTTTGATATAACCAAAAAAATTTCTTCTTCGTCAAGGACCCTTGCTCATTTAACCCTACATTCAGATGCCAATTCAACAATTCTAGGTCATTTGACACTGTACTTGAGTCATATAGTGCATTAGTTCCACATAACAATCTAATCCTAGCCCAATATTGTGATAAGTAATCATGTATAGGTTTCGACAAGTTCTACATTGGCTACCAAAGCCCAACGCAACCCTCCTTTAATCAACTTTTTTCCCTCCAAATAAAATTTAAACAAAATATGTACATTGATATGTACTTATGTGCGTCAACTACTATGAACTATGTTCTCAAAATCCCCACACATTTCTTAATGCAACACTAAGGATACAAACTATACAGAGACAAAATGGCAATATTAAATATTATTCCCTACTGTACAAAATATGCAGTGCACTACCTAGATATCATATTCCCAATAATGAAAATTATAAAACACAAGTTAATAGAGAAAAAGGACACAAGCATAGCACAAAGAGACATACCCTGGAATCACGAATATCGCCAAACTTGAGAACTACATAATTAGTCATCCGTGACGATGGTGGGACAAAGTTTGGTTTGTTCTGTTCCACCAAGCTTTTTAAATCAACACTACATCCAAAGAAATGAAAGGGAATAATAAATCAATATAAATATATATAATAAACAGTAAGCCATCAGGTATTTAGCAACACTTAGTTATCAGATTTTGAAAATTCTGCATTATTGCTAAGGTCTAACACTTCTTGAATTTCCCAAAGTAACTGAAGAAGACATTCTTTGTTGTCTGCTTCTCACAAAATAAAAAGAAAAAAATAATTGCTTTCTGATGACTACAGTATTAGAATATCATAATCAAGATGACACACCTTTTGTTTGGTCAACAACGCTAATATCCAGAGGAGTTATTTAACTACAAACATAGTTCAGTGAGAATAATCAACGAGCGCTGTTTTAGAGAACTGAGGGCACATTTTCCAATTTTAAAATTAGTGCCAAATTTTAATTCAGCAATGCAGCAACTTGTAGTTACTGCATATTGTACAATTCATAGCTATATTTGTGAATAAGGATGGTGTGGCCCATTATTCTAGTCTTCAGTGGTAGTCGGTTGAATGAAACTGATGCAGCCAGCTATTTAATCCTTGGCACTAATATTTTTGACTCATGAAAGGAGTCTTGCCAACCAGTGGTATCATAGGCTCGCGATATGATATGAGGAGTACTACACAGCTATCACCATTCACCAAATTATGTATGAAAATGTACATGATGAATACAAAGAAAATATGTGATAATGTATCAGAAAGTAACATGAATTCAGCATACAGATAATTTGTCCTGGTTTAACATCAAAATATCAGTTCAGTATTCCATTTATATACACAGTTTTCCATTCTTTTCTGTGTCGATTGTTTCTTTCAATTCAATATGTTCCAAACAGTTATTATGTTTTCTAAAATCGTTTTCTCGTTTTTGTTGTTGTACTAAAAAATTGTTTCGCAGCTAACAATAATAACAACACCAATTTTTCTCGTCTCTGAATTTCGAATTAAAAAGAAAAGAAAAATAAAATGAAGCATGGGCAGAATTCCTTTACATTAGAAAGAAGAAGTGAAAGAGATAGATAATTAGAACCTTGTAGAGAAGAAGAAGGCTCTAACGGGAATAGAAGGCTTGGTATCTTGGTGGAGGGTTCCATCAGTGGCTTCGGCGTCGACCTCGGAGCAGGAAACGGTATCGTTCCAGTCGATGGTGGGAAGAGACGAAACGCAGCGCAAAACGAAGGAACCGAAATTGGATCGGAAATGGCGAGTTTTATTGGTTAGGGCAAGGGGAAGAAAAGAGTGAGAGTGAGAGTGCGAGTGTGAGTGAGTGATAATTGAGGTGAAAGTGGTGAACGAGGAACAACTAATGTTGGTGTTGGTGAGTGAAGAAGAAGAAGAAGAAGAAGAAGAGAAGAAGAAGGAACGAAGGCGTAAGGTTCTGAGGGTGAGGTGGGTGCTACTATCTAAGGTGCGCCACATCTTCATTTCGTTTCAGAATCACACGAAGAAAGGGTCGCTCACCTCATACGCTTCTACAACTACAATTAATCCTTTTTCGTTTGTTATTTTGGTGTTTTGAGGAGTAGGGCAATTGTTTCACAAGCTTTGCTTCTTCGTCAAGCACCAAAAGAAATCTCACATACATATATTATAAGAAAATGGTTTAAATATTTTTTATTTATTAAAAATAATTTATTTTTATTTTAGTAAAATTATTTGCCTTTATTTATTATATTTTTTATAATTTTAATTTTAATTCTAATTCTTCCTTTTGATGTACTTTATGAGAAAGTAATATATGGCAAAAAAATTGCATGTGTCAACGTTTGAGTTAGTCAATGATTAAAGGTGAAAATCAATAATTTTTAAAAATGTAGAACAAAAAAAATAAAATAATTTTAGAAAAAAATTAAAATTTTATATATTTTGTTCAATATCTATTTCATGTTGAACATAATATTAGTAATAAAGTAGTAAACAGATTTGTATAGGTATATTTATATTTATTTTATTAATTAATTTAATTTGAAAATGATTAAAAATTACAATTCAAATATAAAAATTATTATTTAACTATTGTTTATGTAAAAAAATTAAAAACATTTTATAATTTTTAAAATGAATTACATATAAAAATAAATAAATATGATAGTTAAACTTAATTTATGTTTTAAATGTTATAATTTATTTATCTATTCCTTTATTATGAAATAAAAATATTAAGTATGCAAATAAAATAATTATTATAAAATTTTAATAACAAATAATATTCATATATTTTGTAAATATATTATTATGATATTTAATAATATTTAAATAATTCAATTATTGTAACATTTAAATAGTTTACAAATTTTGAATATTTAATAACAAATAAAACAACAATATAAATTTATTTTCAATAAAATGATAATTCAAGAGCTTGTTCAATTTATATATAATTAATTTTAATAATTTTTAAATATAATTTAAAAATAATAATTATAAATCAATTATAATTTTAATTCCTATATCATATAAAATATTATAATTAATTTAAATAAATTTTTATTAAATACAATTTATGGTTACTAATGACACAAGTAAATAAACATTGTAAATCTTAATAATCATAAGTTTTATTATGAATATATAAAGAAATAAGTAGTCAATTTTATATATAAATTTAGAGTGTTTTCATATATTTTTTTTTAAGAGAAAATTTAATTGTTTAATTTAAAAATTCCTCTATTTATATGAGAGTATTTATTTCTTTAATTAATCATTTATTATTTTATTAAATAAATTTTGTATACATTTTAGAATTTTTGCATGTAAATTTTGCTTTGAACGAATGGGTAAAGGAATTTAAGATATTTTAAAAATGATATAGAATAATTAGATATATTAATTATAATTAAGACATTAAATGCAGGTGATGAATTATATTTGTTAAGAAGAAACATAATTAAAATATTGATTGATAATTAGTTATAAACCACGATAAATATCACAATTCATATACATCATAGTAATGTTAATATTTTTTTAGCACATTGATTAAAGAATAAAATAGAAAATTTTCTTAAAAAGTGCATTAAATAATAAGAGTAAACTCAAGATTAGTTCATGTAATTATGAGCGTCAAATTAGTTTATGAAATTTTTTCATAAACTTATTAGTCTTTAACTTTTATTATGAGATTTTGTTATAAATTTATTAGTCTTTAACTTTTTAAAATGTCGGACATTTTAGTCCAATCAATGATTTTTTATCTTGTTAATTTTTGGTATTAAATAACACATGGATACCAAAACTAAGTCATTTCTCTCTCTTTCACTCTAACAATGTCCTTTCCCTCCACATAAACACTAACAACAAAACCCGCCATCTCATCACCCCTTAACTTCCCCTCACGTAAGTCTTTCTGCTTCTTATCAATGGAGAGGGAAATGAAGGATGAAACGACATTGTTGAAGGAGGCAGTGGTGGAGGCAGTGGGTTCAGTGGCAATGAAAGTCGTAGGGTGGAGAGAAAGGATTAAACGATACTATTTTGGTCCCTTCACAACAAAAGTTAACAAAGTTATATCAGAAATCGTTAATTAGGTGATGGTGGACAATGGAAAGGGAAAGAGATAGCGAAACAACATCTTTAAAGGAGCTGGTAGACAGTAGTAAAGGAAATGAAGGATGAAACAATGTTGTTGAAGGAGGCAATGGTAGAAGGTGGTGGTTCCAGTTGGAAAACTTTCCAGCACAGAGTTTTCTAATAGAAGACAATAAGGAAATATTTTCACCTTGAACCTCTAATAGTTTGCTTCAGAGATAAAGCAAATACCACATTTTGTTATTTTATTATCAATATCAGTGGAAAAATGTTATTGCTGTTAACATAACAAACACAGATGCATACTCTTTTCAACATGTTCTATTATTAAGTAAAATTTGTGTGGGTCTCACTAAATAATTAATGAAACTCATTTAATAAAGGATAGAACTCATTATTAAATGTGACTCATATGAATTAATAAAATATTAAACACTTTAAGAGTGACTGCCACTTGACATCCTCTAGCTGTGAACAAGTAGTCTTCTTTTATTAGTCAATTCCAACTGCATTGGTGAGTAAAGTTGGATATCTTAAGGGTTAATATAGTAAGGGGACACGTCGTGAAGTAAAAGAAAAACTACTGTTAGGCTTTATGACTTGAAGATACTGATGCATCAGTTTTTACTTTTGACACTTCAAGATGCTCAATGATCTAAGTTTTACTAAGCAGTGCTTTTAACACATTGATTAAAGAATTAAAAGTAAAAAGTTTTTATTAAAAATTGTGTTAAATTATATTAAAAATTATAAGAGGAGATAATTAATTATATTTTCTTAAAAATATATTTTTAATTATTTAACTAGTATCTTAAAAACACTAACATTTATCTTATATTATGATAAGTTCTTTGGGTGAACTTGTGTTTTTGTCCTAAAAACACAAATTATCTTATATTATATTAAGTTCGTTGGATGAACTTGTCTTGTATTTATTTTGTCCTAAAATCACAATATTTGTGTTGCTATTTTTACTTATTGATTTAGAAAAAGATATATTCACTACAATAAATATCATAATTTAGTAACATAACATAACAATTCATCAATCAAAACATTTTAAGTTTTAAAGAATACAACAACAATCAAAACTTATTCTATTAGGTGAGATCATTTATATGAATTATATAATATTACTGAATTTAGTCAAAAATTAAATTTTAAAAATATTAATCAAAATATTTATTTTAATAATATCTGCTAAGATTCTTCTAAATTTCTCTTTATCTACTAAAAATCATGTAATTCACTTTTTTGTCTTCAAAAGTCTTCTCTATATATGATCAAACTACTTTAAACAGTTTTAAATCATCTTTTTCACTGTCATTTTTCATGTGATTATTCATCCATCTTAACATTGTCATTTTTGTCCTTTTCAATTTTTTCTTATATTGTTCCTTTAAGGCCCAATATTCACTATATATAGGATAGTTAGTTGTATGAGAGTACAATGAAACTTTCCTTTCAACTTAATAAATATTTTACAGTCACAAATAACTTATTATCTGTTCTACTTTAACTATCTAACTTGTATTATATGAGTAATATCTTTATTAATTTTCTCATTATTCTATTGAATTAATCTCTAAGTATTTGAACTTAGAGAGTTGCAATATAATATTATCTCTAATTTTAAGTTCCAATGCATAATCCTCATCTTATTTTTATTTTTTTTAAACCAAAACTTTTCTTTATGCATGCTTAATATTTTATCCAAATCTTTAGATTTTCTTTTTTTACTTTTGGTAAACGAATAAATCTTTCTTTCACCATACTATCTCAACATCTTGATAAAACTCTTTAAAAGCCTTAAAATGTGTTTCACTCACTACTTTTCTTGTTTCATTTCTTGCATTTCAATACTTTGCTCAATTTTTAGCATTGTTACAGGCATGCAAAGTTTTAAAACACATTATTTTATCTCTAATATTCTCTGGCACACTTTTCTTCTACCACCATGATTTCTTGCCTTTTGGTTCACAACCTCTAAATTTATCCAAAATTGTCTTGATAGCTTTCCTAACCTTTAGAGTTATTTTGTCCCAAACAATATTAGCACTACTTTGTACAATCTAGCTATCCTCCTCGACTAAATACATCTAAAAGTTCTATTATTTCCCACCTTTATAAATTGTCAACATCAAAGACCAAGATCCTATGTTGTGTAGTAAGGCTCTCTCTAAGAATCATTTTACAATCCTTGCAAATTCTTTTGTCTAGATTCCTTGTCAAAAGAAATTGATTTGCAACCTTGAGACCCACATTCTTAAAAATGATAATATGCTCATCTATTTTCTTATAACAAGCATTTATAATCTTAAAGTCATAGGCCATTAAGAAATCAAAAATAAATTATTATTATTTTGTTTAACTCTCCAAAACGAAAACTACTGAGAACTCATATGAATTGCCTTGTTTCAAAAACAATATGTATGTCCATTTAAGTCTCCACCAATGAATATCTTTTCGGCTTGTGGAATATCTTGGATCAACTCCTCTAAATCTTTCTAAAACTTTGCTTTTAAAAGAGCTTTTGAGCCAACTTGTATATCATAAATACTAATAATATTAATAGTGTCTTGTACAACCAATAACTTTAAAGACATGATTTTGTCTCTAATCTTTTTAATCTCTACCACATTCCTTTTCAAGTGTTATCCACAATATGCCTACTTCAGTTTTTTCTTTGATTTTTTCTATATACCAAAATTTAAAACTTGTAATATCAAATTCCTTAGCCTTATCTCTAACTTTTTTTTATTTCTTAAAGGCATATGATGTTAATATTTCTATACAAATTACAGTGTTCACTACTTTCAACGACTTCTTACCAATGTTCCAATATTTTATGAATGAAAGCAAAACACGCATTTTTAAACTACATATTTGTCAAGCCAAATATTTACCTTTACTCGTTTAACACTATATCCAAAAGACATTAAAACAGTGGTTCTTGTTCATTTAACACTGAAAAAATGGTTCTTGTTCATTTAACATTGTACTCAAACATTATTTCCAAATAATGACCTAACTCTGGTATAATATCGTCATGAGTGATCTGTGTTTTTTGTTTCCGCAAATTTTATATTAGTCGTCAAAAACTTAACACAACTTTTCTCTTTTGTCTACCTGGGACTGGTTATGGTGGCACAGACAGAGTTAGAAGATGTGGTTCAATTTTACATCAAAAGCAAAAAGGGATTAGATCAAACGAATGGAATTTTTAGGGGACAAATATTCCAGCCTGCTATAACAACCTCCCTTCTCCAATAACATAATTCTTCTTGTGCTAGAACTTCAGGCTGAGTTCACAAGCTGTTGTCATAAAACTCGGGTGTATAAATATTAGTTAAATATATACACGCTGCAACAAGTCTCCCTTACTTTAATTGCCTTCGTATGAGGCAATATTATATTCTGAATCACAATGAATGTAGTAAGTTATTGGGTAGCCATTGCAATAAATGCTTGGCATTAATATTAAATACAGTCACAACTTAATGAAATCAATAGATTATACACCAAATATGTATCCTCTCGTATTGTTAACTAATATGATATGTCATAAAAACATTTTTTTATCAAACAAAGACCCACCATAATTGGTTGTAGGACTCACAAATAAAATATAATGAAAACTGTGTCTTTCTCTTTCAAACATAACCATATCATGTTGTACAATAACACAAGAGGATCTAAAATGTATAATTATGAATTCTTGCTCACCTAACCTTCCAATAAGGAAAAATAAATATGCTGAATTTCTAGTGGTCTCAGCCACTCTGGCCCTTGAGGTAGTTAATAATGGGTAATGTGGTTGAGCCAATGAAATTGTTGGCATAATTAATACATGTGCTGATTGGAAGTGTGAGTGATGAAATAGCTAGAAGAAGACACGAATCCTGATGATGCTGCATTTGATAGCAGTGGCCCTGAGGCAATGGTGCCATTGCTGCAAAGTTGCCACGACACGTTGGAAAAACTTTGCGAAGGAACATGTTTTATTCTGTCTGCCATATCTTTCTCCTGACAGTAAAATACATTATTTAACATTAGAAATGTTTACAAAGATATCCCTTCAAATATTGTAAAATTCATTGTCTTTGTTTTGATTAATTAAATATTTTTAAAAAGTAAATAACTTTATAAACTTTGTTTACATTTTTAACTTTTAATTTAATAATCAAATTGATAAAATTCAACATTGATAAAAATTTATTTAAGTACCGTAACTATTAAAAACTTAAGCTTAACCCACTTTAAAAAATTAGCTCATTAACTTATGAAAAAAGGATTATCCATATTTTATAAAAAATTATTTGTCATATTCTTAGTTAATGAGTATATTTGTCCAAAATATTTCTAAAAAAATATAGAAAATCTTGTTGTCCTAAGACAATTTTTAAAAGTGAATTATTCCCAACTTTCTAATTATAGCATATAAAGATTTGCTCCTATCAACCTATAAAAAAATATTGCAACAACTAACGAAAGTTGGTTTAAATGGCAAACGATTCGGTATCGCTTAAATAAGGTCTTAGATTTAAGTCTTTATGTATGCAAAAAAATTTTAGTAATAGACTCATTCACCATATTCAAGTGTGTGACCCAGGTTAGATCTGAATTAAACTGGATGAGAAAATAAAATATAATAATAATAATAATATATTCAAACAAGAAGCAAAGCAAACAGTACCATTGTTCCTCTTTCATCGGGCACCTTAGATGCCATACATCCAAAGGCAAAGCCTCCTCCACAATCACTTTGCTTCAATTTTTTAGAGGATGGAGAAATCCCCAGGCTCAAATCAAGATTATGGCAAGTGCCTGCATCAATTGTAAAAAGAAGTTTATTTATACTTACTAACAAAACAGCAAATTTATTGATATAATAACTAGAAATGAGTCAATTTTTTCAATCACACATGACAAGAAAAGAGACAAAGCAGGAAAAGAAATTGAGAGCCAAAGATACACTTCATCTCTTCATACCAGCTATGCCAATGCTGGAATTTGCAATTATCTCTCCCTTATAGGAACAGGGCTTAAAACCGTTCTCCACTTCTCCATCATCACACTTGATGGATGACTTGGGATAAAATCTGCACACAAATTATAAAATGAAAATCTCTTTTGGACTAAACTCTTATAATCGTACACAACTTTATTGTAGGACAATAAATTTATTATCCCAATGAAGGACTATTGGAGCTTTCCCTGTTGGATAAGCCTGCCAGTGGCTCACATATCCATAAGTATCATGGCAGAGAAACAAAGTAATGCCGACTTAAATAAGATAGCACATTAGCAAAAAGATATCTAAATTACAAGGCACTACTAGTAATGTATGCAAATTTCTCTCCATATTCACACCAAACAAGCAATTATAGCATAGGCTCAACTAATAAAAAAATTGCAATATATATTAAAATAATAATTAGAAAAACAACAAAATCTT
Source organism: Abrus precatorius (assembly GCF_003935025.1). Classification (NCBI taxonomy): domain Eukaryota; kingdom Viridiplantae; phylum Streptophyta; class Magnoliopsida; order Fabales; family Fabaceae; genus Abrus; species Abrus precatorius. Next base: position 10,896,638 of record NW_020874417.1, on the reverse strand, counting down.
TGCTGAACTTGTTTCATTGTGATCTTAAAAGTATTTTGATTGTGCCTGTAAACACTGTCCTCTTACGACAATTACCCACAGGTCACATTAAACATTGCATATATGATATGACTAAAATTTGAACAAGGCTTATTGCTGGAAATAGCAGTACTCACATATTGCCAACATATGGTGCCATTCTTGGTTCTCCTTGACCATGTAATAAACCTTTGTCTGTTGAACTTCTCCTTGAGATTCCATTGACTTGTCGACGAAGTAACAGGACAAACTCTTCCTTACTCAAACCTCTCATCTACATCCCAATTAAATTATGAATTTAGTCTACACACAAGATTCAAATAGAACTGATAAAGTTATCCATGTTTGTTCTTTAATACCTTATTCAAATCCTCCTCATAATCACTCAAACTAAAGTTTATATCAGCATCCACTCCTCGGAATTTAATAGCAGCCCTATCATATGCTCTGTACAGATAACAAAATCAAGTCTGTGAACAAATTTTACAGATAAACACACCACAAAAAGACTTACAAACAATGTAGCTTCAATCAAAGCTATAGTCCTCACCTTGCAGCAGATTGAGCAGTGTCAAATCCACCTAACAAAAATCAAATTAGACCAATTCAGCCAACCACAAAAAAAGGGTCTCATGGACACGTGTTAAATAATCAATAAAAGGAAAGTTTTTTATTCAGAATGGGATGCACTAAAAATCACAGTGGAAATGCATTTATAACACTTTTTGATAAAAATTTTCCATTTTTAATTCTTTAATCCGTATGGCACTGATTATCATTTACCAATAAAACAAAACACAAATTCAGCCACAAAAATAGCTCCCAAGTTCCAATCAATAATTTAATCAAAACAACACCAACCAAATCAAATATCCACTTACCCAAATAGACCTGCTTCCCACAATCCCTGTATTCACAGCCACAAAAAAAGCAAAAACTCAACGAAGTGAGAAAAGATCACCAAACAACTCACAAAATCAAGGGCAATAACTGAGAGTATTGCATTCAAGCTTTTAAATTGCAGTTGCAATTGCTTCATGGTTATCAAAATTGTGGAAAATTTCAGGCCTCCAAAAACCATAATAGCGGCAGCAGCAACTAAAGTTGCAAACCACAATTTAAAACCTTGACTGCATTCATTAATCAAAACATATATAGAAAATAACATGTAAAAACAGAAATTCAACATCATTTATCATACCATATATGTGACTCCCATCTACCAGTCCTACGGTAGAAGGTAACACCGCGATACTGAGAGCTGCGAGACCGTGGTCCACGCCTATTTTTCCTTACATGAGGTAGCTTCTGCTGCAAGTTTCTCACTCCATTTTGTGCATCATCATTCACTGGAAATGACAAGTTCAACCATTGAGTCTTCCCCCACAATCCCAATTTGAAATCAGGCACTCTACCTCCTCTATCAACAGTCACAGGAAAAAGGGTTCTTGTGACTATCCCTCCCTCTTGTCCCATGTTTTGTTCCATCTTGTCCCTTTCAGTGCCACCAAATTCTGAACCATCTCTTTCTTTCTTCAGTATGTCAAAAATGAAGGGAGAAGAGTTGTTTGAGGAATCTTCTTCTGCAGGGTTCCACACAGAGGAGTTGGAGGTTCTAGAATCTGATATTTCAGGTGGAAAACTTGGAAGTTGCACCCCCTTTTGTGCCCAGGTTGAGTCAGCATCAACATGGTTAATGTCAATATTGAGATCAAACATAGCCATGTCTTGGAAAAGCTTCTGTCTAGTTTTCAAATCACACCCTTTTGAAAGAATCTTATGTACTTGCTTGTGCAGTGAAATCAAAGTACACTGAAAGTAAAATTGTCTCAAACTAGAAATGTGAGAGAGAGAGAGAGAGAGAGAGAGAGAGAGAGAGAGAGAAAAGGACCCTTTAAAGGTTGAGCATAGAAGAAAAAAAAAGAGTGAAATTAAGGTAAAGGGAAAGAGAAGAATTGGAACTTGTTCCAGGATCAGAGATAATAAGGCACAAAAACCTGTTGGAGACTGACACAGAAGTGAAAGGCCTCAAATGCAGAGATATTGTGAAGTGTAAACTGTGAGGCGAGAACACACGGGACTACACGCTTGTCCTTTATCTTTGGATAGGGGTAAGGTAACATAATATAAACATGATTTCTCACACACTGTTTCCATTTTATTCAAGTCTTTTACAATTGGATAATTTCAAGAGGATCCCTTACTTATAATACGTACTCTAACTTTTTTTTTATGACAGAATCTTATTTATTACTTAAATTTATTAAAAATATATAAAAATATGAGTAAAAATTATTAAATTAAAAAAATTATAGTTTTTAATAAATTTTAACTAATAATAAAAATATATATTTAAAAACAGTGTGTTAGTAGCATTTCTCATAATTTTAAATTATTATGCAAAACTTTTTCATCAATTTATCTATTTATTGAATAGAAAACTATATACTTTTATTTAAAATTAATACTGTTATGTAAAATATTAAGATTATTAACATCAATATATTTTAAGAAGACATAATGTTACTTTATAATTTTTCTTCTTATGTCATATAATTTTTAATGGATTGTTTATAGATTCGCCTCAATTTTGATTATACAAGAAACGAAATGAATTACTAAGATACAATGCATGATTGGGAAAGTTAAGTAGAGTCATAAGAATAGAAAAACTTCACCTCATATAAGTGAGTTTTGTGAAAAACTTAAGGGGGCTTATCACCATTAGTCAAGAAACAATAGATGATAAAAAGAAAGCTTAAATAAATAAATATTATTTAAAATTATACTCTCTTTTAAAATTAGTTTTTATTAAAAAAATTATTGACTTTAATCCTAAAAAATTGAAAGATGTATTTAGGCTCAAATAATTACATAGTTCTTTAAAAATACATATTTTTAAAATTGATTCATATTAAAATTTTATTTTTATCTTTAAATTAATATTTTTTATTTAGATAGCATCTTACATATTAATTTTTTGAGTCAGTGTTATTTGATTTTAAAATATTAATTTATGGGGAAAAAATTTTAAGATGGTTAAAAATTGTATTATGTGAGACTTACTTCATTATGTTTTAGTGAACTAGTATTTCTATTTTTCATCGATTGAAATAATATAAAAATTGTCTATCATGTATAAGTGCGTGAGGAAAAATTTGCCCTTATCGTGTTTAATTTTACCTTAAACAGCATGAATATAAGTCATTTTTTATAATAATAAAAGCATTACAATTAAAAGTTAATTGATTCTAAATAGTAAAATACTATAGTGTTGAATATAATGATAAAAGATTATCTTATTTAAAATTTTATAAGACTAAAATAAAAAAATTAATAGAGATCAATCTTAAAATAAAAATTATTTTTTATATTAATTATTTATTTAAATATTATGTATAAAATTAGCATTATTATATGATAAATATTACATAAAATATTGTTTACTTAGTCATAACTTAATGATTTTTATGTCTAGACTATTTAAAAAAAATAGAATTAAATACAATAAAAAAATTAGTAACGATAAATTTTAAAAGAGGATATATTTTTAAGGAATATTTGCTTATTTAAGCTTAAGAAAAAAAGAGAGTATATAAAACTCAATAATAATAATAATAATAATAATAATTTGCTTAAATTTTTCTCTTTTTCTATTATATTATTCATTTTATCTTAAATTTATTTCATTTCCTTCTTTTTTTTCTTTCCTTTATAGACATTGTTATAAATTTTTTTAGTTAAAATTGTATTATTTTATAAAATTTAAAATTAAATATTGTTGTTATATGTCCCACGACTGTATTAATTAAATTATCTTAAATAATGAACATATTGAGATTTTATTTGATAACCTATATAAAAATGGGCAATTATTATGTTATGTGGTTCTAAATAGCCAAATAAATGCATTAACAAACAAAACCAATCAAATGATGTAAGCTATAGCATAGTATAGTTGTCCTTAGTGATGAAAGTGACTGCAGAAAAGAAAGAATAAATTCTTTATCATGTGCTTTAAATACCGCTGCATCATTTTAAAGATTATATCATCAAATAATTCTATAAAAATATAAATTATTAACATATTTTTTTAAGAAAGATTAAATATTGAAAAAAAAAGATGAATAAGTAACTGTTTTATATTTTAATGATCTAATGCAATGATAAAAATTTTAAAATAAATTATAAAGTGACATTTCATGTTTAAAAGACTGATTAAATAATAAAAATATTTTATATAAAATGTGATATTGTCTCATGTTTAGCCTTAGATTAGAGTGGTCAAATCGGGTTATTTGATCCATATTAAGGTGGTTGTGTCCAGGGCAGGTCGAGTTAGATTAAATATGCCAATTTTTTATTTAAACTTTAAAATAGAGACCAAGTATGATCTAAATTTAATTTTATATTTAAATAGATTAAATAATTTAAACTTATTAAAAAATTAAAATAAATTAAAGAAAATATATATAATTAACTTATTTAAATTCTATAATTTAATATAGTTAAACAGATGGCTTTTTTTTTAAATATAAAAAATGCTAAATACCAAAATATAAGATTTTGGAGAAATTACAAGAATATGGAAAATTTATCCTTACAAAGATTATATAATTTAAAATAAATTCTTGTATTATTTTTGTTAAGATATAGTTCTTATTTATTATTATTATTATTATTATTTATTTTTTATTTTTTTATTTTTTGGTCTACTGCCTGATAACTCAACTAAAAGTTAACACTTAAAAGTATCTCCATCAATCACGTAAGCTCGAAAAATTACAAGTAAAACATGAAAGAAAAAATAAAAACTATACCCTAAAAAAATATAGAAATTTAGTTTAAATTGTGCAAATTTGGTAAGAATTAAACATGTAATCAAATATTTTTAAAAAATGGTCAATGAAAATTTTATTTTCTTTATAATTTTTAACTATTTCATATCTAAATCTCTGTATGTGGTTAAAAATCATCATTATTTGATGAAATCCCATAATTACAATAATTAGCCTTAAACAGATAGATGTATTAAAAAAGGCTTATTTTGGGCGCACTAACTAAGATGCAGAAACTAAGGTTACTGGGAAAAGAAAGAAAGATTTTGGTGATGAAGAAGAGGTAGAAAGTGGTAGATGAGAAAAGACATGAGATGAGTGTTTGATTTGCGGTGTATGGTTGAAGTGCCTTTTCAGCCATTCCAAAAGCCAATCATGCAAATTGGACCACATTGTCTCTTTTCGTTCTCCTCCATAAGCCATAAAAGCCACCACCCAAATGGATATAACTCCTTTGCATCTAATTATAGGGCACGCAATATCAGTAACAAAATTGGTAGAGTGGGCTATCACCATAGTTAATTGCTTCTACCTTTTCTCCATACACACCCTTTAATAATTGCCTCTATGCTTCTTCTCATGAGATTCTTTTTCCTCCCAAAAGATTTTCTTTTAATAAATTATAGTTTCTTGCCCTTTCATTTTCTATATGTGTAGTTTAATCTTCGTCACGTAATTTGGTAAATGAAATATTTTTATTTTTAAAGAAATTGATAGAATAATTAGAATTTCTTGTTTTACATAAAATTTAATTTAATTTTCATGCATTATTTGTATAAATATTTTGACTTTGTCAATAAATAAATAATACTTTTTAAGTATGAACTTAAAATAATTATCGTAAAAAATTAATGATTTTTAATCATGCAAAAACCTAATTATATTCTAAATTATCTTATATTTAAAAGATTTTAGTAAATATTAATTTATAAATAAATGGAAATATTTTTTTCATGAGTAAAAAATGGGAATAATTATTTTTGTGATAATTGATTATGAACTTACTAATTTTTTATAATAATTAATAATAAAAGTATCATCTTTTAGAAAGTTGAACTAATATACCTTAAAGCCATACAAATATTGGAATTAAAAATAAGAAATAAATGTCTTTATTCTTTTTAAATATGATGTTTGATCCTCGTTCTTAAAGCTTTATGCCCACAATTTTTCTATTTTTTTTTTCTCAGTTGGTTCTTTTATTGCATTTGTATTAGGAATCGTTATTTATCTACAAAGAATCCTAGGTGAAAGGTAAGCATCTTAGATGGATTTAAAGATGCTAACTTAAAATTTTAACTAACAAGCGAATTAACAACATTAAACTTTTATTTCTCGCTTAAACAAAAATAAATTTAACGTTAAATTTCTGCATAAACTGAAAAAATCTGTAACAAGTGCTAAAATTGTTACTCATGTAGTAATATAGTACTCTACCAAAATTTTATTTATTGTCATCACTGTTGAAGAAAAAAAAGGAGATGATAGACGGTCCTCTAAATGTTTTGCCGATAATTCAAACTACGTTTTAATAGAGTCTATGCTAAGCCCTTTATCAGTTCTTTTTAATTATATATTTTTAATTTTCCTTGTTGTTAGTGGTATATTAAATTTTTACTCCATTTCCATAGTTTCATTTGGAATTTAGTTTCTTTTCGTATGTATTCCAATTTTGAAATTTTTTTCATGGATTTTATTATTTATGGTTGAATTTTTAAACTCTATTTCAGTTAGGAATGTTAAATATGTTTTCATTGATAAATGGTAAGACATTATGATTATGTCATAGGAACAATAACAATCGACAGTGAGCTTATTAGAGAGTCCTTTTCTCAATGCTCTTTGTTGATTTCCATGAAGCCAAATTTTTATATATTTGGCAAATTAATATTCTGTTTGTTTAAGATAAAAATAAATATTGTATAAAAAATATTTAATTTTCAGAGATTTTTGTAAATAGAAGTACATTGGTGTGTGGTTACAATCATAAAATACTAATACCTTTTATTTAAAATAATTACTTGAAATAGCCTCTTAATATCGATTCTTGAAAAAATCTATTTAAAATAGCTTCTTAAGAACAGCAAAGAAGTAATTATTTTGGTAATATAATTTTAAAAAAGAACTTAACCAAACATCATATAATAGCTTCAAAGTGACTTTCTTAACAAAATAAGCTATTTTTTTAGAAAAAAAAATATAAACAAACAAGTTCGAAAATGCATATGTATTCTTTATGTTTAATTTAAAAGACCTTCAAGTTGTTAATTTTAATTTTCAGTTCAATTTTATTATTCAACTTCATTTTTACTTTTTTATTCGGTTTCTCAAATATAATGAAAAAGATATTAGAGCTGCAAATAGGAGAAAAAGCCACAAAACAATCAACTCCCAATGATTGGGATGTATCTAATTGTGCTTTACCCCACCCAATAGAATCATCAGGTTGATACTCGATAGTACAAACCCATTTACATGCAACCAGTTGAAGTCCTTCAAGTAAAATTCAATTTGGATAAGCTTGTGCAAACTTATTTGTAAAATAATAAAAATAAAAGGATAAAATAAATAAAAACCCATTTTATAATTTAAAATTAAATTATATTCTTTTACCTTTTATAAGGTTTCTCAATTAATTTTTTAAAATATTATGTACATAAGATTACTTTAATTTATAAAAAATATTTTTTTTCTATAAGTACTTTTGCAAAAAATTATCCAAACATAAATCTTGTGTGCCTCGCATACATTTCCTTGTTCATTGCGTTTTTGCAATCGTGATTTTGGGAAGCATTTTGCTATCCTTACATGGATAGGGAAGACAAATAAAGAAAAAAAAGACAAAAATTTGGAGCATAGTGATCAAAGGAGCATATTCGATCAAAGGATGTTGATTGCACAAAAGTTTACCTTTACAAAGTGCAATAAATGGCTTGATCATATAGGCTACAATGAAAGTATAATTCCGAAGTCTTATCATTTTTATTCCAACAAGTTCTCTTAATTATTAAATAATTGAATATGTTTTATTTTTTTAAGATAATAAATACATAATTTTTTTCTTTTTCAAGTTGTAAAAAATTATTAGAAGATAACTAAGACTATGCCTAGAAGTTAGGTTTAAAAGAAAAAGAGAGAGGTTGGAAGAGATTTAATTTTGTTTGAAAGTTGTTTAATTAGTATGAGTATATTTTTTAAGTTTTTTTAAATCCTTCGAAAGATGTTTTTTTAGTTCCTCATTTTGGAGAGTTTTTTCTCTCTCACTCTCTTGTACTATTTTATGAATAAGATTTTAAATTTTTTTAAAAAAATATTAGTTTTTCAAGTAATAATTTTTAAAATAATAAAAATATTAATTTTAAAATTATTTTTTTTAAAAAAATAAAATATAATAATATCATTTGTATAATTAAATCCCTCATCACTCTCCCTTTCAATATTAAACATCTAAATAAGAGAGGAGTTTAAGTCTCACATCACTTATTTTTATTTAGTCTCAAATCACTACTTATTTTTAAGGGACTTCTGTTTTATTGTTACTATATAAGTAATATTTTGTAATGTTTTTAAAATACACCCTAGTGAATAAAATATATTGTGGTTGCATATATTGTGTGTTAAATCATGTTAAATTTTTGTGTGTCTCTCTTTTTATTCTTTTTCTTTTATTTGCCCCCAACAACTAATATCAAAGTTTATATCTTAATATGTTTATGTGGTTCAGCTTTGTCTAATCTTTCACATAAAAAAAGACATGGTTCTTTCACGGGGCCTTAGTTTAGAGGAAGCAGTGGAGTTTCCAAGCAATAAAAGCAATGTCGTTGGAAGAGGGAAAAGTGAGGATTGAGAAGTTTGATGGAAGAGAATTTTAGAAAATATAGATAGAAAATTATTTGTATTAGAAGAAATTGTATCAACCCTAGACAAAAGAGAAGTCAGACAACATCAAGTAGTGATGATAAACGCGCTACACTAGGTGAGAGCAAATGAGCTCATTGTTTACAAAGAATTGCAATAAATCAGACTCCAAGTGAAAAAATTGTTAAGATTGTGTAGTCTGATTTAAGTCTCACGTCACTTATTCTTATTTAGTCCCACATTATTTATTCTTAAGAGACTTTGCTTTGTTGTTACTATAAAAGTAACACCTTGTAATAGGCGAATAAAATATGCCGTAAGTATGGTTGTGGACGTAAGTACATGTATGTACTCTCCCTATTTTCTTGTGTTGTTCTCTCTCTATTTTCTTTCTTCTATTTGCTCACATAAGAGACTTAGAGATTTAGATGAAAGAAGAATATAAATATAATGGGTAAAGCATATTATTCATCCAAATCTCACATCAAATTTTAAAAAAAATGTAAACAAATATTATAAATATGAAAGTTTATTTTGTATTTACTTGAGTATATTATGAAATTGGGTTATTATGTGTCAAGTAAAGGCTTGTAATTTGGTCCATCCAAAAATAGTAGGTGATAGTGTTATTAATTTTATTTAGTTAAAAATTATAAATTAAATTATGTTAAAAATTCATATATACATGTAAGAGGTGTCAAACTACATTAAAGTTTATGTTATTTTCTTTTCTTTTCATGTGAATGTTTTTACCCTCTAAAGATAAATAATGTAGAAGCCTCCTTTATCTCCTCCTAATTAAATAAGCTTAGTTTTCAAGAATGCTAATATAATTTTTAGCAGTTTATAATTTTTTTCTGTTAAAAAATAGTAGCTAAAAAAAATTATGTTGAAAGATTGTAGACATAAACAAAATATGATAAACCATGTTAAAGTTATTTTTTCTTCTATTATTAATATTATTTTTTATATATTTAAATATTTCAAATTATAAAGAATTAATCTCGGGTCATCTCTTCTTGTGTGTGCCAATAATTGTAATTTGTTTTTTAAAAAAATTAAAAAAGAATGATAATGTCTCCTTGTAAGGCAGTAAAATTTATCAAATTCAAAAATAAAAATTATAAAAAAAACTTATTCTATTTCAAAAAAATAATTAAAACTTGAACATATAATTTGTTAAATATGAAAAATTATCCTATGATATTTAATTAATCTTTCAAAGCTAAATTGCACCTTTTTTATAAAAATTATCCGATATAATTTGTTTCATTCTATTTTATTTTTCCATACCTACGTAGATTTTTCGAGAGTGAATACTGAACAATTATAAAGTTTAATAAAATAATATTAAATAGGAATATGATTCATGTATATCGGATATATCATCACAAAATTGATTATGCTTGTTGTATGGTCACATCCTTGGGTGGTGCTAATCCGTTTTGATACAAGGACATAATGGCTTAAAGAAATTTCGTCCACATGGTCCAGTGGCGCAGACCAGAGGATAGTGCATTATATATATATAACACTTAAACATTTAAAGAATTCCCATTAAGCCATAATAAATTTACATATTAATATTTCTAATCCAATCTTAATTTAAAATTTAAATTGTAAATGTTTCATAATTTAAATTTTTTTATTTAATATAATAAAATATTTAAATCTTATAAAATTTAATATATGTAAATTAATTACTCAATATATTTTTAATATTTAATGTAATAATACTTATACAGCGAAAAAAAGTTACATATGCATATGTATACCTGCGCGTGTGTATAGAACTAAGAAATGAGAGGAATTAATGTTTGATGGTTTGGATGTTATAATATCCAACCGTACTTATAACCACAATTTTAGGTAAAATATTATACAAATTTATTTGATGAATAAAACCCATATTCACTATAAATAATTTTGATACTATTCATGAAGTTTTGTTTCAATTGTCATCCCTAATTTCTACACTTCAAAGTTCAATTTTTAGTTCTAAAAATAAATAATATTTTTAAAAATTCATGTTAAGCAAGTTTTATTTTTTTAACTAATAAAAAATTTATTTTTTAAAAAAAAAACAAACCGGTCCTAGAGTTTCAAAGCCACGTAAAAGAAAATTGTAGATAAATTAAAGTTTAAAGTTTAGGGTTTAAAGACCTACCGAGAGCAACTCCCACAGTAACAAAGGTTGCAAAAAGCATTGAATCTTTTGAATGCACTAATATGTAACCAGTTTTATGTTAAAAGATGATTTTAAAAAATATCAATACTAGCTTTTAAGATTAAATCTAAGTCATTAATAAATAAAAATATTTATTTTATTTTAATAATTTTAATATAATAATTTTTATAAAAAAAACTATTTTTTTAATGTTAAAAAGGAACCCATATTATGCAGTGCAATGCAAAATTTCACATGAAAACACGAACAAACAATGATTTTGGTGTGCTTTGTACTTGGGGAGAATCTAGCGTTGAATGGCGTTGGTTTCGGCTAGAAAGCGTGTGCGGATGCGTCCTGTTTTTATAAATTTAGGTGGTTTTGTTGACATTCCTATAGCCCACTGAGTCTGACTATCTACTATATGATCCATTTTTGGGGCTGAAGTCTTCTATCTTCTCACAACAATAAACAACCTTGTTAGTATTGCATTTAAAATAGATTAGATTAGATAGGGAGAGAAGCTAAAACTTATTCCAAGCCACCATTATCTTTTCTTTTTCTGGACCCGCAAGTCACCATCATCTAACGATTCTACACAAACAAAGTGCCACGACTCGACACAAATTTCAATTTTGTTTTTATTTTGAGTCAACAAATTTGGTTTGATGAGTCACCATCATCTTTCCACGAGATTTCAATCATATTCGCTGGTAAAAGAGTAAATAAATAAGAAATTATTTTTCATAAAAATTGGGTTTTGTTTCAAAAATATCCTAAAGAACTAACTTTAAAATATTTGCAAATGTTCTCAGGAATTAAAATACCAAAATTAATTTACAAGACATTCCATAATTAAATTTCTAAAAAACATTTTAATACATTCTGAAATTAAAATATTTGAAAAACATAGACACAATCAACCGTTCTTTGACGATAACAGTCTTGAAGAGAAATAAGGAGGGTGTGATCAGTAAAAGAAATCGGTGATACAAAATAGAACCGCCAAATGAACAAGATTTAATCTCAATGGAGCATACAACTAAAGAACAGCGTCGAGCCCATTTCAGTTTCGTAAAACGAAAAATTGTGATTAAGGTTATTGTTTCCTTTCTCATTTGTGGACTATTCCTTTCCCCTATTTCTCGTGCCTTTCAATTAAAAACTAAATATTTTGACTAAATTATAATAAATCTTTAGAAAAATATCTATAAAAAGCATCTTAACGGGGTCCGTGAACATGATCTCGACTGTCACAGATAATGGTAATTGGATACTCTTGTGACATTGGAAGACCTATGTGTTTTCAGACATGCTACAGTAAATATTAGGTACTTGTACACTATTAAATCCAGGGTACCCCGGACTTCAAAGCTAATGAAAGTATTTACTTTTCATGGCACAAGAAGTTCTAAATCAAAATCATTTGAGAAGGGGAAAGGAAGAATGGAATATCTCATCATACTATGATACCAAGTTATATATGTTTGGGACCACACACAGGGAGTGTTTAGGACATTTGACTTGAATAATTTAAGTCAAAATGATCAAGAGAGAGAACCTTGAGCAAGGTTTAAAAGAGAAATACTAGTCAGTCATAAGCAGGAAAGGATCAAAGCAAGTGCTATAAAGATCATAATTCAGAACACTCCCTACTTGAGCATTCTCCATTTTAAAATTTCCAAAGCATTCTTTTTTATTGGGATTTTGGTGCTCCAGTGATGGGAGATAGAGGAATACAATAGAAGCATGTTTGGCAATAACTGTTTCAGGAAAAACAATCTCTTATTTTTCAATAACTTTCAAAAAATGGACCAAAAACAAGCGATTATTTTCTAAACCCAACGTGCTATAGAACAAGTGGCATAAACTATCACCGAATAAAAACAGAAAGATGTTATCAAAACAAGTATTTGAATTTGGCTCAATCTCATCATACTCCTATTTTACAGTCACCACTCACCAATGTCTCAAATATCCTATCAAACACGCAACAAAATATGAAGATTTTGACAAGGGCAACAAATAGCATACTCCTGCACTCAAGATAAAACCAAGGCATATAACCAACATGACTAGCATCAACTTCTATCCCTCTGAGGAATAAGTATAATTGCCGATGACTATTATATGTAGCATTGATATTTCTACAGATCCAGTGTTCAGACTACAGAATTCAAAACAATCTGGAAGGAGAGTGATGGCAACTACAAAAGAGGGTCAGTTGATGAGGCTATACAGGAAACTACAAAATGGATTACAAACTACGATGCTACAATAAAAGGAATCCTACAACCAAAAATATCTCTAAACAGAAAAATGGATGACCAGATGAATTAACATTCTGGTTACCTCCTTCAGCAGTCACTTGGCAAAAATTTGATTCAGCAATTCATTCAGCCAAACTTGTGCTGCCACATCATGGTCAACGCTACCTAAAATGAGAATCACAAATATCATTTATCGTTCGCAGAAATTGCACTTGAATTAGATGTCAATTTGAAGTACATGTAAATATAGTACCCGACCAAACACAAGATGTATGGTGCAAACCAAATAAACAATTTTTCTTTCCTTTTATATTTTAGTATTCCCAACTCTTTACTTTCATAATTGGATAAAAGGACCAACCTACCCAAACAGAGGGGGAGAACAGAATTCCAAATCCTTTTTGTACCAAAGAAACCAGATGATTTACTTATCAAAATTTTCAAGTCAATATAAGGAACACCAATAAAGATCCCATCCAAAATCATTCAGAATGCCTGCTCTCAAACTGAAACTTTTCTTTTTGTAATGCACACTTCTAAGAAAGCAAATAGAACTCACATAGGATGCATTGGCATCATGAAATCCAAATATTAATGATCAAACTGTCCGAGCACATAATACCTTTTTCTATTTTCCAAATTTTTCCTTCTCTTCAGCAGTCTCACATTGTTGCCAGACAATCATTGTTGTGGTGTTTCTTTATAAGTTTTTACTTCCCAAAATATTTATGGGCAGGAATAATTCAATCAACCACCAAATCAAAATGATAGCCAAATAATTAAGGCTTTGTTTGGGAGTTTGGACGGAGAAGGGAGACTAAAGCCCTCATTTGTTTATATATTATTTTTCTACAGTGCTCCCCCCACCCCAAAAGAATAAAAATAGTAATACTAATAATAATAATAAGAAGAAGAATGAAGGAACTTAAAAGTTACATGTGAGAGGAATTTTAGAGGGCTTGTAAAACTACCGTATTCCTTCCCCTCCAACTTTAATAACCAACAAACAAGGGTAAATTTCAAAAATGCTCCCCTCTCCCTTTCCCTAGACCCTGAATTAAACTCACAAACAAAGCCAAAGATGATTGATAAAGGATCCTCTAATAATGTAACCTTGTCTTTAAAATAAGTAAAGATGTGTCCACCCTTAAATCAACTTAGTGGATTAAGATCAGAAGCACCTTAGATCAAATTAGGGGAGGATACACCATTGCTTGCTTTATAGACAAACTCATTTTAAAATAACCTTTCCAATTTCCATGAAAATTGGACATTCAAGCATAATATTTTTCCTTGAAGATAGTCCACACATCACAGTAGCATAAAGTAACTAAGGCAAAAAAGTGAACCAATCAACATATTGTGTATGAAATAGTACTTTAAAGTGACTTACCAAACAATTTAGACCATATTAACTTCAAAATTGGAAAGATCAAGATGCATCTCCTGGTCCTGTGTTGTGGCAACAGGCGGAGCTTTGAATAATGCACTTGGAGTATAATTGAGCTGGTAATTTACAAGTATTGGACCAAATATGCTGAACTTTTGAGCACTACTGCAAGCAACCTCTGCATCAGCACACTTCTTAAAAACCACTCTTGCCCGGCTGCTTACTCTATCAACTTCCGTTTCAGATTCCTTTAGTGGTCCAAAACGCCTAAACATTTTATTAAGGTTTGTTTCTAAGGGAACAGAATCCAACTCGGCAAAGTTCATTACAAGTTCAGCAGGGGCATTTTCATCTATATAACCGGGAGGTTTTTCAGGAGCCTCAACATGATTGCTGACAGAATATTGTTTCCTCGAATAGGGTCTACGACTAACTTGAACTGGCTTCCCTGGCTCAGCAGGAACAAGTTGATAGTCTTTTTTCCGGTGTTTCCGTGGCAGTTGTGATGATTGCACTGGTTGCTCTTCACTGCCATTGTCGATGACCCTGTCTGTCCAATATGTATCACTCATATCCTCAAATTCAAATGTTTCTGGTGTTCCAGCTACAGATAATTTCTTCCTTTTAGAACCAACTTTATCTGTGCGAAAGATCTCTTTTGCAGAATCATCAGCCACAACTACTGAATTCCTGAAATCAGAGAAGAAGCTTACAATAGCATTCAGGAAACTATAATCTCCAAGGGGTTCTTGTGCCACCCTCTGAAATGAAGATAGCAAATTGTCTAGAGATGAATACTCTGTCGGAACAACTACACTTGACCTCTGAGACTCCTCAAAATTCTGAAAGGAAACATCAGATCCATTCCCAGGAAAACCATCAGTGCTTCCATCTATCTTCTGAGACCGGTCACCAGAACTCTTCATCACAGAGGGAGACCCGGTAAGTTTACTAGCAACCCTTCGAATACAGTCACCAATTTTAAATGATGGCTTTGTGGTATTTGAAACTTTCGCAACGGAAATTGTTTTTCTTCCATCTTGCATCCCAGAGTCATCAGCATAGTGATCAACAGTCCTCCTTCTCTTGGAATGGCCAGGTGAAACCAGATTATCAGTTGCCTTCTCATCAGACCAATAATCACCATCAGGAGGAGAATCTAGAGTCCCACCCATTAGTTCTGACAATCTTCTTTCCTTCTTTGTTGTATTCATAATATCCTTCAAATTATGTTTACGTTTGCGACAAGAGCTGCCTTGGTTTTTCAAATTACCAAGACCATCTTGACCATCATTTGTAAGTACAGGAGTTGCATGATCAACAGCTTCATTCAAATTTTTCTCATCATCGTAAAACAAGGTGTCCACATCATCATCCCAACTTGCACAATTTTGCAATTCTGGCAAGCAAGTGTAACCCTTGAAACGATAGAATGCAAGCAATTGAGCCTTAGCAATCACAAGCTCCAATCTATCAAAGCCACCAATTGGCAACTGAGATAGTGTTTTCATGTATTCTATAAGATTATCTGGGGAAAAGGTGTTGGCATTGAGAGATTCATCCAACCCATGTCTCAACTTTAGTTCTGGTCGAATCCCAGTGTTTTCTATAGTCTGGAATTTTATTGAGTCATAGGTCTGTTTAGGTATACAAGAACATGCCAACCCATATTCTACTCGTCTTGTGACTTCATCCAGAGCACAATCCACAGAATTCTGAAACGATTCTGAAGTGCTCTGCTTTTCAATAGAGGAGAAATATGTCCTAAAAGGTTTTAGCTGAGACTCCTCATTCCATGCAAACGTTCTATCCCCAAAATATGCTACCAAATAACAGTCCTTTTTACAATGCTTCATTGCCTTCTCAGACGAATCTGAGGGATCAAATATCTGTCCAGGCCACCACGGGTGGCTTCTCACCTTGCCCCAAACCATATCAGACACAGAAAACTCACCTTCCGTTTCTGCTGGAAGCAAATATTTTGCATGATGAAATATTTCTGAACTCCCAAGCTTCATTAGTGATCTTCTCGTGACTCTCACATCTGTCTTTCTCTGTTCAGCTTCATTAAATTCTTCAGCTTCAACTTCCTGACCTCCATTTGAACCAACCTGCTCAGCAATGCCAGCTTGTACTTCAACATTTTGCCTAATATTAGACTCATCATGGATTTTTTCCTTTCCAGCATCCATCACTGCAACGTTATCCCGGTCAGTAATTTGAGTGTCTTCTACAATCACAGAAATTGCATTGGCATCTGAATTTTTCTCACTCACAACCAATGTACCTGCATCCACAGAATCACAAGCATAATTGTCTGGAACCATAGGAACATTTTTATTCATGTTTAAAATTTCATTTTCAACCACTGATTGAGGTGGAAGATAAGCAGTTACAGGGTCAACAAAGATCTTACCATCAATGCCTGAAGTGTGGTTCAATATTTTATTCCTTTCTGTTTTGGGCTGATCTTCAGCATTCTTGTCTAATTCCATTTCTCTGGCTGAATCCTTGTCAACTATTTCCTGCCCTGTATCTGAACAAACCTGTGAAGTGTCAGCTACATGTTCCTTTTCAGTGCATTTTGTCAAGCTAAATAGCTGTTTTTCCTCAGAAGATGGAAGGGCCTTGTCCATTGCAACTTCAGTTCCACCAACCACTTCTTCTAGTACATTATTAGAGTTGTCATCGACTTTATCAATCTCCATCGGTTGCTCCGCATTTGAATTTACCTTTTCCTTGGATTCAACTTTATGGCTGATAGATTCTTTTTTCTCTAATATTTTACCGCTCTGCATGTTAGCAATGTTCTTCTCTTCATCCAGTGTTTCTAAGGTCACTTCATTTCCATCTTTCAGTGCTTCATTAGCAATCAAGTTCCTCTCTTGATTATCCTTTTCAGGCAATCCACTCTGTACATTTCCTCCTCCTACAGAACTACCTGTTAATGGACATCCTAAAGCATTATCACATCTACTATTTGTCACCTTATCATCTGGGGCGCCAGCATCCAGTGTATTTGCACACTCAACCCTAACATCCGTCACAACAGGAACTTCAGCGTTGCTAGCCCCAGTTCCCACTTCTTTCGGAGCTCTGTTATCCATAACAGAATCTTGTAAAGATGCAGCATCAAATTCATCACTACCAACCACTGCTATATTTCTCTCTTCTCTCACCACCATCATACTGTCCAATTCCACTGCCACATTCTCACTCTTAGCTTCTTCAGATTCTACAGCCTGAGAACCCCCAGTACCTACCACTTCAGACTTCACATCGTCACCCTCAACTGATCCCCCACCACCCACTTCATCATTCAGCTCAGCACCACTCCCATGAGTGCAAACACCATCTATGTACACATCTGAACCCAAAACCTCCACCATTACATCCTTCCCATTACAAGCCCCACCCTCCTCAACCAACTCTTCAGAAAATGAACCCTCCGTCTGAACCTGACCCCCACAACCCACAGACCTCTCTAGGGTTCCATCACCCCCTTTCTCACCATGGGTCACTGTGGATTCTGAAGCCCCACAATTAGATAAACCCTTCTCTTGTTGATCCATGGAAATTGCATCTAACAAAAATTAAAACTTCAAATGTTCAATAAACACAAAAAGTACCCTTTTTTCACCCCATGAATTTGGCAAAAAGAAAAAGACCCTGACGAAAAAATTGCACAGATTTGTCCATGTCGTACACAGATATATAAATAAAGAGGGGGTAAATAGATTTTTTGCAGAAAACCCAGAAAAGAAAACAGCATAAAGATTCAAACTTTGATACCCATCTAAGAGAAATGAACCATAAAAAAGAAAAGAGCGTGTACCAGGGTTTAGATCTTGTTGTAGTGAAAAAGTAAGCTCAGGGTTTGGTATGGTGGATTTTAGAGAGAGAGTGTGTTTAGAGAGAGAAAGGAAAGTCACGATTCTTAAATCCGGATATAATGCATTCTTGTCCTTTTCGCTTTTCAACTAGGGCTTTGTTTAAGTTTACATGCTGGTGCTGGTAGGGTCTGTCACCGCCAATAGAAGATCATGGGCTTTTTAAGTTTGAATTCCTCTAGCCACGTGGCATTTTTTTATTGGAACAGGCATGTTAGTAAAATGTGAAACTGTAATCAGGTTTTAACTCACTGAAAAGAAAATTAAGTTTTTCAAGATTTGTAAAAACAATAAAAATTTAAAAATATAATGTCCTGTATAAATCTTAAAAAAATTAAAATAAGATAACATTTTTTGTCAAATTTTTATAATTTAATATAATAAATATATTTTTACTAAAAATAATTATAATTATGTGTTTAAATTTAATTTTAAAATTTGAAAATAATAAAATTTTAAACTAAAACTTATATTTGAATTTCATTTTTTTAATTTCTACTTATATAGTCAAAATGTCGTTTGAGATTAAAATTATAAATTTCATTAATTATTTTCATGTAATTCAAAAGTATAATTAGCTTAAGCTGTTTGGCATGTTCATAATCACTGTCATGGTATTATAATAACTGTCACAGGGTTTGTTCAAGAATGGGAGACATAATGTTATCTATGGCTCAATGAAGTGGAATATTCAAATCTTAGAAACTAAACAGTATGGGAGAAGCCTTGAAAGTTGACAACGGTGACCCTCATGCTTTGATTAATTTAGAAAAGCAATTACAGTGGGAATATAATGAGGTGAAATGGTCTAGTTAGATTAAAGAACAGAATAGAGAAAAAGAATAAAAAAGAATGAAATAGAAATGAAGTTTATAAAAAACAATTAGAGTAGAAATGATACAAAAGTTGAATGGATAGAAATAAGATTAAATGAAATTAAAAATTACTTTTTCTTAACAGTGAAAATAAAAATAAATAGATCATATAAAAATATTTTAAAAAGTAAATTTAACTTTAGAACTTTTTTATTTTTTTATTATATTTTTTGTGTTAATATAAAATTATTAATTATCTTCATTATTTTTTAACTGTAAAGTTTTTTTATTTTTTAAAACAATTAAATAAAAATAAAATAAAATAATACAACTAAAGTTGCATTTCAAGTTTAAAACTTTAGATTTTGTTTGAGGGTTAAAAGGAAGAGGAAGAAAATAATTTGAAGAATAAAGGAGTAGTAAGAAGTGTTGATAAATAAAAAAATTTAAACAAATATTATTATTAGATAATTTTTTTTCTCTTTTTTTCTTTTCAAAAACTAAATGCTAAACAATATCTTCTAAATCTCACATTAAAATCTCATAATTTTTAACGTTGGACAATTACTTCATACTATATAATTGAATCTTATTTTTTTTAAACTTTGTTTGGGAGTTAGTATTTAGGGAGAAAAATAACAAAGGGGAAGACTTGTTTAATAATAATCCTTATTCAATAGTCTTTAAATGAAAGGGAGAATTAAAACCTTTCTAATCTCATTTTTTTAAATTCATCTAATTTAGAAAATTTCTTATTATCCTTCATTCATCTTTTTTTGTCCTCTCTTTCTTTACCTTTCAAATAATTTTCTTTCTTTCTTTTAAACTTTCAAACAAAACTTTAAATAAAACATAACATAACTTTATGTAGGAATTAATTTTCATGAAAAAAAAAAAGAATAAGGTTTATTTAATGGGAATCCTTGGTTGAGAGTTTTATAATTCCTCCTAAACTTGAAATTTTTACAGAAAAATTATTAAAAAAATAAAAAAAATACAGAAATAGACCAATCACCTATTTATTTACCCAAATAAACCCAATCACTATAACAAATTTTGGTCACCCAGGGACCGAATTCGGACTTAGCTTTTTTTTTTGTTTTTAAATTTTGTTTTATGTTTTTATATAATAAAATAAATATTATTATTTAAATTATATTTATATATTTATATTTTGTTAAAATAAATATTTTGCTAATTATATATAATAAAATAAGTTTTATTATTTGAATTATGTTTATATTTTTATATTATTTGAAAATGAATAAAAATAAAAATAATATTTATTTTACATGTTTATTAAAATTTATTTTACATATTTAAGATAATAAATAATATTTTTAGAAAACAATAATAATTATATTTTTAAAAACTAATTAAAATATTTAAATAATAAGTATATTATTTTAGATAATAATGTTAATGCTTAAATTATTTATACTTAAAGAATAATAATTATATTTTTAAAAATTAAATAAATATATTAAATATTATTTTATTTATTTATTTATTTAAATATGTAATTTTGAGTTAATATTTTTAAATATTAGTATAATAAAATGATATTTTTGAATAAAAATTTTATTTTAATTAAATTAGTTTTTTAAAAATTACATTATTTAATATTATAATTTTTAATACTTTAAACCCTAAAACTTTACTATTATAATCTTTAATAAATTTTATTTTAGAATAAAAAATTTATTTTTAAAAAGTAAATAAAATATTAAATTATAAGTTAATTATTTATACTTGAGACAAATATTTTAAAATTAACATTTTCATATTATTAAGGTAACATTGATGAAGACAAAGTGAATTAATAAAGATGATAACAAATTCATAATAAATTTAATAATTAACTATCTCTGTAATGGTGGTCAGTTCTACAATAAGGGCAACATTTCTGACGTGGCTCTGGGATTTCAGGATGAACTTGTAGAGAATTTAGATCATCATGAAGGTTTAGTTGTTGGAATCCATTTGATGAATTATCAGGTTGATTAGCAAAATTCGGTTGATAAAAAGACTGCATGTAAGTTGTGCTGAAGATTGAGTTGTAAAATCAACTCCAAATAAGTTTGTAAAAAAATCCTCCATTGTTGTTGCAAACGAATGTCTTGTGTTAATTATGTTTGCTTCTAGCATAATATTCGAAAGAATTAACTCAGTCTCGATGCAATCTCGTGGTACGACGGTGTGGAAGTCGTATCGATTTCAAATGTGTTGGTAGTCCTTAGTTGTTGGTCGCTTCTCCTTGGATCTTGTAGTAGTGGTCGTACAGATAGAAAATAGATGGAATTGACAATGTACCATTCCATGTATTCTTATGTGTAACACAATGAGTCTTGCATTGGATGACCCGTTATTTTCAACTCACATCTATTGTTCCATATCTCAATCCATTAAGCATGTCTTGTAACCTAATTTTAATTCTGTCTTTCTCTCATGTCAATTTTGTGAAGGTCATTCAAATTATTCTGTGAAGAAGGGACTTCTTAGAAGAGACGAAACTGTAATTTGACTCTATTTATTTGGTATCATTCAACAATTGCAAAACAAAGGATAGTGGTACATGAAGTCCACAGTTGGACATCTCTATATGCTTCCACGGGTATTGACGTTTGCAAGTCTTGATATAGCGCCCATAAAAACTACAAATAAATTTAACTTTGTTACTTAAGATGATGTATAAAAGATAAGAAATTAAATATGAAGAGTTATCTAATTAGTTTGAATGTGATAAAACGTTGATCTGTACCCCACAACATCATTGTTTGGTTTATTTTGAAAGTTTAGTACTCTACCCCGCTCCATCTGCACACAAGAGGGCATGTTGGTGGATTATTAGAAATTAGTGCAATATATGGCATGCGATACCATATCCAGGACATTAACAGTGATGAGCAACCACCCATTATTTTGCTACCATAGCTATATCTGCACATTTTCCTGTACAACATAGCTAAACAAGCAGAACCCTAACTATATCGTCTTATTCTTCTAAGATTAGTTAATAAAGCTAAATACATAAGATATACTTTGTTGCCTGTTTTGTCAGACATCAAAACACCTCGAATTAAACTTAGTATATAAGCCCTACAATGGGCGTGAACTTCTTCTTTAAATGGTTCTTCTGGTAATAGCAACATGTTATCTCTCAGCCACTTCAGTTTCATCATAGAGCCAATAAGTGACTCTCTCTTAACTGGCACGATACCAAGATATGTGTCACACATTTTCTCCCAGTCAAACATTGTTGGAGTAATGACTGGTAAACTATCAACTCTTAGCCCGAGTTGAAGTGCAACATCCTCCAAGGTTATGGTGCACTCCCCTGTTGGAAAATGGAATATGTGAGTTTCAAGTCTCCACCTATCGACCAAAGTTGTTATCAATGCGTGATCCACATTAAAATGCCTTAGCTTGCTACCTCAGCAAAACTAAGTTGTTCAAGTATAGGAACAATTAGAGGACTGAACTCTGGTATTGAATGACAGAAAGATGAAATCATGTTTTCAATTTCCTGCAATTATTAATAAATTAGTCACATTATATGTAAAATATTGATTTACATATTTAGTTAATAATGGTAATGTGTAAAACTTACCGTTCTTCCAATGAAGGCGGACCTGTGTTCGTTTTACTTCTATAACAACATTTTTAGTAATGGGAGTAAAGACAGAGTGAAACAAAGAACAAAGATGGATGCAAGTTTAAATGAAAACACGTGGCCTTCGATGAACATATTTATAGATAAACTTCGGTACGAAAGAGTAGCCTTAGAATTTAGAGAAGTCACTATCTCTTTGTCTACGTGAATGTTAGAAGGCATCTTTGTTTGGGAGGAGAGAAAACTTGTTTGATAGTATATGGGATGGCTTGAATGAGAAGAGAAACCAATGCTAAGCATGACTAAGAAGTCACTATCTCTTTATCTATATGAATGTCAGAAGGCATCTTTGTTTAGAAGGAGAGAAAGCTTGTTTGGAAGTATATAGGATGGCTTAAATGAGAAAAGAATCCAATGTTAGACATGACTAAGAAGTCACTATCTCGTGGTCTACGTGAATAGAGAGGTCACCATCACTCGTAAAATGTGGTGAAGCATTAAATGACTGAGAATCCAATGTTACCATTATAAATAGCCATATTCGTGTTCATTTTCTTCATTCAACCTTCTAAGCTTGTTTCTTGTTCTTGTGAATCTTCTGCTTCTAAACTTATTCATCATTCACTTATTTAATCTAAAAATGTCTTTAATTTATGTCATTGTTCACTCTGATGGTGCCATTAACCAATGTCCTAATGAAGGTGTCACATTCACCTCATCATCAGCCAAATTGGCACATCTAAAGAGAGAAGTGACTCTACAAAGGCTCAAGAAAGTCATCCACATAAAACTCAACCGAGACGAAAATTAAAAGGTGACAACTATACATTTTTGCTACCCAATTAGACTTAGCTCGAGAGTTAGCAACTATACATGTGTTGAGTTGAACGATGATGAAGACGTTGAGGCACTCTTCAATATCCATGATTGAAATCAACTTCAATTAAGTATAGAATTATATGTTACATTTGCTACAAATGTAACCCAGCCACCGCAACTTTCACCTTCGCCTTCACCTTATCAAACTTATGAAACCATAAATCCATCTTTTCCAACATATGATATGAATTCCAACCTTTAATCCTACACACAACTTTTAACTAGTCCATTCATAGACCTCAATGAAATACCCTCCCAATCATCTGAGCAAACCCTACCCTCTCAGCCTCTTAAAGAAACCCCCATTAAAGAATATGCTGTTGTGGATTTCCCAATCGAAGTATTTGATCCTTTTAGCGAGGACGAAAATAAAATCTTATCTCAACAGCAGGATGATGAAAAAGACTCTCTCCCATTTCCAAATATTCTACCATCACAACTATTACCATTATACAACTCATCTCCACATTTTCTTGACTTTCCTACTCAAATACAAGAACATGACTCTGAGTTTAACCATGTCCTTGATCGTGAAATGGCCAGCGCTTCCTAACAAAAGAAGAAGTACAAGACGCCATAAATAAATTTCACATTGTCAATCATTGCATTTACAAGGTAAAAATGTCAAGCACAACTAGGCTTGTCGTAGAATGCGTTTACAACAACTATGCCTAGAGATGTTGCGCTATATTGCGCACCAAAGAGCAACACTAGGAAATAATGAAGCTTGAAGGGTGTCACACATGTACTTCCCCACTCATTTTACAGAATCATAACAAGTTGGAATCACGAATGATTTCTCAAACCATTCATGAAATTATTGAGACTAATTCATCCACTCCCATCGCAATCATCTTAACCCACATAAAGTCCACAATGGGTTACACAATCAACTATAAAAAGGGATGGTTGATCGCAACCATCTTAGCCCACATAAAGTCTACAATGGGTTACACAATTAACTATAAAAAGGGATGGTTGGGGAAACAACATGCCATTGAAAATATCTTCAGAAATTGGGAGGAGTCATACCATAAGTTACCTAGACAATTGCTTGCAATGCAACTATATGTTTTGGGCTCCATCTGGAAATTGAGTACACAACCGGCATACAAGGGTGGCTTGTTTGACAAGGGGAATGAGTTCTTCAATAGGTTGTTTTGGACCTTCAAGCCATGCATTGATGGTTTCGCCTTCTGCAAACCAATTGTTCAAGTGGATGAAACATTTTTGTATGGCAAATACAAAGGGACTTTATTAGTGGCAGTTGCATAAGACGGCCGCAACAACATAATTCTCATTGCCTTTGCTGTGGTTGAAGGTGAAACTAGCGATACATAGTTCTTTTTTAAAAAATAACTTAAGGAGGGACGTAACCCCATAAGAGGAGTTGTGCCTCATTTTGGATCGTCACGAAGTCATAAGAAGTGCATACTCCAGAAATGGAAGTGGTTGGACAGACAACAGTTCTATCCATGTCTATTACATTAGACACATTACACAAAACTTCATGCGACGATTCAAAAATGCTGCATTGAAGAAAGATGTCGTCAATATGGATAATTTTAATTTTTCACGTATTCTATATTATTATTAATATTTTATACAATTGCTTGACTAGTTATATTAATTTTATTTGTAATCTTGTTTCCAGCATACGGGATGACTGAACCGAGATTCTTTTACTATTACAATATAGTAAAAGATAATAATCCTTAAGTTGCACAATGGTTGGACAACATCCCAAGGGAAAATGGACATTAGCATGGGACAATGAACGACACTGACGACACATGACAACAAATCTAGAGAAGTCAATCAATTCGGTCTTAAAGAAAACAAAAAACCTGCCAATTTGCTTAATGGTCATGGCAACATACACCCGTTGCAATAAGTTCTTCATTGACAGAGGCAGGAAAGTAGTTGCAAGGATTAATGCTAGACATAAATACTCGGAGGTTACAACTAAAGCAATTCAAGATGCACAGTCAAAGGCGAACACTAATAGAGTGATCACCTTTGACAGAACAAGCACTAGATTTTTAGTCGAAGAAACGTGACAAGCACTAAATTTTTAGTCGAAGAAACGCAACATCCAACAAAAATTTGACCTGTAGGAAGATTTACAGTACGGTTAGATGAAATGTGGTGTGATTGTGGCAAGTTCTAAAAAGTTCACATCTCATGCTCGCATGTACTTACTTCATGCTTACACACATACCACAACTTTGATATCTATATATCTCCCGTGTATACCTTACAACAAGTTTCTAAGGTATACGAAAATCAGTTTGGAGAACTCAGACACGAAGACTATTGGCCAACTTAGACGGGTTCAACTTTGTGTCCAAATCCAGAACTGAAAATAACTTCAAAGGGTCGATCCAAGTCTAGTAGGATAAGAACAAATATGGACATTAGAGAACAATAAAGTCAAGCAAAAAATTGTTCTTATTGTCATACCCCTGGTCACATAAGGAAGACATGTCCAAATATCGCTTAAGCTTCTAGTTTCCGCCCTTGATTTATGTTGTTGTCATTATTTTAAACTTTTCTTAATGTCCTTTTTAATTTTATGAATGTTATTGCAACTTTTAAATTTTTAGTAGTTGTAATTTATATTAAATAT
This sequence comes from Abrus precatorius, assembly GCF_003935025.1. Lineage (NCBI taxonomy): Eukaryota > Viridiplantae > Streptophyta > Magnoliopsida > Fabales > Fabaceae > Abrus > Abrus precatorius. Next base: position 10,870,271 of record NW_020874417.1, on the reverse strand, counting down.
AATTATATATAATATATTTACATAATATTATTTAATTATATTTATTAATATTGATAACATAATTTTTTAAATAAATAATTATGTATAAATTTTAATAAAGATTAATATCTCAAAATAAATAAATAAACTGGTTATTATTTAATACTTTTATTTATTTTATAAATATATAAATTAAAAAAATATTATTATAATTTTTATTTTATACAAATTTAAAATTAAATAAATTATTATTATAATTTTATTTTTTAAAAATATAATATTAAATAACCAAAAATATAATTTCAGAATATAATATTAATATTATTTTTGATAAATCAAAATTATATTAAATAATATAATAAGAAAAACAAAAATATTATTTATTATCTTAAATATGTAAAATAAATTTTAATAAACATGTAAAATAAATATTATTATTATTTTTATTCATTTTCAAATAATATAAAAATATAAACATAATTTAAATGATAAAATTTATTTTATTATATATAATTAACAAAATATTTGTTAGAATAACAATATTTATTTTATTAAAATACAAATATATAAATATAATTTAAGTTATAATATTTATTTTATTTTATAAAAACATAAAACAAAATTTAAAAACAAAAAAAAAGCCAAGTCAGAATTCGGGTCCCTGAGAATCGAATTTTGGGTGGCCAAAATTTGCTATAGTGATTAGGTCTATTTGAGTAAATAAATAGGTGTTGAGTCTATTTCTGTATTTTTTATTTTTTTAATAATTTTTTTGTAAAAATTTTCCTAAACTTATGTTTTTATTACTTTATTTGAGCGTTTGAAGGAAGAAAAAAAAAAAAGAGAGTTAAAGGGTAAAGAGGAGAAAAGAATGTCAAAAGAATGAGAGTTAATAATAAAACTCTAAAATTGAAGAAACTTAAAAGTATGGATTTTTTGAAGGTTTATAAAACATATCTCTCATGTAAAAACTTTTAAACAATTATTATCATCATATGAGTCTCATTCATTCTCTCTTTTATCTAAAAACTAACTCTCAAACAATGGCTAATTTTCTCTAAATTGGAAGATTTTTTGTTAATTGACTTTTTTTGCTTCCTTTACTTAGTCCTCCTTTATTTTTCAAATTCTTTTCTCCCCTTTCCCTCCAAATTATCAAACAAGGTCTAAGAAAAATTTTACAATAACTACATTTAAATGTTCTTAAAAAAAAAGTGTGATCTAAGATTAGAATGTGAAATCCTTCCAAATTACTTATTAGTAAAAAATGAAATAATTCAGTCTTTCATAAAAGGTCATATTAAAATGATAAAGTATTAATAATAATCAAGCATTTCCTTTTTTATTTATGATGTCACAAAATCTTTTTCTAAGATTTTTAACATTCAACACCTACTTTGTTGACTAGGGATGTCAAATTGGACTAAGTCTAACGGTTGACCCACCTAACTTGCTAAAAATGGCCAATTAAGCTGAATGTATTAGATTCGTTGGCCTGTCTAGCCTACCAAAATGCATATTGGGACAAGCTGGCCAGTCAAGTTTAATTTAATTTTTAAAAAATTATTATTTATAGTTAAATATTATTTTTTATTAATATAAGATATTTTTTGTTAAATTTTAGGTGAGCTGGCCCATTAAGTCGTTGGCCCACTAACATTTTCTTTTATTTTTTTGGTTTTTGGTGAGTTGGCCACTAGTCCACCTTTAAATTTAACAGCTAGAAAATTTAGTCTATTTTTTAAACTTGATGGGGCGGGCTAGTCTGTTTTTTGGCGGAGCAAGATAGGTTGGCCTATTTTGACAATCCTATTGTTAATAGCTTCAAGGAAAAAGTTAAGATTAAGATAATAAAGTAAAAATGATAAAATAATATTATAATAATGTTAAATTCTTTTTTAAGTTAGAGTGGATCGTATATGCTCATTATTTAATGTAAGTTTATCTTGTTAGGTTTAAGTGTGTTATTAATCTAATTTTTATATAAAAATATTGAGAAAAAAGAAGTAGAAAAATATTATAAATATGAAGATTTATTTTATATTTTTTTTACCATAATAACACGTAATCATTTGAGTGTATTAAATGCTTGAATAAGTGTATGTAAACAAGGATTTGTAATTTTATTTGTCCAAAAATTATAAAGACAAGAGTTTACAATTTTATTCATCTAAAAATTGTACATAAGAAGATTTATAACTCTACTAGATAAAAAAATATAAAATAACATAATTATGTTAGAAGTTTGTAGACGTAGATAAAAGATATTATACTTGACAAATTTTATAATAACTCAAGCATTATTAGTTCATGTAATTACAACTTCCACCCATTTAGAAATATAATGCACAATAAGAAGAATACAAATAAAACCAAAAGAAATAGGAACAACACATGAAATCAATACTTTATACATTATAGATATCATAATACAATATAGGCTACTAAGGCATTTGTTATCTCCAAGTGATAGGACATATTTCTCTCTAGCAGTACTCACAAGTAGTAATAATATGACTTGAATCCTTGAAGTTATTAGGCAATAAAAGCCTAAATCTAAGACTTTCCATGCAGTCCTATAAATTCAAGGATCCTCCTACATTAGAAGCATGACCAATAAAAGCCTAAATCTAGGACTTTCCATGCAGTCCTATGAATCCAAGGAGTCCTCCTACATTAAAATCATGATAGAACTAAAGCGTAGATTGGATCTCATGATCATGTACACACTTGTGTATCACCTAGTCCTTGTACCTACCCCATTTCTCTATTGTCACAACTAGGGCTATAATTGGAAAAAAAATTAAAGAGCAAATAAGATATGAAAAAGAGGAAGATAAAAATTATAGAAATTGAGATTTTTATGATTGAATATTATATGTTTGATGTACACTTAATTAATAACTAAAATTTATTTTAAATAATAAAATATTATGTGAGTGTTATTTTTTTTACTCTAATTTAATGATTTTTCTCATACTTTTATAGTTTTGGATAAATTTTAACTAATAATTAAGAAAGTGTTAAAAAAAACCTTATGTTTGAGAGTGTATTTTTAGCTATATATAAATAATTCAAAATCTTCCTTCAAATAATACGATAAAACTTTGGATGATAATAAACTTAGATAGTTCTCTAAAATAATATTTTTTCTTTATTTTTGTTGTCTCTCTCTTTCTTTTAACTTTTTTTTTTACTTTTCTCCGAAAGAGAGAAGTATATAATTGCACAAATTTTTCACAAAAAATATTTTTAAAAAAATTGTTTTCTAATTCCTTCATTCACAATCTAAAAGGTATAAAATAAATAATATTAGCATTTTATAAAAGGGTATCAAAGAAAATTAAATAAACATTAGTCTTAAAATAGTGAACTAAAGAATATATATGTCCAAAAGTTTTGAAAGTAAAAAAATTCCTAAAATACTTTAACCATTTTTAAGTATGCAATCAAATAAAATTATCTCTAATTAGGAGTAAAATAAGGCCTTATTTATTTTAAAGTTATAAAAACAACTCTCATACTTTCAATAAAAAAATACACGTTTTAAAAAAAAATGAAATTAAAATTAACTTATGTATATATTTCAATTACATTTAATGATTCAAAATTAAATTTATCTAAATTTAAACCAATCATACACTAAGTTATATAATACATAATTTAATATTGTAATCCCTCTAGTAAAATAGGAGGTACAATTAAGATGTATAAAATTCTCTAGTTTAAATCTCACAACTAGTAATCAAAAGTGATGTGAAATAATATATATATATATACCCTTTTTTCATACTTAAAACTAAGCATTGTCTCCTAATATAATAAAAACGAGTGAGTACTTATCTTTGTTCCTTAATTTGTATGCATTCATATATCATGTTAATCTTTAATGTTAGTTGTTTTCAATTATTTTAATTTCGTTCATTAAGTAAGATTAAAAAGAAGTAATAAAATGATGAGTTGATATGTCAAATGATACATATTAATATCTAAGAGGAAAAAAAAATGATGTCATACTCTTTATCATCTCCTTCACCTATCATGTTTTTTTTTAGCAAAATAAGGTTCATTATCTTTAACCACTTATTGACATTGTTTTACATAACATAGCCACACTATAGAACAATTTTTACCTATTATTTCCTCCACGTCCCTTGCATTGAACGTTTGAAGCTTCATCCTCTTCTTTAGGAAAATAGATCATCTGCAGTTTGCTTGGAAATTACAGGCCATAGTCCCCTCTCTGGCTTCCCTCTTCATCCCAGCCCCCTCTTCTTCTCCCCCACCCTTTTCCCATCTTCTCCTCCTCATCTCACCTTATCCCTTTCCCTCCATGATAAATCCACATTTTACCATAATTTTTAGTATAATTTTGTTAATAAATAAGTAGTAAAGTGCTAAGTAAACTTGAAAATATCATAAAAATTGCATCAATATTCATAAGTGTGTAAATAATTTTAATTTTTAGATTTTTAGTCCAACTCTGAACAATTTGACTTAAAATGACTTAATCCTTGTACAAAAGCTTGAGCTGAGAATTTGAGTTGAATATTTAAGTGAATAAAGTAGAAGAATTGAGCTTAAAAGATGAAGAATCAAGTGTTATGTATAGGGCATAATCACTCTGAGTACATAGAGGGAACACTTTGAAGAAGAAAATTCATGAAGATAAAAAGAGTAGCTACTTCAAGTGTTCAGAGTAGCTACATAGTTAGCGCGTAGCCACTTTAAGTGTTTAGAGTAGCTACGTCCAAGGCCAATTTAGAAATGCACAGTGCGCGTAGCTACTTCAAGTGTTCAGAGTAGCTACGCAATTAAGCATGTAACCACTTCAAGCACTAAGAGTAACTACGCGTGAGGATTTTTCCAGGTAGAACACTTGCGCGTAGACACTTCAACCACTTAAAGTATATACGCAAAAGTAACAGAATTTTAAATACCACTTCTAAGTGTCAACTTTGGACGATTTGAGTTCCTAATTCAGTTTTAGAAGCTTCTGGAAGACCTTTGATGCTAGAATTCTTAGAGATTAATGTGTAGAAAGGAAAAAGGCGGGAAAAACATTATAAATAGAAGTTAGAGGTTCAGAAAATGAGACTTTGGTTCATTTTTGTTATTTTTCACTTTGTAACTGTTTTAACTTCCAAGGGAAATCAGAGAGAGAGATTGGGAATGACTTTCAAGCTTCATTTCTAGAGGAATCAGTGTGAAGATTGGGTCTTGGAAGATGTTCTTCTACTTATTGTCTTCTTCTTCTCTTACTTCTCCTTCTTCCATTGTAATGTTGTTCTAAACCTTTTTAGTTAGGGATCTATGGATCCAGATTTGATGTTGTGATGTAATTGTAGATTGGATCTTGAGATTTTAATTGAATTGAGTATATGATTCTGTTCCTAATGCAGTTGTGAACTAATTCTTCATTTAATTGAATTTAGATGAGTTTTCATCAATAGAAATTGAGTTTATTTCTTAGATCTAAATCATATGCCCAGGTTATTGAGATCTTAGGAATAAGTATCATGATCTAGTAATCCTATAATTTCTAGAACTTAACACAGTATTTGATTAAATTTCACCTAAGAGATTAGGGATGTTTAATTAGGTATTAGGATCAATGAGGCAATGAATTATCCTTTGGTTAAAGAAGTGAAATTGATTATCAATCAATTAAAATTCTCAAGAGTTGAGAACATGATTATATTGCAATTGAAAATCTGGTGAAGTGATTCCTAACTTTTTTCCATATAGCATTCTTAATACAAAATTCATACTCTGTTTTTACAGCAAGTTTATTACCTTTTATTGTTTTTATTTCTTACTTTTACATGTTACAAACCTCTCAAATGAATTGTTTTGCTCAACTAATTGTTAAATTGTGAAGTGGTAATTAAAATAAGATCCTTGTGGACAATACTTGAGGCTCATATTGAATTTCAAATTTTATTACTTGCTACAACTACCTAATACACTTGTTAGTTAGTATCTCTTTCAAATTTTAAGTAATACTTCACCCCCACTTAACCTCCCTCCCCTTCCCCATCTCTTCTTTCTTCACCTCCACTCATCCCCTCCCCTTCTCTCCTTATCCAAGCCTTTTTCCTTCCCTTTATTAGTTTCCTCCCACTCTCCTTCACCCTCCCTCTCCTTTGCGCTTTCTCCTTCATTTTCCTCTTAGCCTTCCTTTCTTTTTTCTTCTTTTGATTTTTTTCGCTACTCTTTCTAGCTTAAGTGAAAATTTTCATTTTTGCTTAAGCTAATTTGTCTGATTTAAGCAAAAATCACTTTTTTTACTAAATTCGCTTAAGAATTTTTTTTGGCTTAAGCCAAAATCACTATTTGCCAAATTTGCTTAAGCAAATTTTGTTTCATTTAAATGAATGTAAACTGTAGGTGATTCAAATCCCTTCTTTAGTTCTTAATTCTCTTCACAAAAATTTGGAGATTTGAATGAGTTATGAATGAGGGCATAGAATGAGAGTCATTGTGAGAAGCAGTAGGAATTTCATGGATGCTTTTAGTTGAAGAGAACATTAATTGAACCGAATTGATACTAATAAGTGTTTTTTTTTTTTTTTGCTATAAAACAGGGCTAAATGCTCAACAACCAGAACAAACTAAAAAATGGACCTAGAAGTCCAAGAACCACAAATGTCCAAATATAAAGAGGGAAGTAAAAACGTAGGAGCCTACTTAAAAGAAACTAAAAGGGAAGAAAATTCCAGCCCAAACTTTGCTAATCTATCAACACAATTATTGAGTTCCCTAAAAATGTCCTAATCTGATAGAATCAATATCATGTAAACAATCTCTAATTACTAATAATATGAGACAAATGGTAAGGTCCACCCAGAGTAGACTGGATGCATGTAAGAGCATTCTTGAAATCTGTTTCTATCTAGATGGGGGTTTGAACTTCTTGTTGGAGGAAGAGCTGGAGCCCATAGTAAATACCCCAGAGTTCAGCCTCCAAAGGAGCACAGGGGGCCAGAGATCTGTAGAAATCAGCCACCAAAACACCCTTTCAATCCCAGATAATACCTCCACAAGCAGTCTCATGCGATTGTTAATGGACAACTCCATCAATGTTCAATTTCCATTGTCCCTAAGGAGGGGAGAGCCACTTAACTCGAGCCTAGTCCCTTGCCATATTAGGGAGGTAAACTTGCTAGTTCTTGCAGCATAAAACAGAATATTCAGTATCTTTAAACATCTCATGTATCAAGGTAGAAATTTGGTTAGAAGAATTTTGAAACACATAAGCATTTTTGTCCTTCCACATATGCCAAAGAATGAAGCCAAAAAACTTTTGCCAAACAAGAAATCCGTTAATCCTAGGGTTAGCTAAATTCTCATAAAGCCAATCTGGTAATCTTGCAGAAAAAAACCAAGCCCACTGATAAAAATAATAAAAATGCACCATGATAGATTTAGCATAAAAACAATCTCTCAAAATATGCATCAAAGTTTTCGAGTTAGTATCACATCTAGAGCAGATGTCCACGTTAATCATTCCCCTCCTAGCTCTCTCCTCATTTGTGAAAAGTCTACCATGGAAGATTTTTCAAAGAAAAAAAGGCTACTTTAGGAAGGTCATCCTACTTCCACACATGCTTAAAGATATCAGAGCCAGAAGGAGAAGGTTCAGAGGTCTGGGAGATTAGAAGGTATGCAAACTTGATGGAAAATAGGCCATTACTAAATAATGCTTGTTTGGAAAGATTAGGAGGCTGTATTTGAGCAATTTGCCTGCATATATGCATGGGGAGCAAAGAAGTAAGTTTATTCAAGTCCCAATTATTGTGGGCGGTGAAAAAATATCACAGAAATATTTAAATCTCTTTCAGTAACAGGTTACAGAAAGTAGGAAACCAACCTCGGACAACCAGGCACCCAATGGTTCAACCAAAACCTAGCAGAAAAACCATTGCTAATACTCCAATTTAGGCTGTTATAAAGTAGAGGCCAAGCAGCAGTCATACCTTTCCAAATAGGAGAATACTTATTCGTAGACCTAAGAGCCAAATTTTGCCCAATAAACACCTTATACTTCTTGTATAAGACTTGAGCCCATAAGTCACTAGGGGAGGAAAAAAATCTCCAGCAAAGCTTCATAATGTAAGCTTTATTAAAGGTGTATAGGTCTCTAAACTCCAGACCCCCTTGTCTCTTGGGTTGACAAATTTTCTTCCAACTAATAAGATGACATTTTCTAGTGCCTAAAGAACCTCAGGTGAACTTCTTACAAAGACTATTTATCTGCTCATAGATGGCCTTGGGAATAATAATAGTTTGCATGACATAGAAGGATATGCTCATAATGGAGGATTGAGCCAACACAACCCTGCCAGCTAAAGACAGAGACTTCATTTTCCAAAAGGCAAGTTTCTTCCTAACTTTATCTACTAAAAAAGAGAATTGGGCCTTAGAAGGATTGTGGCTACTTATAGGAACTAGTGAATTTGATGTTTAAAAAAGCACTTATCTCCTTTTTAGTAGCAGTAAGAGTATTCTTGAAAAAAAAATTGAAAGGATTTACTAGTATTTATTTTTTAGACCAAAAGCCTAACAAAAACTATTGAGAATGTTTTGAATGAGGGAAGCTTGTGACAAATCAGCTCTAGCAAAAAGGAGATGGGAGATCCCTAAGTCATTGCCTTCAAAATGGAAAGGGCTCACTCTTTCTTAGAGATACTATCTTGGATGAGGTGAGTCAGTCTTTCTATGAAGAGGACAAACAGGTAAGGAGATATCAGATCCCATTGACGAATATCCCTAAAAGGCTTAAAAGTTCTAGTTGTGCTACTATTCCAATTAATTTTTATAGAAAAGAAGGAAATGCAGGATTTAATAAGATTGATTAGATTAGAATTAAAACTAATCTTTCCCAAAGTATCAACAATAAAATTTCACCTAAGCTTGTCATAAGCTTTTTCTAAGTCAAGTTTGACAATCATATAACCAATTATGCTCTTAAGATTATGGAAAGAATGAATGATTTCCTGGAGGGTTAAAGCATTATCATTTCCTTATCTACCATGAACAAAGCTACACTGATTGGCAGAAATGAGATGGGGTGTGGATTCCCTTAACCTGTTGGCTATTATTTTAGTAACAATATTATAACTAACATTACACAAAGAAATAGGTCTAAATTCTCTAATAGATTCAAGACTCTCAGTTTTAGGAATAAGGGTAATGCAGGTCTTATTAAAATCCTTGATTTGACTAGGATCTTGAAAAATGACTCAAACAAATTTTTATATATGGTAACTCAAAACATGCCACTGGTTCTTAAAAAATAGAGCATGAAGCCGATCAGACCCTAGGGATTTAAAATTATCGATGCTGAATAGGGAAAACTTAACCTCTTCTATAGAAACATCTAGGGAGAGAAACTCTTGCTCAGAATCTATAAGGGAAGGAAAAGAAGAAATAATATCAAGGTGAAAATCCTGAGGATGAGAGTCAGAATAAAGGGTAACAAAGCAATTAACTACCATATCTTCCAGCTCTGAAGGATTATAAACCCAATTTTGATTATCATCCTTTAGAGCTTCTATCTTATTTTTATCCCTTCTTCCTTTGGTAGCTCTATGGAAGAATCTAGTATTCCTATCTCCTAGGGATAACTAATTAGGTCTATACTGATGGGACCAAAAAGCTTCCTCTTGATCAAGGATGACTTGGTAATCCTGCCAAAGAGTTCTCATCAGGTTAGAAAGAAAAGGATTAGAACCAAATCCTAATTTTCTGGATATGCCTTCTATTTTGTAGAGTATATGTTTCTTCTTATAGAAAATATTTTTAAAAACAGACTTATTCCATTTAGAGATAGTAACCCTAAAATTTCTGATATTATTAACCCAAGAATTTGATAACATCCAAGAATTCTTCACTTGGTTAGGAAAGTCAGGGTGAGACAACCAAGGAGCTAAGAACTTAAACTTGAAATTATTCTTAGGATGGGGACGAGAGTTCCAAATTTTGACCCAAAGGTCATAGTGATCAGATTTTAACAGACGAACATGGATAACATAACTATTAGAAAAGGATAGATGCCAAGAATCATTTGATACCCCTATGTCCAACCTCTCTCTAAGACTACCTTTATTTCAAGTAAAAGAATTGCCCTTAAACCCTAAGTCAGAAAGGCCACATTGAAGAAGACATTTAGCAAAACTAGCTAAGGTCCTAGGATTAAGGTGTCTACCCACGCTTTCTCAAAAGTATAAAGAATAGAGTTAAAATCCCCAGCTAAAACCCAAGGACACCTAACAGAAAAGCTAAAATCTAAAAGTTCCTTCTAGCAGCTAGCCCTAAAATGCTCAGAGGGGCTAATATAAACAAAAGATAAAATCCAATCCTCATTATCATGGGTTTTAATCTTAAGATAAATAAAGAACTTAGATTTAGTCACAAGAGAAGCAGAGATCCTATTACTATTCCAAAGGCACCAAATACCCCCTAAAAAACCAGTAGCATCCATTATCTTATAAGCATCAAAGTTAATTTTATTAATAATATTCTTAGCTTTTTTAGCACTTACCGTAGGTTCAAAAATAGGCAATAAAATCAAGACTATAAATGGCTATAAGATCATTTATTAACTTAAAGAAAGATCTACTCCTAACCCTCATACAATTTCAAAATAAATAGTTCATGAAAACTAGAGGGTGGATGATTTGGTAGCATCCTTAAGATGCTAGGAAACAATCTCAAGATTAATGGATAGTAGTCAAGGTTTTGGAAGAAACCCTAATAGAAAATGGTGTAAGAGGTTTCAAAGAGAGAGAGAAAAAGTCTCGTTCTTCTCATCGTAAAATACCTAGTAATAATAATAAGTTTTATTTAATCTATTAATGCTTCACTCTATTAATTTTTTTAACTGTTACATAATAATAAAAACTAATATAATCAATTATGGCTAATATTGAGAACTTACTTAATATTTTAAAAATTTTAAGAATAAATTGTTGGTGCATTACAGATTGAAAGAGTGGATATTTACTCTAATAAAAATAAAAATAATTATAAATTAAAAGTAAAAAAATATAATGTCTTTATATTATTTAATCAATAAATTATTCTACTCGTATAAAAGTAACACATAAAATTAATATTTTTTAGAAGATAAAACAACCATATTCTTATAGTTTTAGAATTTTGCAATATTTTCATTTGATTTATGCTTTTACAATTTATCTAAATTTTAAATATTCATACAATACAATCAATACTCATTAGTTAATTACAATACTAACCCACATTGAAAATAAATTTCTGACCAAGTTAAAATAAAAAACATGACATATGGATGGATGACTTAATTTTGTGACTCAGTAATGATTTATAATTTACATTCATCCTAATAATATTACATTTTACATTCATTTTTTCTAAAATAGTTTTAAGTATAATTTACATAACAAGAAAAGCGGTCACCGGCTCAAAGTTCAGGCAATCAGTTGGGTACGGTTGAGAACATGACTGTGAGCACATTTGCACGTTCCCAAATACGAGAGGGAGAGAAAGAAGAAGCATGAGCGCGAGCAGAAAACCACGAGGAACGGCAGGAAGGTGGCACCCTCAAATCCTTCTCCAAATGCTATCCAAGGTTGACAAACAGATGGTTTCTCTTCAAAGGGTCTCTCTCTCTCTCTCTCTCTTTATTTATATATATGAACAGAAAGTAACCCATCAATATATTTTATTTTTAATGCCTGCCCATTATTGTTTTGCTTCTAAAAGTTGAATAATTTCGGGAGTGGAACCTAGTTTGTTGAGATGGGTTGTTTTATTTACTTTCTCGTATTGGGGCATTAACCATCGAGCCTTGTATTGTGCTTTTTTTGGATTGTAGTGTCTACCTATTTGGCTTGTATATGTTTACCTTATTCAGTGATTTCAATTGTAGTTGATGGTCTTTGTGATTTTGACTCAATTGCTTTTGTAAATAATAACCTTTTGTAAGTGTTAGAATGATTTGGTATTTCTTTAATTTTAGATTTAATTTGGTATCCTACATTCTTATTTTGAATCCTTGGAATAATGATTTCTAGATATTGAGGTAGTTACGTGTGGATGTATTTGTTTTTTAATTTCTTAGATTTTGATTGAGTTGGAAATTTGTATGTCTTTGTGATTGCATTTATGGTTGTAGCTGAAAATTGGGTAAGTCCTTAGAAGCATAATAATAATTAGATGAGATTCTGTTGTCTTTTTTAAACTTTAAGTTAGATTATGCATTTTATTTTGTAAAAGGAGAGAGATAATGTACCAAAAAAGGAGAGATAATGTGCTAAAAAACATATGGGGATGGTAATTAGAATTGATCCTATCATAGTTGTATGAACCGAACCGAGCCGCTGGCCTGGTTAAAGTTCTCGAAGAACCGGTCGAAACATGCTTGAACTGTTTCTCTATATAAACCCCCTATGACAGTCTTACTCTCAAGGTGGGCTGTTCATCATTTCCTTTCTGTCCTGCCTCATGTGTTGGTAAATCTCTAATTCTTTCTTCCTTCACTTTGGCCTTGTCATACATGCATTAAGTTCCTTTGCATCAGTGTTGGTACTTGGTATGCTTTATTTTGTGAATATCTGGACTCTGTTTAACCATATATGTCGCCATTGCTCTAATTTGTTGGCAGTTGCAGATTGCTTGTGCTCTACTCTCTTTGAATTCAAAGATTAGTTGGAGAAATAAACTGGAGATAACCGATAAACACCAAGATCACCTGCGATCGTGGTGTGGTGAAGCGCTTGAGGGTTACTTATACCAATCCTGCTGTCACAGTTGACGATGCAACCCATCGCAGGTGCTTCTTCAATCAAAGGTGCTTACTGAAATATTGAGCCATGGCAGTGTGACTATGAGCATGTTTTAGACTATTTCCAACGAATTTATTTGATAAGGAAAGTTTAGGGCTTTTTTTAATTCAATTGGTGATTTTGGGGGAAAGTGATTGTTGTGGAAAACAAAGTCTAGTAGGAATTGATATTTCATAATTACAAATAAGGATTTAAAATTATGAAACTCTTCTTAAATATGAGATGAAATGTGATATGGAAACTACACTTTTTTAGTTATGATCGAAATCAAACTTCTGACATTGGCATACCCCAGTCTTAAAAGACACTTACTGGTGCCAGACAACACCAAGCTGGCTTTTGTTGAAGGCTTTTGGAAATTAGGATGGATTCTTTATATTGTAGATAACTAAGGTTGATATAATTATCATCAACCCCGATTTTTTGAACCTACTTGTATCTCTTTATTATTACTTCTGAAATATTATCTTGTGTTTTTAGAATCAACAATCTGGAGAATCAGAATATGGATAAGATATATGGTTACAACATGACATTGATATGTTCATGCTGTGAATTATAGCATGCAAATTTTGTTAAAGCTCATTGAACAACCTTGTGTGTGTGTAAGATGTGTACATAGGTACACTTAACACTCCCCACAGTGGTCAGAGCCTTGTGCGTTCTCAACTTAAGAAAAAGAAGAACTTGTCAATGTGGGGAAATAGGAAAGTGAAGGCTGCATTCATATAATCATGTTCATACATACATGCATGTATATGCATAAGTATGCATGCATATGTATCCATGTAATTTCTTTCTGTTGTATTAGCATGGGTGTACATTCAAGAAACTATACTTAGTGTGTCGAATATTTGCATACCTTTTAATGTTTATTGAACTTACTGTTTACATTTGGTTAATAGATATGAACTTAACTACTCCGACTTTCTATACTGCATCATAGTTAAAAAAACAGTTTTTATATTGTCTTCTCTCTTTCTTTTTGGTCCATGAACAATATTTAACTCCTTGTTGTTGGTGTTTCTGTAACATCCAGCTATATTTTGCTGGGCAGATATACTCCCACAGTTCAAATCCTCCTCACTTGTAGTTGTCTTTGGATGCAACCTGATATGAAAGCTTGATAAGAATTTATAAAGAGATTGTCAGAAATTTATGTTAAGGCTGAAATGAATTTTTTTTATTGATAGGAAAGAAAGCCAACTTTGTTTGGTTAATTTTATCAACAAAAATATTGTACCATGCAGGCATAGGATCTTTGGTCTGTTTCTTTGATGTCCTCTTTCATATGACATATGCAGTGCATAAAAAGATTTAAACTGTGATGTAGAACATTTTATCAAAACGTCCCAATATCAGTTACAAAAACGGAGATTGGAGAGAGGACTGGGGGGTTGTGATTGAAAGTTTCAATGACATAATCAGTTTTGTAGACAACAGGTCCCATTAGCAATTTCTGGTAATGGATTGTGGAGAGAACAGAGGAAGGACCAGGGAAGTGTGTGAAATGAATATGTAATTAAGTGGGTTATACAATAGTTTAGATATTTGTATACTTGGATGTAAGTTGACCTCATTATTCATAAATCTTGTGTTGCTAAATTTAATATATGGATTTAAAGTGGTGCAAGATGCCTGCCATCATTTTTGCAGTACAAGGCATATGTGATTAGTAAGACATTTTCATTTCTATGGTTTTTGTTAAATATTATTTACACATTTGAGGTATTTAATATTTATATCTTTCTATTAAATGATTATTTTATTTTATTTTTGATTTGAAGGTTCATCTGGTTCATCTACAACTCAGGATTTGAAGGAGGAAGTGGATTCTCGGTCTATCTATGTTGGAAATGTGAGATTCAAATATCCTTACTCTGCCCCTTTTCATTTCTTTTCTGCTGTATATAATGATTTGACATCACACCAAATGGCAATCAGCATAGGTAAAGAAAATAACCCTTAATTCACACCAAATATTTAATTAAACTAAAGATTCATAAGGTCTGACGACTCTTGCCATAAAAAAAAGATTCATAAGTCTTATAAAACCCAAGAGTCATCACATAAGTTCTGATCACATTTAAACTGTTGAATTTGGGCTTTAAGCCTAACTCAACCCCATAAGGTAGCTTGTAAGGTGGTGATTGCTTTAGCCTTTATAAGCTTTTGTTTAGCCATATCTATGGTCGATGTGAGATTTCAATACACCCCTTGGACATCTAGAGTGTGGATGTTAGGGTGACTGACATGGACCCATTAGTGAGTCAAGTAACAATCTGGCATGTGTATACTAGGAATGGAAAGGAGGCACATGTGAAAAGGAGTTAGTTATAATGGAAAGGAAGAGAGAAGTTAGTTATGGAAGAAAATGATTAGGGAGGCAGTGTGTGCCTAGAGAGGGAGGCTCTTGGTTCTATAAGTTGAGAGAGAGTGCTACTTTTATACCTTCTTTCATATATCATACATTTCATATACATTAACATTACACCATTTCAGATTTCTTCTGTTATTTACAATTATTTGTTATATTTGTGTTTGGTGAACCTAACATTGGTTCGACCTGCTGGATGCGAATGGAGACCCGTCTTCAAGATCGTGTCGAAGCAAACAAATCACATTTGGGATCGATAGAAGCAACAGTGCAGAAATTGCTAGCGATGATTGCGGGTTTACAAGACATGATATCGAAGGAGCAACAAGAGCAGTCCAAATTTCACGCACTCATTGTGAAATCGCTTAAGGAAAATGGTTGTTGTGTGGCGGACAACAAGGATGAGGAATCCGTGGGTTGGAATTATGATCGTTTCGGGGTTGTTAACGATGTTTAGATTATTGCCAAACGAGTTGAGTTGCTGGCTTTTGATGGAGCGGTTCCTCGTGGATGGTTTACGAAGGTGGAAATGTGTTTTCAAATCAATCAAATTGCAGCAGAATTGCAAATCCCAATGTGGCACAGGTGTGTATGGATGGGTCAGAGGTTCATTGGTTCACTATTCTCTTGGAAGTCTATCCTGATCTACAATGGGACCAATTCAAGAATGAGCTAATGGAGAGGTAAGTGGGTTGGAGGTGCAGAATCCTTATGAAGAACTTGCTGCACGTGGCTCAGTTCAAGAATATATCAAGGAGTTTGAAGTATTAGTTGCGTTAGTTCCTTGTCAACTGGAGCAACAATATGTAGGCTATTTTCTGAATGGCTTGAAGGAGAACATACGTTCATGGGTTTGTGTTCATAACCCTACGACATGCTTGAAGGCAATGCAATTAACCTGCAATTTGGAATTGGCGTTGCACAAACAAGGTGATCGTGTTTCCTGAAACACAATTCCACGATGGAATGTAGGACAGTGGAACCAAAGCGGGTGGGGCGCTGTGAAGCTTAAGGAAGGTGCTGCTGCTATTCCTCAACCAAATCGAAGAGAGCACTCTGTTTTTGATACTAAGAAGCACAGTGTATAATCTGACCAGCAAAGACATGGAAGAACAAAGAAAGAAGGAAGGGCCTATGCTTTCTATGTGGTCAGCGTTATGGACCATTACACAAATGTCCAATTGCCAAATTGAGAGTGCTTATATTGGGAGAGGATGAGTGGTTATCGAACGAAGGGGAAGGAAAGGTGGAGGATGCTAAAGTGGAGCAAGAAACGGTAGAGGCAGAATGTAGTGTGCTGGCTACTAGTCGAATTCTAGAATTTTTTGAAACGACAGATGTAGGGGCTGTGCTTTAAAAACATAAAAATTAGTAGGGGAAGTAAGGGGAATTTTGATTGATAGTGGTGCAACACATAATTTTATTTCTCCTAAATTGGAGTCATCCCTTGGGCTCAATTGTCATGGGCATTGTGAATCTATGAGGGTTTGTTTAGGGGACGGTTGTAAGGTGCTAACAGAAGGGAAATGTGCTGGAGTGGAAGTTGTGGTGGGAGGTTACCACTCTAATGTTGTTGCTGGGTGTTAGACTTGGGAGGATTGATTTGATACTAGGAGTTGCATGGCTTAAAACATTAAGAGATTTCATGTACAATTGGGATCAATTGATCATGAAGTTTTGTAATGATGAGAAATGGGTGGAATTAAGGGGCTGTGGCAGAAAAGTGATCAGGAATTTGTCCTTCAGAAGCTTGATGGGAAACCCAAGTGACTAGTTTGTAGAAGTTAAACTGCTCGTCTGAGAAAATTGTAGGGGAATCAAAGTGGGTGTGGTCTGAAGGGCAACAAAAGGAACTTACTCATTTGTTAGAAGCTTTTTCAAGGGTGTTTCACAAGCCTCAAGAGTTGCCACCAAAAAGGGGAAATCTGATATCCTTAAATTCAGAGCAAGGACCAATGAGTGTAAGACCATATCGTTATCTCCATTATCACAAAGATGAAATACAGAGGCAAGTGAAAGAAATGCTCCACGAAGGTCTGATTCAGCCAAGTAACAACCCTTACTCTAGTTCGGTGATTCTAGTTAAGAAGAAAGATGCAAGTTGGAGGATGTGTGTGGATTATCGGGCACTCAATACGGTAATAGTATCTAACAAGTTTCCTATCCTGGTTGTTGAGGAATTATTGGATGAGATACACGGTTCCAATTATTTTTCTAAATTGGACTTGAAATCCGGATGAAGGAGGAAGATATAGATAAAACAACTTTTAGAACATATGATGGGCACTATGAGTACATGGTTATACCTTTCAGGTTAACAAATGCCCCTTCTACGTTCCAAGTGGCTATGAATGACTTGTTTCAGCAATTGTTGAGGAAGATGGTTCTGGTCTTTTTTAATGATATCCTTGTTTACAGTCATACATGGCAGCAACATATGAAACACTTGGAGATAGTGCTGTCTACTCTGTTGCAGGGCAATTTCTTTTCAAATTTGAAGAAATGTCAATTTGAGAGGTCTCAAATTGAATATTTGGGACATATTATTTCAGGAAAGGGGGTTGCTATGGATCCAAGTAAGTTTCAGTCTATTTGGATGTGGCCTACTCCTAAAAATGTCAAGGAGGTTCGGGGATTCTTGGGTTTGACTATATATTATTGAAAATTCATTGAAGGGTATGGCAAAATTGAACAACCTCAACATTGGGTTCTGTGGTTGCCATGGGCAGAGCATCCTAATTCTACCAATACAACTTTTGAAGCATTATATGGTAGAAGTCCTTCCGCTGTGACCTGTTTCATTCTAGGTGAGGTGAAGGTTGAGTGAGGCTGTAGCAAGGGAATTAGTTCATTGTGATGAGACTCTCAAGCCACTCAAGTTTCATTTATTGAAGGCTCAGAACCTGATGCAGAAATATGGTAACAAAAATAGACATGATGTGCATTTTGAAGTGGGGGATATGGTGTTTGTGAAGCTGAGACCTTATAGGCAGCATTCGGTGGCCAAACAAATTAATCAAAAGTTGTCACCACGGGGGAAGTGGCTTATAGGTTGCAGCTACCTGAGACCTCATGAATTCATCCTATTTTCCATGTGTTAAAATTAAAAGAAGCTTCAACTAATCACTTAGTGGAGACAATGTTTCCTACTGGTTTGAAAGTGAAAGTGAAAGAGCATTATGCTTTAGAAGCCGTGTTAGCAAGTAGAGAGTGTTAACTAAGCAAGGTGAAAGAATTCAGCAGCTTTTGATTCATTGAAAAGGAAAACCAAGTGAAGAAGCTACTTGGGAAGATGAGTTTCTAATTAGAAGTCAATTTCCAGTTTTCAGTCTTGAGGACAAGACGGAGTTTGAAGGAGAAGTGACCGATGTGAGCCCATTAGTGAGTCAAGTAACAAGGCCCAAAATCTGGCATGTGTACACAAGGAAGGGAAAGGAGGCACATGTGAAAAGGGAGTCAGTTATATAGGAAAGGAAGAGAGAGAAGTTAGTAATGGAAGGAAATGATTAGGGAGGCAGTGTGTGCCTAGAGAGGGAGGCTCTTGGTTCTGTGCGCTGACAGAGAGTGCTATAGGTAGTATTGGGAAAGTGGTGGAACTAGGCAAGTTACATTGGGAAATCCACAAGGCTAGGTTAGTTGCACTTGAAATTGTAGGATTTTTTTGGCCAGATTTAGTGATATTATATTGGCTCCCTCTGCAGCGGAATTTCTTTCATCCACAAGTATCCATGGTTTACATTAAAACAACTCTTACTCTCTTCCACGTGCGCTGCCGTCCACTCAATGATACTTTTTGGACTCCACACCCCTCCACAAGTGGGTGCCACTAGTTCTTTACTAGGGCTCATAGAGTGTTATTGTTTCTTCTACGGTGCACTTTTGAGTTGGGAAGTTTGAGTAGGGAGCCTTACAATGAGTAGGACACCACAATGCAATCTCAAAACCTTAAGGCAATAGGTGCTTGGGTCCATCTCCTTATAGACTCCTAACTTGCTCATATCTCATTCCATGTGGGACTAATTAACACTTGACTCCAATAATATTAAACCAAAGTATCAATGACAATAATCAAGCCTAAAACATCTAACACAAGCCTACAAGAGAGAAGTGGAGACCACACAAACTTGAACACAACATTCCAACAACAGCAACACAGAACATGCAGCACCAAGCAAAGAAGAGAAGTGGACAGAACCAAGCAGCAATCACACACCATACCTGAGGTTGGGTGTTTTGGGAGAGGGGTTTGCATGCAGAATTGTAGTGATAGGGAGAGACGAGACAGGGAGTTGTTGCTGGGTAACAACCACACAAAGAAGGAGAAAAGACGGCATGTGGTCTGGTAAAGAGGCTGGATGGTCTGAAAAAGGACTCAAAATAGGTTTCATTAAGAATGGGTTGCACAACCTGACCTGCTTCACACACTCAATATGACTCATTTTGGAGTGCTGCTGCTGCAGTCCAATTCAACAAATTGATACACTACACTCCATGTCGCTCCACAGTAGTGCACAATATGCAGATGTTGAAGAAACTTGGTGTGGATGATCAAATGCGCTAACACACAATTTAAACAACCTTGTATAGCATAGAGAGCCAAATGTTTTGACTCAGCCCAAGAATGCTCAAAATCTAGGACCAACGCACCTGGACCTCTGGTTGCTCAATGAGCCATAAATCCAATCTAATTCCGAGGTCCACTTAAACATTGACACTTGTAACCCATAATGCTCGTGCACTTGCCCTCCCCTTAGGGGATCACGACTTTTTGGTCATTTGTTGTGGAAAGCAATCTAGCTTGACTTCTGCCCTACCCTCCCCTTCCTAGAACTTCCCATGCAGACACAGGTTCACCATTTCTCTCCACTTCTAAAATCCTCAAAGCATTCAACTGTTTCACCTATTTATCTTGTGAATACGCATCAGGGCGGTGAAATTCAACCAACACCAAGAGGCCCAGATACTTCTAAATAGTAGTTGTGTTAGACACTACTGTGTGGACACTTCAAAAACTTTTAGTTTCAGTTTTAAAAAAAATTTCACTTTGTTTGTAAAACTTGTACAGCATTACAAATTGGAATAACACAATAATTAGATAAAATTAAACATTTTATATTACCCACAATGACTCATGTTCATTTTAACACAAATTCTCTCCTCATTTAATATTTTTTAATTTAATATTAATTTTACACATTATATTATAATCGTGTTGTATTCTTTAATTGTTATAATTTGCTGAATTCCTGTGACTGTATTGTACTGTATTAGTGTTTTGTGTCTGTATTTGTGCTTCTTTGGCATTGTATTGTGCTTCAAACACTGCCACTGTGACCGTACAAAAACTACCATTCAAGCCACTAGTTGAGAGCAGAACCTCTCAAGAGTCTTCATAGCCTTTGGTAGCTTCTCTCCACTTCAGGTGTTCCTGTCACACTGAAGTGCTCCTCAACGTTGAGCAACCTATAGTAAGCCTCCTCCCATCAAATGTTGGAATCATCTTCAAATTCACCACTATGAACAGCTCCTCCAATATCTAGTGCTTTGATATCAAATTGACTGGAATCTGATACTTGTGGAGTGATGGTGACTGGCTCTCTGTAACAGAGGTAGACCTCTGTAATTCCATTAAAAATAAGATACCATGTCATTCTCGAGACCTGTGATGTCCCTCCCAAGTCCTCATTCTTCTTTCATCCCTCCTCCAACCTATTCCTCTCTCCCCATCGCCTTGTGTTCCATTCTATAATGCTCGGACCCTATTAGTGGAATTTGGTCCACAAGTGAATATTCTTTCATGATTTTCTCATTGTTGTTCCTCAGTGCTGATGCTCTTCTCCTCCCCTTATATTCCCCCATCAGGCAGTAATTAATTGTCTGTCAGGTGGCCTACACTCTCCCAAAACTTTTGTCAATTATAGAAAAAAACAATACAAGAGTAAGGCTGGATTGACAAAATTAAGAGTTTCTGATAAGCACAAGGAAAGCTGATTGGCATCACAATTGAAAGATTGCAGCCAAATATATTAGAGTAGCAAAAAAGATCATCTATGCATGACTCCTAGGTGATAGAGTGGCTGAAGAGTGCAGATCTTACCATTTTGCTTTGTAGTCTGCATTTTAACCTTTTTTCCCCATAGATATGAGTTTGGCTTGTCTATAAATCCGATTCCTTTGAGTGTAGCCAAAGGTGCCACAAAAAACCAGAAGGGGTTGTTGAATCTTTTCTGCTACAGTGAGTTGCATGCCTCTTGCATATGCTAGAGGCTTGCCTTGCCTGAGCCAAAAAAGCATGTTATCATGTTCTTAAAGTTTGTTAGTTTTTCCTTTCATGTATAATGGAAACCAAGATATTACTGTATTAAAACAATAGAAAACTGTTGCAGAATTACACTAAAATGGTCAATTCCCTACCCAGAGTATAGACTACAGGAAAACCTCTACCCAAGCTAAAGCTGAAGCTATACTAAAATAAACAGACGTCCTTCTCTCTCCTCCTCTTCACTCTTATGTAATTATTAATCTATTATGTTTTTCCCCCTCCCACGTTGATTCATGCAAAACAGTAAAAATCATAACAATTCAATCGATGCAATCTCACTAGCCACACGTCTCATATTTTTTTAAGGTCCTAGGTCTATTTCACTGGTCCACTACTAATTGGTCTCCAACAATATGCTTCTGTTTTTCTCTTGAATAGAAAAATGTTATCTGGCTGAGCGAGTTGCTTTATTGGCTGCAGATTTTAATATGGAATTGAATGCTAGATTCTTAAAAAATGAGCTTCTTGGCTGCTGAAATTAGTTTAATCTCCATTGTTTTGAGTAAGCCATATGATCTACATTGATTATTAATTAAGCTACCAAAAATGACTTCATTCTCTTACCTGAAAGTCATTAAAATAAAAGGTGGAAGCTGCTATAACCACAGGTTAATAACCAGGAAAAAATGAATACTCATACCCTGCCTTGCTGTGTGTCTAATTATATCTGGTCCATACTATGTGTTAATGCTTAATATCTCTTTAATCTTGTTATGTCCCTCTTGCTGCTTCCACAAAATCACACGCTTATGTATTTGATAAATTGACTGCGACAGGCTCTAGTGCATCTTACAATCACATTTCTAATGCATGTTGAATTTTTTTTCTGGGCAGTTGTTATTTCATATAATTTTGTAAATTTTTAACTGAATAATGTGATTCATTAACACTTAATTATAATTCAGGTTGACTATGCATGTACATCTGAAGAAATCAGGCGACATTTTCAAGGATGTGGAGCTGTGAACAGAGTGACAATTCTGACGACCATATCTGGTCAACCAAAAGGATTTGCTTATGTTGAGTTTGTTGAGGTTGATGCTGTTCACAATGCTCTCTTTTTAAATGAATCAGAACTGCATGGTCGGAAACTGAAGGTCTTTAATGGATAATCACTGTAAATGCAATTAGTCACTCCAATAATTTGTGTTTGAATTTTACTTAAAATTCTGGTGTGCTCTTCAGGTCTGTGCCAAGCGTACAAACATTCCTGGAATGAAACAGTATTCTGGGAGAAGACCTTTTGCTTCAAGATATAGAAGGCCTTCATTCCATCCTCAACCTGGTTATGGGTAAGCGATTATCAGATTTACCTTGGATATTGATAATGGCTTGTGTTGCTTTCAATTATCTTTGCTTTTGTCATGTGTAAATTTGATGTCTTAGAAAGGTGAAATATTAGGTTGTATATGTTTCTAGTCCCTATAAATATGATTTCTTTGATATTGATTATTCAGAAATTTTTAGTTAGTTTTGGTCCCCACAATTTTTTTAAAATAGTTTTTGTTCTCACTTAATAATGATGTAACAAGCATTTAGCTATGTCACATCACATGTCACCAAAAAATGTATTTTCATGTCGTCATTAAATAGTGATTATTTTCAAAAATTGTAAATTACCAAAGCTATTTTTTCTTTTTGAAAAAGTAAAATAAAATAAAACTATATTTGTGAGGACTAAAAACATATTTAAACAAAATAATTTTTCTTGAACCGGTGCTTTTCGTCTGACCAGTGCAATTAGAAAGTATAAGGATTTGTTACTATCACATTAACACTTTTAATGATAGGTCCCTTCACCTTCAATTTTTTAAATCTCAACTTAAGGGCCAAAAGTTAAAGAGGAGTGTTAGGAATACACTCTTTAACACACTTTTAGTTATTGGATAAAATTATTTGAAAATTACGAAAGTGCAAGAGATAATTATTAAATTAGGAGTGAGAATCATTAAATTAAAAGTAAGACTTACATGATTTTTTTTAGAAAGAGTGATAAAGAGTGTTTTCATTTCTGAAAGTTAAAAAAAAGTTATTTGTTCCAATGCAACAATATTAATGAAAAATGCCAACAGTTCTCATGGTGGGGTACAAGACAAATTTATATTGAGCATCTTCCTTCAATCTTCTGTTATCTGATGGTTATACCCTTTTGATGTGCAGAAGGTTTCCAAGGTTTGGCCGACCCATGCAATATTACAGGCCATACTAATGGTCAACCACAGTTTAATGGCTGGTTGATTGCAAATCTGTGAGATGATGAGGACAAGGCATTCTTAATTTCCCATTATAATAATTTCCATTGATGGAAACAAGAACGTGTCTCTAAAATTGCATACCAAACCTATTGCCCTTGCCTTTTTCAACTCTGGATTTGTGCTATGAACAATTGACATTGACTGCTTAGTTACTGAACTCGTATATTCCTTGATGTTTGGCATTTAGGTTTGCTCATATATCTGTTGATTGGATAAGTATGTGTGGAAAGTCCTCTATAGGTTCTTTCTTTGAACTTCTGAAATTATCAACTTCTATGTTTGATTTATAAATAAATGATTTCAACTTTGTGGCATTGAATTACTTCTGTGATGAAATAAGACACCAAAGCTGGTTTGAAGTAGGTTTTTTTGGGTCAACTAGTTTGAACAAATTTAGCTATGGTTCTATAGTTATTTTGGCGCTATTCTTCAATGAAAATTACCATTTCACCTCGATCATAAAATGTGATAACATTTTTTGGTCATCTTATACTTAGGTGAACTCTAATTTTAATTAGAGGATAACATTAAAAATGCATAAAGAATTGCACTTAAATACTGTTCTTAGAGAAAATTATTTTTGTTTTAGAAAATTAATAGGCTTTCGGGGTCTTATTAATTTGATTAAGATGTTCACCTGCAGATTAGTCTTAAATCATGTGTAGTTCTCTTCAATTCTTTTTTATGTTTGTAGCATTCTGTGTTAATCCTTGAAAACAGTGTTATCAAAATCGCAATCTTAATCTTTTAGATTGTGTGATCCTATGTTCTTTACCCCACTGTGTGATCTCAGTCATATGTAGGATTTGAATTTGTAGGATCGGCTAGAATCGTGATCTTTCACCTTTGGATCTTAGGTTTTTAGCTCGGATTTTCATGATTCGATTTAAAAAAAGCCATTTCCGTGGCAGCGTTTTTCACCTTTCAAAGATGCCTTCCATGGTCACATGCATTTCCATGGTCCTTTCGGTGTTGTTTCCTATGGTTTTTGGTTTCTCTTCTCTATGCTATTGGTTCAATTTGTGGTTTTTATCTGTTTGTGTTGCTTTTGTTCGCAACTCTGTTGTGTTTTCTGTCTTTAACATATTTTGTTTTCCTTTTCCATCATGCCAATAATTTTATCTCACATATTTCTCTTCCTTTTAATTAAAAATTTGTACAAATTCATTGGATGAATACAATTTTTGTATGCAAGCATTTCGAATTTTTTTTTTTTTGTAATTATATTTTAAATAAATGTGAAGATAATTTTATTCTTTTTCTTTTTAGTATAAAGCTTATTTCTGTACTTTTCTTTTTTGCTTTAAATCACCGATATATAAATACCAAATTAGGTTATGTTTTTTTATTAAATAAAAAGCGTCGTTACGATCACAGTAAAAATACAATTTTTATTATTCACCTTATTTGTGAGCTTAATAATTTTAAATAACAATAATTGCATAAAGAATATAATTATATGTTACTAAAATAAATTTAGAAACGCATAGTCTTAGAATAATGACCAAAAGTATATGATTGTAATAAATATAAATTAATTGCAAGTCCTGCATATTATTAAAAAAAAAACAAAACATATTAGTAGATTCATGTGTTTTGAAAAGTATAAACGAGTCATTATGATTTATCAAGTTTTTATGTAATTTCTATTTTTTCCAAAACTAATACTATTAATTACTCATTTAATGTTTCTTAAAAGACTACAAAATGAATAAAAATATAAACAAATAATATTAACCATAAATTAAAAATAAATACAAATAGTGTAAAATAATATCTTACTTTCTAACTTATTTTTATATTACAAATTTGAGTTCTTATTCTTGAGTCAGAACATTTTTACAAATTATATTTTTTATCCATGTTAAATAACGTAATTTATTATTAAATATTTATTTATTTATTTATTTATTTATTTATTATTATTATTGTTGTTGTATTTCTTTCAAATATAGCTTCTTTTAATTTAATTTTATTATTAATTCTTGATATATTATACCTAATTGAAAGCTTTTATCAAGTAAATCAACTTTATAAAATTTTATAAAAAATGAAATAAAAAAATATTTTATTACATTATTTTATTTTATTGTGTGATGTGTTATTGAAAATGAATTAATATTAAATTTTTAATAATATATTTACAAATGTCTAAATTATCTTAAATTTGATATATATGATGGTAAAAGTAATATAAAATAATTTAATAACAAGTTATTAAGATGTGTATGTATTTAATATGTCAATAAATTTTAAGTATAAAACTCATGTTTCTTTAATTTAGTCTCATTTAATATAGTAAAATATTTTTATTACTATATTTTTATTAATAAAAATATTTTATTTTGTTTAATTTTTGTTTATAAATTTATTCTAATATTAAAAATAACTATGCAATGCACCGAAATATTTATTTATTTATTTCAGTTTTAAAATATCCGTACATTACGTCAAAACTTGATATATTTTAGACAAAAAATATTTAAATAAAAGTGATAATAGATGCTTGAGAATAATAACAGTCACTTCTCAAAATATTTATCAACTCATTCTCCTAAAATGCTTTTATAATTAGTTATATAATTAGTTATATAATATCTTAACATAGGTCTAATTTGACTAAATTTCTAAATAAATATTTATAGAAAAAAAGTTAATATAAAAAATTATAAAAATTTTCTCATAAGGTAAAAATAAATTATATTTCTTAGTTAAATGAGAGAAATTTTAAATAAATAGTGAAACTTATGTTAATTTTAATTTATAAGAAATTGATTCATATTACTATTTGATTTTCGACTTTTATAATATTTCTTAAAAAATTATTCAAATTACAGCATAATGTCATTAATATTATAGTCAACAAAGATCTTATTCTTTATAAAAAGTCTTAGATTTTTTTATAAACAAAACTTAAATTTAAGTCTTGTGTAAAAAAAATTATTGAATGAGTTTTGTGCAAAATAGCTAAATAAATAATATAAAATATTTATTTTATAAAAATTAGGTTTAGATACATTATTAGTCTTTATAATATAGGACATTTTATTTTAAGTTTTTATAAAAAAAATTAATTTATTAATAAATATATTAAAAAGTTAAAATTTAGTTTATATTATTAATTTTTTTATTAAAAATTATTTTTACTAATAAAGAGCTAATTTAGTATTCTTACGTAGTGGCATGATATATTATTTAATTATATTATATTATATTATTTAAAATTAATATTTATAAATAAATTATTGAATATATTTTAAATATTTGTAAAAAGGTCCTTCCTATGATCCGTTCCCATTCACGCTACCCCACCCCGCTCCCAACTTCAACCCCTTCTCCTTTCCCTCTCCCACTCTCATACTGTAGAATATAGTATTGACAACCGTACTTTGAGTGAGATAAACAACACCAACAATCCCAACTCTCTTTTGCACTCTCTGGAGCTCAAGGTAGTGTGGAATCATAAATAACACAATCATATGGGTCAAATCTACCCACCAGTCTCTCAATGAGGCGAACAAGATTGTTTAGGCCAACTTGCTCCAAGGCCCAGTGGTCCCTGCTTCTTCAAGGCCACCATTGTCAAATCCATCTGAAATGGTTTCAAGTGGGAGCCACTTTGGGAAGTTGTGGAAGTTCTTGGAGTAAGAACACGTGGTGACGAGTGTTATTCTCACCCTTTATTGTTGCAAAAGCTTGGAAAGTTCAAGCATGGGATTAATGTGACTTACTGTTGAGGGTGGGAAGTGCAGAATTTGGTGAGGGAGAGTGTAGGATTGGAGAAGGGGAGGGTGGGAGTGGGAGTGGGGAACGGGGTGGGGGAGTGAGGGTTAGGAATGGGCAGCGGGAAAACGGGAAGGAGAAGAGGTGATAGATTTATTACAAAGATATAAAATATATTTAGAGAATTATTTATAAATATTATTTTAAAAAATAAAAAATAAAAAATAAATAATATGTTGAGTTAATTTTTTATTAATTAGTTCAACACTTTATAAAAATAGTCGATAAAAATTAAATTTTATAAAAAAAATAAAAATTTATTATAAAATATATTATATTTATAGAGACTAATCACGTATTAAATTTTATATTTTATAATTTATTAGAAGTTGTTGAAGTTTATTTATTTTTTATTTTATTAAATTTTTATTTTAGATAAATATTAAATTTTTAGTATTATATTATGTTTTATAATAAATAATTTTTTATTTATTTTTAATAAATTTATTATTTCAGATGTTGAGATTGAATCATCAATTATATATAAAATTTTATTTTTTTTATATAATATTATAAGCAATCGGATGAATTTGGGTTAGGTGAAGAAAATTTCTTCAAAACTAACACAATCTATAAAATTTTGATTAAGTTAAGTTATTTTTTATATCAAAACCTAAACCCTAAATCCATAAATACTTGCAAATACAACTTATTTTATATTTAAATCATTTATTTTTTAAACTTATTATTTTAAAATTAAAATTAACTCTATTTAGTTTGTGTAACACTCCAAATTTTTCTCTTTTCATAAATGATTTTGTATTATGTTAACCTCATTTAATTAAAAGTAAGTAGTACAAAGAGACTTGAGAACTAGAATTTTTTTTAGTAAAATTTATCGAAACAAGTCCGATAGGTAAATAATCAAGTAATATGAAAAGGAAATAAAAAATTTTATTTAACATTTTAGAATATCTAAAATATTTTTATGAATTATAAGAAATTTATAAAGATCCAAAAATAGAAAATAAATAAAATTGTAAAATTTAACTAAAATGACCAAAATACCCCTAGAAATGCCTAGAATGGAGGTCCATTTTGGACAAGCAAATGAAGGAGATAAATTATGAAATTTTTATGATAGACTGCCCATGTATAGAGGTTATGGACTTGCAAGTATGGAGCCAAAAGACTATGTATAGAAATTACCTAAAAATCACCCAAAAAGAGGCCCAAAAACCAAGTGTATATGAAAGAAAGTGGGTTAGAAATAGTAGTAAGGAGCCATGTGAGACTAATCATGATTAAGGGATAAGGTCATTTATGGTTTAATCTCAGCTAGATGAGCATATTCCATAAGAACCAATGAAATTAAGCCAAAACAACAAGATAAGTATTCTAGAAGATAAGGCTAATGATGAATAATTTGTGGACTAATCCTCATCCAATGGATCTAATTGGACCATGACCATGGCCATTGAATTTGAACTAAATAGGTTTCAAAAATTAATTGGAATGATTGAAATGGAACTAGGAAAGTTAAAATCTAACTAGAATTACAAAACTATAAAAAAAGGGGCAATTTTGGACATTTACACATGTGCACATGAATAGGCTTGTAGAAAAAGCCAAAAAGGAACCAAAATTGAAAATTAAGACTTGTGTGAAAGAGGATGGAACCGTGAGATGCATGAGAGTGGGCCAACATGAAGAGATTTTCTATATAAAGCCATGCATGAAGGAGAAAAAGACTCTTATTCTAATTCTCATGCAACCAAGAGCTCTTTACTTCTTCTTCATCTCTATTCTCTCTATACACATCCAAGTTCATCTCAAACATTTTACTTGAACCCTACAAGTTAGATCACCTAATACCCTATCATAAGGATCTTGAATCAAGCCTTTAATCCCACAAAAAACACCAAGATACCCCACAAAATCAACCAAGCTCCCAACTTTCTTTTTGTATAATATTTGGCACTCGAGGAAGTAGGAGGCCAAGGAAGGAGATACTCATTTCCAAGAGGTAAAATAAAGCAAAAGGAAAGAAGAGAAGGATCACCCAAAGATCAAGGCAAGATCAACCCAAAAACACCAAGTAAAGGGAGGGTACTTTTCATAATCAAGGGGAATACCTTGTTTAAATGGTTTTTAGTCAAGGGGAGCCTTAACCCTTTTGGTTGTGATTGAAGTTGTGTGTGTTGATGAACCCATGATTAAAATTTTGATTGAAATAAATAAATGCATGAAAATCACTAAGAACCACAAAGTGTTTGATGATGATTTTGCTTGCTATGTAGTTGGTTGTATGAAAATTTTGCATGTTTCATTTTGTGACTTATTCTTATGATGATATCTAAGTTGGATTCATGATCTTCTTTTGATTGAAATTATTTTGGAGTCAAAATAAATTTCTAAAGTATTTTTGAAAAAATTATGAAAGAAACTCCTAAAAGGAAATTGATTAAAAATGGAAAGTGACTATGATGAAGACCCTTGGACTTTTGGACATATTTGGACCTATGGACTACATGAAAAAATGATGAGAACAAGCTTTAAAATAATAAATTTGAAAGATTGAACCTAAAAACAAAAAAAATAGGAAGATACCATGGACTTGGACCAAAAATACCTTAGATATGCAAGATCCTTATCCACATGTGTGGTAGGACCAAGAGAATGATTTGGACCATATTTAGACATGAATTAATAACCTTGAACACATGGAAGACATAATGGACAATTTGATGCTTACCAAATTGGAGACAAGGACCTTTTCTTAATTAATAAAAAATATAAGGATTAAAGTGTAAATAATGTAAAATATGAGAAAATCTTTAAAAGTGTTTTTTTTAGTATTTTATTCATGAAGATAGTAAAATTTATATTATTTTCCAGCTGGGTTTATTTTATTTGGGTTTATATTTAATTAGTTATGATTTTTATAAATTTCTGTTGCATGAAAATGGTATTCTGGAGCAGTATATCTTGACTTATTTTCGTCTCATTGTGTGTTTAGAGAGTTATTTTATTGACATTTTTCTACGAAAATATACTTCTCAATGGAAGTATACTCACTGGTTTCATTTGATTTGGAATTGAAATAAAATAGTTATGAATTATTGAATATTCGGTTATGTGTAAATGTTTTCTGAGAACTGCGTACTTTAAATCATTTTATTCTTATAATTCAAGTGTAATTGTATTTTATTTATATTTTTATATTAAACTATAATTTATGAGAAAAATATGCTCACTGAGTTTGATCAATTTGGAATTAAAATGAATTACTTATGATTTTCTCAAAGTGCTGTTGTATGAGGGTAACATTTTGTGCATGCTACTGAGAAATATCCTTTCATTTTAAAATGTATAAGTGGCGTTATTTTATTGTTATTTTTGTGTAAAAATAGAGACTATAAGAGAAATATCCTCATTGGTTTGATGAATTTTGGACTTAAAATAAAATAGTTATGACTTTTCTAATTAGCTGATTCTGATAAGTGCGTTAGTGTGAGTAATAGAAAATCTTTAGGGCTTAATCTGGAATCTGGAAGTTAAAAATTTTTAATGATATTTTTCCGTGAAACTAGATAACCAAATTAAAAGGATGCCACTAATTTAATGAGTTTTGGTGATGAATTGAATGATTTATGATTTTTCCAATATGCTGTTGTTGAATTGTGCCATTCTGTGACATGAACTGAGAAACTGAAGCACGAACTAATATCTGTGAATATTTTGATTTTGAAAGTATTTTTAAATGAAAATATATATGTTAAGTAGAATAAACTCACTTGTTTCATGTATTTTGGATGAAAAATGAATTTATTATAAATTTTTTAATGTGCTGGCTGTTTAGTGAATTAATCTGAGAATAGCAGAGATGAATTGAGGTTTAATGAAATTTTAAAGTGCTTGAATTTTGAATGTAATATTATATTATAGTAGACATTTAAAGGAAAAAAATATTGGTGATTTCATGATGTTTGAACTTGTATTGAATTAGTTATGAATTTTACGAGTTAGTTTATGAAATCTGGAAAATTTTGATTGTTAAACATGTTCATGTAATTGATTGTTCTCTTGAAATAGAGATGTTATAATGTACCTAGTGGACAATTATTGGCTATGATATGCTTTGTGTTTATGATTGTGAAAGAGGTTGAATACGCCACCATACAGGCGAGGAGCAAATAGTGTTGGTCTGACCATAGGGGATAGGAGAGTGCCCAAGACTTACAGGGGACCAAGTCTAGCTAACTTGTATCGTAGGCAGTGAGAACTTTGCTAGCCTATCCTGACAGGCACTAGAGCATACCAAGATTGGTTTGAGTGTGGGCTGCTGGTAGTGATCATAAAGTGAGAATTGTGCAATTATGTTCTGTCTACGGTGAAGGGAGAAGATGTACCTATGACACTAACTGGATTGCAGACACAGAACTTCCAATCTCAACCTGAAATTAAAATGTTGGATAATTAAATTAATTACTCCATGGAGGACTCGAAAATAAAAGATACTAAATGATTATTGCTTAATGCTTGAATGTTATTTTGTTCATTTAAGCAAATATATTGTTTAATGCTTGGTATTGTTGATGTCTAATTGATGTTTTGTTCGTTTAAACATGAGTATTGTCTATTCGATTGTTTATGAATATTCGTACTCACCCCTATCTTTTTCTATGATGTGTCCAAAATGTATATGGATGCAGAATGAATGAAGGTGCACTAATTAATCCTACGCGTACCATGACCTTTAGTATGGGGACTGGAGAGTGGAGTTTCAATGACTCCAACCAAACCATCATATTTCAAGGCTTTATTATCTTAACTATATTTATTGTTAATAATCCCTATGTTAGTCCTACATTATACAAGGAGAAGCTAGAATGAAGGTCCTTTTTCCTTTCTGCCATGCAGTTGAATACTTTGGCATTGATCTCGACCCTCCTCCAGGAGGATTGGATGAATAAGGAAGGAGTCAAGAGGAGATGAGGAGTTTAGTTTATCTATGTATTATGTGTAATATACTATCATACTCTATTATCCTTCCTTGTAATGTTCCATAGTTAAATAATTTTGAGAATAATCTAGACGGTATGTAATATTATATTATGTACTCTAAATATTGTGTTTGAGGACATAAATATAATATGCATGTTGATGTGTATACATTTGAAATTGAGTAGTTATTAAACGCTTTAATTTATTCTTTATTCACCACAAGAAATGGGATGACATTGAGAAATACTTATTGAAAATAGGGACGTCTCAGTTTGTTTATCCCATTTAGTGATATTGATGAAAAAGTAGGTTCTAAAATTTTTGTTTCCTTAAATGAATTTACTCAACTTACATTAGTCATATTTTATTGAGACTTTTAGATAATTTTAGGAAAAAATGTTCAATTAAATAACTACCTATTTAACAATTCATGTCTTTTTATTTTTTTTTAAATTTAAATTACATGTATCTTTCAATTTTGTTCAAGTTAGATAAGACTACTATGAACAACAAAGTTCTCTTTGAGTATTTAAAATAATTGTATTCGTTGATATTTAAAATTAACTTTTCATATTATTTTATTTTTAAAACAAGTTCTTGATGAAAGATTTTTCTCGTTACGTGATTTTTTTTTGTAATTTTTCTTTTAATTTAATCCTGCTAAATATCATTTTTTTTTTATGCGTTAGATATAGTTAGTATTTTTATCAAATGATAAAATTATGATATTTGAAGGTATTAAATGAATAAAAAATGAAAAGACCATTTAGTAAAAAAAAAAAAAAGATTTAAGGAGAATTCATGTCAAAATTAAAAAAAAAAAAAAAGCATTGCACAAAATATTCATTTTGAGGAATCCAGAATTCAATAACTTAAGACAATAAACTAATAAACTAATAATAAATAATAGGATAATGTTGTAGACAGACATGTCCTTATGATTGCACACATAACGCTATCAAATTGGTGTTTTTCGATAATTATATATAGAAATGGTTTCATTAACAAAAAATACTAAAAAATTTTAAACAAAAAGTTGAAATCATAAATGATTTAAAGTTGGATGCAAATATTCATAATTTTTTAAAAAATATTCTTTACCTCACTTAGCGCTCTCTCGCTCTGTTTTACTCTCAAACTAGTTAAGAATTTTGAAAATAATGAGGAAAACAGAAACAAATTTAGTGAAAATTTCTACCCAAAGTTGAAGAGAAATTAAAGGACACTTAAATCATGGGGAAGCCATACCCAAAATAATAATAATTCAATTGGATCAAAGCCGTCGAAAAAAAACTAATCGAACCCGACCCGATTCAGTAGAAGCAACTATATTTGCCGGGAAACTAATGTGGCAACGGTTGAAAAACTAATATTTGAATAGCAACTTTATTTGGCGGGAAAGAGATGACCCAACATTCTCATTCTCTCCGCTTTAAGAACACAATTAACCCTTTATTACTCATAATCATCTTTTTCTTTTTGGAAATTGGAACCAATAACAACAACAGCAACAAATGTGGAATCTTGAATGTGATTGGTACTCTCCCAAGAGCCTCCTCAGCCCTCCCACTCATTATGATTTTCCAGTACATACATCAAACTTCACTACTCAATCTCATTTTCATGTTCCTCTTTTTTAATTTTTTTTATTTTTCTGTGAAGGGTGATCGGTTCATACCCAATAGGAGTTTGATGGATCTTGATCAAGCCCAGAGTTTGCTCACAAACAGGACCAAAAAATTTCAGAATAGACAATTTGATGTATGTTCTTTCCTTGATGTTTCATCCCTGTTTTTAGTTATTTTTTTGTTTTATGTATTTGTATTTTTTATTCTTTTTTTTTTTTTCATGTTCAAGAAATATAGCTTTTGAACCATTGAAGTTCTTTGGACTTTCACCCCCTTTTTTTTTATTGAGATTGGAAAGCCCTTGAGTGTTTCTAAAGTTGTTAACTTTTTTTCAACAATAAAGAGAACCATTCTTGAATGTATATCTATCTTTTCTTTGATCTGTTGTGTTTTTACCAAATTCTACAAAATACATCTGTTTTTGGCCTCTGGAATATTTGATTCATCAAATTTTAAATCCTTTTTATTGTATTTGTTTCTGTTGGTTTGATTGTTCATTTAAAGTGATATGTACTAAGGCCATATCTTCTGTGTTTGTGTTTGTTTTTTTCTCTTACGTTACAATGACAGGAAGTGTACAGACAGATAGTGGATGAGAAACTGAGTTTGGATTCAGAAGGAAAGCCATTTAAGATGTTAGTCTTTAGGGGAAGTCCAAAATCAAGCAGAAAATCCATTCGTTATATCGATGAGATGCGAGAGGAAGAGGCAGCGACATTTCAAAACACTAGCAATCAACGTCACTATCGTAGAATGCCTAAGGTTTTGTTCGTGTCAATATGCTTTCTATAAAGTTTCTTCTATTGTAGAATGCCACTTGTAAACATGGATCCAATGTAGAAGCTACAAGTAGTAGCGTTGAAATAAACATGAATCCATGACCATTTAAATGTGAAACCAAACACACACTATATACCTCATGCTGTAATCTGATTGATTAAACTGATAAAGTTGATAACTATACTTGCAGGGAGAAGCAAGGATGTTGGATGCACCAAATATTAGAAATGATTTCTACACAAATATTATAGATTGGGGGAAAAACAACATTCTTGCTGTTGCTTTGGCCTCAGACATGTACCTTTGGAACTCTGAGAATAGTAATGTATTCAAGTTGTTTAAGGTCACTGACAATGATTTTCCTGCTAGTGTTGCCTGGTCAGAGGATGCAAAATTTTTGGCAGTAGGATTTAAGCAGTCTAAACTTCAACTCTGGGATGCTGAAACTTCCAAGCCAGTATGAATCTTTCTAGTTATTTGGCTTATCTAAGATCAACAAGTAATTAGTTATACACTACAATGTTTGCACATAAATCCTAGTCTTTATTTTTAACTTTCAGATAAGGATCCTGAAAGGTCATGATCAAAGGATAGCAACCATTGCATGGAATGGTCATATTTTAACTTCTGGAAGCCATGACAAATATATAATCAACCATGATGGTATTTAGTTGTAACTTTTAATTATTTAGATGTATTAAGAGTATAGCAAGCTTCTGATTAAATGAGATAACATTTTGTTGTTTCATGTTCCTTTAAGCAGTTAGAGCAAGAAGAAATGCGGTTTGCCAGGTAAAAGCACACAGAGCAGAAGTTTGTGGATTAAAGTGGTCAAGAAGGGGCAATATATTGGCTAGTGGTGGAAATGAAAATCACATTTATGTATGGGACTTAGCTAAAATGAGCTCATCCAATTTCTTGCACTGTTTTAAGGATCATTGTGCTGCAGTCAAGGCACTTGCCTGGTGCCCTTATGATTCAAGTGTACTTGCTTCTGGAGGTGGCACAGAAGATAAATGTATTAAGATATGGAATGTCCAGAAGGGATCCTGCATTTGCAGCATAGATACCAAAGCTCAGGCAAGATAGCCATTTTTTTGCCTTGTTTCAATAACTGTCTTACCTGTTATTTGGCTTGTTAAGAATTGCCATTAGCCAAAAATAATAATAATAATAAATTAAGCTCAAATAAGTTTTTGGTCCATATAAATGTTGTTTCTGAAATTAGTCTATCTAAATTTTTTTGTCCCCGTCGTTCAAAAATATTGTTAAGATTTAGTTCTTGATAACGACTAATTTTTGACTTTTTTTAAAATATTAGTGACTTAATTCTAACATTTTTTTTATAAGGGTGAATTCTAAAACAAAAACATTTTTATAAGGACAGAGCTTATTGAAGCCAAAATTTTATCATCATTTTCTTACCTGCTTACTATTTAGTCCTTTGAATAGATGCAGTTTTTTTACAGAAATCTGGTTTTCTATGCAGGTTTGTGGATTAGAGTGGAATAGACATCACAAGGAGCTATTAAGTGGTCATGGCTTTAGTACAAGTTCACTTCACAACCAACTTTGTTTGTGGAGATATCCATCCATGACTAAAGTGGGAGGCTTGGACCGTCATGCTTCCAGAGTCCTCCATCTGAGTCAGGTATGCTGCAATTCATAATCTAAACTGTAGCACAATTGTCCAATGTGAATTTTTGGAGCTTGTAATGATATAGTGTTTGAATTTGTTCCTACACACGTGACACATTATTCTGGTGACTCTAACTTTGGTCATGTAAACATGAATGAGAATATTTATTATGAAGATAGTTATTTTTTTCAAATTACACTTGCAGAGTCCAGATGGGTTGACAGTGGTGTCAGCAGGTGCAGATGAGACTCTTCGCTTCTGGGATGTTTTTGGGCCACCTGTTTCTGATACTTCGGAGATCTCAGGTCTAGATAACCTCTTGTCTCTGAAGATATCCCCAATAAGATGATGGAAACAACACAATTTTGTTCAGTTAATGTAGTTTTATTTTGTGTAAATAGTGTGATGTTCACACTGATCTGATTACAGGATTGATCTTTTAAATTTAATTTTGTATATCAATTATTGAGAGATGCACATAATTTTGGTGAAGAAAAATGGATTTTTGTACTTGTTATCTAGCAAAAGAATTGTGAATTGAATTTATTTGTTCACTCAAATTAGCCTATCATATATATTTTAATTAATGAGATGAATATTATGGTTGGATAATAGTCTATGTGGGTGTTGATTAAATAGAACACTTCTGACATAAAAAAGATGTTACAACTTGAAGTCAAACCCTAGTATGTGTACAGGTTGCATGTGGAAATGATTCTTCTCTCACCTTTTTCCACCCTTTGTAGAACATAAGTAGGAGAATCACTTTCTGGGTGTCCGTTTGGTTTGAATTTTGATACAATTTATTTTAACGGAACCAATTTGGAAGGGGGGGATGTATGTCCAATCCAAATAGGACCTTCCATTTTTTATTTCTTAACTCGTAGTGCCTTTAAGGTATTGATTAGCATTTGCTATAAAGTTAGAATAAAATTATTTTTTATACACAAAATACTATACTTTGCATAAAAATATTACTGATCCATCTGTTGAAATTATTAAATGAAAATTTAAAATATAAAATTAACATAGGAAAATAAAAATTTAACGAACATAATTCGTGCAACATTTGAGAAATCCCTGTAAAAAGGTTATCGATTTGGATACATTGATAACACTGAGTCATCCATTTCATTACATAAATGTAACGAGAAGAAAACTTACGATATTATTATCAAAGGACCAGTTTGATAATGCTAATAAACAAATGACTAATATAATGTTACCTATGTATTCGAGAAATGAAATTTGACATTTGTTTTAAAAATTTTATGAAGAGAATAAACATTAGGTATGTCAGGTGCAAGTATTAGGACTCCTTACGAATTGAAAATAGTATGAAGTGTTTCATATGAAGGCTAAGTACTACTGCATATTTTTTTTTTGGTCGAAGGACTACTTCATTAACAGGTTCATTATTTTACTACACAAGGCAAAAACGGTGGCAGTGAAATACAAAGGCTCGAGAGACACTGCTATCAATGCTCAACCGAGCAAGTTTTTTATTTATACCTGATAACATCAAAACTCCTTGATTTTTGCAAAAGAATCCATAAATAAGATCAGATTTTATATCATGAATGCATGTACGAAACACTAATTTACAGCATCTATCATAGAACAAAATTTGCAGCTTGAAGTGATTGAACCTCTATATCACCCCTAGCTAGTGCAAAGGATACATAATTTTATACTCCATCTATATGAAAAGAAGTTAACTCATTCCACATCTAAGTCAGAATCACTTTCAGAATATATCTCAGCAGCAGCTCCATTTGTTGTTGGTTTCTCTTCCTCTCTTCTTTTCCTCTCATTCTCTCTCTCCCTCTCCGCGATGAGAGCCTTAGCTTGCTCAAATCTTGAGCTGACTGCTTCCCAAGACACAAGCTTATCCATGAACACTGCTATATAATCAGGGCGACGGTACTGCATAGATAACAAGGCAGTCATATATTTATCTATTGAACAAAATTATCAAAAACAGTAGTCACTGTATAATACTGTGAAACTACATCTCACCTCAAAGTCAAGGAAGTAAGCGTGCTGTAAAAAAGCGGAACATTGTTAAAAACTCGGCAATTTGTTATTAGGGAAATGAATTTAGTTTTAATGTTCTCAAATCACCAAAAAAAATAAATTTGTTTAGTACCTCCCAGACATCAATGGTAAGGAGTGGCTGCATGAAATTAATATGAAATCTTGTCAGACATTTTTATCATGATGCTTCAGCCCTACCCTAGTATTCATGTTTGAAAGCATAAAAAAGGAATGACAGATATCATAACTAATCCTTATGAGTGACTACTTACGTGATAATAGTTCCAAACAAGGGGGTTAACAGCATTGGGAGTCTTCACCACAACTAGCTTATTGTCCTCATCAGATCGAAGAGGATTTACTGCATTTCCCACATCAAGTCTGCTTTCTTTATCTATATTGCATATATGAAAAAAGGACAAAAGAAGGGGAAAGGACAGTTACTACTTTAGATATGCCAAGAAAAATAAAAAATGAAAGCCAGAAAATGAGTATGGTCAAAAGGGTAATTACTCACATGCAAGCCATGTCCATCCTGAACCAAATTGTGTTGAAGCAGCAGTCTTGAACTCATCAAGGAAACTTTCAAAGGAACCAAAATCTCTTTCGATCAGCTTTAGAAGATCCCCAGATGGCTTTCCACCACCACCAGGTTTCATGGACTCCCAGAAGAAGTCATGGTTCCATGCCTGCAATATGTTGAACAAGACTACTAAGCAAGGGTTCAGAAACCTGAACAGGGATTTTTTCATACAAGCATGCATGCCTGTGCTGCATTGTTGAAAGCTGGAAGCATGTCACCCTTATTGTATGAAATAACTACAATTTCCTCTAGTGACTTCCCATCTAGATCGGTTCCATCAATTTGATTGTTCAGATTATTTACATAAGTCCTGTGGTGCTTCCCCCAATGGTACTCAAGTGTCTCCTGGCTCATAACTGGCTCCAAAGCACTCTGAGAATTTTCATTATGACAGGATTGGTAAAATATCTATTATTTGTCCAAAATAAACATCAAAATCTAAGCAAGTACAAGACATATGATTATTTGTTTGATTATGACAAGAACTACATGAATGTCTCATAGCAATGCTTCATCAAGTTCAGTGTTATTGATATGATGCATAGAGAGATTTAAA
This sequence comes from Abrus precatorius, assembly GCF_003935025.1. Classification (NCBI taxonomy): domain Eukaryota; kingdom Viridiplantae; phylum Streptophyta; class Magnoliopsida; order Fabales; family Fabaceae; genus Abrus; species Abrus precatorius. The sequence goes on along the minus strand of NW_020874417.1, from coordinate 10,830,555 downwards.
TAGTAATAAACTTAAAGACTTTCCAACAAAGTGGTGGATGATTAAGGTAAAGCAGGAAAACTTTATTAGCTGGTCATTAGAAGAAAGAAAATAAATGTGAATGGAAATAACTACGGAATCATAGCAACAGAACTTCCAATGAGGCATTCAGGTTCATAATGATAACCTGTTCAAAACTGATCAGATCAAGACTGTATAATGCTTCTCAAGTATAATCAAACTGGGGTAGTAATATGGTCAACACAGGTTCAGAACAATCTGGTATGTGTAAAGTGTAGACAGAACCACGAGACAGTAAGTACCAAGAAATAGTAGATTAAAAACTCTTTGTTTCCTTGTTTGCATTCTAACAATGGTACATGTTTGATGAGTTGCAAGAGTCAAGATTTTTGCACCCACAATAAATCTAACTGAGATACATGAGTTTTTCAATTATATAACTTTTATGGTTCTTTATTGACAAAAGATTGCACACCAACATTTTGCTTTATAAATTTGAAAATGATAAAGCCAGACTGAATTGAATTTTTTGGCAATTGGGATGTTTCATTTGAAACATAGTTCCCTATTAAAGTTCAGCCACAATTAATTCTGACAAATAAATAGAGTAATAGGCAACCTTTAGATCTTACTAGTGGATATGGTGGTGGCTTCAGCTCAAACTCTGCAGTTATTTTAGCAGGTCCAGCATTCCTTATGCATCTTCTCTGTAGTAATCAACATACTTTCTCACAATAAGAGGGCAAGAAAACCAATGATTCTACTAAAAAAATATTGTATAAAACGAAAAGGAACATGAAAAGGTGGGAAGGGAGAAATTCAAACAGACAAACTTCTAAAATGGTCATGTTTTTCCAGTAAGTGAAAGAAAGGAAAAGGTCCCATATAATATGACAAATATCTTCAATCACACACATCATTAGAATTCTGAAAATGTACTGCTAATCTATAAAAAGATTGCATTGACTGTGAAATTTGAACAAAGTTCTGCCGTTTATTGTTGACTTGAAGGTTACTTATTTGGTTATCTTTGAGGTTTATATATTATAGAGAAATAAAACATCATTCATTCCTGACCATTTATATTTAATACATCAATCTCTGACCATCTTTTTCCAGAATTTATTTTGTTAACAGGCTAATTTCCACATTACTGCCAATTTTGCACCCAAAATCTTGGAATTTTTCATTTAGTCACAGACTGCTAATGGTTTCTAGATTTGAAATGTTCTTTTTACTACGTATTACATAATAACTATATGACATAAAAGGATACGAGGCCAACAGGTGATAACATTTGAGTTTTGCATGCATTGATTTACATAAGGGATTCCCAAGATACGGTACATCACCTTGAGTGAGTCAGAAACCATCTAGCATCACATATATCACATTTGCCTATGTCTGGAGATTGAAATGGATATGTATTTTGAAGAGTGCTAGGAAGCCCTTAAAATACATTCTAGAAGACAACAATTGACCAATGGTATAGCACTAGGAAAAATCACCAATATCCTCTTTCAAATGCTGGAACCATACATTACACAGTAAAGGTTTAAGAAAATAAATGAAAATGACAGTGTAAAGAAATGATTAATGCTCTTCTGCTCAGGGGGAGTTTGGAAGTGCTTAAATAGAGCTTATTGGGCTTATGAAAATAGTTTACGACTCTTATAAACTCTATAACTTATTTTAATAAGTTTCTTGGTGAAACTTATCAAAATTTTTAGCTTATTCTAAATTTCTAATAAGTTTTTATTATCAAATTTATGACAACCACCAAGTCATAAAGCGTTTACTGAATAAGTAGTTAATTAAAAGTTGTTTATCCAAATGTACCTTATAATATTGGTCAAATCAATTTACAATCTTTTGTACATTTGTTCATGACTAAAAAGCCCAAGCCAACAGATAACCCATTCCTAAGCAGTAATAAAAAAAAACAGCAGCAGCAACAAAAATGGGCACATGATAAAACAATAAATAAAAATTAGCTTTGTTTTCTATTAAAAAAAAATTGCAAAAGAAAACCCCATTTCTTAAAAGTTTGAACTGTGGATGTGTATGAGTGGAAATGGAGCAAATTGAAATGTGATGATTGGAAAGCAAACCTCTTTCTTTGACAATTTGACGGTACCAGAAGATAACCCTGCTAAAAAAACAAGAAACACGTGTCAGAGAGAGAAAGGAAGAGAGAGAGAGAGAGGGGGGGGGGGGGGGAGAGAGAAGTGAAATGGAACCATGAGAGTGGCGGGGAAGAAAAGTGAAAGGTGATAGATAAATGTTAGTAGCGGTGGTGGATGGCGATAGCAATTTCATCTCCTCCACTCTGCTTCGGAGTGAGCTATTTCAAAAACTTTTGCCTCTTCTAATCTTTTGGGTGTAACAGTAGCACAGTACAAGAGTTCGCAGATGCTACTATCATTATATGCCTACTTTTATTTTTCACATTCATTTTTTCTTTTCTTTTCTTTTCTTTTTTTTTTCATGAAAAATTAATTCAAGCTAGTAGTTTAGTTATATTTTTTGTGGTGACTCGAACCAAAATCGGTTTACGTCAATCTATTTAATAAGCATAAAAGTATAAATAAAAATCCAGTAAAACCATTTTAAAAAATAAAAGGAAAATGACATGATTTACTTTGGGCTAGGTTGAAAATTTCTCTATTCAAGATCTAATTAGAGACAAATCAAGTTTGATTTGAGACTTTCCAATACTGACATCATAGAGTAAAATTAAGATAGAATAATATTTTCAGCCTTTTTTTTCTTCAGAATGACGGATTAAATATATTATTTTATTTTATTACAATTTTTTTTAGTTTTAATAGGTTTTCAATGTACTTAATAATATAATAAGGTAATGTTTGATAATTATAATTATTTGATTTTTTTCCTTTTATTGTCATCTTAATAAATAAAAAAGACATATTAATTAGATATATACTTGTTATTTATTAAAAGAATCATTTCGCACATCAAGAAGGAAACTAAGGGAGAAAGATAAGGTTGTCCACTTTTGTTATAAAAATAGAGAAAAACTAGAAGCTTTTACCTACATTTATGGATTCACAATGAAATTTTATTATTTTATAATTTTTACACAAATAAAATTACAAATCCTTTTCAATTTTTTTTTTAGATAAAATTATAAATCTTTTCAAGATAGACAACTACCCAAGTTTAAAATATCCACTTAAAGAACAACAAATTGTTACAATGAAAAACTCATAATAAATATTTATATTTGTAGAATTTTTTAATTTATTTTCTCTTTAAGTTATTTAACATGAAATTTGGATAAATAATGTGTACCTTTACGTAACATATTTTCTTTCCATTCGAAAGTTCACATTTCTTTTTTTGACAAAACTTCTTCTCTAAATCTTTAAAAAATTATTTTTGTTGTAATCACTCTTAACTAGTGTTCATAAACTAAAAGGACTTTACTTCATTTAGTTTTTCTTTTGTTTCTCTTCATCAGTTACATAGAATTGATTCTAGTACTAATAGTTAAGGAATAAAAGGAGAAAAATTTCACATTTTTTATCCCTAAAATCTCTTACCTACTAAGTACCAATATAATTTTATTATTTTTAAAATAAAAATTCTAAGTATTTATCATACACATAAAAGATTATTTATTTTATTTTTTGTTTTTAGTTTTAATTATAAATCTATGACATTGTTTTATTCTGTTTTTTTATTTCAAATATTTATACAAAAAATAATTTTCATTATTTCCTTAACAAATCTTTGAAAAAAGAAGAAGCAAGCTAACAATTTTATAATTAAAATTAAAAACAGAAAATAAAATTTAAAAACAAAAGTTTTGTAAAACAAACAGTTCCTACGCTGATTGTAAAGGAGGTTGTCTCCTCCTCTGCTCATTTTCAACTTTTCAGCGGCTTCATTTTATACTGAAACCTGCAAGTTCCATTCATCGTGCAGTTTATAATAGGGATAACGAAGAAGCTAAACATTAAATAAATAAATAAAAACTTAAAAAGACTAAATGATACGAGTATATTTAACCCAAATTTGGCCTGATTATAGGAACATTCTGATCCAAAACATTATTGGTTATATACTATCGAACACGTTGTTTACTTCATAAATCACATTTTATCTCTTATCATTAAAAATTAAACTTTCCTTGAATTATTATACAAACAAAAATCAAATTTTTTCATGTTAAAAGTGTTTGGTTGTTTGTGTTATGCCTCAACACATCTTTCTTACCAAAAATTTGATGCTCGCGTTAGATGTGATATTTTTTTGAGTTTTCAAATTGGAACAAAAGGATATATTATTTCAAATTTAAATAATAGAGATATTTTTGTCTCCCAAAATGTTTTATTCAATAAAATAGTTTTTCTTTTTACAAAAATTACTTCGATTCATCAGCTCTATAACCAAAACCCACTACAAACTAATAATCTTCCTAACTTTAGTTTTTTTATTTTTATCACACCACCTCCACTATTTCTTAATCCAACACAAATCAATCATAACTTTCTGAAAATATTCCTCGCACTCCGCATCATCTCATTCCATCATCCCTGACCTCTCACACGCTCCCCATCCCTCCATCTGCATTGATTAGTCCACCCTCTACGTCTTTCTCATCACCGTTTATGCCAGAACCCCAACTCACCTACTACTCCAATTGTCCTCATCACCGTCCCACCTACCTTGTTGACTACGAGTGTAGTGCTTGCCCTAGTGCTTGAATCTCTACTTTAACATAGTCCAACTAATCTTCTCCAAAGATTTCTTATCCTGTTCAAGCTTTTGTTGATTATTCTCATATTTTTTCATCCCATTCTCACTTTTTGATGAAACTTGTGTTTGCCACAAGCCAAAATTGACCATTTCATCAAATTTCTCTATGTCACATTTTACAACACTTGCAAATGACATTATAACTTCAACAATCAAGGATGATTCTCCAACAACAAGAAATTAATCTTTTTTGATATGAAGGATCAGACTAAGTTGCAACCACAAAGCATACTAAGAATATCCTATTGAATCATAAGCTCTAATACCACAATTGGGAAAAAAGGAAAAGAAATATCATTTTTACCCCTTGAGAATTATCCTTCTAACAGAGAAATAAGATAAAAACAATAAACACAAGAATATAATGTAAAAACTCCAAAACTGAAGAAAAATCACGATTGTTGTCTAATGACAACCAAGGAATAATACTATGTGAAAATCTTTACAATGCATAGACTACTCTACCTTATTCCAAATACACCCACACTTTATAATTAAACTAAACCTCACAACACTTTAATACAAGAGTATGAGAAAAGTCAAATATAAGTTTAAAGTATTTTTGACTGGAGTGCCTTAATGTCATGGACTCAAGTCCATTATATAGCCTTCTTCACGCACTCTATTGTTCATCCTAGGTGATATGAGACTTTTTTTTAACATACCTTAAACAATGTGGGATTTCCAAGATGTACTATTTTCATCAACTCCAACAATTACCACATTACCTCTTGGAAAGAAAGTCCTTGGATTTAAGTGAATTTACAAGATCAAATATCACTCAAATGGAAGTATTGAATGGTTCAAGGCACGCTTGGTCATCTTAGGTAACCATCAAATTGAAGGGATCGATTATAATGACAATTTTGCTCCTGTAGCCAAAATGGTCACCATCTGCACTATTTTTGTCGTTGCTGCTGCACTATTTTTACCGAAGTAGAATATAAATCCATGGCCACCACGACTTGTGAATTAAAGTGGTTGAAGGACGTTCTCTCTACTATTAGCATATTTTATCCAGATCCTATGCACCTTTACTGTGATAATCAAGTTGTCACTCCATATTGTTAATAATTTCGTGTTTCACAACCGCATAAAGCATATTAAAGTTGATTGTCACTTTGTTTGAAATGAACTTCTCCAAAATTGTTCTCATCTCGTATGTATCAATTCACGCTGAACTTGCTGACCTCTTCATTAAGGCATTAGGCGCTAGCCAATTCAGTGCAATACTATGCAAGTTGGACATTTAGAATCTTCATGCTCTAACTTGAGAGTAGGGTGATACGAGTATATCAAACCCAAATCTAGCCTGATACGAGTATATCAACTCCACATCTAGCACTATTGCAGAAATGCTTGACAACATTATATTGTAGGACAATATTTATGTGTATGTTATAGTTAGGGAAAGAATATATGTGTATATTTGACCTGCTAATATATGAATTAAAATAAGATAGCTACATGTGTATTTTAGGAATAAAAGGAGGCTGCAATATTGCCTCATTAATGTGTGTGTGGAAAGGATCTTCTTAAATTAGTATAAGTTAAATGTGTAATAAATTATATCTAATGATTAGTAAAGTAATAAATTATAACTTGTTAGATGTAAGTTAAATAAAATGTTCAGTTTGAGTATAAGAGTTTTTAGACTTATACTGGTGTGAAAAAATCCTATGTCACATGTATATTGGTACATTATGATCAAATGGAGACATAAAATATTATCAAATTATTTTAGCATTAAATTAAATAAAAATGATAATAGTAAAAGATCAAATTAAAACCTAAGTTAAAATTAAAAAATCATAATATTAATTTTTTTAATAACTCATGTTTTTCTAAACATTTGCAGATGTGTTGAGTGTGAGATTATTCTTTTCACTAATCTTATTAAATCTTTGTAAAGAGGGGATTGTGAAGTCCTGAATATTTTGGCATCATTGTGTTCTATTGTTATTTACTGTTGAGATCTTATTATTTTGTTTTCCTGCCACATAATATGATTAAATTTTTAATGAGCTGACTTACGTTTTCCTAGAGTTTTGTATTTATTAATGTAATCTGATTTTGATGGGATTTATTGGATATCAGTTATGATTGGTCGCTAGTGTTGATGGTTTGATAATTTACAATTGATTAAGGAAGTAGAACCAGATATTTAATATTATCTGTAATACTCCATTGATAGTTCATTGGTAAATACGTTTTTCCGCAGATTTTTGCGAGATAAAATTATTAGGGATATAATGAAATATGAACCTCAATCATCCAGTATATAATTAACGTGCCTATATATTTAATTTGTTTTTCATTTTATTAGTGTTTATTTTAGCTAGTTATTTTATTTTACCTTTACATCTGCATTTGCTGAACAGTAGGAGTGTTCATGGCATGCATTGTTAGTTTTTCTATGTATTTGAAAAAGTCACAACAATGTTTAAACTTTTATTCAATTAATCAATTAAAAGTTATTCTAATGGAGTGTCTGTGAGTAAATATCCATCATCCCATCCTCTACTTATGCGTTGTAGTTTGAGAATGAATCTATTGTTACTTTAAAATACCTATTACCAATTTTCTTATCTTTTTTAATATAGAAAACACTCTTTTCTATTAATTAACTAAATTAATAATAACAATAATATTTAAATAAAAAAAATCTTAAATGAAGAGTGATAATAAACATTTTAAAGCAGCAATAGACACTTTTGATCCCTTTTATTTCAGAAATGTGATTCTTAATCAAATGTAAATGCAACTGATATTGCTCCTACAAATCCAGCTAAGGGCAGTGCTAATGAAGTAATTGCCCATGCAAAATTATGCTACAAGACTTTATAGATTTCATGCAGAACCTGTAGAGTATTTTTTCACACAAACAAATAGTCATAATTCATAATGTTCAATTCTTAGTGGAACCCTCCAAGTTTTGGCATGCATGCGAGGCACATAAGTGGCTGGTTTATGATATAGTTTTCGTTGTGAGAATCACTGCACTTACCAAACATTCAAACAAGAATAGACATGACACATATACACAGGCTTAAGCAGTGAAACAATAAAAAATGAGGGCAAAGAATAACAGATTTTATCAAATAATACCAATTAGTGGTATTCTTTGCTGAAGAAAATCTAATGGCAAAATATTTAACGGAGTTCAGTGGGCATTAAGCCCAAACTCTTTTCCTTGGGACAAGATCTGATGTCTTTATTTCATCTATCTTTGCAGCAACGATAAAATCATTCATACTTAATCCTCCTGCAAAATTTTGAACCATTTCAAATGTCATTTTACAAAAAGAGAACGAACACACACACACACACACAGAAGAACAAACTTTGGCTGTATAATCAAACATAAACGTTAAGATTAAAAGTTTAATTAAAACCGCATTATTTTCAAGTTTTAATATATTGGTCCTAGAACCTGCTAGGCCTAGGTGAAGTTCCATGAGATGGGGGTGTTGAACCCTCTACCAGGAACTAAAATAAATGCTAAATCAAAACAAAACAAGTAAATATATTGGGATTTTGATGGCATGCAACAAAAAATAAATCTCCTAAGACAGAATGTGGTATTAAAAAAGGAGCATTTTTTTTACTTACCAATGGAAGCTGTCCATAGTTCTGCTCTGACTTGATTTGGTTGTTCCAAGTAGATATTTGGGAAATGGCCTTCGGCCTCTACAACCTTGGAGATCCTGTTAATGAGTTCAACACCACATTTAAAATCTCTCAATTTCCACAAGCATTGAAGTTTAAGTCCACCTTCTTCATCCACAAGTCTCCAACCTACAACCTACAGATATGATCAGAAAGTAAGTTTAAGAATGTGGAAAAAGTAATATTAGACGATCAGGTAGTCATTCTAATATTCTTTTTTTATAAAAGAAATAAAAAGGCAATCAGGCAGCTAGTAAATTTTAGAATTCTTTTTAAATTAAATAACTGCAATAAAATGACATGCAAATTAAATTAGAATTGGCCACTGAAATCGCTATTAGTAACCAAAATATTCAACAATAATACACCACTTCACTTTCCAAATAAAAATTTTGCATGTTCAACCATTGTAAACAACTTGAAAACAATATCTCAGCAATTTGTAGTACTAAAATGTACTGCAAAAACATGATCAGATTAGAGAATTTGAGAGGCGGAAAATTAACATACCGCATGACTGTTAGGGCCTAACTAAATGCTTATTTGATATTATTCATAAATTTTTCAGAGCACAGCAGCATAAAAATAATTGACTTGTAGATTTTGATCACAAATATTACATTAATCAATTTAAAGCAGCATGGCATTCAAATATTGTATTTCACCAGATTTTAACTGCAAGCCCGCAAATTGAAAGCCCTTATTTCTTCATATAACCAACTATTATTCAGAATGCAAAGACCTATAAACAGTCCACAATTTCACAGGCTAAAATGTGAACCATCCCAAGAAAAGAGAGAATCCACACAACAGAATCAAAACCTGAGCAACGTCAAGATTGAATTGTGTTACCTTTCTGACGAGTTTCTGAGCATCATCTTCTGAAATGGGAGGTTGTATGGGGGAAATGGGAGTGCAGTGTTTCTGGGAGAGCGACAGAGAAGAGATATTGGGGATGAGAATTTTGTGTTCGGTGTTAACGTTTCCCAACACTTTCTCTCCGAACCCACTCTCCAACTCAGCCGGGAAAGGGTCTCTCGCCCCAAAATCGCCCAAGAAATCGGTGCCGGCAGCACGCGCGGTGAGGAGGGAGGGAAAGGCGGTTCGAGAGAGAGTGAGTGATGGCGCATGAAGGAAACGCGGGGTGGTGGTGATGATGGGGTGCACCAGAGGGAATAGTACAAGGTTGCCTGTGGCCATTTATCTCCACAACCCACTGTGCTTCCTTGGATTGGATTGGTGTGGATGAAGTTTGTTTTTTCTTTTTAGCTCTAATTTGGATGAAATGGAAACAGGGAATGAGGGTGTGGTGGTCAACAACAGTGTCCTATCTAGTGGCAGGGGAAACTCAACTCCACTCGGTAACTTGTTTCTTTGTTAAAATACACAAATATCATTTTTGTTTTGTGGTGAGGGTTAGAATTTCAAATTTCCATTCCATCCTTGTCTACACTTATTATTTTCCCACCACTACAAATATATTTTACTTTTTAAAAAAGAATATTTCTGGTTTAGATTATATTTAAACACTTTTTTTTTTTTTACTTATGGTTTCCTTTTCTATCCATGTTTTAAAATTGGATTGATGGAAAATATTTATATTAATTTACGTTTAATTAATTTAATTGTGATTAAATTGAGATCAATTTATTTATATATAATATTATATAACATATTTAATGATAAATTTATATATTTCATAAGATATAATTTTTAGAATAATAAACTAAAATTTATTAAAATAAATTAATTTGTTTAAGAATCATATATTATTTTTACAAGTTTTTTCAAATGCTTGTGAAAATAATTGAAATATGATTTAATATCTGATTTTTCCTAAAATCAAATTGTTTCATACAAATTATATTTATGAAAAAAATCTATGATAAAAAAATTTATTTTTTATTTTTTGCCTGCAAGGTTATCACCCGTTGCTACTTTTCTTTATAATATTATATTTAAAATTTGTATTCATGATAATAGGGATTTATTTATTTATTTTATAATGAATACATATTTAATATCTTCTTATGAATTCAACTTTTATCTAATTTAATTCTTTTATTTTTACATTGACAAGTAAAGAATATGTACACTATTTAAAAAAAATACTTTTTAGCATGTTGGTATTTTTTTATTCCTAAAGTTTCATTTAATAGTTTTATGAATGAAGCATATTTTCTTGTTAGATTTTAGTTTTGAAATAAATTTATTGAATATAATATTTTGTACTAGCCATATTGTCAAACATATTTTGCCAATTAAAGTATGTTATTATAATTAATAATATTTTTTGTGTTAACAAAATATTAAACATTTTCTTTTCATATTTTTAACATATTGCATATGATATTTATAACAAATGAACTTAAATGGTTTTGAATTAAAAAAGAAAAATCTTAAACAAGAGTAAAAATTTCAAAGTTAAATAAAAGAGAGAACACAAGTAAAGAGTGAATAAGTATATCAGTGTCATGATCTAATTTTTAAAATTTTTTTTTATAGAAAATTTAAGTATTCTAAATTTTTGTGATAACTTATATGACGTGCAAATTTATATCATTAAAAAATTAAAAATATAAAAAATAATAGATAAAATGTCGTTAACAAAAAATAATATAACATTCTTAATATACATGTTTGTGTGGGTGGATCAAATCAAGTTTTTAATTTAATGTTGTCTTATGAACTAATTTTACTTTTTAAATTTACTTTTTTAGAGACCTGTATACACTGCTTACATCTTAAGAATAAAAATTGACATTTTCTTTACTCAATTGTACTTTTCTATGTGAATTTTTAATTAAATTAGTTACGTTTAATTCTTTTAATTTTTTAATTATTCAAATGAATTTAATTATTGTAAAAATTTATCTAAATATAATTGAGATGTGACAATTATTAATTTTTATAAATTAGTGAATAAAATATTTAAATAAAATAATAAATAAAATGTATAAAATATAATATTTTTTTTTATTTAATTATGTTGTATTTTTTTTTTGTAAATTTATATATATTAATGATATATTATGTTTTTATTAATTATTAAATAAATTTTTTAAATGAAATAAAATTTCATCAATTGAAAAAATTATGAACCTTTTTTTTTTTTTTTTAAATTTTAATTCAATTAACCACAAGCGAGCCCAATAAATAAAAAAAGTGGGCTAGATAGACACGAACGAAACGAGCAAGGGTTTTCAGACTCGCGTGTTCGCAAGAAGAAACAAATTTACAAGCGAATAGGGAAAACAGTGCAATTTGAATCTAATCTGTGTTTATCAATGGCCTTCAACAACGCACTAAGATCTACTGCAAAGCTAATTACTTCTTCCGAATCCTCCCTTTCTATGTCAGGTCTATTTTATTTTTTTATTTACTTGTCATGTGTTGCGGTTCGCGAAAACTGATACAATTGTTTCTGGGCGTTCTATAGTACTATAACGATGATGTCTCTTATGCTTGTTTAAAGGTGAATTTGATTAAGGATGATGTGGGATTTGTAAGGGGGAGGTCTTTTTAATTTTTGGGTGTTCTGTTCAATAATCAAAATAAAATAAGTTCGTTGCAGATTGTTCTGTATTGAATATGATTATTGGTGTATTGGATGTGATTATTGGGGAATAACATTTATTTTAATAGAATTTATAATCCAATAATGTTTATCAGACGTAATAATTTCATTAATATTTGAAGCAAACTGTGAGATTCATGCACTCGAAATGCAATCAGTGGGATACATCAACTGTATGGCTTGATTAATTGTAAATATGCATTGTGGAATTCACATTTTGCACTAATTTCGATTCCATAGATTGTGGTAAGCGCTATGGCTTTTGATTGGGGAGTTGTTGGTCTAGATTGGGTTGAGGGATGTTTTTGTGCTTAAATGTAGAAAATGGACCAAGAGGGGCACAATTTTGGTTTTCGACTAGCACTACTACCTTTTTGTGTTTTGTGTCGTATGTTTGTGGAGATTTGAGAGGTTGAGCTTGGTGAATTTCAAGAGGAAAGTTAATGGGATTGGGGTTTGCCAATGACAACAGCAAAGCTTGTTTGTGAGATCTGTGTTTCATGATTTGTGCCCTTTTTAGTTTTATGGCATGTCAGTGATGATTCTCAGGTGGATTAGGTCTCGTTGTGTGTTTGCAGATTTCTGTTTGTTTTATTTGCTTTTCCATTTGTGGGGGTTGGGGGGTATAACTGTACATCTACAGTATACCCTCCACACATACCCCACTACGGGGGAGCCTTATGTAGTGGGTTTCATTTTTATATGTTCTTTATATTTTATATTCAAAATTTTGAATATTGTACAGAGTTCAGCTATGAGTAGAATTTGTACGCTCAAATAGTTGTTGGAAATGTTGATAGTGCAGAGGCATTGTCTTTTGGAAGAGCTTTGTGTTAATAAATGGAGGGGAAGTGTTAAATCTTTGTTAATGGAGTTTTCTATGGAGGAAAGAGTGTTGGGGAGTCCTTTGGTTTGTTCCTTGTGAATTGCTGTATTTTAATGGTCTTTACTTAGCTGAGCTTTTAATATGATATCTATAAAATAATAATCATAGTTATCAATCTCAATTGCTGCAAGGAGTAGCTAACCCCATTAAAGCTATACTGGGATTGCTGCCATATCAGTGGTAATGGATAAAATATGTAACATATACTACACAAATTTAAATGCTGAAAAGTAAAAATGATCACCCAAACTAAAGACATATAATCATTAAAAATCAAGAGTCATGGTCTAGGTACACAAGTCAATCACTATCAATCTAAGGCATAATTTAACAAGTCAATGATAATGACAGACTGAGGCAGAGGCTGTGTGGCTTGTTATGGCTTAGATGATTCCATGGCTGCACCAAAGAGGGGCCTTGCTAGAAAATGTGTCACCTGCCAGACATGGGTGGTATGCAGGGACAAAGCAGCAATCTAGTGGGTCCTTGACTGGAGGGTTGTGAACACGGGGGAAAGAGCATGAAATTTAAATCACATTAAAAATTCTGAAGGCTAGTTGAGCAACAATGGTGCAAAAATGGGATTTAATGGTGTGTTAACCGTAACAACCACAATGGGAATTGATTGCCTGCTTTCTCCCAGCTATTCAGACTGTCATTGCTGATTCACAAAAACTTGCATGTCTTTTGAATTTAGATGCAAATGGACATTCATTTTAGTAAAATATTATCAATAATTAATTCTTTAAGAATCATTAATAACTTTTATTGATATCTGAGTCTGTGCACACATGTGCACATTTGTGTTACAATAACCTTTTAGAACCTAGGAAAGCGACTGTTCAATCTTCTTACTGAGAATAATTTGTGTTGACAGTGAGCAGAAGTTTTCATTCAACTGGCATTAAGAGGATGGGAGGTGGACATGCCCATGATGAGCCATATTATATTCATGCTAAGCACATGTACAACTTGGACAGGATGAAGCATCAGAAGTTGAAAATGTCCCTTGCTGTGTTCACTGCTTTCAGCATTGGTGTTGCAGTTCCTGTGTACGCTGTCATTTTCCAGCAAAAGAAGACAGCTTCTGCCTAGTTCATCTTTTGCTTCATTTGCAACAATAAGGTGGATTTGGGGATCCTAGACTAGCGTATTGATTTTGGTGATTATTATTGCTTTGAACTTTGCTTTTGTTTAACCTTCTATATGGATTTTCCATATATGTCTGATAATAATCATTTTTCTCTGTACTACCAAATACTTGTGCTTGGACATTTACATGTCTTCCACATCTGTTTCCTGCGGTTCCTCAATAGTTCGATAATTTGGTTAATGCATATTTACAATCAGCACTAATTTGTACCTTTCTATATTAATATAAAGAATGTTCACAAAAAGAATAGTGACAGTGAGGTGTAGTATTTATTTTCATCGTTTTTTTTAATAAATTTCGCAATTTTTACCTTTGTTGATGTGTGAATAAAATAGTTGAAGCAAATGATAATTACAGAGAAATTGTTTGCCTAATCCTTTTAAATTGATAAATGGTTCGTAGAATTTCTTTATTATTGCAGAAATTATGACTCCCAAAAAATGAAAACTAAATATCGATTTAATATTGGTAATATTTAGGTCTATTGGTTTTAAAGTTGGATAAAGTTGATTTTGATAGAATTCAGTATAAATTGGTAAACATTGTTGAGTGTACTTAAATCTAATGTTAACTGTACATTTTACATAAAAATATTTGAGCTACCTGAAGGGGAAAAGGATAAAACTGCGGCTCTTATATGTTTATTTAGATGAACCACAGGGCACTCTTGACTGAAAAATAGGTTGAAGATGAAAGTGCATTCTCATAAAGGAGGCCATGGTGTGCTGCGGAGTAATAGGGAAATTGGAATTGTGACGCCAATTTTAAGGCTCAAAAGGAATAACATGCTTTATTTATCACCAAATAAAGTGGAATATAATATGGTAATAACAGGAAATTCTGTCACTAAATCTAGGTATTTAGATTGTTCAAGGATTCCTTATTAATACGGAAGAAGTTTATCTTTGAGGAATTTTTTCCTTCAATATTTTTATATTGTAACTTCCCTCGTTTCTTTTATCGAACATTAAGCCCAAGTTGCTTTAGATTTTGTGGTTTTCACTATAGCTGAATACAAGGGAAAGAACATGCGTTGAGAGGTGCTGAGGAACATTGAATCATCTAAACTGAAAAAGTGTAAAGTGAAAAATTAATTTTTTTTTAGTTATTTGTTTAAATTTAATTTTGTCAACACTCTGCTAGGGTTTTCAAGATACACTCTTGAAGAAAGGGGCACTGTGCAGCTCTGCTAGGAATTTCTCCACCATCAGCTTTGGCTTGAAGGGTGATGCCAGACACAAAGTATCTTGACCAAGCAACAGAGAGGCTTCTCACTTAGGAAGCCCATGCATATCAGGAGCCCCGCAGGGATGGAACACTTAGAAGCGAAGAAAGGGTCCAGTAAGGAGCAAGATCTGGTGGATTAAAACAAAGACAAAGTTAAGACAAAATACATTTAAAAAAAAAGAATAATAAAATATGCTGTTTGCTACAATTAAGACTACCAAAAAGCTAAAAAACAAAAAAATTACTGTTTGGAAAAAAATTGGGTCACGACAACCTAAAAAAAGGTCAACAAAATTCAACAATAAAGAAAGAAAAAAGAATTTCAGGCCACCAGATAAGCCCAAAAATATAAAACGGGATAAAAAAAGAGACCCAAAGAGTGTTTGTTTCCCTTTTAAAAACTTAAAACTGTTTTTTGTATTGAATTTTATTTTTAAAAACTGAAAACTGTTTTTTAAAAAGGAAACAAACACTCTTCTAGTCTCTAAAGAAAATGTAAAACTTTTAGAATTAAAAAATAATCCTTAGATTTGTGAATCTGAGAATTAGGACACGAAAATAAAAAGAGAGAATGAAAGATAGAGAGTGGAGGGATTCTTACATTGTTAGGGATGTGGATTTAGGGAGAGGAAGAAGAAATATAGAGAGGAAAAGAATTGTTTGTGATTGAGGATGAGTTGAAGAAAAGAAACTTCCATGGATGACAATGGTGAGTTGAGGGAGAATAAAAGAAATATTTGAAAAAATGAGCTTTAATGGTGGATTTAAGAGGTTAGGGTGATGAGTTGAGGTAGAGAATACATTTCATTTGAAAAGCTGATACCCATTTATTATTTTGTTTTAATTTTTGTTCAGTTTTATTTTTCTTTGCATTTTCCTTAAATAATGCAATAGTTAATGTGTGTATGTATTTAAACATTTTGAGATGGACACTACCACTCCCGAATTCTTGTAATATTAATTATTTTTATATTTATATATTTTGTATAACTATAAATACTTTTGTATGTTAATTTCAAACCTTTATGATGTTTTTGCATAAATATTTCTATGACTTTGAAGTTTTAAAATGAAACTTTATTTCATTTAAGGAATTACAGGTTTATGATTGAATCCATATTTCATTTTATTGTTAATAAAAAAAATTGAAAAAATGATCAATTTTTTAGAAAGAAATTTCAAAATTAATTAAGTTCATAAACAGAATTTAGGCATCTTAGAAAGTATTTTGAGCTTGGACATACTTTAGAGAGTTATTGTGCAATGTACTATAATGTCAACAGCACCGCATACTCTTATCGGACGAACTGCGTAAACATTTATCATCGAATGGTCGATCAACCATCCAATAAATTGCAAGCTAAATGCTTTGAGTTTAATTAAAATATGATGTCTTAAGATGGAATGTGATGAAGCTGCAATTCTTAGTTTTATTTATATATTTTGATGAACAAATAGCTCTATCTAAATAATGGGTAAAAAAAAACGAAAGTAGATTTTCAGAAAGGAAAGTGATGTGCAACAAAGTAAGGAAATTGGAAATGTGAGCGTAACTTTAAGGCGTCTTCTTGTACTGAGTCTTTTATGCTTTTAATTGTCATGAAACACAGCACTAACAGCATAATAAACTTGCTTTTATACTACTATTTTCAGATATCTTTTTTGTTATGACAACATTTCTAAATCTGGGTGTGAAAAGGAGCAACAATTTGTCAAGGTTAGAAATAGTTATTTATTAGGCATGTGACTTTACGTCTTGTCTTATCTCTTAAAATTAATGTCGCATAATTTACCAAGTATATATTTTTTATGAAATTTACATGCAATTAAATACTTTTCTTTGTTTAAGACTGAAGACTAGAAAAAGGTAGACAAGGTGAAGTCATTTCCGTTTGTAATAAATAATAAATGTGTATAACACTCATGTTCACAAAATAGTCCTTCATGTTATATATAAAATACTCTCGAGTAATTTATAAAATGGTTTTAATTAAAAATTTAATGTGATTAATAGTTAAATATAAAGAAATCCTCTCATCTCCTTTCGCATAAAAATAAAAGAGTGATTAATAAATAGAGGTTACAATATTTTTTAATATACGAATTATTATTTCATGGTCTTTGATGATCTCACGTACCAAATAAAGGTTACAACATTTTCTAATAAAGAGCATATTATTTTACCGTCTTACTGTAATCATAAAAGAACTTTCTCTCAACTATAAAAAATAAGCTAAAAGAAAAAAAAAGATAGTGAAAATACTAAAGGTTCAACAATATTAAAAGGAAGTAACATAAAAGAATAATAAATTCAAGTTAATACTCTCTAAACATACTTTTTGTATAATAACTATATATTATTGTGATAATTAGGGAATTCAAGATCAATGAGAACGATAATTTCATAACAGTTCACTACTAGAAAAGTGCTATTTATAGACGGACATTACAGACAGACAAAAATTCATCTGTAATACAGACAGATTTTTAGATTTTTTTTTTTTTTAAATTTTTTGAAAAATCCGTCTGTATTACAGATGGATTTAATGGTCGTCTGTAGTTGGCCCGCCATTTGGCACGAAGTATTATAGATAGGAATTACAGACAAATTTTTTGTCTGTAATTTGAAAATAGGAGAGAAATTTGGAGCGAGAGTTACAGACAGGAAAATTCATCTGTAAATATTGTCATTTTTGACCGACTTTACACCTGACAATTTACAGACGAATTTTTTCGTCTATAACTATATTTGATGAATTTATAGACGGATAAATCTGTCTGTAATTGAACTTTTAAAACGCACTATTTCATTAAAACATTTACAGATGGATTTTTCTATCTGTAATATGCGAAACACATAAAACTGCGTCTCCTCATTCTTCTTCCTCATTTTGCATAATTTCCTCTCTCTCTCGCCTCTCTCTTGGAGCTTCAGTTTTTTGACCTTTGCGAGTGATTGGAGCATTCATTTGAAAGATAATTTGCATCATTGTGTTCCTAATACGATACTCTAACTTTTAATCAGTTTAATTTTTTATTTTTGATGTATTTTAGATACTTAAAATTTCTAAGATAGAGTTGTATGATTGGAGATTTTATGATTGGAGAGAATGGCGTAGAGGTCCTTCTTCGAACCTGATTATTGTGTGCTGTGTAATTTTTTGTGTTTGTGGAGTTTGTAGAATATGCATGTTGTGGAGTTATAAGGGGATGTGCTCTAGAACAATTTAGGATTGTGATGTGTTTGTGTTTTATGCATTGATTAATATATTGTTATATAATATATTAGTTATGTACGGTGAAAATTTTGATTTTTGTAAAAAATGTGTAAACAAAAGTAAGGAAATTGACATGTATTAGGGGAGATTATGCCAAAATTCATATTAAAAATTTGTGTAATGTATAATAGAAGGTTGATACTACATTGTGTATTTGTATTAGGTTTATATAGTTCTTGATCTAAATGTTTCTCAGAAATCGTCAGTAGATGTATGACGGTGTAAAGGAATTCATTGTAATTCGCAGCAATTCATCACCAACCAAAAAGTTAGGTGTCCGTGTTCTAAGTGCAAGTGTAAAAATTTTTTGGATATTGATTCAATTAGGTATGATTTGTATAAGTTTAGATTTAAACATGATTATTGGATATGGACTGAACATGGGGAAGTCGTTAATTTAGAAAATCAAGTAGGCAATTCAAATATATTGGAATCAGGTGAGGATGTAGGTCAAGTAAGTTAGGAAGAAAGCAATAACATTATCAAGAAATGGTTTATGATGTTGTTGGTCCTGAATTTGGAATTTTTCATAATTTTGAAGCCGAACAAGAACCTAATGGAGAGGTTACAAAGTTTTATAATGTTTTAGAGGTAGCAAACAAGCCTTTATGGGATGGGTGTGCACATTTAGAGTTATCTTTAGCAGTAAGAATGTTAAGCATAAAGTCAGAAGGCAATCAAAGTTAGAGTTCATTTGATCAATTGGCTACATTAATTAGTGAGCTTAGTCCCCAACCTGACTCAATCCCAAAAGACTTTTACTAAGCAAAAAATTAGTTTCCAAACTTAGATTAAAAGAAGTAAAAATTGATTGATGTTTAAAAGTCTGTATGCTGTATTACAAAGATGATGCTGTTTTGATAAATTGCAAATTTTGTGGAGAGCCTATGTTTAAACCAAGAAGAGGTGGTAGAAGTGGTAAGCATAAAGATGTACCACAAACTAGAATGCATTATTTGCCTTTAATTCTTAGGCTAAAAAGGTTGTATGCATTTATGAGTTTAGCTTCTTACATGACGTGGCATGCTGAAAATAAAAGGAGTGATGGGATAATGACTCATCCATCTCATGGTGAGGCTTGACAACATTTTGATCAAGTGTATCCTAGGTTTGCATATGATCCTAAAAATGTAAGGTTAGGGTTATGTGCTGATGAGTTCACTCAAAACAATCAATTTAATAAATCATATTCTTGTTGGCCTTTTGTGGTTACACCTTTTAATCTGCCTCCCGAAATGAGCATGAAAAATCCATATTTGTTCTTAACTTGTATAATTCCTGGTCTAGAAAATCCAAAGGCTAAAATTGATGTATACCTTCAACCTTTGATTGATGAGTTGAAAGAGTTATGGTGTGAGGGTGTAGTAACTTATGACCTATCAAGGAAGCAAAATTTTAATATGAAAACAGCACTGATGTGGACGATAAATGATTTTCCTGCTTATAGAATGTTGTCTGGATGAATGACTCAAGGAAAATTAGCATGCCCAATTTGTATGGAGGATACAGAGGCATTTACTTTGAAACATGAAGGGAAAAATTCATGGTTTGATTGCCATATGAGATTTTTAGATATGGAACATCCTTATAAGTGTCAAGCCTACAAATATGGTCATCAAGTATGGGATAAAGTTAGATACTTGCCAAAAATAGTATAAGTAAGAAAATCCATTAAGTTACCTGGTTATGGGATGACACATAATTGGACCAAACAAAGTATATTCTAGGAGTTCCCATATTGGAAGGATAACTTAGTTCGCCATTGTTTAGATGTGATGCATGTGGAAAAAAATGTATTTGACAATATCATGAATACTGTAATGGACACTGATCAAACTAAAGATAATGTAAAGGCAAGGCAAGATTTAGAAAAATATTGTAGGCGTCCAGAATTGAGGTTACAACAACTTGTAGATAGTAGATGGTTAAAGCCAAAGGCAAGTTACACTCTGACTTTTCCACAAAGACAAGATGTGTGTAAGTGGGTGAAGGACTTGAAAATGCCTGACAATTATGCTTCAAACCTCAGTCGTTGTGTGAATGTTGAACAAGAAAGATTTTTTGGGATGAAAAGTCATGATTGCCACATATTCATGGAGTGTCTTCTACCTGTTGCATTTAGGGAACTACCTAACAATGTTTGGAAGTCATTGATTGAGTTGAGTGAGTACTTTAGGGACCTATGTTCACCTACTCGTAGGGTTGAAGACCTATTAGTGATGGAGAACAATATTCCTATGATTTTTTGTAAATTAGAGAGAATACTTTCCTTAGTTTCTTTGACTCCATGGAGTACTTGCCTATACACTTAGCGTATAAAACACGTGTATGTGGACTAGTACAATACAGGTGGATGTATCCGTTTGAATGAGAAATCGGAGGGTTCAAAAGGACTGTGAAAAATAGAGCTCAAATGGAAGGATCCATATGCCAGGCATATATATTAAAGGAGACATTAAATTTTTGCACATACTATTTTGAACCTCATGTCAATCTAGGAGGACTTGAGTTGGTCGAAATGATGATGGGGGAGAAAGCAGTAATGAGTCAACTCTATCTATATTCAACCAACCATGTCGTGTATTTGGGAAATGCGAAGAACGATGGATCTTAGGTTATGAATCAGATGCCGCACACTTGCACATCTTATTAAATTGTGATGAAGTTCAACCATTTAGAACATAAGTGACTTATGATTGCTTTAATGACTTTTCCCGATCATGGTTATTCAAATTTAATTAATGATGTTGTAATGTTTACAGATATTTTGAACAATTATATGGTCACGAATGCCTTAATCAATTTTCATCATGGTTCAAAAGTTATGTACGTCATAGAATTTTCCTAACATTTTAGTTTATCGACTTTTTAATATTATTCTTATTCAATCAATTGACACATTTAATGGTATGTGTAGATGCGTAATCCCAGTAATGGTATCACAGATATTGACCTATATAACCTGTCTAGAGGTTCAAAATATAAAGTATATTGTTGGCCATTTTACTATGTTAACGGGTATAAATTTCAAACCATTGAATCATGTAAAGGGAGAAAAACAGATAATAGTGAGGTTAGTGTGAGAGGAAATTCAAGTGATGGTGACTGTGATTGGTATAGGAAAACTTAATGAAATAGTTGAGCTTGAATATGCTGGTGAAACCATAAAAAGGATTGTGTTATTCAAGTGTGAATGGTTTGATCCAACACGCCCAACAAGGACACGTAAACATAACTATTACAATATAATTGAGATTAACCATACCAAAAGATATAGAGGTTTTGACCCCTTCATCATTGCACAAAATGCAAGACAAGTATATTTCTTATCTTACTTGGAAAATGTAATAAAAGTTGGAAGATTATAATAAAAACTAAACCAGGGGGTCAAATTGAAAGTGATGAAGTAGATGATGAAGATGCATATCAAATTGATGACTCAATGCCTTCACGTATAGTAATAGACACCGTTGTCCCTCTAATATTATCTTCTCCTTTGAATGAAATTAAAATAATTGACTCTTCTACCCAAGCTTTAAGAAATAGTGAAATGGATGACATGACTGAAGATGAGGAGGAATGATTTATGGATGACATTTCATCGAGTGATGATGAAGGTAGTCTTGAACTATCAGAGTAAATGAGGTAAATTAAGTAGGTTTGTCAATTTATTATGTTTCTATGATTATTTATTTTGAGTTATCACCAATATTAATCATATTCCATTAGACTATGGTATTTGTCTGTAAACATATATTGTATTTGATTCAGATATGGGAGGTAAAGGTAAGAAGGGTGTTGCTCACCGTCCTGATCGTGGTAATACTCCTTCATCCACCACTCCTACTTTGACTTCCACACCAGCTATAGTGCAGACCTCCCAGGTTAGGGAGCAGAAGCAATTTATCATGATGCCCAATCCTGTGTATATTGCTCCTCCCCCTCTATTATAGCGAGTTTCACACTCTGCACCGCCTACTATACAGGTCACACAGTCACCTTCTACACAAGGCACAAGAGAGGGATCCACTACTGTCCTAGTTGTAAGTGGGCAGCAGTCATCACAGACTTAGGCATCATTGAGATCATTAGAAACTTTAAGATGGGATGGGTCCACTTGGTAAGCTTCCTTCAAAGTATGCCTAATATTGTGTACTTTATGTGAATGTTATAAAAATTATTTTATTTTATTGTGTTATCAGTTGGATACCACCAGAGAAAAGTTTCCACTAGGTCACAGATACTATTAAGAAGATGTTTGATGCGCCTTACACAAGTTTTGCAAAGGTGCCAAAGGATACAAAGATGGAATGGTTCAAAGATTGGAAGATAATAATAGTGTACTAATTTTAACTAAGTATAATTAGATATAACTGTTTGTATTTCTTCTAATGAAATTGTGTTTATGTAGAGCAACTTTTCCATTCCTCCCTAGGATGAAAAGATGATTTTCAAGGCCTGGAAGAGTCGCACTGCAAAGCGACTAAGACAGATATACACAGAGGCTCATCAGGACCCTTTTACTACTGATTGGATAGCACCCAAATTTCTTCATGCCTTGCAGGAGTATTAGGGTACGGATGAGTTTAAAAATCTCTCTGTAGAAAACAAGACAAATAGGGCATCTAATAAGGGAGATTACTGCATACTGGTGGCTCGACAACTTTGGCTAGCACTAAGGTGAACTTAGTATGTGATTTTAAAATTCATTTTACTCTATTCATAATTTCATATTTGAGATGTGATTTAATTGAAATTGTAGGAGAAGTCGTTGAAGAGGCTACCTACGTATGGAGAGTTGTTCAAGGAGATACACACTTGCAAGGGAGACAAAAACCTGTGGGTTGATAAACGATCTCAGGTCACATATGTAAGCCATTCTTATTGATACTATATGTTATTATTAGTGATTTATTAAATAATTCCCCAGACTAATATCTAATTATCTAAACTAAACTGTAGGATGACTATGTTTAAAGGCTTGAGGAGACATCTTCTCAGGATCCAGAGTTAGTTGATAAGGATGCTATGTGTTCACAGACAGTGAGTGACCTTTATAAAGGTCGGATTTATGGCATGGGGGGAGGGTGCTTTGCAAACTCTATGTCCCTTGCATTTGTCACCGGAGATACTCCTTCTCTTGCACCTGAAGAAGTGGAGAACATGGTTTGCACTCAAGTCCATGTCCTCAATGAAGAACTCCAGAAGTAGAATGAGGAGATGTGGAAGACAAGGAAAGTGCATAGAAGAAGAAGTGGACAAAGAAAATGGAGAAGAAGATAGAGAAAAAGGTGGTATCGAGGATGCAAAGGGAGGTCCAACAGCAGATGGAGCAACAACATATGTAGATGCATGCATATTTTGAGCTCCTGAGAGCAAGCAACTCCACACCTCTTCCTCCTCCTCCACCATCTCTAGTACCACTAGATTTCAGCTCCATGCATCATTCCTTATCTGACTCCTCCTCTACTGATGATGATACTCCTTCAGATGATGATCATACAGATTATTCGTGATGAACACTTGTATTTTATTTTTAACATTATTTATTTGGATGTTTTTGTCTTCATTTGTAATGACATTTAAATTTTACATTTTATAAATTATTTTTGAATTTTTAAATTTAATTTTGTAATTTTTATTATATTTATAAATTGTGATAATCAAGAACAGGTAGGAATAATTATGTATATAAACAAAAAATAACAAAAATAGTAAAATATAACATAGATGGATTACAGACAGATTTTTCTGTCTATAAATCACAGATAAATTTTTCTGTCTGTAAATTATAGATAGATTTTTCTGTCTGTAATATATAGATGGATTTTTCTGTCTTTAAATTACAGACAGATTTTTCCGTATGTAACTTACAGACGGATTTATCTGTTTGTAATTTGTTACTGACAAGGATATTATAGACAGTTTTTGTCCGTCTGTAAATCCATCTGTAATTTTAAAATCTGTCTGTAATGGTTTAAAAATTCATCTCTAATTTCGTCTATATATGCAGATTTTGTAGTACTGATTATGTTAAAAATAAAAATTATATAATGACTTAAAATTAACATGGTTAGATTGATTTTTATTTTTATTTTTTCATTTGATTTCAACTGATCCAATTACGAATAGATTGTATTAGGTAGTTGAGTTAACATTTACAATCTTATATGAAATTAATGAGTTGAACAAATTTGGTTCTTTACTTGAAACAGACTGATCCAATCAAGGATGTGTTGTATTGATTAGTCGGGTTAGCATTTATAATATTATATAAAAAAATTTAATTTTATGACCTACTTTCAACGTTCCAAATATAAATTTATTAAAACTAAACGAAAAATTATTCATTTTAAGATATAGTACATTAACAAATTTATTAAAACTAAACGAAAAATTATTTATTTTAAGATATAGTACAATACTAACAGTTTAATATTTATCTAAAATAAAGAGATAAAGCATTGCATGGTAAAAAATAAAGTTTGTTGACCTCTTATGAGTTATAAAATGTAAATTTCAATATTCATCACATAACTTAAAACAATACATAACATTTGAATTTGAAAGATTAAATTATTTGTTAATATTTAATTCTTCATTGATCAAAAGGCTTGAAAGCATAAAAGGATACCTTATATGAAAACAAATGAAGTTAAATGTAGTGAGTCATTGAGTCTATTGAGTTGAATTTTAACATTACAAACCCACAATCCAACTTATATTTCGTTGAGTTTCAAATTTTTTTTTTTTACCTAAACTGATTCATCTACTCGAATTAACTTGTTAATTTTTAATTGAGTTGATTGAGTTCATTAGATAATAAAACATGTGAACACTCCTACATATGATATATCAATTTTTATTTATTTATTAAATATATGCAAGAAATTTTACAAATAAATTTTATTTAATATTTTTAAAAATCCTACAATTATCAATTTTATATTTTAAATTTTAAAAACTTGTTTGAAGATAAATTCTGAAATTGAATAAAAATTAGATATCTAAATCTAAGAATAAATTGGGAGATAAAAACATTTATCATTGGAGTCTCTAATCCAGTAATACACGTGTTATGTAAATATGAAGAAAAAAAGCAAATAATGAAAGAACTAAGAAAAACAAAGATAATACATGATACTATCTTAAAAAACAAATATGGAGAGGTTATATTGGGAGTAGTGGGTGGAGAAGATAGGAGGAGAGGAAAGAAAATGCCAAAGATGGCAATGAATGACAATAATTGCCATGACAAAAGTGATTAGACATGGTGAGTAGAGAGAAAAAAAATAAAAAAAATTAAAATTAACTCTGTTATGATAGAAATGGTTAGGTAGAATAAAATGTTCGATGAATGAAAAAATTAAGAACTAATAAGTCTATTTAAAAATTTGAGAGACTAATTTACTATGTGCTCACAATCTTAGAGACTAATTTAAGAATTTATTCTACAATAAATTAATTTAAAATTATTTAATTTTATTAAATATTTATCATTTTGATATACACTATTTATAGTTACAAAGTTAAGTTAAATTATTATTTTTAAATTATTGTTTAAAATTTTATTATATATATAGAGAGAGAGATTTGTGTGTGCAGCAGTCGAAGTGAGAGAAGTGTGAGAATAAAAATAAAATTGTGATAAAATTATAAATCAATTAAATACCGTATTAAAAAAATGTATCAATTTTATAATTTTACATTAAATAAAAAATTATTTTAATATACATAGAAAAAATAATATTTATAGAAATATAAATTCTAATTTTTTTGTTCTCTACAATATAATATTTATAATAAGTTAATGTAAGTAATAAAATACTATTTTAATTAATTGTTGATTTAATAAATTTTTTAAGGTGAATAAAAGTGTGATTCAATTTTATAATTGTATAACGGAGATAAAAAAATTGATTTTTTATATGAATTTATTTATTTATCCACATTTATAAATTTAATTCAAATACGCTGAGAGTTATTAAATGATGGATTGCCATATATGTGATGTGATTTCTGATTTAATAATTAATATAAAAAGTATATCAATGATATATCTTAATTAGTTATAGCATAAAAATATCTAAAGGGTGCATAAAAAGAAAACTTTTATTTTTAAGGCGTCTTGAACATTTATCTTTCCATAATTCAAATCCAAGAAAACACAAATTTTTTGCTAATACAATTTGAAATGGTCTCCTAATAAATCTAATTATCCTCAAATAAGTCATAATATCTTGATTCCTACTTGCAATTACTTTATATCAATTTGCAAAGGTAATCTCTTTAAGCTCTATAATTCTTTGTGTTTTTTTTTCAATTTTTGGTTAAAGAGTATGAAATGAAAATGAAAGGTAAGGAAATTGTGTCTTCAACTTCCTCAACAAACCTGAATGCAATAAATGTGGTTGTTGATAAAAGAGAAAAGTTGAAAGTTAGATTTGCAAGACATGAAGAAAATAAAATCATGAGTCGCAAGTCAAACAGAGTTTTTATTTAGAGGGACCCTGCATTGCCTAATTTAGGGGAAGATTTTTACCATTTAAGTCTGTGGAAGCAATATGGGTTTAAATAACTAACGTTAAAAATGATTGTAAGAGATTTTTAAATCTATTAATAAGTAACCAATTTAATAAAATACATGGTAATAATTTTAAAAATAATATAAAATTTTATTTTATATTTACTTGAAAATTTTATGGTATTAATAATATTAAAAATATTTATTTTATTTTTATAATTTTCATGTTTTTTTTTATTATTATTTATTTTTGCATTGATATTATTATCTTTATTATTGTTTTATTTCTATATAAAGTAGATACGATTTAATTAGTATTTTGGTATATTTTGTTTTATATCTTTATTTATCATTCTTAAATCCAATTACTTTGTTACATTTCATTTAAAAAGCTGATACCCATTTATTATTTCGTTTTCATTTTTGTTCAGTTTTATTTTTCTTTGCATTTTCCTTAAATAATGGAATAGTTAGTGTTTATGTATTTAAATACTTTGAGATGGGCAATACCACCTCGAATTCTTGTAATATTAATTATTTTGATATTTATAAATTTTATATAATTGTAAATACTTTTGTATGTTAATTTCAAACCTTTATGATGTTTTTGCATAAATATTTCTATGACTTTTTAAGTTTTAAAATGAAACTTTATTTCATTTAAGGAATTACAGGTTTATGATTGAATCCATATTTCATTTTATTGTTAATAAAAAAATTGAAAAAATGATCAATTTCTTAGAAAGAAATTTCAAAATTAATTAAGTTCATAAACAGAATTTAGGCATCTTAGAAAGTATTTTGAGCTTGGACATACTTTAGAGAGTTATTGTGCTATGTATTTTAATGTCAACAGCACAGCATACTCTTATCGGACGAATTGCGTCAACATTTATCGTTGAATGGTCGATCAACCATCCAATAAATTGCAAGCTAAATGATTTGAGTTTAATTAAAATATGATGTCTTAAGATGGAATGTGATGAAGCTGCAATTCTTAGTTTTATTTATATATTTTGAGGAACAACAGGATAGCTCTATCTAAATAATGGCTAAAAAAAACGTAGTAGATTTTCAGAAAGGAAAGTGATATTGTGCAACAAAGTAAGAAAACTGGAAATGTGAGCGTAACTTTAAGGCGTCTTCTTGTACCGAGGCTTGTAGAGTGGCGCATTCTTCAAATTAGACCTATGATTAGGTGGCCGTTTATAAGGGCTCGGTGGAAATATTGGTGGTTTATGTGGGTCTTTGATGCCTGGCTGTGGTAGCACTTGCTTGTTTAATAGTTCGAGAGGTTCGTTGTTGGGTCCATTGTGTGACTCGTAATTGAATCCCCCAGTTCCCATTATAATTGCAAGGAACGTAATCAGCATAAGTATATTGGACATCTTTTATGCTTTTAATTGTCATGAAACACAGCACTAACAGCATAATAAACTTGCTTTTATACTACTAGTTTCAGATATCTTTTTTGTTATGACAACTTTTCTAAATCTGGGTGTGAAAAGGAGCAACAATTTGTCAAGGTTAGAAATAGTTATTTATCAGGCATGTGACTTTACGTCTTGTCTTATCTCTTAAAATTAATGTCGCATAATTTACCAAGTATATATTTTCTATGAAATTTACATGCAATTAAATACTTTCCTTTGTTTAAGACTGGAGACTTGAAAAAGTTGACAAATTAGTTCCTACATGTTATATATAAAATACTCATGCATTTTTGGGAGAGTTTTCAAAGGAGAGAAAATATTTATAGTTTAAACAAATATATTTTAATTTAACAACTTTCATAATTAAAAATATGAACAATAGATTACCATAATATAATATATTAATTATTTAATTATTAAAAATTAATATATAATTTTATTAGCTTAAAAATAAAAAATATCCTCCATTGTGTGAGAAGTAAAATGGTAATTTATTCCATTTTTTCTTTTATTATTTTATACTTTTTATTTATTTAATTAGTTTAAGATTCATTGTAAAATAATTGTTAAAGAAAGTTATTGTTTAAAATACGGCAAATTGAAGACGATCCCTTTTGCATACATTTATCAAATCATTTAATATTTAATGACGTATTATATATAGAGTTATTAAGTTATAATATATTTATTTAAATTAGAAAATTTTTCTCTACTCTAAAGACTTCTGTTCCAAAAACGCGCATTTAATTGTAATGAGCTTTGAGTTCTTATCAAACAAGTTATTTTCTTTTGACTCAAAATTAAAGATAGATTAGATACTTGTAGAAAATCACGGTTTATATAAACTAATAAATGGACAAAGCTTTAAGTACTCTCACGAAAAAAATCGTATTAAATATATATGTTAATTTTTTAAAACTTAATCTAAAGGCAAATTACAATTGTGATGCAATAGAAAAATAATAAACTTTTATGAAGAATTCCAGTACATTTTACACACACACAAAAGAGAAACGAAGATGTGAAACAACAACTTTGTTAAGAAAAAGAGGTTTTGACAAGTGAAGGTGCTATCTCCTCACCTATGGACAATTTAACTTACTGAATGAATGATGACGTGACAAGAAGACCGTGCATGATAGAAAGAATATTCATATGGTTACGGGTGCCGGTGGATTTGGTAAGTTTTATATAGAAAATGATTTGATTTGTTTAAAATTTTATAGGTTGGATTATATCCATTTTCACAATTTTTTTTTTCATTTTATTTGAACCGATCAAATTACGAAAAAAATTGTATGTGGATTAGCATTTGTAATATTATATAAAAAGAATGGGTTGGATAAGTTTTTTTTTTTATTATTATTTGTGATTTTATGAGTTGAGTTTGTATTTATATTACATATTATAAATTGTGTATGAAATATGACCTATATTTTAAATAAAAAATTTAACAACTTTATCTTTTTATCAACTAAAATTATGTTCATGTTATTGATTTGTCTTTTAATTTTAAACTAAAAAAAAACTAGAAATGAATGATTCGATCTATTATCCTCTAATTCATCTTTTCAAGTGGTATTTCAGAAAATATTAAAATTGTAAGTATCATTTGTAAAAAAATATTATTTTGAATAAGCAACTTATATATTTTTTATATATATACTAAATAAAATATAATTTCTTTCTATTTATTAAATATTTTATGTTTGTCTATATAAATTTTATATACTATTTAATTGTGTTTATAGTATTAAAATTATTTTATTATCATTCCATTATTGCATGACATTTCAAATATATAAATTCATTAATTCTTTTTCATTCATTTTACTATTCTTCGTTAATCATATTCTAATTACTAGCTTTTAATAATATATTATTTATTAAAAATAACTTTCGTATACATATTCATTTAGTTACCGATAATTATAATTATAGGTGACATTTAACTAATTTATTTATATATTAATATTTTTTAAAAGAATATATTAATCATTTAATTTAATCATACATAATTTTAAATAATATGCCTAATTTTATAAATAAATAAGATGAATTGGGTCAACATTTATTCTTGAACGGTGAATGAATCATCCAACAAACTGCATGTTCAATTATTTGAGTCCGATTAAAATATGCTACCCAATAAACGAGTGAAAAATGAAAGCATGTTTTTAGAAAGAAGGGCATGTTGAACTACAAAGTACAAGAGAAATTGCAGTTATGACCATAACTTTTAAGGCATCTTCTTGCAGAGACATGCATGCAGAGAAGTGCATTCTTCAAATCAAATTCAGAATCAAAACTTGAGAGGAGGTGGTCGCCGATAAGGGCTCCGTCGAAATATTGGTGGTTTAGGTGGGTCATCGATTTGTGGGTCATTCCCCATTGGAGGCTTGGTTGGCAATGCAGTGGTGAATTGCATGATAACTGCAAGGAACAAAATGAGCATGATGAGTAAATTGGACATCTTTTGAGTTTTTTTAATTGTGATGAAGCGCGTCACCAATAGCATGATAAAACATGATAAACTCTCTTTTATACTAGCTTGAGATACCCTCTGTATGATGACAACTTGTTCTCATGTTAGGTGTGATTACAACTTTTTCAGATATATTTAAGATTTGTTTAAATTAATTTTGAACAGTAATATAACACGTTTGATGTATCTTGTTAATGGTTTTGGTATATATAATTTATAAATAAAAATGAATAAATAGAATGAATTGGGTCAACATTTATTCTTGGACGGTGAATGAACCTCCAACATGTTCAATGATTTGAGTCTAATTAGAATATAGGACATTTTTTTATGCTTTTAATTGTGGTAAAACACATCACTAATAGCATAATAAACTTGCTTTTATACTACTAGTTGTGATTACAACTTTTCTTAATTTTGGGTGTGAAAAAGAGCAACAATTTGTCAAAGTTAGAACCAGTTGTTAATATTTTTTAAAATTCGTCTTATTTATTTAAATGAAATCGATTAAAGCTTCACCATAATTAGATTAAAAATTTGAAACTTGACCTTGAGTCCTTGAAACAGAAAATTTATCCATTCTAATTTGATTTCATTTTTAATTTATTTTTTCTATTTTCTCTTTATTTCATTCTATAAATATGAGATAAATGATCCGCAATTTGATTGCCTTTACGATGAGCAAATAAAATTTTCACATTCCAAAATTGGTGAAGCAATTTATAAATATCTAAAATTAATACTAGTATAAAGATAACATGGAGGTATCAAATTAAAATTAATGATATCTACAATCTATTTGTAGTTGATCATTCTCACAGACTAAATTGTTATAGTTTAAGTCCAAGTTAGTTTCAAATTATTAAACATAGCAAGGAGTTCAATTAAGATGAGTCACTATGTCCCTCAAAACTATTGATCAGTGGTGTGTAGAACAAAATTGTCATCTTCATTGAATATAATAACATCATCATTGGAAGGTTTTCAAATATCAATGATGTATAGTATTTTGCTATCAATTTTATTAAGAAGATAAATATTAATTTAATTATGCAGTAAGCAGATTTTATACAAAATTTTTAGTAATTTGCAAGCACCGGAAGTGACGATGCAGATATCAGAGCTGATAATGACAAAAGTAGTCAATGGAGGCATAGGTCTTGGTGTGGGGGAGGAAGGTTCCCCTATCAGAGGCTGATCATCTCGCCACAAAGTTTGTCAGCATTGGTGTCGGCAAGGACGAGCTATTCCAATATCTTATTTTGTTAATGGGATACCTGATTACTTGTTATGGTAGGTACACTTAAAGGGGCATTATATATCTCTTTTGAATTGACACTTACAATTCTTTTAATATTTTAAATATTAAAATATATTTATATTTTTTTAAATAAATTAATAATTTCATTATCTGTAAAAATAAAATAACTGTTATAATTATTTTATGTATGAGAGAGTATAAAATACTCTCTTAATTTATAATATATCATAAAATTTACTTTATTAATTAATAAATGATTAATTAAATTAAAATTTATTTTGATTAATTGATTCAGTTAAATTATTTTAATAAAATATATTAGCGATACATTTTTTATTATATTTTTAAGTATTAATTAAAATTTCTTAAAAATTTAAAAAAATTGTTTTATATGTAAATTCACGATTCTTATTCTAAGTTATCAATTTTTTTATTTTAAAAATCTTTAATAAATAATTTAAAATGTATTAAAAAAATATATTATTATATTTTACGATGATAAAAGTATGTTAAAATAACCATATTCTAAACATTTGTCATTTTAATATATTGGGTACCTAAGTGGTAGTATACCTTTGCCTCATTTGATAAATGAGTGTGAAAGTAAAACTTATCCCGATTAAAGGGCAACTTGTTTCAAATTTGTCTCATGTTGATTTTTCGTAAGTATAAATAATTTGATAATTCCTAATGAAGTTGACATGGTTCAACGAAAACAGAAAAGACATTGGACATTTGAAGTTGGTCAAGTGTATTCATAGACTTTAAAATAAAATAAAATAAATTAGTTTATCTTTGTTTGATATATGTTCAAAACTTCTTTAAAATAATTATTTTTTCAAAAGAATGTAAGGTTTAAAATGTGACCAGTAAATTTATCTTGTATTTCATGGAAATTTTCTAAATATATAAAGTTTATAAATAAAGATTGAAAACAATATTACACATTTTTTTTTATTGATAATGAGTATGACATTTCGTTAAATAAGAATAAATAAAACTTTCAATTAAAAACACATGGTAATAAAATATTAAATCAATACATCTCATTATTATTTATATAATGTCTCAGAGTTTTAAAATTAAATATATAGTCTTAATTATTAATATTATAAAAAATTTAAAATAAGTTATAATTAAAACTTAATTTAAGGTATAGTAGTCTCTAAAAGGAATAAAATATTATAAATAAAAATGAAATGAAATGCTTGATGATATATATTATTTTGCATAGTAATAATGAGAATAAACACTCTTTTTAAATAATGAAGAGTTAAATTTATTATACATAAATGAATTAAAAGTAATTAAATAATTATTGAGACTAAAATTCAATAAAACTAATTAATGAAATAAATATTTCACATCAATTAAAATATCGAGATTGAAAGTGTTTTTAAAGTCTTTAGTTAGATGTAATAATGGTTAAAGATACTTTGATCAAAATTGATATATTACTGAGAATTATTGAGTAAGTAAATCATAGAAGTTATTTTAGCTTAATTCATAATCTATAATTTGAGTCTTAATAAATGGTTAAAGACACTTTAATTTATATTTTGCGAAAACTATTGAGTTGTAAATTAATTGATAGAAGTTATTTCAGCTTAGTATATTGTATTGAATTTGAGTCTTAAAAGATTGCAGCTATGATAAACACTTAGAGTGAGATGCTTCTACTCCTAATAGTTCAATCTCTATTATCTGATACTTCTTAAAAAAATATCTAATTTTTTTTTCTTTATAACGTATATAAGATTTAATTATGTCTAGAGCTTCAACTAACTCTTTTACATAAAAGCACTAATATCATATAATGACATAATATTATAGTACTCAATAGATTACAAAACTTCTAAGTTTCTTCTTGCCATTCAATTAATTACATCATAAAAGAAACAAAGGTCTACATAGTAACCCTTAAAAACAAATTACTAAACATATAACTAGTTGCAACAATCTTAAGTTACTCTCTTTTAGTTCATTCTTTACTCCTTTGGTCCATCTAGAGGAGAGTCATTCTATATTCATAACATAGTCAAAAGATACAAAACAAAGAACAAGGGTGAGTACAAACATTTATAAACAATAATATAAGGCAATACATATGCTTAAATGAACAAAACATCATTCAGGTATCAACGATATCAAGTATCAACAATTTTTATGCTTAAATGAACGAAACAACATTCAAGCATCCCCATACTTGTTTTCCAACATTTTATTTTCAGGTTGATATTGAAAGTTTCGTGTCTGCAATTAAGCTAGTGTTATAAGTACATCTTCTCTATTTACCGGAGACAGAACAAAGTGAACAGTTCATATTTTATGATCACTACTAGCGGCCCACACTCAAACCAATCTTGGTATGCTCTAATGTCTGTCTCCCATTGCCTATGACTCAAGTTAGCTAGACTTGGTCCTCTATAAGTCTCGAACACTCTCTTATCCCTTATGGTAAGACTAACACTATTGTTCTTCGTCTGTACCGTGACATATTCAACTTCTTTCACAATCACAATTATTTTTTTTTTAAGGTAGATTTTTTGGTGCTATTAATCAGAATAGGAATTAGTATTATGTTATTTTTAGTCAGACATAGTATTCTTTATTAAAAAATTATTTTTTTATTAATTTACATAAGAGTCTTCTACTTATAAATTTTAAATGTCTTTTAATATATGTTAAAATAACTAATAGCCATTGCTACATTTTTACATTGTTAAAAAAATTTAAATGTCTTTTAATATATGTTAAAATAACTAATATTAGTTCTACCAACTGTGAAATAATAATGGAGTTGCATAAGATGGATCCAATACTTGGCTTAACTCAAAAGTACTGAGCACTCACCTTTGTGGGTGGAAAGAAATTTTGTTGTATTATCAGCAATTGCATTAAATCTAATTATTTTGTTTACATTTCATTTAAAAAAAAAAGCTGATACCTATTTATTAATTTTTTTTCATTTTTTTCATTTTCTTTATATTTTTCTTATACTTTATTTGAGAGTATAGGAGAAGAAAGTATTTAAAAGATAATAGAGAAGAGGAGAAGACAGTGAAAAGCTTTAAATTGAAAAAACTTAAAAAAATAACATTAGAAATATTTTGGAAAGTTTATAAACATTTTCTCTTGTCTAAAAACTCTTAAAAAAAAATAAAAATTGCATAAACCTTCCACTTTCTTTCTATTAATCAACTTCCAAACAAAGTCTAAATAATAAAACGTCTACATTCTTTTTTCAGAGATTTTCTTCGATTTTTTTTTTTAAACCCATGTATCTTCTTCTATTTCTCTTTCAATAGAACAGTTAAAAGCGTGTATGTATTTAAGTACTTTGAGATGGGCACTACCACCCCGACTTCTTGTAATATGATATTTATAAATTTTATATAATTGTAAATACTTTTGTATGTTAATTTCAAACCTTTATAACACTTTTAAGTTTTAAAATGAAACTTTATTTCACTTAAACAATTACAGGTTTATAATATGAATCCAGATTTCATTTTATTATTATAAAATAAAAAAATGATCAAATTTTTAGAAAGAAATTTCAGAATTAATGAAGTTCATGATTAACAGAATTGAATTTAGGCATCTTAGAGAGTAGTTTTGAGCTTGGACATACTTTGGAGAGTTATTGTGTTGTACAATCTAATGCCTACAACACAGCATACTCTTATACAACGTCAACATTTAATATTGAATGGTCGATGAACAATCCTTAGTTTGAGTATTTAAAATATGGTGTCTAAGGTGGAATGTGATGAAGCTGCAATTCTTAGTTTTATTTATTTTGATGAACAAGAAGATAGTTCTATCTAATTGACGAGTAAAAAACGAAAGTAGATTTTCAGAAAGGAAAGTGATGTGCAACAAAGTAAGGAAATTGGAAATGTGAGCGTAACTTTAAGGCGTCTTCTTGTACTGAGTCTTTTTTGCTTTTAATTGAGATGAACACATCACCAATAGCATAATAAACTTGCTTTTATACTACTAGTTTCAGATATCTTTTTTGTTATGACAACATTTCTAAATCTGGGTGTGAAAAGGAGCAACAATTTGTCAAGGTTAGAAATAGTTATTTATTAGGCATGTGACTTTACGTCTTGTCTTATCTCTTAAAATTAATGTCGCATAATTTACCAAGTATATATTTTTTATGAAATTTACATGCAATTAAATTTTAAATTTTAAATTCAGAATTTTATACCAGAGCAGTTACTTTGGAGAATGGTTCATAACAAGCTCTACAAAGTGACATCCACTTAATGAGAGCAGTTTCACTTGTAACTACTCTTTAATCTTAACATTTAAGAAATGTTATTTAACTGCTTTCTAAATTGTATTTATATATATATAAACAGAGAGATTTGCGTGTGACTGTGTAGCAATTGAAGCGAGAGAAATGTGAGAATGAAAATGAAATTGTGATAAAATAATGAATGAGTTTTATAATTTTAAATTAAATAAAAGATATTTTAGTATACCTTGGAAAAATAATATTTATAGAAATATAAATTCTAATTTGTTTTATCTCTACAATATAATATTTATAATAAGTTAATGTATGTCATAAAATAGTGTTTTAGTTATTGATTTAATAATATTTTTTAAGGTGAATAAAAGTGTGATTCAATTTTATAATTGTATAATGGAGATAAAAACTTGATTTTTTATATGAATTTATTTATTTATCCACATTTATAAATTTAATTTAAATACGCTGAGAGTTATTTAATGATGGATTGGCATATATGTAATATAAATGCTGATTTTTGTAATAATTAATATAAGAATTTCTTAAAAATATCTAAAGGGTGCATAAAACTTAAACTTATAATTTTTCTTAAACGAGTAAAAATGAAAAGTACGTTTTCAGAAAGGATGTCCTACTGTGGAACAAAGCACCAGGGAAGTGGGAATTGTGAGCAGAACTATAGGTGTCTTCTTGTATAGAGGTTTGTAGAGGGACGCATTCTTCAAATTAGACCAATCATTAGGTGGTCCTGGAATGGGTGGTGCTGTTCGGCGATCTTCTTGATGCCCAGTACTCAAGAAACTCTCTGATGCTGATAGCATGCGCTTGTTTACGTGTTTGAGCGATTTGTTGTCAGATCCATTGTGTGACTCGTAATTGAATCGCTCAATTGGCATTGCATGGGTAAACTGGATAAGTGCAGGGAACAAAATCAGCATGGCGATATTCGACATCTTTCAAGTTTTTAAATTTTGATGAAGCACGTCACAAATAGCATAACAAACTCACTTTTATACTGTATGATAACAATTTTTTTCTATTTTGGGTGTGAGAAAGAGCAACTATTTGTCAAGGTTCGAAATAGTTGTTTGGCATGTGAGTTTAACTTTTGTCTCTAGAATTAATGTCATGCAATTAACTTGACAATTACTTTTTGAAAGATTAAGTATTGTTGTGATTGAAAATTCTTTTTAATTATGCATTAAGAATATAGATGAAATTCAAAGAACACAAAATATGAAAAATAAAAAATTATACAAAACTTAAGAACAAAATTGAATAGAATAAATAAAAATATATTCATATTCGATTGGGAACAAACTTGTTCAACCATTAAATTTGAATTAGACAAATGATTCTCAAACATTTAGCTTTCCATAATTCAAATCCAAAAACCACATTTTTTTGCTAATACAATTTGAAATGCCTTAATGAATCTAATTAACAAATAAGTCCCGCAATTACTCTATTTTAATTTGCAAAGGTAATATTTCTAAGTTCTAGAATTCTTTTAAGCAAAATCCCCCATAAAACAAAAAAATAACATGAGTTGTAACTTAAGATATCATCAAATAGTGAACAAAGATAAAAAAAAATGTTAAAAAAATAAA
The DNA here is from genome assembly GCF_003935025.1 of Abrus precatorius. NCBI lineage: Eukaryota > Viridiplantae > Streptophyta > Magnoliopsida > Fabales > Fabaceae > Abrus > Abrus precatorius. The sequence continues at coordinate 10,792,400 of NW_020874417.1, read as the reverse complement.
ATTAACATATTAGTTTCACTTAAGTTCACTTAAGCTTTTTTCAATAAATTTAACAAAATATATGTATTTAAACACTAATATAATGTAATTAGGCTGCATAAAATTTTAATGTGTAATTAAAATATGATTAATTAATTTGACAAAATTATTTTCTAGTAAGCTGTATCCATTTGTGAATATTTATTTTAATTAATTAAAATATGATTAATTAATTTGACAAGATTACCATAAAATTGAAATGTTAAAGGCTATTTGTCAAAATTTCGTGAAATAGTATGAAATGAAAATGAAAAACTATAAGGGAGGCATTTGACATTTTAAGTTAGTGGAAGAAATATGCGTTGGGCTAACTCTTTTTTTCTTTTTTCATTTTTCTTTCTACCTATAGCAGAGGTCGGTTTCGTGCAGATAGATGTTTGCCGGAGAAGATTGGTGCTCCTGAGGTATGCCCTTTCAGTGAGTTATTATATTTATTCTGTGTCTATTCCATCCAGTGCCTGCACTGTATCAGAAAATCTTCATCTTCAATCTCTCTTCGCAACACAATAAAGAAGTCTAACAGTCTCTCTTGGCATCTATCACTTCAAAATGATTGTCTGCGATTTTCTTTCAATTCTCATATTTAGTGTAACAACAAATTTTATATTTAGTATTGATGGTTGATTTCTGACTCCCCAATGTAGTAAATTGCATCTAAATACTTTAGAAGTAACGATGTACATCAAATATAGTGTTACCAGTTATTGACATTGATGCCATTAGTCAATTCTTTTAACCTTTTATTTCAATCTTGAGAATAATATTAATTATATGAAATTTCATTTAGTTATTTATTTTTCTTTGTAGGAACCTTGTGCCCAAAGCAGTGTTCTTGACATTACTTTGCCGACTAAAGAAATTTGCATACACCCACTGGCAAAAAATATTATTCTAACTTAAGATGTGAAGAAAGAACTTTACATTTATGATGGATTTACCTAACTCAAATAAGATTATTTTCTGTAGAAAACCTATGAAATAGAAAAAAAAAAAGAAAATTGTGTATCCAATGACCTCATTTAATAAATGAGTGTAGAAAGAAATTTTTCTCCTATTTAATAAATGAAAGGAACTAATCAGTTTCTTGTTGAATTTTGACAGGTATTTATATTTTTATCATTCATAATGAAGTGACAGTTTAGTTAGAAAAGAAAATTAAAATATTAGACATTTGAAATTGGTCAATTACATGCATAAACTTTACAACTAATACAAAATAAATAACATTAATGTGTTTCTTGTTTAAAATTTGTACTCCCTTCATTTGTAACACCGTTTCTTTAAGAGTAATTAAACAAAATATTCCAAAGCATTTTTAAAAATATTTATTAACATTTTAGTTAATTTTATCAAGATAATTTATTTATAAATTTAGAATATATATATATATATATATATTTAAAGATAAAATACCTTAGAATGTCCAATAATTAATTGAAGTTTAATAGATGTTAAAAAATATATTTGGCACAATATTTCTTTTGAAAAAAAATGTTTGGCTTGAAAGATAAACATGGAAAAGATGTTAAGAAATAGTGTTTAAAAACAATAAAAAAATTATAAATAAAAATAAATTCAATGCTCAAGTATCACAAATTAATTTTATTTCCAAAATATTATTTTTTAGAAGAATTTGATACTTGAAAAAGTATTAGTGTGTGCAAATTAGGTCGTCAAATGTTTTAACATAAATATAAGTACGTATGCATTATATTAAAGATTCTAAAATGTTAATTAATGAATGGTGGATAAAATGAAGTTTTATTTTGACTAATTGATTCGGTTAAATTAATTTTAATAAAAATATCAACGATACATTTTCTATGTTACGTTCATGACTCTTACTTTTAATTTATTGATTTTTTCTTGAATTTTTAAAATTTGTAATAAATTTTTAATAAATAATTAAAAACTAATAATAATAATTATTATTATATTTTTATGATAAAAGTATGTTAAAAAAAACATATTCTAAGACTATGTTTGAGAGTTTAAAAGAAGAGGGAAGAGAAGGGTTTGAAGGGGTAAGGAAGAGAGGAGAAAGGAGGTTAACTCCCTCCCTTGTTTGGACATTAAATATGGAGAGGAGAGGGTGATGAAGTTAATTATATCACATTATTATCTTTTATATATATCTTATTTATAAAAATTAAATATTTTTCTTCTTCTAAAAATTAATATATTTTAAAATTATTACTCTAAAAATATATTTTTTAAAATTATATTTATATTTTTAAAATTTTTTTAAAAAATATCACTCTAAAAATTAATGTATTTTGAACGAAAATTAATTTATTACTTTTTTTAATTGTTTTAAAAAACACACAAATTATATGTTTTTCTTTCTCTAAAAATTAATATTTTTAAAATTAATATTTTTATTTTTTTACATTTTAAAAAATTATTTTTTTAAAAAATTAACATCACACTTTTTTAAAAATATTTATTTTTTTAATTTTATTTATTTAATAATTAATATGAAGAAAAACATTATAATAGACTAAAAAACTCCCAAAATGGGAGAACTCACAAAATTAAAAGTTAGGAAGATTTAGAAAAATTCCTTAATCCTTTCCCTCCAAATTAATTAACTTCTAAACAATAATTAAACTTTCCTAATTTCTCCATTTCCTTCTCTTATCCTCCTAAACTTAACTTCCAAATAAACTCTAAGTGAAGTTGAGATGATTTTTATACTGTTTATTTAATTATATATAAACTTTTTTATTTAAAAAATGGTAAAACTTTTCCTTTTCTCTTTTTTTTTCTTTCTTTTTCCACTTCTTATAACTCTCAACCCTTTTTCTCCTAACCCATCAGCTAACCATATCTCTCTCTCCTACAACTCTTTTTCCTTTTTCCACATTTTCTCTACCTTTTTCTTGCAGCACCGTCCTCTCTTACAGTCCTATGTTCCTTTCTCTACTTTTTGTTTCCCTTCAACTCTCTCAAGCCTTTCTTCTCTTCAACTTGTGATTGATAATGAACATGACACTTCATTAAATAAGAATAAATAAAATTTTTAATTAAAAAAATATGATAATAAAATATTTAAATTAAAACATGTTGTTATTATTAATGTAATATCTCACAGTTTTAAAATAAAAATTCATAGTATTAATGATTAATATTATAAAAAAATTTTAAATTTTAATTTATAAAAATGTCTTTAACTTGATATAATTTATCAAATTTTAAAATTTAAATCACGTTATAGTTAAAATTAGATTGAAGTAACAATAGTATTTAAAAAAAATAAAATATTATAAATGAAAATAAAATTAAATGCTCAATTATTGATATTATTGGACTCAATAATGATAAAAATAACTCGCAAAAATACTCTTTTTAAATAATAATAAAACTTAAATTTACCATACATAAATGAATTAAAATTAATTAAATAATTATTGAAACTAAAATTCAATAAAATTAATTAATAAAATCAGTATTTCTCATCAACAAAAATATTAAATTAAAAATATATTTAAAGTTTTTAAGTAAATGTAATAATAGTTAAAGAAACTTTCATATATTACAAGAATCACCAAGCATGCATTGAACACTGAATTTGTTATTGGCATTGCTTCTAATTTTTTTTAAATATTAAGAATACTAATCTATATATAAGTTTACTTTCAGTATCTTATTTGAAGTTAATTATTTTTTATTACACTACTAAAAAATATTATTTATTAATAACTTAATATTAAATATTCTTTGTTGAGGGAAAAAATTATTTGTTGTGATAAAATATTCTTTTGTAGACATTGAGTTATGCTAATAATATGATATTTATATAAACAAATAAATTTTTAATAAAAATATATAGTATTAATAAATTAAATGTAAGTATAATATAGTATTTGTTAATTTGTATGAAACTTTAAAATCTATATTAATAATTTATCTTTTTATACAAATACTCTAATGATAAAAACTATTGAAAGAATTAATGATTTTTTTTATAAATGATACTTGTTTTATAATGTCATTTTAAAAATATTTAACATAAAATTTAATTTTAAATAACTTATAGAATAATAAATGAAAATAGGTTGAAGTGGTATATGATTACTTTTTCTTAAATAAAAATTGACGTTCAAAATTTATGGATAAAGATATTTGACGTTGAAAAACTCCACCATAAAATTGGGTTAAAGTTTTTTAAAAAACAAAACTGTGTAATAACCAAATTAGGGAGTCTATGCAAAATAAATTATACTTGATTCATAAATTTTAAAAATTGGTCAAGTTTAAGATTATTATAAATTCCAATGTGATGTATGATATTTTTATATTTTTTATTTAACTTATATTTAATGATTAATAAAGTAAGAAATTACAACTCATTAAATATAAGTTAAATAAAAAAATTTAAATTAAATGTAAGAGTTCTTATACTTATACTTATATTAATTAATATATATATATATATATATATATATATATATATATATATTCACTTGACTAATACAGCTATGTCATGTGTACTAAGTCATTGTATATATTAAAAAGGTTTTATATAAATAACGTAAATTAAGGTTTTCATCAAGGAGTTGAATAAAATATTATCGTATTTATATCTCTCCCTAGTCGATTGTTGATGTACCTTTTTTATAACAGGTATAATGAAAACATGTATGGTAGAATTTAGGTAGATAAAAGAATAAAAATATATAATTTTTTTAATAAATTAGAAATAACTTACTTTCTCAATTTTTAGAAAAATTAAATAAAAGATCTGTTAAAAAATAAATAAACATTAATTTAACTTATGAAAAAAGTTTGATTTATTTTACTATTTTATTTTACTCATATAAATGTTGATTAAAAAGTTTGTTCAAACTTAGTCTATATATTAATCAAATGAGCAATTACATAATAATAAATCAATAATAAAGATTAAAAAAATACAAGTTTTAAAACTGAGAATAAAAATATTTTTTACAGGAATTAAAAGTAAAAATTGCTGTATTAATTTTTTTTATAAATATTTAGATAATGTCTTAATTAAATGTATGATTTCTCGTATATATTTTTAGTGTTTCTGAAAGATTTTCTAAATATTCTTGAAACAGCCACCCTTTAACGTAAGTACACCTTCCATTTTGTGAAACATAAGACTAATTCATATACGGATGTTTTGACGGATGAATCGTGAATGATGAATTATATATTTGTTGGGTTTAACTCAAAACTTAAGGATATTTGTAGTTTTCTTTAAATTTGTTTGAAAATAATATTAAAATTAAATCAAATCAAATTAATCTTTTCAGTTTGAATTAAATTGATTCTTTTAATTTTTGTCTTATCATTTTATATTTTAAGAAATAATATTTTTTATCAAGCAAATAAATTTTAATTAATTAAAGTATAAATTGAGTCTTAAATCAATATATAATTTTATTAATGACTTATTTTTATTTTAAGAGACAATTTATTAAATAAAAACTTAAATATATAATAAATTTAACAATTATATTAAAGGTATTAAATCTTTTATAAATCAGAATTTAGTCTAAATTACAAATAATATGTTAAAACAATTTCAGATTTACTTAAAAACTACAAAAATATTTAATAAAATATATTTTAGGTTAGGATTTATATAAAAATAGAATAGAAAAAATTATAAATTTAGTATGTTCGTGGCTTTGATAATTTTTTAATAAAATTAAACAAAATTATATAAAATTATAAATTTTTAGTTTTATTTTTATTAATAATTTATGTAATTTTATGTTTTCTATTTGGCTCAGTAATGATAAAAATAACTCATAAAAACACTCTCCTTAAATAATGAAAACTTAAATTTACCATACATAAATGAATTAAAATTATTTAAATAATTATTGAAACTAAAATTCAATCAAATTAATTAAAGAAATCAATATTTCACATCAACAAAAATATCAGATTGAAAGTGTATTTAAAGTTTGTAATTATATGTACTAGTGGTTAAAGACATTTTCATCAATTGATATATTACAAGAATCACCGGTCACATGCATTAACTATTAAACACATACATCAAATAGAAAGAAGGCCTAGTTGTACTACAACTTAGAAAGGAAATTACAATTATGACCATGACTTTAGGGCATCTTCTTGTGCAGAGAAGTGCATTCTTCAAATCAAATTCAGACTCAAAACTTGAGAGGAGGTGGTCGCCGATAAGGGTTTGGTGGAACTATTCGTGGTGGATGTGGGTCACCGACGATTTCTGGGGGTTTGTATGTTGGTGGTTTGATTGGTGGTGATGGTATCATATGTTTGTCTAATTCGTCGAATAGTAATTTGGTGTTTGGTTCATCTTGTTCTGCAGGCTTGGTTGGCATTGCAGCAAGGAATTGCATGATAACTGCGAGGATCAAAATGAGCATGGAGAGTAAATTGGACATCTTTTGAGTTTTTCTTCAATTGTGATGAAGCACGTCACCAACAGCATGATATACTCCCTTTTATACTAGTTTGAGATACCCTTTGTATGATCACAACTTGTTCTCATGGTAGGTGTGAAAAAGAGCACAATTTGTCAAGATTAGAAAATATTATTTGACCTGTGAATTTACCTTATGTCTCTTGTGATTAATGTTGTATTTATTACAAAGAAATTTCTCTGAAACTTGCATACATTTAAATAATGAAATCCTATTCTTTTTTTTCCAAAACTAAGAAGTTATCATACATTTTTTATGTAACGCCCCCAACAAATTTCAGATTTCATTTACTTTGACAATAAATTGAAATACATCATGTTAAAATGGGATTTCATTGATTTATAGGACCTAAAAATAACAATATTAACTTTTAAAATATGTTTGAGAGGAGAATTTTAGAAAAATAGGAAAGGAAGGACATATTTTTAATATAAATTAAAATAATTATATATTATTTATAAAAGTAAATATATAATTAATATATTAAATTTATGTTAATATATTTATTTAAAATATAAAACTTACTTTCTCCTTTAAAATCTTCATTCCCAAACAACTTCTTAGTAAAGATTTTTATCTAGACTTATTTTGAGTAAACTTTTATAGTTGTTACAAAATAAAAAAAAATAGAATTAGAAATAAATAAAACTTCTTTTATGAATTAGAAACATTTCATTTTTTTTAAAATTTTAGATAAATTAAATAAAAATTTTCTTAAAAAATCAAGAAGTATAAGTTATTTCTAACTTATAAAAAAATTATTTTTTATTTAATGTTTTCTTTTTCTACAAAAGACTTCTTTACAAGTTTACTAAAACTAGGACCACAGTAAGAGGTAGATGTCTTACTCTTGATTGTTGTCAAAAGGTTTTTAGATTTTAAAAGACATTATTATTTTAAATTATTATATTGTAAAATTTTATTATTTGTAGTTTAAAAATTATATTTTTAATGTATAAAGGACACACACCAAAAATTAAGTAATAAGTTTTTGTTAAATATTTTAGTACATGATGTTATCAATATATTATAGTATGTAATTTTTAACCAAAAATGCATTGTATAAGTCCTTATTATGTATTTTTAAGCACATGTTGAGAAATTTATTTAAAAATATGTATATATATATATATATATAATTATTTTTCTTTTTCAATTGAGCAAAGTGTGATTTTCATTGAAATACGAAAGGTGAATGGAATGATTTGGAAGAGCATTTTTCACAAGGCAATATAATTAGGATGTCAGAACTACAACAAGAAGTATTTGCATTTAAACAAGGTGCGTTGTCAATAACTTAATTATTACTTTACTGAGTTAAAGGTACTATTTGAGGAACTTGAGCAATATCGAGCTATACCTCAATGCACATATTCAATTTGATGCACATGTGTAGTTATGAGAAATGCTCGTTTATTCAAACAACAAGATTATATCATTCGTTTCTCCAATGAATTTAATGAGGAATATGTTATGGTTAAGTCACAAATATTTCAACTCTAAATCGTATTTTTTTCAATGGTTCCACAAGAATGTTAAAGCAATCGATGAATAGCTACTAATTTTGATGTTATATACAATTAATGCAATTAAAATAGAAGATCATTAACTATCACTATAAGTCCACCACTAATTAACAAAATAACGGAAAGAAGGTGATATGAAACTATTGATCACCGATGTGCAATATCAAAGAAATAAATAATGTTAATCTACCTACTATACATACGTACGTATCATCACGAGTTTGGTTGATTTTGTAATTAGGGGTAAAGTATAAAAAGGTGTTTGGTGGATGAGAGTTTGGGGGCTGGTGGTGTAGATGCTATAGGTCCGAGGGTGGCATTCTGTGATGCTGTGAATAAGCCTTCTGAAAATGTGAAGAGGGGAGTCCCAATAGTAAGAGATGGGTTGAATTTGTCAGACTAGTTTGGATTAGATGCATTGATTTAGAAAAATCCAGAATCATAGGATATGAAGACAATTGGGACAGCACAAGTCATCCCCTTTCAATCCAAATTTGAGAAAGAGAGGGTCAATGTGCATGAATCCCTTCGGAGGGCACGCTTTGTGAAAGGTAGTCAAGGTAATGAAGGAGGGAAGAGACATAAGAGTGCAGTTTCCATAGAACCCCCTCAAAAAAACCTTAAGAATCATAATAAAGAAGCGTCAACGCCATCGCAACTTAGAAGACAGCTATCGCTAACTGATAAAATCTCAGCTAATGCTTCTAAGAGCTCCTACAACTCGCATCCTTCCAATCCTTCAGTGGAGGTGGGGGAGCGAATGACTGCTACAGATTGTGATGATGAAATAATGGCGTCGAGGTTACTAGACATTGGTAAGAAGGTTGGTTTGGTTGTACATGGGAACAATGAGCAGATTCGAGAGAAATTGATTGAGATAGAGGTACATGATAGAACGATTGCGAAAGAACATGGGATTCGCTTTGATTCTAAATGAAGATTGACCCATTTAATTGTCGAGGACTGGGGAGTGAGGTATAGCAAAAGAAGGTACGTGAGATTGTTCGCTCTGAAGGTCTAGAGTTCTTGGCAATTCAGGAAACAAAACTTGAGACATGTAATAGTAATTTATGTATGCATCTGTGGGATTCTGTGGATTTTTATTGGTGTGCCTTACCCTTCATTGGCAGAAGCAAGGGTATGCTTTCACTTTGGGATACTTTCAAAGGTAAAATACTTTTCTTCTTTTTTGGTACTAGATTCCTGGGTGTTTGCTTGCAGGTATTGGCTACTGGAAACCTATGTGTTGTGATGAATGTCTATGCATCGTGTAGACTAAGTGAGAAGAGAAAGTTATGGGATGATTTGCTAATGACAAGAAGGAGTTTTGGCAAATTTATGTGGTGTATATTGGGTGACTTCAATGCTGTGAGACAGGTGAAAGAGAGAAAGGGTTATCAGGCAGACCATGGTATCTTTGAAATGGATGACTTCAATTCTTTCATTCAGGAAATGGAACTTGTGGATCTTCCACTTGTGGGTAAAAAGTTTACATGGATAAAAAATGATGCTTCTATGATGAGCAGGCTGGATAAAGTCCTTGTTTCTAGTTCCTGACTTGATTACTGGGGAGATGGTTTCATTCAGTTTCTGAGCAGAGATGTATCTGATCATTGTCCCATTATTCTTAAGCACAAAGTGGTTAACTAGGGTCCAAAGCCGTTTCAATTTAATAATTGTTGGTTGACTCATAAAAGAGTTGTGGAGGTGTGGAGGAAGCGTAGAAAAGAGATATTACCCTCCCATGGGCTGCCTACAGAGCTAGCCAGAGGTTGAGAAATGTTAAGATTACATTAAAAATATGGAATATTGAAGTATTTGGAAATGTTGATAAGGTGATCTCTGATTTGAAAACTGAGTTGAGCTTGATTGATGATAAAAATTCTGTGATGGAACTTTTCGATGTGTAGAAAGAGCGTCAACAGATATTGGTGGGTGATATTTGGAAGGCTAGGAAGAATAGAGAGAGTCTCATAGCCCAAAAAGCTTGGGTGAGATGGGGGAAGGAGGGTGATTTAAATACAAAGTTCTTTCATTTGTGTGTTAATGAGAGAGAGTGACGAAATAATATATATGCACTTCAAATTGGGGAGACATGTGAGGTTGATGAGATTAAAGCAGGTGTGGTGTCCTATTTTACGACTCATTTTAGTAATAAAGGTTGGCTTCGACCTATTATTGATGTTAATGATTTACCGAGAGTCTCTGATCTACAGAATGAAGGGCTTGTTAATGTTTTTTCGGAGGAGGAAGTGGAAAGGATGATTTTGGAGTGTGAGGGGGATAAAAGTTTGGGGCCTGATGGTTTCAATTTTGTGTTACTTAAGAAGTTTTGGGGAGTGATCAAGGAAGAAGTAATGGGTATGCTTACTAAATTTTGTAAAAATGGGAAACTACCTAAGTCTTTGTTATCTTACTCTGTAGCACTTGTGCCAAAAGTGTCTTGCCCACAACAGATATCTAATTTTTGGCCTATCTCATTATTAGGTTGTCTTTATAAGATTATTTCCAAGCTTTTGGCAAATAGGTTAAAAAAGGTTTTGGATTCAATAATTTCAGAAGAACAATAAGTCTTTATCCCAAGAAGAAACATGTTAGATAGTGTACTTATGACTAATGAAGCAGTTGATTATGTGCGAAGGTATTACAAGAGGTACTTTGTGTTAAAGCTTGATTATGAGAAGACTTATGATTCGGTAGAGTGGGGATATCTTATGTTTATGTTACGTAGCTTTGGATTTTTAGAAAAATGGGTCAGTTGGATGGAAGCTTGTGTATGTGGGGGTAGCCTATCAGCTTTGATTAATGGTTGTCCTACATTGAAAGTTCATATTGAGCGGGGCCTAAAACAGGGGGATCCTCTTGCCCCTTTTCTTTTTCTTGTGGCAGCATAAGGGTTAGAAGTTCTTATGCGGAAGGTAGTGGCTTGTGGGTTGTTCTATGGTGTGAAGATTAGGGTAGGGGGACCAGATATTTCTTTGCTACAGTTTGCGGATGACACATTAATTATGGGAGAGACTTCGGTTCAGAATTTGTGGACTTTGAAAGCAGTATTGCGTAGCTTTGAATTAATCTCAGGTATGAAATTAACTTTCATAAATCTTATGTATTGGGGATTAACACTGGTGATGACTTTGAAAACTTGGCTGCAAAGTTCCTACATTGTAAGATTGGTAGTTTTCCATTAAAGTATATTGGGTTACAGTTAGGTGTTAACCCGAGAAAGTCTAGTGCATAGAAGGGTGTGTTAGAGGCTCTTAAAAAGAGATTAGCGTCATGGAAGCATAGGTATTTATCTATTGGAGGTAGGGTGACTTTGATTAATGTCATTCTTAATTCTATGTCATTGCACTCGTTATCCTTTTTTAAGGTGCCAAAGTTGGTGATAAAGGAGATTGTCACTATCTAACGAAATTTTTTATGAAAGGGTGTTAAGGATGGATCTAAAATCCCTTGGGTGAAATGGGAAACGATATGTAGACTGCGGAAGAACGGTGGCTTGGGCATTAAAAATGTGCAGTAGTTTAACTGGGCGCTTCTTGGTAAATGGATGTGGCAAGGTGTTAATTGTTCTAGTTTATTGTGGGTGCGGGTGTTGGAATCTAGGTATGGTAGATTAGCTTCTTCTATTCAGCGTTTAGCAGTTCACAACAGATGTTCTTTGTGGTGGCATGATTTGCTGGAGGTTATTCATCAAGGAAATTCATGGCTGGATGAGAAGTTTGATAGGAGTGTGGGTGCATGTTTACACACTCTTTTTTGGAGAGATAAATGGGTAGGCGGGGTGCGATTGTGTGAAGCATTTTTGTAATTGTTTGCAGTGGCGAGGAATGCTGAATCATGTGTATTGGAGAATGATTTTCATGATGGCACTAGGTGGGTTTGAGATGTTAGTTGGCAAAGAGGACTCTTTCAACATGAGATCTCAAGCTTTAATCTTTTGTTGGAACTTGTGGATGAAGTTTTTATTAAGTTATTACAAGAAGATAAATAAGTATGGAGGGCAGATTCTTCAGGTTATTATTTATTGCAATATGCATATTCATGGCTATTTGAACTTTTTGGTGGTCCTAATAGTGTAGATCAGTGTACGGCAGATGCCTTGCAAAGACTATGGAGAGGGAAGGTCTCTCTTAAGTGTCTGGTATTTTCTTGGCAATTATTGTTGAATGCACTTCCTTGTAAAGGTTTGCTGATTGATCGTGGTGTTCAAATTGATGATAAAACTTGTTGCTTCTGTCATGGTTTGGAAGAACTTCCAACTCATTTATTTTTAATGTGCTCAGTTTTATCTCAAATCTGGTATTTTACTACGTGTTGACTTGGATTCTCACTGGTTTTGTTTTCAGATTTATCGACTCACTTGCTTTCTTGGGTTGGTGTTGTCTGTAGTAAAAGAGAAGGGATATGCTTATTAATTGTTTGGGTAAATACAGTGTGGTCTTTGTGGTTACATAGAAATAGAATTGTGTTTTCCAATGGTGTTTTGGATGAGAGGGAAGTCCTAGATTCTATTATTCTGAGGTTTTGAAAATGACTATCACTTGTTAGTAAGGGATAAGCTAATTTGTTAGCTGATTGGTATTTGAACCCATAAAATTGCATCTATCTTAGCTTTGTATAAGTATATTTTTTGTTTTTGTTTCTCTGAGTAAGTAATTTTTTTCTGTGTATATGGGTTTTGAGTTTCCCCTTGAACTCTCTCTAATAATATTTGTTTTGCCTATATAAAAAAAAAACGTATCATCACAAGTTTTAGTGTTTGTCGCAACGGGCGGTCACAACGGTAAGACAAAAATGTACTTAAGAAAAATATCTTTTAAGAATAAAAATGTTTTCTAAAATAATCAAAGGAATTGTTACTATAGTTTATTAAAGAAAACTTTAAAAAGCTTTGAAAAATGATCTTTGAAATCATGAGTCCATGATTCATTTACGTGTAGAGAAGGTATTAACAGTTACCTTACATTAATTGTGTAAATTTATTTTAATTTAAAAAATATTTATTTAACCCCTAAACAACAATTATTATTTTTTATTTTAAAAGAAGACAAATTATTCATTAAAATATTAATGGATACCTTAAACAATTATTTTTACTTGACAAGTTCGATTCTCACTTCGACGTATCCTCAGGTGCAATGAGAAACTGAAAGCTACGTAGTTCTATCTAAAAATTATGAAGTTAATTGATTAAAATTAAGTTTAATAAAGAAGATTTATTTTGAGATTAATTTATAAAATAATATTTAGGATATGAGATAACGCAGTTATACACATACCCTATGAGAAACAATACGGAAGGTGAAGGAAGATCATATAACCATATTGTAAATCGTTAAAAAATATTTTTTATTGTAAATAGAGTATTTGAATTTATATTTTTAAATTATAATTAACGTTGAAAAAGAATTTAAGAAAACATAAGTTATACATAAATCTCTTATAATTTATTGGACAATTGAAAGCAATATAAATTATACATTGATATTGTAGAAATTTGTATAAATAAGTAAAAAAATATTTAATTATTTAATTTATCAAAATTAGAAGTATGACTTAAGAAATTTTAAAATATGAAATTAATTTTATTTTAATAAAAGAAATAAATTTGATTAAAGAAGATACTTATTTAATAAAAAGATTAAAAATTTTATTTGATAGATTTATATCATATAAAACTTAAGAGAAAGTTGATACACATAGATTTTTGACAATTTATAACACATAAAGGTAGAGTCGCTACACATTAGCATTATAAATTGTTTCATTAATAAAATAATTTCGATTTAAATTAATTGATTTATTTGTAAGTTAGTAATTAAAAGGGAAATATATCTTAATTTATTATTAAGATGGTTAACTAATTTATTAAAGATAATATATGATAAATTAATATTGCATAAACTCTTAGTAACGTAGGTACACATACATTTTATCAATTTATAATACATAACGAAACGATAAAAAAAGCTGTATGTTAGTATTATAAATTGATGCAATTATATTATTATTTATTAATTGATTATATAAAAATAAGTAATTTATTATTCACAATATAAGAGAAAGTAATCATAATATAAAATTAAATCACATCAATATTCTACAAATATATAATAAATAAAATAAAAGATAACAATCATAAAAAATAAATAATCAACATGATAATTAAGATATAAATAATGGAATATAAAAAAAATGGAAAGAATTTATTGTTAATGTTAAGATGAGATAAATTAAAAAAAATAACTCAAATATAATATTACAAAGTAAATAGTATCAAGAGAATTAAAATAAACAAATAAATTAAAATTAAAACTTTTTATTTAAACTAGGCTAACATAAAAAAAACAAAAAAATAATAAGAAACTCATTCATTAAACAAATTAATAATTATCATAATAATAAATAATAATATTACTAAAAATAATAATAATGATGAATAAATAAATAAATAAAACTTAAATAAGAAATTGTATGTTGAACTAAATAATTTAAAAAAATTAGACCAAAAATAATAAAAAATAAAAAAGGGTAAAATGGTCTAAAATTTAAAATTTTCATATTTGAAGGTGCAGGACTGATGAATCCACACTTTATAGATATTTTATTTGATTTTTATAAAGTTTTAATAGAAAAAAATAGATTTAGAGGCTGTAAATAACATTAAAATCTTATTTAGGTAGAAAACAATAGCTTTCTTAATTTTTGTCTTATTTCCATTAATTTTTGTGAATATATTTTGCAATTTTGATCATTTGAATAATTGTGCAGGAAATTCTAGACAAATTTCATGAATTTTTGGCTCTTTGAAAAAAATATGAACTGAGAGTAACTACTATCAGATACCAGAGTAATCACTCCAGGGAGCTGGTTTCAAGGGATAGGCCAGAGTAACCACTTTCAGATATCAGAGTGATCACTCCAGAAGCCCCAGACCCCAAGTGTTCTGCGCGTAAACACTCTCAGAAATGGGAGTAATCACTCCAGAGACGCCCAGAAGGAAGTGCCATGCGCGTGTTTACTCTCAGAAATGAGAGTAATCACTCCAGAAAGGGAAAAAGCTAAAGTTGCTGCGCGTGTTTACTCTCTTGTTTTACAGAGTGATCACTATGGGGCCATGTCAGACTTAGTATATATAGACTTTTAGAAATTAGGGTACGAGAGGCAATTTTCCTTAGATTCTTTTACCACTTTTGGAGCATTTTGCAGAGCTTAGGATTCTTGGGTGACAGCCAGGGATCCATTATAGGTTTTAATTTCTAATTTCCCTTTGATTCTCCTTGATTTTACATTAATGTTGCTTATGTTTCTACATTATCTTCTTTCATTTGTGAAGCCCATCCATATGGAGGGCTAAATTCTCTTGTAATTCCTAGTCAACTCATATGGTTCTTGAATTCTTGAGTTTAATGGCAATATCACTCTTTCTTTCCTTGGATTTATTAACCCCAATCTCTGAATGAAATGAAATTTGCATGAGGGGAACATTGCTTAATGAACCCTAAATTACCCAACAAAATTCTAATCCAAAATTGTTTAATTTTGATTAATCTTTGAGATTGCTTAATCTTAGGGATAGAGAATTGGAGCCCATTAAGATGCTTAATTTTAATTGGGATACTAAAGTTAATTTTCGCTTGTTAAATTAACTTAATTCAAGGGAAAAATAGAGGATTATTGAATCATTTGAAAGAATAGGGATAGAACTCATTGATTGACTAGGGATTACTCTTTTTAATTGATTGAATTTCATTAGTTTACATTCTGTTCTTGATTAAAATCTAGAAATTGACAAACCTCCCCCCAATTTACTTGCTTTAAAATATATGTTTACACTTGTTCGATGTATGTTCCCAACCAAAAGTTCCTTGGAGATAACCTAGGACAACACCCTAGTATTGCATTTATATCTTGCATATTTGATGAGGATTAACGACAATCTTTGTGCATAACGAGTAGTGAAAAATCGTTCCATCAAGGACTTTAGGGTTAGAAGTATGTTTTTCTCCAAAAAAAAATAAAAGAGATTATGAAAGGGTGGAGGTGAGGTTAACAAAAGCCATGATTTTGGGTGGTGGAAGTTAATGTGAGAAAAATGAAGAAAAAGGAGGAAAGGTAGAAAAAGAGCTTCTATAGTGAGTTTTGTGTTTGTGGATGATGATGGATGGAGGAATGGGTGAAGAGGTGGTAGGACTTGAATGTTTGAAGTAGTGGTTTGAAACTTTTTTTTTTTTTTTTTTTTTTGCTATTTGGGATTGATTTGATTTATGAAATATTTATTTCAAATATAACTATATAAGTATGCATGAAGAAGAAAAAAATGTATAAAATGCATGATAAAACTTACTTGATATTCTTGAAAAAAAAAAATTGTCTTTTGTTCTTCCTCATTTTCACTAGCCCTCTTTTTTCTATATTTTTCAAAAAAATCTCTTCCTCCCAAAATTCTTGAACTCCTTTCTCATGGTTTATCTCCCCTTTTATTGTTAAGGTTTTCATAAAATACCAAAAATCTGAAAATTTTTCCTTTTTATATATAAAGTAACATTAATTTAAGAGTTTAATTATTTATTATATTGTATTTTTTAAAAAAAAATTAATTCTGAATTTTTCCTATTTTTTTAAGACAAATTTTTATTTTTTTTATAACCCTTTATTTTTATTCTCTTTTTATAATATTAAAATTTAAAATTTTTTTAAATCAAAATTTTAGTGTTCACATTCATTGATGTTTTAAATATAATATTGATTTCTCTCACCGAACTCAAAAGACTAAATGTGCAATGTAAATATTTAGGATTTAATTCCACAAAATTAATACTGTGAATTGAATTTGCAAAATAAAAGACTATCGACTTTGTTAGTTGGACTGTTACCGAGAAACATCTTTTGCGAACAAACAACAAACAAATTAAACACATCATAAAATAAAGGGGTAGATAAAACTAGCTTGAACGAAGAAAAAGACCAAAATGAAAGCAAGTTCAGCCTAAAACACTTCTTAATTTCACTACAACAAAATACTTCTTAACGACAATTATTACAAATTTTAGTGGCATTAGAGAGCAACCATTAAAACTCACACAGTAACATGAAAGACCACATACAACTTTTTAGAATGTATTCTTTGTTTTCCTTAATTTTAAAATATTATTCATCTAATTTGTTTTCATTATTCAAATAACCTTTCTATTATTTTGTTTGGATGTTTTGACTTTTGTTTTCAGTTTATTTTTGTTTGCCTTGTCTTAAAACGTGGAACCTCTATTGTTATGTTTCATGTGATTTTCTTCGATTCCTTTTCTAAATCTAGGTATGTTCTTCTGTTTCTTTTCGCATGGAATAGTTAAAATATGTATGTATTTCACACTTTGAGAACGGTATTATCACAGTGAGTTCTTATTGTTACTTTAATATTACGACTTTTGTATAAATATATGAATGTTTCTGTTTATTAATTTTAGACTTCTGATATATTTTTAATAAATATTTATGTCACTTTTAAAATAAATTTTTATTTCATTTAGGCAAAAATTTATTATTTGAACCAGATTTCGTTTTATTATGAATTCAAATTTTAAAATGATCAAATTTTCTGAAAGAAATTTCAAAATTGATTAAATTTATAACTTGAATTTAGAAATCATAAGATGCATATCTCGTGTTAGCAGTTTTACTTAATAGAGTGATTAGAGTATTGCGATTCAATGCATATATTATTAATTTAAAATCAAGATAAATATTTATAAACATGAAAAAAAAAAAACTTCCGTGCATGGATTCATTTAGCTACCAATATTTACAATTACAGGTGACAATTAACGAATATATTTATATATTAATACTGTTTTTTGTAAAGTATATATTAATCATTCAATTTAATCATACATAATTTTAAATAATATGCCTAAATTATAAATAAAAATTAATAGATAAGATAAATTGGGTCAACATTTATTCTTGAACGGTGAATGAATAATCCAACAAACTGCATGTTCAATGTCCAATTAAAATATGCTACCCAATAAAAAGAAGGGCATGTTGAAATACAAAGTACAAGGGAAATTGCAATTATGAGCATAACTTTTAAGGCATCTTCTTGTAGAGACATGCAGAGAAGTGCATTCTTCAAATCAAATTCAGACTCAAAACTTGAGAGAAGGTGGTCGCCTATAAGGGCTCGGTGGAAATATTGCTGGTTTAGGTGGATCATTGATATTTACCGGGGGTTTGGTTCGTGGTGGAGCTGGGTGACCGATTTCTGGGGGTTGGATTGGTGGTGATGGTATCATATGTTTGTCTAATTGATCGAATGATAATTTGGTGTTGGGTTCATCTTGTTCTGGAGGCTTGGTTGGCATTGCAGCGAGGAATTGCATGATAACTGCAAGGATCAAAATGAGCATGATGAGTAAATTGGACATCTTCTGAGTTTTTCTTTAATTGTGATGAAGCACGTCACCAACAGCATCATATACTCCCTTTTATACTAGTTTGAGATACCCTTTGTATGATCACAACTTGTTCTCATGTTAGGTGTGAAAAAGATCACAATTTGTCAAGATTAGAAAATATTGTTCGACCTGTGAAAATTTACTTTATGTCTCTTGTGATTAATGTTGTATTTATTACACAGAAATTTCTCTGAAACTTGCATCCATTTAAATAATGAAATCCTTTTCTTTCTTCCCAAAATTAAGTAGTTATCATACATTTTTTATGTAATGCCCCCAACAAATTTCAGATTTCATTTACTTTGACTATAAATTGAAATACATCATGTTAAAAAGGGATTTCATTGATTTATAGGACCTAAAAATAACAATATTAACCTTTAAAATATGTTCGAGTGGAGAATTTTAGAAAAATAGGAAAGGAAGGACATATTTTTAATTTAAATAAAAATAATTATATATTATTTATAAAAGTAAATACATAATTAATATATTAAATTTATGTTGATATATTTATTTAAAATAGAAAATTTACTTTCTCCTTTAAAATCCTCCTTCCCAAACAACTTCTTACTAAACATTTTTATCTAGACTTATTTTGAGTAAACTTTTATACTTGTTACAAAATAAAAAAAAAGAATTAGAAATAAATAAAATTTCTTTTATGAATTAGAAACAATTCATTTTTTTTAAAATTTTAGATAAATTAAATAAAATTTTTCTAAAAAAATCAACAAGTATAAGTTATTTTTATTTAATGTTTTCTTTTTCTACAAAAGACTTCTTTGCAAGTTTACTCAAACTAGCACCATAGTGAGAGGTAGATGTCTTACTCTTGATTGTTGTCAAATGGTTTTTAGATTTTTAAAAACATTATTATTTTAAATTATTATACTGTAAAATTTTATTATTTTGTAGTTTAAAAATTATATTTTTAATGTATATTTAAGGAGACACACCAAAAATTAAGTAATAAATTTTTGTTAAATATTTTAGTACATGATGTTATCAATATATTCTAGTATGTAATTTTAACCAAAAATGTATTGTATAAGTCCTTATTATGTATTTTTAAGCACATGTTGATAAATTTATTTAAAAATATGTATATAAATATTAATCCTTTAAAAATTTATAGAAAGTAATTTAATACATCTTTGACAAATTAAGCAAGCAGGATGCGAAAGAGCAACAACTTTTTGATATTTGACAGGCGAAGCTGCGAGTTAGCTTCGTCTGTTGCTTCGAAACAACTGTGACTTCAATATTATCTCCAAAGTTTGAATATAAATGGCGATTGAAATTTGTCATATACGTTAAACAGCTCATTAATTTAATGTAGATTTAAGTAAAGTTTTACTCACTCAAAACTTTACAACTTTCTTTTTTGAGTTCTCATTTTTAATTTTTTATAAATAATTCCTCCAAAAGTAATTTCTTTCCAATATAATTCTTTTGTTTAATAATTTGTTACTCTATATATCACATTTTACTTTACACATTTAGAATTTATATGAATGATATGTGATATTTATATTTTTTTTTTATTTTTAAATACGACTTTTTAATTACCTTAACTTTATAGTATAAAATTCTATTAAAAATATTAATGATCAAGTTAACTTGAATGTAAATAAATAATAATAAAATAAAAATGAAAAATATAATAAAAAGGGGAGATCATTATTAATTATTTCAGAAATTATCATAAATATAAATATAACAGTTCATGAATTAATGGTTTTGTTTTGGCCGAAAGCATACGAACACAAATTCTTACTATGAAATTGTTCTGATCATAATTCGGCAAACAACACCTCAAATCACACTACCGTTTATCATACTTTGGGTACGAACAACGATGACTTCAACTGTGTTTTTGTTTCAACAAACTAAGAGTCTTATTTTATTTTATTCTTTTTATGAGTTATATATAATTTTTTTTATTATTTAAGAAAGTTTTATCTTCAATCTGTTTGAGAGAAATAAAATTTTTCAAGTTAGAATGATTTGTATTCGAAATAAAGTTCTCAATTTGTTAGAAATTTGTTTGAGTTGAGTTTAGTCGAAAAACATAAATTGAAAGATATATGATTGACTTTATTTATAGTTTAAATGTGTATTTTGAATAAAATCTTGTATATACATGGCCTCATGAAAGTTTCACTTTTCGACAAGTTTTATGAAAAGTGATGATTAAAGAAACATCGATTTTTAGTTTAAAATGAAGAGATTTTTTGACAAGTTTTTAAATAAATTATGACTAAAGAAAGACTTGATTTTTTAGTCAAAATGAAGAGAAATTTCAATTAGTTTATGGAGAAATTGTTAGCAATTTTTTGGGTCACACATATATATTATATAATTAAATGTGTTAGGGCCATTATTTTATTAGCCAAAATATTAAAGTGGTCTAATTAATATAAAATTTATGGCTAAGGGCATATATGTCATAAAAGGCTAATTGTATAAATACCATTAGTGATATTATAATTTAATGAGGGGTTAAATTATAATTATCAAATTTGGAGTAACTGATGGAAGTTACCAAAATAAGGGGTTATGGTCCCCATTTGTAGAGCCAAGTAACACATGTGAAAACACACGACTTTTTTCTCTTCATCCCATCAGGAGAGAAATCCAAGAGGAACCTAAGGCTCTCTACATTTGGAAGATTGTCAAACCAATCTTGAATTTCATCACCTTGTTTGTTCCCAATGGCAAATTCAGGTACACCTCCGCATTTAGTTTTCATCATGATCTTGAGTATGGGATAGAAAGCATGTGATTAGGTTGATTGATTGAATCCCAACAATTGGTATCAGAGCCTCCCATACTTAATTCATATATGATTTTGGGATTTATGCCATTAGGGTTCCAAATTGGGATTTGTTGATTGTCAATTTGATATCTTATATGACGCAATATGTTTAATCAATGTTCGCGAATTCAATTATTCAATATGTTGCAGTTCGTGATGTTACATCATTGGGATGCAATTATATATTATAATATAATTTTGAGAAGATACGTAATGCTTCAATGCGTGATGCCTATACTATTCAATTTGAAAACGATTGACACATTTGGCATATATACTATTCATCGTTTCCAAAATTCATGATATTTTGTTTTACACTGATTGTTTATTCATACGAGGCTAAAGCTTATATTCACTGTGCCATATTTTCGAATTCTGTGATTGTTTATTCATACGCAAATCAACATTTGGGTTCGATATTCAGTTTACTTATACAAGTCAATTGGGTCTCTTAATTTTATGCCTTTTTTCACAAACTCAGTCGTCGTAATTTGAGCAATTGAAATTTTATTTTATTTTTGTTTTGATTTGATAAATGTTCATGTTCAAATTTTGGTTATTGATTGTAATTTTAATACAATATTCAGCATTTTATTTGAGCTAATTGAATCAAGAAATCACCAAAGTGACCGTCCTTGTGTAGATAGTTCATACAAAATGTTAAATGTTTGTGTGTATGTTAATCCATGCAATTGTTAATTGGCCTAAAGGAAAATTAACACTTGCCGATTTGTATACACACCTGTGATGGTAAACATATGATAATTATGAGGTTTTGCATATGAATGATAAATCAATCCAAAGAGAGATTTATTATTTGACATGTTTTATTATCAATGTTTGATCATTACAACAAGGATATCACTAGCAATTAATATTACTGTCCAGAGACTTGATATTGATGATGCACTAGGTATCTGGAGATAAGTTATGCCATTATTTGAACATATAGATTAATTTTTATTTCATTTTTGTGTGAGCATAATTGTATTATTTGTTTTATTCTCATTTCAGCTACTATTGCTTCAATATCTGTCAATCTGAATTCGGTTCCAGTTCTCAATGGCACTAATTTGAAGGACTAGAAAGAGAACATTGAGATTGTTCTTGGCTGCATGGATCTAGACCTTGCATTAAGGATTAAGAAACCCTCTTCTCCTACGGATTCTAGTACCTCTCAACAGAGGACAGATTATGAGAAGTGGGATCGCTCAAATCACATGAGTCTCATGATCATTAAGCGCGGCATTCCTGAGGTGTTTAGGGGTACTATTTCTGAAAAAGTAACAAGTGCCAAAGAATTCCTTGCTGAAATTGAGAAGCGCTTTGCAAAAAGAAATAAGGCGGAAACAAGTACTCTTCTTCAGAACTTGATTTCCATGAAGTATCAGGGCAAAGGAAACATTAGGGAATACATTATGGGCATGTCCAATATTGCTTCAAAACTTAGGGCACTAAAGCTTGAACTGTCAGAAGACTTGCTCATTCATTTAGTTCTGATTTCTCTTCCCTCACAGTTCAGTCAGTTTAAGATATCTTATAACTGTCAAAAGGATAAATGGTCTGTTAATGAGCTCATATCATACTTTGTGCAAGAAAAGGAAAGGCTGAAGCAAGAAAAGACAGAAGGTGCTCATTTTGTAAGCACCTCTAAAGATAAGGGCAAAAGAAAAAGAACTGAGGATCTCAAAAATGAAGCTGCTAAGGGTCCAGCACAAAAGAAACAAAATCAAGCTGATAACTGTTTCTTTTGTAATAAGTCTGGACATGTAAAGAAGAACAGTGCCAAATATCACGCTTGGCATGCAAAGAAAGGTATGTTTCTTACTTTGGTCTGTTCTGAGGTCAATTTAACTTCAGTACCTAGAAACACTTGGTAGTTAGACTCTGGTGCAACTACTAACATCAGTGTTTCAATGCAGGGTTGCCTGAGCTACTGAAAGCCAATTGATGCTGAAAGATGGATCTATGTTGGAGATGGAAAATCGGTGGAGGTGGAAGCTATAGGGCATTTTATATTATTATTATGTACTGATTTTTATTTGGATTTGAAAGACACCTTTGTTGTGTCGTCATTTAGATAGAATTTAGTTTCAATTTCTTATTTGGACAAGTTAGGTTGTTTGTGTTCATTTGGAAACAATATGTTCAGTTTGTCTTTTAATTCAAATATTGTTGGAACTGGTTCACTTTTGTCTTATGATAATCTATATATGCTTGATACTGTAGCTACCTATAGTGAATCCTTAAATGCAGAATCACGTGGTACTAAGCGTAAAATTGACAATATTAACTCAAGAGCATTATAGCACATGCACCTAGGTCACATCTCTAAAAATAGAGTTGAACGACTTGTGTCAAATGGGATTTTGGATTCCATTGACTTCACAAACTTTGACATTTGTGTTGAATGCGTTAAAGGTAAACAGACAAAAACAAAGAAATTAGGTGCGTATAGAATTACGGATGTCTTAGAGTTGACACATACGGACATTTCCTACACCTTCATGGAATGGTCAGCAATATTTTATATCATTCATAGACGATTACTCTAGATATGCATACCTGTTTCTTATACATGAAAAGACACAATCTCTAGATGTGTTCAAAACATTTAAAGCTGAAGTTGAAAATCAACTTAACAAAAAAATCAAGAGTGTTACCTAGAGGAATGTGAAATCGTCCCATAATATACCATGTTGGGGTCACCTAGCATGAATGGTGTGGCTGAAAGACAAAACAAGACTCTTAAGGATATGGTAAGGAGTATGGTTTGTAATTCTAACTTACCATAGTCACTCTGGGGAGAGGCACTAAAGATAGCAGCTTACATTCTAAATAGAGTGCCAACAAAGGCAGCTGCAAAAACACTTTATGAGCTTTGGACTGGGCGAAAGCCCAGTTTGAAACATTTTCATGTGTGGGGATATCCAGCTGAGGCAAGGCCTTATAAGCCAAATGAAAAGAAATTGGACTCCCAAACAGTGAGCAACTATTTTATTGGTTATTCTGAAAGATCAAAGGGCTATAAATTTTATGATCCCACACTAAAGACAATTTTTGAGACGGGAACTGCCACGTTCTTTGAGGATATTGAGTTTGGGGGGAAGAATAAGGTTAGAGACTTTGTCTTAGGGGAAGAATCGGTAACAATTCCAGAACCGATTCAAACAGTTACTTTTGACAAAGCATGTTTGGAACCTCCACAAGACAATGTTATTGAACCCCTTACTCAAGATGATTTGGTTGTTCATGAAGAACAAACTCAAGATCCTCAAGAACCTGTGCATCATGAGCCAATACCTTTGCGAAGATCCACTAGAGAAAGAAGAAATGCTATTCCAGATGATTACATAGTATTTTTTCAAGAACATAAAGAAAACAATGGTATGATGGAAGATGACCCAGTCAACTTTCGTCAAGCCATGCAAGGTTCTAACTCTGAAAAGTGGATTGAACCAATGAAGGAGGAATATAAGTCCATGCAAGACAACAAGGTTTGGGAACTTGTCCCATTACCAAAAGGTGTGAAACCCATTGGTTGCAAATGGATATTTAAGACCAAAAGGGATTCCAAAGGTAATATGAAGAGGTATAAGGCTCGTCTTGTAGCCAAGGGCTATACCCAAAAGGAAGTGATTGACTTTAAAGAGACTTTCTTTCTAATTTCATCGAAAGACTCTTTTAAGACAATCATGGCTCTTGTTGTACACTATGATTTAGAGCTTCATCAAATGGATGTCAAGACGGCGTTTCTCAATGGTAACATTGATGAGACAATTTATATGGTGCAACCAGAAAACTTTGTGTCAGGAGATCCAAAGAATATGATTTGCAAACTGACAAAATCCATTTACGGGCTAAAACAGGCATCTCGTCAATGGTATCACAAATTTCATCAAGTAATTCTATCGTTTGGTTTCGAAATGAATCTTGTTGATGATTGTGTGTATCACAAATTCAGTGGGAGCAAGTATATTTTCCTGATCTTATATGTTGATGACATGCTGCTTGCCACTAATGATATAGGCATGTTGCACGAAACCAAGAGATTTATGTCTAGAAATTTTGAAATGAAAGATCTTGGTGACGCCTCCTTTGTATTAGGAATTTAGATACACCGAGATCGATCTCGGGGTACTCTTAGATTATCACAAAGAAACTATATCAAAAAAGTACTTCAAAGATTTGGCATGCAGGAATATAAAGTAAGAGATACTCCAGTTGCTAAGGGAGACAAGTTCAGTCTTAAACAGTGCCCAAAAGGAAATTTGGAAATTCAGGAAATGCAAAAGATTCCTTATGCATTAGCTGTAGGGAGTTTGATGTATGCCTAAGTATGTACGCGTCCAGATATAGCATACATAGTTGGGGTATTAGGCAGATATTTAAGCAATCCGGGAATGGATCATTGGAAAGCAGCCAAAAGGATTATGAGGTATTTGAAGAGAACAAAGGATTATATGCTCACATATAAGAGGTCAGCCCAGTTGGAGATCACTGGGTATTCTGACTCGGATTTTGCAAGATGCCAAGATAGTTTGAGATCCACTTCAGGTTACATTTTCATGTTGGCTGGTGGTGCGGTTTCTTGGCGCAGTGTCAAGCAAACCCTTACTGCTTCATCCACTATGGCAGCAGAATTTGTAGCATGTTATGAGGCATCAAATCATGGAATATGGTTGAGAAATTTTGTCACAGGGCTGCACATTGTGAAGGAATTGAAAGACCACTTAAGTTATATTGTGACAACAAATCAGCTGTATTGTATTCTAACAATAATAGGAGCTCGACCAAGTAAAAGCACATTGACATCAAGTTCCTAGTTGTTAAGGAAAGAGTATAGAGTGGACAGATTTCCATAGAACACTTAGGGACAAACTCCATGATAGCAGATCCTCTTACTAAGGGACTTCCACCCAAGGTCTTTCATGAGCATGTTGCTCACATGGGTGTTCTACAGTTTGAGGAATCTTTAATTTAGTGGGAGTTAGTCACTTTTATGTATTTTATGTTCTATGTTTGATTTTATGTATGCATACATTGACTTTTAGATATATTAATATATATGTTTTATCATTCAGTCATTACACTTTGTACATTAAGGTTATTGAATGATCTCATTGAGGTAAAGTAGGACCAGTTGAAAATAGACGTATACAGGTCACCTTCACGCAATTTTCATGCTACTCATTTCATGATGAGTCTATGTCATTTGATTCTGTCAGCATTAGTAATCATTGATGGGTTTAGTTGTGATTGATACGATGAAAACTATTTTGGTTCTATATGCGGATGTAATCAATGGACGAGATTTTTGGAATATACTCAAGGCATGTAATGGCAAATTTTGAGCTCATAAAGTCTAACACATTTATAAGGATTGTAAGGATATATATATATATATATATATATATATATATATATATTTGTGACCAGTGAGAGATTGTTAGCAATTTTTTGGGTCACACATATATATTATATCATTAAATGTGTTAGGGCAATTATTTTATTAGCAAAAATATTAAAGTGGTCTAATTAATATAAAATTTATGACTAAAGGCATATATGTCATGAAAGGATAATTGTGTAGATACCATTAGTGATATTATAATTTAATGAGAGGATAAATTATAATTATCAAATTTGGAGTAACTGATGGAAGTTACCAAAATAAGGGGTTATGGTCCAAGTAACACACGTGAAAACACACAACTTTTTTCTCTTCATCCCCATCAGGAGAGAAATCCAAGAGGAACCTAAGGCTCTCTACATTTGGAAGATTATCAAACCAATCTTGAATCTCATCACCTTGTTTGTTCCCAATGGCAAATTCAGGTACGCTTCCGCATTTAGTTTTCATCATGATCTTGAGTATGAAATAAAAAGCATGTGATTAGGTTGATTGATTGAATCCCAACAGAAATTGGTAGCTTAAGAAACATAATTTTTTGGTTGAAGAAGGATGTTTTCAAGGTGTTTAGGAATCATGGCCATTGTTAACAAATGAAGTCAAAACATTGGTCAAAAATCATTTTATTAGAAAAACTGGATCAATTTATTTTTTGTGAAATGTCTCAAGTACAAAGACTTTAGATTTGTTTCAAAGATTTGAATTGTCAAGAGCAGTTACAATGGGAGACACATGACAACAATCATGGATATAATGTGATGACAATTATAAAAACGTACTTTAGGCTATTGTATGTTAAACTAAAATGTTTTAAGATGTAGCTATGGGTGGTATCTATAAATAGTATTTCATTTCATAGTTTAAGGGTTATGCTTTTCACACTCAAATACTTGCACTCAGTATCTCGGCCATGGTAGTTAAAATTGCGATTTAGCATGAAAGATTGTACAATTTTACGATTGGCTACTGGTGAAGCGATCCCAATCCCAAGTTGTGGCTTGTTCTAGTGGGATCACTAGGATCCCTAGGATCGCATGGTCTTCTTCGTGAAATCGTGTGATCTTAGGCGAGTTGATTTTGGACCCATTATTTCAAAAAAAGCCCAATTGAATCCATTTAACTGACCTATTTTATTTTGATCTGACTTTATAACCCATGTTTTTGTGGTTTTTTCTCATACTTTTTCTTCAATATCACCTCTCTACATGTGTTTTTCTTCATCATCGACATTGTATGAGTCCATTTTCTTCATTATCTACCCTTTTCTCTTTTAAATCACCTCTTTCTGCATCATTTTTGGATGTGACCATGACTTAGGGGTTATTGAATAGTTGGTTAGTTTATTTATGTTGCTTCCTCTGCATGTGTGTGGGACTTAGGTTCTCTTCTCTGCATCTATTTCTTCATTGATGAATGTTGTTGTACCTGCAAGTTTGAGTTGCTCCTAGATGTTGGTCATTGTGCTTGTGAGTTCATCTTGCAAATAGGTGTTGGATGTTCCAATATGTGCCAGTCTGTATTTTAGCATGGTTTTGCAGCCTATTTTCATGTACTTGTTCCTTATTTGAATGAGTTTTGAATTGATTATTCTATTGATTTTTATAGTTTAGCATACTAAGAGCTATGATAAATTATTGAGGTGTTTTGGACATAAATTGATGAAAAATAGAACAAGCACACCCATGCATCAAACTTATGCATGATTGTGCATAGTAGTGTGCACGGTCGTGTTTCTCTTCTATTGCTTCCAACTTGGAGATTTTATTAGTGTCCCACGAAGAGAGAATTTGAATTTTGAAAATTGACAAACTCTATCTCGTATAATACATCATATCTGTGTTGGAGATAAAGCATATTTCTTAGAAGCAACAACCATGATCTTTGATAGACCCAAAATCCTATTAAAGAACCTTGAGGGCAACGACTTAGGTATCTTGAATTTGTTGCATCTTTGATGGCACTTGGAGTTATTGAGAGTAGAGATCACTGGTGGAGGCAAAGAAAGCTTCTTCGAAGTCTAATCAAGTGATCAAGAATATGTTTGAAGATCAATAACACTTGCTTCCATGTTTCATATTTATGAATTTGTTTGCAACTATTTTGAGCATTTATGATGAGTAACTAAATCCATAACTAGAAATATGGTAAATTCTTAATTTACAAATCATTTATTCATTTTTAACAAGTACATTTATTCCTGAACAGAGCCCCTCTCTCTTGTTTCACTTGTATTTGACTCCATTTTATTTATTATTTTTGTTTTTTTTATTTTTTCTAATTGCTTGTTTTCTAATTTTTTTCTTTTATTAGCATTTATCTACATTTTGCAATGTGTGAGTCGAGCTATATGAATAGCTTAGACATAGGTATTATAGAAAATACTTTTCTCTTTTTTATATAAAAACATATTATTTAAATAAATTAATAAAATTGCATTTTTTTTATTGAGTTATAATTTTTATGGGTTATTATGTATATTTTTAATTAAATTTTATTAAATATTATTTATGAATTTATTAAAGTTACTTTAGTTATTTATGATATTTTATAAGTATATATTTATTCAAATATAATTTTATATTTTAAGTAAGATCTTACATTTTATGTTGTAAATCCTATGATTTATGTATTTTTTTCTTTCTTTTGATCTTAGGAAGGATATCGATTTTGACTATCTTGATCTTGGCATTGTCAAAATTCTACGTTCATTAGACCTGATGAAAAGAGATCAACAGTTCTATGTTATTGATTGTTGAAAGTTGTAGATTCTATTTACTGTAATTTAATATTAATCCAGTTTAAAGTTGTAGGTTGAAAGTCATAATTTGGAAATAAGAAAAAATGCGTGAAAAGCTTGAAGGGATGAGATGTGTAAAGTGTAAATGTGATGAATTAAAACGTAAGACTAATTAAAATATGCTATCTAAAGTGGAATGTGATGAAGCAACACTTCTTATTATATTTATTTAATTATTTTGTTGAAAAACAGGATAAACCTATGTAATATATGATTAAAAAACAAGAAGTAGAATTTTAGAAAGGATGTCACATCTTGTGGGAGAAAGTACTAGGAGAATTGGAATCGTGAGAGTAACTTTAAGGTGTCTTATTGTACAGTGTGGACTTGTGCATTCTTGAAATTGGACGTATCATGAGGTGGCCGCGGATAAGGAGTCGTTGGAAGTAGTGGTGGTCTTTGTGGGTCACGGATGAACGGTGGTCCATAGTACTGCTTCTTTAATTGTTCCTGCAGTTTGGTTTTGGGTTAATCGAATTCCCCAGTTGGCATTGCATGGGTAAACATGACAACTACAAGAAACAAAATCAGTTGTTTAACTTTTTCAAATTTTGGTGTGAAAAAGAACAACATTCTGTCAACGTTAGAAACAGTTGTTTAAAATTAATGTAGCATAATTTGTCAAGAATTTTCTATTAAATTTGCATGCAATACTTTTCAACGTTGAGGACGTGAAGACTGGAAAAACTTGACAAGGTGAGAAAGGAAAAGCTATTAATAGGTGAAGTCATTTCAGTTTGTTATAATAAATGTTGAAAGGTTCACGAAGAAATTTCCCCGCAAATCTAGAATTCAATTGTTAATTTGTATTTCAATTTTCTTGTGGAGTAAATTTTTAATTTTGATTCTTGAAGTTGATGAGAGATTTTAAGATTTTAAGAAATATGAAAGTAATAATAAGAGAAGCTAAAGTGAGAGTAAATAAGGGAGAAGTTATTAATACTATAAAAAGTTAAGCATAATATGGAGAATATTAAATTCTCTCTATAAACAGGTTATTTGAAATTCTTTCAATTTAATATAAAAATTATTTAATTAAAGTTTTATAGTATTTTAAATTTATTTTTTCTTATTAACAAAATACATAAATTGTAAGAATTTTAAAATATCATGGATCAATATTTTAGTTCTTAAAAGAAAGAAATTGATAAAATATTTCTAAAAGTTTACTTTATTAATTATTTTGGTCCTAATATTAATATTAATTGGTTGAAACTGATAAATATGCTCACATGACACATTAAGTGCCATTTATTTATGTGACTAAAAAATCATCATTGAGGTTAAAAATCTCCTAAAAGATATTTTTTTTTAATTTTAAATTAAAAAATTATATATCATTTGATAAATACATTATTAAAATAGTAAGTTTATATTAATATATTGATTTATATTTATTTAAAATATAAGTTTTGTTCATCCTTCTTATTCCTTCTAAAACTCCTCTTCCTAATCAATCTCTAACAAATTTGTTAGTGTGTGATGTTAAGTGTTCCATAGGATACTTATGTTGCTAGTTACTTAGACAACCTCCTCTCTCTCACAGGCTAAATGAATGGAATGTATAAAAATAGTCATAGTTAAAAAAAATTTCCCTCTTATACCTTCTTGTGAATACCAATTTTTTCATCTCTGGAATGGCCTCCAAACTTTTTTAATTTATAAAAATAATAAAATAATTTTACAGAAAAATAAAAAATTTTGAAAAAAGAGAGAGACCGGTTCATGGAAATGGAAGCCCTGCGTGCAGGCTTGTACTTTGATATCAAAATCGAATCCATACATGAGAAAGGAAAGGTTCATAAATTTGTCTTTATGTGAAACCCTAAAAATGACCAATATAAAAGCTCAAGTAAGAAGTCCAGAAAAGGGGTCTTTTTGCTAAAAAAAAAAAGCAAAAAAAATTTTGGAGAGGAGAAGAAGTTTTCAAAAATTAGATAGGCAACGGGTTTCTCTACAAAAAAATCTGAACAGAGGAGAAGAGGGATAGAGAAAAGAAGAGAATACCATACCATTCCTTCTACCCAGAGCGTAAACCATTCTCTGTATGTTGTTGTATTTGTAAGGTTAGTCACCTTTCGTTCTTATGTCAACCATATATCAACCATTTGTCCCAGACAAGTAATCAGTCTAAACAATCAAACAAATATATTTTCATTCATACTCCACACAACAGATGTCTCAATCGTCTATTCTCGTACCATATTCACATAATAGTGCTCTATGAGTACAAAATAAATACTATAATAGAAAGATAAAATAGAGTTCTCTTTACCTCGAAGATGAGTTTATGGAGAGATGGTGAAAAGGAATAAGATTTACGAATGGAAGTTCTCCTGAGTATCAAGAGATATCCATAAGAACAAAAATATGAAAAACGATCAGAGAAAATCAAGTTTAATCCGAAGAAACTTACTTGAAATCGTTTAAATTCAATATCCAATCTTGGATTCAGAGATAGATCGAAGTTTCTGAGGCTTTTATCTAGGTAAAAGAAAGAGAGATATCAGAGAAAACTCTAGAGAAGTACGTGAGTTTAAAATAGAATGAATTTCTCATGCGGAAAATTTTTTAAATACCTCTCAGCCCTGCGCGTTCTTGCTTGAGTGAGGAACAGCTCGCTTGAGCGACAGGCATCTCGCCTGAGCGAGATATGCAGACAGTGGTTTTGCCCTTTTTTCTAATACGCTTACTTGAGCGAGCTCCATCTTGCCTAAGCGAGATTGTGTCCAGAGAGTATGATATTGCTCCTGTGAGTCCTCACTTGGGCGACCTATTTCGCCTGGGCGAAAACTCAGCTCGCTTGAGTGAGATTACATCTCACCTGGGCGAAGTAACAGTTGAGCAACATTTATCTTATCTTGCTTGAGCGAGAATCATCTCGCATGAGTGAAAGAGCCCTGTAGCAAGATAGTTCTGCACGCTCAATCTTGCCTGGGCGAGATTTACCTCGCCTGAGCGAGATCTCATGTACCAAAACTCCTTTAAAAATCCTCCAACTTACATCTAATTGCATTGTACTACTACTTAATATTAAATAACACATAATTATAGAAAAATGAGAAGAGGGTGTTACATTTGTAGCCTCTCTATTGTTAACTTTGGCAGTTCATATACAACCTTATGGCTAGGTTTAGTTTGAACCACCTTCGCGAAACTCCGGCCATGTTTTGTACTCGGTTGGATTAGAACATTCATCACCACCTTGTTATGATTGTTCGCCACAGCTCCTTGACCAAGTTCTCTTTCTAGCTTCTTCCACTGTGTCTGTTCCTACCTTATCCGTGGAATATCTGGACAAATTGACTTGTATCTTCATGTTCTCTAAGAAGATAGCATCAAGGCATTGCTCTAGTTCCTTCTTGTCTTTAACCTCTACAAATCTGACGAAACCGTAGGTACCTCTTCGTCTTCTCTCACTAACAAATTGGTTTTTTTTTCCACATCGTAGGTACCTCTTCATTCTTTGTTAGCCTGCTCTCTTCATCTTCTATGCGCTAACAATTTTTTTTTTCATATCTGTAGGTACCTCTTCATTCTCTGTTGCTCTCTTCATATTTTCTACGCTAATAAATTATTATTTTTTTCATATCTGTAGGTACTTCTTCATTCTCTTTTTTTCTTCTTGTCTTTGTTAACGGTGAATCATCTATTCTCTCTTTTCTTATTTTTTTCTCTCTATTAACATTAAAAATCATCCTACTAATTTATTTTCTTTTTTTTTTTTCTATTTGGTTCATGCAGATATGGACTGTTTGGTTAACACCAAATGTATAAGCTCAAGATTCAATTTTGATTTGTGAAAAAAATGGAGAAACCTCACAAAGAAATCAATTCCAAATTTTGATTTAAATGTAATAATAAATTAATTTTACTTTGCAACAGAAAACTCAAAAAGAAATCAATTTCAAATTTTAGATTTGCGGTCTACATTTATACTTTTGAGAGCGGTTCCACGTGAAATCGCTCTCTAATCTTACACCTATATTTTGGAGAGTGGTCCAATCTTAACTTTTGAGAGCGGTTGTTTAGCCGCTCTCTTAAATATAACATATCAGATAGCACAAGATTTTAGAACAGTTATAAACGCTTTCTAATTTAAAATGGAATCATTCTCAAATATTTGTTCTGGCGTAGTGACCCCCTTATATCAGAGCATGGTCTAGGTAAACCTACGGGGTGAGGTTGTTAGGTGTCAACTGTGCATATTAGGCATGTGAGTGTTAGCTGTGAATCATATATCATAATTTCTATTCATCAAGTTGTGAGGGAACGAGCTTGATCACCTCGGTTCTCAGACACGACAGATGTAGGAAACTTGGTATATCATACTTGAGTGAGCTATAAGCGAGTCGTACTGTGTGAATAATAGGCTGTTAAGTTAAGTTATAAATGATTGCTGAGATAAGTGTGTTTGCTATGCTGTGTGAATGCTGATATGATGTTATGCTCAGTGCTAAATTGATTAAATTGTTATGATATATTAAATATGAATATATCACTATATGCTGAATATGCTAAACGTTAGTAATCTAAGCTAGACTGTATATTAAGATGGCTAGACCAAGAAGATATGCTGCAAACCCTCCTCCCCTGCTGACGTGAACCAAATGGCTCATGCCATGGAGGCCATGGCAGCCACTGTGAGGCAGAGTCTAGATATGAATCAGCAGCAGCAAGCTGCAAATCAAGTCGCTGCTGCAGTACATGCAACAGCAGCTACTGCCTCAGTTGTACCTCCTCCTGAATACTAAGGGTTGTCAGAGTTTAGGAAGAACAATCCTCCTCAATTCACGAGGGTGGATAGACCAGATGCTGCTGAACTCTGGATCAGGGAGATTGAGAAGATCTTCCTAACCATGGGTTGGCCAAGGAGAGGAAGGTGTTATATGCTGCGTATATGCTGACAGGGGGTGCAGAGATGTGGTGGCATAGAACTCGTGCTATGCTAGAGGTCCGAGGTGAAGTCATCACTTGGGCTGTGTTTAGAAGTAGTTTTCTGGGGAAGTTTTTCCCTTCTCATGTTCGTGTTGCCAAAGTGTGGGAGTTTCTAAACTTGGTGCAGGGAAACTCATCAGTTTATGAGTATGCAATACAGTTTGAGTGACTCTACAGATTTTATTCTCACCCGACCTTGGAGGAATGAAGATGTCAGAGGTTTTCAGATGGGTTGAGAATTGACATAAAGAGGATTTTGATCCCACTCAGGATCACAGAATTTGATGACTTGGTAGATCAAGCCACCATTTTAGAAAGTCTTAATGCAGAGGATGTTGGTGGAGTTGGGAAGGCTCCATCTAGTAGAGCCGCTAGCAGCTATGGTAATGAAGGTAAGGGTGCAAAGAAGGGCCCCACAGTCAGTCGCTACGCGGACAACAGTCTCGACCATCTCAGTCAAGGGGATCAGCAACATCAGCCCCGGTGCCAGTAGGGACTGCTACTTCTACATTTTAGCCTAAGGGAGTAACTTTTTCCACTCCTAAAGCCTCAATGTTGTAGACTGTCAGATATTTCAGGTATGGTGGGCCACACTACTTGAGCCAGTGTCTATAGGCTTATGTTAGAGTTTACTTCTCGTGCCAGCAGCCAGGGCTAGGGACTGTCCTACACCTAATGGGACAGTTTCGTCTTCTGCTAGTGCCTTGTACTCTGTGAGGCCTAAATTGCCTAGAGCTCCGATGACAACCATATCTAGAGCAGAGGGATGTGTATTCACTACTTCTGCATCAGAGGCAGCTCAGGCGACGGATCTCATTCAGGGGATAGTGGTAATGGTAGGTACTTCTCTTTCTATATTGTTTGATTCTGGAGCCATGCAGTCTTTTATTGCGGGCATTTGTGTGAGAAACTTAAGGTTACCGGTGAGCAATCTATGATGTGAATTGGTAGTATCGATACCTACTCTGAGTTTGATCAAGACGTCGACAGTTTGTGTGAGGTGTCGCATAGTAATTGAGGGACAAAGCTACAAAGTAAATCTTATTTGTATCCCGATGTCAGGGTTAGATGTAATCCTGAGTATGGATTAGTTAACTGTCAATCATGTGCTAATTGATTGTGGTCTGAGATGTTTAATCTTTCCAGAGTAACAAGGCTATGTTGAATTGATTTCTACTCGCCAAGTAGAAACATCCTTGGGTGAGGAAGTATCTTGTTTTGTCTTGTTGGGTGTTATGAATGCAGAAATTAAGCAAAGCCTTCAGTCAATACCAGTAGTACGGGAATTCCCTAAGATCTGCTGTTGTTCGCAATCTAACACTAGCAAGTGCACTAGGATTGCAGCAAGTGATGAGTAAATTTAAGATCAGAATATCGTCTCCACAGAGAATTTAGGTTTCAAGTACCACTTCACAGAATTATAACCATTTGAGCCATATGAATTTTGCAATGAGATTTGTAACATATAACAGCAGTAAACCAAAGCAATTAAAGTAAAGAACTTGCAGAAAAACAGAGTGTGTAATGAAATGAGATAGGAATGAAGGATAGTTAGGAATTTACTTCACAAGAATATCAGTATTAATTCAATTATGCCTCTGAACATTCAAGAACTTAGTTAATTGACAATCAGTTTCGCATAGCAATAGCCAAAGGTTAATTCCTTAACTTATTGACCCTAACAAGCAGCTAAACCACCCTAATCCCTTAGGTGAAGTTCAATTTCAAGTTGCATTAAGACTTAGAACCTTAAGATTGCAGAATTAGGTCTCCTTATCCCTAAGAAATCCCCAAATTCTGATTGCTAACTCAGATCGGAGAAGCAAATCCAACTTCCATTGGTAATTGTTTCTCTAAGATGAATCAAACGAATTTCCATTCATAGATTGCAAGAAAAAATAGAATTCACAATTCAATTAATCCAAGAACTCAAAATTCAGAAGCAAGAGTCAAATTAATACATTAATTTGAGTTCCATAAACCCCTAACTACAAGAAAACTACTCAGACATGGGAGAAGAGAAAGAAAAAGAAGAAGAAGAAAAACTCCAAGAAGTCATGGTCGGAAGCTCCAATCCGATTCCTCTTTGTGGAAGCTTCAAGACTTGACCCCAATCTTCTCTCTCAATCTCTCTCGACGAGATCTAACAGGAAAATGGAAAAATAAAACTGAACTCCGAAAAATCTGCACGTTTCTATTATTTGTAGAATTTCCCAGATTTGCGCGTTATCACTTTTATGAGAAATAGTAGCCACGCAGAAGGTTTATGGTTGCGCGTTAACACTTTTATGAGAAAAAGTAACCACGCGCAACTTTCCTGATATTGAAGGCTCTCTGGAACTATCACTCTTGCTGATAAAAGTGACTACGCAGAGCTCAAGTGGTTGCGCGTGATCACTCTTATGAATAAAAGTGATTACGCGCAACTCGCCAGGTTGAAAGCTCTCTGGAACGTTCACTTTTGCTGATAATAGTGGTAACGCCCAGGCTTTCTTCTTCTTTGAACTCTAGAGTGATCACTTTTACTGACAATAGTGATCACGCCCAGTCTGCACTTTCTTGGTCTTATGTTTTTGGAGTCCAGACTTGCTTCTTTCTTCTTCCTTGTCATCAAGCCTCCATTTGCATGATCCTTGCTCAATTTATTCCTTCAAAAACAAGATTAAAAACTTAATTTCTAAGCAAAATTTCTACAATTGCTAAGATAACTACATATGTAAACAAACTTCAATTCCTTCTCTTTTTTCTGAGTTTTTCTGCTTTCTTCATATATTTTTCTTATTAATTGTGTTAGAATTATGCTAAAATATCAGTAAAAATATGAATTCATCATCTGCCTAAAGGATATTCCTGGAATACCCCTATGTAGAGAGGTGGAGTTTGCTATAGATTTGATTCTTGGAGCTGAGCCAGTGTCTGTAGCACCTTATAGAATGGCGCCAAAAGAGTTGGTGGAGCTTAAGGAGCAGATTGAGGATCTAAGCAGAAACAGATGATTAGGCCGAGTGTATCGCCTTGCGGAGCACCAGTTCTCTTGGTGAAAAAGAAGGACGAAAGTTCTAGATTATTTGTTGATTATCGCAAGTTGAATAAGTTGACAATTAAGAATAAGTACCCATTGCCGCGGATCGATGATTTGATGGACCAGCTGAAAGGTGCTAAGGTATTCTCTAAGATTGATTTGAAGTTAGGGTACCATCAGATCCAAGTGAAGGATGAAGATATTCCTAAGACTGCTTTTCGCACTAGATATGGCCATTATGAGTAGATAGTGATGCCCTTTGGAGTCACAAATGCTCCAGTTGTGTTTATGGACTACATGAATCGGATCTTTAGATCTTTTCTGGATCAGTTTGTGGTAGTCTTTATTGACAATATTTTGATTTATTATAGTTCGTTAGAGGAACATGTAGAGCATTTGAGGACTGTACTTAGTGTTTTAAGGGAAAAACAGTTGTATGTTAAATTGTCTAAGTGTGAGTTTTGGCTAGAGGAAGTGATGTTCCTTGGTCATGTTATTTCAGTTAAGGGAATTACAGTTGATCCTTCTAAAGTTGAAGCGGTGTTGCAGTAGGAAAAGCTGAAGACAGCCACAGAGATTCGTAGTTTTGTGGGTCTAGCAGGTTACTACCAGAGGTTTATAGAGGGATTTGCGAAGATAGCTGCACCATTGACACTGTTAACTCGTCATAATCAACCCTTTATATGGACCGAGGAATGTGAACAAAGCTTTAATGAGTTGAAGCAGAGACTAACCTCCTCGTCGGTGTTGATTCTCCTTGATACTAGTCGAGTATTTGAGGTGTACTGTGATGCTTCCCATCTGGGATTGGGATGTGTGTTAATGCAAGATAAGAGAGTGGTAGCTTATGCATCTCGCCAATTGCGAACTTATGAGCGAAATTACCCAATCTATGACCTTGAGTTAGCTGTTGTAGTCTTTGCTCTGAAGGTATGGTAGCACTATCTTTATGGAGCTCAGTTTGATGTGTATAGTGATCACAAGAGTTTAAAGTATTTGGTTGATCAGCGAGAGTTAAATATGAGGCAGAGGCGTTGAGTGGAATTTCTTAAGGATTATGATTTTCAGCTCCAATACCATCCAGGAAAGGCTAATGTGGTGGCCGAACATGACACCTCATGCCTCCTAGACCAACTCTCTTTCTTCTTCCACCTCATTCATGGCCTCTTCTCTCTCTCTCTCTCATTCTGAACCTTGTAAATCATCTTTGTAGGATTGATAGAGTGATATTATGACTTTTTGTATAAATATATGAATGTTTTTGTTTATTAATTTTAGAATTTTGATATATTTTTAATAAATATTTCTGTCACTTTTAAAATAAATTTTTATTTCATTTAAGAAAAAATTTATTTTTGAACCAGATTTCATTTTATTATGAATTCAAATTTTAAAATGATCAAATTTTCTGAAAGAAATTTCAAAATTAATTAAATTTATAACTTGAATTTAGAAATCATAAGATGCATAGTCTTATCTCGTGTTAGCAGTTCTACTTAATAGAGTGATTAGAGTATTGCGATTCAATGCATATATTATTAATTTAAAATGAAGATATATATTTATAAACATGAAAAAAAAAACTTCCGTACATGGATTCATTTAGCTACCAATATTTACAATTACAGGTGACATTTAACGAATCTATTTATATATTAATAATTTTTTTGGTAAAGAATATATTAATCATTTAATTTAACCATACATAATTTTAAATAATATGCCTAATTTTATAAATAAAAAATAATAAATAAGATGAATTGGGTCAACATTTATTCTTGAACGGTGAATGAATAATCCAACAAACTGCATGTTCAATGATTTGAGTCCAATTAAAATATGCTACCCAATAACGAGTGAAAAATGAAAGTATATTTTTAGAAAGAAGGCCATGTTGGACTGACTATAAAGTAGAAAGGAAATTACAATTATGAGCATAACTTTTAAGGCATCTTCTTGTGCAGAGAAGTGCATTCTTTAAATCAAATTCAGACTCAAAACTTGAGAGGAGGTGGTCGCCTATAAGGGCTCGGTGGAAATATTGGTGGTTTATGTGGGTCACCGATTGATGGTTTGATTGGTGGTGATGGTATCATATGTTCGTCTAATTTGTCGAATAATGATTTGGTGTTGGGTTCATCTTGTTCTGGAGGCTTGGTTGATTATTACGTGGTGAATTGCATGATAACTGCAAGGATCAAACTGAGCATGATGAGTAAATGGGACATTTTTTTTTTAATTGTGATGAAGTACGTCACCAACAGCATGATATACTCCCTTTTATACTAGTATGAGACACCCTTCGTATGACCACAACTTGTTCTCATGTTAGGTGTGAAAAAGAACACAATTTGTCAAGATTAGAAAATATTGTTTGACCTGTGAATTTACCTTATGTCTCTTGTGATTAATGTTGTATTTATTACAAAGACATTTCTCTGAAACTTGCATACATTTAAATAATGAAATCCTTTAACACCCCAATATGTAATGAAATCCTTTTCTTTTTTCCCAAAATTAAGTAGTTATTATACATCTTTGATGTAACGCACCCAACAAATTTCAAATTTCATTTACTTTGACTATAAATTGAAATACATCATGTTAAAAGGGATTTCATTGATTTATATGACCTAAAAATAACAATATTAACTTTTAAAGTGTGTCTTAAAGGAGAGTTTTAGAAAATAAGGAGGGAAGGACATGTTTTTAATTTTAAATTAAAATAATTATATACTATTTATGAAGATAAATACTTAATTAATATATTAAATTTATGTTAATATATTTATTTAAAATATAAAATTTACTTTCTCTTTTAAAATTCTCCTTCCCAAACAAATCCTTAATCAAATTTTTTATTTAAACTTATGTTGAGTAAAATTATTTAAAAATATGTATATAAATATTAATCATTTAAAAAATTTATTACTCGTTTAAAAAATTATAGAAAGTAATTTAATACATATTTGACAATAACAATTGTTATAAGTGTAATCTATTAAAAACAACTTTTTATAATTCCTTACTTATAAAATAATACAGCTTAGTATGTTTGACAAATTAAGCAAGCAGGATGCGAAAGAGCAACAACTTCTCTTTCACATTTGATTGGCGAAGCTGCGAGTTAGCTTCGTCTGTTGCTTCCAAATAACTGTGACTTCAAGTTCCACAAATTGGACGAAGTTTCAATATTCTCTCCCCAGTTTGAATATAAATGGCGATTGAAAATTTGTTATATACGTTAAACAGTTCATTAATTAATACAATGTCGATGGGTATTCAGGAGTAAATACAATGTCGATGACAGTTTTCAAAAGTATAAGGTAAGTGATAAATACAGATTTTATTAGGTTTTTAAGTAGTTTTTTAAGTTATTTTTAGTTGAAAATATAATTTAGAAAATGAAAACTGCACAAAAATATATAAATATTCAATAAAGTAAATTGTTATCTTTAGTAATTCAAATTATGTGAATTTAATAGAATTTTAATGTAATTTTGTTAGTTTTGCAGGAAATTCTAAGTTAAGAGTCTTGAGGATAAAGATATAAGAAGAGAAAATAGAAAAAAGTGAAAGATTTGAGCTCACAAGAGCAAAGAATAACAAAGCTAAGTGCTAGGCATTACCACCTTTTGCAAGGAAAGTGATCACTCCAAAGCTTAAATTCAAAGCCTAACATGCGCGTTGACACTTTTTTCAAAAATAGTAGTCACGCCCATAAGAAAGGCTTTCTGCGTTATCACTATTACAAATAATAGTGATTGTTTCAGAACCAGGGTAAAAAGAATAAGTTATGCGTGATCACTATTTCTGAGAAAAGTGAACACACGTAAGCCTGGGTAGAAGGAATAAGTTACGCGTGATCACTATTGCTGAAAAAGTGATTACGCACATGATTAAAGGGCAAAATAAGTTGTGCATTGCTAATTTTGTCAATAAAAGTGATCGTTCCAAAGAGAATCTCAGCAAAACAAGCTGGGTGTGGCTCCTATTATGAATAAAAGTGAATATGAGCATGATATTCGAGGCAATTCATCTCTGCGTTACTACTATTATCAACAAAAGTGGTTATTTCAGCTGTGAAGACTACCAGAAAGCCTTTTGCGTGGTTACTTTATGTTATAAAAGTATTCACGCTAGAAAGGCAGGAAATCTATAAATATGATATTAGCTCAAAAACTGGGCATCTTTTCTCATTTTTTCATTTCCACACCTTAGGAGAATTAGAGAGGAAGATTGGAGACGACTTCCAAGTTCTAGATCTTGAGGAATCAGGCTGGGGATTAGATTTATGAAGAAATTTTGCAGGTCCTCTTTTTCCACTCTTTCTTTCTCTTTTTCTTTTAGAAACATGTTCCGATTTCTTTTTGTTATGCATTGATAGATCCGATTTTGATATTGTAAATTGATCGTGGATATGGATTTTAAGACTTTGACTGTATTTAATGTTTAATTCTATCCTTAATGCAAATTCTTGAATTAGCTATTTAATTGAATTGAACCTTGAGGGATTTTCATCAATGGAAGTTGAGTTAATTTCTCATATCTGAATTGAATGTCAAGGTTATGGATATCTTAGGGATAAGAATTCGTGATCTTGTGATTAATTAAATATTAGGATCAATGAGTCAAGGAATTGAACTTTGATTAATTTAGTGAAATTGATCATCAATCAATGAAGGAACTTAGAGTTCAGATCTACTTCAGTTTTGCAATTGATAAAGAGGTGAAATCAGTTCTAACTTTATTCACATATCATTTCATTACTAAAATTTGTAGTTCTATTTTACTCAACATTTACATTTCATTACACCTTTTACTTCAGTTCTTAAATGATTCAAATCACTCCAAATTTCGTTTAGCTCAACTAGTTCTTGATTTGTGAAGTGGTAATTGATAGAACTAATCCCTAAGGACAATACTTAGGACTCAAATGAATTCTAAATTTTATTACTTGCTACAACTACCTAGTACACTTGCTAATTAGTGTTCTCTAATTTTGTGACAATCAGACTTGTTGCCAAAGGGTACCATCAAAGAGAAGGCCTAGACTTTAAAGACACATTTAGCCTTGTCATAAAACCAGCTAC
Organism: Abrus precatorius; assembly: GCF_003935025.1. Lineage (NCBI taxonomy): Eukaryota > Viridiplantae > Streptophyta > Magnoliopsida > Fabales > Fabaceae > Abrus > Abrus precatorius. The sequence continues at coordinate 10,749,851 of NW_020874417.1, read as the reverse complement.
AATTAGAGTTGTCCTTACCTTCGCTTTGGCAAATAATTGGCATACCCACCAAGTGGATATCAATAATGCTTTTCTCCATGGAAACCTTAATGAGACTGTATATATAAATCTGCCACCAGGTTTTTCTTCTAACTATAAAGGCAAAGTCTACAAATTAAAGAAGACAATCTATGGCCTTAAATAAGCTCCTAGGTCCTGGTATCAAACTCTGAGTTCCTAGCTTGTTAGATTGGGGTTTAAGTCTGCTAAAAGTGATACATCTCTCTTCATTCAAAAAATAGCTACATCCACTATTCTTATGTTAATCTATGTGCATGATATCATTATCATAGACAGCTCAATACATGAGATAAGCATCCTCATCTCTCAACTCAATTCTCTTACTTAAAGATTTAGGACCCTTCAACAATTTTTTAAGAATTGAGGTTTCCAACCCCACCAAAGATTCAATTATGTTGTCTCAAACCAAATACAATAGAGGATTACTTCATAAAGCCAAAATGCATGAATCTAAACCTCAACCAACACCTATAGTCCTTAGATTGAAATTTTCAACTACTGGATCTTCATCTGTACCATATCCAACCTTCTATAGATCAATAGTAGGAGGATTATAGTACATTTCCATAACCAGGCTAGAGCTATCTTATTCCATCAACAAAGTCTGTCAGTATATGCATAATCCTGAGGACCACCATTAGAAAGCAGTAAAGAGAATTTTAAGGTATCTACAAGGTATCTTGCATCATGGATTGCTAGTCCAAAAGTTAAATAATCTCAGTCTTCTAGCCTTCTATGATTTTGATTGGGAGTCTGACCCGGATGATCGAAAATCTACTACAGGGTATTGTGTTTACTTGAGACTAAACTTGGTATCTTAGAGCTGAAGAAAGCAAAAAATAGTGTCTAGAAGTAGCACTGAAGCTGAATATCGTGGTCTGACAATTGCTATAGTTGAGATTACTTGGATAAAATCTCTTTTGTCTGAGTTAGCTATCAAGCCTATTGTTCTTAAGATCTACTGTGACAATCTAGGAGTAGTTTTACTAGTTGCAAATTCAATCATGCATTATAGAACAAAATACTTTAAGTTAGATTTATACTTTGTAAGAGACAAGATTCTTCAAGGTACACTGAAGGTTATTCATTTACCAGTTGATTAACAAGTAGCTGATCCTCTAACCAAAGCGATAAGCAGTGATCAGTTTATCAAGTTTAAAGACAAATTCATGGTTTTCTGTTCAGAAAATATGAATTTGAGGGAGGTGTTAAGACTATTTTTAAAAAGTAGTTAGTTATATGGTTTTATTGTGGTTAGAATCTGTTAGCTTTCTGATATTAGTTGTTCACTATTTTTGGTCTTATATCAACATGTATAAATACTTTTCTATCATCCATTTGTATATTCATTCAGTAAATGAATCTGTTGTTCACTTTTCTATCATCTTCTTTCTCTCCTTCATGTCTATTTCTACTCTTACATACATCAACAAAAATATCAGATTGAAAGTATTTTTAAAACTTTTATACTGAGTCATAAATTTAAAAATTTGGTCAAGTTTAAGATGTATCCCATTTTTATGTCTTCTCAACTATCAACATCTTTCGCCATCCCAAGGAGTTCCCAAATTGAAAGCTATTACGATTGACAAAAGAGTCTGTGGAATTCACTAACACATGTGGGCTCCCATGCCCATGTCCACACCTCAGCCCAGAGGACAACCTTCACTCCATCCAAATCTCAACATCACAATTTTCCATTACTTCACTAACAGATGTCTAACAAATTAAAGCTACATCATGTGTTCTAAGTCATCCTATATATTAAAAAGTTGTACACAAATAACGTAAATGAAGGTTTTCATCAACGAGTTAAGTAAAATATTATTGTATTTATATCTCTCCCAACTCGATTGTTGATGTACCTTTTTTATAACATGTATAACGAGGACATGTATGAAAGAATTTATGTGTATATATATGGTAAGTTTCCTTACATCATCTATTATGCCTCTAGAACCTTAGATCCTGCACAGTGTAACTACACCACAACCAAAAAAGAACTATTGGCCATAGTATTTGCATTGGACAAGTTTAGATCATATCTACTAGGGTCAAAAGTTGTGATTTTTACTGATCACTCTGCTTTGAAGTATTTACTGAAAAAGACAGATTCTAAGCCTCGGCATATAAGATGGATGCTTCTATTTCAAGAGTTTGATATGGAGATCAAGCATAGGAGCAGAACCCAAAATTTGGTAGCTGACCACCTGAGCAGGATAAAGGGAGTTCCTAACCCTATTCCAATTTTAGATGACTTTCCTGATGAACAATTCTTAGAGTTGTATACTTCACAGGCACCTTGGTATGCTGACATTGTTAATTTTCTTGCTGCAGGAGTTTTTCCAGCAGGTGCACCAAAAGCTAAAAAGGATAAGATAAGGAGTGATGTCAAACACTATGTTTGGGATGACCCTTATTTATGGAAATTTTGCAGTGACCAAGTAATTAGAAGATGTGTGCCTAATGAAGAGATCTCATCTATACTGCAGTTCTGTCATGCTTCAGCTGTAGGAGGTCATCAAGGACCCAAGGATTCATGGCAAGCATATTTCACCTGTGAAAGATGTCAAAGAGCAGGCAAAGTAATTACCTGGAGACAGGAGATGCCCCAGCAACCCATCCTGTACTGTAACATCTTTGATGTCTGGGGTATTGATTTTATGGGACCATTCCCTTCCTTTTTTGGTTTTCTGTATATACTTCTTGCTGTTGATTATGTCTCAAAATGGGTGGAAGCTAAGGCCACTGATGAATGATAAATTTTCATTTCGTTTTGCAAAAAGATTTATCATCAACCTTCATCAAAATATGCAGAAAAATTTATGTAGTCTAGGATGCAAGCCTAGGTCGTTTCCCATGAATCATTGGATGAGTAACCAAATATCAAACATGTAGTGTGCAGTGTATTCAGAAAGCAAGTAAACAAAGGGGTTTTGTGATTTCAAGATCAATGTAAAAAGCAAGAAACAAAATTATAAAGTTCAATCAATAAAAAGTGGTAACCCCTAGTTCATTCATGTAGACTCTATCCTTATTCCTCTCAAGATTTAATACTCTTCCTCTCCTCCCAGAATTAGGTTAATTTAACAAGCGAAAATTAACCTTATATTTCCATACGAATTAAGCAATTCAATGGACTCCAATCTCTCATCCCAAGATTACACAACCTTAGAAATAAACCTAGAATTAAGCAATTCAAGTTTAGAATATCATTAAAAGGAATTAGGGTTAATTAAGCAATGTTCCCCTCATTCAACCATTAATTCAATTCAAGAGATTAGGAAGAAGCAATTCATGAAAGAAAAGAAATTATATTAACATTCAAAACCTAGGAATTCAAGAATCCATATGAACTCACTAAGGATTACAAGAAAATTTAGCCCTCCATGAGGATGGGTCTCACCATTACAAGATGCAAATAAAGAGAAATCAATAACATCAAGATGAAAATCAAAGAAAAGTGAAGAAGAAATAGAATTCAAACCCTAGGTTGGACCCTTGGCTATCACCCAAGGCCACCCTAGGCTCTCCAAGTGTCCCCTATAATGGCAAAAGAAGCTAAAAGTGTGTAAAAAGCCCTGTGCCCTAATTTCTCAAATCCTATTTATAGTGCAGAAATTCTTGCACAAAGTGACAACTATGGTTTCATAGTGATAACGCGCAGCGTCCCAAAATGTTCACGCGCACTCCATGGTGATTATGCGCGAGATCTGTGATTTGTGCCTCTCTGGAGTTATCACTTTGACTTCATAGTGATAATGCGCAACGTCCCAAAGTGATTACTCTCGATCTATAGTGTTTACGCGCAGGTCTTGTGTTTTTTCCTTCTCTGGAGTTGTCACTTTGGCATCAGAGTGATAACTTTGGCTGCTCCAGAGTGTCTACTATGGTTCCATAGTAGCTACGCGTAAGTCTTGTACGTTTTGGCCTCTCTGGAGTTGTCACTATGGGTTCATAGTGATCACTCTGGTCTACCTTTCTGGAACTAGCTTGCTGTAGTGTTCACTATGGACTCCAAAGTGATCACTTTCACTTCAAACTTTCTCAAATGCTAAAAATCCATGAAAAAAGCCTAGAACCTCCTGCACAATTATTCAAATGATCAAAATTGTAAACTATATCTATGCAAATCAATGTAAATTAACCAAAAATTAAGAAACCTATGATATTTGACCAAAATTATGTTTTTATGTTATTTACAATTCCTAAGTTTACTTTTTCTATTAAGAAACAATAAAATGACAAGTAAAAAACTAATAAAATGTGGACTCATCAGCCACCAGGACTAATGATGCTAAAGTTGTTGCAGATTTTGTCCGTAGCAACTTGTTTTGTAAGTTTGGAATCCCTAGAGCCATCATTAGTGATCAAGGAAGTCACTTCTGTAATAGGACTATGTAAGTCTTGTTGAAGAAATATGGAGTTGTGCACAAAGTTTCCACTGCCTACCACCCACAGACAAATGGACAGGCTGAGCTCTCTAATAGGAAAATCAAGAAAATACTTGAGAGAGTAGTGCAGCCCCATATAAAAGACTGGAACCGCAGGCTTGATGATGCCTTGTGGGCACATAGAACTACGTTTAAGACACCCTTGGGAATGTCACTATACAGGGTAGTCTATGGAAAAGCCTGCCACCTACCAGTTGAGGTGGAACATAAAGTTTACTGGGCAGTAAAGACTTGCAACATCCATTATGACTCAGCTGGAGAACAAAGAAAATTACAACTGCAAGAGCTGGAAGAGCTACATCTTGAGGCATATGAGAACTCTAGAATTTACAAGGAAAAGACTAAACAATACCATGACAAGAAGATTTCAAGCAAAGAATTCTACGTTGGTCAAAAGGTCCTCTTGTTCAATTCTCGCCTCAAACTCATGCCTGGAAAGCTCAAATCAAGGTGGCTTGGACCCTTCACTATTACAAAGATATTTTCGATGGTGCAGTAGAAATCATAAGTGACTCCACTAGCAAAAGCTTTATGGTGAATGGACACCGGTTGAAGCCATTCTTGCAAAATTCAGTTACCTTGGAGGAAGTTGAGGAGATTGAACTGCACTCACCATGCACAAATCTCTCCTACAACCTATGGCTTGAGTAATTCACTTCATACGTCAAGCTAGTGACGTTAAAGAAGCGTTGTGTGAGAGGCAACTCACAATGATCTTAGGAATTTTAGTTATTTTTCTACAATAAATGCTGGTCTTGCATTTGAGCCTCTTTATTTTGATACTTCCTTATCTTGGTACCTTGCTGCATCAACTAACATGGTTTTTTTCTGCATAATTCCCATTTTTGCAAGGTGAGATTGTGATTGTGGGGGCTAAATGCTGCACAAAATCAAGGAAATTTGGATGCAGTAGGATGGTAAATCTTTTTCAGGCTTAAGGCAATCCCTTTGGTAAGAAAACAAAAAGATCATCCTAAAAGTTAGCACTTTCCTAAACGAAAGTAATCACTTTCAATTCTATGTTGCATATTCACTCTCTGTAGTGACCACTCTCACATTTAATAGTGATTACTTTCATTGCATGTAAGCCCAAGGTGATGCGCGTGTTTACTCTTAAAAAGTCATAGTGAACACGCCCAAGCACTTTAGCACAGCGCCCAGGGTGAAGCCTCTGGAGTGTTTACTCTTATAAAATTAACAGTAAACACGCGCAGTGCTTGTTACTCATTTTGAACTTGGGTGCCTCTAGAGTGTTTACTCTTGTAAAATTGACAGTAAACACGCGCAGTGCTCGTTACTCATTTTGAACTTGGGTGCCTATGGAGTGTTCACTCTTAAAAAGCAGAGTGAACACGCACAACTCATATACACCAAAATCTTGTGCGCGTGTTCACTATTAATTTTTGAGAGTAAACACTCTGGCCATATATATATATATATAGTGCTCACTCTTAGACACACTCTCACCCCATTTCTGAACATTTCTCACTTCCATTCTCAAATTCCTTCCCTCTCCTCATTCGTATTTGGTTTCTTGCACCAAGGATTCATTTTAATTACATCTTTCTTGCGTGTTGCACAGCTGATTCAGGTATTCCTTTACCCTCATTTTCTTGCACTAGGGTTCCTTGCTGTGAGATTAGGGATTTTGAAATCGTAATCTCCTGCACTGTAATTGTATGGTTTAATTTGTAATTTCACAAGTATTTCTGCAATTGAGACTTAATGGAACCAGTTAATTGCATTTACTTGCTAAACTTTGGCCATTTTAAACCCTAGGGTAGCTACCCTGTCAGCAAAGAGTACTTACTTTGGATGTCTTGAATTGGGAACTTTTGGACTGGAATTGGTAACTTACAGTAGTCATTACAAGGATGTTTGTGTGATTGAAGGATGATGGGCGCATTTAATTTGATTGTTTTGCTGAAATTAGAAGTGCTGAACCTTAGAGTAGCCACTCCCATTTGAGAGAGTTATCACTTTGGATGTTCTGTTGTGCTGGTGTTTAACATAGGTTCAATTAGGATTGTAATTTTTAATTTATGCTGCATTTCCTAAATTTACAGCTAATTAAACAGTCCCCTTATGTTATCCTAGTTGTTTTGGCAGCAAATATGCCCTATAGTGTTAATTGCCATGAACACAAATAACCACTTTGTCTGCACTTTCCCCCACCACAGTGTGATATTTTAGGATTCTTTGTTGTTTTGAATGTGAAAATTTTTATCATTGCTGCACTTTTACTATACACATTTAATCACCCTTGAGCACCTCTTTCATGTTGCTAGAAATCTACATGATCATACACTGAATATACCTCATTTTTAATGCTTTGCACATTAAGAATGGTCGCTCTCATGTCCACAAATATGCCCTGTCCATGTGTACAATCTCTGAAGCTAGAGTAGTTATTTTGTACTGCATTCCATCTGGTTGAACTCATTATTTTTGTTATTTGCTGCACCAATTCAACCTTTAATAAGCACATTCTTCTGCATTTTCATTCACTCCTGACAATTTCCATATTGCCACACTATGTTGGATTGCTGCTGAGTAACACTTAATAGAGTTTTATATTGAGAATTTAGGTGCATAATCATCATTTTGCAAATGCATAACACTATCTGTTCACTCTCATGCCCAAATGCATTCACTGACTGTGTCTGAATTTTCTGAAGCCTGAATAGTCATTTTGAACTTTAATCCACATGCTTAGCCTAGTCATTTTTGAAATCTACTGCATAACACTTGTCAGGACTAGGTTCCAGAGTGATTACTGTGTGCCATAATCATCATTTTGCAATGTTCTTTACTGCATATGTATAGCATATCTACCACCACACATGCATCAGTTGTTCTACACACTATTTCTTGTCAAGTCTGCCATTTTGAACTAATTTGCTTTAACTTTTCTACATCAATTATTTGTTGCCCTGTATCCAGAGTAGTTACTGTCATTTTGCATAGTGAACATTTTGGAAGCATAAACCTCACAATGCACACTCTGACATCCACTTAAACTGTGAATATGATAAAGTCAAATTCAATGCTTGTAGCTGTCTCTTTCTATAACCAACTCACTATTTCTCTTTATTTCCTAGTAGCAACATGGCAAATACACCCAGGAAGAACACTCCTAGAACCAAGAGAGCCAGAACTGCTGGAGCTTCATCATCCAGACCCCCTCCTGCCCATGACTCGAAGTTTAGATCCTTAGCTCATGAAGAATACTTCAAAACCAACATCTTGCGAAGGCAAATAGTGTAGGATCGTAATTTTGAGATCCAGGAGGGCACATACACTCAGTTTCAGGAAGAAATTCAGAGACAGAGCTGGGAGCTGTTTACCACTTGTGCTAGAAATGGGTGGAAGCAGATCACCCAAGAATTTTATGCTAATGCAATGAGAGTGAATGGAGACCAACTGGCCCTCAGACACACCATGGTGCGAGGTGTGGAAATTAATTTTTCCCCATCCAATATTCAAAGGGTTCTGAACATACCTGCAGTGGAGAGGTGAGCTGGACAGCTTGATTTTTCCACATTAAGCTATTTGGAAGAGAAGGACTACAAGCCCATACTCCAGACCATCTGTAAACTAGGAGAAAATTGGGAGTTTGACATGCAGCTCATGCCTAAGATTTTGACTACCAAACTCCTCCTTCCACCAGCCTAGGTGTAGAGCATCTTCCTTCTGAGCTCCTTCATGCCAGTACGCCATTTATCTACATTGGCTGTCAAGAGAGCTGAACTTATATATGTCATCCTCACTAGTATGCCCATCCATGTGGGAGACATTATCAGTAACTTCATCATGGGAATCTTAAGCACCAAGAGGGACTCCCTTGCTTTTCCTTCCATCATCACCATGCTCTGCTAGGATGCTGGAGTAGACATGAGTGAATACCAACAGAGAATCAAAGCAGCCCCTCCCATCGCTACTACCATGGTGAAGGATCTTTTTAATACTAAGAAGAAGACTGTTGACCCAGGTCTCTCCCTACCTGCTGAATATAGGAAGAGAACCCAGTTGAATCTCAGAGAGCAAGTCAAGCAAATAGCACTGAGGCAGGATGCGATCCATGTTGGCCAAAAATCCATGCTGACCCTCCTGGAAACTATGTCACTTAACATAGGAAAGAAGCTAGGCATGACATCAGAACAAATTTATGACACCCGTACATTCACTGCACCTTTCCTCAGAGCAGCAGTTAACCAGGATTTACCTCCTTTCACCGCCACCACCCATGCACTTGCAGCTGAGAAAGATAACAACTCCAGTTCTTCAGAGGAGGAAGAGGAGGATGATGATGAGGACGATGACAGCCTTTCATTCTCCAGTTCAGATGAAAATCTCATTTAGCTCTACTTTCCCTTATGTCATTTACATTTCTGCAATTTCTAGTTCATTTCCCTGTATTTAGTAACTACTACTTTCCCTATAATTATCGTACTTTACCATCTTTATTACCATCTCCCCCTTTATTTTCCTGCATCAACCACTTGAACAATATTTGATGCTTTCATATATACTATTTGCAGTTTAATTTCCATTATTATACTCTGTGCTGAATCCACTATGCGTCTTTGTGCAGAGAATGCCCTCAGTAACATCAAGAGGAGCATGAAATTGATCTCTGAGTGTGACTCTGAAAGGGGGGGTGATCTCTTTGCCTCTGTTTCACATTGTTTAGTCTATTTTCCTGCATAGTTCATAGATAAAATACAAAAACAATTTCATTGTTTCTTTATTTTTGATGAAGTTCAGTTTTCTAATTCTGATTTTATATTCTGATTACACTTCCTATTCAACTCAACCATTCTCTATTTTGTAAATAATTACCATTCCTACCATACTGAACATAATTTCTTGTAAGGTAAACTGTACTCACATGTTGCTAAGTAATTATCATGTTTTACCATTGTAGAGAATTGAGCCTTAAATTTCTTTTCTGTGTGCACATTACATGCATTTTTGCATCTATCCTCTAGAACTTGCCCTGTTTCTTAATTGAATTTGCATTGCGCAATTTTTCATCTAGATGATTGAGACCTTCTTTGCACATACCCACCCACCCTAGAACACCCTTGCACCTAATTTTCCTTGTTCTACATTCCCTTCTTTTGCCCAACTTAGTCTACACACATAATTTTCTTCCCTTAAGAGTTCTTTTGAGTTGCATCTCAAGTGATTACAAGAAACTAAGTTTGGGGTACTAATGGTGACTGTAGTTGCTTGAGGACAAGCAAGATCTTAAGTTTGGGGTGGTGAGCATTATACATGTCCATATTACATGTAAAAAAAATGCTTGAATTTGAAGAAAAGAATGATTGTCAAAGTCCCATGAATCACAAAAATGAATGAATGGAAGTAAAAGGAAAAGAAAAAGAAAAATACAGCAAGTCTTTTTGATAGAAAAAGAGGTTCCACATAAGGCAAAATAATGAAAAACATGGTGAAAGAATGCCTGAACCTCATAAACTGCATCATTTAGTGCATTCCATTCTAGTTGTTGTACTCATTCACTCAAAAGAATTTCCTTCTCTTAAAAATCCACTTGAACTTTTGTCCTTCCTCGATCAAAAATTGAACCTAATCTAACCACATTTGTGACTAACAAAGCCCTTTTGATAGGTGGTTCATTGTATCTAGGCAAAGGAGATTGAGAATATGGGCAAGCATATGGTAAGGTGAGGCAAAATACATGAATTGAGAGAAACACTGAGCCTGAAAAATTAATGAGTGAAGAGTGAAACATTATACTATGAGCTGGATGATTTCTTTGCGTTGTGTGGAATGCATGAAACCTTGCTGGATTTTTGTTTCGGTTTAGTGGGACTTTACATGAAAATAATTTATATGAGTGTGATTGGTTTGTTGAATGAATCCATAATTTTGGAAAAATTGGAAGTGCCAATTGGAGTCTAAGATTGGAATGGAAATCTTTGAGAAATTTTTTTGGATAAATCCAGCCCTTTACATTCAATTTTCTTGAGTTTTGATTTACTTGAGGACAAGCAAAAGTTTAAGTTTGCGGTTGTGATGAATTCAGACTTTATAGATATTTTGTTTGGTTTTTTATAAAGTTTTATAGGAAAAATAGACTTAGAGATTGTAAATAACATTAAAATCTCATTTAGGTAAAAAAACAATATCTTTCTTAATTTTTGTCTTATTTCCATTAATTTCTGTGAATATATTTTACAATTTTGATCATTTGAATAATTGTGCAGGGAATTCTAGAAAAATTTCATGAATTTTTGGCTCTTAGGAAAAATATGAACTGATAGTAATCCCTCTCAGGTGCCAAAGTGATCACTCCAGGGAGCTAATTCCAAGGAGATAGGCCAGAGCAACCACTTTCAGAAGCAGTAGTGATCACTCCAGAAAGCTCTAGAATGAAGTGTCTGTGCATAATCACTCTCAGAAGTGATAGTGATCACTCCAGAAAGCTCCAGATTCAAAGTACTTGCATGTAAACACTCTCAGAAGTGAGAGTGATCACTCCAAAGAGCTTCAGGATGAAGAGCCCTGTGACACCCTTACTACTTATTACGCCATCAATATAAATATAATATTAATATAATCCAAGTAGTAAGAAAGCCACATGTATGAGTTTACGTCTGTTCACATTAATAGAAACTAAATACATCATCTGCACCAGTTATCCAAATACATATATACATAAAATCTGTCAAAATATACAGTCGTTCAGTCATATAAACATATGCACATAGCTGATTTACATACAAAATAAAGTGGGGTCACGATATCAGAGACAACAACAACAAAATGACCTCACAAGCTTTCTCCCTAGACTCATGATTATCAGAAATACCATTTCCTCCAAAAGTTAACAGTACTCTAGGAGTAAATGGAAAAGTGAGTCTCATGGGTACCTTGATGGGGATGGGGTATGCCTATGGGCCTGGTCCATTTCTATCTAACAAAAAGGTAATAGTGCCAGTATGGGTGAACTGTTGTCATTCCCAATCGTACGCCCATCTTCTTTCAGGATCATATCTGACCATGACGCTGAACTGGTATGGTGGTCGGGCCATTTGTGTCCTCACCTACTAAACATATTCACATACAACACACATAGCCACTAAAAGGGTGAGACAAACCCATTTCAACCAAAGTACAGTAGAAAACACGTCAAGATATTTACAATCATTATAGCAAATAGCAACAACTCAACACGTAATGTACATGCCATGTATGATTCTGTGCATCACCTAGTTAATTGCTATACTGACACATGCATGTGGGCCCAAACCATTTTCTTTTTCTTTTTCTCTTTCTTTCTTTCTAGGAAGGATCAAGAGTTCACTATCACCAACCATTCTTGGTCATAACCATCTCATTAGATAGTTTCAAAGATATAGCTCAACTGATTCTGAGAATCCATCAGGTTCTGTCAGGATAGTCCAGTTTTGCAGTGAGAACCGACAGCACAGGGTTGCGAGCCCTGGCCTTTGCCCAGCTCAATCACACCCGACTATCCCCAAGACTAACCTGGAGTCTCCCCTAGATTTCGTATACTTCCCATCCAACGCCATCATCATTACATGCTTATGATGCATGAACCTAATTTCAGTCTTTTAATTAGGTATTAAACATTTCTTTTCAATCAATAACAACATATGTTTCAAAATTTCACCAACAATCCGGCAGAGTTTGCTCTATAATTTAGATAATTCCAAATTTTCTTCTCTCTGCAAAACAGCCAGAAAATTCCAATATACTTCAAATTTTAAACAGAGTCTCACCACCACCACATTTCACAACTTTTCTTTTATTTCAATGGCTCTTAAATACCTTTTTCCAATTATCACCACATTTCAAAATACCCATTTAAAATAATACTTTCAAATGAATTAAAATCCTTTAAATTATTTAAATATGTATATAGGTATATTTTAAATATATAAAAACTATTAAATAAATTCTGATCAAACCACTTGAAATTAAAGAAGATTTTTTTTTAAAATATCTTTATTTCGCAATTCTCCAATTCTTTTCAACTTTCAACAGACCTTCTATATGCTCACTCCACATGAATGATAGTTCATTCCTCAAGTATTTTAGGTAATCAATTATTTATACTGAATTCAACAAACAATTATCATTGAAACATCATCACACATAAAATCAATTTCAAAAAGGAATATCAAACAACTGTACACTAAGTATGGAAATAATTATAAATTCCTTCAAATAATTCATATATACATAGCAAGGAATAAAACACCCATCTCCCAACGTTTTTCTACTATACCCGAGAAAATAGATATGTCCTCCCTTACCTTGAAGTGTATACCGATTTTTTTTCTGACTAACGATTTCTTTCCACCACTTCTCAAACCACGATCCTAACCAAATAGTCACACATAATCATGATCAATGTTAAGAGGCATTAATCACCCAACCTACTACTAGTGAGTTGAAACTATCATTTTCTAATCTTCGCAAAAAATGGCTTACGGGTCTTACAATTGTTTTCTATGATGTAAATGGAATACTATAAGCCTAAAGGTGATTAAAAATAATTATTTTCCCTTCATAACACTCTTGGGACAGCACCTCTAGACCAAGGGTTTTAAACCCCCAAATTTATTTTTAACAAAACAAAAAGCACCAAAATTATTTATTATAAAATATAGAAAGATTAAGCTAATTAAAACATAATTTAGAAACAAAATTTTTTTGGACAAAATCTCACCCTCATGACACTGTTCAGCACCCAAAAAGAGGGAGAAAATAAAAAAATTAATCGGTTAAAAGTGTTCAAAATGATGAAAATAGATGGAATATTAAAAAATTTTAATGAACTTACTTGGAAAATCAAAAGATTAGAGCCAAAGAAGTTTCAAATCTTTTGGAAGGAGAAGAGGAGCACTTACGGCAGCCAAGAGTGAATTGGATGAATTGATGAATTGATCTTATCTTAAATAGTAAAAATAATAATATAATATTAGAATTTTCACTAATTTTTTAATAATTAATTGAAATAATTAGATAAAAATCCCAAAATTTAAAAATAATCATGAAATATATTAAACATAATTATAAAATAATTTTTGACACTATTGATCCTTTAGTTGGTGTCCAAAATTTTTACACGAAATTTCTGCTTGAGCATATAACTAATATACGTAAAATTAACCAAAAAATCCAAAAATGCTCATTAATTACAAAAAAAATTATTTTTATATTCCAAATAATATTTATAAATAAAATATAAATTTTTTATAATTTTTATTATTATTATTGGTATTTTTTAAAATAAAATGTTATTTTTAGCATTATACAGCAATTTTAACCAATACAAATTGACACTTTTTGAAACTTAAAAATTTTAAAATTAAAAATTACCAAATATTTCTTAAAAATATACCTAACAATTTTGTCTAAAGCATCTCATGCTAATTCTATCCCATTTTTTTCCAAAAATCAAGTACTATATATTAACTTAGAACTATATTTATAAATTAATCGTTTAGCAAAAACGAGGATGTTACATCTCTTCTCCCCTCAAAGAAATTTCGTCCCCGAAATTTACGCACCTTAAGAAAAAAGGTAGGGGTGAGAATTCCTCATTTTGCTCTCTAGCTCCCACGTAGCATCTTCATCATCAGTTTGACTCCATACCACTTTTACAAGCAAAATGTCTTTTCCCCGTAGATGTTTTACTCGTTGATCCACAATACGTACGGGTGATGTTTCATAAGTAAGATTGTCCTTTAGTGGTATCATCTCAGGTTCAAGGACATGGGATGGATCATGGATATATTTTCTCAGTTGGGAGACATGAAAAACATTATGGAGATTAGAGAGAAACGGGGGTAAGGCAACTTGGTAAGCCACGAGGCCAATCTTTTTCAGAATTTGGTAAGGACCAATAATTTTAGGTGTAAGCTTTCGAGATTTCATAGCTCTTCCAACTCCTATGGTAGGTGTAACTTTTAGAAACACATGGTCACCTTCTTGAAATTCTAATGGCTTCCTTCTTCTATCATAGTAACTTTTCTGTCTACTTTGTGCCGTTCTCATTTTCTCTTGGATCATTTTAATTTTCTCCGTAGTCAGCTGAATCACCTCAGGTCCCAAAGTCAAATTCTCTCCTGTTTCATACCAACATAGAGGTGTTCTGCACTTTCGACCATATAACACTTCAAACGGCGCCATCCCGATACTTGAGTGAAAACGATTGTTGTAAGTAAATTCAATCAAATGTAAGAATTGATCCCAGATGCCTTTATACTCCATTACACAAGCTCTGAGAAGGTCTTCAAGCGATTGAATAGTTCTCTCTGATTGTCCATCAGTCTGGGGATAATATGCTGAACTAAATCTGAGCTTCGTTCCCAATGCCTTTTGTAACTTTTCCCAAAACCTTGAAGTAAATCTAGGGTCTCTATCTGATACTATGCTTGATGGTACACCATTTAGTCGTACTATTTCTTTGATATATAACTGGGCCAACTTTTCTAATGAATAACCAACATTAATGGGTAGAAAATGGGCAGACTTGGTCAATCTGTCAATAATTACCCATATCGCATTATGACTTGCAGATGTTCTCGGTAATCCACTCACAAAATTCATTGCAATACTGTCGCATTTCCATTCAGGAATATCCAAAGATTGCAACATCCCAGAGGGTCTCTGATGTTCAACTTTCGCCTTTTGACATACCAAGCAATATGCCACATATTCTGCTATGGCTTTTTTCATTCCAGGCCACCAAAATAATTCCTTCAAATCTTGGTACATCTTAGTGGTACCTGGGTGAATGCTTAATTTACTTTTATGGGCTTCTTCCAAAATCATCTTATGAAGTTCTTCATTTTGTGGAATACAGATTCTTCTTCGGAATCTCAAAATTCCATTAGTACCTTCCTGAAAATTTTTTTCTCTGCCTTGAATCATTAATGCTCTCTTCTCTTGTATGATTGCATCTTCTTGCTGAGCTATGCGAATCTGTTCTAAAAATTCACTAGTGACCTTCAATATTCCAAATTTAAGACTTTTTGAACTAAGTTCCATGGCCACATTTAGATCTCTAATCTACTCCACCAATTCCAATTCCCGAATCATCATAGTTGACACTTGTAAAGATTTTCTGCTTAATGCATCTGCTACAACATTTGCTTTTCCAAGATGGTATTGAAGTTCAAAGTCATAATCTTTTAAGAATTCAATCCATCGGCGCTGCCTCATATTCAATTCCTTCTGGTCAAACAGATACTTAAGACTCTTATGGTCACTAAAAACCTCAAATTTAGCACCATACAAATAATGTCTCCAAATCTTCAATGCAAAAACTACAGCAGCAAGCTCTAGATCATGCGTAGGATAATTCACCTCATGTGGTCTCAATTGCCTTGAAGCATAAGCTACTACATTCCTATTCTGCATCAACACACATCCTAATCCTTGCCTTGACGCATCACAATAAACTTCAAAATTCTCATAAGGGTTTGGAAGTATTAATACAGGAGCAGAAGTCAATCTATTCTTCAATTCTTGGAAATTATCTTCGCACTGACTAGTCCAAACAAACGGTTGTCCTTTGTGAGTCAATGTAGTCAAAGGCAATGCCAACTTTGAAAATCCTTCAATAAATCTCCGATAATAACCTGCCAATCCTAAGAAACTCCGGATCTCAGTAATTGTTTTTGGTCTAGCCCACTGTAAAACAGTTTCAACCTTAGAAAGATCTACAGAAATTCCATCTTTACTGATTACATGCCCTAAATAACTCACTTCTGTTAACCAAAATTCACACTTGGAAAGCTTGGCATATAACTGTTTCTTTCTTAAAATTTCCAATACCACACGAAGATGGTCTGCATGCTCCTCATGATTCTTGGAATATATTAGAATATCATCAATAAAAACAACTACAAAATTATCCAAATACGGATGAAAAATCCGATTCATGTAATCCATAAACACTGCAGGTGCGTTAGTTACACCAAATGGCATCACTAGGTATTCATAATGGCCATAGCGTGTTCTAAAAGCAGTTTTTGGAATATCTTCTTTTTTCACTCTGATATGATGGTAACCAGATTTCAAATCAATTTTAGAGAAAACTATTGCTCCTCGTAATTGATCCATCAAATCATCTATTCTTGATAGTGGATACTTGTTCTTAATAGTCACTTTATTCAATTGACGATAGTCTACACATAACCTCATTGTTCCATCTTTCTTCTTAACTAATAACACTGGAGCACCCCAAGGGGATACACTTGGACGCACAAACTGTTTCTCCAATAACTCTTCCAGTTGCTTTTTCAATTCAGCTAGTTCCAAAGGTGACATTCGATAAGGTGCTATAGAGATTGGTCCAGTTCCAGGGGTTAAATCTATAGTAAACTCTACTTCCCTTTCTGGAGGTAACCCAGGAATATCCTCCGAAAAAACTTCAGCAAATTCACAAACAATCGGCAAGTTCTCTATCGTAAATTCCTTTTCCCCTTTCAATGAAAGTAACATTATACACATTTGAGCTCCTTCTTTCAAAGAAGCATTGACTTGGTTGGCAGATAGAAATCTCAAATTTTCAGGAGATGATTTAACATGATTAGCAAAGACGATGGTTTTGTTATGGCAGTCTAATAGAACATGATTGGCAGACAACCAATCTACTCCTAGAATGACTTCTAAGTCAGTAAGGGGTAAACAAAACAAGTTTACAAAGAGGTCTTTGTTTTCTACTATTATGGGACAATTCAAACAAACCCTAGCAGTAATAATAGAATTACTACCAGGAGTAGAAACAATCAAATCATATGGCAAAACAGTAACAAGTAAATTTAACTGTCTCACACAAACTTCAGAAATAAAAGAGTGAGAAGCTACTAAATCATACAATACATTCAAAGTGTTCCCATTTATGAAACATTTACCCTGTATCATGGTGTCAGACTGAGATGCCTCCTCCCCAGTCATCGCAAAAACTCTCCCTTGAGTTCGTGGCCTTCCAACTTGATGGTTGTTCTTATTTTTGCTATCACCATCTTGACTGTTCTGGTTGTTGTTCTCTCGCTTCATCTCAGGACAATCACGAATGAAATGACCTTGCTTTCCACATCTAAAGCAAACGTAGCTCTTTTCTGTACACTCTCGAGCGAAATGTGGTCCTCCACAAATAAAGCACCGAGTACCACTGTTACCAACTCTATTGGAACTCCCGACAAAGTCTTGAAACCTTCCACCCCCTGACGAAGATCCTTGATACCTCTGTGATACTTGATAGGGTTTCCCTCTCCTTTGAGCATCTCCCCTTCTATTAGGATAATTCCGCTGTGGACCAAAACTTTTCCACTGCGTCTGTTTTGCCTTCGCATCATCCTCATAAATCCGACATCTATTCACCAGAGTAGGAAAATGAATAATTTCTTGATAGCCAATTGCAAGCTTAATGTCTGGACGTAACCCGTTCTCAAACTTAGTGCATCTAGAACGATCATCTCCATTATTGTTAAAGTAAGGGCAAAACTTTGACAGCTCATCAAACTTTGCAGCATACTCTCCTATAGTCATACTTCCCTGCTTCAAGTTCAGAAATTCAACCTCTTTCCTCCTTCTTAAATCTTCTGGAAAATATTTCTCCAGGAAACAACGCTTAAACGATTCCCAATTAATCTCCCTGCCTTCAGCTTCTATTTGCTGACGAGCATATCTCCACCAGTGTTCTGCCTCACCAACCAACATATATGTTGCAAAAGTAACCTTGCTTGCCTCAGGGCATTCCATAACAGCAAAAATCTTTTCAAGCTCCTCAATCCACAACTGAGCACAATCTGTATCAAAACCTCCTGTGAACTGCGAGGGGTTATTCTTACGAAAGGCCTCCAATCCATGATACCCAACTGGTTCAGTTTGCCTTTCTAGAACTCCCATCATTCGTTCTAATAATTGGTTCAAGATAGCATTACCTCTTCCTCGTCCAGCCATAGATTTCTGTACACACATATAATCAATTAATATCTTATACGTGAAGTAAAACTGAACAAACTAGGAATTACTCCACGCCCTAAATCTCATATCACCACTTTCTTTTGAAAATAGTAACATAAGAGCACACAGACAAGCATGACAAGCCTTTCCCCAGGCCTATAGGAACAAACTGCTCTGATACCACTAAATGTGACACCCTTACTACTTATTACGCCATCAATATAAATATAATATTAATATAATCCAAGTAGTAAGAAAGCCACATGTATGAGTTTACGTCTGTTCACATTAATAGAAACTAAATACATCATCTGCACCAGTTATCCAAATACGTATATACATATCATCTGTCAAAATATACAGTCGTCCAGTCATATAAACATATGCACATAGCTGATTTACATATAAAATAAAGTGGGGTCACGATATCAGAGACAATAACAACAAAATGACCTCACAAGCTTTCTCCCTAGACTCATGATTATCAGAAATACCATTTCCTCCAAAAGTTAATAGTACTCTAGGAGTAAATGGAAAAGTGAGTCTCATGGGTACCCTGATGGGGATGGGGTATGCCTATGGGTCTGGTCCATTTCTATCTAACAAAAAGGTAATAGTGCCAGTATGGGTGAACTGTTGTCGTTCCCAATCGTACGCCCATCTTCTTTCAGGATCATATCTGACTATGACACTGAACTGGTATGGTGGTCGGGCCATTTGTGTCCTCACCTACTAAACATATTCACATACAACACACATAGCCACTACAAGGGTGAGACAAACCCATTTCAACCAAAGAACAGTAGAAAACACGTCAAGATATTTACAATCATTATAGCAAATAGCAACAACTCAACATGCAATGTACATGCCATGTATGATTCTGTGCATCACCTAGTTAATTGCTATACTGACATATACATATGGGCCTAAACCATTTTCTTTTTCTTTTTCTCTTTCTTTCTTTCTAGGAAGGATCAGGAGTTCACTATCACCAACCATTCTTAGTCATAACCATCTCATTAGATAGTTTCAAAGATATAGCTCAACTGATTCTGAGAATCCATCAGGTTCTGTCAGGATAGTCCAGTTTTGCAGTGAGAACCGACAGCACAGGGTTGCGAGCCCTGGCCTTTGCCCAGCTCAATCACACCCGACTATTCCCAAGACTAACCTGGAGTCTCCCCTAGATTTCGTATACTTCCCATCCAACGCCATCATCATTACATGCTTATGATGCATGAACCTAATTTCAGTCTTTTAATTAGGTATTAAACATTTCTTTTCAATCAATAACAACATATGTTTCAAAATTTCACCAACAATCCGGCAGAGTTTGCTCTATAATTTAGATAATTCCAAATTTTCTTCTCTCTGCAAAACAGCCAGAAAATTCCAATATACTTCGAATTTTAAACAGAATCTCACCACCACCACATTTCACAACTTTTCTTTCATTTCAATGGCTCTTAAATACCTTTTTCCAATTATCACCACAGTTCAAAATACCCATTTAAAATAATACTTTAAAATAAATTAAAATCCTTTAAATTATTTAAATATGTATATAGGTATATTTTAAATATATAAAAACTATTAAATAAATTTTGATCAAACCACTTGAAATTAAAGAAGATTTTTTTTAAAATATCTTTATTTCACAATTCTCCAATTCTTTTCAACTTTCAACAGACCTTCTATATGCTCACTCCACATGAATGATAGTTCATTCCTCAAGTATTTTAGGTAATCAATTATTTATACTGAATTCAACAAACAATTATCATAGAAACATCATCACACATAAAATCAATTTCATAAAGGAATATCAAATAATTGTACACTAAGTATGAAAATAATTATAAATTCCTTCAAATAATTCATATATACATAGCAAGGAATAAAACACCCATCTCCCAACGTTTTTATACTATACCCATGAAAATAGATATGTCCCCCCTTACCTTGAAGTGTATACCGATTTTTTTTCTCACCAACGATTTCTTTCCACCACTTCTCAAACCACGATCCTAATCAAATAGTCACACATAATCATGATCAATGTTAAGAGACATTAATCACCCAACCCACTACTAGTGAGTTGACACTATTATTTTCTAATCTTCGCAAAAAATGGCTTACGGGTCTTACAATTGTTTTCTATGATGTAAATGGAATACTATAAGCCTAAAGGTGATTAAAAATAATTATTTTCCCTTCATAACACTCTTGGGACAGCACCTCTAGACCAAGGGTTTTAAACCCCTAAATGTATTTTTAACAAAACAAAAAGCACCAAAATTATTTATTATAAAATATAGAAAGATTAAGCTAATTAAAACATAATTTAGAAACAAAATTTTTTTGGACAAAATCTCACCCTCATGCCACTGTTCAGCACCCAAAAAGAGGGAGAAAATAAAAAAATTAATCGGTTAAAAGTGTTCAAAATGATGAAAATAGGTGGAATATTAAAAAATTTTAATGAACTTACTTGGAAAATCAAAAGATTAGAGTCAAAGAAGTTTCAAAGCTTTTGGAAGGAGAAGAGGAGCACTTACGGCAGCCAAGAGTGAATTGGATGAATTGATGAATTGATCTTATCTTAAATAGTAAAAATAATAATATAATATTAGAATTTTCACTAATTTTTTAATAATTAATTGAAATAATTAGATAAAAATCCCAAAATTTAAAAATAATCATGAAATATATTAAATATAATCATAAAATAATTTTTGACACTATTGATCCTTTAGTGGTGTCCAAAATTCTTACACGAAATTTCTGCTTGAGCATATACCTAATTTACGTAAAATTAACCAGAAAATCCAAAAATGCTCATTAATTATAAAAAAAATTATTTTTATATTCCAAATAATATTTATAAATAAAATATAAATTTTTTTATAATTTTTATTATTATTATTGTTATTTTTTAAAATAAAATGTTATTTTTAGCATTATACAACAATTTTAACCAATACAAATTGACACTTTTTGAAACTTAAAAATTTTAAAATTAAAAATTACCAAAAATTTCTTAAAAATATACCTAACAATTTTGTCTAAAGCATCTCATGCTAATTCTATCCCAATTTTTCTCAAAAATCAAGTACTATATATTAACTTAGAACTATATTAATAAATTAATCGTTTAGCAAAAATGAGGATGTTACAAGCCCTGTGCGTAAACACTCTCAGAAGTGAGAGTGATTACTCCAGAAAGGAAAAAATCTAAAGTTGCTGGGCGTAAACACTCCTGTTTAAAGAGTGATCACTATGGGCCATGTTAGACTTAGTATATATAGATTTTTAGAAATTAGGGTAGGGATCTTTTCATAATTTTTAGATTCTTTGCCACTTTGGGAGCATTTTGCAGAGCTTAGGATCTTTGGGTGACAGCTAAGGCCAATCTTAGGGTTTGATTTTCAATTTTCTCTTTACTTTCCTTTAATTCTTGCATTGATGTCATTGAATTCCTTTAACTTTCATCTTAATTTTGTAAGACCCATCCTCATGGAGGGCTAAACTTTCTTGTAATCCTTAGTGAGTTCATGGATTCTTGAATTCCTGGGTATGAATGTCAATATAATTCCCTTTCCTTTATGAATTTATATTCCCCAACTCTTTGAATTGAATTAATGTTTGAATGAGGGGGACATTGCTTAATTAACCCTAATTTGTTTTAATGAAATTCTTAACTTGGTTTGCTTAATCCTAAGTTAATTTCTAAGGTTGCATAATCTTAGGGAAAAGGGTTGGAGCCCATGTAAATTGCTTAATTCGTATTGGACTTTAAGGTTAATTCTTTCTTTTTGAGTTACCCTAATTCAGAGGAAGAGGAAAAGTACTGAATCTTGAGAGAGATAGGGATAGAATTACATGAACAAACTAAGGATTGCACATTTTATTGATTGAATTCATTAATTTCATCACTTGCCTTTACATTAAAATTGGAATCACATAAAAAACCCCTTGTTTTAATTGCTTTCATAGTAAGTGTTCACAAAATGTTCAATGTATGTTACAAACTAAAGTCATTAGAGACAACCTAGGTTTGCATCCTAGATTACTTAAATTTTTCTGCATATTTTGATGAAGGTTGACGATAAATCTTTTTGCAAATGAGAAAATTTTCGTTCATCAGTATGCATGACTGGATAGGCTGAAAAAAGACTAAGTGCCTAAGTGCAGGGCGTATTACTGGGCTGTTCTCACTGTAGTGAGGGGATTCTCGCTGTAGCGAGAGGGCCCTGGGAGGAAGGACTGAAACTGTCACTTTCTCACTGTAGCGAGAGACGTCTCGCTGTAGAAAAAGAGCGACAATTTGGGGTGCATTTCTGGGTGCAGTCACGCTGTAGCGAGATTCTGCAGAAAACAGGGTGCATTTTCGTCTGATATTTTTGCTGCAACGTGAGGGCGTGTCGCTGCAGCGAGCTGTAGCGAGAGTGTCGCGATTAGAGGGGTTTTAAAAGGGGGTTTAGGGTTTTGAGATTCATTTCTCAAATTCGCTCCCAAATCTCTTCAATTCTCTTGACCCAAAGTCCTATTCCATCGATAAATTGCCTCCAAAGCCGTTCGGGAGATCGATTAAAGGTTGAATCCGTGTGAAAATGCTTGGAAGTGAGTTTTAATGGTTAGGGTTCTATTTCTCATCCCCATTTCTCTATTTCTCGGTTTCTTGGGGTTCTCATGGAGTTCTTCCATGTGTTTTAGGCCGAAATCTGTGTAGGGAGCAGGTCCGTGGTCGAATCCGAGTGTGGGTCGTCAATCCAAGGTAAGGGGGGACTCTACCCTATCTCAATGTATTGTAATTCTTGTGTGTTTTGCTGATTAATGCAATGTGGCTGAGATAGAAGATAGAAATCGTGTGTTTGATGGAAATTGATATGCAATGTGATGAGGGATAGAATAATTGGACCCCGAAAGGGTGATTGTGTGTGATGGAATGCCATTGATCGATGAATTAATGAGATTGTGAATAAATGAAGGCTATGTGCCGTATGTTGTGAAATGAATGTAGGCCTAGTGCCGTGTATTTGAATGCAATGTGGGCTGTGTGCCGTGTGTAGGCATGATTATTGCATGTGTGAATGGAATATGTATGTGAATGGGGTGTGTAGCACTGTTGTAATGTGCTGTGAATGGTTCAGCAATACATTGGGGGTGTGGAAGATGAAGACGGTAGAAATACTTTGCGGAGGAGAGAGTGGTGAGGCCGGGGTAACCGGCGACCATTCATGGTGTAAATCTGTGATCACAGTTGGTTGGCGCGCATATGTATGGGTATATATATTGTACTTATGGACGTGAAATGCTGTCGATGCCGTGAGTGCATGGGTGTTACATTGACATGAGTTGTATGATAATGCTGCTTGTGATTGTGTTTGTTTAATATATTGGAAATGTTCTGGAGGTGAGACTCTATGTTGATTGTGTGTCTTTGGGTAGTGTAGAGTACTCACCCTTACATTTATTTTTCAGGTAATCAAGATGATCAGAACCAAACTCAGTGAAAGGGTGGATGGAACTGCTATAGGACTTAGAATATTATTTGAAAACTGTTGTATTTGAATAAGTCCTGTAGCAACTGTTTGATGAAATTTGTAACCCCTTTCTTTATTTGAAATGTTTGATTTGAAAGTTTTATTTGCTGCAAGTATCGAGCCTTACGCTTGGTTTACCTTTTTATTTTTTCTACTTATGTTATAATTTTTTTAAATAAATAAATAAACAAACAAAAACAAACAACAATTAACTATTGTATAACTGCATCGATTATCTTTCTTTACTTCATTTTTTGCATCCATACATAGTAGAAAAAAGAAATCAAGCTTTGCAGCGATAGATAGATGAGTCTTATGCTAAGAGGAGAAGGCAAAACCTGGTCTAGCAACAGAAGACAGCAATATGGCAGAAAAATGAGATTTCTCTTCCTCTCTGATTTCTTCTTCTATTTTTTGTTTATTTTCTTTTACTCTATTTTCATCTCCTTCCTCTATTCTAAATCTTCTGCTTCTAAAATTTTTTGCTCCCTCTCCGAAAATTAGTTGTCGCCTCCTCTCTAGGGATGACAATGGATAAAGTACCCGATGGGCACCCGCAAAATTTACCTACAATGGGTAGAGTATTTACACGTTATATAGGTATGGGTATGGGTGTGGGTAAAAACCCGTAAATTTTAATAGGGATGGGTGCGGGTATGGGTATTTAAGTACCCACCCTGCCCATACCCGCATATATATATATATATATATATATATATATATGTTTCAACAATTATGTATTGAATTTTTTGTATTGTTATATTACTTATGTGAAGTTATATAAGATTAATATAAAAATATATTTAATAATAAAGTAAACCAAAAAATTTATTTTGGTTTATATTTTTAATAAAAAATTTATTTACTATTTTATATCATTTAATTAGGCTAATACAATTTAATTATTACATAGTTAATATGAGATTGACTTTTTTTTAAATATTATTTATATATGATACACATAAAATATTTTTCACACAAATATTTTTGTTAATAAAATTATATTGATATTTAAATCATAAAATGAATGATAAAAAATAAATATATTGTAAATATTTTATAAATTTTATAATCACCTACTATTACTATAAACTTATTATTTATTAATAATATTTAAATTTTATTTTTTATATTTTAATTTAAAATAATATTTTTCTATGAAACATATGTATTACAAGCACAACTATAATATATTGAATCTAAATAATATTATTCTTACTATTTATTCACATTCAAAGAAATTTTTGAAAAGATATAAAATATAAAATATTATTGTTAATTTTATTTGTTAATTTTTTCTTCAGATAAAAAAGTAAATTTTTTTTAATATACAAATATATTTCTTTATTATAAGATTTTATTGTGACCATTTATTTTTTATTCAAATTCTTTCTTTTAAAATTTATATATATTATAAATATTTAATTCATTAAAATAATTTTTTAAAAATTTGTATCTTTGACAAAATACTTTCGTATAGTATATGAGTTAAAAATATTAGTATTAATATATATATATATATATATATATATATTAATTATATTATATTATTTTAATTAAATCTATTATTTTTCTTACAATTTCAAATTTAAAAGTTAAAAAAAATATTTTATTGATCCACTTTTCGTGTTAATACTTGAACTTCTCTACTTTAACTTTATTCTCATTCTCAATGTCTGTCTCATTAAAACCTAACAAGTATAAAACGTTATTCATTAGAGTTAGTTGTCAATACCGCCACAAGAGGTCATTAAGTGATCCCACACGAAGGGACACATATTATGTAAATCTATTTTGTTGTTGCTCTGATATTCCCGGTCGATTGAATCTCACACAAGATAGGGTTATCACTGACAAAAAATTTGTGTGTTTAGTTTCGCTTATTGTTTCTAAGAATTTTAGTTTAGAAAATTATTATATTAAGATACATTTAGCACTTATGATCTTTGAATATTTGTTTTTCTATCTATGTTTATACTTTGTTCGGCAACTACATATTAAATTTTTTGTATTATTATGCTACTTATGTGAAGTTATATAAACATATTTTTCTTTATAAATATATTTTTTTCAAACAAGCGCGGGTAATGGGTACAAGATGGGTATGCGGGTACCCAGAGGGTCCGGGTACGAGGATTAATGTTCATACCCACGCCGGTATAGGACTGTGTATGGGTATTTTTTTTAAAACGTGGGTATAGAGATGGGTACTATAGTACCTTACCCATACCCTACCCATTACCATTCCTACTCCTCTCTCCTCTCCCCTTTTTTTTAAAATATTTCGCAGCTCTTAAAATTTTTCTCGTTTCTGAAAAGTTCCTCATCTCAAATCCCTTACTTGCGTATTTATATGGATTGTTTAGGATTTTCTTGCAAAGAGCTAAAAATTCTGAGTATTTCCATTTCCATGCTTAAAAGATGTTTAATATTGAGGTATAGTGCTGGGCTTTCTTTTTCCAAACCAAATTCTTTTTCTTTTAAATTTTTTATTTTTTTGTAAAACGATTTTATTATTTTATTTTTTATTATTTTTAAAAAAATTTGAAGGCAAGGTAAAAAAATTGATATTCACACCAATGTAGAAAATATTTTTTATATCGATTCCTTTAAGAACTGCGGTAAAAAATTGTGTTTCAGTTTTTTTTTTATTTCTTTCAACATCGATTGTGACTTATAACTGAAGTAGATAGTGTTTGTGACTCTATTTTTTACTCATGAATAATTACTTTTCTCGCGTCTACTATACAGAGCACTCTGTAATCGGAGTGTGCATGTACTAATTTCACATAATTATCTGGAGTGTAAAAATTATTTCCAAAAAAAATGAGATTGTTCTATAAAGTTACCTACTTTCACTCTTTAAACTTATCTCTAATAAGAGTGATTATATTGTTTCGGACTGCAACTTCAAAAACGTAATACAACGTAATGATTTAAAATCAAGATATATATCTATAAACATGGAAAATAACTTTCGTACACGGATTCATTTAGTTACGGATAATTATAATTATAGGTGACATTTAACTAATCTATTTATATATTAATTATTTTTTTGGTAAAGTATATATTAATCATTTAATTTAATCATATATTTTAAATAATATGCCTAATTTTATAAATAAAAATTAATAAAGAAGTGAATTGGGTCAACATTTATTCTTGAACGGTGAATGAATAATTCAACACACTGCATGTTCAATGATTTTACTCCAATTAAAATATGCTACCTAACAAACGAATAAAAGGTGAGTATCTTTTTAGAAAAAAGGGGATGTTGAACTACAAAGTACAAGAGAAATTGCAATTATGACCATAACTTTTAAGGCATCTTCTTGTAGAGACATGCAGAGAAGTGCATTATTCAAATCAAACTCAGCCTCAAAACTTGAGAGGAGGTGGTCGCCCATAAGGGTTCGGTGGAAATATTGGTGGTTGAGGTGGATCATTGATATTTACCGGGGGTTTGATTGGTGGTGGAGGTGGGTGACCGATTTCTGGGGGTTTGATTGGTGGTGATGGTATCATATGTTTGTCTAATTGATCGAATGATAATTTGGTGTTGGGTTCATCTTGTTCTGGAGGCTTGGTTGGCATTGCAGCAAGGAATTGCATGATAACTGCAAGGAACAAAATGAGCATGATGAGTAAATTGGACATCTTTTGAGTTTTTCTTTAATTGTGATGAAGCACGTCACCAACAGCATCATATACTCCCTTTTATACTAGTTTGAGATACCCTTTGTATGATCTCAACTTGTTCTCATGTTAGGTGTGAAAAAGAGCACAATTTGTCAAGATTAGAAAATATTGTTTGGCCTGTGAATTTACCTTATGTCTCTTGTGATTAATGTTGTATTTATTATTACAAAGAAATTTCTCTGAAACTTGCATATATTATTTAAATAATTTTTCATGTTTAGGATGGGGAGACGAAAATTGGAAAATCTTACTAGTATTTGCCAAGGTGAGAAAGGGAAGGACATAGACATGTGAACTCGTTTCCGTTTGGTAGAATTGTGTATACTCAATGTCGTGTAAATATTAACTGTGTTATAAGTTTTATAATTATAAAGATTTATTTATTTTAATATACAATTTTAATATTAAAAAATTTTCATACTTTTTTAGTTTTTTATTAAAAAATAGTTATATCCAGTAAAATAATTTAATATTTTAAATTTAAGAAAATTTATCTCATATATAACATTTCCATTCAACATATATCTAAAAACGTGTGATTTTGCAACCCTTGAATTCGATGATGAAGCTAATTTGTTTCTATAAGAGCCTTCATCAGGCATGTCCAATAGATAGCATGTTCACCAAAATCAATACCAGGGAATTTTTTAGATATTTTGAACTTGAAATGAGTTTTTTGTGAAGAACATCGCTGAGGAATTTTGGGGATCGACTACATAAGGTGGATCTATCACCAAATTTTGATTAGTCAATATGTTTACTTTAAAGGGCATTTTGATTTCTTTTAAAATCTTTAGAAATTTGGTTAACTTTTCATGCATAAGTCTTCTTAAAAATACTTTTAGAAAATAAATATTCTCGAAAGAAATTTTTATGAGATTAACAAAAATTTAAGATTATTAGAAGGATAAAAAAATTAGTTATAATATAAAAATAAATTTTGTTGAGAAAAACTATATATTTTCTTAGAAAGGTTACTTCACACATAGAATTAAATTAATATAATATTGTACAAGAATGAACACTCTAATATTGGGAAAAAAAAAATCATGGTTATTGTTTAAAGACGATCTACATATAATAATATATGAAATTTCTAACCGAACAAACTTTTCTTATAATCACCTTATGACATTTTTTTTATACAATACATCCACACTCCAAAGCAACTACCTAATCAACATCTTATAACACTCTAAAATAAAATTATAAAGAAGAAAATTGAATATAAACTTAAAGTGTTTTGAATTGGTGACATGCCACAAAGAACTTGAGGTCAAAATATAACTGATTTTTTTCTTCCTTCACAAACAATGTTGGACTTATTTCAAGATATTATATTTAAACTCACTCCAACAATTTCTAGTTTAATTGAAATAAGTATTTTTTGTCTATATCAACAATCATAGTTCAAAACAATTATCATATTTTACTTTAAAGAGTATAATGTATACTTTGTACAATGTCACTTAATATGCTCGCATACTATCACCACACACCTTATATCAATATCAATCAATGCTTATGTGTTATTACCACACATCTTATATCAATGTTAACCAATAACCATGTATTATTACCACATATCTTATATTAATTTATCTATATCTAACTTCATAGTATCATATCCCACCAAATCAAATCTCATCTAACCTTCAACTCTAATATCAATTGTTAGAAAGATACATATTTTGTTAGAAAGCTTCCTTGAAATAGGAAAATAAGTTAACATAATTATCACATAAGAATTGATGCAAAAACTTTAAATTAAAGGAAACAACCACAATCATTGTCTAAGAACAACCTAAAAATAACACTAAAAGTTTTTATAACTCAAACTTTTCTCATAATGACCTCATGGCTTCGATACATTTATACTCCAAAATAACGACCTGATCTGTATTTCACAATACTCTAAAATAAGAGCATAAAGAATAAAGTCATATAAAAGTTTAAAGTGTTTTAATCTAGTGCAGATTGTTACAAATAATTTGAGGTCAAACTTTAATTTTGGCTTCTCTTTTGTTTTATAAACTTATTCAACATGAGACTTATTTTAAGATATTTTATTTTAATTAATTATAATATAATTATACTACAAATTTAAATTTAATTTATAATTTCTATCAATTTTATTATTTTCTACCTAAACCGTTGTTACTATCATGACAATATAATTAAAGATTACTTGAAGAGTTATCATCATTAAAATTTTATAATGTGTGGTTTTTTGAAGCAATCACTTGCATGCATAATGGCATAACTGGTATTTAAAAATAACTTTAAAGAGTAGTTAATACATAGTTACTCTAAAAATAATTTAGAAGGCAATTAGTTGGTAACTGTTGTAACATCCTAATTTTTATTTCCTCTATGTTCATATGTGTTAGTACGATATATTTTTTTTCAATGGTAATTCAATGCATTTTGCAAAATTTTACAATGTTGATTAAATAAGTTTGGAGATAAAAGTACTTGTTTTTATTTCGTTAAAATAATTTGCCTTTAAATATGTTTGATTTATTTTTGAAAGATGAGATTTTCTAATACTTTGAATTATTTAGAATCCCTTAAGTATAATTGATTTCCAAATTTCATAAATACCAACAAAGGTGGTGTAGTGAAGAATAGACTAATCCTTTCTCTTGGACATAAAGGACTTAGGTTCAAGTCATACTAAGCTGAATTTTTAGGTTTAGCAAGGTTTTTCTTTTAGATTTTTAAGTGTGTGAAAAGTCCATGATGCCCATGCATGATTTTAACATATGTGGCAATGAGATTTCATTACACGCTCACTCTCCTTTCCTGGCCGTGAGACACCTTAACTCTCACTCACTCACTCACAGTCTTTCTCTCATCTTCCCCCTCCCCCCATAGCAAGGTAAAAACACTCTTTCATCTTTCTTTCTCAATGTTTTCACCAATCAAAGAAAGGAGATGAAATTTTTTTCACCTCCTCCATGAAAAAGCATGGAGCTTTCTCCGTCCAGCCACTGTGTGAGTCAATTTTGACCATATGAACGTATTTTGTTTGGCCTAACCTCTGCATATTTGGATTGTGCAGTGAAAAATCTTTCAAACGCAAGTGGTTTCACTCAAAACGGACATCAAACTCACAAGTTATAGTGAAAATAGTGAGATCACTCCTTGTTCTACATTTTCAGTGTTTCAAAAGTAAAGGAGACTTTTTTTTCTCATTTCTGTGATCTCCAAAACCTGACATGCAATATCCATATGTATTATTTCCAGAATTATCTTTCCAATGGTGTATCTTGAGCTCGAATCCGACATCGTTTGCCCCTTCATCGCTTACAATATGTTAGCACCTTTATTTTTACATTTTCTGCAAAAATAGTATAAAGAAATATTCTTTACGCCCTCTGTATAGAGTTGTTTCAACCCAAAAAAATTATTTTCATAAACTACATGAAAATAGCTTTCCAACGCCTATTTTTACGTTAATTTTGGACTTCATTTGAGTACCTTACGAAATGAATTACAAAAATGGTGTAAAGCTGAAAAGCCTGCGTGACTAGCAGTGAAGTTTGATTTTTCTGCACTTTCCTGTGCTTCAAAACCGGATTTTTAAAAGTTGATTTTGATCCTTAGGATCTTAGCTTTCTAATAAAATTTGTGGATCGTTATTTGGACTTTGTTTGAATCCGCTTAATTTTACAAACATTGCACAAATATGAAATTTTCTGATTTTCTGCAATAAGTGCATGGCTATTGCTGAATTTTTTAAAAAAATACTAGCTCTTGGCCATTTTGGCTCAAAGGATTCTGATAAACTCCTCCTTGAACTAACTGGGAGTTTGGCCATGGTTTCATCTTTGAAACCTTGAGTTCAATAATTGAATCTAATGACTAAAAGTAAACCTTTATAAAAACTTTGTTTTCTTTCCTTTTGAAAGTAAATGAGTAGTGTAACACTAGCCGGGTAATGATTGGAACTCAAGAAAAGAGATGAAGCCAGTGAGCTTGGAATCCTTAGAGAAAGTGCATTGAGGCACGAATATAAGTACTTGCCAATTCTTTGTATATATGGTTCTAAATAGTTGATGAAATGATGTGAAATCCTAAATTTGGCCAGTGCCCGTATGCGTGATTAAGGGAGTGAAACTCCAAAAGTGTGCATGACTATTCAGAAGGCAAATATGTACGAAATCCCACTCCCTTGTGAAGGAAGTCACGAGGTTATTTTATAACTGTTGTTAGTCAAAGATAGGGAGGACCTCAATGTTTAGGGGATTTAATGGAGTTAAGTGACTTACCAATAACCCTATAAGTGTCCTAGGTTTTGGAATTCTGGCTGGGAGTCTCCATGCGATGCTCCTTTGTCTTTGACTTTCTCCTGAGGCTTATCTTGTTGGTCAAGCTAGATCAGTCAGTGGAGGTTTGAGTCCCCACCATACATGCAAAATGTAGGCTAGCTAGTGAAACTCCTAACAACTTCCAAACAATAGGATTGTTATGGATCCAAAGTCACATAAGCATGAAAATGAGATTTTACCAAACCAAGAGTTATCATTTGCATTAATCATGCATTATAAAATTAGACTTGCATTTTGTTAGATTGTAAAAGTTACAATGGTATTAATGTGATGTATGCTTGTACTTACTTTGTTTTGTTTCTTTCTGAAGGATATTTACTTGAAAATATAACTCACTCTTTCTTTTCTTTGTTGAAATATGTTGTGGTATTCGACATTTTCTTTTAGTGTTCAAAGATCTTGAGGATGGCCTCTCTCCGTCTTATTCTCCACATTGCGCTCAATTTGAGAAGGATCCTTCAGATACCAAGGAGATAAAGGAGGACTGTCGCAACCGGGTGGTCGCAATGGTATAGCAAAAAACGTTTTCAAGAAAATTCAGAGGAGTCTCCACCAAAGTTTATTTTAAGAAAACCTTAGAAAAACTTTTAAAATAATATGATCGTTGAAACCAAAATGAGTTCTGGAGTCATTTACGTGTAGGGAAGGTATTAGCACCCTACAACGTCCGTTTAAAAATGATTACCTTAAATTAATTATGCAAATTAGTTTTAATTTTGAAATATATTTGTTTAACCCCTAAGCATTAATTCTTTTATTTTAGAAAAAAGAAAATTATTTATCAAAAGTTAACTAGTATCTTAAAAGGGAAAAAAATTATCTTGAAAATTATTTGACTTGACGGGTCTAGTTCCCGTTCCTACATATCCCCGGTGCAATGGAGAACTCAAAGCCACATAGTTCTATCTATAAAAATTATGAGTTGGTTGATTAAAATTAAGTTTACTAAAAGAAGATTTATTTTGGAATTAAAATTATTTTTGTAATATTATAATGTTTAGGATACAAGATAACGCGGTTATACATGTACTCTACAATAAATAATACAGAAGGTGAAGGAAGATCACACAACTATATTGTAAATTGTTAAAAAATATTTTTTTTACTTGTAAATAAAATATTTAAATTTATATTTGCATTATGATTAATGTTTGAAAGAGAATTTAAGATAGCATAAGCTATACATAAATCTCTTATAATTCTTGGACAATCAAATGCAATGTAAATCACACATCGATGTTGTAATAAAATGTATAATAAAATGAAGAAATAAATTTAATTTATCAAAAATAATAACTTAATTTTATTTAGTGAGACAAATAATATTTAAAAAGAGAAATGAAAGTGTCTTTAAATTAATTGGTAAAGATGATTATTTAATTAAGAGATATTAAAAAATATCAAATAAGCTTGTATTGTATGAGATCAAAGGTAACGTTAGTACAGAAAGATCTTAACGATTTAAAACGTATAAAGATAGAGACACTATACAATAACGTTATAAATCGTTGCACTCAAATAATTATTTAAATTAATTTAATACATTAATTAATAATTTCATAATCAAAAGAAAAATACATAAACGATCTATATTTGATCAAAATTATTTATTTAATTTATTAAAGTTAAAACATATTAGATTTTTATTGCATAAGACTTAGGTAACGTAAGTACACATAGGTCTTAACAATTTATAACACATGACGATAGATAAACTATACATTTGTATTATAAATTGTTGCATTAATTAAATTATTTAATTAATTAATAAATTATATTTAAATATAAGACAAAAATAAGAAATAAAAATAAAAAATAAAAATGTTTAAGAGAGTACGATAATAACAAACAAAAAAAAAATATTGTACTTTGCCTTTCATAAATCATATACTATTATGTTGTATGAGTGTTAATTAAGTATTTACATATGTGCCAAAGAAATACAGTATATCTTCTCCAAAAAAAAAAAAGGTAATGTTATTCTTTTATTTAAAAAAAAAATAACCAACACATTATACACAAAAGCTACAGTAAAAATATAAAATTTATATCAACACATTATACAAAGTGCAGTAAAATGTATAAAATTTATATTGGATGGACATGTATGCAAACTAACAGCTTATAAAAAAAATTTAAATAATTTTATGAGAGATAAGTATCTAACATATTTATTAAGTAAGTTTAAATTAATAAATTAATCATTTATTAATAAAAAAAGGTCTCATAAAAAATTTGCATTTATTTAAAGCCTTAAAAGAATCATCTTAACACAGAAATCAAATTATTCAAGAAGTAATCCACTACAAAACAAAAATAATGAAAAAAATAAAATAAAAATGAAAACACTTCAGCCACATCATATTTTCAAAAGGGTAGACATTCATTGATACAAAGCAATCTGCATACGCTATTCATTGTGTAAAAAAAAACCATGTCCATCAAAATATCTAACATTTAAAAGTTGGTCAGGGGTAATGATTCTCCGTTCCAAATAAAGATTCCCTGTATATTACTCACATGCAGAATAATTCTAAATCATAACATATAACACCGTAAAGATTCATTTAAGCTAGTAAGTATGTACGAACTTCAAATTGCTGATGTTTAGTAGATATAAAGGCAAACCAAAAATTTAAATGAAATATGAAATAATAGGAAAGAAGAAAGAAGCAACTACCAGTAACTATTAGGTTGTGACACAATAGAATGCAAAGGATAAAGAGTTGCCTCCTTTTTGCCGAAACTACCCTTCAATTTTTTTTCAGCCCCATCTCTCTTAGTTCTCCTCTCTTTTTATTGTTAGAGTTTTCATAAAATGCCAAAAATCTGAAAATTTCCCTTTTTATGTATAAAGTAACATTGGTTTAAGAGTTTAATTATTTATAATATTTCATTTTCCTTTTAAGAATTAATTCTAAATTTTTCCTATTTTATTAAGACAAATTTTTGTTTTTTCTTAAAATCCTTTGTTTCTATTCCCCTTTTGTAATATTAAAATTCAGATTTTTTTTTTGAAATCAAAAAAATTTTAAATCAAAATTTTAGTATTCACAGTTGCCACTCTTTACTCAGTTTTTATCGAATAATATGTATGAACAAGTTTCATATTAAGTAATAAAAATTGAGTAAAGAAGTGAACCAATTTTGGTTTAAAAATGATAAGATACATAAAAGGGAAAAGACAACATGAGAAGCTATCAGAGAAACCATGATTCATGATGGTTTGTGTTTAATAAATAATAACAAGAATTATGAGACAACATTAAGCTTTGACTAAAAATCAAGGTTGCAAGGCAGATAGTGGCCTTAAGCAATAGGATAAAAGATGAAAAATGCCACTCAGGTTCTGAACTTTAATTGAAAGGTAAAAAATGTGAGTAAGGTTCTGGGTTATAATTGAAAAGTAAAAAGTGTCAGTTAGATCCTGGGCTTTAAAAGAAAAGTAAAATGTGTCAGTCAAGTGCTGGGTTTTGATAGAAAAATAAAATGTGCCAGTTTGATTCTGGGTTTTAACAGAAAAGCGAAATGTGCCAGGTAGGTTCTAGGCTTTGACAGAAAAGTGAAATGTGCCAGGTAGGTTCTAGGCTTTGACAGAAAAATAAAATGTGTTAGTTTGATTCTGAACTTTGACAGAGAAAAGAAAGGTGCCAGTTTGGTGCTGGGCTTTGACTGAAAAAATAAAATGTGCCAGTCAGGTTCTGGACTTTGACATAATAGTAAAAGGGTATCAGTCAGATTCTAGGCTTCGACAAAGAAGGGAAAAGTGCCAGTCAGATCCTGGACTTTGACAAAAAAAAAAATAAAATGTGTCAGTTAGGTGCTGGGCTTTGAGAAAATGCGAAAGGTGTTGTCAAGTTTTAGGCTTCAACAAAAACATAAAGGGACTTGGACAAGAAAGGTAAAAAGAAAGACAGAAAAATAAAAGGCCGATCATGTTTTGGATTGCAAAAGAAAATAAAAGTACAGTCAAACTCTGAACTTTAGTAGTAAAAATAGGACAGAAAAATAAAGATATCAGTTAGCTTCCAAATTTTAATGAAAGGTGAAGAACTCAGTTATATCATAGACTTGGACTGAACATAAAAGTTGTAAGGCAGATAATGAATTTAAATTAAATTTCAAAAGGTGATAATAGATAAAAACAAATGCATGCTAATGTGATGATGCAATTGCATAAACTTGATGAATGTTAACACTTGGAATGAAGTTTATTGAATGATGAGGTCAAATGCAATAATGATACTTATTAAATCAAAACAAACTCTATCCTCTTTTTTTTTCAGGGATTGTAATTCTTCCAACCTTATTGAAACATGAGCGTCAAGGTTCATGAATGAGTAACTTTTTCAGTTTACATCAATTCTTTCACGAAATCTGAAATCTAAGCTGAGCGAAGCATCAATAAAATTGGACTGCCATTTATTTTTGAATCGACAAGAGGAGTCAACTTCTTCTGTCACGCTAAACTTATCAGGTGATTCATCGAACTTACTGTGTAGCTTATTATTGTAATCGTATTTTCTTATTACCCTTTTAACAGTTTGCATGTTTCCTTTTAGTATACAATTGTTGAAATGACAATAAAAATTCTATTGAAGTAGTTGAGTAAACAAAGTGGTGTATATAAGCTGAATGGAAGGTGACAAAAGTCAAAGATAAATATTTTTAGAACATAGGATGACTGTAATAAAGAAATGGTGAATTTACAAAGAAGACTTATGACATGAGTAACGAAAATAAATAAATAAATATATCAAAAGATCAGAATGACTATAAAAATAGTGAAGTATTATGCCGATTAAGTGACATCTTCCAGATGAACAGTGCTAATCTCTCATGTAAATTGATCATCCATTAACAAAACTACCAAAATAAAATTGCCCCAGTATGGTATTTTGATTTCATCTTCCATTTGATTAAACTTCAACCTCTCAAAATTGCCCTAATTTAGTATTCCAGTCCATTATGTTTTCCAACTTGAACCATTTTCTTGCAACTGAAGTCAGTGCACTTCTTAAACCGCCCTTTCAGGTTTTCAGTTCAATGTAGTATTTATTTTACCTTAATTTTTGCATGAGCCGCTCTTTCGAGTTTTCAACTCACTAGGTCGCTCTAACTTTTGCCTAGGTGACCCTTTCGGGTTTTCAACCTCGAGCTGTTTTCTTTTTTTCTTTTTCTTATTTTCTCTTTTTTTTAATTATAATTTTTAAGCATAATATTTTTTGGCAGCATCAGAATTAATGGGGTTTGGAAGATCTTGTCCATCCATGTTTGTGACGATTAGAGCCCCTCTTAAGAAAGCCTTTTTCACCACGTATGGTCCTTCATAATTCGAAGACCACTTGCCATGATAATCTTTCTACATTGGCAAAATCTTTTTGAGCACCATATCTCTCTCACTGAATTCTCTTAGATGAACCTTTTTATCAAAAGCCTTCTTCATCCTTCTCCGATATAGTTGACCGTGACATAACGCATTCAACCGTTTTGCTCAATGAGATTCAATTGATCAAAACGAGATTGCACCCATTCTGTTTCCTCCAATTTGGTCTCCATTATTACTCTTAAAGAGGGAATTTTGACTTTAATAGGAAGTACTGCTTCTATTCCATATACCAAAGAGTATGGAGTTGCCCCGGTTGAAGTACGAACTGAAGTTCGGTATCCATGCAAGGCAAATGGCAGCATTTCATGCCAATCTCTGTATGTCACTACCATCTTTTGGATTATTTTCTTAATATTTTTATTGGCTGCTTCAACTGCTCCATTCATCTTTGGGCGATAGGAAGAGGAATTATGATGTCAAATCTTAAAATTGTCACACAATTTTTTCATTATTTTGTTGTTCAAATTAGTGCCATTGTCTATTATCAACTTGCTTGGGAGGCCATACCGACAGATCAAATCCTTTTTAATGAATCTCACCACCACATTTCGGGTCACACTAGCATATGAAGCAGCCTCAACCCATTTTGTGAAATAATCAATAGTAACTAGAATGAAGCGGTGACCATTAGAGGCTTTAGATTCAATGGGTCCAATAACAACAATTCCCCACATTAAAAAAGGCCAGGGCGATGATAAGACATTCAAATTTGTTGGGGGAACATTAATATTGTCAGCATATGTCTGGCATTTATGACATGTCTTCACATAACGAAAGCAATCAGTCTCCATGGTCAACCAATAATATCCAACCCTTAGAATCTTCTTTGCCATGGCATGTCCATTGGCATGAGTCCTAAATGAACCTTCATGAATCTCTTCCATGATCTTTCGTGCTTCTGAAGCATCCACACATCTAAGCAGAACCATATTATGATTCCTTTTGTAGAGAACATCTTCATTCAGAAAGAAACTCATTGCTAACCTCCTCAATGTCATTTTGTCATTTTCAACAACATTTAATGGGTATTCTTGGTGTTTTAGGAAATTTTTAATGTCATGATACCAAGGTTTACCATCAGATTCTTCTTTAACCATTTGATAATAGGCAGGATGATCAAGCTGTTGCATCTTTATGAACGACATGTCTTCTTCTTGACTCACTACAAACATTGATGATAAAGTGGCTAAAGCTTCAGCCAATTGATTCTCCTCACGAGGAATATGCTGGAAAGTAATTTCATCGAAATACTCCACCAATACTCTAATATAGGCTTGATAAGGGATCAATTTGGCATCACAAGTCTTCCATTCATCTTTCAGTTGGTGGATGACTAAGACTGAGTCACCATACACCTTAAGAATTTTGATCTTTGACTCTATAGCCGCTTGAATTCCCATAGCATATGCTTCATTTTCAGCTATATTATTTGTACAATCGAATGATAATCTAGCTATGATCGGGATATATTGCTTCTCTGGGGAAATCAGTATAGCACCAATCTCATATCCAAGTGCATTAGAAGCACCATCAAACATCATGACCCATTCATCTTTTGCTGAAGTTTTTTCTTATTAAACAACGCCATTATATTGTCATCAGGAAATTCGTATTGTATTGACTGATAATCATTCACCGGTTGATGAGCTAGGAAATCTGTGAGAGCACTGCCTTTGGTTGCTTTTTGAGTAACATAGACAATATCATATTCTGACAGTAGGACCTGCCAACGAGCAATCCTTCCAGTAAGGGCTGGTTTCTCAAAGATGTATTTGATTGGGTCCATTTTTTACACCAACCAAGTCTTGTGACTCAACATATACTGCCTTAACCTGCGAGCTGCCCAAGCCAAGGCACAACAGGTTTGCTCCAACAAAGAGTATCTAGCTTTATAATTAGTGAATTTCTTGCTCAAATAATAAATGACATACTCTTTCTGACCCGATTCATCATGCTGACCTAAAACACATCCCATGGATCCTTCTAACATTGTCAAATATATAATAAGCGGTCTCCCTGGCACTGGCAGCACTACTATCGAAGGATTTTGTAAATACTGCTTTATCTTCTCAAAAGTTTCTTGACAATCTCCATTCCATTCCATCGGCTGATTTTTCTGTAACAACTTAAAAATTGGTTCATAAGTGACAGTTAGTTGGCATATGAATCGAGCAATATAATTCAGTCTCCCAAAAAATTCGTGAACCTCCTTTTCAGTGCGGGGAGGCAGCATTTCAATGATTTCTTTTGCCTTGTCAGGATCAACCTCTATTCCCTTTTGACTGACTATGAATCCCAATAACTTGCCTGATTTCACCCCAAAGGTACATTTGGCAGGATTCAATCGTAATTTGAATTTCCTCCACCGCTCAAACAACTTGTGTAAATTTACAACATGGTCTTCTTCGGTCCTTGATTTATCAATCATATCATCCATATAGACTTCAACCTCCTTATGCATCATATCATGAAATAACGTCACCATCGCCCTTTGATATGTTGCCCCAGCATTTTTCAAACCAAAAGGCATGACCTTGTAGCGAAAGGTACCCCAAGATGTAATGAATGTAGTCTTCTCCATATCCTCTTCAGCCATTTTGATCTGATTATAACCCGAGTAACCATCCATAAAAGAGAAGAATGAATGTTGAGCTATATTATCTACTAGCTTATCAATGTGAGGCAATGAAAAATCATCTTTAGGGCTGGCTATATTTAGATCCCGATAGTCAACACACATCCGAACCTTTCCATCTTTCTTGGGAACTAGCACAATTTTAGCAACACATTGAGGGTATTTGGCAACAGCAAGAAAACCTGCATCAAATTGCTTCTTGACCTCCTCCTTAATCTTCAATGATATCTCAAGTTTCATTCTCTTTAATTTCTGCTTAACCGGGAAAGACTCTGGCTTTAGTGGCAATTTATGCTCGACTATGTCAACATCTAGACCTGACATATCTTGATAAGACCATGCAAAGATATCACTATAATTATTCAAGAGTTTAATCAACTTGTCGCGCTCTTGATTTTTCATAAGGATGCCTATTTTGATTTTTCTCTTATCATTTTCAGTTCCCAAATTAATTGTCTCAGTGGGTTCATCATGAGGTTGGATCTCTTTCACTTCTTGATTAACCAATCTTAGAAATTCTGAGGATAAATCACCATCACTATCATCTTCACCAGCTTGATTAATAGGAGAATCAAAATTAGTGAATAAGATATTAGCACTGTTATTTTCAGACATGTCACTTTCGAATCTGCATTGTGCAAAAGTTGAAACTGTGAATACACATTTTTATCGAATTTCTTTCTTTTTCTCTCTCTCTCACACACACATACATATATATATATATATATATATATATATATATATAAATTTTTTCTTTGAATTTAATTTTTTAAATGAAAAGACAAAATAGTCAAGATTTTATTTTTACGACTTTAATATTTCTCCTTTATATTATTAGGTCAAATTTATAATTCAAAATTTTTATTTTATTTTTATCTATTATTTTCTACTAATTAAATTTAATTTTTATTCATGGATATTCTTCAACCAAAATATTTTATTTATTTATTTTTTTACATAAAATACACATTTAAAGTTAACCTATTATTTACTCATTTATTCATTTTACTATTATTATCTGTATTTTGCAAACTTAATCTGACTTTGTAAACTATTTTGTATAACAAGATTTCAAAAGTTCTTAATTTTACCAAAATACGTCGAATAAGAAAAGTTGAGCAATAATTTTTCAAAATCACAAACTGAATAATCATGTAACGCAATGTATTAAGGATGGTCCTCTCACAGGTAATTGGCATATCCAGATATATGGCAGCAATATGACAGGTATGACTTCTATACTGCGTATAATTATAAAATTTGGACGGTTAATTGCTGTATGCCTGGGTACACTCGTATACCACCTACACCCGCCGCTAAAGAAATCTAATCGAGGAGAAATATACAAGGAATGGGAATTAAGTGTGGGTGAAAATAAAAAGGGACCTGAAAAAGAGTCTAAAAATAACAAAAGAAAGAGTGGGAAGGAAGCCTGGTTAAAAAGGGGTTGAAAGTTGCAGAACGGGAGAGGGAGGAGAAAAAGAAAAAAAAAGGAGAGTTCTCTGAAAAACAAAAGAGGAGACGGAGCAAAACCAAGAGCAGAGGTACCAAAATAGAGACAGAGAAATTAATTGGAGAAAGAACGGGAAAGCAAAGTAGAAAGATATTTTAGGGAGAAGGGAGAAAGAGGTAAGAAAACTGCACATGTGAACTTGGGTAGATGAAATCTTGGTCAGGAGAGCTTCGTCGGTAGGCGTCTAGTGCATCTGAACTTTTATATTACAAAAATCTTGCTTATCTACCATTCACGTTGAAGATTCAAAATCACGGACCATTTTTCTATTGCTTTTCCTGTGCTCGCGTCTCAGGTTATTAAATTTCATTTTTTTATTTACATACTTCAGTTTATTGTCTTATCTTTGATTGTTTCTCCTTTTATATTACAGTAATGCTTTAAATGTTCACATGCTGTATATGAACACCTTAGATTTTTAATGCTTTAAATGTTCACATGCTGTATATGAACACGTTAGATTTTTGTTATTTGTCATATGCATATTAGACGCTAGTATATTAGTATTAGTTCGAAGTTTATGATGATTGTTTATTTTATTTAGAATCTAGCTTTAATAATAAAAATGATTACTGAACTGATCTCACTTTACATTTATTTCAAATTTATAATATTGATAATATTAAAAATATTTCATTTTATTTTATAACTTTAATGTTATTATTATTATTATCTTTATTTTATTTATTTATCTAATCTAATTCATCTGTGTGTTGATGTTTTATTTTTATATAAAATAAATATGATTTAATGTCTTTATCAGTAAATAATCTTCTTTAAGTAAATAAGTATTATAATAAAATATGATAAATAAATAAAATTTAGAGACTGATTCACAATGCAAGCGAATAGCTTCTTCGTGTCTTTTTGTTGTAAATTCTTAAGGCTTGTGTACCTACGATACTTGAAGTCTTATGAAATAAAATTTTAAAATATTTTAATTTTAATTAGCTAATGATTATTTTATTAATAAATTAAAATATATTATATGTAATATTATTACCTTAATTATGACAATTTTAGTCAATTTATTAAATTAAAATTATTTTATTAAAGCAACAATTTATAACGTCGTTGTGTAGCATCTTTACCTTTGTACGTTTTAAATTGTCGAGACCTTTTGTATACCAACATTATCTTGGTCTTATGAAATATAGAATTATTATAAATATATTTTAAGTTCCCTCAAATAAACGTCTATCTTTATTAATCAATTTAAATATATTAATTTGTTCTCTTTAAATATTTTTAAAATTGATTTCATATTTAAAAATTTTTAAATCATGTTTCCAATTTGAAGAAAATATTTTTACTAAATTTTAACAAAATGTTCTGCGATATAGATGTGCAATTTACATTACCTTCGATCAACAAATAAATCATAAGATATTTATGTATAGCATACGCTATCTTAAATTTCTTCAAATATTATTATTAAATTATATATTAAAAATACTTTTTCGTTAATTAAAATATCATATTTTAAATACCACAATTTTTACAACGACTTACAATATGGATGTGTGATTTTCCTTCACCTTTCGTATTGTTTCTCGTAGGGTACATGTATGACCACGTTATCTTGTATTCTAAACATTATAATTTTATAAAACTAATTTTAATTTTAAAAAAATAATAATAATAAATTTTCTTTTTACAGAACTTAATTTTAACCAACCCATTTCGTAATTTTTAAATAAAACTACGTGACTTTGAGCTCTCCATTGCACCCGGGGATACGTAGGAGCGGGAACCGGACCTGTCAAGTCAAAATAATTTTTAAAATAAATTTTCTCTTTGTCAAAATAATCCAAATAATATCTCAATAAATATTATTTCTTCTTTTAAAATAAAAATAATTAATGTTTAGGGATTAAATAAATATTTTTCAGAATTTAAATGAATTTGCACAATTAATTTTAGGTAACCATTTTTAAACGGACGTTGTAGGGTGCTAATACCTTCCCTACACGTAAATGACTCTCGAACTCGCTTTTGGTTTCAAAGACTATATTATTTTAAAAAGTTTTTCCAAGGTTTTCTTAAAATAAACTTTGGTGGCGACTCCTCTGATACATTTGAAAACGTTTTTTTTTTGCCGTACCGTTGCGACCGCCCGGTTGCGACAGAGACAAAAAGAAAATAAACGATAAGATTCAAATGATAAAGAAAAAAAGACACGAAAGGTTACTGAGAATTCAAATTGCATTTCATTTAAATATACTTAAAAGGAAACATGTGTCCCAACTTACAAAACAAACTGATATTTCAAATTACAAAAAGAAACCATTAAAAATCAGTGTTTTCAAAAAGTAATGATATCCTAAAGCTTTGGGACGAAATAATAGGATTAGCTTCAATG
This sequence comes from Abrus precatorius, assembly GCF_003935025.1. NCBI lineage: Eukaryota > Viridiplantae > Streptophyta > Magnoliopsida > Fabales > Fabaceae > Abrus > Abrus precatorius. The sequence goes on along the minus strand of NW_020874417.1, from coordinate 10,705,873 downwards.
ATTACTTCGAATGGCTATTAAAAATCACAGGAAGTTTGATGATCTCCCAATTGTCAACTTCTGTGTTTAGTGGACAAATGCGAACTAGGTTAACCTCTTCTTCTTCTGGTACATCTTCATCAACAACAGCCACTAGGTCTTGAAACTCAAATCCAGCACTGTAGAAGCTTTTTAGAAGATCATAAATTAGGACCCCTTCAGTCTTAGGCTCTCTACCCTCCAACCTGGCTAATCTTCTTTCTTTCTTCTCCGCCGCGACCCTTTTCTTGTCAGCTTTATTGGGCATGTATCCCAACCTAAATCTACCCTCATTCTCATGGAGTTGTAGCCATTTTGTTGCTTTTGACATGGCTTGCCCTAAAACATATCCATACTGACAACCTCCGTCAAGCATGACTTTAGCAGTCATTATGGATGTATTAGACAATTGAGGTTTAACAATTGGAGCTCCCTCCCCGACATAAGTAGCATTTGCAATCTCTAAAACCTAAAAAGAGGTCTCTAGAGCTTCTTCAGCGGCTTCAATATAAGGAGTAGATGAAGGTTTGCTCACCAACACATCTTCTTCACTAGAGATAATCACCAACTTGTTATCAATGATAAACTTCAGTTTCTGATGCAATGTGGATGGTATAACTCAAGCAGAATGAATCCAAGGCCTTCCCAAAAGACAGCTATAAGCTGGTGCAATGTCTATTACTTGAAACAAAATTTGAAAAGTGCAAGGACCAATTTGGATTGGAATTTCAATTTCCCCAATGACCTCCCTCCTTGTTCCATCAAAGGCCCTTACTATCATGGTACTGGGCTTCATATACGACCCATCACAAGGTAATTTTGATAATGTTGCTTTTGGCAGCACATTCAAAGAAGACCTGTTATCAATAAGCACTCTAGCGATAATGTGATCTCGACATTTCACAAAAATATGTAGTGCTTTATTGTGCCCCATTCCTTCGGCAGATATCTCATCATCAGTAAAGGTGAGATAATTGTTTGAAACAATATTACCAACAATGCCTCCAAATTTGTCGGTAGTAATATCATGGCTGACATGAGCCTCATTTAACACCTTTAAAAGAGTCCTCCTATGTGGCTCAGAGTTCAGTAACAGCGATAAAAGAGATATCCTTGCTGGAGTTTTGTTTAACTATTCCACAACTTGATATTCACTTTGCCGAATAAATTTTAAAAACTCATAAGCTTCTTCATCAGACACTGCCTTTTTCATTTTAGGCATTTTCTCTTCGTCAGCATCTTCAAACTCACCCAATTTAGCTTTTCCTTTCTAGGATCTCTCTATCTCTTTCGCTCGCTCTTTTCTTAGCTCTTCAGGTATATAAATACAACCACTACGGGTCATTCCACCAACACTAGCAATGTTTGAGATGGAAAGAGTATCAGAATTGACACCTTGTGTTTGGTTTTCCTTAAAATTTCTGACATAAACCTCAGCCTCATACTTCCATGGTACTACTTTGTTGTCCTTGTAAGGAAATGGAGCTTGTACTTGTATAGTGATAGGTCTAGGTCCTTTGGTAGTTAGGGTATCCACACACTTGGTATAATGAATGACCAAAGGTTTCGGAAAGGTTAGTGATTGTTCATTTATAGTCAAAATTTCATTTTTCACTTTAGGGTGCCCGATTTGGACCAACTGCTTGTCTATCAGGGTTTGCAGAACATGCTTGAATTCTTCACAATCTTTAATGGAGTGATCTGCATCAGGGTGCAAATCACACATATTTCCTTCATGTACAAAATCCTTGATCAAGTCAACCTTGCATAACTCAGCAAAAATAACCTTAAGAGGAGTGGTAACCTCTTCAACTTTTCTCTTAAAACACATGCAGACTCTTCCTCGATGGCATTTACCGATGGTCCTCCATGCCCGGGTAGGGGATTAGTCCTAATGTTAGGATTATCCTACTTGAAATTCAGTCATTTGGCATTAATTAAGTCTTATACTTTGAACTTTAATGCCCTACAGTTCTCTGTCGAATGACCAATGCCACCATCATGATACTCGCACTTAGCATTTGGGTCATACCCTCTTGGATAAGGCAATTCTACGGGTTTCATTGGACATGGTACAACTAATGAACTTTGGAATAGGCGAGGTAGTAACTCAGTGTAGCACATAGGGATTGGGTCGAATTGAACTTGTTTCCTTTCTTAATTGTTTTGGGGTCTTATTTGGTTAGGATTCGGGTTTTGGTTCCAATGTTAGGGTGGTCTCATGGGTGGTGCTATGGAAAAAGTAGGCAGAGCGGGTTGGTAGGGTCGCGACTGATAAGATTGGGGACTTGGATTCTGTGAAACAGCATTGACTTATGGGTAAGACATTTGGGGGCCAAGAAATGTAGGTTGGAACTGAAGGTGCAGGATTAGGTCTGATGAAAGGACCTTCTCCTCCTAGGAAGGGAAAGTTATAGCATTAGTCTCCCCCTCCTTATTTCTTCCTGGACCATTTGTAAATTTCTTCAAATTGGAGGGTTTGCCAGAATTGTGAAATATCTTACCACTCCTCATTCCTCCTTCCACCTTTTCTCCGATAATCACAATATTAGAGAAGTTTGACGAAACACTTCCAATCATCCTATCAAAGAAAGGTGATTGGAGAGTATCAATAAACATCACCACCATTTCTTTTTTGGACAAAGGGGGCTCCACTTGAGCTGCAACTTCTTTCCATCTCTGGGCGTATTCTTTAAAAGTCTCATCCTCCTTCTTTAACATGTTCTGCAGTTGTAACCTATCAAGAGTCATACCAATGTTGTACTTATATTGTTTTAGGAAAGCATCAGCCAAATCTTTCTAACTACAAATGCGGGTACGCTCAAGATGTATATACCAACTCAAAGCTCCCCCAATCAAATTGTCTTAAAAAAAGTGAATTAGCAGCTTATCATCATGGGCTTGTGATGCCATCTTCCTATAGTACATGATCAGATGACTCTTTGGGCATGTCGTTCCTTTGTACTTGTCAAAATCAGGCACTTTGAATTTTGGAGGAACTATCATATCTGGGACCAAGCAAAGATCCGCAGCTTCCCCAATGCCATAGCTGCTCCCCTCAATAGCTTTTAATCTTTCTTCCAATATTTGTAATTTTTCTCTAGATTGGAAGTGCTTCTCTGAGTAATTGGGCTAAGGTTCTTCTAATATCTTATGAGAATGGAATGGTGATATGGCAGGGTTTCCATCAAGGCTAGGATTAGTGATTTGTGGTTAGTGGTGGATCGGTTGGTTTGGGTAGGTATAATGTGCGGTATATGAGCTTCTTGGGGATGGGTATTTTGAGGGTAAGCATATGACGGAATGGAAGTTTAGGTTGGTTACATTTGTGGGCCTGAAGGTTGGGCAGGATTGGGTTGATTTAATAGTTGGCTAGTGTTTGGTGGGTTTTCAGCTATCGGTGGTGTATAACCATGGGGAAGGCCATATGAGGGAAATTGGACATGTTGTTGATTAAAAGCTTGCTGTGGAGGTCTTCCTACATGCAAGGTCAAAGGTAACATTGTTTCATGAGGAGGAAAACTTTGAGATAGTCCTTGTGTAGGGGTAAGACCTGGTGGATAGGTAGGAGTGGGTTGTGCTGGAGGTGCTTAAGTAGGGGGTCCCCTCTGTGATTCTTCTCTCTAAAGACTTCTGTGCCTCTAGGATTTGTGCCATTTGTTCTTTTAGCTGGTTAACATCATTCCTTAGTTCTTCATTGTGGTCTTCTAACTCATCCATGCTCCTTGCTTGAGCGCATGTTCTATAAGGATGCTTTAGAAAACGTTTCTCCGTTATATTTGTTTAATTTTCTAAAAGAGTTTGTAGTAAAAAAAAATTAATTAAAATGAAAAATGCACTTAAAAATAACAACCAAAGATTAAAGAATCATCATAGTTGTTGAGCGTCTTTGAGTCTTTAATGGAAATTAACATAGGATCCTTGTCAAATGAAACACACCAAAATATACTCCATAATCAAATCAAAACATTAAAGTACATCAGAATTTAATTCAAAATACATCCTCTTTTTCCTACCCATACATAGTCTACCCATACCCCAAATCATTACATCACCTCTTCCTAGCCCTAGCTATCATTCCTTTGATCTCTGAGACCAACCAGTTGCAATAGCTGAGGAAGTCTTTAATCTCTCGAGGTGTCGTGTAGAAAAATGTAGCTATCTCGGCATTTGACAACATACGCGGGATGTCATCAATTGTGGCATTAGCTAATTATGCATGCTGTATAAAGCGTTTGATCCAACACTCAATGGGCTTATCTCCTTCTTCTGTCTGACCATCTTTCACCTTCACAATAGCTTCATATTCTTTCATGATTCTGATCACTTCCCATTTTTCAGCATTAATTTCAGCCTCGTATGCCATGACAATTTCCTTTACCTGCTCTTCCATATTTTGCACTCGTGTTTAGAGTTCACTGGCTTGAGTCAAAGCTTCTTCTTGATCTCCTTTCGCCTTGTACAATGCACCTTTCAATTGTCATTTCTCATATAAAGCTGCATTTCGCTCCTTCACTCTTAATCCTAATTCCTTATTTGCAGCTTCAAGGCAACGTTGAACTTTAGTTGCATAGCTTTGCACAGACTTTTGCTTCTTACAAACCTCTTCATAGGCTTCTTGTTTTTCATTGTTCTCGCTCTTCAAAATAGCGCAAGTTTGGCGGCTCTCTCGAAGCTCCCTTTCTACCCTCACATTCTTCTCAATCATCTTAGCCAACCTTGTCTTTAACTCTTTTACTTCTTCATTCTCAAAGGGTTTTGGATTAGATGGCTCACTTTCTTGGGAGGTACCTGGATCTTTGACTGGTAACTTAATCTCTTGGACTCTTTCTTTAACCCATTGACGGTAACTTGTTTTCGCTGCACAACTTCTCACGCCTAACTCTTTTCCTTTTCGAACAACTCTTGCCCAAGCATTTCCTGCCTTTTGGATAAGCTCGGTGAAATTTCTATCTTCATAGTAGACAACAAAAGGAAGTAACAATTCCTCAACAGGTGGTCCCACCATAGGATAAGCGAGCTTACATTGTCTCATAATTGGATTGTAATTTATACAACCCTGAGTACCCATAAGAGGAATATTTAGATAATTGCCACAGTGATAAATAATGGTCGTCGACTGTTGCCATGGAGTGTGCCACCTGATGTTCTTTTCAAATTTTAAATTCAAATTTAAATTCGAATTCGTTTTCAGATTTATTTTTAGATTTGTTTTCAAATTTTAAATTCAAATTCATTTTTAAAATTTATTTTTAGACTTGTTTTCAAATTTTAAATTTAAATTCGTTTTTCAAATTTATTTTTAGATTCATTTTCATGGTGAATAGTGCATGTGACACATTCGCTATCAAAAAGAGTATGTATACATACACGAATGTCGCTCATCATCCTATGTTTCCCTCAGATTTCCTATTGTTTATAAACTTTATATGCCTAGTGTATCTCTATAACTATTCACACTAGATTCATTCCATAATCGACACTTATACTCATCCCAAGAATCCTTTCATTCTCCATTTTTAAAATCATGCTTAGTAAAGCATTTTCGGACTTAGTTCACATCACTCATACCATCCTAATATAGTTTCAATCATTAAGTCATTCAGACCAGTATCATTAACCCTTTATCCTAGTCACAAAATGCTCATATACATATTTTGACATATAGTCTTTACATTTTCAATCAAGAAATGTAGTATCATACTTTATCACGACATCTCATTATATACATATTTCATATAATTATAACATAATCACTCAATCCAAACAGCCACATACCTATTATCAATTTTTCTTTACTAATTCCATTATTCAAACATATAGTTTCATACAAATATTATATAATAATGCTCCTATGAGCACAAAATATACACTTTAATAAAATAATAAAATAGTGTTGTCCTTACCTCTAGCTGCGTGTTCGAAGAAAGTTTGATAAAGGTTCTTGCTCAACAATGGCAATTTTTTTGAGGTATTAAGAGATATCATAGAGAAATGAAAAACAAGTGAAACAAACGGATGAAATAGAGTTGAACCTGGAGAAACTTACTTGGAGTCATTTAAATTTGATGTCCAAGTTACGATTCAAGGAGTGATCGAAGTTTTAAGGGGTTTTATCTAAGAAAAGGAAGTGAGAGTTTAGAGAAAGTGAGGAGAGAACATAAAGTTTAGAATGAAATGAAATTTATATGCCAAAAATCTCTTAAATACCCCTCAGCTTCGTGCGCTATAGCTTTAGCGTAGAACTTTTCACTTGAGTGACGTATTTCTTGCCTGGGCAAGAACACTAGACAATTGTCTCCCCAAGCATTTCCTGATATTCTCGCTTGAGCGAGGTCATGCTCACTTGAGTGAGACAACGTTCAGAGAGTTAGACATTTTTTCTGTAAGTCTTCACCTGAGCAACTAAGTTCGCTCGGGCGAGATCTCTGCTTACTGATGTAACATATTTTATATTTACATTTAATGTTTTATTTTGATTAGTAAACACTTTCATATGCTTTATTTTTATATAATTTTACTTATTTGAATAAATTGGGCCTATTATAAATAAATGCTTTAATTTCCTATTTTCAATTATTGTGACTTCTGACTACTCTTTTGGCCATAACTTTTTCTACATATATCATTTTTGACTGATTCTAGTTGCATTGGATTCTACACATCTAGGGCTTCAAAATTCATATATGGATCGCTGGATTTGGAGCTGTTTTCGATTTTTTATGATTTTTTGAAGTTGAGACAAATTTTCTGAATATTATTATGGGATTGCATTTGGACCCTTGTTATTTAATAATTGTATTTGGGCTTTTAGATATTATTGAGGCCCACATTTTGGCCACATAATTTATCCTAATCAAAACCTATAAGTATACTAATAAGGTTCTAAATTAGGGAAGGTGATTAGACATTTTGAGCTTTTGAGATTTGGTCGAAATAAGTGATGAATCCATATTTTTACTAATATTTTAGTGTAATTCTAACCCATTTGATAAGGAAAATATTTTAGAAAAGTAGAAAAACTCAGAAAAATAGAATGGTTGAAGGTTTTCTTTGAATACTTAGTTATTTTAGCATTTGTGAGATTTCTGCTTAGAAATTAAGAATTTAATCTTGTTTTTATGTGAAATAATCTGAGCAAGGTTCATGAAAATGGAAGATCAATGGAAAGGAAGAGGAAGAGTAGCAATTCTGGACTCAAAACACAAGAATTATAGAATGCAAGCTAGGCGTGATCACTATTGTCAGTGAAAGTGATCACTCCAGAGCGTAAAGGAGAAATGGAGTCTGGGCATGGTCACTCTTACCAGCGAAAGTGAGTGTTCCAGAGAGATATTCAAAAGAACAAGCTCTGCGTTAACACTCTTGCTGGCGAAAGTGAGGGTTCCAGAGAGTCAAAATTTCAGCAAGCTTTGCATTAACACTCTTGTTGGGAAAATTGAGTGTTCCAGAGAAGGCAAAATTTCAGACAACTCTGCGTTACCACTCTTTCCAGCGAAAGTGGATGTTCTAGAGAGGAGTGAATCAAGGCAAGTTGCGTGTGGTCACTCTTGCTCTCGAAAGTGATCACGCACTGCAATTTTTTCCAGAGAAAGTGATAGTTCCAGTTTCCACAAATCTCATGAGCCTCTGCGTGACCACTCTTATCAGCAAGAGTGATAACGCACAAAATTGAAATCTCTATAAATACATGTTTTAAGCCCAGAACTTGGGGTCTTTTGTTCATTTTCCATTTTTTCTGTTAGATTCTCGTTGGGAGAGAGTGAAAGAGAAGACTGGGGTCGAACCTTGAAGCTTCAAGAAGAGGGATTGGATTGGAGCTCGCGGCTATGGCTTTTCTGAGTTTTTTCTCTTCTTCTCCTTCTTTATCCTTCTCTGTTACAATGTCTGTGTAATTCTCCATAGTTAGGAGTTTATGGAACTCGAATTGATGTATTGATTTGACTTTTGCTTCTAAATTTTGAGTTCTTGGATTAATTGAATTGTTAATTCTGTTATTATTGCAATCTATGAATGGAAATTCGTATGGTTAATCAAAGAGGAACATTTACCAATGGAAGTTGGATTTGCTTCTCTGATCTAAGTTAGCAATCAAAATTGGGTATTTCTTAGGGATAAGGAGACCTAATTCTGCAATCCTAAGATTCTAAGTCTTAATGCAACTTGAAATTGAACTTCACCTAAGGAATTAGGGTGGTTTGGTTGCTTGTTAGGGTCAATGAGTTAAGGAATTAACCTTTGGCTATTAATATGTGAAACTGATTGTCAATTAACCAAGTTCTTGAATGTTCAGAGGCATAATTGAATCATATTGACATTCTTGTGAAGTAAATTCCTAACTATGCTTTATTCTTATCTCATTTCATCATAGCTTTCATACTCTGTTTTTACTGCAGTTTCTTACATTCTGATGGTGATTGTTCTGTGAATTGATAATTGATTTCCTAATTCCCTGTGGAGACGATATTCTGATCTTAAAAATTACTCATTACTTGCTGCAATTCCTAGTGCACTTGCTAGTGTTTAGAGAAATTTCAACAACAATAAGAATCCTTATTTTTACTTTTTCTCGAACTCTCTCATTCTTTTCTCATTCTTGAATGGGTTAAGCATTTCGATAGAAGGCTAAACCTTTCGTTCAATCCGCGAAATCCAAATGTTGTAATTCTGACTTGAGTTCTGCGCTAATTGTTCTTTTTTTCTCTCTAATCTCATAATTGTTTATTGCGATCGTGATTGACTTCTCTGTTGTTAGATTTCAAATTAGGACTCGATTGATGCTCTAATTTGATAATTAAGTGAATTAGGTTAATGGGCATCGGTTCAATTTTAATGGGCATCGACTCAAGTTTTTTCATGAGAGCTTGGGGGAACATGAACAAGAGGAGGCAACTTTTGAATTGGCCACCTACCTTATTTATAGGGAGTTTTCTTACCTCTCTCTCACTTATTGGATTGTTTGAATTGTCCTTATGCTTATTGTGTTTTCCATTGAGGATAATGTTAATTTCAAGTGGGGGGAGTATTATGTTTTTGGTGTGTACATAGTCTAATTAAGTGATTATTTCATGGCTTTGATGGATTGTTTGAATCATTCTTCGGTTTGATAGGTGGACTTTGATATCTTGTGTGTTTGATTATTTGGGATAGAATATATACCTTGTGAGGTTTTGAGCTATATAGATGACAATATCATGTCATTTTACTTTCCTTCATTGTGTGATTGCACTCATGGTTGTATGACACTAGAACTTGCTTTGAGCCTTTTTGAGACTATATTTCCGTATGCCTGCATTAACACAATAGAGGCATCATTTCCTTCTTGCAAACTACTAGCCGAAAAGCCAACCTTGCATTATTTCCATTGTTTAAGCCCCCTTCAGCCTAATTGTCCTATTTCTTGTGATCTTAGCTCATTTCAAGCCAAAGGTGTAAAACAATAAATAACCCAACTTTAGGAGATACAAGAACTTTGGAATTGTTTTGGGAATGGTCATAGAAATAAGTGTGGAGGAGATTACTTTAGAAAATGCAAGAAAAAAGAAAAATCAACTACGCAAAAAAAAAGAGAGAGAGAGAGAGAGAAGGAGAAATAAAGAAAAAGAAAAAGAAAAAGTAAACAATAAAAAGGAAAAGAAGCATTGGATAGCTAGCAAAAGTAAAAGAGGATTATTTTTGGATTGTATTACATTATATCTTTGTTTAGGGGATTTACTTTCATGCTTACTTTCTTTGGATTCATTCTTCATTATTCTTATATCCTCTTTGGTTTTAGCTTGATTACCGTTGTAATTTTCCACCTTCACTATACCCTTTTATAACCTAGAAAAGTCCTCTTGATTTTTGTGTGTATGTGTGAATTCTAGTGGAGAAGTAGGTAATGGGCAAGCTTATGGATGATCATGCTTCATGTTGTGCATTTTGAGTGACACACTTTACCTTATACACTTAAGTGATTGAGAGTATATCGTGTGAGGATTCTATCTCTTATAGTTCATTTACTTGATTTAATAAGTTCATTTCTCAATTTGAAGTGTGAGGATTGATTTCCATTCTAGCCATGATATTTGAACTTGATGGGCTTTGTACATAACCAAATTTGTTTTACGTCCCTTATGGTTTGATTTTGTGATTCGTCCTGGAAGGCAAAATCTTAAATGCGGGGGAATTTGATGTAACATATTTTATGTTTACATTTAATGCTTTATTTTGATTAATAAACACTTTTCGTATGCTTTTTATATATATATATATTTTTTACCACTTTCTACTTATTTGAATAAATTGGGCCTATTACAAATAAATGCTTTAATTTCGTATTTTCAGTTATTCTGACCTCTGACTACTCTTTTGGTCATAACTTTTTCTACAAATATCATTTTGACTGATTCTAGTTGCATTGGATTCTACACATCTAGGGCTTCAAAATGCATATATGGATCACTGGATTTGGAGTTGGTTTTGGTTTTTTATGATTTTTTGAAGTTGAGGCAGATTTGCTTAATATTGTTGCGGGATTGCATTTGGACCCTTGTTATTTAATAATTATATTTGAACTTTTAGATATTATCGAGGCCCGCATTTTGGCCACTTAATATACCCTAATTAGAACCTATAAATAGACTAATAAGGTTCTGAATTAAGGAAGGTGATTAGACACTTTGAGCTTTTGAGATTTAGCCGAAATAAGAATCCTTGTTTTTACTTTCTCTCGAACTCTCTCGTTCTTTTCTCATTCTTGCGTGGGTTAAGTGCTTCGATGGAAGGCTAAACCTCTCATCCAATCCGCGAAATCCAAACGCTGCAATTCTGACTTGAGTTCTACGCTAATTGCTCTGAGTTTGTTCTCTTTTTCTCTCTAATCTCAGAATTGTTTATTGCGATCGTGATTGACTTTTCTGTTGCTAGATTTCAGATTAGGACTCGATTGATGTTCTAATTTGATAATTAATGCAAATTAGGTTAAATAATTATTTGATTTAATTCGTAACTCTATTTAATTAAGTTATTTGATTGAATTAATAATTGAATTTGGTGATTGTTTAAACATGGATTTAAATCTTTAGATACTGTGATGGTCAGAGTTACATGCAATTGGTATTCTGTGGATTGATATTTCTTAATTCATTTTTTACTCACTTTAATTATGTTCGTAATTTAATTTGATTAACTGCAATTTTCAAAACCCCAAAAACCTTATGTGCATTTTTTAAAAGAAAACCTAAAATTGAATTTGACTGAGAATGTGTCTCTGTGAATCGACCTAAGTTTGACTCTATACTACAAAATTTTTAGAAAACTTAGTTATTTTGATAGCGACTCGGCAATTGCCTATCACTTACCCGAGCAAGATCACCTCTCGCCACGGCGAGGTAATAGTTGGGCTGAATTTATCTTATCTTGTTGCTTGAGCGAGACTTATCTCATTTGAATGAGATTAACCTGAAAACATGTGGTTCTGAGCATTCAGTCTCGTTTGAGTGAGGTAACCCTCGCTTAAGCGAGACTCCTTACACCGAAACTCTAATAAACATTCATTCATTCAATTTAAAACATACCGCAATACTACCTAATATTAAATATATAAATAAAAAGGAGGTGTTACTTGATAAATGTATAAAATGGATAACTTTAGATGATGACTTGAACACCTTTTATGTTAAAAGTTTGGATTATTTTGTTGAATTTCCCCTAAACTTGGAACTTTTATAGTTACTTGTATATTTGAGGAAAAGAATGCAATTTTAAGTGTGTTGATTCCTTTTTGATATATTTTGTAATTGGAATAAGAAGAGAAACATCACTCAAATTTGAAAAATTTAGAAAAAGGGCATATAAACCATAAAGTTGTAGAAAAGCCAGCTTCTAAGGTTTCTCGCTGCAGTGAAAATGCTTAATTTTATGGAGGCGATTAAGTGTTCCTCTCGCTATAGCGATAAGGCGTCACTGTAGCAAGAGTTCTTTGTGTCGCTATAGCGAGACATATATCGCTGCAGCGAGAGACAAGCATAATGACCTAATTTTTATGTGCATGTCCCACTACAGCGAGAAGGTGTCGCTATAGCGAGAGAAGCTTCGTCCAGACCAGTATGAAAAGTGACTTTTGTGTTTCTGAAGACATACTATTCCATTTCATCATTTTAGAGAAAAAGAGCGGCAGAGGTCAGAGAAAAAGAGTAGGAATACTCAAGTTTTGATGTTCTACACCGTTTGTATCTCATTTCTTGTTACTATGGTTGCAGTGAGCAGATAAAATTTGTATGGTATTGACTATAAATCTTCAAACTTGATGTATTCTAAATAATTTATATAAATATAGTTGTTTCTTCTTCATTTCTATTGATTTGGTAATTTCAATCCATGTTAATGCTTGAATCTATCTAACTAATAGCTTCTTGAAGCACCAATTTCGGTGCTTGCTTACTCTGCACCTAGAGGATCTAACACTGATGGTTACTATAGATCTAGAAGTTACTTAGATGCAGGTTATAAAAGCTACTCAATCTGTTACTTGGGACTAAAAACCTGCTCTCAAATTTGAGTTATATTTGAAAAGATATTACTCAGATTCAGATCTAATTGAGATTACTCAATAACTGGTTACTCTAGGAATAGATTTCAAGTTATTGATTATTTTTAAATCCTGATGTGAAGGTATTGGTATCACGCTTATACCAATAATATAGATTACCCCTGGCAAGAGGATGTAATCAGCACTTCCTCTGCTAATGTCATATCCTGGCAGATCAAAGATGGACAAATTGTTCAAAGTGAACTGCCACCCACTACTCAATATCAGTTACCCAACCTAAAAGATAAAAGTGATAATCATGTTACTGCTACTCCTTTCAAAACCAAAAATCCTGATGAGTCTATCACTCCCAACGATATTCAAGGCCTCATGGAACAGGCCAATTATACAAACAAATACCTTCAGGTTTTAGGAGAAAAAATCTCTATTAATCCTATTAAACACAAGGTAGAAGATATAGCTTCCTCTTCTTCTCAACCTCAAATTGAAAAACCTCTGTTCAAGCCTTTTATGATTAGCGCCAAAGCTAAACAAAAAATCTTTGAGCTTAGACAAAAAGAAAAAGCCAAAGCCATTGATGATAACCAGAATGAGCTACTCAGTAAAATTATTAGTTTGCTCACCACTGTTCCTGATACTCCACAAGCCTCTGAAGAGTCTAGCGCCAAACCTAGGACTAGATCTCTTGCCAAGACCGTTAATGCCATTTCTAAGGCTGATTCAGAACAAAATTCTGAAACAGAATCCATTCTGGCCATCAATCTAGTAAATAACTGGAAAAACTCTTCCAAACTCTATTACAATAGAGCCACTGCTCTTGATCTCATTCTTGAGGATAAACAAGATTTTATCCAAAGTTTTAATTCTAATGATATTTATATTTGGAATATTGATGGATTATATGAATATAATATCATTGACAAACTCCAGAAGATGTCTGTTGTCGCTATGGGCTATTTTACCAATCAAAATATGCCTGAAGACACAATTGTCTATATTCTAGTTGCAGGTTTTACTGGCCAACTCAAAGGTTGGTAGGATAATTATCTCACTGAGACTGATAGAGAAAACATCCTCTCTGCAGTAAAAATTGACGACAAAGGTAAAACCATTGTCAACGATAGTGAACACCTCCCTGATGATGTATACACTTTGTTATACACCATCTCTCAACACTTTCTTAGAGACCCTTCTTTATGGAGAGAAAGGTCCAGTGAGTTCCTTTCCAACCTTAGGTGTAAATCCTTAGAACATTTTAAGTGGTATAAGGATACCTTTATGTCTAGGGTCTTAACCAGAGAAGACTGTAACCAAGCCTATTGGAAAGAAAAATATCTGGATGGGCTTCCAAAGTCTTTCGGAGATCTTATTAAGAGTAAACTCTGAAGTAATTCCCCTAATGGAGAGATCAATTATGACAGGTATGACTATGGTTTATGACAGGTATGACTATGGTCAACTTACTGCCATTATCATCCATAATGCCATTAAAGTTTGTCAAAAAGATAAACTCCAGAAACAGCTTGCCAAAGAGAGAGCCTTGAATAAGAAAGATTTAGGATCTTTCTGCGAGCAATTTGGTCTTCCATCTTGCTCCACCAAGAAAAAGAAATAGGCTCCTAAGAAAGAGACTGTAGAAACCTACAAGAAGCCTTACAAAAGGAAGTACAATAGGAAACCCCCTTCCAAGAAGCAAGGGAAAAGTGTTATCCCCACCAACATTCCCAAAAAATCCAGAACAGGCGTAACCTGCTACAACTGTGGTAAACCCGACCATATCAGTAAGTACTATAGGCTGAAAAAGAAAATCAGCAGTCTTAACTTTGAGCCTTCCATAGAAGACCAGATCAACAATCTCCTTATTGAATCTTCTGATGAAGATTCTGCCAAAGAATCTGACGAAGATGTCAACCAAATCCAAAACGATGATCAAATTTCTTCTTCTGATAGTGATGATACTCCAGAAATCAATGTTTTGACAAAAGAACAAGATCTTCTTATTGAAGCAATAAGCTCTATTTCTGATCTTCAAGAAAGAAAAGAATTTTTAAATAAATTCAAAGAAGTTTTAGAATCTAAACCTAAACCCAAAGAGTATTCTACTACAAATAAATTTGATATAACAAATATTTTCAAAAGATTAGAAAAGAATTCTAATATTAAACCAACCACTATTCAGGATCTCCAAATTGAGATTAATAATCTCAAAAAAGAGATCAGAGATATTAAAGAGCAACAACAAATTCATCAAGTTATTCTTTCCCAATTAGATGATGAATCTGATATTGAGAAGGAAGAGCTTCTGGAAGATATTGATTCTGCAAAGGTCGATTCTAGTAATCTGGAAGAAACCTTTATGTGTTTGATCAACAAGGTCAAAATACAAAAATTTTACATTAATATCAGAATCATTATTGATGATTTTGTTCTTGATACTTTAGCCCTTTTTGATACAGGTGCTGATTCAAATTGTATTTTAGAAGGTTTAATACCTACAAAATACTTTGAAAAAACTTCTGAAAAACTCAGCAATGCTAGTGGTTCGAAGCTTAAAATTAATTATAAGCTTTCTAAAGCTATAATAGAAAATCAAGGGCTTAAGATTGAAACAAACTTTCTTCTTGTGAAAAATCTGAAAAATGAAGTTATTTTGGGAACACCTTTTATTAAAGCCCTCTTCCCATTACAGATTTCGAAAGATGGTATTTCCACTTATCACTTAGGAAAGCAAATAACTTTCAAATTTTCCAGCAAACCTATTACTAAAAATATTAACTTTATCCAAAATAAAATTAATCAAATTAATTTTCTAAAAGAAGAAGTTTCTTTTGCCAATATTGAAAAACAATTACAAAATCCTTCACTTCAGAAGAAAATCCAATCCCTTTTAGAAAATATTCAATCTTCTATCTGTTCTAACTTGCCTAGTGCATTCTGGGATAGGAAGAAACACATTGTTAGTCTTTATTATGAGTCAGGTTTCAAAGATAGCCAAATACCTACTAAGGCGAGGCCAATTCAAATGAATGAAGAACTCCTTCAGTATTGTCAGAAAGAGATCAAAGATCTCTTAGACAAAAACCTTATCAGGAAAAGTAAGAGTCCTTGGTCATGCTCTGCTTTTTATGTTAATAAACCAGCAGAAATTGAGAGCGGTACTCCCAGGTTAGTTATCAACTACAAACCCCTCAATCAAGCTCTCCAGTGGATTAGACATCCTATACCCAATAAGAAAGATCTTCTTAACAGATTAAATTCTGCTAAGATCTTTTCAAAATTCGATATGAAATCTGGGTTCTGGCAAATCCAAATTTGTGAGAATGATAGGTAAAAAACTGCCTTCACCGTTTCCTTTGGGCATTACGAATGGAACATTATGCCTTTTGGTTTAAAAAATGCCCCTTTTGAATTTCAAAAAATCATGAATGACATTTTCAATCCTTATTCAAAATTTGTCATTGTCTATATTGACGATGTTTTAATCTTTTCTCATTCCATTGATCAACATTTCAAACATATAAATGTTTTTATCAATGTCATCAAACACAATGGTCTTGCAGTTTCAAAATCTAAAATTAATCTTTTCCAAACCAATATTAGATTCCTTGGTCATAATATTCATCAAGGGACCATCATTCCTATCAGTAGATCCATTGAATTTGCTGATAAATTTCCTGATAGAATCCTAGACAAAACCCAGCTCCAAAGGTTTTTAGGATGTCTCAATTATGTAGGTGATTTTATTCCTCACCTCAACAATATTATTAAGCCTTTACACGATAGGCTTAAAAAGAATCCGCCTTCTTGGACTGATGTTCATACCAATGTCGTCAAAATAATAAAAAATAGAGTCAGGAAGATAAATTGTCTTTATCTCCCTATTCCTCAGGCCTTCAAAATTGTCGAAATAGATGCCTCTGACATAGGTTATGGTGGCATTCTCAAACAACGTATTGAGTCTCATAAACATATCATTGCATATACTTCTAAACATTGGAATTCTGCACAACAGAATTACTCAACTGTTAAAAAAGAAGTTTTAGCAATTGTTCTATGTGTTTCAAAATTTCAATCTGATTTATTAAATAAAAAATTTCTTATTAGAGTAGACTGCAAGTCTGCTAAAGAAATCTTACAAAAAGATGTTAAAAATCTTGCCTCAAAACAAATCCTTGCAAGATGGCAAGCAATTTTAAGTGTTTTTTATTTTGATATTGAATATCTCAAAGGCACTTCCACTTCTCTACCTGATTATCTCACCCGTGAATATTTACAGGACAAGTAGAATGCCTAGAAAGGCAATAGCCCCCTCCAGGGGAGGATCATTAAGAGGTGGAAGAGTTAGAGTCTCCCTGACTCTTAACAAAACAAAATCAAAGTCTGTCACGACATACTCTTGCTCCAATTCTTCGGAGTCATCCACTCTGACTGGGTCATCCACCCAGAAAGCTATCCAGATTGTAGAGTCATCCACTCAGCAATCTGCGATTCCTAAAAAAGACTCATCCAACAAGGTTGATTCTTCCCAATCCCAAACAAAAGGTGTTAAACAAACCAAAGCAGACTATGCTTTCCTTGTTAATACACTTTTAGCCACACAGCAGGGTAGCCTAAACAGCCTACCAAAAAAATCTTGGGCAGACATTGCCTCTGATGAAGACATGGAAATTGATTTATCAAACCTAAATACTATTATCCAGTCTTTCAGCTAATCACAAAAAACAATAAGCCTTCCTAATAAAGAAGAAGCTATTAGCCTTCAGAAGGATAAACAGAAAACCCCCAATACAAACCATTACATAGCAAAAGGGAAATTCTCTTCTGTCATCCAAATGGAACCCGAATTTTTGGACAAAAACCCATACAAAGCCATTACCAAAGCTTTCCCTCCTGGTTTTCATTTCAGACCATATGCCTTAAATAAAACCAGACAATTTTATGAATTCATTCTAATAGATTCAAATTTTGTCTCTATTAAACATTATAAGGACCAAAAAGATCCTTCAATAATCACCCATTCCACAATACAAATATTAAAAA
This sequence comes from Abrus precatorius, assembly GCF_003935025.1. Lineage (NCBI taxonomy): Eukaryota > Viridiplantae > Streptophyta > Magnoliopsida > Fabales > Fabaceae > Abrus > Abrus precatorius. The sequence goes on along the minus strand of NW_020874417.1, from coordinate 10,688,283 downwards.
TTCTGTCGCCAAAGAATTTTGGAAAAGATCCAAATTCATTTAAAAAATTCTCTCAACCTTTTGATCCAGTAGGATACAATTACTGGGATTATATTGATGCCTGGACTAGGATTTTCTGGTTCCAAAATAAACTCAACCGACACTCTTGGTTGATCTACTTCAAGAAAAATCAGAATTACAATTTCCCAAACTGGTTTCTTCAATGGTGGGACTTCTTTGCACCTCTAGAAGCAATCCTTTCTTCTCCTGTAAAAGAAGGATTTGAAACATTCAAAAACAGATATACTTCCAACAGGATCAGTGCAGATCTCAAATATTTCTCTGCCTTTGCTATGGCCTGGGTATTCTAATGGCAGTATAGATATAGCAAGACTGAAGATTATGACATTCTTCCCATGATTCATAGACATGCATTTGTGAAATGGTGGAGCCAATTTAATGTAGAACATGCAGAACTGCAAGGAGTTAATGAGTTTTTTGGAAACAATCCAAAACTCTTGAAGCTTGCTGATTCAGCAACTTTCCAATTTCTGAATCAGAAAGCCAAGATCGTAACCTTCCTATCAGGATGCGATTCCAAAGACAAAATGAAGAAAAATTTAAAAGAAGTACTTCTTCTTTTGAATCAAGATAAAGTCGAATCTTCAACAAAACAAGACTCTAACAAAGATGACGACTACTATCAAAATGAAGACGATTGTTTCAGAATAGACATACAAGAATTATGACTTATTCTGTAGAAACAGTTCCAGTTACATACCGGAACTATACAAACAGTATCTTAATTTTTCTTTAAAAGGAGTCTTCGACCATGTTGTGAGGCACCCTTTCATTTAGTCACATAGAGAGAAGTTCTAGAGAGAGAAGCTCTGAGTGATTATATCCTTGTAAGCCTTTCTCTTGAGTTCTTTCAATAAAATTTTTCTGTTTCAATCTTATTTTCTCTCTTCTCCCACTTAGCTGGTTCTGTTCGGATTACCGTTGTCCAACTTTCTTCTCTTCTCCCTCCACTAGATCTGTGCCGGTTCTACCGCCATTCTAGTTTTCTATGTTTTAAATTTTTCTCTATTTACTGCATTTTACATTTCTGCATATCATTTAGTAGTTCTGCTATTGCCTGCTTTCCTTTCAGTTGCTTTTATTTTCCCTTGATCCACTACGGGTTATCTGGTATCAATATATATATATATATATATATATATATGAATGGATGTTGGAATGTGCACCTGAGTGCGTGATGAGAATATATATGTAAATATGTGTATTTTTGTATAATGTGATGTGGATGCTGATTGTGCATCGAGATTGATTTTCTGGACTGTTTGAAATAGGCTAAGTGTATGGTGCGGGGTGTTCTTGCTGTAGCGAGAACGCCCAGGGCGAAAGGCACAAAATTGTGCCCTTCTCACTATAGCGAGAAGGCACTGGGAGAGAGGGGGTGAAACTATCACGTTTTCGCTGCAACGAGATTTTGCAAAAATCAGAGTGCAGTTTCCTCTGAGATTTTCACTATAGAAGGATATTTAAGGGGCTTAGGGTTTGGAAAAATCATTTTTCCACTTCTTCCTTCGAATCCTCTGTCATTTCTCTCGATTCCAAAGTCATTCTTACTAATTAAACTGCCTCTAAAGCCATTTGGGAGTAAGATTGAAGGTTGAAAATGGGTTTTGGGCATTTGGAGGTATGTTTGTGAGTTAGGGTTGTTGTGTTTCATTCCTTTTTCTTTGATTTCTTGGTTTCTCATGAGATTTTCCCTATATTTAGGATGAAATCCGTTTGGGGGAGCACGTTTATTGTTGATTTATGTTGTGGGTCTTCATTTCGAGGTAAGGAAGGACTCTACCCTATCTCATTATGTTTGAATGCCATGTAAGTTGCTATGCAATGTCATGTGGATGGTTTGGAATGTGTGTGTTTGGTAGAACTGATTGATTGTGGTGGAAAGATTGAATATAGTATAGTGTAATGAATGTTGAATAAGGTGTATGATGGGGTTGATTGATGAATGTGGATTATGTTGAAAATGTCGTGTGTATGGAATTACTGTGTGTTAAATGTAACACGAATAAATGTGGGCATCTGTGTTGTGTACCGTGAATAAATGTGGGCCTGTGTCTCGTGTGCTACGAATTAATACTATTTGTGGCTGAAATGTGTGTGAAAGGGCATGTTCAATGCGGTTGTGAATATGCTATGAATGGTTCAGCGATACACTAAAGGTGTGGAAGATGGGGACGGTAGAAATACTTTGGAGAAGAGAGAATGGTGGTGACACCAACAATGAGCATGGGTGCACCACATGCCACACACTCTCCTCATGACTAGACCTTTGACCAATACCTTTGTTGAGTTACTCGTGACCGTCATGTGGTATCCGTGAGATGGGGGTAACTGGCGACTATCCATGGTGTGAAACTGTGATCATAGTGCCACAGTGAGCGTGGCATGTGCAGTGAGCTCATGTGTATGTGTGTGTGTGAATGTTATTAGTGCCATGAGCTCACCAATTGTGATTGAAATGAAATGCTTGAATGTGTTGCTTGTGATTGACTGTAATTAAGTAAAATATGTGATAAATACATGTAGAGTGCGTAAGGTGAGTCTCTATGTTTGTGTGTGTTAGATAGTGTAAAGCACTCATCCTTACATTTATTTTTCAGGTAACCAAGACGATCAACACCGAGCTTAGTGAAGGGATGGATGAAAGTGCTATAAGACCTAGATTTTATTTTGAAATTTCAATGTAATTGAGTAGGTCCTGTGGTAGTTATTGATATAAACTTGTAATCCCTTATTATTTTGAAATACTTGATGGAACCCTGTATTGGGAAATATATTTAAATGAAAAATTTATTATTCCCATTTCGTGAAATTTATTATTTGAAGTAGAATTTAAGGTGTTACACCTGCCGCCTTCCCAGCCACCATTTTTTAACAACCCACCATAGACTTAGTCACCGACCATCCCTGATTTTGTTTCAGGGGTCGTTTCATCTTAATACGGCCTTTTAAGTACTATTAGGAGATTCTACTTTAAGAGGTTACTGTTCAAACGTAGTTACTATTCACCATACTTTTGTTTTTGTATTTTATCATTCTCCTAATATGTCTCAAGGCAAGACAACAGTAAATAGAATTATTCAGTACTTGAAGGCCTCTCTAGGGAAAGGATTGCTATTTAAAAAGGAGGGAAACTTATCCATGGAAATGTATACTAATGCTAACTATGCAGGATCAATTGTTGATAGGAGGTCCACCACAGGATATTGCATGTTCTTGGGTGGAAATTTGGTGACATAGAGAAGTAAGAAGCAAAATATGGTTGCAAAATCAAGTGCATAGGCAAAATTTAGAGCTATGGCACAAGGGGTCTGTGAATTGTTATGGATGAAGTCAATACTTGCTAACGTCAAAATAAAGTATGAAGCTCCCATGAGACTAGTTTGTAATAGTAAATCAGCCATCAGCATTGCGCACAATCCAGTTCAACATGATAAGACAAAGCACATAGAGATAGACCAAAATTTCATTAAGGAAAAATTGGACAGCCTTATAACCATTGAGTACATTCCTTCAAGACTGCAGTTGGCTGACATGTTCACCAAGGGACTTCCCACCGAGGAGTTTAAAGATCTTACTTGCAAGCTAGGACTGATAGATATACATTCACTAGCTTGAGGAAGAGTGTTGTAAAATATAATGAGAAGATTTGTTCCATAATTAGGATAGATTTTGCTGATTTGATTTGTATAGTCTTTTATGTCCTTAATTAGAAGAATAGTAATCTATATAAATGTATTCTGTACAGGCTCTTAATAATTAACCAATTTAAATATTATTCAAATAATATTCTATTCCCTTGTTTTCAAGTCTTTTCCTCCATAATGTATGTATGTCACAAATATTAAAACCCTTTTTCTTAAATTTTCTCCATGCTCAAATCAAAGTAGCTCAACATCATAATTCAGTATATTATTTAATAATATTAACTTTCCTTATGCTTCTAATCATCTTCCTTCAAAGTGTAAATTGGACTATTGATGAATATGAAAGCTTTAGTTAAAATAGTGGAAATTCATTAACTTGCTTTTACTTAGAAGTTGAGTAACTCATTGGCAAGAAAAATAAACTTAAAATATGTATACAAGGGCATATAACTTGCAAACAATAGGCATAAAGACAATCACTTGCCATTCACCAACCGAGTTTTTCACACATTTTTGCTAACATAATTGAAATTGTCACATGCATCCAATGAGTTGCCTCATCAATGTATCCAAAGTAAGCTTGCCTCCAACTCTTCTTCCACAATAAAACTCCAACTGTTGTCCAAAACCCAATAGCAAATCCAAGCGCTATCACAAAGTAAAACCATATGTTCTCGGACCTGTCTTGTTTGCCATCTTCATCTTCATCATCATTTCTCTCAATTTCTATATGAGCACACTTTCGCAATGGATCACCACAAAGAAATGGGTTGCCAACATAAATATAATATGGATCATCAAGGGTTAAAAATTGATTTTCTTGTGGAATTGGTCCTAAAAGGTTGTTGTAGGACAAGTTTAAGTGGCTTAAGAAAGTCAAGCTAGACATCCCCTTTGGAATTGTGCCTGAAAGTTGATCATGAGAGACATCCAAAGATTCCAATGACTTCATGTTCCCAATCCCTCTAGGAATTTCCCCTAAAAGAGGATTGTGTGACAAATTTAAGCCTAGTAATGCAGTAAGAAAAGTTATTCCTTCAGGAATAGGTCCCCTTAAACTGTTATTTGACAAGTCCATATTTACAACAAATTTTAAAATTCTACTATAGTGAAGTTCTTTTCCTTTCATAATTTGGCTGGCTTCTTCATCATACCATTCAATATACTTTCGCTCTTCAAGAGTTTGGGAAGTTGATGATTTATTTCCTAAAATCATTCCCGTGAAGTTTCCAATGCAATCAGGGATTGATCCCACCAACATGTTACTGGAAAGGTCCAATATTTGTAGTTTAGAAAGTTGGCAGAGTTGTGAAGGAATGTTTCCATGAAACTTATTTTGCCTCAGAATAAGAATTTGCATTGTGTAAAAGGTGTCCCCAATCCAAGAGGGTATAATCCCTGACATTTGATTCTCTCCAAGATCTAAAATTAACAATTGTTTAAAATTTCTCAAAAATGATGGAAACTCCCCTTGAAGACTATTACTGTTCAAATGCAACCATACTAAAGTGGAAAGATAGCCAAATGAACTTGGAATAACACCAGATAATTTGTTAGAGGACAAATTTATCTCATTCAATCCATGAGTAGAACTCCAACAATTAGGAATTTTTCCAAATAACTTGTTGGCTGAAAGGTCAAGATGGTATAAGGAGTGTACTTTGCACAGTGAATCAGGAATGGATTCATTAATGTGGTTCCTTCCAAGAAGGATGTGAGTAACATTGGGCAATCTTTCACCAATATTTTGTGGAAGTGAGCCTGAGATATTATTATTGGTAAGGTTCAAGTATACAAGTTGCTTGGGAAATATGACCTCTGAAATCATGCCCTCCAAATGGTTGCTAGACAAGTCTAAGTTGCGCAAGTTCAAAAGTTGACCAAGACTATGAGGAATTTTCCCATGAAAATAATTGCTAGAAAGATAGAGGGTGTGCAATTTGGAAAGCTGACCAAGGTTTTCAGGAATTGTACCATTCAAAAAGTTTTCTGAGATATCTAGGTTTTCTAGGCTTGCTAGAAGCTCAATATTCCTAGGAATAACACCATAAAAATGATTAAAAGAGAGACGCAGGGTAATTATATTGACAAGTTGCCCTATACAACTGGGAAGAGGTCCGTTGAAATTGTTACTGTAAAGAAGCAAATACTGTAGAGTGACAAGTTCTGTTATATTACAAGGAAAATCCCCACCCAACTGATTTCTAGAAATATCCAATGTACTTAGATTTTTCAGTTGTCCAAGAAAGTTTGGAAGTGATCCATTTAAACGATTGTCAGCAAGATTTAGATACATCAAGTTTGAAAATTTTCCAAAATAAGGTGGAATAGGACCATAAAATAAATTGGACTGAAGTGCGAGTACTTCCAAATTTTCAAGCTTACTTAACCATGTTGGCAAAACACCATTGAATTTGTTGTCACTCAAATCAAGTTCCTCTAAATCATATCTCATGCATCTAGATTGTAAATGGCCAACAAGTACATCCCCTTGAATGTTGTTGCTTGACAAATCTAGTGATAGAAGATGGCACATATTCCCCAAAATTGATGTTAGAGAACCCTCAACATGATTTATATGATTCAATGAAAGATTGAGGTACAGAACACCTTTTAGACTACCTAACCACGATGGAACAAAATCAATATTGTTTTGGGAGATGTCCAAGAGTGTCAAGGATGTCAAATTTCGAAGAGCATCTGGGAATGAGCCGTGAAGTGTGTTACTTCCTAGATACAAATATGCAAGTTTGGTACAATTACCCAACCAAAATGGAACTGAACTTAGATTGTTGTAAGAAAGGTCAAGATATTGAATGGAACTCATGTTTCTAAAAGTATCCAGATCTGGGGCTTTAAGTACATTGTCATTGAGATTAAGGACTTGAAGTCTAGAAAGGTTTGTGGAACTCACAAGTTGATTATGACTAGACACTTTCTTTATACTGCAATTCATCAAGTCCAATTTTAGCAAAGAAGGAAGCATGTTAAGTACCTGGAATAAATTTTGTGCCTTCTCAAGATACACATCACTCATGTAAAGTTCTTGGAGAAATGAAAGTTTTGAAACCCAATAAATGTCATCAGAGTATAAAAAAGAATTGAAGCTGAGATCAAGAAAGGATAACTTAGTGAGATTTCCAAGATTGTTGGGGATCCTCCCACTAAAATGGGCATCAGAGAGAGAGAGGAATTTCAAATGCTCCATGGAATGGATGAACATTGGTATAGGGCTATCACTGAAATTGTTCCCACTCAAGTCCAAATAAGTGAGATATTTGAACTGTTGTAGAGAAGGGTGAACATGTTGAGCTTCAAGCTTACTTTTGGAAAAGGAACAATTTTCTGGAGCATCTCCTTGACCCTTTGGTGGGAAGCATGGATTCCTAAGGTCAAGAATAACAACATGTCCTGTAATGTTGTTGCAACCTATACCTTTCCAATGGCAACAATCATTTCCTTGCCATGAGGAAAGCCTTTCCAATGGATCTTCAAAGCTTCCTTTGAGCTTGAGAAGAGCTTGCCTCTCTTCTTCAATGCATTCAAATGATGAACAGACATAGGAACATGACACTAAAACTGAAGTCAAAAGCAGAATAACAGCAAAAGCAAAGCTTGGGTATTTTCCCATGCTTAAAATCGCAAAACAAGCGTGGAATGGTAAGAATAAACTCAAGTGGTGGCACAAAAATGACTCCATGAACAATGATATAAATAGGCATAAGTGCACCATCTCTCGTGCTTTTACTAATGTACGCAATTTTCAAAGTTTGTAGTAATCGGTTTTCTCATTAACGTTTTCCCTGTGGAAAATGTTTTTCACTTTCAATCAGAATTAGAATGTAGTGAAAATGCTTGCTGACTTGTTATCTGATACCACCACATGACAACAGTCAAAACTTAAAAAATAAAAAAATAGTGACCAATATATTAATATTCAATAATAATTAGTTTTATTCTGTTGATATAATTTGTTTTATTATAGAAAGTAACTTTACTCGTTAATTGTAAAAAGCTGAAGTTCATGTTGTATATAAAATTAGAAGCGCTTGAGTACACCTAAAATATACATTTATAGACTTTTTTTCAAATATTAATAAAAACTAATTTATTGAATAAAGTGTAAAAATAATATACCCTATTTTTGATATACCCAAAACAAACATGAGTGTCGAAAGTAAAATTTCTCTTGTTTAATAAATGAAAAGAACTAATCAGTTTCTTGTTGAATTTTGGCAGGTATGAATATTTTTATCATTCATAATGAAGTGACAGTTTGGTGAGAAAAGAAAATTAAAATTTTAGACATTTGAAATTAGTCAATTACATGCATAGACTTTTAACTGATACAAAATAAATAATATTAACTTGTTTCTTGTTTAAAATTTGTACCCCCTTATTTGTGGATATAAGTAAAAGTGAAAGGCAATTACAATTTCATTAGTCAATATTACGGTGCTTTTTCACATACAATGAGAGTCGATATCTGTATGTTCATAAAAGACGAATTTTGCTACAATGTAATTAATTTTATTTTGATTGATTGATTTGGTTAAATCATTTTAATAAAAAATATCAGCGATCTATTTATTTTTTTTTACTATATTCTCAAGTGTTACTGTTACTTATTAGTTTACGATTCTTAGTTTTAAGTTATTGATTTTTTCTTGTATTTTTAAAATATTTAATAAATTTTAATAAATAATTTAAAATAATATATTATTATATTTTATGATTAAAAAAAAGTATGTTAATAAAACATATTCTAAACATTTTTCGTTTTAATAAATTGCGTACCTAGTCCTAGGTGGTATATACCTTTGCCTCATTTGATAATGTGAAACTGAAAGTAAAACTTATCCCGGATAGAAGGACAACTTGCCTTCAAATTTGTCTAAGGTTGAAATTTCGTAACTGTGAAAACTAAAACATTGAAGTCGGTCAAGTACATGCATAGACTTTAAACTAAAATAAAATAAATTAGTTTAACGTGTCTTTGTTTTAAAAATTAAACTCTAATATTTTGTGACACCATTTAATTAAAATTAAACAGACAAAATATTTCAAGTCATTTTTTGAAAAATTTATTTCATATGAATATTTTAGTGAATTTTATGAGGATAATTGGTTTTAAATGTAAAATATTTTATATTTTTTTATTAAACAAATATCTTAGAATGTCCAACAAACACTACTAAAAATATAGAAAGATTTTTAAAAGTCTACAGACAAATTTATAAATGGGTTGGAGTAGTCTATAATTTTTTTTTATCAATAAATGAATATAAACAAATTTTTGAATCTATCTAAAAAAATAAATTTATAGATGGATTAGAGTCGTTTATAATTTTTTTATCGGTAAATGAATACAAATGAATTTTTAATCCATTTGGTTGTCTATAACATTTATTTTTAATTTTTTTTACTTTTTATTTTCTTGTATAATTATTTCTACTATTTCTAATTATCATAATTTATAAATATAATAAAAATTACAAAATTATAAATTAAATTTAGAAATTATTTATAAAATAAAATAAAATATCTATTGTAAATATTCAATGCATCATCATGGTAAAGAGATTAGTAAAAGAAGATAAGAAGGAGGAATGTGGCATGAAGCATCCATTTCTACTAACTAACTCAAGGCAGCACCTTCATGTAGAAGGAGGCGATCGTGATCCGTTCTTCGTTAGGTGCCATGATAATCAAAGAATTGAGACAGCTACTTTAAACAAAGACGATACCAAATGCCAATTCACCTTCCGTATCGTTTTACCCATGAACATAGCGAGTGAGGTTTTTCAATCCATTGAATCTCGAAAGTAACATAAGACAAAAGAAAACAGTAGAAGTAGAAGATAATATCAAAACTAAAATAAAGGAGAATATAGTGGGTGATAAGATATTATATGGACAACACAACACAATAGCTCCAAGCAAACAGAAAACCTTAGGACAAAAAGTGCAACTCCCTCTCCACTGCTTCGCCTTCTTTTGATAGATTTTCGGGTAAAGTTGTTTGTCATCTTGGCACCGAATTATCTTTGCTCTATTTCTACTTTCAATTTTCAATTTTTACCTTTGATTTTCAACAGAGAACGAAAAGTAATAGTAGTTTCTGAAAAGAATAAAATATTATAAATTAAATTAAATTAAATGCTCGATGATAGATATTATTTTGCATAGTAATAATGAGAATAATTAATAAAAATACTCTCTTTAAATAATGAAGAGTTAAATTTATCATACATAAATGAATTAAAAGTAATTAAATAATTTTTTAGATTAAAATTCAATAAAACTAATTAATGAAATCAATAATTCACATCAATTAAAATAAGGAGATTGAAAGTGCTTTTAGAGTTTTTAGTTAGATGTAATAATGGTTAAAGATACTTTGATCAAAATTGATATATTACGAGAAGTATTGAGTAAGTAAATCATAGAAGTTATTTTAGCTTAATTCATAATCTACAATTTGAGTCTTAATGGATGGTTAAAGACACTTTAATTGATATTTTGCGAAAACTATTGAGCCGTAAATTAATTGATAGAAGTTATTTCAGCTTAGTATATAGTACTGAATTTGAGTCTTAAAGATTGCAGCTGTAATGAACACTTAGATAGTTTTGTTTCCTATAGTGATCATATTCAGCTCAAAACAAAACAAAAAATAATATATTAATAGAATTACATTTTTCTTATTAAAACTACAAGGTAAAACTAATATTTATTTATATACAAATAGAAAAAGAAATTTAAACAAAACCTATAATATATATGACAGATTTACATCTAAACACGCAAATTATTTAAATTTTAAAAAGTAAAACTAGACTTATTGTCATAATTGCAGGTTGCAACGAGAGGGTGAAACATGTTAAGAAAAATATATTTTATAAATACAATATATTTTTATAAATTAAAAAATATTTCATCAAAATTTATTTTAAGAAAATATTGAATTTTTTTTAAAATAACATGATCTTTGAAGTTGTCAGGCTTGTGATTTATTATTGAGTAATTTATAATATTTTATACTTGTTAAATGTTAAATTAAAGGATTATTTGGTATTGGAATATAATTAGATGGAGTTTGAAATTTATTATAAAAAAAAAAAAAAAAGTGAACAGTACCGTATGAACAGTGCCGAATGAACAGTAAAATCGCCTATGAACAGTGCAAACCGCGTATGAACAGTAAAAATCGCATATGTACAGTGATTGCTGACGTCACATACGTGTACAATGCGCGTGCACAGTATTTTTGGCATAAATAGTATCATGAACAGTGTTTCCGGCAAGAACAGTGTTTCTGGCGGTGAACAGTAAATTTTGAAAATTTTCTATAAAAAAGGGGTTTCACATGAAATTTTCATTTCTTCACTCCTCTCCAAGGTTCTCAAAGGTTCTAAGGCCGTATACTACCATTTTCTCTCATACTAAACTCTCCTAAACTTAGATTTCTCGCCAGATCTGATATTCTAAGTCTATTCTGAGGGATTTGAAGTAAGTTTCTTTAAGTTTGAAGCTAGATTTACCGTTCATTTTTCTTCTCCTTCTCTTTCTCATAGAAGTTCATGGTATTCTTAGGAGAAACTCCATTCTAAAGCTGAATCTTCGGTGAATCTTGTTATAAAACAAGTAATATTCGGTAGATCTAGTGTGAATCATTGTTCTGAGGTAAGGGGAGCTTACTTTAGCCTATAATCTATGTTCTGGACGGTTGATATATTATTACAAGAAGTTTTGATATGAATTTTGTTAGATCTTTTGAATAAAAGCTATTTTCTAAGCTGTAAATGCTGTTAATTGATTTAAAATGCTGAGATTTTAGCTGATCTATTATAAATTTACCTTAATTGAGCTGTTGAAATAATTTTAGTGGTGTGTATCATGCTGAGATATATGATTTGCATCATTATAGAGCCGAGTTACATGTTTAGGTGGGTAGACGTGTAACAGTAAGTTCATGCTGAGCTGCTGTGCTGTGCTATCTGGATCCAAATACCGAAATGGGTCGCTCCCGGACCGGCTCGGTTCCTTCTGGATTACTTAGGCTGTGAAACTAGTTGGAAACCGTTTTCATGCTGTGCATTAGATGGGCTAGAAATACATGGGGCTATTGTTGTGAGAAATATTTTGCTCTATATATGATTTTATTTTATTTTTGTAAGCTCACCCTTGCATTTCTTTCTATGTCGTTGTGTGCGTGTGTACTGCAATGATCGTACGGTGGTACGTGAGCAGATGTAACAGGTGTTGCATCTACTTCACAAGCTGAGGGGCCAGTGAAGAAATGTTAGAAGCTGGAGTCGAGTAATATTGCACCAAAGTCCTTTTTCCTTATATTTTGAGACCTTATGTAGAGGGAGCTACGTAGTATAATTTTGGGTATTTTGAATATAATGAACTAAATGTCATATTATGTTGTTCTATTAGATATTTGTGGTAAGAAACTTTGTTTTATTTTGAATGAGAAGTGAATTTTATACTTATATTCTCTATTATTTATTTATCTTAAATAAGTATGTAATGTAGAAACAATGTTCTCGGTTCTTTATAAAAGGGGTCGTGACATTTTAGTAGTATCAGAGCATGGTTTAGGTAAACCTACGGGGTGAGGTTGTTAGGCGTCAATTGTGCATATTAGACATGTGAATTTTAGTTGTGAATCATATATCATAATTTCTAATCATCAGGTTGTGAGGGAACAAGCTTGATCACCTCGGTTCTCAGACACGACAGATGTAGGAAATTTTGGTATATGATACTGGGGTGAGCTATAGGCGATTCATGCTGCGTGAATAATAGGTTGTTAAGCTAAGCTGTAAATGATTGCTGAGATAAGTGTGTTTGCTATGCTGTGTGAATGTTGATATGATGTTATCCTCAGTGCTAAATTGATTAAATTGTTATGATATACCAAATATGAACATATCACTGTAAGCTGAATCTGTGAATATAGTTATGTGATGGTATTGCTGAATGTGTTAAACGTTAGTAAACTAAACTAGTCTATATATTAGGATGGCTAGATCGAGAAGATCTGCTACAAACCCTCCTCCTCCTGCTGACGTGAACCAAATGGCTCACGCCATGGAGGCCATGGCAGCCACTGTGAGGCAGAGTCTAGATATGATTCAGTAGCAGCAAGCTGCAAACCAAGCCCCTACTGCAGCACAGGCAGCAGCAGCTACTGCCTCAGCTGCACCTCCTCCTGAATGCCATGGGTTGTCAGAGTTCAGGAAGAATGATCCTCCTCAATTCACGGGGGTGGATGGACCAGATGCTGCTGAACTCTAGATCAAGGAGATTGAGAAGATCTTCCTAACTATGGGTTGCGCCAAGGAGAGGAAGGTATTATATGCTACTTATATGCTGACAGGGGATGCAGAGATGTGGTGGCACGGAGCTCGTGCTATGCTGGAGACTCGAGGTGAAGTCATCACTTGGGCTGTATTTAGAAGTAGTTTTCTGGGAAAGTTTTTCCCTTCTCATGTTCGTGCTGCCAAAGAGCGGGAGTTTCTAAACTTGGTGCAGGGAAACTCATCAGTCTATGAGTATGCAATACGGTTTGAGCGGCTCTACAGATTTTATTCTCATCTGACCTCGAAGGAGTGGAGATGTCAGAGGTTTTCAGACGGGCTGAGAACTGACATAAAGAGAATTTTGATCCCACTCAGGATCACTGAATTTGCTGACTTGGTGGATCAAGCCACCATTATAGAGAGTCTTAATGCAGAGGATGTTGGTGGAGTTGGGAAGGCTCCATCTAGTAGAGCTGCTAGTAGCTATGGTAATGGAAGTAAGGGTGCTAAGAAGGGCTCCTACAGTCGGTTGCTACGCCAACAGCAGTCTCGACCATCTCAGTCGAGAGGATCGGCAGTATTAGCCCCGGTGCCAGTAAGGACTGCTACTTCTGCATTTCAGCCTAGGGGAGCAACTTCTTCCACTCCTAGAGCCTCAGTGCCACAGGTTGTCAGATGTTTTAGGTGTGGTGGGCCACACTACCTGAGCCAGTGCCCACAGACTGATGTCAGAGTTTGCTTCTCGTGCCAGCAGCCAGGACACCTTGTTAGGGACTGTCCTACGCCTAGTGGGGTAGTTTCGTCTTCTGCTAGCGCCTTGCACGCTGTTAGGCCTAAAGCGACTAGGGCTCCAACGATAACCAGATCGAGAGCAAAGGGACGTGTATTCACTACTTCTGCATCAGAGGTAGCTCAGGCAACAAATCTCGTTCAGGGGATAGCGGTAGTGGCAGGTACTTCTCTTTCTGTATTGTTTGATTCTGGAACCACACACTCTTTTATTGCGGACATTTGTGTGAGAAAATTAGGATTACCGGTGAGCGATCTAGGATGTGACTTGATAGTATCGACACCTACTTTAAGTTCAATTAAGACTTCGACGGTTTGTGTTAGGTGTCCTATAGTAATTGAGGGACGAAGATACAAAGTAAATCTTATTTGTATCCCGATGTCAGGGTTAGATGTAATCTTAGGTATGGATTGGCTAACTGCCAATCTGTGCTAATTGATTGTGGCTGGAGGTGTTTAATCTTTCCTAAGCAGCAAGGTTGTGTGGAATTAATTTCTACTCGCCAAGTAGAAACATCCTTAGGTGAGGGAGTATCTTGTTTTGTTTTGTTAGGAGTTATGAATGCAGAAGTGGAGCAAAGCCTTCAGTCAATACCAGTAGTACGAGAATTCCCTGAGATTTTCCCAGAGGATATTCCTAGAATACCTCCACGTAGAGAGGTGGAGTTTTCTATAGATTTGATTCCTGGAGCTGAGCCAGTGTCTGTAGCACCTTACAGAATGGCGCCGAAAGAGTTGATGGAGCTTAAGGAGCAGATTGAGGATCTAATGCGGAAACAGATGATTAGGCCGAGTGTATTGCCTTGGGGAGCACCAATTCTCTTGGTGAAAAAGAAGGACGGAAGCTCTAGATTATGTGTTGATTATCACAAGTTGAATAAGTTGACAATTAAGAATAAGTACCCGTTGCCGCGGATCGATGATTTGATGGACCAGCTGAGAGGTGCTAAGGTATTCTCTAAGATTGATTTAAAGTCTGGGTACCATCAGATCCGAGTGAAGGATGAAGATATTCCTAAGACTGCTTTCCGCACTAGATATGACCACTATGAGTATATAGTGATGCCCTTTGGAGTCACAAATGCTCCAGCTGTGTTTATGGACTACATGAATCGGATCTTTAGACCTTTCCTGGATCGATTTGTGGTAGTCTTTATTGACGATATTTTGATTTATTCTAGTTCGTCAGAGGAACATGCAAAGCATTTGAGGACTATACTTAGTGTTTTAAGGGAGAAACAGTTGTATGCTAAATTGTCTAAGTGTAAGTTTTGGATAGAGGAAGTGAAGTTCCTTGGTCATGTTATTTCAGCTAAGGAAATTGCAGTTGATCCTTCCAAAGTTAAAGCGGTGTTACAATGGGAAAGGCTGAAGACAGCCACAGAGATTCGTAGTTTTTTGGGCCTAGCAGGTTACTACCGGAGATTTATAGAGGAATTTACAAAGATAGCTGCACCATTAACACGGTTAAGTCGCCGTGATCAACCCTTTGTATGAACTGAGGAATGTGAGCAAAGCTTTAATGAGTTGAAGCAGAGACTAACTTCCTCGCCGGTGTTGATTCTCCCTGATACTAGTCGACTGTTCAAGGTGTACTGTGATGCTTCCCATCAGGGATTGGGATGTGTTTTGATGCAAGATAAGAGAGTGGTAGCTTATGCATCTCACCAATTGCGAACTCATGAGCGAAATTACCCGATTCATAACCTTGAGTTAGCTACTGTGGTCTTCGTTCTGAAGGTGTGGCGACACTATCTTTATGGAGCTCAGTTTGATGTGTATAGTGATCACAAGAGTCTGAAGTATTTATTTGATCAGCGAGAGTTAAATATGAGGCAGAGACGTTGGGTGGAATTCCTTAAGGATTATGATTTTTAGCTCCAATATCATCCAGGAAAAGCTAATGTGGTGGCCGATGCATTAAGTAGGAATGTGGTTCAGACATTCTCCTTAAGAGTTAGTGAAACCCTTTTGGTAGAAAAATTCCGAGACCTGAACATACATGTGGACTTATCACCTGAAAAGATTAGTTGCAGCCGAATTGTGGTGACTAATAATTTCTTGCAGGAAATTAAAGACAAACAACTGTGGGATCCGATGTTATGTCGGATTGTATTTCTCTTAGGGACAGATAAGACAAAGGGTTTTAGTAAAGGTGCTGATGGTATTCTCAGATGCCAAGGTCGAGTTTGTGTCCCTAGAGATACTAAATTAAAAAGAGCAATTCTAGAAGAAGGACATAAGGGTAATCTCAATATTCATCCTGGTGTTACCAAGATGTACCAAGATTTAAAGCAGATGTTTTGGTGGCCAGGCATGAAGCGAGAGATAGCTAAGTTTGTTAAAGCCTGTTTGACTTACCAGAAGGCAAAAGCAGAGCACTAGAGCCCTCCAGGAGAGTTACAGACGATGGAAATTCCAGAGTAGAAGTGGGACCATGTGACTGGATTTTGTGTCCCATCTACCTAGAACAGTTAAAAATCATGATGCTGTGTGAGTCATAGTGGATAGGTTAACCAAGAATGCACATTTCTTGCCAATTAACATGACCTTTAGCTTGGAGAAATTAGCGGAATTATACATTAGAGAGATTGTAAGGTTACACAGAGTACCTTCTAGTATTATCTCTGATAGGGATCCTCGATTCACTTCCCAATTTTGGCAGAGTTTCTAAGAAGCTATGGGCACACAGTTGAGGTTGAGTTCTGCATATCATCCGCAGACAGATGGTCAATCTGAGCGTACTATTCAGACCTTAGAGGACTTATTGCAGACTTGTATTGTAGAGCAGAGGAGTAATTGGGAGGATATGCTTCCTTTGGTACAATTCACTTATAATAATAGCTACCATTCGAGTATAGATATGGCACCATTTGAGGCTATGTATAGTAGAAGGTGTAGAACCCCTATCTGTTAGTTCCAAGATGGAGTACATTTGATGGTTGGGCCTGAAATGCTGCAAGAAACTAAGGAGAAAGTTGAACTTATTAGAGAAAAGCAGAGAGCCGCCTAGAGTTGACAGAAATCTTATGCTGACCGATGCAGAAGATCTCTAGAATTTGGGGTTGGTGATCACGTATTCTTGAGAGTATCACGCACTACAGGTGTGGGGCGAGCCTTAAGAGCCAAGAAGTTAACACCTAAGTTCATAGGACCGTATCAGATACTACATCGAAGAGGACTAGTAGCCTATGAATTAGCGTTACCACCTCAGTTGTCAAGACTACATAATGTTTTCCATGTGTCGCAACTAAGGAAGTATGTTCCAGATTCGTCTCATGTAATCAAGCCTGATGTTGTGGAGTTACGAGATGATTTGTCTATAGAGGTTCCAGCTGCTCGTATCGAGGATACTAGAGTTAAGGAACTTAGAGGCAAGTCTATTCGGTTAGTAAAGGTTGTTTGGGACCCAATAACTGGTGATGCCACATGAGAGTTAGAGGAAAGAATGAGAGAGTTGTACCCTCATCTTTTCTCTGAGTGATGAAATTTTTGAGGACAAAAATTTATTTTCGGGGGAGAATTGTCAGGCTTGTGATTTATTATTGAGTAATCTATAATATTTTATACTTGTTAAATGTTAAATTGAAGGATTATTTGGTATTGGAATATAATTAGATGGAGTTTGAAATTTATTAAAAAAAAAAAGTGAACAGTACTGAATGAACAGTAAAATCGCCCATGAACAGTGCAAACCGCGTACAAACTGTGTATGAACAGTAAAAACCGCGTATGTACAGTGACTGCTGATGTCATCAGTGACATCATCCTGACGTCATGGCTGACATCACATACATGTACAGTGCGCGTGCACAGTATTTTCTGGCATGAATAGTGTCCTGAACAGTGTTTCCGACGTGAACATTGTTTCTAGTGATGAACAGTAAATTTCGGCGGTGAACAGTAAATTTCAAAAAATTTCTATAAAAAGGGGGCTTCACACGAAATTTTCATTTCTTCACTCCTCTCCAAGGTTCTCAAAGGTTCTAAGGCCGTATACTACCATTTTCTCTCATACTAAACCCTCCTAAACTTAGATTTCTCGCCAGATCTGAGATTCTACGTCTATTCTGAGGAATTTGAAGTAAGTTTCTTTAAGTTTGAAGCTAGATTTACGGTTCGTTTCTCTTCTCCTTCTCTTTCTCATAGCAGTTCATGGCATTCTTAGGAGAAACTCCGTTCTAAAGCTGAATCTTCGGTGAATCTTGTTATAAAACAAGTAATATTCGGTAGATCTAGTGTGAATCATCATTCTGAGGTAAGGGGAGCTTACTTTAGCCTATAATCTATGTTCTAGACAGTTGTTTTAAGATACCGAAATGGGTCGCTCCCGGACCGGCTCGGTTCCTTCTGGATTACTTAGGCTGTGAAACCAGTTGAAAATCGTTTTCATGTTGTGCATTAGATGGGTTGGAAATGCATGGAGCTATTGCTGTGAGAAATGTTTTGCTATATATATATGATTTTATATTATTATTGTAAGCTCACCCTTGCATTTCTTTCTATGTCGTTGTGTGCGTGTGTACTGCGATGATCGTACGGTGGTACGTGAGCAGATGTAGCAGGTGTTGCATCTACTTCACAGGCTGAGGGGCCAGTGAAGAAATGTTAGAAGCTAGAGTCGAGTAATATTGCATCAAAGTCCTTTTTTCTTATATTTTGAGACCTCATGTAGAGGAAGCTACGTAGTATAGTTTTGGGTATTTTGAATATAATGAACTAAATGTAATATTATGTTGTTCTATTGGATATTTGTGGTAAGAAACTTTGTTTTATTTTGAATGAGAAGTGAATTTTATACTTATATTCTCTATTATTTATTTATCTTAAATAAGTATGTAATGTAGAAACAATGTTCTCGGTTCCTTATAAAAGGGGTAGTGACAGAAGTTATTTATATATATGGAAGATATTAACACTCTATAATGTCTGTTTAAATCACATTTATCTTAAATTAATTATAAAAATTTATTATAACATTGAAAAATATTTATTTAACTCCTAAATAATAATTATTGTTATTTTTATTTTTAAATAGAGAAAGTTTATTTATTGAAATATTAATTAGTATATTGGAAAAGAGTAAAATTATTTTAAAAATTATTTTGACTTGATGGGTCCGACTTTTACTTCTTAATAAAAGAAATTTTATTTTAAGATTAAAATATTTTTATAAAATTATAAAATTTACAATACAAGATAACACAGTTATACATGTATTCTACCATAAATATTATAAAAGGCGAAGAAAGATCACATTGTTATATTGCCCTTAAAAATAATTGAATAATTTTTTAAAAATTTATTTATAAATAAAAATTTTAAATTTATACTTGAATTTGAATATTCATATTAAAAGAGATTTAAGATAGCATAAGCTATACATGAATACCTTATAATTTATTAAAAAATTAAAAGTAATATAAATTATATATCGATATTGCAAACTTAAAATATTCACTGAAAGAATTAATATTTAAAGAGAATAATAAAAATATATTTAAATTAATTAATAAAGATAAATATTTAATTAAGAAAAATTAAAAATATCATTGGATAAGCTTGTATTGGATGAAACTTAAGGTAACGTTAGTACACAAAGATTTTGACGATTTAAAACGGTAAAGGTATAAACTCTACATAATAACGTTACAAATTGCCGTATTAAATAATAAAAAATATTTTCATTTTAATTAATTAATAAGTAGATAAATGAATTTTTTATATTAATTAATCATAGAAATAAAAATGATAAGAAGTATACTTACATTAGTGATATATATATATATATATATATATATATATATATATATATATATATGATTAGTCAATAATTTAAATAAAACATATTTTAGATGATAAATTTTAATTAAATAAAAACAATCATGTAATTGATTAATTTTATAAGTTATATTTAATCTTTTAATATATTGATGGTGTATAAAATCTAAGGTAATGTTAGTACACATAAATTTTGATAATTTATAATCCATTAAGGTAATGTCATTATACATTAGTATTATAAATTATTATTTTAATAAAAACAACATTGATTTAAATTAGTTAATTGATGAATAAGTTAGTAACTAAAGAGGAAACACATTTTGAATAATTATTAAGATGATTATCTAATTAATTAAAGATAAAATATACTAAATTATTATTGCATAAAACCTATATAACGGAAGTGGACATAAATTTTACCAATTTATAATACATGACAACAAAGAAATTATAAGTTAGTATTATAAATCAATCCATAAATTTTATTTATTTATTTATAGTTTTTTTAAATATAATTTACTAATCAAATCATATCAACTTTATATAGAGATAAAACAATGATAAAGATAACAACATCAATGAACAAATTAATAATAATAATAATAATAATAACAACATGAAAGTTATAAAATAAAATTTTTATTATTATCAATATCTAATATCTACCTCATCAATAGTTCTTTTTATTACTAATATTAGATTCTTAAAAAAAAATAAAAAATAAACATACTTGTTAGATATAAATTAAATAAAAGGCTCAAATCAAATGCACAAATTTTTATACTTATACTAGTATTAGAAATTTATTTCCTTTATATATATATATATGATGAACCAGAGGTTTTATTTTTATGATGCCTAAACTTCTTCGCTCCGGTTCTAGCTCTTCCCTTCCTCTCCAACTAAAAACCTTCTCTTCAATGATCAGGAGAAACAGTCTCCTAAGATTACTCCTAAACATAATATCTTCAACGAAGAAGTTCGTTTTGAAGAAATTAATCAAAGCATGGATGACTGGACCATTCTAGAAATCCCTCAAGATACATTATATGTTCCTGAAGAACAAATCAAGAGAAACAGTTTTGATTACATTATCAAGACTGTTGAAAACAACATTCTCCTAGGATAAGACATAGGAGAAGAATTCCATCTTCTGTCGAAACATTCGATCAATGACCACAAAAGAAAATACAAATACTTCCATATAGGATGTGTTCAAGTTGCAATCAAACCTTTGATAGACATAGGTATAGAAGTCACTGTCTTAATGTGTCTTAGAGATGTTCATCACAATAAGTTTGAAGATTCTCTTATAGGAACAGTAGAAACCAGTTTAGGTCAAGGACTGATCTATTTCAACTGTTTTCCAAACAAGACAATGAGTCTTATGGATGTTAACATCCTAGACTCTCTGCTTCTCAATATTTACTTTCATGGTTTAGACATGAAAGATGGATATATTCCCGCAGCTCTAATCTATAGGATCCAATACAAGGTCATGAATTATTGTGCATCTAGAGTCTTTCTCAAACCTCAGAAAGGTGAGACTACTTTGTTTATCACTGATATGACAAAGGCTAATGTCTCTCTTCCTAGAATTATCAAATGGGATGAAGTTACTCTCCTTGAGAAATGGGTTATAGATAAGGCTACGCCCTGTATTCTAGGCCTGCTCCTCAAATTCAAGAAATTTCTCAAGATAATTCTGGGAAAGTCAAAATAACCTTTAATAGGAGAAACTCTTTCTCTTCAGGATTGATGCTTTTAACAGACAATCTGATTTCGTATTTGCAAAGAGATCATTCTCTTCCAGATCTCAAACCTTTAGATCTGAGATATCCAGATCTGTCGCTCATGAACCATCTCACATAAACTTATAAGGTTTAGATACTTCTTCTAATATCCCTAGAACTGTTTATCAAACCTCCGATAAGGAGGAAGAAAATCAGAGTATCTAATCTCCAACCTATGCCTCCCTTAATGAGTCTTATGATATTGTCTCATAAGTTTATTATAGATAAAGAAACCCTTAGGAGAGATTTCTATTCTGAAGATTGGAAACCTCAGAGAGAGTGATTTTTCCAGAATTACCAGGATAGTAATAGATCCAACATCCAAGAGAAATTTTATAAATTTCACAAAAAAGTTGAGCATAACATTCCTTTCTTTGATTGGTTTCATGCTTATACCATTCAAAATAATTTAGATTATCCTTGGCAGGAAGATATTATTAGTACCTCATCTGCTAATGTTATTTCCTGGCAAATCAAAGATGGACAAATAGTTCAAAGTGATCTTCTGCCTTCAACCCAATTCCAGTTGCGTAAATTGAAAGATAATAGTGACAATCATGTAATGGCAACACTATTCAAGACCAAAAACACTGATGAATCTATCACTTCCAATGATATTCAAGGCCTCATGGAATAGGCCAACTATACCAATAAGTATCTTTAAGTTTTAGGAGACAAAATCAGTAGAGATAAAACCCCTGTTAGCAATCCAAAAGAAGAAGAAGCATCTTCTTTGGCTCCTCTAGAGAAACCTCTTTTCAAATCATTCAAAATTAGTGCCAAAGCCAAACAAAAAATCTTAGAGCTTAGGCAAAAAGAAAAATCTAAAGCTTTAGAAGAAAATCAGAACGAGTTGCTTAGTAAAATTACTGGCATGCTTACAACCGTTCCTGATACTCCCCAAGCTTCTGAAGAGTCTAGTGCCAGACCAAAGACTAGGTCTCTTTCTAAAACTGTCAATGCCATTTCCAAAGCTGATTCAGAACAATTTTCTGAAACAGTTTGTCTTAAATATCAATCCAGTAAATACAAATAGTAAGAACTAGAAATTTTCTTCTAAACTTTATTACAATAAAGCCACTTCTCCTTATCTAGTTTTAGAAGAAGGCCATGACCATAATATCCAAAGCTTTAATTCCAATGACATTTATGTTTGAAACATAGATGGTAAGTCAGAGTATAACATCGTTTCTACTCTGCAACACATGTCTGTAGTAGCCATGGGCTATTATACCAATCATGATTATGCTGAAGATAC
The DNA here is from genome assembly GCF_003935025.1 of Abrus precatorius. Taxonomy (NCBI): domain Eukaryota; kingdom Viridiplantae; phylum Streptophyta; class Magnoliopsida; order Fabales; family Fabaceae; genus Abrus; species Abrus precatorius. The sequence goes on along the minus strand of NW_020874417.1, from coordinate 10,665,638 downwards.
CATCGTCTATATTTTAGTTACAGGATTTTCCGGTCAACTCAAAGGATGATGGGATAATTATCTCACTGAAATTGATAGAGAAAAGATCCTCTATGCAATCAAAATCGATAATAAGGGAAAAGTCATTGTTAACAATGATGAGCAACTCTCTGATGCCGTGTATACCCTCCTATACATAATATCCCAACATTTCTTAGGAGATCCATCTTTATGGAGAGATAGATCTGCTGAGTTATTATCCAACCTTAAGTGTAGAACTTTAGATGATTATAGATGGTATAAAGACACCTTGTCCAGAGTCTATACTAGAGAAGATAGCCAATAACCATTTTGGAAAGAAAAATTCTTAGCTGGTCTTTCCAAATCTTTCAGAGATCTGGTTAAAAGCAAACTCAGAAATCAATCTGTCAATGGAGAAATTCCTTATGACAGTTGTAGTTATATGGTCAACTCCATACTATTTTCACAAAAATAGCTCTGAAGGTCTGTCAAGAGAATAAGATTCACTAGCCAAGGATAGAGCCATGAATAAAAAAGATTTAGGATCCTTCTGTGAACAATTTGGTCTACCTCCTTGTTCAACCTAAAAGAAAAAACAAACTCCTAAGAAGGAAGCTATAGAAGCCAATAAGAAACTTTACAAAAGGAAGTATAATAGAAAACCTTCTAAGAAAATCGGGGAAGATGTCATCCCCAAAAATGTTCCTAAAAAACCTAGAACAACTGTGGTAAAACTTGTCATATCAGTAAATACTATAGGCTCAAAAGAAAAATTAGTAATCTCAACCTTGATCCGTCCATAGAGGATCAAATCAATAATCTTCTTATTGAATCCTTTGATGATGATTCAGTAAAAGAATCAAGTGAAGATATAAATCAAATTTAGCAAGATGACCAAATATCTTCTTCTGATAGTGATGAAATTCCAGAAATCAATGTTTTAACAAAAGAACAAGATCTTCTTTTTGAAGCTATCAATTCTATTTCTGATCCTCAAGAAAGAAAAAATTTTCTTAATAAGTTTAAAGATGTCTTGAAAACAAAACAGAAACCAAAAGAACGTTTTACAGCCAATAAATTTGACAACCAATATTTTTAAAAGATTAGAAAATAACTCTAATGTAAAACTGTTAAAAATATGCCTACAACAACTGCACAAGTGACTATTTTATCCAATTTTTTGAATTTTAATTTTTTGTTATTTAAGACCCATTCATTAGGAGTTTTTGTTTCTGTTTATCAGATTAGAATATTGTTAGTCGTGTCTAAAAATAAGGGATATTTTATTTTATATGTTTGACTCTAGCTCTATTTAAAAAGAGCAAATGAATAATAGCAATGCATCCTCCGTAAAACATTTTTATCCTTCTACTCTTATTTTATGTTAACAACAACAAAAACTAACCACTATACAAATCTTCAGATTGAGATTAACAATCTCAATAAGGAGATTCGTGAGATAAAAGAACAACAACAAATTCATCAAGTTATCTTTTCACAACTTGAAGATGATGATGAATCTGAAGTTGTAGAAGAATAACTTTATGAGAAAAAAGATTCTAAGAAAATTGATTTTGATAATCCAGAAGATATTTTTATGAATTTAATCAACAAGGCCAAAATTCAAAAATTTTATATTAATATCAGAATCATTATTGATGATTTTGTTCTTGATACTTTGGCTCTCTTTAATACATGTGCTGATTCAAATTGTATTTTAGAAGGATTAATTCCTACTAAATACTTTAAAAAAACTTCTGAAAAACTCAGTACTACGAGTGGTTCAAAGCTTAAGATTAATTATAAATTATCTAAAGCTATTATCAAAAATTAAGGTTTTAAGGTAGAAACAAACTTTCTCCTTGTTAAAAATTTGAAAAATGAAGTTATTTTGGAAACACCTTTTATTAAAACCCTTTTCCCGCTTCAGATCTCAAAAGATGGAATTTCAACTCATCATTTAGGAAGGCAAATAATATTTAAATTTTCTAGCAAACCTTTTACTAGAAATATTAATTTTATTTAAAATAAAGCTAATCAAATTAACTTTCTTAAAGAAGAAGTTTCTTTTGCTAATATTGATAATCAACTTAAGAACTCATCACTTCAGAAAAAAGATTCAATCTCTTTTAGAATCTATTCAATCTTCCATTTGTTCTGACCTTCCCAATGCTTTCTGGAATAGAAAGAAGCATATCGTCAGTCTTCCTTATGAGACATATTTTAAAGAAAGTCAGATTCCTACTAAGGCAAGACCTATTCAAATGAACGAGGAACTCCTTCAATATTGTCAAAAAGCGATCAAAGATCTCTTAGACAAAAAACTCATAAGAAAAAGTAAGAGTCCATGGTCTTGTTCTGCGTTCTATGTTAACAAACAGGCAGAATTAGAAAGGGGTACTCCCACGTTAGTGATCAATTACAAGCCACTTAACCAAGCTCTTCAGTGGATTAGGTATCTTATTCCTAACAAAAAAGATCTTCTTAAGAGACTCAATTTTGCTAAGATTTTCTCCAAATTTGATATGAAATCTGGATTTTGGCAAATCCAAATCTGTGAAGAAGATAACTACAAGACTGCCTTCACCGTCCCCTTTGGGCAATACAAATGAAATGTAATGCCTTTTGGTCTTAAAAATGCTCCTTCTGGATTCCAGAAGATCATGAATGATATCTTCAATCCTTATTCCAAATTTGTCATTGTTTACATTGATTATGTATTAATTTGTTCTCATTCTATTGACCAACATTTCAAACATATAAATGTTTTCATTAATGTTGTCAAACAAATGGGCTTGCGGTCTCAAAGTCAAAAATCAACTTATTTCAAACCAATATCAGGTTCCTTGGTCATAATATTCACCAGGGGACTATTGTCCCTATTAGCAGATCCATTGAATTTGCTAATGAATTTTCTGATAGAATCCTTGAAAAAACCCTATGTAGGTGATTTTATTCCTTACCTTAACAATATCATTAAGCTTTTACATGATAGGCTTAAAAAGAATCTTCCTTCCTGGACTGATGTTCATACTGATGTCATTAGAGAAATCAAAACCAAAGTGAAAGAAATAAAGTGTTTTTATCTCACAATTCCTCAAGCTTTCAAAATTGTCTAAACTGATGCCTCTAACATAGATTTTGGTGGCATTTTCAAACAAAGAGTAGACTCTCATAAGCATATCATTGCATATACTTCAAACCATTGGAGGCACAACAGAATTATTCAACTGTTAAAAAAGAAATTTTGCCAAATTTTTTTATGCGTATCAAAATTTCAATCAAATTTGCTAAATCAAAAGTTTTTTATAAGAATAGATTGTAAGTCTGCCAAAATTTTTTTATAAAAAGATGTTAAAAATCATGCCTCCAAACAAATTTTTGCAAGATGGCAAACAATTTTAAGCATTTTTTATTTTAAAATTGAATATCTGAAAGGCACTTCAAATTGCCTCCCTGATTACCTTACCTGTGAATTTTTACAGGATAAGTAAGATGCCGAAAAAGGCCACAGCCCTTCTAGGGGAGTAGGAACATCCAAAGGAAGAATCAGATTAGCCCTGACTCTTAATAAAGCAAAACCAAAGTCTGTCTCTGCAGACTCTCAATCAAATTCTTCAGAGTCATCTACTCCGGCTGGGTCATTAACCTATAAAGCTATCCAAATTGTTGAGTCATCTACTCAACAATCTGGAGTTCCTAAAAAAGAATTAACCAACAAGGTTGATTCTTCTCAATCTCAATCTAAAATATCCAAGCAAACAAAAGCAGATTATGCTTTACCCATTAGTACTCTCTTAGCTATCCAACAAGGAAGCTTGAGTAGTTTACCTAACAAATCCTGGACAGATATTGCCTCTGAAGAAGAAATGGAATTAGACTTATCAAGCCTGAACACCATTGTCCCTTCTTTAACCTAAATAGTTAGCCTCCCTTGAGAAACCAATAAATTTGTTACTCTAAAAAAAGAGACAAATACAAGCTTCTAAAAAATCCCAAAATCCATCACATTACCTAGCTAAGGGAAATTTTTTCTCAGTATTACAGATGGAACATGAATTTTGGGATAAAAACCTTACAAAGTCATATCTAAAGTCTTCCCTCTTGGATTTCATTTTAGGCCATTAGCCTTAAATAGGACTACACAATTTATGAATCTATCCTAATATATTCAAATTCTGTTTCTATCAAACATTATAAAGATCAGAAAGATCCATCAATTATTACAAATTCCACAATTCAAATCCTCAAAGTTCTAACCCCTAAAGAATTCAGAAAAAATCTAAATTCTTACAAGAAATTTTCTCAACCTTTTGATCTTGCAGGATATAATTATTGGAATTATATAGATGCTTTGACAAGAGTATTTTGGTTTCAAAATAAACTTAACCAACATTCCTAGTTAGTTTATTTCAAGAAGACTCAAAACTACAATTTCCCAAATTGGTTTCTTTAGTGGTGGGATTTCTTTGGACCCATTGAAGCAATTCTTCCTTCTCTAGTTAAAGAAGGATTTGAACATTTCAAGATAGATATTCTCCTGAATCAAGAATAGGTGCAGATCTCAAATTATTTTCTGCTTTCACTCTAGGTTAGGTATTCTCATGGCAATAAAGATATAGCAAAACAAACAAGGAAGATATTTTGCCCATTCTTCACAGGTATTCCTTTGTAAAATGGTGGAACCAGTTCAATGCAGATCATGCAGGACCTTCAAGAGTTAATGAATTCTTTGGAGCTAATACTTATTTGTTGAAGCTTGCTGATCCAACAACTTTCCAATTTCTAAATCAGAAATCCAAAATTGCAACCTTCTTGTCAGGATGTTGAAAAACAATCTAAAAGATGTTCTCCTTCTTCTACAAAATCAAGATGAAGCTGAAACCTCTACAAAGAAGGATTCTCAATGCAAAAATGTCGAAACTTCTATCAAAATGAAGATGACTGTTTCGGCATAGATATTCAAGATTTGTAACTTGTATTGTAACTAATAGTTCCTGTTATTAATCGGAATTGTTGAAACAGTATTTTAATTCTCTATAAAAGGAGTCCTCGTCTATGTTATGAGGCACCCTTTCATTTAGAAATTCAAGAGAGTTTTAGAGAGAAAAGCTCTGAGTGATACAATCCTTTGTAAACTTTTCTTTCAATTTTAATAAATCTTGTTTCTATACAATTTTCTCTCTTCTCCCTCTTAGCTGGTTCTGTTCGGATTACCGTCGTCCAGTTTTCTTCTCTTCTCCATCCACTAGATCAGTGCTGGTTCTACCGCCGTTTTAGTTTCTAATATTTTAAATTTCTGCATTTATACTCTACATTTTACATTTCTGCATTCTATTTAGTAGTCCTGCTACTACCTACTTTCCTTTCCATAGTTATTTTCCTTTTTTGATCTACTAAGGATTCTCTGGTATCATATATATATATATAAACATATCCAAACTATTATGTAAAAACAAAAAAACAAAAAAACAAAAAATAAGACAGAAACTAATATATATAAATAAAAAAATGTGAATCTTAGCAAACACGGCGAGAGTCGTAGAATTCATGTCACTTGTGAATCTTCAGTGCAAATAGTAGATATTAACTGTTTGTAATGCAAAATTTCAAAATAATCGATTTAAAGAGTGTCCTTCACCGAAACTCTCCTTGTAAACAGTTATGACTAAGATTTAATACTCCAAACCAAGATTTGCAGTTTTTATCTCCTTCGCTTTTCTACTGCTTGACTATCCCTTTTTTTTTTTTTTAGCTTAATGGTCATTAGTTGAAAGAAAGAAAAAAGAATGATTCTTAGAACTTCCAATTAAGCAATGTTTAATTTCTTCATTAAAAGATAAATTTATTTTATTCTAAATTTGCAAAGATTAATTTTTATTTAATTTTTTGTATAGTTAAATTTAGACTTTTCTTTTAAAAAATAAAATTATAAATATAAAAAATTTTAGATAAAAAAGAATAAAATAAAAAATGAAAATAAAATAAAAATAAATTGCAAATTAATTTTATTTTTATTATTATTGCAGCCACGCACACCATGCTTATCGCTTCTGTCATACGAGTAAAAACATGTTAGAGTAGCTTACAGATTTAGTAAATAAATAGATTCAGACTATTTAAAAACTTATTTAATTAAATCTAATTGGGTAACCTCTTTTGTAAAAGTAATATAATTTTTTTTAATATTAAGCACACTAATCTATTTATAAGTTTACTTTCAGTAGCTTATTTGAAGTTAATTATTTATTATTACACTACAAAGAATTATATTTTATTAATAATTTAACATTAATAATTTTTTTTTACAAATACTCTAATGATAAAAACTATATATAGAAAGAATTATTTATTTTTGTTTGTTTATAAATGATATTTGTTTTATAGTGTCATTTTAAAATGCTTTAACATAAAATAAAATTTTAAATAACTTATAGAATAATCATTGAAAATTGGTTCAGGTGGTATATGATTACATTTTCTTAAATAAAATTTTAAGTTCAAATTTATGAATAAAGATATTTAACGTTGAAAAATTCCACCATCAAATTGAGTTAAACTTTTTTAAAAACCAAACGCACATATTAAACAAATTAAATTAGGGAGTCTATTTCAAATAAATTATACATGAGTCATAAATTTAAAAAGCTGGTCGAGTTTAAGGTTATTATAAATCCTAATATGATCTATCCCATTTTTATATACTTTCAAATATTACGGCCAAAATTGATTCTTGAGGTATAAGTCATTATCTATCTTTTACCTCTAAAATTTTGCGTTATCTAATATGTTGCACTTAAGAGAGCAGCTAAACAACCGCTCTCAAATGTTGATATTAGAGAGCTGTTCTACGTGAAACTGCTCTCACAAAGTGAATGTCATTTAAAATATACCGCGAATCTGGAATTTGAAATTTTTTTCTTTGTGAGTTTTCTATTTCAAACCAAAATTACTTTATTGTTATGCTTAAGCTTTCTTCATTTTCATCACAAATCAAAAGTGAAACTTGTTAAGTTTGTACGTTGTATTAACCAAACAGTCCACATCTGCAACACTATTAAGCAGAAAAAAGAGAACAAATTAGCGGGATAGTTTACAATTAATAGAGGAAAAAAGAAAGAAAGAGTGAACATAGAGAACAATTAGAAAGGTAGCAACAGACTTAAAAAAAACTAACTTTTTTAATGCAAAGAAGACAAAGAGAACCTACAGTGAAAGAGACAGAGAACAACTTTGTTAGTGTATAAAAAATGAAGAAGATGAAGAGAACTTACAAATGTAAAAGTAAGCAACTTTGTTAGCAAGACGAAGAGATTTGAGAGCTCGCTTCATTTATAAGATAGAAAAAAAGACTTTAGAGAGCGATTCTCTATTAACCACTCTCAGAAGTATACATTAGAGAGTGATTCTTTATTAATCGCTCTCAGAAGTGTGTGACTTTAGAGAGCGGTTAACAAAGAACCACTCTCAGAAGTATAGATTAGAGAGCAGTTCCTAGTGAACCGCTCTTAGAAGTATACATTAGAGAGCGGTTCTCTATCAACTGCTCTTAGAAGTGTATATTAGAGAGCGGTTCAATATTAACCGTTCTTAGAAGTATACCTTAGAGAGCGGTTCAACGCTAACCGCTTTGTAAATATATTATTATAAAGCGATTCATACTAACCGCTGTCTAAGTTAGCGCTTTAAAAGCTCGTTTCTGTTGTAGTGATGGAAAGCTATTGTAATGGAAAATAAGGTTTTGTAGAATTCAGCAACACATATGTACTTCACTATATTTCATTTTATGATGATTTGCTGACTTAGAGAATGGTTAATATTGAACTCATCTTTAGGATATATTTGGAGAGATAACTAATGGGAAAAGAACGACACAACAATAGAAGTACCAAAGTACACAGTGAAAATAATTTTTCTAACTTGCAAGAACCAACGAGGAGCAACAACAATAGTAAAAGATATAGTAATAGCAGAGAGACATAATTTTTTTTAATGTGGGAAAACTCTTTCAATGTGAGAAGTAAAAATTCTAGGGCACAAGCTAGTAAACCAAGCTCCACTATAATCAAATAGGGGTAAAAGAGAGCCGAATCAAATACACAAACAAATACTTACATCCAGCTAATATATCAAAGCAATAAAATTTCTAATTTGAAGAACAAAGAAAAGGAATCCTAAAACTAGAGCAACTGTGCAAAATTTATTTCTCAAATGACAGACTTTCAATCCACGATCCCAATGGTCAAAACAAAGAACTCTGTTATGAACCTGTTGTCAAATATTCAATCCGATCCAACGATAAATGAATCAAAAATATCAATTTTACTAAGGCTAGTATATGAATATGTAAATCAGTTTTTCTATTTTTTTTTCTCTTCTAAAAAGCTGCACAATTAACACCCTCTCTTGACCTAGAATGGAAAGTTGAATTCTTATCAAGAAGGATAACACTTTGATTGTCCACAAGTAATAGATAGTTTTCCTACACAAAACCAAGCTCATGCAAAAGTTTCTTTAACCATAGCAACTCTTTGTGTGCTTCAGTAATGGCAATGAATTTTGCCTTTGTAGAGACAATGCTACACACTTCTGCATCCTTGATTGCCAAACCATAGCTACCCTTGCAAACTTAATAAAATAACCTGAAGTGGACTTTCTGGAATCAATATCTTCAGCCATATCTGAGTTTGAGTAACCCACCAAAGTAGGGTTATCACCTCAAAACAAAGTCTCAAATCACTAGTACCCAAAGATACCTGAAAATCCATATCACAGCATTCCAATGCTCTCTATTTGGATTCGACAAAAATTGACTGACTCTACCAATAACATATGCAATATTTGGTCTTGTACATACCATTGCATACATCAAATTACGTATTGCAGATGCATAAGGAACTCTGCTCAAATCTGTCTTCTCAGCGTCATTTGAAGGACTCTGTTTAACACTCAGTTTTAAATGGGTCATAAGAGGAATGCTCATTGCTTTAACATTTTCCATTTGGAATTTCTGCAACACCTTTTTAATGTAGTGGTGTTGTGATAGCCAAAGCTTCTTCTCTTTTCTATCATGTATGATACTTATACCAAGAATCTTTTTAGCAGCTCCCATGTCTTTCATGGAAAATGAGTTGCCCAATTGCTTCTTTAACCTCGCAATCCTAGAAACATTTTTCCCAACAATAAGCATGTTATCAACATACAATAATAAGATAATAAAGTCATCATCAAGAAACTTTCTAATGAAGATACAATGGTCAGAAGTAGTCTTTTTATAGCCTTGGTCACACATAAATGAGTCAAACTTCTTGTACCATTGTCTTGGACTCTACTCTAAACCATAAAGACACTTTCTCAGCCTACACACACAGTCTTCCTTGCCTTCAACAAGAAAACTATCGGGTTTCTTGATGGAAATCTCTTCCTCTAAATTATCATGAAGAAAAGATGTCTTCACATCCATCTGTTCAACCTCCAAATTAAGAGTAGCAGCTAAACTTGAAACAGTTTTAATGGATGACATCTTCACTACAGGTAAAAAAATCTCATTGAAATCAACACCATTTTTCTGTCTTAAGCCTTTCAGCACATTTTTCTTTGTACCTCAGAGATGTAGAATTACTCTCTTGCTTCATCTTGCATTGCAGCCAGCTACTATAGCTTTTCTTCACTTTCCAAAGCCTTTTCAAAACATTCAGCTTCTCCACCATCAGTCAAGATCACATACACATCAAAAGAATACCTGGAAAATGGTTGTTTTAGTATGTTGGACCTCCTGGGAGGGACTTGTGGTAATTTAGGTGCATAATCAAGATCATTGTTATGTACCATATCATGTTCCTCTTAAACATCATCAATTGAAACCTCTAATCTGTCTCCAACCGATTGATCATCAACATCACCATATTGCTCATCATTATGAGCATTAACTCAACATTGTCTAGATTGTGAACAGGCAACCACATTGGATTACCATTAGTCAGATTACTTTCTTTCTCAGTTGTAGTCTTCTCCACCTTATTAATATCTTCAATGGTTTGGTCTTCCTTGAACTGTACATCACGACATGCTTCTTCTCAATAGGATCATACCATCTGTAGCCAAATTCATCCTGACCATAACCAATAAAGATACATTGCCCTGTCTTCGTATCTAACTTGGATCTTTCTTCCTTTGGTACATGAATAAATCCCTTACAACCGAAGACACGTAAATGATCATAGCTGACATTCTTGTCAAACTAAATTTTGTTTGGTACATCAGAATTTAAAGTAACTATAGGACTAAGATTAATAACATGCACTACTATAAGCAATGTCTCTCCCTAAAAATGCATAGACAATTTTTGCTTCTGAAAGTCCTATTCATCCTCTCTACTAGACCATTCAAATGAGGAGTTTTAAGAGGAGTCTTAATGTCTGATACCTTATTGCTTGCAATAAACATCAAAGGGTCCACAGTACTCACTACCATTATCAATACAAATGCATTTCAACTTCTTACCTGACTGCCTCTCAACCAAAGTATGAAATTCTTTGAACTTTTCAAGCTGTTGGTCCTTTCTCTATAATCTATAAACCCATAGCTTCCTAGAATAATAATCAATAAAAGTAATAAAATAAAGTACACCACTAAACGACTTTACCTTCAATAGGCCATGAATATCAGAATGCACCAATTCAAGCAACTTTGACTTTCTTAAGGGATGATGCTTCTTAAAGGATACTCTAGTTTGTTTACCAACCATGCAATGAGAACATTTCTCCAACTATGCACTTTTCAATCCCAAAAGCACATCCTTTTTAGCTAAACAATTAATCCCCTTTTCACTGATATGGCCAACACTTCGGTGCCATAAAGATGCCTTCATGTACACAACATTCACACTATCCTTAGCAACCAAAGCTTTGGTCCAATACAATTTAGAATTTTTCTCCCCTCTAGCCATAACCAAGTTACCTTTGTTAAGCTTCCATTTACCAGAACCAAAGTGATTGTCATAACTAGTATCATCAAGCAAATGCACAGAGATCAGATTGAAACAAACATCTGGAACATGTTTGACTTCTCTAAATAACAACTACACTCCCATGTTGCTTTGTACGCAAACATCACCAACCTAAACAACTTTTGATACACCATCATTATCCATCTTTAACACTCCAAAATCACCAGGAGTATAAGATGTGAAGAACTCCTTCCTTAGTGTAATATATAGTGTAGCACTACTATAAATTATCCATATGCTCTCATCTGATACAAGATTAACAGACTTATAGTCATGAAGAATAAGATCATCACCTGTAGTAGTAGTGACACGATCATCATCATGATCCTTCTCTTTCTGTTTGTCCTTAATACCTTTGTTCTCCCTTTTCCATAGAAAATAATTCCTTTGGATATGCCTAGTTTTATTAAAATAATAGCACTTCACATTTTAGTATCTTGACTTGGACTTGCTCTTGCTCTTCTCTCCACCACCCTTCGGTTCCTTTTTCTGACTTCTCTCCCTATTTTCTATGACAAACACCTTAGACTGAGATGAGGAACCTTGAGCCTTCCTTCTCATCTCCTCATCAAGAGCATCGCTCTTTGCCATTGGGAGCTTAGTTTGTAATTGAAACTCGAAATATCTTCCGAAACTCAGGTAGAATATTCAGTAGCCATAGTCTTAGAACTTCATCATCAAAATTGATACCCATTCCTGACAGTTGATCTAAAATCTTCCTATATCTCAAATAAATCAAGCAATTCAGCAAATACAACTTATTGTTGTCTGACTTAGAAGCATACAAGGACTCAATCTTCTCCCACAAAGTGCTAGCATGTGTCTCATTAGCAATGTGATTATAAACATTGTCTTCTACATATTGTTGAATAAAACCACACACTTGTTAGTGCTTAAAGTCTCATACTTCATCAAACATAGAATCTGATTTTTGAGTAGCAAAGACTGGAAGATGTAATTTCTTCACAAACAACAAGTCTTTCATCTTGCCTTTTTATAAATGATAATTTGTACCATTCAAAGTAACCATCTTTGTACTTGCCTCTAACATTCAAGCAAATAAATATAGTGAAAAATCCACATTTTACTATATTTTTAGCCTAGTTTTTGTTAGTAAATAAGGAGTTAAATAGTAAATAAACTTGAAAATACCATAAAAATTGTATTAATATTCATAATTGTGTAAATAGTTTAGAATTTTAGATTTTATCCCAATTCTAGACAATTTTGCTTAAAAAGACTTAACTTTGGGCAGAAGCTTAAGCTTAAGATGTTTGAGTTGAAGATTAAACTGAAGAAAGTAGAGAAATTGAACTTAAAAGATGAAAAATCAAGTATTATGTGTTAGGTGTAGCCACTTTGGGTGCATAGAGATAACACTTTGAAGAGGAAAATCCATAAAGATCAAAGAGAGTATCCACTCAAAGTGTTGAGAGTAGTCACGTGCAGAATTGAGTGTGCAATCACTGAAAGTAGCTACTCAAAGCTACGTGTGGACACTCTGGTCACTTAAAGTAGCCATGCATAAGGCTTATTTGTACAGAATACATGCACGTGGACACTCTAAGTGCTGAGAGTATCCACGCAAAATAACAGAATTTGGGAAACTACTTTTAAGTGTCAACTTTGGACGTTTAGAGTTCCCACTCCAGCCTTAGAAGCTTCTGGAAGGCTTTCTACGTTATTACTCTCAATGATTAAAGTGTCAACGTGGAAGGTGGCTGGAAAAATTATAAATACCTGTTAAGAGTTCAGATTTGAGTCTTTTACCATTTTTTGTTTTCCTTTCATTTCTACACCTTAGGAAAGTTAGAGTGGGAGATTGAGGATGACTTTCAAGCTCTGGACCTTGAGGAATCAAGCTGGGGATTGGATTTATGAAGAAATTCTGCAGCTCCTCTTCTCCTACTTTTTCTTTCTCTTTTTCTTTTAGGAACATGTTCTGATTTCTTTTCGTTATGGATTGATGGATCTGATTTTGATATTCTAAATTGATTGTGGATCTGAATTTTAAGATCTTGATTGTATTGAACGTTTAATTCTTTCCTTAATGTAATTGTGAATTAATCATTCATTCAATTGAACTTAGAGGAATCTTCATCAATGGAAATTGAGTTTATTTCTCAAATCTAAATTAAATGCCAAGGTTATGGATATCTTAGGGATAAGAATTTGTAATCTTGTGATCTCTTAATTTCTCATGCCTAATGCGATGTTTGATTGAATTACACCTAAGGAATTAGGATAGTTTAGTTAGATATTAGGATCAATGAGGCAAGGAATTGTCCTTTGATTAATCTAGTGAAATTGATCATCAATCAATTAAGGAACTTAGAGTTTAGATCTACTTCAGTTTTGCAATTGATAAAGAGGTGAAATCAATCCTAACTTTATTTACATATCATTTCATTTCTAAATTCGTAGCTTTATTTTGCTTTAGTTTTCAGATTTCTGCACTTTATTGTTTTTGTTCTCAAATGATTCAAAACATCTCCAATATTCGTTTGGCTCAACTAGTTATTGATTTGTGAAGTAGTAATTGATAGATCTAATTCCTGAAGATGATACTTAAGACTCATATTGATTTCCAAATTTTATTACTTGCTACAACTACCTAGTACACTTGGTAGTTAGTCTCTAATTTTTGTGACAAATTTTTGGCGCCGTTGCCGGAGATTATTTACTTTCAATATCACTAATAGCAGAGAGATAGCTAGATTGAACATTTTTTTTTTGTTGTTTTGCTTTCTAATTTTTCTGCATAATTTTTTTTTTTTGTAGTTGATTTTTGCATGAGTTGTTTTGCATTTTTCTGCATAGCTGTTTAATTTTTCTCCATAATTCATTTTTTGTTTCTACATTTTTTTTGATAGATTTGGCATTTTTTTTGTTTGCTGCATAACTTTTCTGTATTCTTTTGCACTTTTCTGTATAATTTTGTTTTGCATTTTTCTGCATAGTAATAAATTTTATTTTGTATAATTTCTATGTTTTCTGCATGTTATGTTTTGTAATTTTTTTGCATAATTTTAGATTTTATTTTTCTTAGTTACTGATTTTATTTGAATTTTGTTTACTTCCTTTTTGTATGCAAAGAAAAACCAAAAAAATAAAGTGCTTTATTGTTTGATGGCAACTAGCATGTATCATAATTTCTTTCAAAGACAAGTTGCAGGAACAAAAGCTTATGAAGCAGAAACTTTTGAAGCTTTGATTAATAATTTTCAAGCTGGAATGTTCCAAACTAACCCCTTGGTGTGTGATTTTTACAGTGAAAACCATGTGCATGAAACCTATGATGTGGCTGCACCAGAATTTCAAGAAGAAATCAATTATGGAGGAAATTTTTGAAGACCTGAATCTACCTTTCCTCATTGCAACAACACCATTCTCCAATTCTCAATTTTCACAGCCTTGTTTTCAAGTATCATATTCTCAATCTTAAAGAGGAGAACAGCCTTCAAAGACTCTTCCAAACAGAAATAATGAACTTTAAGAAACTTTGCTCCAATTCATGAAATTTACTCAGTCAAGTTTTAAGAATCAAGACGCATCCATGGAGAAGATGAAGATTCAAATAGGACAAATTTCAGAATAATTGTTAAATAGGAATGATGAGAAATTGCTTAGCAACACAATGGTAAACCCAATAGAGCAATGCCAAGCTGCTTTCACAAGGAGTGAGGTAGAAATTTCAAGTCCTAAAGCTACTGAGAAAAAGAGAGCATTAGATAAATCTGAAGAAAACAAGATTCAAGATAAGCAATAAGAGAATTGCAAAGAAGAGTAGTTAACAATTTTAAAGAAAGAAGAACCAAAGGACTGCAGCAATACACAACCTGAAAAAAGAACCAAAAAGCAATTGTTTAAAGATGCTTGCAAGCCAATAAATGAAGCTAAATGCAAAAAGCTTCCATTTCCTCAAGGACTGCAAAATTCTAACCAGGAAAAACAGAATGACGATTCTATTCTAAGAGAGATCCTTACTGGAATTAGATATGAAAATAATAAAGAGCATGAAAGGAAGCTTGCTAAGTATATTTCTTCCACTATAATTTTATCCAGGTTCTGAATTAAATTAAGAGCTGCAAGTTGGTGAGAAAAAGGGGAAACGTTTAAAGATAGAGTAAGAGCTGTTATCATCAAAATCATCTCTTAAAATCAAAGATCAATAGGCGTCAAGCTAGTGACATTAAAAGAGTGCTTTATAAGAGGCAACTCACACTTCTTTCCCTTTAGATTTTGTTCATTTCTAGTTTTTAATTTCATTTTTTACATGATCTGAATTTCTGGTTGTAGGTAAAAAAATTTTGGGAGTAAAAGTGTCAACCTATAGAGGAGTTTTCTGAGTTGGAGTGCTAAACATCCATTTTCCTCAGCATAACCACATAGATACTTTAAGATTATTTCTCTGTTCCTTTCTAAATTTTTGACCTTTAACTTTTGTTAGAATTCAAATTAGAAATATTAAATTTTGGTTAATTTTGAATTTTAGAATTCTGTATGCTTTTGAATTTTTAGTATGATAGAGTAGCTAATTCTGAGTTTTCATCGAATTAAAAGTGTATAAATTGAGTTTTGATTTTGCAGGTGTTAATTCAAGTAGAGAAGAATGAGACAAAGTGATGCAATTGTGTTTTATATAATGTTTCTCATTTGAGTAATTACTTTGAGGAAGAAGAGTTGAGGCGCAGAAGCTGTTTTCTAAAGTTTGATCATTTAAGTGAACACTTTAAGTGCATTAAGTGTCAACGCAGAAGTTCATTATTCTTGAATTTTGCAGCAAAGTTCGCCCAACTTCGAGTGGACATTCTGACCAATTGAAGTAAACACGTGTAAGGACATCTGAGAAAAATTGAAGAGGAGGCTTTTGCATAGCTACTCCAATCGCAAAAAGTGTCCACGCGCAACTGCACACTATTACTCTTGGAGCTTAAAGTGAACACGCGCACCTGGGCGAAGCTTTTGCGTGGCTACTCTCGCCACTTAAAGTTACTACATGCACATTATATTTCATTTACATGACTCCAGCGTGTTCACTTTCCCCATTTAAAGTTTCTACCTAGTCTGTGTAGCTATTTAAAGTGCTAAGAGTGATAACGCAAAACCACAAAACCCTAAGTTCTCAAAAACCCTAGCCCTAAAATTTGATTTTCCTACTTATCATTGGGTACATTTGTGTTGATTGTGTGTAGTATCATTACTTACGAGTAGGATTACATTAGGTACATTTGTGTTGATTGTGTGTAGTATCATCACTTACGAGTAGGATTACATCATTATTGTAATCCAATTCCAATTCCAGGTAATTCTTCCTCCATTTTTGAATTTTCTAACTAGGGTTCTTGAAGGAGATGAATTGGGGAAAATTTGGAAATTTGAATTGAGGGCAAAATCTGTGAAATTATTGGTTCGCATATGTAATTGAAGGATGAAAGAGTTGTTTCCATGCTGAAATTGTCATTTTTAATTGAGATTCGACATTGAATTAGGGTTTTTCCACATGAACATGTTGCTATATTTAGTGTCTGAACATAAGGCTTATTCTCTACAAATTTAATTGTGATTGGACTACATTGTATGTTAGAAATTGTGTACATGCACTCTGCATAATTCTAAAATAATTTTTTATAATTGATTATGATATTCTGAATTACTAGTTACTATATGGCACTTCACTGCTCTGAAATTCACATGTTTACCATTGAAATCTGATTGAAATATAGTCTGATCACAGTGCATTACATTAGCACATGATTGATTAAAATTTGAGTTGAGCCAGAATGCTATTTTGCACTCTGTATTGCTGAAATTTGATGATTTGTACTTGATTGATGAATTGTTATGATGCATACAGTCTTAGGACAACATATTATCTATGTTTTGAGTTAGAAAAAAAATACTTAGTTTGCTGAAATATTTGTTGCAATTTTGACAAGTCTTGAAACTCATTCTTTCCATACTTTATTTGCAATTTTAGTTGAGATATGGCAAGCACACCTAGAGGAAATCTTAGATCAAAGAGTGGCAGATTTGCAGGTGCCTTATCATCAAGGGCTGTACCTGATCATGATCCAAGATTCAAAAGCAAAGCTCATGAGAACTATTTCAAGGCAAATATTTCGAGGAGGAAGATAATTCATAATACGAACCTTGAGCTAGCCGAAAGTGATCATCTTGAATTTGTGGAGAAAGTTCAAAAGAGAGGTTGAGAGTTATCTACCTCTATGGCTGGGAAAGGAACCAAGATCATTACTCAAGAATGTTATGCAAATGTAGAAAGGACTAAGGGAGAACAATTACCTTACCACCACATCATGGTTAGAGGTGTAGAGGTGGATTTCTCTGCTAATAAACATCAATAGAGTTCTGCAAATCTCTGTTGAGAAGGAAGATGGACAACAAGACTTCTCTAATTTTGGGAAGAACATGGGCATGATCAAGGAGCAATTGTATGAAATTGAGGTGGAGAATGCTCAATGTTTGAGAGCTACTACCTTCAATAACTTCCCTCTCTTCAACACTTGTTTCAACACTCCTCCAGGGATTTTTCAGAAATGGATAAAGATGATGAAGAAGAGGAGGGCAATTCAGAAGAGGAAGATGTGGAAGATTAGCTTAGGATTTTATTTTCATTTCTATTTTCTTTAAATTTAGTATTGTATAATTCTAGTAATTAAGACTTTTATTTTCAATAATTTTTAGTTAGTTACTTGAGTTGTTAAAGACAATTTGGTTCATTTTTAGTTGTAATGAATTACAGTTTTATTTACTTTAAAATTCTGCAGTTTTATTTGGCTTATTTTTCTGATTAATTGATGGAAATTATGATGTTTTGTGCAGACCATACTCTTATAACTCAGAACTGAAGCACATTGGATTTGACACTTACACAGCTGCCATGAAAGGGGGGGTGAATTATGTACCTCTTATTTCATGAGTTTAGCTTCACTATCACAGAAAATAGTCCCAGAAAAACACAAAAATATTAGATTAGATCATGAACTGACTTCTATGAATGCACTATATTTGATGTGAATTCTTATTTTCTTTTAATTTCATAAGTTATTTTTCCCATTCTCACATGATTATCACACTTGTAATTTTCAAAAGGAGGTAGTCTTGTCATTCTGTGCACATAATTCTAAAAAAAAGTAGATTGTGAGTTTAATTGATTGACATTATCACTTAAATTCCTTGGTGAGATTTGAGCCTCATGCATAAGCATTTTTTATGTGTGAAATTTAATCTCATTTGTTGCTGCACCTCTAGAACTTGCTTTGTTTCTTAATTGAATATGTAATTTGCAAATCTCACATATATGATGGAGGCCTTATTTGATCATGCTTAGTTAGCCTAAATAAACCTCCCTTTATGTTGAGAATCCTAGTTCACCCCTCTTGTGCCTTTAATCTTTTTCCTTTGAAAAACCTCAATTCAAGCCATGCTGAAAAACCATGAATCCTATCCAAATTAGAAAGAGGCGATTTGAGTTTAATCAAAGATGAATTTTTTAAACTAAGTTTGGGGTAGCTTCTTATTTTGCATTGCTTTAGGACAAGCAAAGTTCTAAGTTTGGGGTGGGTAGTAGCAAAGCTCTAAGTTATTTGAAAAGAAAAATGAAAACCAAAGAATTGAAAAAAAGAAATTCTCTGCATATTTGATGCAACGATAGTTCATTAAATGCCGCATAAAGTTCTAAAAATTCTATGCAAATTTGGATGAATAAGAAAGAGAATACAATCTCAATCTAAGTTTTGATTTTCATCTACTTGAATTGCATCTTTTCTGTTGGAAGTAACCACATTGTTTCCCAAATTGATTGAACACCTACCTGTCCTTTAACCTCAATTTCACCTGAAAAAGTCCTCTTGATATATGGCTTGTTGTATATTTGCAAAGAAGATTGAGAATATTTGCAAGCCTATAGTAGAGTGTGGTAAAAATGATGATTTTGAGAGTAAACATTGAACCTAAACACTATTGAGGAATGAGGGAAACACTAGCTGTGAGCTGTGATCATGTTTTCCAATCTTACTCACATGAAACTTTGTTGAATTACTTGAACTCAGATGACAAGTTTTTGTTGGTTATGTGATTAATTCAGTGTGATTGTCATGATGATTGAATGGATTAATAACTTGATTGAGAATGAGAAATCAGAAAATATAGAACTGGAAAAATAGAAAATTTTTGAAAAAAGTCAATTTTGTTGCTTGATTTCAATTAGTGGATGAATTTTCCCCTTTATGTGATTTGATTTGCTTGAGGACAAAAAAAATTCTAAGTTTGGGGTGGTGATAAATCCACATTTTACTATATTTTTAGCCTAGTTTTTGTTAGTAAATAAGGAGTTAAATAGTAAATAAACTTGAAAATACCATAAAAATTGTATTAATATTCATAATTGTGTAAATAGTTTAGAATTTTAGATTTTATTCCAATTCTGGACAATTTTGCTTAAAAAGACTTAACTTTGTGCAAAAGTTTGAGCTGAAGATATTTGAGTTGAAGAAAGTAGAGAAATTGAACTTAAAAGATGAAAAATCAAGTGTTATGTGTTGAGCGTAGCCACTTTGAGTGTATAGAGTTAACACTTTGAAGAGGAAAGTCCATGAAGATCAAAGAGAGTGTCCACTTTAACTGCCAAGAGTAGCCACGCGCAGAGACTGTCCACTCTAAGTGCTGAGAGTAGCCACATGCAAATAGTGTCCACTCTAATTGTTGAGAGTGGACGTGCAAAATTGAGTGTGCACTTTAGTCACTAAAAGTAGTCACTCAAAGCTACGCATGGACACTCTGGTCACTTAAAGTAGCCACGCACAAGGCTTATTTGCACAAAACACATGCACATGGATACTCTAAGTGCTAAGAGTGTCCACGCAAAATAACAGAATTTGGGAAACTACTTTTAAGTGTCAACTTTGGATGTTTAGAGTTTCCACTTTAGCCTTAGAAGCTTTTGGAAGGCTTTCTACGTTATTACTCTCAATGATTAAAGCGTCAACATGGAAGGTGGCGGGAAAAATTATAAATACCTGTTACGAGTTCAGATTTGGGAGTTTTTTTGCCATTTTTTATTTTTTATTTTTATTTCTACACCTTAGGAGAGTTTAGAGAAGGAGATTGGGGACGACTTTCTCTGGACCTTGAGAAATCAGGCTGGAGATTGGATTTATGAAGAAATTTTACAGCTCCTTTTCTCTTACTATTTCTCTCTCTTTTTCTTTTAGGAACATATTCTGATTTCTTTTCGTTATGGATTGATGGATCTGATTTTGATATTCTAAATTAATTGTGGATCTGTATTTTAAGATCTTGATTGTATTGAACATTTAATTCTTTCCTTAATGCAATTATGAACTAATCATTCATTCAGTTGAACTTAGAGGAATCTTCATCAGTGGAAATTAAGTTTATTTCTCTTATCTGAATTAAATGCCAAGGTTATGGATATCTTAGGGATAAGAATTTGTGATCTTGTGATCTCTTAATTTCTAATGCCTAATGCAATATTTGATTGAATTACATCTAAGGAATTAGGGTAGTTTAGTTAGATATTAGGATCAATGAGGCAAGAAATTGTCCTTTGATTAATCCAGTGAAATTGATCATCAATCAATTAAGGAACTTAGAGTTTAGATCTACTTCAGTTTTGCAATTGATAAAGAGGTGAAATCAATCCTAACTTCATTTACATATCATTTCATTTCTAAATTCATAGCTTTATTTTGCTGTAGTTTTCAGTTTTCTGCACTTTATTGTTTTTGTTCTCAAATAATTCAAAACATCTCCAATATTCATTTGACTTAACTAGTTATTGATTTGTGAAGTGGTAATTGATAGACCTAATCCCTGAGGATGATACTTGGGACTCATATTGATTTCCAAATTTTATTACTTGCTACAACTACCTAATCTCTAATTTTTGTGACATATAGCCCCAAACCTAGGAGCTTTGATGCCACTCAAAGAGAGACACAAATATTTGTAATGTGGGAAAACCTTCTCAATGTGAGAAGTAAAAATCCACGAGCACAAACTAGTAATTAATGCTCCACTATGATCAAATAGGGGTACTAGAGAGTCTAATAAAATGCACAAACAAGTGGTAACAACTAGCCAATACATCAAAGCAATAAAGCTTTTAATTAAAAGAAAGAAGAAGAATCCTAAAACTAGAGCAACTATACGAAATTGATTTCTCAAATGATAGACTTCCAATCCACTATTTTACTGAGCTGGTATGTGAATATGCAAACCATTTTTTCTACCCTCTTTCTCTCTTCTTTCTCTTCCAAAAATATGCACAATTAACACCCTCTCTTGACCTAGAATACCCCGTCTCCACTTGGGTTACGTGAGATAAAATGAGCTTGACAAGTTTGGACATTTTGGATACATAGTCGGAAGTCCAACCCAACAATAACTACTATATAACATTGCAGTTATCGAACAATTACTTTAGAATTACTTTTCAAGAAAGAGTTAGAGAATAGTTCAAATTTAATCGCTCTCTAAAATCCATGATTAAGAGAGCAGTTAACATGTGGAATGATCAATTACTTTTCAAGTAATCTTTAGTGATATAATAAGTCTCTTTGGATGTTAATTGAGCTTAATTCTATTATTTAGATGAGGTTTTGTAATGTTGGGCCTTTAATAGACTTAAATGAATTTCTTTCTTAATTCTTAGATTTTTCTACATTCTGACCTTTCCTTCTTGTGTAGGCAATATTTAGAGTTGTAGATAATGTATTTGAGCAAGTTTGGTGACTCTAGAAAGCTAAGACAGAGATTTACAAATTCTTCTGAAATGTTTGTTGCCTAATTTGATCAAATTTAGGGTAAAATTACGCTCAAAGTTGGACACGAAGTTCTGTCGGACAGCAACACCCTCCTTCACTTAATTGGACATATCTCATAGAATTTAGGTCCAAATCAAGCAAATTATATGTCACTGGAAACTTATCATATTTGTAAATTTTGGAGATAGCATCGATGAAAGGCATATTGATGTGTACTTTGCGCAATAGCTCTAAGAATTATCAAACTCTGTATCATAGGGAGGGTGGCCTTGCAACCTTTGTAGGAAAGGTATCTTAGGCTCATAAGACCTTGGCTACATAAGAGGTACTTTCTTCTTTTCGCTTTCAGGCTGTGCGCTTGAAGTACGACCTTGCTCATGGGGTGCACAACCGTGTTTGGTAAACCTACATAGGCGTGCTTGTTTGAGCATGATCGTGCTTTTATTTTAGTAAAGGTGTGATCATTAGTAAGCATGGGCATGCCTTAGAGGGAGCATAGGTGTGTTTTTTAGTACGCACAGGCATGTTGCTTATGCTTTTGTTTTATGATTCTTGCACCTTCTTCTCATTTCTTAGAGTAATGGCGTTGCATTACTCCCTTGAATTAGGTTCGAGTTAGGTTAGTAATGTTCCTAACCTTCTTTCACTCAAAAGGCTGGTGATTTGTTCCAATTGAGATTCAATCTTTAAAGATAGGTCTCTCATCTTAGACTTGATTTTTGTGACACTTTTACCATTCCTTTCAATATGTTGATCCAACTTAGATACAAGCTCTGTCATCCTTTTATCAAAATAGTGCACATACTGCATCATTTGCTTTCGAAAGTTAGACTAAAATCTAGGGAATTCCTTCCCCTGTGGTCTAACTCCTTGATTTTGCATATAGGAAGAGTGATAAAGATTTGAATTTTGGCTTCGAAATTCATTTTCCCAAGACTTAGAAGAATTACCTTGCCATCCTGAATTATAATTACTACCCATGAAATTTACTTCTTTAATTTTAGTGACGGGGCAGTTGTTGTTGTTGTCACGACCTAAGGAACTATAGTGCTCACACAAAGAAGTTGTAGGTGGTTTTGTTGATTGTTCCTCTACTTTCAATAAGGTTTCCACCTGCTTAGTCAAATCCTTTAACTGAGTTGTGAGAGGATTGTTGCCCTCTAATGAATATATTGGAATGATCTCCTTCTTTCTGTCTGTGAAAGGATAAGTTGTGTGCCACTAAAAACTAGCAAAAGTCATCTCATCTACCAATTTACATGCTTTACTTGGATCTTTTCTCACGAGGACTCCTCCAGCTGCTACATCAACTGTGGCTGTATTCGAGACTAATAATTTGTGTAAAAATTCTACATCTATTTCCACACAAGAAAGCTATGATAAGTGTACCTCCTCAAAGTTCTCTAAACTATTCTCACGCTTCAAATAGAGATTATGGCTCATGTTATTGGAAGTTGGATATCTCTGTCATCATCTTAGTAGAACGAGATAAGAAAAATATTTTCCCAAAATTTGTTGAGTCAAATCCTCCCATGTTGTGATAGAACTTGCTGGGAGAATAGCGAACCATGTATTCACCTTTTCCGTGACATAAAATGAAAAAAGGCAAAGTCTGATTGCATCTCTGATGACCCTATTATATTTAATGGTGTTTGTAAGCTGGAGAAATTTTGTCAGATGGAAGTTGGGTCTTTAGGAGGCATTCCTCTAAATTGTGTAGAATTCTAAATCATAGTTATTAATGCTGGCTTCAGCACAAAATTATTGACCTCCACATTAAGGGCCACGATGCTTGCAAATGCACTTTCAATAGTGGGTGTCATGTAGTCTTCAAGTTATCTTCTTCTCTCTGCCATTCTTTGTTCTCTCAACTTTTCTTTGCCTACACACGATTTTTTAATTTCTAGATCAAATAAGCAAGCGGTAGAAGACTTAGAATAAGTGAGCATACACTATATTTATAAATTAAAAAACAAAAATTAAAAAGAAAATAAAATAAATTGAAAATAGACACACAAAAAAAATAAACTAAAGCAAATCATGAATTGCTCAAATCAATTAAAAATAAAATTTTCTTAATATTGGAAAAATAATCTCCAACAATGAACTTGTTTAGTGGCAAATGTACTAATAAGTCTATATTTTGACCCATTTGTATAGCCCACATATTTATGTTTGGCTGTCTAGTGCTCATAAAACGAGTAGCTCGTTTGAATTAGTTCATTGTAATTTGTGGGGACTATATAAAACTCCTTCTTCTTGTGCATTTTATTTTTTGACAATAGTGGAATATTTTTCACATGTTGTTTGTATTTATTTATTTATTGAGAAAAAGGAAGTGATTTGAATATTGCTTAATTTCTTTGCTATGGTTGAAAGACAATAAAATAAACGTGTGAAGATTTTTAGAAGTGATAATGGAACAAAATTTAGTTGCATGAAAAATTATTTTCTTGATCATGGGATTGTGTTTCAAACATCTTATGTAGAAACACCACAACAAAATGGAAAGGTTGAAAGAATACACCGTCATATCTTGAATGTGGCGCAAGCTTTACGATTTTAAGGCAACCTCCCTATTGAATTTTGGGGTGAGTGTATTTTGACTATAAGTTATTTAATAAATCATACTCCTTCTATAGTGCTGAATGGGAAGACTCCAAATGAAATGTTGCACAAACAAGCACCCTCACTTGAGCACTTGAGAGTGTTTGGATTGTTATGTTATACTCATACCCAAGAATAGAAAGGAGATAAATTTGCTGGTAAGAGCAACAAATGTGTTGGTCCCATACAGAAGGAATTCTTACACAATGAAATAATTATTGAAAATTTTGAAGATAACATCGAGGTTCTAGATAGTGTCCCAAATTGTGAACCGAGAATGCTTTCTTAAGATAGCATCATACTAGATATGGGAGTCAGGGGGCAGAGTTAATGAAGAAATAGTTGAATAAAACAACCTTCTACTCAGTTATGTGGCTATATAACCAACATAATTCAATGGTTGAGCCCATACCCATGTCTGCCCTCTCTAACATATTCCTTATGTACGATCTATCCTTTAGCTCATTATGTAAAGTGTGATATATTTTATTTGGCACATCGTGCTTTCTTTGCAACTATCCCACAACACCGTGAACCTGTTGCTTATAATGAGGCTGTTAAAAATAGCAAATAGAGAGAGGTCATGCAAAGTGAGATTAAAGCTCTTGAAAACAACGATACATGTACTACAACATCCTTGCCCCCTTCCCCCCCCAAAAAAAAAGGCACTCGGTTGCAAATGGGTGCTCAAGATAAAGCATAGATTTGACGGCGTAGTGGACAGGTTTAAAACTGGATTAGCATTCTTAGTGATCATCAAGTAGAGGATGGATTACATAGAGACTTTTTCCCCTGTTGCAAAAATGGTGACAATGTGATTAGTGTTGGCAGTAGTAGCAGTAAGAAATTGGGAGTTACAGCAGATGGATGTGCATAATGCATTCATGAGACTACGACTTGGTTTTTCTATTCAACAACCTAAATGATATGCAAGCTTAATAATTTTTTTTATGGATTGAAACAAACTCCTAGGTGTTGATTTGCCAAGCTGTCCACCGCTCTCAAAACCTATGGATTCACACAATCACTCTGTGATTACTCGCTCTTTGTGCTACTAAAGTCAGACTTGTATCTTATTATTTTGATCTATGTGGATGACCTTATCATTTATGGGAACAATTATGAAGCAATTGATAAATTTAAGACTTACTTGCATACTTGTTTTCATACGAAGGACCTAGGAGCCCTCAAGTATTTTCTTGGAGTTGAAGTAGCCTATTCTTCAACTATTTTTTTTTTTTGTCAACGAAAATATGCTCTTGACAGAATTGCTGAAGCTGGCCTTCTTGGAGCTATGCTAGCAAGTACACCTCTAGGACATAATCATCACTTGGCTCTTGCTAATGACTCATTGATTGATAATGATGAATAATATAGAAGGTTAGTGGGGCGACTTACTATCTTTGTTTTACCAAATCAAAACTCTCATACTATGTGCATACCCTCTAACAATTCATGCAACAACTAAGACAAGAATATTGGGAGGCAGCATTGCGAATTGTTTGATATTTGAAAGGTAGTCTTGGGGAAAGGTATACTTTTGCATGGAGACAGATTTAAAATTGTATGGTTAGTGAGACTCTGATTGGGCATACTGCCCCTTGACACGTCGTTCTCTCACAGGATAATTTATATTTTTGGGGCAACCACCAATATCTTCAAAAACTAAGAAACAACACTTTGTTTCTTACTCATTTACAGAGGCTGAATATTGTTCATTAGCAACAACTACTTGTGAACTTAAATGGTTGAAAGGTGTTTTATCTTGCCCTGGTGTAACTCATCCTCAACCTATGCATATTTACTATGATAGTCAAACAACTCTTTATATTAACAAGAACCTCATCTTTACTGAGCATACAAAGCACATTGAAATAGATTGTCACTTTATGCGAGATGACATTACTGGTGGAAATATTCAACCAACCTATGTCATTACTCATGCACAATTGGCTGACATATTTACTAAGGTTATTGATAACTCTCAATATCATGTTCTAGTTGGCAAGTTGGACATTCATAATCTGCATGTACAATCATATTTAGGATATGCAATAGATTTTATCAAAAATTAATTAGGAAGCTAAATTTGTATTTTTTTGTTAGGTATTGATTTTAGTTATTTTTAGTAACTTGGTAGGAGTTATTTTAGGAGTAATTTGTGTATATCTTGTTGTATATATTGGTTGTATTATCAATTTCAAATCAAGAGAGACAGAAAGAGTTCTCTTGAAATTGATTATAGGCACTACCCTAAAAGCGCATATGATCAAGGCTACCTCACAAACATAGCACATTGTATTTAGTGGAGTGTAGAGGCAGGCACTACCCCAAAAGTGCATCAAATCAAGGTTGCCTTACAAACATAGTCCGTTGTATTTGATGGAGTGTAGAAGTAGGCACTATCCCAAAAACACATCAAATCAAAGTTACTCACAAACATAGGGCGATGTATTTGGTGGAGGCCAAAGGTAGGCGCTATCTCAAAAGCACATCAGATCAAGGCTGCTTCATAAATATAGCGTGTAGTATTTGGCAGAAAGCAAAGGTAAGCACTACCCCAAAAGCGCATAAAATTAAGGCTACCTCACAAACTTAGCGCATTGTATTTAGTGGAGCATAGAGGCGGGTGCTACCTTAAAAGCACATCAGATCAAGGTTGCATGTTATATTTGGAAGAGCAAAAAGGTAGGCATCACTCCAAAAGCACATCAGATAAGGCTACCTCACATGTGAAAATATGTGCGTAGTATTTAGTGAAATACAAAGGTAGATACTACTTCAAAAGTGTACTCAAAACATGACTACCTTGTACATGGAAATATGCGCACTAAATTTTGAAAAGTACAAAGCTAGGCAAGTACTACCACAAAAGCATTCTCAAAACAATATTATTTTATGAAAGAAAGCATGTGTGTATCATTCGAACAAGTGCAAAGATGGATGCAACCTCGAGGCGTACACAAGACATAATTAGTTATGCACAAAAGACGTGTATGTTACCTACGAAAGTGTACAAATAAGCATTGGCCAGAAGGCATTCACAGTGCACAAGTGACCATTAGAAACTGCAAAGAAAAGCATTGACCTGAAGCACACTCATACATCACATATATTTATGCAAAACTTTTAGGAATTTAATAAACTAACAGGAGCAAAACTAGAAATGTAAAAAGAGAGATTTAGGGGCAGAGAAATAAAATTTACTTTAATTTTGATTGATTGATTGATTTGGTGAAATTATTTAAAAAAAAACATAAGCGATACATTTTTTTTATTATACTCTCAACCATTAATTAAAATTTATTAAAAATCAATCATCATGGGTTTTAGTGTTGTTGATTGAGGTTTCAAAAAGAATATTGATTTCTCTCACCAAACTCAAAAGACTAAATGTGCAATGTAAATATTTAGGATTTAACTCCACAAAATTAATACTGTGAATTGAATTTGCAAAATAAAAGACTATCGACTTTGTTACTTGGACTGTTACCACAAAACATCTTTTGAAAACAAACAAATTAAACACATCATAAAATAAAGGGGGAAGATAAAACTAGCAAGAACGAAGAAAAAGACCAAAATGAAAGCAAGTTCAGCCTAAAACACTACTTAATTTCTACAACAAAATACTTTTTAACGACAATTATAAAGTTTCATGTGATTTTCTTCGATTCTTTTTCTAAATCTAGGTATGTTCTTCTGTTTCTTTTTGCATGGAATAGTTAAAATATGTATGTATTTCACACATTGAGAACTGTATTATCACAGTGAATTCTTATTGTTACTTTGATATTATGACTTTTGTATAAATATATGAATGTTTCTGCTTATTAATTTTAGACTATTGATATATTTTTAATAAATATTTCTGTCACTTTTAAAATAAATTTTTATTTCATTTAATAAAAATTTATTATTTGAACCAGATTTCATTTTATTATTAATTGAAATTTTAAAATGATCAAATTTTCTGAAAGAAATTTCAAAATTAATTAAATTTATAACTTGAATTTAGAAATCGTAAGATGCATATCTCGTGTTAGCAGTTTTACTTAATAGAGTGACTAGAGTATTGCCATTCAATGCATGCATTATTAATTAAAAATCAAGATATATATTTATAAACATGAAAAACAGCTTCCGTGCACGGAATCATTTAGCTATCGATATTTACAATTATAGGTGACATTTAACTAATCTATTTTTCAATCATTTTTTTGGTAAAGTATATATTAATCATTTAATTTAATCATACATAATTTTAAATAATATGCCTAATTTTGTAAATAACAAATAATAAATAAGATGAATTGGGTCACCATTTATTCTTGAACGGTGAATGAATAATCCAACAAACTGCATGTTCAATTATTTGAGTCCAATTAAAATATGCTACCTAATAAACGAGTAAAAAATAAATGAAAGTATATTTTTAGAAAGAAGGCCATGTTGGACTGACTATGAAGTAGAAAGGAAATTACAATTATGATCATAACTTTTAAGGCATCTTCTTGTGCAGAGAAGTGCATTCTTCAAATCAAATTCAGACTCAAAAAACTTGAGAGGAGGTGGTCGCCTATAATGGCTTGGTGGAACTATTCGTGGTTTAGGTGGATCATGGATTATTATTACTGCCGGTGAATTACCTGGTGTTGTTGGTCGAAATTGGTGACCGATTGGTGGTTTATTTGGTTTATGTGGGTCACCGATTGGTGGTGGTTTATGCGGATCATCAATTTCTGGGGGTTTGAATGTTGGTGGTGGTGGGTCACCGATTGGTGGTGATGGTATCGTATGTTCGTCTAATTTGTTGAATAATGATTTGGTGTTGGGTTCATCTTGTTCTGGAGGCTTGGATGGCATTGCAGTGGTGAGTTGCATGATAACTGCAAGGAACAAAAAGAGCATGATGAGTAAATTGGACATCTTTTGAGTTTTTCTTTAAATGTGATGAAGCACGTCACCAACAGCATCATAAACTCCCTTTTATACTAGTTTGAGATACCCTTTGTATGATCACAACTTGTTCTCATGTTAGGTGTGAAAAAGAGCACAATTTGTCAAGATTAGAAAATATTGTTTGACCTGCGAATTTACCTTGGTGTCTCGTGATTAATGTTGTATTCATTACAAAGAAATTTCTCTGAAACTTGCATACATTTAAATAATTAAATCCTTTAACACCCCAATATGTAATGAAATCCTTTTCTTTTTTCCCAAAATTAAGTAGTTATTATAAATCTTTGATGTAACGCACCCAACAAATTTCAAATTTCATTTACTTTGACTATAAATTGGAAGACATCATGTTAAAAAAGATTTCATTGATTTATATGACCTAAAAATAACAATATTAACTTTTAAAGTATGTCTGAGAGGAGAGTTTTAGAAAAATAAGGAGGAAAGGACATCTTTTTAATTTTAAATCAAAATAATTATATACTATTTATGAAGATAAATACTTAATTAATATATTAAATTTTATGTTAATATATTTATTTAAAATATAAAATTTACTTTCTCCTTTAAAATTCTACTTCCCAAACAACTCCTTAATAAAAAATTTTATTTAAACTTATTTTATAAATTAGAAACAACTTATTTTTTTTAAATTTATATGAATGATATTTAATATTTATATTTTTTTATATTTTAAATATGACTTTTTAATAACCTTAACGTTATCGTCTAAAATTATATTAAAAATATTAAAGATCAAGTTAACTTGAATGTAAATAATTAAATGAAAATAAAAAACAAATTTTGAGGGACTAAAATAAAATAAAAAAGAAGAGATCAAATAAAAAAATTGTAAATTTTTTATCGACCATAATTTTATTTAGACTAGTAATGTATGACTTTCATTATTAATTATTTCAGAAATTAATGGTTTTGTTTTGGCCGAAAGCATACGAACACAAAGTGTTGCCATGACATTGTCCTGATCATAATTCGGCAACCAACCACCTCAAATCACACTACTGTTTATCATACTTTAGGTACGAACAACGATGACTTCACCTGTGTTTTATTTTAATTAAAATGAACTTATTTTGTCCGCATTAATAATCATAATTTAAAATATCTGTCATATTTCTTCATAAAGAGTATATGATATCTTTTTCATAAATATAACTCAATGCTCGCATACTATCATCAGACATTTTGTATCAATGTCAACTAACATTCGTTTATTATTAACACACATTTTATAGTAATGTTAACTAATTTTTATAATTTCTTAAATATCAAATTATGCTTGATAATTTCATAGTTAAATTTCTTTAAAATAAAATTTTAGACACACCAATACGCTAAAAAAGAAATAAAAAAAAAAATACCAAAGAGCAACAACAATGTCAAGAATAACACTCGTTTACAGATGAAGCTGCGAGTTAGCTTCGTTGCTTGACAATTTGTCTTCAAAGTTTGTGCATAAATTGCGATTGATATTTTATTATATACGTTAAACAATTGATAAATAAATTTTTCAAGAGTACTTATATATAAAAAGAAAGATAAGGAAATAAAAGAAAAAATGCTCTTATAAGTTAAATTTATTTATTTATTTATTTAAATTCAATTAATTTAGGCTTAAATATATTATTGGTCCTATAAATATAAGTTATTTTGTAATAAGTCCCTAAAAATATTTTTGTTAAGAAATAATCATTGTAAAGTTAAAAATTTAGGATTTAATCCATGTCGTTAACCCTCCTCTGTTAAATGCTAAGCTGGCTAACGGAGAGTTAGCTCAACATTCCACGTAGCCTATTCGAGTCCTAGTCAGTTGCCTACATGGATACATACTTGATGAGATGGATTGCTGAGCTAGGTTGTAATGAAAAGTAAAACTCCAAATTTTTAATCTCACTTCATTGTCTTATGTTTAGGGCAGATAATGGAAAACCCTAATCTCTTATCTCACATTGTCATCTTCCTCAGAAGTATCTAAGCCGTTGAAAGGAGAAAAGCTACAATACAATTTTATGGCAACAAAAACTGCAAGCTTTAACATCTTCCTCAATAGTATCGAAGCCAGCATGACGACGTCTATGTGGTCATGGAGAATTGCTGGTCTTATTAACCTCCAACAACAAGAAAAATCCTGGAAGGACATTTTGGAGATGTCTAAATTAGAAAGTAAGTAATAAATATCCTTAATGAGTAGGGTATTTTTCATCTTTTTGAAAAAAATTTCTTACATTGGGTTAAAGGAGTCTTGTAATTTCTATGAATGGGCTAATGAAAGAATTTCTAAGGGAGTGAAATGTCTGTGTTCAAATGAGGTTCCAACAATCATTGAAGAGCATGTGCATAGGATTGTAAAGATAGAAAGGAAACTTTCATGTGAGAAGGCAAAAGAATGGATTCTGTGTTACATAGTTGGAGTTTCTTGGTCTATAATTGTTTTGTTGTTTATGTATATTGCCATGATAGGCTAAAATATAATGTATGTCCATGGCAGCAATATGAACTTGGAGTTTTAGAATTCTTCAATTGTGTTTAGCTATTGTAAATTTTAAGTTTGCAGTTGTGTAAATCTATTTAAGTATTGTAAATTTTAGGTATGTATTTCATGGTAGCTTTAGTCATGTAACTAGATTTTTCATGAATGAAATACTATTTTTTTTAACTGTGATATTATTGAACAATTGTGGTGTAATATTTGGCTTGTTTAAGTAATATGGGTTGATTCCAAGTCCAATTTATCTGACTATTTCAATGGATTGTAATTTGGGTTTAAGTAACTGTGGTGTGTAAAATAACCTTAATTTGTTTTATACATTGTTCTAGGATAAAAGTTGTCCAAAAGAACATGCTCACCACCAAAATAACATGCAGGTGTCCAGTGTTAACATCTAATTGCAATCTGCCAACAGAATAATATTAAACAAAAAAAATAGCAAATTTGTACATGTAAAAAAAGTGGCTTTGAAGTTATGTCAACAGAATACTTGCCATACGTACATCTAAAATAACCTTAATTTGTTTTGTGCATTGTTCTAAGATAAAAGCTGTCCAAAATAACATCTAACTATGCAAAATAGCATGCAGTTGTTCAGTGTTAACATCTAATTATGCAAAATAACATACAAAATAACATTAAATTTGCAAATACAGAATGTGACAATAATACATCAAGGATTACATCCAATTGTTTTGTACATAACATGGCATTTGTACATCCAAAATAGAAAATTCCCTATTGAAACTAAGTTAAGCTAGTTGTATTAAGCAGTGCAACAGAAATTGGGTCAACAACCACAGCTTCAGATTGACTTGCAGTAAGGATTGATGATTGTGATACTTGTAGAGTGTTTGTTAACCAGGTTGTGCTCTCTTTGGTCTACCTCTTCCTCTGCCTCTTCTTATTCATGTTCATGGCACTTGATTTGATGGTTCCTATAGGAAAAAAAGTCAATTTTTAAGGCATTCATTGATTTAAATTAGTCAAACTCTGCCATAAGAAGAAGGGTACATTCATTGGGAAGTTTTTAAGGCATGTGTCTTAGGGAACTACTATTCCAGAGACTTAAAGAAACAAAAGGCCCGAGAATTCCTTGAGCCGAAGCAAGAAAATATGTCTATGGGAGAGTATGTTGCAAAATTCCATGAGCTTATAAAGTATTGGCCTCATTTCCAGCACAAGGATGGAGATGAAGATTTGTGTGCCCAGTTTGAGAATGAAATAAGGCCTGAGATACGAGCAGCAGTCAGTGTATTCTAGCTGACTGATCTGCCAACATTGGTCAGTAAATGCCTTATATTTAAAGCCAATTATAAGGGCAAGACTGTAGATAGCTGGATTAAAGGACCGGTGAGACAGGACCGAAGGCCTCCAAAGTTCCCTAGAGGACTTTACTCTAGTGTTAACCAGTCTCAGTCAAGGGGGACTGCATTTTGTGGAAGTAGTAGCAGTAATCTCTCAAGAGGACCACCGAGATGTTTTAGATCATCTAGTGAGGAATTGCTCACAGCCACCATCGCCAAATCTACCAAAAAAAAAAATTTATTAACTTGTTATAATAAATTTTATCATACACAAAAATTAGTATTTTATATCGAATTATTAGAAATAAGATATACATTTTAAAAATTTAAAATTTTAGGACTTTTTGTTAATTTACTGTATAATATACTCAGTATTTTGGTGTCACTAAGCACTTAATTATCTAGTCAGACATTTGATATTGTTCTTCTAATATCAAGCATCACCGTATTTCCTTAATTCACCACCTTTCAAGTTTTATTTTTGTGTATGTCTTGAACTGTTATCTATAGATAATTTATATTATTAATTTTAGATGTGTTAGTTATTGAATTGAAAATTATAAACATTTTCATATATATTTAAGATTTATTTAATTCAATGTTGAATAGTGAACATGTTATAAATAATTTATAACACATTTGATGTATCTTGTTAATGGTTCTGGTATATATAATTTATAAATAATATGTCTAATTTTAGAAATAAAAATGAATAAATACGATGAATCGGGTCAACATTTATTCTTGGATGGTGAATGAACCATTCATCATGTTCAATGATTTTAGTCCAATTAAAATATGCTACCTAACAAACGAGTAAAAAGTGGGTATCTTTTAAGAAAAAAGGGCATGTTGAACTACAAAGTACAAGAGAAATTACAATTATGACCATAACGGCATCTTCTTGTAGAGACATGCAGAGAAGTGCATTCTTCAAATCAAATTCATACTTAAAACTTAATTGAGAGGAGGTGGTCGCCTACAAGGGCTCCGTGGAAATATTGGTGGTGACACTTGCTGCTTATATTGTTTGTACGGTTCGTTGTGTGACTCGTAATTGAATCGCCCAGTTAGCATGACAACTGCAAGGAACATGATCAGCAGGACAATTTCTTGTAGAGACATCTTTTATGCTTTTTAATTGTCATGAAACGCATCACCAATAACATAATAAACTTGCTTTTATACTACTAGTTGTGCTTACAAATTTTTCTAATTTTAGGTGTGAAAAAGAGCAACAATTTGTCAAGGTTAGAAATAAGTTGTTTGGCATGTGAATTTCCCTTTTGTCTCTGCAAATTAATGTCATATGATTGGGAAAAATTTGACAATTAAAGTTAGAAAGGAAAGACTATTCATGTGTAAGTCATTTCCGGTTGTTATAATAAATGTGTATAATCAATTTCATAAAGAAATTTTTCAACAAATTTAGATGAAATTCAATTATAAAATTATATTTTATTTTAATCCTTAAAAAAATTAGGATCAAATCAAATTATTTTAGTTCCTAAAAAGAAATAAATTGATAAATATGTTTTTAAAAATATATTTTGCTAATTTTCTCTCTTATATTAACATTAGTGGCTTAACACTAACAAATTTGCTCACATAACATATCAAGCATCGTATCCTTTATAAACTTGTTAGGTTGTTTATAATTAATTTTTTATAAAATTTGCTAATTTTTTATAAAAATTTGCTAATTTTTATTTAATATTCAATAAATATTTTATTTTAAAAATCCTGAATTAGGATATTAAAAATATTTTAATTTTAAAACAAAATATCCATAAAAACTCGCATATGTTCATAAGTCTATGTGAAACTCACCTAGCAGGTAATTGGTATTTATGCAAGCGCTGGACAGTTATTCATCCACAGTAGTTAGAGTATATTTGATTTTTATTTTATAAACAGTTTTTTTATTTTTAATAGTAAAATCAAACGTGCTTTTAATATGTGTGATTCCTTCACTCTACTATTATTCTGTTATAATTTAAATTTATTTTCTAAATTAATTTTATGTTTTATTTTTTTACTATTTTCTATTTATTTCATCCTATTAATTGACCGTGTTTAAATATTTAAATTATAATTAATAATACTTAAAATAGGACGGCCGCTGTGAAGTTGGTAACATTTTATACGAATTCACAACAATCGTACAATTATGGCTCTATAAACACATTGTTTGACAAAGTGAAAAAGGAAAGGATGCTGATCTGTGAATTCATTTTAGTTTCTCAAATTAATATTGCATCAAGTTCATATTAAGAAATTTCTCTAAAATTTACATGAAATGAAATTTAAGTATTAATTTTTTTATTTTAATCCTTTTTTTTTCATTTCCATGTTTTCTTTTATTTAGTTTAATTCAATGAGATTTATAACACTGTACTTTGTTGATGCGTTTGACAAAATTAGTCAAAAGCTAAAAAAAAAAATTATAATTTTAGATGTTAAAGGAGCAATAATTTTTCAATGTCAGGAAAATTTGTTGACATCTAAATTTACTTTTGTTGCTTATAAATAATTATCAAGAATTTTAATTGAATATTTATTTTTTGTATTAAGTATTTTGAATAAGACAGTATTTGACAAGGCAAGAAAGAACAGGTTGTTTTTACGTAAACCCATTTCCGTTTCTTAAAATTGTTATTATATTCGCCAAAAATTTCTCTAAAATTTACATAAAACCCAAGTTACATCTTATAGTTTGAAGGCATGCTCATAAGCTTATATTAGTGGTGGTTCAAGTGGAAGCTTGGTCAATTTTCAAGTTTGAGTTGTTTATGGTTTATCATGAAATTTGGGATTCCAGAGCCTAGGGAGGATAATTTGTATAGCTGATGGTCATGATGGGGTATATTGAATTTGCAGATCATAGAATAATGTATAAGGGTTAGTACTTAATGGCTTTGTGACGTTCATTCAAGGATGCTAAAAATTGCTTGAATCAAAGATATATAATTTGCACACAAAAATTGCAAAACGAGGTAAATAACAACCCTACAGATAAAAAATAACCTCTATATCAAAAATATTAAAACCCTTTTTCTTCAATTTTCTCCATGCACAGTAGCTCAACATAATGATTCAATATTTTGATTAATAGTATTAAATTTCATCATGCCTCCAAGCATCTTCCTTCAAAGTTCATTTAGTAAAATTGAACTCTCACTATTGATGAATACGAAAGGTTTAGAATAGTGAAAATTCAATAACAAGCTTTTACTTAGAAGTTAAGTAACTCATTGGCAAGAAAAAAAAAAACTTAAAATATGTATATAAGGGCATTGAACTTGCAAACAATAGGCATAAAGACAATCACGTCTCATTCACCAACAGAGTTTTTCACACATTTTTGGTAACATAATTGAAATTGTCACATGCATCCAATCAGTTGCCTCATCAATGTATCCAAAGTAAGCTTGCCTCCAACTCTTCTTCAACAATAAAACTCCAACTATTGTCCAAAACCCAATAGCAAATCCAAGCGGTATCACAAAGTAAAACCATACTTTCTCTGACCTTTCTTGTTTGCCATCTTCATCTTTATCTTCATCATCATTTATCTCATTTTCTATAGGAGTACACTTAAGCAATGGGTCACCGCAGAGAAATGGGTTGCCAACATAAGTATAATATGGATCATCAAGGCTTGAAAATTGATTTTCTTGTGGAATTGGTCCTGAAAGGTTATTGTAGGACAAGTTTAAGTGGCTTAAAAAAGTCAAGCTAGACATCTCCTTTGGAATTGTGCCTGAAAGTTGATCATGAGAGACATCCAAAGATTCCAATGACTTCATGTTCCCAATCCCTCTAGGAATTTCCCCTAACAGAGTATTGTGTGACAAATTTAGACCTAGTAATGCAGTAAGAAAAGTTATTCCTTCAGGAATAGGTCCCCTTAAACTATTATTAGACAAGTCCATGTTTACAACAAATTTTAAAATTCTATTATAGCGACGTTCTTTTCCTTTGATAATTTGACTGGCTTATTCATCATACCATTCAAGATACCCTGGCTCTTCAAGAGTGGGAAGTTGATGATTTATTTCCGAAAATCATTCCCGTGAAGTTTCCAATGCAATCAGGGATTGATCCCACCAACATGTTACTGGAAAGGTCCAATTTTTGTAGTTTAGAAAGTTGGCATATTTGTGAAGGAATGTCTCCATGAAACTTATTTTGCCTCAGAATAAGAATTTGCATCGAGTAAAAGGTGTCCCCAATCCAAGAGGGTATAATGCCTGACATTTGATTCTCTCCAAGATCTAAAATTAACAATTGTTTAAAATTTCTCAAAAATGATGGAAACTCCCCTTGAAGACTGTTATTGTTCAAATGCAACCATACTAAAGTGGAAAGAGAGCCCAATGAACTTGGAATAACACCAGATAATTTGTTAGAGGACAAATTTATCTCATTCAATCCATGAGTAGAACTCCAACAATTAGGAATTTTTCCAAATAATTTTTGTTTGCCTTTTCTTAAAACGTGGAACCTCTATTGTTATGTTTCATATGATTTTCTTCGATTCCTTTTCTAAATCTAGGTATGTTCTTCTGTTTCTTTTCGCATGGAATAGTTAAAATATGTATGTATTTCACACTTTGAGAACGGTATTATCACAGTGAGTTCTTATTGTTACTTTGATATTACGACTTTTGTATAAATATATGAATGTTTCTGTTTATTAATTTTAGACTTTTGATATATTTTTAATAAATATTTCTGTCACTTTTAAAATAAATTTTTATTTCATTTAAGCAAAAATATATTATTTGAACCAGATTTCATTTTATTATTAATTGAAATTTTAAAATGATCAAATTTTCTGAAAGAAATTTCAAAATTAATTAAATTTATAACTTGAATTTAGAAATCATAAGATGCATACTCTTATCTCGTGTTAGCCGTTCTACTTAATAGGGTGATAGAGTTATGCGATTCAATGCATATATTATTAATTTAAAATCAAGATATATATTTATAATCATGAAAAACAACTTCCGTACATGGATTCATTTAGCTACCAATATTTACAATTACAGTTGGCATTTAACTAATCTATTTATATATTAATAATTTTTTTGGTAAAGTATATATATCAATAATTTAATTTAATCATACATAATTCTAAATAATATGCCTAATTTTATAAATAAAAAATAATAAATAAGATGAATTGGGTCAACATTTATTCTTGAACGGTGAAGGAATCATCAAACAAACTGCATGTTCAATTATTTGAGTCCAATTAAAATATGCTACCCAATAAAAGAGTGAAAAATGAAAGCATGTTTTTAGAAAGAAGGCCACGTTGAACTACAAAGTACAAGAGAAATTGCAATTATGACCATAACGGCATCTTCTTGTAGAGACATGCAGAGAAGTGTATTCTTCAAATCACTCTCACAGACTAAATTGTTATAATTTAAGTCCAATTTAGTTTCAAACCATTAAACATAGCAAGAAGTTCAACTAAGTTGAGTTACTATGTTCCTCAAAACTATTGATCAGTGGTGTGTAGAACAAAATTGTCATCTTCA
Source organism: Abrus precatorius (assembly GCF_003935025.1). Taxonomy (NCBI): domain Eukaryota; kingdom Viridiplantae; phylum Streptophyta; class Magnoliopsida; order Fabales; family Fabaceae; genus Abrus; species Abrus precatorius. The sequence continues at coordinate 10,626,882 of NW_020874417.1, read as the reverse complement.
TTGAATATAATAACATCATCATTGGAAGGTTTTCAAATATCAATGATGTATAGTATTTTGCTATCAATTTTATTAAGAAGATAAATATTAATTTAATTATGCAGTAAGCAGATTTTATACAAAATTTTTAGTAATTTGCAAGCACCGGAAGTGACGATGCAGATATCAGAGCTGATAATGACAAAAGTAGTCAATGGAGGCATAGGTCTTGGTGTGGGGGAGGAAGGTTCCCCTATCAGAGGCTGATCATCTCGCCACAAAGTTTGTCAGCATTGGTGTCGGCAAGGACGAGCTCCAGAGTCCAGAGGATGGTTTGGGGAATAGCTATTCCAATATTTCTTAAATATCTTATTGTATTTTATGATGATAAAAGTATGTTAAAATTCCCATATTCTAAACATTTTTTATTTTAATATATTGGGTACCTAAGTGGTATACCTTTGCCTCATTTGATAAATGAGTGTGAAAGTAAAACTTATCCCGATAAAAGGGCAACTTGTTTCAAATTTGTCTCACGTTGATTTTTATTAAGAGAATTACATTTTTATTATTAAAATTATGAGGTAAAACTAATATTTATTTATATACAAATAGAAAAATAAATTTAAAAAAAAATCTATAATATATATGACAGATTTACATCCAAACACACAATTATTTAAATTTTAAAAAGTAAAACTAGACTTATTGTCGTAATCAACGAAATTTGTTAAAAAAACATCTTTTATAAATAAAATATTTTCTATAAATTAGAGAAATTTTTTGCCAAAGTTTATTTTTAAAAAATATTAATTTTTTTTTAAAATAATATGATCTTTGAAGTCGTTTAAGTACAGAAGGTATCAATACTGTAACATTCGTTTGAATTACGCTTACCTTAAATTAATTATTCAAATTCATTATAACTTTAAAAATATTTATTTAACCCTGAAATAATAATTATGATTATTTTTTATTTTTAAAAGAAGAAAATTTATTGATTGAGATATTAATTGTTATATTAGAAAAGAAAAAAATAATTTAAATTTTTTTTTTTACTTGACAGTTCTTACTCTTAATGGTCTTCTCCAAGTGCAATGAGACTCAAAGTTATATGGTTCTATCATAAAAATTATGAAGTTGGTTGATTAAAATTAAGTTTGATAAAAAAAAAATTATTTTAAGATTAAAAATATTTTCATAAAATTATAATATTTAGAATACAAGATAAAGTGATTATATACGTATCTTACAATAAATAATATAAAAGATAAAGGAAGATCAAATAGCTACATTACAGATCGTTAAAAATAATTGAATAATTCAAAAATATTTTTATTTATAAATGAAAATTTTAAATTTATTCTTAAATTTGAAGATTCATATTAAAAAAATAAATTAAAACAACATAAGCTATGTATGAATCCTTTATATTTATTGAATAATTGAAGACAATGTAAATTAATATCGATGTTGCAAAAAGATTGTATAATAAAATGAAAAATAAATTTAATTTAAAAAATAACTTAAAATTGATAATATTTACTGAAAGAATTAATATTTAAGTTGATTAGTAAAGATAATTATTTATTTTTAAAAAATTAAAAATATCACTAGATAAGCTTATATTGCATGAGATATAAGGTAACATTGATACATAATAGTCTTATCAATTTAAAACAGATAAAGGTAAAGAGATGCTATAAGATAAAGTTACAAATTGCTATATTAAATAATAATTTTTTTTATTTTAATTAATTAATAAGTAGATAACTGATTTTTTATAATAGAGTAATATTTGAGAGAGTATGTTTTTAATTATTTATTATAATAAAAATTAAAGAAAATATACTTAACTAAGTGATATATATATATATATGATTAATTAGAAATGAATGTGATTTAATCTTAATAATTTATATTACTTAATAATTTAAATAGAAGATATTTTAGATGATAAAACTTAATTAACTAAAAATAATTATGTAGTTAATTAAATTTAGAAGTTAGATTTAATTTTTTAACATATTGATGGTGTATAAAATTTAAGGTAATATTTGTACACATAAATTTTGACAATTTATAACACATAAAAGTAACATCGCTACATTTTATTTTTGAAAACTAAAAAATGTTTTTTTTTTTAAATCAAACATGCTTTAAGTCTTTTTTAAATATTTAGATAATTTCTTAATTAAATGTATGATTTTTCATATATGTTTTATAGTTTCTTACATATATTCTAAAACTCAATTGATCTTCCGACGAGCAGATGTGATATGTTTTTCTACCTTTATAAAACAGCCACCCTTTAACGCCCCCTATTCAGAAATGCATTTTCAATATCCATTTGTCGAAGGCACCATCTTTTGGTGAGAGCTATGCTGAGAACAACACTGATAGTTGTTGGCTTCACCCTTTAGCTACAAGTCGTTCTTTGTATCGATTTAAGTTGCCATCAGCATTTGTTTTTTCTGCTTAGTAGACTCATTTACAATCAATAAGGTTGGATCCTAGGGGTAAGGTAGTCAAGCTCCACCTTTTGTTTCTTTAAAGTGCTACAAATTTTTAGCATCCATTGCCTGTTTCCAATGAGGTATTGTGAGGGCGGTTTTGATAGATTTTGTCTCAGTGAAGATATCATCGTTGGTGTGTGTGAAAGAGGCTTTCACATTTAAGACTTTGGGCTTCCTAATAGCATCTCCTCTGGTTATCATAGGATGAGTGCTTATCGGGTGAGAGGTTGTGTTTGTTGGATTAGGTATAGGGGTTGTAAGGTTTATGTAGTTTGGGGTTGAGCAGTATTGGGAGATGAAGAATTTGGAGGGACATCATCAGTATATTGCTGTAGAGGATGTGGTGAATGTAGGATAGGAATGCATGGTAGTGGTGTGTGGGTGGATAGGTCAACAGTATGAGTAGCATCTGCAAAAAATGTAGGATTACCAGAGAACGAAAAAAAAGTCTCATCAAAGATAACATGTCATGATGTAAAAACCTTACCAGACTTAGATAAATAAAGATATCCCTTATAGGTGGATGTGTACTCTAGGAAAACACATTCCTGTGACCTAAATTGAAGTTTATTTTTGTTATAAGATCTCAGGTTAGGGTAGCAAGCACATCCAAATAGTTTAAAAGCTGAATAATCAGGTGTTTTTAAAAAGAGAGTTTTCATTGACGACGAAAAATCGAGAGTGGGAGTAGGCAGTTGGTTTATGATATGAACAACAGAATAAAAAGTCTCTCCCTAAAATTTGAGAGGTATAGAAGCATTAGCTAGCATTGAAAGTCCTACCTCAGTGATATGCCTATGTTTCCTCTTAGCAGGCCCATTTTGCTCATGAGTAAATGGGCAACTGAGTCCATGAATGATTCCATGATCGTTTAGAAAACTAGAAAATGTAGTAAATTCTTTACCACCATCTGTTTGTAAGCATTTAATTTTTAAATTTAGTTGATTTTTAACCATTTTCTTAAAATGTATAAAGCATGAAAAAGTCTGAGACTTGTACTATATCATATAAATTCAGGTATATTTGGAATATAAATCAATGAAATAAATGTAATATCGGCTGCTATTGGAGGAGGGGTTTGGATAAGGTTCCCAAATATCAAAGAAAATTAACTGTAATGGTTGACTATAAGTAGTATTAGATGAGGGGAAATGGTAGATTATGAGATTTTCCATAACATGTCTTATATATACTAAAAGTTGAATTCTTAGGAATAGAAATATTATACATATTCAAAAAATGATGAACAATTTTAAAATTTGCATGGCCTAGTCTGAAATGCCTTAACTTGTACATACTTGGTTTTTGAGAGTTACGAGTACTAGAAGTATTTGTGCTATATGTAATACCCCGAATTTTGTAATATTGTTAATTATTAATATAATATTTATATGAATTTTCATGTGTTTGATATATATATATATATATATATATTATATACATATATAGGGTGATGAGAATATATGTATATGTGATGACGTAGACTTGTATGAATGTGTGAATGCGAGTATGAGCATGTGTATTGGTTTGTGGTGGAATTGAAATTGTTGTATATGATTGGAATTGGACTAAAAATAGGCTAAGTGTGAACTACAGAGACACTCTCACTGTAGTGAGAGGATTCTCGTTGTAGCGAGAGTGTCTTGGGCGTAAGGGGTGCAACTGTTGCGTTCTAGCTGTAGCAAGAAGGCAATAGAGAGGGGTGCATTTTGGGTTGCAATCTTGCTGTAGCGAGAGAGTCTCACTGTAGTGAGATTCTGTAGAAATTAGAGTGCAGTTTCCAAAAGGATATTTGAAGAGTCTAGGGCTTGAAAAAGTCATTCTCACTCTTCTCTCTTTATTTCCCTTTCGATTCTCTCAACTCAAAACTCATTCTTATGATTAAATTACCTCCTAGGCTATTTGGAAGTTAGATCGAAGGTTGGATTCTTGTTTAGGGCGTTTGGAGGTAAGTTTTAATGGTTAGGGTTTCGGTCTCTCATCTCCATTCTCTATTTTCTTGGTTCACTTTGAGTTCTCATGGAATTTCTCCATGTATTTAGGACAAAGTTTGTGTGGGGGACGCTTCCTTTGTTGCTTGCATTGTGGTTCTTCGATTTGAGGTCAGGGAAGACTCTATCCTATCTTATTTATGCTTGAACTCTATTAATTTCCTGTGTGATGTAATGTGGATGATTGAAATGTAGGAAGATGTATGTTTTAATGGGATTGACTTGATTGTGATGGATATTGAGCATAATGTGTGTGATGTAGCAATTTGGTTGTGATGGAAATTGATATTTATTATAATACCAATGAAAGTGGGCATATGTGCCATGTGTGAATATAAATGTTGTGATGTAATAGAGAATGTGGCTAAAAATGTGTGTGAATGGCATGTTAAATGCGATTATGAATATACTCGAAGCTATAAATGGTTCAACGATACACTAGGAGTGTGAAAGATGGGGGCGGTAAGAATACCTTGGGAAAGAGAGGGTGGTGGTGACCAACAGCGAGCGTGGGTGCACCACAGGCCACACACTCTCCTCCTGACTCGGCCTCAAACTAACACCTTTGCCGAGGGGCTTATGATTGCACACGTTGTATCCGTGAGGCAGGGGTTACCAGCGACCATCCATGGTGTGAAACTGTGATCACAATTCCACAGTGAGCGTGGCTATGTGCAGTGAGCACATGTATGTGTTGTGGATTGTTTGATGGTACAGTGAGCACACCTGTATGTAGATTGATATGAAAATATTGAAAAGTAATGAATGTGTTAATTGATGCATGACTCGAATTTAGAAATGATTGTGTATGATATGCGAAGGTGACTCTCTGTACTTGTGTGTGATAATGTAGAGTACTCACTTTTACATTTTTTTTTTCAGGTGACCAAGACAATCAGCACCGGACTTAGTGAAGAGATGGATGACACTTCTACAGGGCTTAGATTTATTTTAAAATATGATGTAATTGAATTAGTCTTATAATAATTATTTGATATAAATTTGTAAACCCTTCTTATTTTGAAACACTTTGATGAAACTATGTGTTGGGAAATTATATTTAAAAAAAATTATTATTCCCATTTTTTAAAATTTATTATGTTGAAATTAAATTTAAGGTGTTACAATTCTGGTATCAGAGCAATCATCCAAACTAGACTGGGATATCGAGCTGAAGCGTCCAAACTGAGTTTTTATATGTTTTAATTACCTGATGTATAAACATTGTTATTGGTCTAATGAATCCAGTGTAGTTTGTTGAATTGCTTGCCAACTTAGATTAGAATGACTGGTAGAGGTAGAGGAGTTAGAGGCACCAATGATCTCATGGAGTGCATGACTCAAATCCTAGAGGCCTTGATGCATAACTAAGGCGGAGAGCCGGCTAAGTACCGAGGGTTGTCTGCCTTCACTAGGCACGATCCTCCAAAGTTTGAGGGTGGATTCGACCCTGAGGGAGGTCAGAGGTGGTTGGCGGATTTAGAGAAGGTTTTCAATGCAATGGGGTGCTATGAGGAGCACAAGGTTGCCTATGTCACATACTTGCTGTATGGAGAAGCGAAAGACTAGTGGAGGTTTTCCAGTCAGACCTAGCTACAAGAAGGTGGCTATATTTAGTGGGAAGCTTTCAAGGCAATTTTCTTAGGGAATTACTTTCCTTGTGATCTGAAGAAGCAGAAAGTCAGAGAATTCCTTGAACTGAAGCAAGGAAACATGACAGTAGGGGAATATGCTGCGAAGTTTCAAGAGTTGATGAAGTACTGGCCTCACTATCAGCACGAAGATGGAGAAGAGGACTTGTGTGCTCAGTTTGAGCATGGGTTGATGCTAGATATCCGAGCGGCAGTCAGTGTGTTTCAACAGACAGACTTGCCCACTCTAGTGAGTAAGAGTAGAATCTTTGAAGCCAACTCGAGGGGCTAGACCGTGGACACTAGAGGGAGTGGCCCAGTGAGACATGAGAGAAGACCCCCTAGATTCTCAAAAGGGCCATACTCGAGCTCCAGTAATTCTCAGTCTAGAGGGAGTTCATCCTAAGAGAAGAGCAGTGAGAATGGCTCAGGATCAAGCTCTTTCAGAGGGCCGATCAAGTGCTTTAGGTGTGGAGGACCACACATAGCGAGAGACTATCCACAACCACGAATAAACTGCAACAACTGTGGCAAGTCGGGACACACTGCTAATGTATGCTGGGCCGCTAAGAGGAGTGGCAGTTCAAGTATAGCTCAGAGGCCTGAATCAAGAGGGAGCATGAGGACGAGTACGGGGTTGATACTGAGCATTCCTAGTAGAGTCTTCTTTTTGTTTGATTCGGGTGCTACATAGTATTTTCCATCTGTGAATTGTGTGAAGAGTCTGAATTTATATGTGACTGAATTGCCATGTAATGTTGTGGTGACTACCCCTACGGGTAAACCAGTTGTAACGTCATGGGTGTGTCTGGGGTGTTTAATAATGGTGCTTGGTAAGGGGTTTGAGGTGGACTTGATCTGTTTGCCTCTTTCTCAATTGGACGTAATCTTAGGAATGGATTGGCTAGTTGCCAACCATGTGCTGTTGGACTGCAGAGAGAAGACTTTGATTTTTGGCAAGTCGATGTCAAAAATTTCAAGACTCTTGAGCCAAGGTGCGTGGGAGAACATAGTGAATGTTAAGGCCTTCATGGTCATTTTCTCAATGAAGGTTGAAAGTGTGATGGAGTCAGAGTATATCCCGGTGGTGAGGGACTTCTTAAAAGTCTTCCCTGAAGATGTTTCCAAGTTACCGCTGGAGAGGGAAATAAAATTCGCTATTGACCTCATTCCGAGAGTAAGCTTGATTTATGTGGCACCATATAGGATGTCACCGGTGGAGTTGGCGGATGTTAAGAAACAAGTGGAGGACTTGTTGTAGAAGCGGTTTGTGAGACCGAGTGTGTCACTACGGGGAGTGCCAGTGCTCTTGATGAAAAAGAAGGATGGAAGCATAAGGATGTGTGTAGATTATAGACAATTAAACAAGGTGACAATCAAGAACAAGTATCCATTCTTGAGGATTGATGACTTGATGGACCAATTGAGAGGAGCTTCGGTGTTTTCCAAGATTGGCTTGAGATCGGGGTACTATCAGATCAGAGTGAAGGATGAAGATGTACCCAAGACAATATTTAGGACGCGGTATAGTTACTATGAGTATTTGGTGATGTCGTTTGGGTGACCAATACACCGGCGGTGTTCATGGCTACATGAACAGGATCTTCCTTGAGTTTTTGGATAAGTTTGTAGTAGTGTTCATTGATGACATCCTAATTTATTCAAAGACTCAGGAGGAGCATGTCAAACACTTAAGGATCGTTCTGCATATTTTGAGGGAAAGGTAGTTGTATGCAAAGTTCTCCAAGTATGAGTTCTGCCTGTCTCAGATCCAGTTTCTGGGGCATGTAGTGTCTAAAGATGGAATCATGGTGGAGCTTGCAAAGATGGAAGCGGTAGCTGAATGGCCAAGGCCGAAGAATGTAACTGAAATCCGCAGTTTTTTAGGACTAGCGGGCTATTACAGAAAATTCATTGAAAGATTTTCTAAGATAGCTTTGCCCTTAACAAAGCTGACCCGCAAGGGAAAGGAGTTTAAATGGACTAAAGGGTGTGAAGTTAGTTTCCTAGAGCTGAAATGTAGGAAGATGTATGTTTTAATGGGATTGACTTGATTGTGATGGATATTGAGCATAATGTGTGTAATGTGGCAATTTGGTTGTGATGGGAATTGATATTTATTGTAATACGAATGAAAGTGGGCATATATGCCATGTGTGAATATGAATGTCGTGATGTAATTGAGAATGTGGCTGAAAATGTGTGTGAATGGCATGTTAAATGCAGTTGTGAATATATTGAAAGCTATGAATGGTGCAACGATACACTAGGGATGTGGAAGATGGGGGCGGTAGGAATACATTGGAGAAGAGAATGTGGTGGTGACGCCAACAGTAAGCGTGGGTGCATCACAGGCCACACACTCTCCTCCTAACTCAGCCTCTGACTAACACCTTTGCCGAGGGACTTGTGACCGCACACGTTGTATCCGTGAGGCGGGAGCTACCAGTGACCATCCATGGTGCGTAAATGTGATCACAGTGCCATAGTGAACGTGGCTACGTGTAGTAAGCGCACGTGTGTGTTGTGGATTGTTTGATGGTGAAGTAAGCACACCTATATGTAGATTGATATGAAATGTTGAAAAGTAATAAATATGTTAATTGATGCTTGACTTGAATTTGGAAATGATTGTGTATGATATGCAAAGGTGAGTCTATGTACTTGTGTGTGATAGTGTAAAGTACTCACCCTTACATTTATTTTTCAAGTGACCAAGACGATCAGCACCGGGCTCAGTAAAGAGATGGATGACACTGCTATAAGGCTTAGATTTATTTTGAAAATATGATGTAATTGAATTAGTCCTATAACAATCATTTGATATAAATTTGTAAACCCTTCTTATTTTGAAACACTTTGATGAAACTGTGTTAGGAAATTATATTTAAACAAAAATTATATTATTCACATTTTGTGAAATATATTATTTTAAAATTAAATTTAAGGTGTTACACTATAAATAGAAACAGAATTACAATTTATCATAGAAGAAAGAAAAATGTGCAGGAAGAAGCAGTGAGAGAAGCATCATCAAATACATAAAGACTATGTCTCAGCTTGCCCTCGAGAAGTGGTTCGCTAGTTTCCTGAGATTTGATACAACACCTGTCAGGGAAAAACTCAAAGAAAACATAGTCGTCTTAGCAAATTGTGAAACACTAAGCAAATTCTTAGTGATAGTAGGAACATGTAACAATTTGTTTAGAAAAATAGGTGAGATAGAATTATGAGGGAAGAAATAAGATTTACCTATGCTTCTTATGGAAGAAGACTCATCATTGGTCATTTTCATCTTTGTGTCACCATTGTATGGTACCTTACTTTGTAAGTTTGAAGGATCTAGTGTGACATGGATGGTTGCACTTGTATCAGGGTACCACAATGGATCATAAAGAGTCTGAGGAACTGTCATACATGCTGAAATATTGTACTGTGAATAAGAGAGTTTTCTGTAATCATAATAGTGTTTTAACTCGCAGGATATGTAGGTTGAGTATTGGAGATGGCATTGTCCTAGTAATGAGATTGTATGGAATGATAACATGAGAAAACTGTGTGACCAATCTTGCCATAGACTTGACATTGTGGTTTATTGTAGCTTTTGCCTCCACTGTTGCTGTTTCTTCCAAAACCTCTACCACGACCCCTAAATTTATTTTTTTCTTTTCTGAAATTGGTGTTTCCTCTACCATGAAACCTACCATATGGATTTTTGCCAAATTTGCTTTGCATATGAGCAAGATTAACCTGTGAATTCTGCATGGTAATGATATCTTATTCTTCTTTCTTGTGATTTTCTATTATGTTTTTTAGAGTGGCTAGGATAGTTTCGATCTCAGTCACAGTGTATGGACCAGTTTGAGAAATTATCGATGTAACTAAGGAATTATATTTGCTTGGTAAATCATCAAGAATAATGGAAATATGCTCATCGATGTCAATAGGAGAGCCAACAGAGGCAAAAGTATCAACAATTTTCTTTATGGATAGGAAATAATTATTCAAAGAACTTGTCTTTTTTATGCTTTGAGTTGTGTTTTGAGTTGAGTTACCTTTGCACAAGTCTGTGATTTGAAGTAAACTTGCAAGGTGCTCCAAATTTGAAAAGCATGATTATACCCTACCATTCTTGCATGAAGATTCAGCGGTACGGATGCCAGAAGTCATGTAAAGATCCTTTGATCTTGTTGATCCCACGAGGCATATGCATCAGTGATCATATTTCACTACTAAAAAACCTGTATATATAGACGAATTTACAGACAGATTTTGAAATTACAAATGAATTTACAGGCGGACACAAACCGTCTGTAATATTCTCGTCAATAAAGAATTACAAACAAAAAAATTCATCTATAAATTACAGACAAAAAAATTCGTCTGTAAATCATAGACAGAAAAATTTGTCTATAAGTCACAGACAGATTTTTTCGTATGTAATCTGTCTATGATATATTTTACTACTATTGATATTTTTTGTTTATATAGATAGTTATTTGTACTTGTTCGTGATTATCATAATTTATAAACATAATAAAAACTATAAATTGGGCATATAAACATTCAAAAATGATTTATAAAATATAAAATTTAAATGTCATTACAAAAGAAGACAAAAATATCCAAATAAATAATGTTAAAAATAAAATACAGGTGTTCATCATGAATAATCTGTATGATCATCATTCGAAGGAGTATCATCATCAGTAGATGAGGAGTCGGAAGAGGAATGATGCATGAAGTTGAAAACTAGTGGTGCTAGAGAAGGTGGGGGAGAAGGAAGAGGTGTGGAGCTACTTGCTTTCATGAGCTCAAAATAAGCATGCATCTGCTGCATTTGCATATGTTGTTGGACCTCCCTTTGCATTCTCGATGCCACCTTCTTCTCTATCTTTTTCTCCATTTTCTTTGTCCACTTCTTCTTCCATGCACTTTCCTTGGTCTTCCACATCTCCTCATTCTGCTTTTGGAGTTCTTCATTGAGGGCATGGACCTGAGTGCAGACCATGTCCTCCACTTCCTCAGGTGCAAGAGAAAGGACATCTCCAGTGACAGATGGAGGGGACATGGAGTCTGCAAAGTAGCCCCCCATGCCATAAATGTGACCTTTATAAAGGCCACCCACTCTCTGTAACCACATAGCACCTCATCAACTGACTCTGAATCCTAAGAAAATGCCTCATCAAGCCTTTGAACATAGTCATCCTACAAATCAGTTCAGATAATTATATATTAGTCTGGAAAAATATTTAATAAATCACTAATAATAACATATAGTGTCAATAAGAATGACTTACATATGTGGCCTGAGATCGTGTATCAACCTATAGGTTTTTGTCTCCCATGCGAGTGTGTGTCTCCTTGAACAACTCTCTAGTCGTAGGTGGCCTCTTCAACGACTTTTCCTGCAATTCGAAATAAATCACAATCTCAAATATGAAATTATAGATAGAGTATAATGAATTTTAAAATCACATACCAAGTTCGCCTTAGTGTCAGCCAAAGTCGTAGACCCACCAGTATGTAGTGATCCCCCCCTTATTAGATGTCTTGTTTGTCTTGTTATTTACGGAGAGATTTTTAAACTCATCCGTACTCAATACTCCTGCAAGGCATGAAGAAAGTCGGGTGCTATCCAATCAGCAGCAGAAGGGTCCTGACAAGTCTTAGTGTACATCTGTCTTAGTCGCTTTGCAGTGCGACTCTTCCAGGCCTTGAAAATCATCTTTTCGTCCTGGGGAGAATGGAGAAGTTGCTCTACATAATCACAATTTCATTAGAAGAGGTACAAATAATCATATGTAATTACACTTAGTTAAAATTAATACACTATTATTACCTTCCAATCTTTCAACCATTCCATCTTTGTATTCTTCAGCACCTTTGCAAAACTTGTGTAAGGCGCATCATACGTCTTCTTAATGGTATCTGTGACCTGGTGGAGACCTTTCTGTGGTAGCATCCAACTGATAACACAATAAAATAAAACAATTATTATAACATTCACATAAAATACGCAATGTTCAACATATTTTGAAGGAAACTTACCAAGTGGACCCATCCCATCTCAAAGTTTGTAATGATCTCGATGATGTCTGTGTCTGTGATGACGACTGCCCACTTACAACTGGGACAACAGTGGATCCCTCTCCTGTGCCCTGTGTAGTAGGTGAATGTGTGGCCTATGTAGTAGGCAGTGCAGAGTATGAAACTCACTATACTGGAGGAGGAGGAGCAATATACCTAGGATTGGGCACCATGATAAATTGCTCCTGCCCCCTAACCTGGGAGGTCAGCACTATAGCTGGTGTGGAGGTCGAAGTGGAAGCAGTGGGTGAAGAAGTGTTACCACAATCAGGACGCTGAGCAACACCCTTCTTACCTTTACTTGCCATATCTGAATCAAATAGAATATATGTTTAGAGACAAAAACCATTATAAAATATGATTAACATTGGTGATAACTCAAAATAAATAATCATGAAAACATAGTAAATTGACAAACCTACTTAATTTACCTTATTTACTTTGATAGTTGAAGACTACCTTCATCATCACTCGATGAAAGTTCATCCATAAATCCTTCCTCCTCATCTTCAGTCATGTCATCCATTTCATTATTTCTCAAAACTTGGGTAGGTGGGTCAATTATTTCAATTTCATTCAAAGGAGAAGATAAATTTGGAGAGACAACAATATCTATTACTACATGTGAAGGGATTGAGTCATCAATTTGATATGCATCTTTATCACTTACTTCATCACTTTCAATTCGACCCCTTGGTTTATTTTTTATTACAATCCTCCAACTTTTATTATATTTTCTAGGGTAAGATAAGAAATATACTTGTCTTGCATTTTGTGCAATGATGAAGGGGTCAAAGCCTCTAAATCTTTTAGTATGGTTAATCTCAATTATATTGTAATAGTTATGTTTACGTATCCCTGTTGGGCATGTTGGATCAAACCATTCATACTTAAATAAGACAATCCCTTTTATGGTTTCACCAGCATATTCAAGCTCAACTATTTCATGAAGTTTTCCATACCAATCACAGTCACCATCACTTGAATTTCCTCTCACACTAACCCCACTATTATCTGTTTTTCTCCCTTACATGATTCAACGGTTTGGAATCTATATCCATTAACAAAGTAAATTGGCCAACAATATGCTTTATTTTCTGGACCCTTGGACAAATTATATAGGTCAAGATCTGTGATACCATTACTAAGATCACGCACCTACACATACCATTAAATATGTCAATTGATTGAATACAAAATAATATTAAAAAGTCGATAAACTAAATTGTTAGGGAAATTTCACGACATACATAACTTTTGAACCATGATGGAAATTGATTAAGGGATTCGTGACCATATAATTATTCAAAATATCTGTAAACATTGCAACATCATTAATTAGATTTGAATCACCTTGATCGGAAAAAGCCATTAAAGCAATCATAAGTCACTTACGTTCTGAATGGTTGAACTTCATCACAATTTAAAGAGATGTGCAAGTGTGCGACATCTGATTCATCACCTAAGATCCATCGTTCTTCGCATTTTCCCGATACACGACCTGGTTGGTTGAATATAGATAGAGTTGACTCATTACTGCTTTCTCCCTCATCATCATTTCGACCAACCCTAGTCCTCCTAGATTGACCATGAGGTTCAAAATAGTATGTGCAAAAATTTGATGTCTCCTTTGATATATATGCCTGACATATGGATCCTTCCACTTGAGCTCTATTTTTCATAGTCCTTTTAAACCCTTCAATTTCTCGTTCAAATGGATACATCCACTTGTATTGTACTGGTCCACATACACGTGCTTCATACGCTAAGTGTATAGGCAAGTGCTCCGTGGAGTCAAAGAAACTAGGGGGAAGTATTCTCTCTAATTTGCACAAAATCACAGGAATATTTTTCTCCATAACTAATAGATCTTCAACCCTGAGAGTAGGTGAACACAGGTCCCTAAAGTACTCACTTAACTCAGTCAATGGCTTCCAAACATGGTTAGGTAGTTCCCTAAATGCAGCAGGTAGAAGACACTCCATGAATATGTGGCAATCACGACTTTTCATTCCAAAAAATCTTCCTTGTTCAACATTCACACAATGACTAAGGTTTAAAGCGTAACTGCCAGGCATTTTTAAGTCCTTCACCCACTTACACACATCTTGTCTTTGTGGTAAAGTCAGAGTGTAACTTGCCTTTGGCTTTGACCATCGACCATTTGCAAATTGTTCTAACCTCAATTTTGGACACCTACAATATTCTTCTAAATCTTGCGTTGCCTTGACATTATCTTTAGTTCGATCAGTGTCCATTACAGTATTCATGATATTGTCAAATACATTTTTTTCCACATGCATCACATCTAAATAATGACAAACTAAGTTATCCTTCTAATATGGGAGCTCCCAGAATATACTTCATTTGGTCCAATTATGTGTCATCCCATAAAAAGGAAACCTAATGGATTTTCCTACTTTTGTTATTTTTGGCAAGTGTCTAACTCTATCTCATACTTGATGACTGATAGTCATATTTTAGTACATCTTTCTCTCCATGTTTTTAGTTTAATTGAGCTTCATTAGTGCACTATTTTGATGTGTTAGTTTAGATTTGTGTTAGTAAGTCATTTAGGATTTAAATGCAATTCTTTCTTAATTCCTGCCATAATTTCTTATTTTGACACACTTTCTTACAAAGACCATATCTGGAGGTACACTGCTCAGAATTGGACACAATTGGTGTCCCTGGAAAGATAAGACAGAGATCTACAACTTCTCTGTTTGGAGAAAAGCCCAGTTCGAGCATCTGTAGGTCCAAAATTGCGTCACAATGTTCCCTACACTGAAATTTTCAGAATTTGATTGTATTGTTGATTTTACTTGGTTAGGTGTTTAGGAACCTGGAGTTGGGCCTTAATTAAGCCCAATTATTTTGTCTTTAAATAGAAGTTATGACTTCATGTATGAATCCTCTTCGCTCATTATTTTTCAGAATTCAAAAAGTCTTTATTTTAAATTCTTTCTTTTATTTTTGTCTCTCTACTTTCTATCTTTTTGTATTTTCTAGTTTTGGCTGAAGCAAGCATGATCATGAAGCAAGGCTAATCTGTTAATTGGTTCAAGGTTTCAAGAACTACATTGCATTTGAGTTTCGGATTAGGTTCTATCAAATTCTCACTCTTCTTTTTATTAGGATAATTATGTTTTTCATAATATTGAATTTTCGTTTGCATTCTAAATAGAGAATGAGAATTTCAGATTTGAAATAAATTAATTCACCTAATTCAATAAATCAATTGTTCTGAATTTTGTTAGGACATTGGATTTGCGATTGTAGTTCTTGTTTTGATGGAATTCATAATCTAGATTTAGATTTCGGATTGTTAATGTCGTATTGAATTAGTGTTGATTGAAAATTCGTTAGAATTGTATTCGTGTAACAATGAGAATTGCGTTGTGATGATTGAGATCTTGATTTGGTTGAAGTTCATATTTCGTTAGAATTATTCTTTGTTCTTTTCTTTTTTGTTGATTACAATTTAATTTAAAACAATCATTCCTTAAACTAATCGGAAACTACATGATGGAACCAGAAACAGAATGCATTTTATGTCCTTGTGAGATGACCTAGGTTTACTCCTTCTATTGCAAAATTGTTAAGAAAATCTAGTTTGTTTGATACCATTGCAACGTGGTTATCAAAATGGCGCCGTTGCTAGGGACATAAGTCATTTTGTTTGTATTTCATCATGTGTACTAACTGATTCTGTGTCTCTATGTTTATGTTTGTGCTCAATTCCATTCTGTATATTGTGTTCATTTGCAAACTCTGTTCTTCTGTGATTGATTCTGTGATTTGTTTGTTTATGCAATCTGTTTCATAGTTTTGAGAGCATTCTGTTTTGCATTCTGTAATTGATTTAGATTTTTCAGTTTTGCATTCTGCAATCTATATTTCGTGTTTGTTTTTCAGTTTTGCAATTCAATTCGTATGTGTGTGTCGATCAATTTGTGTTTTAGTATTTAATGGTGTTTCTTTGATTGTCTATTCCATTATTTCATTGTAATTCAATTTGCAATTGAGTGTGTGATTTGGTTCCATTGTGTGTGGTTCAATTGTGTGTGGCTGCAGCATGCGAAAAATAGAGGACTAGTAGGAATAGAAAACATAGTTGCTGCATATTTTGCCATCAGATTTTACTGTTCATGCACTATTCATCAAATTTTGAAAAATTCCAAAAAAATAACTAGAGATCGAATTTTGATCTGAATTTTTGTGTCCACATTTCTTTTAGTGTCTATTAGTGTTTAGAGTTAGTAGCTTGCAAAAATCATCAATAAAAAAAGAGATACATCTTGGTGGCCAAGAAAATTTTTGTGAAACTTCAAGGTGGTGGCATAACTTTTACTAAAAATTCCAAATTGAGCATATTGCATATGCATTTGGGGTAGAAAAAATTTCCTATGCAATGCAACCCACTCTGTTGGTTGAGGCTGCCCAGAATTTCAAAAATCGCCTGTTTTCTCAAAGTTTTTTTATTTTTAAGCATTTATTGACCTATTTTTCTTGATTTTAGGCTTCTAGTTTCCATAGTAAATCAATTCAAAAAAATCTTAAATTTTTTGTGGTGTTTTCCTATACCAAAAAGAGATTTATCATGGTCCCACTTCATTCATATCTTGCATTTGGATGGTACTTGCTTTGTAAACCTATTTTGTGCATTCATTGAATACTTGTTGTTCTTGTTGGTTCTAACCTTAGATGACCAGGGCCAACCCTAGTGTAGTGAATCAACCTGATCCTGAGATAGAAAGAACACTTTGTAGGATAAGAGCTAGCAAAAACAGTGGTAGTGTACTTGGTGCTTCTGAAACTGTTAATCCTACTGTTATTGAATCTGATATTGAAATTGAGGATATGACTGATAATCCTGAGCTAACTTTGAAGGAATTGGCAACACCTAATATTGTGTATCAGTCATGGTGTGTCCAATATCCTGAAGACGAAACAACTTCCTATGAGCTTAAATCTGGACTTATCCATTTGTTGCCAAAGTTTTATGGACTCGTAGGTGAAGATCCTCACAAGCATTTAAAAGAGTTCCATGTGGTGTGTTCCACCATGAGACCTCAGGGAGTGCCTGAAGACCATCTCAAGATGAAGGCGTTTCCTTTTTCTCTGGATGGTGCTGCAAAAGATTGGCTTTACTTCCTACCTTCAACAATCACTACATGGAATCAAATGAAGAGGTTATTTCTGGAAAAATTCTTCCCTGCCTCCAGAACTGCAGTAATAAGGAAAGAGATTTGTGGTATAAGGCAGCTAAATGGGGAGACTTTGTATGACTACTGGGAGAGATTCAACAAGCTGTGTGCTACCTGTCCCCACCATCAAATAAGTGAGCAATTACTAATTCAATATTTTTATGGGGGACTAACTTTGATGGACAGGAGTATGATAGATGCGGCAAATAGAGGAGCATTGATGGACAAGACACCACAGGCTGCAAGGCAACTTATTACAAACATGGCAGCCAACACTCAACAATTCAGATTTAGAGGAGCTGCTAAGGAGTGAATGAGATAACACTTGGTCCTGGTACTAGTGTTGTTTATGGTGTGGAAAATCAGAGGCTGGAAAACAAAATCAATGAGTTGACCACCATGGTGAGGCATTTGGCAATTGGTCAACAACAAGTAAGTGTAGTAAGTGAGCAACCAGTAAGAGTCTGTGGCGTACGTCCACTGAGCACCCTAGGGATTCATGCCCTACATTGCAAGAGACAGATGCGAATGTTTCTGGAATCTACACAAACCAACATCAGCAATATAGATCTCCAAATCAGTAGCATCAGAATTATAACCCATACTCCCAGACATATAACCCTGGTTGGAGAGATCATCCAAACCTAAAATGGGGACGGCAACAGCAGCAGTAGCAACAAAGTCAACAACCTTCATTTCAACCTGCTGTAGGCAAATATCACCCTCCATTCAGGCAACAACAACCTCCACCACCCCCTCCTGCACAAAGGAGTGAGCCATCATTCTAGGAGATGATGCAACAGATGGCTACAAACAACCTGCAGTTTCAACAGAACATGCAAGCAACTGTCCAGGATTTGAAGATTCAAGTTGGATAGCTGGCAACTCAATTAAGTCAGATTCAGTCTCAAGGTTGCAGTAATCTGCCTTCTCAAATAGTCATGAATCCAAAGGGAAATGTGAGTGCTATTACACTGCGAAGTGGAAAAGAGTTACCAGCAGTTGCAGCTGCAGCACCAGATTCTGAAAATAATAGTGATGCAGCCACTGAGAAACATGTTCCACTGCCCTTTCCGAACAGACCAGCAGCAAGAAAAAAACCAGAGTTGGATAATGAGTTGCTGGACATGTTTAGCAGAATAGAAGTAAATATTCCTCTCCTTGATGCCATCCGACAAGTTCCAAAATATGCAAAGTTTCTAAAGGAATTGTGTACTAATAAGAGGAAGCTGAAGGGTAATGAACGAGTGAGTATGGGGAGAAACAGATCTGCACTTCTCCAGAATAAGAATGTGTCTGTGATCATTCCACAAGACTTGCTCCCTAAGTTACCACAGAAGTGCAAAGATCCAGGAACTTTCACCATTCCTTATACTATTGGAGAGGAAGTTTTTACAAATGCTATGTTGGATTTAGGTGCTTCAATTAATGTTATGCCTTCATGTTTTTTTAGATCATTGTAGATTGGAGATTTGATTCCTACAGGAATTGTAGTCCAGCTAGCCAACAAAAGCATTGTGCAACCACTTGGTGTCGTGGAAGATGTTCTTGTCAAGGTTGAGGACCTCTTTTTTCCTGCTAATTTTTATGTTCTAGAGATGGAGGATGACCTACCCAGCAATGCTACATTGATCCTTGGGAGACCATTTTTGAGGACAGCACGAACAAAGATAGATGTGTATGCAGGGACCCTTTCTATGGAGTTTGGTGACAATTTGGTGCATTTCAACATTTTTGAAGCAATGAGACACCCAACAGAGAACCATTTTGTTTTCAGTTTGGATGTTATTGATTTACTTGTTGATGATTGCACAAATTTAGATGATTTACTTGCTGATTTCGCAGATTCCACTAACCCATCCTGTACTTGTGATGATTCATCTATGTGTGCTGTTTGTAGTGTTGATGTTGCAGGTGCAGGTGCAGCAGGTATAGTTACACCAGTAGATGTTTCAACTCTAGTAGTTGACCTATCTCCACCTCTATCAATAGAGCTTAAGCCTTTGCCTGCACATCTGAAGTATGCTTACTTAGAGGACAACCAGCGACTTCCTGTCATTATAGCTCGTGATCTCAACTCTGATCAAGAGGAGAGATTACTGTAGGTTTTGAGAGATCATAGGAAGGCCATTGGTTGGACTCTTGCTGACCTTCCTGGGATTAGTCCTGCTATTTGTATGCACCAAATTTTATTGGAGGATGAGTTTCGACCTGTGAGACAGCCACAGAGACGACTCAATCCTACTATTCTAGATTTTGTGAAGATGGTCACAAAGCTACTGGCAGCAGGTATTATTTATCCCATTTCTGACAGTAAGTGGGTTAGTCCTGTGCAGGTGGTCCCAAAGAAGACTGGAATGACTGTGGTGAAGAACCAGAATGATGAGTTGGTTCCAATTAGAGTTCAAAACAGTTGGCAAGTTTGTGTAGATTACAGAAGACTTAACCAGGCTACTCGTAAGGATCATTTCCCTCTTCCATTCATCGATCAGGTTTTGGAGAGGCTGGCAGGTAAATCCCATTACTGCTTTTTAGATGAATTTTTTGGATACATGCAGGTTCATATTGCACCAGAGGACCAACACAAGATCATATTCACTTGCCCATTTGGCACATTTGCTTACACCAGGATGCCATTTGGTTTGTGCAACGCTCCGGGCACCTTTCAGAGGTGTATGTGAGTATATTTTCTGACCTTTTGAAGAGTTGCATGGAGGTGTTTATGGATGATTTTACTGTCTATGGTTCTTCATTTGATGCATGCCTAGAGAATTTATCTAAGGTGTTACATAGGTGCATCCAAACTAACCTTGTGTTAAATTTTGAAAAGTGTCATTTTTTGGTCACACAGGGTATAGTTTTGGGTCACTTAGTCTCCAGTCAGGGTATTCAGGTTGATAAGGCTAAAATTGATATCATTGCTTCTCTACCTTACCCCACTTCTGTACGGGAAGTCCCTTCCTTCCTTGGACATGCAGGTTTTTACAGGAGATTTATACAGGACTTCAATAAGATTGCACTACCATTGTCCAAGCTTCTGCAGAAAGAGGTAGAGTTTGTTTTTTATCAGCCTTGTTAGCTAGCTTTTTAGGAGTTGAAGAGGCGGCTTATCACCACACCTATTGTTCAGCCACCTGATTGGGAGCTTCCTTTTGAGCTCATGTGCGACGCATCCAACTTTGCACTTGGAGCTGTTCAAGCTCAGCGGGTTGGGAGGCTTTCTCATGTTATAGCTTATGCTTCTCGCACATTGGATGCAACTCAAGTTAATTACACCACTACTGAAAAAGAGCTTCTAGCTATTGTATTTGCTTTAGATAAATTTTGTTCATATTTGCTAGGCTCTTGGATTATTGTATTTTCTGACCATGCAGCTTTGAAATTCCTGTTGAAGAAGCCCGATGCTAAATCAAGATTGATCAGATGGATGCTTCTCCTTCAGGAGTTTGATATTGAGATCAGAGATAGGAGTGATGCAGAGAATTTGGTAGCAGACCACTTGAGTAGGATTGAAGGGGGGAATGTTGATCCCTTTCCAATTAGAGATGATTTTCCTGAGGAGCAGTTGATGCAGTTACATGATATTACTCCTTGGTTTGCTAATATTGTGAATTATCTGGTTGCAGGTGTTTTTCCTCCAAATGCATCTAGAGCACAGCTAGCCAAACTGAAAAGTGAGGCTAAATATTATGTTTGGGATGACCCTTATTTGTGGAGATTTTGCAGCGACCAGGTGATACGCAGGTGCATTCCAGATTAAGAGATCCATTCTGTGCTTCAGTTTTGTCATAGTTCACCTGTTGGAGGACATTATGGACCATAAAGGACAGCTAGGAAGGTGTTGGAGAGTGGGTTTTACTGGCCTACCATTTTCAGAGATGCACATCAAATCTCCAGCACCTGTGAGCAGTGTGAGAGAGCAGGGATGGCCATTACACAGAGACATGAGATGCCCCAGTAGCCGATCATTTTCTGTGAGGTTTTTGATGTTTGGGGTATTGATTTTATGGGTCCATTTTCTGCATCTTTTGGTTACACATTTATTTTACTAGCTGTTGATTATGTTTCTAAATGGGTGGAGGCTAAGGCCACCAAAACTAATGATTCTAAAGTTGTTGTGGATTTTGTTAGATCTAACATTTTTTGCAAGTTTGGTATGCCTAAAGCCATTATCAGTGATAGGGGAAGCCATTTCTACAATAGAAGCATGCAGGCTTTGCTTCATAAGTATGGGGTTATGCATTGAGTGTCTACAGCTTATCATCCCCAAACTAATGGGCAGGCCAAAGTTTTTAACAGGAAAATCAAGCAGATTTTGCAGAAGATAGTACATCCCAATAGAAAAGATTGGAGCAAATTTTTGGAGGATGCTCTTTGGGCCCATAGGACAGCTTACCAGACACCGATTGGGATGTCTCCTTACAGGATTGTGTTTGGTAAAGCATGTCATCTGCCTGTTGAGATTGAGCATAGAGCATATTGGGCGGTGAGATATTGTAACTTAGAGTTTGAATAAGCGGGTATGGAAAGGAAGCTTCAATTACAACAACTTGAGGAGCTTCGTTTGGAAGCCTATGAGAACTCAAAAATATACAAGGAAAAAGTCAAACGCTTTCATGATAGACATATTTTGAGAAAGGAGTTCAAAGTGGGCCAACAAGTACTTTTGTTCAATTCCTGCCTAAAACTTATAGCTGGTAAACTTAGATCTAGATGAAATGGTCCTTTTGTTGTTACTAATGTGTTTTCCCATGGTAAGTTGAAATTAAGAATGAAGTCACCGGTAGCATTTTCAAGGTCAATGGACATCAACTCAAGGAATTTCATCAAAGTCCAAAGTTAGGGGAGGAAATTGTAGAAAACATGTCCTTGGAAGCACCAACTCTTGAACCTTGAGGGAGTTCTTTCCCCATTCTGTATTCTTTGAAATTGTCTTTATTGTTTGATTGCATTGAGGACAATGTAACTTTTAAGTGTGGGGAGAGTTGCATGCAGAATTGCGTTGCTGTTTTTGTTTTCTGCTGTTTTTCTGTTTTCTGTTTTTTGTTTTCTGTTTTTTTCTGTTTGCTGTTTACGGTTTTCATTTTCTGTGCTGCAGTTTTCATTTTCTGTTTTCTATTTTCATTTTTTTTGCTGTTTTCGCTTTGCTGTTTACAGTTTTCATTTTTCTGTGCTGCAGTTTTCATTTTCTATTTTCTATTTTTCATTTTCTGCTGTTTTCGCTTTGCTGTTTACAGTTTTCATTTTTCTATGTTGCAGTTTTCATTTTCTGTTTTCTATTTTTTTTCGCTTTCTGCTATTTTTTAAATTCTGCAGTTTTCTGTATTGAAATTTTGCTGTTTCTATGCTTCTATTTTTCTGTTTTGATGATGTTTTGTTGGAGTAGTTACAAAAATTTTCATCCTTTCTTTTTAATTTCTAGATGTAGGAATTGTGAAAGTTGTTACACCATTTTTAGTTGATAGGTTGCAATACTTGATATGAGTCATTTTTACATTTTTGGTTGAGCAAGTTGCTTGAAAATTTTGAGTTTGATTCATTAATGATAGAATATGAACCTTGTGAGAATTTTGAGCATATTTTACTTCTTTCTTGTGTGATTTCACTCATGTTGCTAGATTACCTTTGGTTTTGCCTTGTATCTTTCTGAAACTTCTTGTCACATGTATTATTGATATGATTTAGGCCTTTCTTCAAATTGTAGCTACTTTGCCAAATTAACTTACCTTGCATTGATTCTTCTTGTTTACCCCCTTTGGGCCTTTATAACCCTTCCTTGATTTTAGCTCATTATAAGCCATATAGTGAAAAACCATGATGTTCTATAACTTTAGGGATTATAGGAGCTTTGGAATTATTTTGGGAATGGGTCTTTAATAAGTGTGAGGGTGCCTCTAGGAAATACTTCTATATTGTGGATATTGAGTTGTTTGGTATTTATAAAAAAAAAAAAAAAGCAAGCAAAAGAAAAAAATATATATATAGATAAAAAAAACAAAAAACAAAAAAACAAAAATGTGGAAAACCATTGCCATTGGGGTTAGGAGATGTTTCTAGGGGTAATCTTTTTGCTTATTTAAACTTATTCCCCATTGCTCTTCTTTTCTCTTTGGTTGTTTAAGCCTAAATATCTTTTTCATCTAACCTTTACCTTGGCCACATTACAAGCTAAATAAAAGTCCTTTTGATCTTTAATAGCATGTGTTTCAAGTTGTGGAAATTAGAAGCTTGTCAAAGCTTGAGTGTGCCAGTTTTCATGTTGTGTTGAGCGTAAATACTAGCCGAAAATAAATAAATATATATATATATATATATATATATGAGAGTTAAGAGCTATACACTATCCTGTGAGGTTCTATCATTTTTGAATCTTTCTTTATTTTGACTTGTCTTCTTGCTTACTTTTAATGTCATTTGTGTCTCATTGATTGTTTGTTGCCTTGATTCTAGAAATGTTTGTTCTCTTTCTTTATTCTTTGCATTAGAAATTCATTACAAAGTTTTGAGAATTTTTTAAAATACTTCTTGTTGTTTAGAAAGTTTTGCCCCGGAGTGCAAAGAATTAAGTATGGGGGTATTTGATAGTCATATTTTAGTACATTTTTCTCTCCATGTTTTTAGTTTAATTGAGCTTCATTAGTACACTATTTTGATGTGTTAGTTTAGATTTGTGTTAGTAAGTCATTTAAGATTTAAATGCAATTCTTTCTTAATTCTCGCCATAATTTTTTATTTTGACACAGTTTCTTGCAAAGACCATATCTGGAGCTACACTACTTTGAATTGGACAAAATTGGTGTCCCTGGAAAGATAAGACAGAGATCTACAACGTCTCTGTTTGGAGAAAATCCCAGCTCGAGCATCTTCAGGTCCAAAATTGTGTCACAATATTGCGGCCTTGCACTGAAATTTTTAGAATTTGATTGTATTGTTGATTTTACTTAGTTAGGTGTTTAGGAACCTGGAGTTGGGCCTAAATTAAGCCCAATTATTTTGTCTTTAAAAAGAAGTTATGACTTCAAGTACGAATCCTCTTCGCTCATTATTTTTTAGAATTCAAAAAGTCTTTATTTTAAATTCTTTCTTTTATTTTCGTCTCTCTACTTTCTATCTTTTCATATTTTCTGGTTTTGGCCGAAGCAAGCATGATCATGAAGCAAGGCTAATCCATCAATCGGTTCAAGGTTTCAAGAACTACATTGCATTTGAGTTTCGGATTAGGTTCTATTGAATTCTCACTCTTCTTTTTTTTTTATTAGGATAATTATGTTTTTCATGATATTGAATTTTTGTTTGCAGTCTAAACAAAGAATGAGAATTTCAGATTTGAAATAAATTAATTCACCTAATTCAATAAATCAGTTGTTCTAAATTTCGTTAGAGCATTGGATTTGCGATTGCAGTTCTTGTTTTGATGGAATTCATAATCTAAATTTAGATTTCGGATTGTTAATGTCGTATTGAATTAGTGTTGATTGGAAATTTGTTAGAATTGTATTCGTGTAACAATGAGAATTGCGTTGTGGTGATTGAGATCTTGATTTGGTTGAAGTTTATATTTCGTTAGAATTATTCTTTGTTCTTTTCTTTTCTGTTGTTTACAATTTAATTTAAAATAATCATTCCTTAAACTAATCGGAAACTACATGATGCATTTTATGTCCTTGTGAGATGACCTAGGTTTACTCCTTCTATTGCATTTTTGGTTGGTGATGAATTGCTGCGAATTATAACAGACACGTATCAATTCCTCTACACCCTCAAAGAATTCTGGTTTTATTCCCCCTCGACTTGAGTGCAACCTATCATACATCCACTAACGATTTCCGAGAAACATCTAGATCAAGAACTATATTAACCTAATACAAATACATAATGTGGTATCAACCTTCAATTATACATTACACAAATTTTTTATATAAATATTGGCAGAATCTCCTCTAATACATGTCAATTTCCTTAAATTTGTTTACCACTTTTTTACAAAAATTAAAATTTCAGCACACATAACTAATATTATATAACAATATATTAATTGATACATAAAACACAAACACATCACAATCCTAAACCGTTCTAGAGCACATCCCCTTGTAACTTCACAACATACATATTCTACAAACTCCACAAACACAAAGAATCTCATAGCACACAATAATCAGGTTTGGAGAAGGACCTCTACGCCTTTCTCCCCAGTCATACAATCTTCAATCCTACGACTCTATCTTAAAAATTTTAAGTCTCTAAAATACATCAAAAATAAAAAAACTAAACCGATTAAAAGTTAGAGTATCGTAGCAGGAACACAATGATGCAAATTATTTGACAAACGAATGCTCCAATCACTCTCAAAGGCCAAAAAATTGAGCTCTTAGAGAGAGAGAGAGGGGAGAGAGAAAGAGAGATTTATGAAAAATGAGGAAGGAGAAGGGGGAGACGTGGTAGGTTTTAGACATTACAAACAGAAAAATCTGTTTGTATATGGTTTAATAAAACGGTACGTTTTAAATGTTCATTTATAGACGGATTTTTTCGTCTGTAAACTCGTCAAGTCCATTTATATCGATATGAAAAGTCACTTAAAAAGGGTAATATTTACAGACGAAAAAATTCGTCTGTAACTCTCGCTCCCAATTTCTCCCTAATTTTCAATTCTTGTCTATATAGTTTCGCGCCAAATGGCGGGAAAACTACAGACAGATAAAAATCTGTCTGTAATATAGACGGATTTACAGACGGATTTTTCAGAAATTAAAAAAAAAAAACCACAAATCTGTCTGTAATTCTATCTATATTACAGACGGATAAATATTCGTATGTAAATAACACTTTTCTAGTAGTGTCTGTGAGTTTATCTGTATCATCTTTGTATTTATCTGGTATTCCTTCCCTTGATTCTTGATCAAAATATTCCTATAATTTGTGAGATTGGATTGTGCCATTTGCTTGCATTTTCCATGTGAGGAAATTGTCATCGTTGAGTTTTATGGAAACTAGTACCATTGTTTGAGGGAGGGTTGAGGATTGGATAATCAAAGCCATTGGATCTAGGAACCACAAGCTCTGATATCATAAAATGTATTAGAGTTGCAGCAGAAATATAAAGAATAAGGAAGATAGAAAATGATTAGAAAGAGAGCTTGAAGAACGAGAGAGTATATTTATCAAATAAGGAAGAGACTGCACTCTTTACAAAGTGACGAGACTTTGTATAAGTTAATGGGATTATAACAAAAAACAGAAAAATGTAATAAACTTTATAACAGAAACAAAACTAACTATTAGTTCCCTTTACACAACCATTATGTAAATTGCAAGCTCAATGATTTGAGTAATTAAAATATTGTGTCTAAAGAGGACTATGATGAAGCTGCAATTCTTAGATTTATTTATTTATTTATTTTGATGAACAAGAATATAGTTCTATCTAATTGACGAGTAAAAAACGAAAGTAGATTTTCAGAAAGGAAAGTGACGTTCAACAAAGTAGGAGAAATATGGAAATGTGAACATGACTTTAAGGCGTCTTCTTGTAGTAAGGGTTGTAGAGTGCTGCATTCGAAGTCTGGTGGTAGTTATGAATATGCAGATGGTGGTGTTAGCACTTGCTTGTTTAATAGTTTGAGAGGTTCGTTGTTGGGTCTATTGTGTGACTCGTAATTGAATCCCCCAGTTCCCATGATAACTGCGAGGAACATAATCAGCATAAGTATATTGGACATCTTTTGTGCTTTTAATTGTGATGAACACATCACCAATAGCATAATAAACTTGCTTTTATAATACTAGTTTCAGATATCTTTTTTGTGATGACAACTTTTTCTAAATCTGGGTGTGAAAAAGAGCAACAATTTGTCAAGGTTAAAAATAGTTATTTATTAGGCATGTGAGTTTACGTCTAGTCTTATCTCTTAAAATTAATGTCGTATAATTTAGCAAGAATTTTCTATGAATTTACATGCAATTAAATACTTTTCTTTGTTTAAGACTGGAAACTGGGAAAAGGTAGACAAGGTGAAGTCATTTCCGTTTGTAATAATAAATGTATATAACACTCATGTTCACAAAATAGTCCTCCATGTTATATATAAAATACTCTCATGCACTTTTGGGAGAGTTTTCAAAGGAGAGAAAATATTTATAGTTTAAATAAATGTATTTTAATTAAAAAACTTTCATAATTAAAAATATGAATGATAGATTACCATAAATATATTATATTAATTATTTAATTATTAAAAAGTAATATATAATTTTATTAACTTAACAATAGAAAGTATCCTCCATTGTCTGGGAAGTAAAATGGTAATTTATTCCATTTTTTCTTTTTGTTATTTTATACTTTTTATTTATTTAATTACTTTAAGATTTATTGTAAAATAATTGTTAAAGAAAGTTATTGTGTAAAATACGCCAAATTGAACACGATCCCTTTTGCATACATTTATCAAATCATTTAATATTTAATGACATATTATATATAAAGTTATTAAGTTATAATATATTTATTTAAATTAGAAAATTTTTCTCTACTCCAAAGACTTTTTTTCCAAAAACGCCCGAAAGTATTTTATAGCATTTAATATGTAATGAGCTTTGAGATGTTATCAAACAAGTTCTTTTCTTTTGACTCAAAATTAAAGATAGATTAGGTACTTGTTGAAAATTACGGTTTATATAAACTAATAGATGGACAAAGCTTTAAGTACTCTCACGAAAGAAATCGTATTAAATATACATATATATATTAATTTTTTAAAACTTATATCTAAAGGCACATGATCCAAAAGTAGTAAAGAATATTTTTTCATTAAAAATTATAACATTTAATAATATTATTAACACATTAAATTTTATCATATCTTTTATTTTTTAATAAAAGTTTATTATATATAAATTTTTATTAAGTATACAGAAGGATGGCAATATATATTATTATATATTATGTCGAAAGGCTCTATCAATTTCTGACGATATTTAACTATTTTGATAAGAAAAGATAAGGCAAATTACAATTGTGATACATTACGTCCCAAATAGATTTCGTTAATTTATAAGGCATGGAAATAGAAAGATTATAGTACATTTTACAAATAGTTATATTAAAGATAAAAATAACATAATAGATTAAGATCTAACATGGTTAGACTGACTTTGATTTTTTTTTTCTTCATTTGATTTCAATTGATCCAATTACGAATAGATTATATTACATAGTTGAGTTAACATTTACAATATTATATGAAAATAATGAGTTGAATGATGAGTCTATAACTCATCTAGGAAATTAGAGATTTTTGGCATATTTCATTGAATTTAAATTATAAGTTAATGCAATTAATTAGAAAATTCAATGGTATGTTGCAAGTACTGAAAAATTTGTATAGATCATTTATATTCTGATGTTGGCAATTGAATTTTTGAAGGAATTTAGAAAAAAATGGCAATTAGGCTAAAGGACGAAAGTTAAGTGTTGCAGGACACTTTGTGGGGACACGAACTTTTATTTGTGGGCATACGATGCTGACTGATGCATATAAAAGCAAAAAATTTTGAAAAGGCGACATCTTTTATCTTTCCTTTTTTAGAACATTCTAGAGCACGATTTTCTAGATTTTCATACAGTTTTATGTAGAATAGGGTAGCTAGGGTATTTTCTTTACATCTTTGTTAGAGGATTAGGATAGGAACTTGGATTTCCCTTCCATCTTTTCTGATTTCTATAATAGAACAGTAACTCTTTCATTTTATCAGTTCACTGTAAGTTTTTCTGTGACTATGAATTTTGTTTCTGCAATATATCTCCGTTTTAATTCATTTCCTTTCATAATGTCTAGCTAAATCTTTTTGGGGTTGAGTAAAGATGAACTTATACCTTTACCCATTGTAATGAACTAAGCATTGTATGTGACTCAAGATAGAAGCTTTAATCTAACTTTTTAATTTTAAACTTAATACCTCGTTGTTCTACGTGAATGGGGTTGATGAAAAGGAGTTCATTGCTGGAAAGTTGTGAACTTTCTTGGACTGAGGTTAAAATGCTTATTATGAATTGTCTAGGAATAGAAATTTATGATAATGTGGTCATATGGGTTTTATCCTTAATGCTGAACGTTTTTTGTTTACCTAAGGGATTAGGAGATTAAAAGTCGTTTTAGAACCAATTACCAAGGGATTGGAGTTGGATAATTGAGACAATCTGACCATTAGATTGGCTATATTTTGAGTTACAAGTATATTTTAAGCAAGGGAAAAGGGATAAAGGATTCTAAACTCAACCCATTTATTAATCCTTGCAAAAATCCATTTTCTCTACTTGAGTTATTTACATTCTGCAGTCCTGTTAATTATTTTCTATATTAAGTTTTACTTTTATCTATCTATTAATTGTAATTCCAGCACCTTTACTTCCAGTTTTACAATTCTGCTGTGTTTAATTTCGTATTACTATATATATCCTATTTTTAGTAACCCAACTAGTAATATTCTTGTGGTTTGATACTTAACACTTATCCCAGTGAACGATAATCTTTGTAACTTCAACGATTTGGTGCACTTGCCAAATTTTTTTATCATTGAACATTTTTTGTTCTTTATTTAACATGAACCGATCCAATTAAGGATGTGTTGTATTGATTAGTCGGGTTAGCATTTATAATATTATATAAACAATAATTGTGTATAATTTATGACCAACTTCCAACATTCCAAATAATAAATTTATTAAAATTAAACGAAAAATTATTATTTTAAGATATAGTATAGTACTAACAGTGTAATATTTATCTAAAATAAAGAGTTAACGCATTGCAGGGTAAAAAATAAACTTTGTTGACCTCTCTTATGAGTTATAAAATGTAAATTTCAATATTCATCTCATAACTTATAACATTTGAAATTTAAAAGATTAAATTACTTGTTAATCTTTAATTCTTTACTTTTATCAAATTAAAAGGCTTGAAAGCCTAAAAGGATACTTTATATGAAAACAAATGAAGTTAAATGCCGGGAGTCATTGAATTTATTGAGTTGAATTTTAACATTACAAAATTTAACTTATTCTTCGTCGAGTTTCAATATTTTTACTTGAACTGATTCGTCTACTCGAACTAATTTGTTAATTTTTAATTGAGTTGATTGGGTTTATTGGGTCAATAAAACACGTGAACACTCCTACATATGATATATCAATTTTTTCTAGTTTATTAAATATATGCAATAAATTTTACAAATAAAATTTATTTAATATTTTTAAAATACTACAATTATCAATTTTATATTTTAAATTTTAAAAACTTGTTTCAAGGTAAATTCTGAAATTAAATAAAAATTAGATATCTAAATCTAAGAATAAATTGGGAGATGAAAACATTTATCATTGGAGGCTCTAGTCCAGTAATACACAATGTTATGTAAATATGAAGAAAAATGAAAATAATGAAAGAACTAAGAAAAACAAAGATGGTAGAGGATACTATTTCACGTGGTGATGGATCAGGAGAGGTTGTATTGGGAGTAGTGGGTGGAGAAGAGATAAGGAAAGGAAAGAAAATGTCAAAAATTGCAACGACAGAAGTGATTGGACATGGTGGGTGGAGAGAAAATAATGAAATAAGACTAAAATTAACTCCGTCATGATAGAAATTGTTAGGTAGTTCGATAATTGAAAAAATTAAGGACTAACAGGTCTATTAAAAAATTTGAAAGACTAATTTATCAGATACTCACAGTCTTAGAGACTAATTTAAGAATTTATTCTACAAAAAATTAATTTTAAAATCATTAAATTTTATTAACAATTTGATATACACTATTTATAGTTATAAAGTTAAGTCAAAATTATTTTTTTTTAAATTATTATTTAGGGTTTAGGGTTTAGGGTTTAGGGTTTATTTTATATATATATATAGAGAGAGAGAGAGATTTGATACAAAAAAAAAAAAAACATGATAGACAGAACCACCTAATTAATAAGAGAAGCTTTGTGGTAAATTCATCTGTCAAAAATATAAGAATAAATATAGAATCCAATTCATGACAGTGACAGTTTCTTGTGTCCTCAAAATCAAGTCTTATTACATAATAGGTATAATTAGTCTTTGAACGTGTCAATTTATTTATAATTAAGATTATCATTAGGTATGGTAATTTTACTGATGTAGTACATGCACTCTTGTATTCAGTATCGCATAACTAGAGAATTTAATTAATTTGATTCTTGAAATTATTATTTATAGGTAAATTTGATCCTTGAATTATCGGTATATACCACTTAATCGTCAAATGTTCCAACTGCTTTACACTTCTATCTATGGCTATTAATCAATAATGACAAAGCTGTAATAAAATCATACAATTGTCATTTCTACGTAATTGTGACATCATTTTTGAATAGTTGCACGTGTCTATTAAATTATTAAAGTATATAAAAATAAAAGAAATTAATTGATGAATGATTACTTAAATTAAATTTTTATTCTAATTTAAGATGTGAAGAAAGAACTTTACCTTCTAAGATGGTTTTATCTAACTCTAATAAGATTATTTTCTGTAGAAAACCTATGAAATAGAAACATAAATAAATTACATATCTATTCACCCTATTTAATAAATGAGTGTAAAAGTAATTTTTTTCCTATTTAATAAATGAGAAGAACTAATCAGTTTCTTGGCAAGTATGAATATTTTTATCATTCGTAATATGAAGTACACAGGAGAGTGAGAAAAAAAAAAAGACATTTGAAAATTAGTCAATTACATCCGTAAACTTTATGACTGATACAAAATCAATGAAATCATATTAATGGATCTTGTATATACATATACATGTCCTTTTATATTAAGTGAGTGCTAATTATACGATCTTGTATATACAACGAAGAACTGATAATGCAGTGCCTTTGTGGATATAAGTAAAAGTGAAAGGCAATTACAATTTCATTAGTCAAGATTAGGTGCTTTTTCACATACAATGATTGTCGATATCAAGGTGTCTTGTATGTTCATAAAAGACGAATTTTGCTACAATGTAATTAATTTTATTTTGATTGATTGATTTGGTTAAATCATTTTAATAAAAAATATCAGCGATCTACTTTTGTTTTTTTTACTATATTCTCAAGTGTTACTTATTAGTTCACGATTCTTACTTTTAAGTTATTGATTTTTTTTCTTGTATTTTTAAAATATTTAATAAATTTTAATAAATAATTTAAAATAATATATTATTATATTTTTATGATAAAAAGTATGTTAATAAAACTCTAAACATTTTTCTTTTTAATAAATTGCGTACCTAAGTGGTATACCTTTGCCTCATTTGATAAATGAGTGTGAAAGTGAAAGTAAAACTTATCCCGGATAAAAGCGCAACTTGCCTCCAAATTTGTCTCATGTTGAATTTTCGTAACTGTAATAATTTTATAATTCCTAATGAAGTTGACATGGTTGAACGAGAAAAGAAAACTAAAACATTGACAATTGAATTTAATTGTCGAGGGCTGGGAAGCGAGGTAAAGTAAAAGAAGGTGTGTGAGATTGTTCGATCTGAAGGTTTGGAGTTCTTGGCGATTCAAAAAATAAAACTTGAGACATGTAATAGTAATTTATGTGTGTGTTTGTGGGATTATATGGATTTTGATTGGTGTGTCTTGCCCTCCATTGACAAAAGCGAAGGTATGCTTTCACTTTGGGATACTTCCAAAGGTAAAATACTTTTCTCCTTTTCTAGTACTGGATTCTTGGATGTTTGCTTGCAGGTATTGGTTACTGGAAACCTATGTGTTGTGATGAATGTCTATGCATCGTATAGACTAAGTGAGAAGAGAAAGTTATAGGATGATTTGCTCATGACAAAAAAGGATTTTGGCAAATTTATGTGGTATATATTGGGTGACTTCAATGCTGTGGGACAGGTAAAAGAGAAGAAGGGTTATCAGGTAGATCATGGTATCTCTGAAATGAATGACTTCAATTCTTTCATTCAGGAAATGGAACTTGTGGATCTTCCACTTATGGGTAAAAAATTTACATGGATAAAAGGGAATGCTTCTATAATGAGCAGGCTGGATAGAATCCTTATTTATAGTTCCTGGCTTGACTACTGGGGAGATGGTTTCATTCAAGTTCTGAGTAGCGATGTGTCTGATTATTGTCTCATTATTCCTAAGCACAAAGTGGTTAACTGAGGTCCGAAGCCGTTTGGATTTAGCAATTGTTGGCTGACTCATAAAGGAGTTGTGGAGGTGGTGGAGGAAGCATGGAAAAGAGATATTACCCTCCCATGGGCTGCTCAAAGAGCTAGCCAGAGGTTGAGGAATATTAAGATTGCATTGAAAAAATAGAATATTGAGGTATTTAGAAATGTTGATAAAATGATCTCTGATTTGACAACTGAGTTTGGATTAATAATATATATCTATATTCTATATATATATAATAGAAAATAGAATAATTAACAGGGTTTGTGAATAAGTAATTGTCTGATAATGAGCAAGGAATATTCGTCTTTCTGCTAAACAGGATGTATTGAACTCATAATGCATTAGATACTTTTTATGAATGTTAACTAAGTAGGCCTCCCCAAAGGTAACGGAGGCATGCAAAGGTTTCCCCAGGCCAGACGGAGATTGGCCCTCGAGTGCAATGATGATAAAAATTCTGTGATGAAACTTTTCGATGTGGAGAAGGAGCGTCAACAGATATTGGTGGGTGATATTTGGAAGGCTAGGAAGAATAGAGAGAGTCTTATAGCCCAAAAAGCTCGGGTGAGATGGGGGAAGGAGGGTGATTTAAATACAAAGTTCTTTCATTTGTGTGTTAATGGGAGGCGGCGACGAAATAATATACATGCGCTTTAAATTGGGGAAAGATGTGACAAAGAGATTGATGAGATTAAAGCAGGTGTGGTGTCTTATTTTACGGCTCATTTTAGTAGTAAAGGTTGACTTTGACATACTATTGATGTTAATGATTTACCGAGAGTCTCTGTTCTACAGAATGAGGGGCTTGTTAATGCTTTTTCGGAAGAGGAAGTGGGAAGGATGATTTTGGAGTGTGAGGGGGATAAGAGTCCAGGGCCTGATGGTTTCAATTTTGTGTTCCTTAACAGGTTTTGGGAGTGATCAAGGAAGAAGTGATGGGTATGCTTACTGAATTTTGTAGAAATGGGAAACTACCTAGGTTTTTGTTATCTTACTTTGTGACACTTGTGCCAAAAGTGTCTTGCTCACAACAGATATCTGATTTTTGGCCTATCTCATTATTAGGTTGTCTTTATAAGATTGTTTCCAAGTTTTTGGCAAATAAGTTGAAAGGGATTTTGGATTCAATAGTTTCAGAAGAACAATCAACCTTTATCTTGGGAAGGAACATGTTAGATAGTGTGCTTGTGGCTAATGAAGCAGTTGATTATGTGCGAAGGTATAACAAGAGGTGTTTTGTGTTAAAGCTTGATTATGAGAAGGCTTATGATTCGGTGGAGTGGGGATATCTTTTGTTTATGTTATGTAGCTTTGGATTTTCAGAAAAATGGGTCAGTTGGATGGAAGCTTGTGTGTGTGTGGGTAGCCTATCAACTTTGATTAATGGTTGTCCTACATTGGAGATTCATATTGAGTGGAGCCTAAAACAGGGGGATCATCTTGCCCTTTTTCTTTTTCTTGCGGCAACGAAAGGGTTAGGAGTTTTTATGCAGAAGGCAGTGGCTTGTGGGTTGTTCTCTGGTGTGAAGATTGGGGTAGGGGGACCATATATTTCTTTGCTGCAGTTTGCGAATGACACATTGATTATGGGAGAAGTTTCGGTGTAGAATTTGTGGACTTTGAAAGTAGTATTGCGTAGCAGTATTGCTTATTAATTGTTTGGGTAAGTACAATTAATGAATGGTTGATTAAATTAAATTTTGTTTTGATCGATTGATTCGGTGAAATTATTTTATAAAAAACATAAGCCGACACATTTTTTTTATTATACTCTCAAGCATTAATTAAAATTTATAAACATAAGCATATGTATCATCACAGGTTTTAGTGTTGTTTTTTTTTTTTATAGGCAAAACAAATATTATTAGAAAGAGTTCTAGGGGAACTCAAAACCCATATACGCAGAAAAAAATTACTTACTCAGAGAAATAAAAAGCAAAACTATACTTATACAAAGCTAAGATGAATGTAATTTTGTGGGTTCAAATACCAATCAGCTAACAAAATAGCTCCTCCCTTACTAATAAGTGATAGTCATTTCCAGGACCTCAGAATAATAGAATCTAGGACTTCTCTCTCATCCAAAACACCATTGGAAAACAAAATTCTATTTCTATGTAACCACAAAAACCATATTATACTTACCCAAACAATTAATAAGCATATCCTTTCTCTTTTACTACAGCCAACACCAACCCAAGAAAGCAAGTGAGTCGATAAATAGGCAAAACTAGTGAAAATCCAAGCCAACGCGTAGTAAAGTACCAAATTTGAGATGAAACTGAGCACGTTAAAAATAAATGAGTTAGAAGTTTCTCCAAATCATGACAGAAGCAACAAGTTATATCATCATTTTGAACATCACAATCAATCAGCAAACCTTTACATGGAAATGCATTCAACAACAATTGCCAAGAAAATACTAGACACTTAAGAGAGACCTTCCCTCTTTATAGCCTTTGCAAGGCATCTGCCGTACACTGATCTACACTATTAGGACCACCAAAAAGTTCAAATAGCCATGAATACGCAGATTGCACTGAATAAGAACCTGAAGAATCTGCCCTCCATACCCATTTATCTTCTTGTAGTAACTTAATAGAAACTTCATCCACAAGTTCCAACAAAAGATTAAAGCTTGAGATCTCATGTTGAAAGAGTTCTCTTTGCCAACTAACATCCCAAACCCACCTAGTGCTATAATGAAAACCATTCTCTAATACACATGATTCAGCATTCCTCGCCACCGCAAATAAACGCGGAAATGCTTCACACAATCGCACCCTGCCTACCCACTTATCTCTCTAAAAAAGAGTGTGTAAACCTACACCCATATTCCTATCAAACTTCTCATCCAACCATGAATTCCCTTGATGAATAACCTCCAGCAAATCATGCCACCACAAAGAACATCTGTTATGAACTGATGAACGCTAAATACAAGAAGCTAATCTTCCATACCTGGATTCCAACACCTGCACCCACAATGAACTAGAACAATTAACACCTCGCCACAACCATTTACTAAGAAGCACCCAGTTAAACCACTACACATTCCTAATGCCCAAGCCACCATTCTTCCGCGGTCTACATGCCGTTTCCCATTTCACCCAGGGATTTTAGATCCATCCTTAACACCCTTCAATAAAAAATTCCATTGGATAGTGACAATCTCCTTTATCACCGACTTCGGCACCTTAAAAAAGGATAACGAGTGCAATGGCATAGAATTAGAACGAAATTAATCAAAGTCACCCTGCCTTCAATCAATAAATACCTATGCTTCCATGACGCTAACATCTTTTTAAGAGTCTCTAACACACCCTTCCATGCACTAGGCTTTCTTGGGTTAACACCTAATTGTAACCCGAGATACTTTAATGGGAAACTACCAATCTTACAATGTAAGAACTTCGCAGCTAGGTTTTCAAAGTCATTACTAGTGTTAATTCTCAATACACAAGATTTATGAAAGTTAATTTTCATACCTAACATTAATTCAAAGCTACGAAATACTGCTTTCAAAGTCTACAAATTCTGAACCGAAGCCTCTCCTATAATCAATGTGTCATCCACAAACTGCAGCAAAGAAATATCTGGTCCCTCTACCCCAATCTTCACACTAGAGAACAACCCACAAGCCACTACCTCCTGCATAAGAACTCCTAACCCTTCCGCTGCCACAAGAAAAAGAAAAGGGGCAAGATGATCCCCTGTTTTAGGCCCTGCTCAATATGAACCTCCAATGTAGGACAACCATTAATCAAAGCTGATAGGCTACCCCCACACACACAAGCTTCCATCCAACTGACCCATTTTTCTGAAAATCCAAAGCTACGTAACATAAACAAAAGATATCCCCACTTCACCGAATCATAAGCCTTCTCATAATCAAGCTTTAACACAAAACACCTCTTGTTATACCTTCGCACATAATCAACTGCTTCATTAGCCACAAGCATACTATCTAACATGTTCCTTCTCGGGATAAAGGTTGATTGTTCTTCTGAAATTATTGAATCCAAAACCCCTTTCAACCTATTTGCTAAAAGCTTGGAAACAATCTTATAAAAATAACTTAATAATAATGAGATAGGCCACAACATATATTTGATTTTCTGTTTTAGTGTTGTTGATTGATGTTTTAAATAGAATATTGATTTCTCTCACCAAACTCAAAAGACTAAATGTGTAATGTAAATATTTAGGATTTAACTCCACAAAATTAATACTGTGAATTGAATTTGAAAAATAAAAGACTACCGACTTTGTTACTTGGACTGTTACCACAAAACATCTTTTGAAAACAAACAAATTAAACACATCATAAAATAAAGGGGAAGATAAAACTAGCAATAACGAAGAAAAGAACAAAATGAAAGCAAGTTCAGCCTAAAACACTACTTAATTTCACTACAACAAAATACTTTTTAACGACAATTATTATGTTTCATGTGATATTCTTCTATTCTTTTTCTAAATCTAGATATGTTCTTCTGTTTCTTTTTGCATGGAATAGTTAAAATATGTATGTATTTCACACTTTGAGAACGGTATTATCACAGTGAGTTCTTATTGTTACTTTGATATTATGACTTTTGTATAAATATATGAATGTTTCTGTTTATTAATTTTATACTTTTGATATATTTTTAATAAATATTTGTCACTTTTAATATAAATTTTTATTTCATTTAAGCAAAAATATATTATTTGAACCAGATTTCATTTTATTATTAATTCAAATTTTAAAATGATCAAATTGTCTGAAAGAAATTTCAAAATTAATTAAATTTATAACTTGAATTTAGAAATCATAAGATGCATACTGTTCGGAGGGCAAGTGTACCCATCAAGAAGTAATAAAGGGTTCTTAAATTAAGTTCCTGAAATATCGTCCCACAAGGATTGTTTTCCAATTGCTAAGAATTTCCTAATTCAATTGTTGAAGCTTCAAAGATACGAGATTAATTAAAAACAAGAATTTATAAAATCAATTATAAAACTAAGAGCAAGAAATATAATGCACGTCTTGGTTAAACTTATCGGAGAGGAACCTAGGGCATATGCGTTTTCTCATTCAATTTTTTATGTTATTTTTCTGTTTAACTCTAAATCCGATTTCCTTGTGATTACCAATCATTCATACAAATACTATTAATACCCAATGGTCATGCAATATTAATATTCTTTTCTCTAAATTAACATCCCCAATGGTCATGCAAGACATCAATTTTAGAAAGCTTAAGGAACCTATGAACTTGTTAATTTAATAACGATTAGAAGAGAAAGATTGGTTTGATCCACCTAATCCTTTGTCTCGTTTTACCCTATAGATATATTAATTAACCGAGGTACGGTCGCCTGACGATATAATTAATTAGGATTAAGAAAGAAGCACAATAGGATAAAATCTAATCATATAACGGAAATCAAATTAAGATTCAAACATCAAAATCCCATAAATTTATAAACAATAGTTCCCATAGCCCTAGCTATGGACTTAGTTATTCATGCTAAAGAAAAGAACTAAAACATTCATGAATAAAGCCATAAAGAAAAGAAATAGAAAAACTAGAGTGTGATGAGTTCCCAGTCTTCAAGTACAGTCGCTTGAAGCTCAAAGTCTCGCCAAACATGTGCCAAGAATCCCGTGCAAGAGAGACGAAATGGAAGATGTATCCTAGAGCAAAAGTCAAGATGTCAAAAAACGGTTCCCCAATGGTGCCTTAGGTCTTCCCTTTAATAGGATTTGAAAACCCTAAAAACTCTTCATAATTGGGCTTCCCGCAGATGAGCACGGCCGTGTAAGGCCTTAAGCACGGCCATGCATGGGCTCGAAGCACCCCGTGCTTATTGAATGGGTCTGAGCGTGCTGACTGCTACAAAGCTCTAATCTTCTATCAATTTGGGCCCAAAATGCGCCAAAAATATACTTGCAGCCTCTTTATATCAAACTGCGTAATTAATAACTAAATTAGTGTAAAACTCAATTCAAATAAATGTCAAATATGAATAAATGAGCTATAAAAGAGGGCCTACTTATAGACTTAACACATACTCTTATCTCGTGTTAGTAGTTCTACTTAATAGAGTGATTCGAGTATTGCGATTCAATGGATATATTATTCATTTAAAATCAAGATATATATTTATAAACATGAAAAACAACTTCCGTACACGGATTCATTTGGCTACCAATATTTACAATTATAGGTGACATTTAACTAGTCTATTTATATATTAATCATTTTTTTGGTAAAGTATATATCAATCATTTAATTTAATCATACATAATTTTAAATAATATGCCTAATTTATAAATAAAAATTAATAGATAAGATGAATTGGGTCAACATTTATTCTTGAACGGTGAACGAATAATCCAACAAACTGCCTGTTCAATGATTTGAGTCCAATTAAAATATGCTACCCAATAACGAGTGAAAAATGAAAGTATATTTTTAGAAAGAAGGCCATGTTGGACTGACTGTAAAGTAGAAAGGAAATTACAATTATGAGCATAACTTTTAAGGCATCTTCTTGTGCAGAGAAGTGCATTCTTTAAATCAAATTCAGACTCAAAACTTGAGAGGAGGTGGTCGCCTATAAGGGCTCGGTGGAAATATTGGTGGTTTATGTGGGTCACCGATTGATGGTTTGATTGGTGGTGATGGTATCATATGTTCGTCTAATTTGTCGAATAATGATTTGGTGTTGGGTTCATCTTGTTCTGGAGGCTTGGTTGATAATGCAGTGGTGAATTGCATGATAACTGCAAGGATCAAAATGAGCATGATGAGTAAATGGGACATTTTTTTCCTTTAATTGTGATGAAGCACGTCACCAACAGCATGATATACTCCCTTTTATACTAGTTTGAGATACCCTTTGTATGATCACAACTTGTTCTCATGTTAGGTGTGAAAAAGAACACAATTTGTCAAGATTAGAAAATATTGTTTGACCTGTGAATTTACCTTATGTCTCTTGTGATTAATGTTGTATTTATTACAAAGAAATTTCTCTGAAACTTGCATACATTTAAATAATGAAATCCTTTAACACCCCAATATGTAATGAAATCCTTTTCTTTTTTCCCAAAATTAAGTAGTTATTATACATCTTTGATGTAACGCACCCAACAAATTTCAAATTTCATTTACTTTGACTATAAATTGAAATACATCATGTTAAAAGGGATTTCATTGATTTATATGACCTAAAAATAACAATATTAACTTTTAAAGTGTGTCTTAAAGGAGAGTTTTAGAAAATAAGGAGGGAAGGACATGTTTTTAATTTTAAATTAAAATAATTATATACTATTTATGAAGATAAATACTTAATTAATATATTAAATTTATGTTAATATATTTATTTAAAATATAAAATTTACTTTCTCTTTTAAAATTCTCCTTCCCAAACAAATCCTTAATCAAATTTTTTATTTAAACTTATGTTGAGTAAAATTATTTAAAAATATGTATATAAATATTAATCATTTAAAAAATTTATTACTCGTTTAAAAAATTATAGAAAGTAATTTAATACATCTTTGACAATAACAATTGTTATAAGTGTAATCTATTAAAAACAACTTTTTATAATTCCTTAATTATAAAATAATACAGCTTAGTATGTTTGACAAATTAAGCAAGCAGGATGCGAAAGAGCAACAACTTCTCTTTCACATTTGATTGGCGAAGCAGCGAGTTAGCTTCGTCTGTTGCTTCCAAATAACTGTGACTTCAAGTTCCACAAATTGGACGAAGTTTCAATATTATCTCCCCAGTTTGAATATAAATGGCCACTGAAAATTTGTTATATACGTTAAACAGTTCATTAATTAATACAATGTCGATGGGTATTTAGGAGTAAATATAATATTGATGACAGCTTTCAAAAGCATAAGTTCAGTGATAAATACAGATTTTATTAGATTTTTAAATAGTTTTCTAGGTTATTTTTGATAGAAAATATAATTTAGAAAATAAAATTTGCACAAAAATATATAAATATTCAATAAAGTAAATTGTTGTCTTTAGTAATTCAAATTGTGTGAATTTAATAAAATTCTGATGTAATTTTGTTAGTTTTGCAGGAGATTCTAAGTTAAGAGTCTTGAGGATAACGATTAAAGAAGAGAAAATAGAAGAAAGTGGAAGATTTGAGCTTACAAGAGCAAAGAATAATAAAGCTAAGTGTTGGGCGTTACCACCGTTTGCAAGGAAAGTGATCACTCCAGAACTTAAATTCAAAGCCTAACCTGCGCATTAACACTTTTTCCAACAATAGTAGTCACGCCCATGAAGAAAAGCTCTGTGTTATCACTATTACAAATAATAGTGATTGTTCCAGAACTGAGGTAAAAAGAATAAGTTGTGCGTGATCACTATTTCTGACAAAAGTGAACACGCTTAAGCCTGGGTAGAAGGC
This sequence comes from Abrus precatorius, assembly GCF_003935025.1. NCBI lineage: Eukaryota > Viridiplantae > Streptophyta > Magnoliopsida > Fabales > Fabaceae > Abrus > Abrus precatorius. The sequence goes on along the minus strand of NW_020874417.1, from coordinate 10,584,824 downwards.
TGAAAAAGTGATTACGCATATGATTAAAGGGCAAAATAAGTTGTGTGTTGCTACTTTTTGGTCAATAAAAGTGATTGTTCTAGAGAGAATCCCAACAAAACAAGCTGCGCGTGGCTCCTATTATGAATAAAAGTGAATACGCGCATGATATTCGAGGCAATTCATTTCTGCGTTGCTATTATTATCAACAAAGTGGTTGTTTCAGCTATGAACACTACCAGAAAGCCTTCTGCGTGGTTACTTTATGTTATAAAAGTAGCCACGCTAGAAAGGCAAGAAATCTATAAATATGAGATTAGCTCAAAAACTGGGCATCTTTTCTCATTTTTTCATTTCCACACCTTAGGAGAGTTAGAGAGGAAGATTAGAGACGACTTCCAAGCTCTAGATCTTGAGGAATTAGGCTGAGGATTAGATTTATGAAGGAATTCTGTAGGTCCTCTTTTTCCACTCTTTCTTTCTCTTTTTCTTTTAGGAACATGTTCCGATTTCTTTTTTTTTATGGATTGATGGATCCGATTTTGATATTCTAAATTGATTGTGAATATGGATTTTAAGACTTTGACTGTATTGAATGTTTAATTATATCCTTAATACAAATTCTTGTATTAGCTATTCAATTGAATTGAACCTTAAGGGATTTTCATCAATAGAAGTTGAGTTAATTTCTCATATCTGAATTGAATGTCAAGGTTATGGATATCTTACGGATAAGAATTCGTGATCTTGTGATCTCTTAATTTCTCATACTTAATGCAATGTTTGATTGATTTACACCTAAGAAATTAGGGTAGTTAATTGAATATTAGGATCAATGAGTCAAGGAATTGAACTTTGATTAATCTAGTGAAATTAATCATCAATCAATTAAGGAACTTAGAATTAAGATCTACTTCAATTTTGCAATTGATAAAGAGGTGAAATCAGTTCTAACTTTATTCACATATCATTTCATTACTAAAATTCGTAGTTCTATTTTACTCAACATTTACATTTCATTACACCTTTTACTTCAGTTCTTAAATGATTCAAATTACTCCAAATTTCGTTTAACTTAACTAGTTCTTGATTTGTGAAGTGGTAATTGATAGAACTAATCCTTAAGGACGATACTTGGAACTCAAATGAATTCTAAATTTTATTACTTGCTACAACTACCTAGTACACTTGCTAGATAGTGTTCTCTAATTTTGTGACAACCAGACTTGTTGCCAAAGGGTACCATCAAAGAGAAGGCCTAGACTTTAAAGACACATTTAGCCTTGTCATAAAACCAGCTACAATTAGAGTTGTCCTTGCCTTGGCTTTGTCAAATAATTGGCATACCCACCAAGTAGATATCAATAATGCTTTTCTCCATGGAAACCTTAATGAGACTGTATATATAAATTTGCCACCAGGTTTTTCTTCTAACTATAAAGGCAAAGTCTGTAAATCAAAGAAGACAATCTATGGCTTAAACAAGCTCCTAGGTCCTGGTATCAAACTCTGAGTTCCTAGCTTGTTAGATTGGGGTTTAAGTCTGCTAAAAGTGATACATCTCTCTTCATTCAAAAAATAGCTACATCCACTACTCTTATATTAATCTATGTGGATGATATCATCATCATAGGCAGCTCAACACATGAGATAAGCATTCTTATCTCTCAACTCAATTCTCTTACTTAAAGATTTAGGACCCCTCAACAATTTTTTAGGAATTGAGGTTTCCAATGCCACCAAAGATTCAATTATGTTGTCTCAAACCAAATACAATAGAGGATTACTTCATAAAGCCAAAATGCATGAATCTAAACCTCAACCAACACCTATGGTCCTTAGATTGAAATTGTCAACTACTGGATCTTCATTTGTACCATATCCAACCTTCTATAGATCAATAGTAGGAGGATTACAATACATTTCCATAACCAGGCCAAAGCTGTCTTATTCCATCAACAAAGTCTATCAGTATATGCATAATCTTGAGGACCACCATTAGAAAGCACTAAAGAGAATTTTAAGGTATCTACAAGGTACCTTGCATCATGGATTGTTATTCCAAAAGCTAAATAATCTCAGTTTTCTAGCCTTCTATGATTCTGATTGGGAGTTTGATCCAGATGATTGAAAATCTATTACAGGGTATTGTGTCTACTTGAGGCCAAACTTGGTATCTTAGAGCTCAAGAAAGCAAAAAACAGTGTCTAGAAGTAGCACTAAAGCTAAATATCGTCGTCTGATAATTGAGTTAGCTATCAAGCCTATTGTTCTTAGGATCTACTGTGACAATCTAGGAGTAGTTTTACTACTTGCAAATCCAATCATGCATTATAGAATAAAACACTTTAAGTTAGATTTATACTTCATAAGAGACAAGGTTCTTTAAAGTACACTGAAGGTTATTTATTTACCAACTGATTAATAAGTAGTTGATTCTCTAACCAAAGCGATAAGCAGTGATCAGTTTGTCAAGTTTAAAGACAAACTCGTGATTTTCTGTTCAGAAAATATGAATTTGAGGGAGGTGTTAAGACTATTTTTGAAAAGTAGTTAGTTATATAGTTTTATTGAGGTTAGAATCTGTTAGCTTTCTGAAATTAGTTGTTCACTATTTTTGGTCTTGTATCAACATCTATAAATACTCTTTTATCATCCCTTTGTATATTCATTCAGTAAATGAATCTGTTGTTCACTTTTCTATCATCTTCTTTCTCTCCTTCATGTCTATTTCTACTCTTACATACATCAACAAAAATATCAGATTTAAAGTATTTTTAAAACTTTTATACTTGAGAGTCATAAATTTAAAAATTTGGTCAAGTTTATGTCTTTCCAACTATCAACATCTTTCGCCATCCCCAGGAGTTCCCAAATTGAAAGCTATTACGATTGACAAAAGGGTCTGTGGAATTCACTAACACATGTGGGCTCCCCATGCCCATGTCCACACCTCAGCCCGAGGACAACCTTCACTCCATCCAAATCTCAACATCACAATTTTCCATTACTTCACTAACAGATGTCTAACAAATTAAAGCTACGTCACGTGTTCTAAGTCATCCTATATATTAAAAGTTGTACACAAATAACGTAAATGAAGGTTTTCATCAATGAGTTAAGTAAAATATTATCGTATTTATATCTCTCCCAACTCGATTGTTGATGTACCTTTTTTATAACATGTATAACGAGGACATGTATGGAAGAATTTAGGTGTATATATATATAAAATGAATAATATTTTTTAATAAATTAGAAATAACTTAATTTCTTAAATTTAAAAAATAATAAATAAAAGAATCTCTAAAAATAAATAAGCATTAATTTATTTTAACTTATAAAAAAATTTGATTTATTTTATTCATATAAGTGTTCATTAAAAAATTTATTGAAACTGAGTCTGTATATGTTAATCAAGTGAGCAATTATCTAGTAATAAATTAATAATAAAGATAAAAAATACAAGTTTTAAATTTGATTGTAAAAATATTTTTTTTATAGGAATTAAAAGTAAAAATTGCTGTATTTAAGAGTATGTTTGATTATTATTTTAAAATATTTTTTTAAAAAGGAAAACAAACCTTTTTTAAGTATTTTATAAATATTTAGATAATGTTTTAATTTAATGTATGATTTCTCGTATACATTTTTAGAGTTTCTCAAATATTTTCTAAATATGTGTGAAACAGACGCATGTTTTGACGGGTGATGAATTATATATTTATTGGGTTTAACTCAAAACTTAAGGATATTTGTAGTTTTCTTTAAGTTTGGTTGAAAATAATATTAAAATTAAATCAAATCAAGTAATTTTTTTCAGTTTGAATTAAATTGATTCTTTTAATTTTTGTCTTATTATTTTATATTTTAAGAAATAATATTTTTTATCAAGCAATTAAATTTTAATTAATTAAAGTATAAATTGAGTCTTAAATCAATATATAATTTTATTAATGACTTATTTTTAATTTAAGAGACAAAATTTCTTAAACAAACAGTTAAATATATAATAAATTTAACAAATATATTAAAAATATTAAATCTCATTATAAATCAGAATTTAGTCTATATTACAAATCATATGTTAAAACAATTTCAAGTTTATTTAAAAACTATAAAAATATTTAATAAAACATATTTTAGGTTAGGATTTATATAAAAATAGAATAGAAAAAATATATAAATTTAGTATGTTCGTGGCTTTGATAATTTTTTAATAAAATCAAAAGAAATTATATAAAAATATAACTTTTCAGTTTTATTTTTTATTAATAATTTTTGTAATTTAATGTTTTTTATTTGCCTCAGTAATGATAAAAATAACTCATAAAAACACTCTAGTGAAAACATAAATTTAAAATGAATTAAAATTATTTAAATAATTATTGAAACTAAAATTCAATAAACTTAATTATATGTAATAACGGTTAAAGACACTTTCATCAATTGATATATTACAAGAATCACCAACCACATGCATCAACTATTAAGAACATACATCAAATAGAAAGAAGGCCTAGCTATACTACAAATTAGAAAGGAAATTACAATTATGACCATGACTTTAAGGCATCTTCTTGTGCAGAGAAGTGCATTCTTCAAATCAAATTCAGACTCAAAACTTGGGAGGAGGTGGTCGCCGATAAGGGTTCGGTGGAACTATTCGTGGTGGATGTGGGTCACCGACGATTTCCGGGGGTTTATATGTTGGTGGTTTGATTGGTGGTGATGGTATCATACGTTTGTCTAATTTGTCGAATAATAATTTGGTGTTGGGTTCATCTTGTTCTGGAGGCTTGGTTGGCATTGCAGCGAGGACTTGCATGATAACTGCAAGGATCAAAATGAGCATGATGAGTAAATTGGACATCTTTTGAGTTTTACTTTAATTGTGATGAAGCACATCACCAACAGCATGATAAACTCCCTTTTATACTAGTTTGAGATACCCTTTGTATGATCACAACTTGCTTTCATGTTAGGTGTGAAAAAAAAGCACAATTTGTCAAGATTAAAAAATATTGTTTGACATGTGAATTTACCTTATGTTTCTTGTGATTAATGTTGTATTTATTACAAAGAAATTTCTCTGAAACTTCCATACATTTAAATAATTTTTCATGTTTAGGATGGGGAGATGAATATTGGAAAAATCTTACTAGTATTTGCCAAGGTGAGAAAGGGAATGATGTGGACAGGTGAGCTCATTTCCGTTTGGTACAATTGTGTATACTCAATGTCCAGTAAGATAATTTAATATTTTAAATTTAAGAAATTTTTGTTAGATTTTTAATCTATTATGTAATTTCTATTTAATATAGCTATTATGAAATTACCCTTCTCATTTGATCTTTAATTACATGGTTCTTACAACACAATATATAGTTCTTACACAATCAAAGGTGTAGAAAGCACTAACCTGAATCCATTGTTCCTTGATATTACCTCTCTCTTTTGATGTTGTTGAGACCTTTGTATTTTTTCTAACTCTTACTTCCTCTTTTAACTCCTCTCAAATGGTTGAGAGAAAGTTTATTTCTTGCGATTACCGTGAGACCATAAAAGTGATAGTCTTAGTAGATAATGTCGTAACCTCTATTTTAATAATTGCTCTCTTATTTTTATCTGAAGAGAGAGGGGAAGATTTCTTTATAACTGTATTTATAATTATACCCTCAATGACTCTGTATTTTATATTTAACTGCTATCACATTAAATCATTAATTAGAGTCATGCTATAAGTTACATAGGCTACTATAATAAGATTATTAAAATAATTTAATAATCTCCCACTTAGCCTATGTGACGACTTGAAGATTCAATGAACTGTAAGTGCACATATCATTTATAATATCAAGTCATCATCTTTCAATAGTTTAAATTGATTGTATCATGGCAGACACATGTCATTCAACGATATAATTCCTTCTAAGTATTACAGAACCAACTCAAATTAAAATAGCTTTATCAGTCATACTACAGACTGCATCTCTGATGTGCTTTTAACACTCAACCTGTTATCAAACTCAAACCATATATGTATATTACCACAATTCAGATAACAAGTAAATAAGCATAAATAATACTTTTATTGAATTCCCAAAAATGTCTATAATAAAATGAGCAAAATAATCTATATACATACATGTGAATCACACAATCGTGCTAATAAGGACTTGTCTATAATGCTCATTCTTCTAACATGGCCAGAAAATGTTTTAGAGGACAATTCTTTAGTTAGTGGATCCGCTATCATCAAATCAGTACCAATATGCTCAATAGACACTTTCTGTTTCTGCACTTCTTCTTTTATTAATAAGTATTTTAAGTCCATATGTTTTCTCCCTTTGAATACTTATCATTCTTAGAGAAGAAGACGGCTGCAAAATTATCACAGTACATTCTTACTGACTTTTCTATACTGTCACCAATACTAAGCCTTAAGACAAAGTTCCGCAGCCACAAAGCATGAATAGTGGCCTCAAAGAATGCTACAAATTATGCTTCCATGGTAGACATATCAATAATGAACTTCTTTCCGCTTTTCCATAAAATTGTACCTCCAGCCAACAAGAAAATGTAGTTAAAGGTCAATTTCTTTGAGTCTACACATTCAGCATAGTTTAAATCCGAGTAGCCAACCACTTCTAGGTGACTAAATCTCCTATAAGTAAGCATGTGGTCCTTAATGCCTTGTAAATACTTAAGGACTTTCTTTGTAGCTTTCTAGTGGTCCATTCCGAGATTACTTTGATATCGACCCAACATTCCAACAGCTAAACTGATATCAGGCCGAGTGCATGTCTAAATATACATTATACTCTCGACCACTGATGCATAAGGAATAGATTCCATTGCTTTTTATTCCAACTCATTCTTGGGACATTACATTTCATTAAACTTGTCTCTCTTTTGAATTGGAACCACCCTTGATGAGCACTTTTCCATTTTAAATCTCTCTAAGACTTTGTTAATGTAGGCTTTCCTAGAAAATCCTAATAATCCTTATGATCTATTATGGAATATTTCTATTCCAATCACATAAGAGAAACTCATTTACATCATGCAACAACCCAACATTATTAGTAGTAAGAAGAATGTCATCAATATACAGGACTAAAATGATGAACTTGCTCCCACTGATGTGATAGTATCATTGAACTTAAGATACCATTGTCTGGAAGCCTGTTTCAACCCATATATTGATTTCTTTAACTTACACACCAAACTTTCTTTGCCTATGGTCAAGAAGCCATCTGGCTGATCTATATAAACTTCCTCTTCCAAGTCACAATTCAGAAAAGTAGTCTTTATATCCATTTGGTGAAGCTCTAAGTCATAATGAGCCACCAAAGTCATAACAATTCTTAAAAAGTCCTTCTTTGAAACTGGAGAAAATGTCTCTTTATAGTTTATGCTATCCTTTTGAGTGTATCTTTTAGCAACATGTCTAGCCTTGTATCTCTCAACATTGCCTTTTGAGTCACGTTTGGTCTTAAAGACCCACTTGCAGCTGACTCATTTTGAACCTTCAGGCAACTCGACTAGATCTCATACCTTATTGTCGCTCATTGATTTTAACTCTTCTTTCATGGCATTCAACCACTTTTCAAAATTGTTACATTTCATGGCTTGCTTAAATGAGACTAGATCCTCATCAATACTCAAGTCACATTCATGCTCAAGTGAGTAGACCACATAATTATTTGAAATAGCAGGTCTTTTTTGCCTTACAAACCTCCTTAATGTTATCTCTTGTAGTTCACTTTCCTCTTGCTCATTTGTGACTTGCGCATTGTTAGCTGGTTCATGTAAGAAAATTTATTTTACATGAATATTTTAGTAATTTTTATGCAAATAATTTATTTTAAATTTATAATATTTATAATTTTTTCAATAAATAAATATCTTATAACTTCCAACAATTAATGGAAGTTTAATAGATTTTCAAAACATCTTATGCACAACTCGTTTATTTATCTATTTATTTTAAGAGTTTGAGCTTTAAAATGTAACCAATAAAAAATATCATGGATTTCATGAGTATTTTCTAAATTCTAATAAAATATATGAATAAAAAATTAAAAAAGTATTTAAAAATTTTCAATAAGTAAATTAAGTTTACAAAATTTGATAAATTTTAAAAATTATTTGATATTTTATCAAATAACAATAATTTATTGTTAGTTGATCTTATCAAGTAATTTTATTTAATATATAATATACTTTTCAAAATATAAATAAATATCAGTTATAAGATTACATACTTACGAATATTTGAATTATAAAAATTAACATAAATAATAAAAAAATATTGCTTGATTCAATAATCAAATTAATAAAATTTAATGTTGACAGAGAGAAAATTGACATTAAGGGTTAAATTTAAACATATATATCATTTAATAAATTTTTATAAAATTTAAAATTAATCAATACAATTGTTAGTTTGAAGATCTTTATAATAATAAGTAGATCAATTTTTTTAAAATTTAATTAAAAAAATATTCTATTACATTAAGTTATTTTAACAGATAATATTTTTAAAATATAAATAAATTTTAAATTTTAAATAATATACCTATAATTATTAAGTCAGGTAAAATTTGATATACATGATTAAGAAGATAACACAAAAGATTTTAATGTTAAATTGATTAATCATACATTTTATAAAATTTATTAAATAATATAAGTATAAAAATATAATATTTAATATTAACATATTTTTGTATTATCATAAAAGTATGATAGATTTATCAACGTATCACATGAACTACGCACTTGTGTTACAAACTATTAACTTGACTCCCATAATTGTTATATTTTAGAAAATTTTAATCCTTAAAAATATTAGTTTGTGTAATCAATTATTCCTTGAATGTATAAACTACTTCAGAGGATGCTACTCAAAGAATAATGAAATTGTAACAAAATAGCAGAGTTATATTTTTATGAAATTATAACGCCAATATCTGCATGTCTATTACATTACTATAGAATATAAAAGTTAGTTAATGAATGGTTGATTAAATTAATATTTTATATTTAACATAATAGACAGGTTCAAATATTTTCATATTCTGTGTACATAGTTACTGGGTATACTTTTGCCTTATTTAATATACGATTATTTATTTTATCTTCAAATGTCTCATGTTGAATTTTCTTGTATGAATACTTTTATCATTCCTTATGAAATTGACATGGTTGAGTGAAATTTCAAATATTAGACATTTGTAGTGAGTCAATTCATTCACAAACTTTAAAAAGATATCTTTGATTTAAAAAGAAAAAGGTCTCCATGAGACTATTATTGAAGGCTATGAAAAAATTTAAAAGATAAAGTATTAGTCAAATTCATTAAAAACAAATTTATCAAACATATTCAATGCACTTTATATATAATGATTTTGTATAATTTAAATTATTTTTTCATGATTGTAACGTAACGTGTTATATATAATAATTCAAAATCAAATTAAACGGAAAATGGATCCTATCTATTTCATTGGAGAAATGGAAAAAATCTTGTCCATTAAAATTTGAAAGTATTAATTTTTTAAAACACATTTTATATTGTAATAGTTTTGATGGTTGAACCAGGAAATGGAAAAAAAAAATGAAGAAGAGACGAACTCAAATACGCCATTGTTACATTGTTAAAAACTTTTAAATGTCTTTTAACATATGTTAAAATAACTAATATTAGTTCTACCAACTCTGAAATAATAATGGAGTTGCATAAGATGGATCCAATACTTGGCTTAACTCAAAAGTACTAAGCACTCACGTTTGTCGGTGGAGAGAAATTTTGTTGTATTATCAGCAATTGCCTTAAATCCAATTATGTTGTTTACATTTCATTTAAAAAAACCTGATACCCATTTATTAATTTGTTTTCATTTTTCTTCAATTTTTTTGCATTTTTCTTGTTCTTTGTTTGGGAGTAGAAGAGAAGAAAGTATTTGAAGGGTACTAGAGGATAGGAGAAGAGAGAGAAAAGCTTCAAATTGAAAAAACTTAGAAATATAGGATTAGAAAGATTTTGGAATATTTATAAACATTTTTCTGATCTAAAAGCTTTCAAATAAGGATAAAAATTGCATAAGCTTTCCACTTTTTTTTCTTTCTAAAAATCAACTTCCAAACAAAGTCTAAATAATGAAACGTCTATTTTTTTTGTTTCAGAGATTTTCTTCGGATTGTTTTTTTAAACCCAGGTATATAACACTTTGAGATGGGCACTACCACCCCGACTTCATGTAATGTGATATTTATAAATTTTGGATAATTATAAATACTTTTGTATGTTAATTTCAAACCTTTAAAATGTTTTTGCATAAATATTTCTATCACTTTTAAGTTTTAAAATGAAACTTTATTTCACTTAAGCAATTACAGGTTTATGATTGAATCCAGATTTTATTTTATTATTAATAAAATTGAAAATATGATCAAATTTTAAGAAAGAAATTTCAAAATTAATGAAGTTCACAAACAGAATTTAGGCATCTTAGAAAGTAGTTTTGAGCTTGGACATACTGGGAGAGTTATTGTGTTATGCAATCAAATGCCTACAACACTGCATACTCTTGTACAACGAATTGCGTCAACATTTATTATTGAATGGTCGATCAACCATTATGTAAATTGCGAGCTCAATGATTTGAGTAATTAAAATATTGTGTCTAAGGTGGAGTGTGATGAAGCTGCAATTCTTAGTGTTATTTATTTATTTATTTTGATGAACAAGAATATAGTTCTATCTAATTGACGAGTTAAAAACGAAAGTAGATTTTCAGAAAGAAAAGTGATGTTGATCAACAAAGTAGGGAAAATGGATATATGAGCATGACTTTAAGGCGTCTTCTTGTAGTGAGGGTTGTAGAGTGGTGCATTCTTCAAATTAGACCTATCGTCAGGTGGCGGCCGATAAGGGGGCCCTGGAAATATTGGTGGTTGATGTGGGTCTTCGATGGGTGGTGGATGAAGTCGTGTTAGCCCTAGCTTGTTCAATAGTTTGAGAGGTTCGTTGTGTGACTCGTAATTGAATCCCCCAGTTCCCATGATAACTGCGAGGAACATAATCAGCATAAGTATATTGGACATCTTCTATGCTTTTAATTGTGATGAACACATCACCAATAGCATAATAAACTTGCTTTTATAATACTAGTTTCAGATATCTTTTTTGTGATGACAACTTTTTCTAAATCTGGGTGTGAAAAAGAGTAACAATTTGTCAAGGTTAGAAATAGTTATTAGGCACGAGAGTTTACGTTTTCTCTTATCTCTTAACATTAATGTCGTATGATTTACCAAGAATTTTCTATGAAATTTATATGCAATTAAATACTTTTCTTTTTTTAAGACTGGTGACTGGAAAAAGGTAGACAAGGTGAAGTCATTTCCGTTTGTAATAATAAATGTGTATAATACTCTCATGTTCGTAAAATAGTCCTTCGTGTTAAATATAAAATACTCTCATGCATTTTTGGGAGAGTTTTCAAAGGAGAGAAAATATTTATAGTTTAATAAATATATTTTAATTTTATAACTTTCATAATTAAAAATATGAATGACAGATTACCATAAATATAGTACATTAATTATTAGAAAGTAATATAAAATAAAAAGTATCCTCCATTGTCTGGGAAGTAAAATGATAATTTATTCCATTTTTTTTTTGTTATTTTATACTTCTTATTTATTTAATTAGTTTAAGATTTATTGTAAAATAATTGTTAAAGAAAGTTATTGTTTAAAATACGCCAAATTGAACACGATCCCTTTTGCATACATTTATCAAATCATTTAATATTTAATGACATATTATATATAAAGTTATTAAGTTATAATATATTTATTTAAATTAGAAAATTTTTCTCTACTCCAAAGACTTTTTTTCCAAAAACGCCCGAAAGTATTTTATAGCATTTAATATGTAATGAGCTTTGAGATGTTATCAAACAAGTTCTTTTCTTTTGACTCAAAATTAAAGATAGATTAGGTACTTGTTGAAAATTACGGTTTATATAAACTAATAGATGGACAAAGCTTTAAGTACTCTCACGAAAGAAATCGTATTAAATATACATATATATATTAATTTTTTAAAACTTATATCCAAAGGCACATGATCCAAAAGTAGTAAAGAATATTTTTTCATTAAAAATTATAACATTTAATAATATTATTAACACATTAAATTTTATCATATCTTTTATTTTTTAATAAAAGTTTATTATATATAAATTTTTATTAAGTATACAGAAGGATGGCAATATATATTATTATATATTATGTCGAAAGGCTCTATCAATTTCTGACGATATTTAACTATTTTGATAAGAAAAGATAAGGCAAATTACAATTGTGATACATTACGTCCCAAATAGATTTCGTTAATTTATAAGGCATGGAAATAGAAAGATTATAGTACATTTTACAAAAAACTAAGGTGTCAAACAACAACTTTGTTAAGAAAAACAAAGCTGATATGTCTCAACAAAGTCTCATATTTATTAGAATTAGATAAATTAAAGATATACAAGTATGATAAATATTTTTATTAGTATAAGACTTTTTGGGTGATGTTCATAAATAAAATTATAAGAGCTTATTTTCAAAATGGTCAATATTATATTAACGTAGAAATATACGTATAAAGTCCATCTGGACTAACAAAAACGTTTTCACGAGTGAAGCTGCTATGCAACTTCATTTAATTATAGAAAGATGATTCATATGGTTATGGGTGCAAGTGGATTTGGTAAGTTTTGATGTAGAAAATGATTTGATTTGATTTGATTAAAATTTTATATCTTGGATTATGTCGATTTTGACAATTTTTTTTTTCATTTGATTTGAACCGATCAAATTACTAATAGAATGTATTGGGATTAGAATTTATGATATTATATAAAAAGAATGGATTGAACAATTTTTGTTTTTTATTTGTGAGTCCAGTTATTTATGTTGTATAAAAAAAATTGTGTATGATTTATGACCTATTTTCAACATTTTAAATAAAAAATTTATTAAAATTAAATAAAAAATCCATTTTAAAACATAATAAAATATTAATCCATTTTAAAAATCTAAAATAAAGAGTTAAAATATTACATGGTAAAAAAAAAAAATTAACAACTGTGAACACTAAAATTTTGATTTTAAAAAAAAATCTGAATTTTAATATTACAAAAGGATAATGGAATCAAAGGGTTTTAAAGAAAAAAAATTGTCTTAATAAAATAGGAAAAATTCAGAATTAATTTTTAAAAGGAAAATAGAATATGATAAATAATCAAACTCTTGAACCAATGTTACTTTATACATAAAAAAGGAAAAATTCAGAATTTTTTGCCTTTTGTGAAAACCCTAACAATAAAAGAAAAAAAGAACCATGGAGCAAAGGAGACATCAAAGGAGGCTAAAAATTTTAAGAGGAGACATTCTTAAACTTAGAGAGAAAAAGAGAAAAATATAGAGAAATGAAGGTTAGTGGAAAGGAGGAAGAACAAAAGGCAAGCAAAAAAATTTCAAGAACATCAAGTAAGTTTTATCATGCATTTTATACATTTTTCTTCTTCATACATATTTATATTTTGAATAAACATTTCCTATATCAAATCAATTCCAAATGGCAAAAAAAGTTTCAAACCACCACTTCAAACATCCATGTCTCACCACCTCTCCACCCATTCCTCCATCTATCATCATCCATAAACACAAAACTCACCATAAAAAAAATAAAATTCTTTCCCTACCTTTTCTCATTCCTCTTCTTTTTTCTCACACTAACCTTCACCACTCAAAGCTATGGCCTCCATTAACCTCACCTCCACCCTTTCATAACTTTTTTATTTTTCTTGGAGAAAAGCACACCCCTAACCCTAAAGTCTTTCCCTCTCAAATCTGAAAATTTTAAATTTAGGACCATTTTACCCTTTTTTTATTTTTTATTATTTTTTTGGTCCGAATTTTTTTATTTATTTTATTTTTACTTTTTTTTTATTATTTAGTTCAACATACAATTTCTTATTTTAGTTTTATTTATTTATTCATCATCATCATTATTATTTTTTATTATGATAATTATTAATTTATTTAATGAATGAGTTCTTATTATTTATTTTTGTTTTTTTATGTTAGCCTAGTTTAAATAATTTTATTTTATTTTAATTTAAAATCTCTTGATACCATTTATTTTACAATATTATATTTGAGTTATTTTTTTTATCTCATTTTAATATTAACAATAAATTATTTTTTTTATATTTTATTATTTATATCTTAATTTTCATGTTGACTTTTTCTACTTTTTAGGATTATTATCTTTTATTTTATTTATTGTATATTTGTAGAATATTAATGTGATTTAATTTTATATTTATAATTACTTTATCTTATATTGTGAATACTAAATTACTTATTTTTTGTATAATCAATTAATAAATAATAATATAATTGTATCAATTTATAATACTAACGTATAGTTTCTCTATCGTTATGTATTATAAATTGATAAAGTCTATGTGTACTTACGTTACCAAGACTTTATGCAATATTAATTTGTCATATATTGTCATTAATTAATTAGTTAACCACTTTAATAATAATATAAGATATATTTCTCTTCTAAATACTAACTTACGAATCAATCAATTAATTTAAATCTAAATTGTTTTATTAAGAAACAATTTATAATGCTAATGTGTAGCGACTCTACCTTTATGCATTATAAATTGTCAAAATCTATGTGTACCAACGTTACCTTAGATTTTATATAATATAAATCTATCAAATGAAATTTTTAATGTTTTTATTAAATGAGTATCTTCTTTAATCAATTCAAATAAAATTATTTTTTTTATAAAAATGAAATTAATTTCATATTTTAAAATTTCTTGAATTGTATTTAAAATAATTTTAATGATTTGCAGTATAGTTGTGTGATATTCCTTCACTTTCTGTATTGTTTCTCGTAGGTACATGTATAACCGCATTATCTTGTATTCTAAACATTATAATTTTACAAAATAATTTTAATTTCAAAATAAATTTAATTTCATAATTTTTAGGTAGAACTACGTGGCTTTGAGTTCTCCATTGCACCTGGAGATACGTAGGAGCGGGAACCATACCCGTCAAGTCAAAATAATTTTCAAAATAACCCAAATAACATCTCAATAAATATTATTTCTTCTTCTAAAATAAAATAATTAATGTTTAGGGGTTAAATAAATATTTTTATAATTAGAATGAATTTGCACAATTAATTTTAGGTAACCATTTTTAAACGGATGTTATAAGGTGCTAATACCTTCCCTACACATAAATGACTCCCAAACTTGCTTTTGGTTTCAAAGACTATATTATTTTAAAAAAAAATTTCAAGATTTTTCTTGAAATAAACTTTGGTGGCAACTCATCTAATTATCATGAAAACGTTTTTCGCCGTACAGTTGCGACAACAACCTTTTATAAGTTATAAAATATAAACTTCAATATTCATTGATAATTCAAAATAATAGATAATCTTTGAAATTTAAAAGATTAAATTATTTGTTAATATTCAATACTTCACTTTGATGAAATTAAAAGGCTTGAAATCTTAAAAAAAAATATTATATAAAAATAAAATAAAATTAAATGTAATGAATAATTAGGTCTATTGAGTTGAATTTTAACGTCACAAATTTGAAATCTAATTTATATTTTGTTAAATTTTAATATTTTTATATAAACTAATTTGTTTGCTCGAACTAACTTATTAATTTTTAATTGAGTTAGATTGAGTTCATCGAGTTAATAAAACTCGTGAGTTTTGAACACCCCTGCGTATGATATATCAAATTTTTTCTTATTTATTGAATATATGTAAGAAATTTTATAAATAAATTTTATTTAATATTTTAAAAAATACTACAGTTATCAATTTTATATTTAAAATTTAAAAACTTATTATAAGGTATATTCTAAAATTAGATAAAAATTAGATATCTAATTCTAAGAGTAAATTGGAAGCTAAAAACATTTATCATAGAACCTTCAATAATAAATATGAAGAAAAAAAAAGCAAATAATGAAATAACTATGAAAAAAAAAATGGTACGGGGCATTATTTCACTTGGTGATGGATAAGAAGATTTAGGAGAGGTTGTAGTAGGAACAGAAGGGAGAGGAGAGAGAATGTCGAAAGTGAGACGACAGAAATTATAGTGATGGAGGTGGTTAGACGTGGTGGGTGGAGAAAAATAAAATAAAATTGAAACGATGTCATTTTAATCATTTAATGACTAAAATTAACTTTGTTATGATAAATTAAAATAATTTTTTTAAGTTAAAAATCATTTTGAGAAAAACTACATTTCAATAAGTTTTGAGGGTCAAGAAGGAGGCAAAAGTAGGCCTGAACACAAGAGAATATTGAAAGATTATTCTAAACCTTTAGTTTTTATTAAAAGGAACACATTTTGAGCTATTTTAGAATATTTTTGTCACATATTCTAAGTCCACATAATTGAAAACTTTTTCGAGCAGTTTTTGAGAAAAGTTTCAAATCCCTGACACTCAAAACTGCTCGAGAAGCAGGACTGACAAGAAAATATTCTAAGTCCACATAGTTGAAGGTTTTTTCAAGGAGTTTTTGAGAAAAGTTCTAAGTCTCTGATACTCAAAACTGCTCGAAAAGCAGGACTGACAAGATAATATTCTAAGTCCACAAAACTAAAGGCTTTTTCGAGGAGTTTTGAAGAGTTTCCCAGTCACTAACACTCAAAACTGCTCGAAAAACAGGACTGTCAAGAAAATATTCTAACTCCACAAAAATTGATGGCTTTTCGAAGAGTTTTGAGGAGTTTCCAAGTTTCTGACACCCAAAACTGCTTGAAAAACAGGGAGTGGTCAGAAAATATTCTAAGTCCACAAACCTGGTTGAGCTCCAGAGTCCCTCCAGAATTGCTCAAAAAACAGGAAGTGGTCAGAAAATATTCTAAGTCCACAAACCTGGCTGAGCTCCAGTCTCTCCAAAATTGCTAAAAAAAAAACAAGAATAAACAAAGAAAATATTCTAAGTCCATGAGACCAAGACAAACTATTAAAACCCTAGAATTAGTCGAAAAGAGAAGTCAAGGAGAAGTTATTCTAAAGCCATAACACTAAATGAGCCTCTTAGATTTCTCCCAGAAATACTCGAAAGATAGAAAAACAAAAGTCTTGATAGGTCAAGTCATTACAAAATCCAAAAGCGGTTACCAATAGTCATCAACATTTACCACTAGGCAAAGGAGATCGTGGGAGATAGTGGTTAGGAAAGAAGCCACAACCAACAGCACGATCACAAGCAATCGTGTATAATGAGCATCAACAGTTAAAGGTAGTTATTAAGAAATGCTCGCAAAAGGAGGAGAACAGTGATGGTCCTCCTTCCTATAAATACTCCAAAGCATCATTTCACAAAGGATGACTTTTTACACCCTAACACCGCACTTAAATTCTCTAAACGCTGAAACCCTGCACCGCGCTAGACACCAGCTACAAGGAGACCCACGATGGCTGCTATTCGTTGTTGTGAGGAGTCGTACGTTTACAATTCATGCACCTTTACATTCCTGCACATTTATCTTTCTGCAGTTTATTTCCAGCTTCTTTGTTTGCTTTTGTTCCTTTTTTCTGCAATTTGTTTCCTATTTCGCACATTTCTGTAAACAACTTTTATGTTGTGACTATGTTTTACACGTTTCATAGCATTTCATATTCACTATTCTTGCTAAATTATTTATTCTAAAACGTCCATTTTACTGTTACGTCAACAACATACTTAAAAGAACCCAAAAAGGACCTAATCCAGTCCCCAGATTATTCTTGGATTATTTGTTTACAAATTGTTATTTTTCACCGTAAACAAATTGACACAATTAAATTGGCATTTATTGAGAGACTTAATTGTCCTAATTTTGTTATTCATCAGATGACTTTATTCATAATTTTCAAATTTGATTAAAAATATGAAATGAAAATGAAGGTAAGGAAACTGTCTTCAACTTCATCTGCAAACCTGAATGCAATAAATGTGGTTGTTGATAAAAGAGAAAAGTTGAAAGTTAGATTTTGCAAGACATGAAAAAAATTAAAATCATAAGTCGTAAGTCAGAACAAAGCTTTTATTTAGAGGGACCTATATTTGACCATTTAAGTCTGGGGAAGTAATACGGGTTTGAATAGCTAACGTTAAAAATGATTGGAAGAGATTTTCATTATTAAAAATAAGGTTTTCTACCACAGATTTTTAAATCGATTAACAAGTAACCAATTTAATAAAATACACTGTAATAGTTTTAAAAATAATATAAACATTTTAACATTAATTGTTAAAATAACTGATATTTTCTACATTAGTTATATTTTGAATTGATGTAGAAAAATAGAAAAATAGAAAAATTAAAAATTAAAAAAATATTAAAATTTTAGAAGAAAAAAATTACTCAAAATATAATTTTAAGAGTTTGGATTGGATAAATTTTAAGAAATTATATAAAATAGAGATATAATTTGTATAAATTGAAGTTTCACGCTAAAAAACGATAAAGATAAAAAATTGTAAATTTTTTATATTATTTACTAAATAATCGAAATAAAAAGTACATTCTATGTTAGTTATTTTTAAAAATAATATAAAAAATAACACTTTTTGTGTTAGTTGTTTTAAAATCAATATAAGTGTTATTTTTTACATTAGTTCTAAAAATGTAAAAAGTACTTTTTACATTGACTATTTCTAGAATTTAATGTAAAATCAATTTAAAATTACACTTTTTACCTATATTATCAAGTTTCTTTTAAGGTTTTTAGTTACACCATTAATAAATACAAACTCTTATTAGATATATAAACAATTATATCTTGCTTCATTCAATAATATTTTCTTCTTTATTTATCTATTAATGTATGACATTGACAAACTTTGCATATTTTTTATTTATTGATATCGATGAACATTAATAATAAATACGACATAATTTTTGTTAATGACGTAATAAAAATTAAATCATAAGTAAATATTGATAAACATTAGAGATAAACATTAATATTGAACATTGACACTATTAAAATATTGTTTAATATTGATGAACAATATTATTTTCTAAATTGATACTACTGGAAAAATAAGAACTATTTCTAGATTGTTTATTCATAATTGACATAGAAAGTGGGAACTTTTTACATTGCCTTCCTTCACCTCAATTCTTCGACTGAAATTAAATGTCGCTTTTAATCAACGTTAAAAACTTCTTTTTTTATTTTTTAGCGGTGTTTCTTTCGATTCTCATCTTTAATTAGTGTAGCAACAAATTTTAATTTTAATATTGATGGTTGATTTCTGACTCCCCATCTTATAAAATTGCATCTAGATACTTTAGAGGTAATGATACGTATCTAAAATTGAGTATGGATCAATGTAAAAGGTAATAAAATTTATTTCTTTTAATTAATAAAAAGTTATTCAGTATTACATATTTTAAGTTAACTTTTTTTTTTCTATTTCAAGTTCTTCAACCTCAAAAGTTGACAACATTGAATTTTCTAATATAATGTTAACATTTATTGACATTGATGCTATTAGTCAATTTTTTTAACCTTTTGTTTCAAACTTGACAATGAGATTGATTGTTTGGAATTTCATTTGGTTATTTATTTTTCTTTGTAAAAATCATGTGGCCAAAGTAGTGTTCTTAACATTACTTTTGCTACTAAAGAAGTTGTCCTGCTTAATTTTATCAAATAGCTTTTGAGTTGTATTGAATGTTATCTATTGATTTTCCCTTATAAAATTTTGAGATTAGATATACTAAATTTAGTTTCAGATGTGATTTGTTTAATAAAAATTTTATAATTGAATATATAAAATATTCTTAATTAGGATGTGAAAAACATTTAATTTAAAAAAATTATCCATCAACATCAATAAATATCTGCTGATATAAAAAAAATCCATGTCAAACTCGCTGAGTTGATACGTGCCAGGCACACGGCAATTGTCAATCATTCATCTACGAATAGTTAGACCATGTTTGATTTATTTTTAGAAAGCTTTTTTAATTTATATTATATTTTATTTTTAAAAAATAAAAATTATTTTTCTAAAAAAATAAACATACTTTTAGTATTTGTGTTTGTCTCTCCACGCTTAGTTAGAATTTAAATTTATCCTTTTTATATTATTTACATTTTTAATTTATTTTTATTTTTTATTTTCTCTTTATTTCACCCTATTAATTGACTACATTTATATTATAATCATTCATACTTAGTAGCACGGTTCTTGTAAAACAACAATTTTTTACACTACTTGACAAAATTCATACACTCGCGGGTCTATCAAAAAATTGTCTGACAAAGTGAAAAAGGAAAGGATGTTGATTTGTGGATTCATTTTCTTTTCTAAAATTAATATTGCATCAAGTTCATGGAGAAATTTCTCTAAAATTGACATGAAATAAAATTCAACTTATAAATTTTCTATTTTATTCCATCGTATTTTTATTTTATTTTGCATTTCCATGTTTTCATTTATTTAGTTTATGACACTGTACTTTATTGATGAGTCTGCAAAATAAGTGAATAAATTAGTCAAAAATCAAAAGTTTTGTTATTTTAGATGTTAAACTTGCAATCATTTTTCAGTATAAAAAATAATTGTTGGACATGTAAATATACTTTTGTTGCATATAAATAGCGTCATATCAATGGTCAAGAATTTTAGTGAAATATTTTTGTTGTTGTATTAAAGCTTAATTTGGGTAAACTTCTTCTCTAGAGGTTCAACCCAACTATGTATGTATGTCACAAATATTAAAACCCTTTTTCTTAAATTTTCTCCATGCTCAAATCAAAGTAGCTCAACATCATGATTCAGTATATTAAATAGTATTAACTTCCCTCATGCCTCTAAGCATCTTCCTTCAAAGTGTAAATTGGACTATTGATGAATACGAAAGCTTTAGTTAAAAGAGTGGAAATTCAATAACTAGCTTTTACTTAGAAGTTGAGTAACTCATTGGCAGTAAAAAATAAACTTAAAGTATGCATACAAGGGCATAGAACTTGCAAACAATAGGCATAAAG
Organism: Abrus precatorius; assembly: GCF_003935025.1. Lineage (NCBI taxonomy): Eukaryota > Viridiplantae > Streptophyta > Magnoliopsida > Fabales > Fabaceae > Abrus > Abrus precatorius. The sequence goes on along the minus strand of NW_020874417.1, from coordinate 10,563,710 downwards.
ACAATAACGTGTCATTCACCAACATAGTTTTTCACACATTTTTTGCTAACATAATTGAAATTGTCACATGCATCCAATCAGTTGCCTCATCAATGTATTCAAAGTAAGCTTGCCTCCAACTCTTCTTAACGATAAAACTCCAACTGTTGTCCAAAACCCAATAGCAAATCCAAGCGCTATCACAAAGTAAAACCATACTTTCTCTGACCTTTCTTGTTTGCCATCTTCATATTCATCTTCATCATCATTTCTCTCATTTTCTATAGGAGCACACTTTAGCAATGGATCACCGCAGAGAAATGGGTTGCCAACATAAATATAATATGGATCCTCAAGGCTTGAAAATTGATTTTCTTGTGGAATTGGTCCTGAAAGGTTGTTGTAGGACAAGTTTAAGTGGCTCAGAAAAGTCAAGCTAGACATCTCCTTTGGAATTGTGCCTGAAAGTTGATCATGAGAGACATCCAAAGATTCCAATGACTTCATGTTCCCAATGCCTCTAGGAATTTCCCCTAACAGAGGATTGTGTGACAAATTTAGGCCTAGTAATGCAGTAAGAAAAGTTATTCCTTCAGGAATAGGTCCCCCTTAAACTGTTATTTGACAAGTCCAAGTTTACAACATATTTTAAATTTCTACTATAGTGAAGTTCTTTTCCTTTGATAATTTGGCTGGCTTCTTCATCATACCATTCAAAATACCTTGGCTCTTCAAGAGTTTGGGAAGTTGATGATTTATTTCCTAAAATCATTCCCGTGAAGTTTCCAATGCAATCAGGGATTGATCTCACCATCATGTTACTGGAAAGGTCCAATATTTGTAGTTTAGAAAGTTGGCATAGTTGTGAAGGAATGTTTCCATGAAACTTATTTTGCCTCAGAATAAGAATTTGCATTGAGTAAAAGGTGTCCCCAATCCAAGAGGGTATAATCCCTGACATTTGATTCTTTCCAAGATCTAAAATTAACAATTGTTTAATTTCTCAAAAATGATGGAAACTCCCCTTGAAGACTGTTATTGTTTAAATGCAACCATACTAAAGTGGAAAGATAGCCAAATGAACTTGGAATAACACCAGATAATTTGTTACAGGACAAATTTATCTCATTCAATCCATGAGTAGAACTCCAACAATTAGGAATTTTTCCAAATAATTTGTTGGCTGAAAGGTCAAGATGGTATAAGGGGTGTACTTTGCACAGTGAATCAGGAATGGATTCATTAATGTGGTTGCTTCCAAGAAGGATGTGAGTAACATTGGGCAATCTTTCAGCAATATTTTGAGGAAGTGAGCCTCAGATATGGTTATTGGTGAGGTTCAAGTATACAAGTTGCTTGGGAAATATGACCTCAGAAATCATGCCCTCCAAATGGTTGCTAGACAAGTCTAAGTTGCGCAAGTTCAAAAGTTGACCAAGACTATGAGGTATTTCCCATGAAAATAATTGCTAGGAAGATAGAGGGTGTGCAATTTGGAAAGTTGGCCAAGGTTTTCAGGAATTGTACCATTCAAAAAGTTTTTTGAGATATCTAGGCTTTCTAGGCTTGCTAGATGCTCAATACTCCTAGGAATAACACCATAAAAATGATTAAAAGAGAGACGCATGGTGATTATATTGACAAGTTGCCCAATACAACTAGGAAGAGAACCGTTTAAATTGTTACTGTAAAGAAGCAAATACTGTAGATTGACAAGTTCTGTTATATTACAAGGAAAATCCCCACCCAAGTGATTTCTAGAAATATCCAATGTACTTAGATTTTTCAGTTTTCCAAGAGAGTCTGGAATTGATCCATTTAAACGATTGTCAGCGAGATTTAGATACATCAAGTTTGAAAATTTTCCAAAATAAGGTGGAATAGGACCATAAAATAAATTGGACTGAAGTGCGAGTACTTCCAAATTTTCAAGCTTACTTAACCATGTTGGCAAAACACCATTGAGTTTGTTGTCACTCAAATCAAGTTCCTCTAAATCATATCTCATGCATCTAGATTGTAAATGGCCAACAAGTACATCTCCTTGAATGTTGTTTCTTGACAAATCTAGTGATAGAAGATGGCACATATTCATCAAAATTGATGTTAGAGAACCCTCAACATGATTTATATGATTCAACGAAAGATTGAGGTACAGAACACCTTTTAGACTACCTAACCACGATGGAACAAAATCAATATTGTTTTGCGAGATGTCCAAGAGTGTCAAGGATGTCAAATTTTGAAGAGCATCTGGGAATGAGCCGTGAAGTGTGTTACTTCCTAGATACAAATATGCAAGTTTGGTACAATTACCCAACCAAAATGGAACTGAACTTAGGTTGTTGTTAGAAAGGTCAAGATATTCAATGGAACTCATGTTTCTAAAAGTATCCAGATCTGGGGCTTTAAGTCCATTGTCATTGAGATTAAGGACTTGAAGTCTAGAAAGGTTTGTGGAACTCACAAGTTGATTATGACTAGACACTTTCTTTATACTGCAATTCATCAAGTCCAATTTTAGCAAAGAAGGAAGCATGTTAAGTACCTGGAATAAATTTTGTGCCTTCTCAAGATACACATCACTCATGTAAAGTTCTTGGAGAGATGAAAGTTTTGAAACCCAATAAATGTCATCAGAGTATAAAAAAGAATTGAAGCTGAGATCAAGAAAGGATAACTTAGTGAGATTTCCAAGATTGTTGGGGATCCTCCCACTAAAATGGGCATCAGAGAGAGAGAGGAATTTCAAATGCTCCATGGAATGGATGAACATTGGTATGGGGCCATCATTGAAATTCTTCCCACTCAAGTCCAAATAAGTGAGATATTTGAACTGTTGGAGAGAAGGGTGAACATGTTGAGCTTCAAGCGTACTTTTGGAAAAGGAACAATTTTCTGGAAAATGTCCTTGACCCTGTGGGAAGCATGGATTCCTAAGGTCAAGAATGATAACATGTCCTGTAATGTTGTTGCAACCTATACCTTTCCAATGGCAACAATCATTTCCTTCCCAAGAGGAAAGCCTTTGCAATGGATCTTCAAAGCTTCCTTTGAGCTTGAGAAGAGCTTGCCTCTCTTCTTCAATGCATTCAAATGATGAATAGACATAGGAACATGACACTAAAACTGAAGTCAAAAGGAGAACAATAGCAAAAGCAAAGCTTGGGTATTTTCCCATGCTTAAAATCGCAAAACAAGTGTGGAATGGTAAGAATAAACTCAAGTGGTGGCACAACAATGACTCCAAGAACAATGATATAAATAGGCATAAGTGCACCATCTCTCATGCTTATACTCATGTACGCAATTTTCAAAGTTTGTAGCAATCATTTTGTTCGCTGTGGAAAATGTTTTCCACTTTTAATCAGAGTTACAATGCAGTGAAAATGCTTGCTAACTTGTTATCTGATAGCACCACATGACAATAGTCAAAACTTAAAAAAAAAAATAGTGACCAATATATTAATATTCAATAATAATTAGTTTTATTCTGTTGATATAATTTCTTGTATAATTTGTTTTATTACAAAAAGCAACTTTACTCGTTAATTGTATAAACCTGAAGTTCATGTTGTATATAAAATTAAAAGCGCTTGAGTACATCTAAAATATACATTTATAGACTTTTTCAAATATTAATAAAAGTTAATTTATTGAAAAAAGTGTAAAAACAATATACCCTATATTTATACCCAAAAAAAACATGAAAGACAGAACCATATAATAAGAGAAGCTTTGTGGTAAATTCATCTGTCAAAAATATAAGAATAAAGACACAATCCAATTCATGACAGTGACAATTTATTTTGCATCCTCATAATCAAGTCTTATTACATAATAATATAGCTGTCAAAATGGGCAATCTAACCCTTTCCAATACGAATTCTATGGCTCGACAACTTAAATAATTTTTTTATTATTTTTTTACTTTTTAACATGCTTTTTTTTTTGTTATTTTTAGCATTTATAATAACTATTTTAGTTTATTTTTGTAATAGCTTAATAAGGTATTCACTTTTTTTTTTCTAATTTTTTGTATTAGATATTTTTTCAGTTTTTTTAAAACTGTAACAGGCCACTAGTTTTTTTTTTTTTCAACAATCATTTTCTTATTTATATACACACAATAAATCTACAAAAATATAAATAAATTCAGAATTAAATAAAGTTTCAAATGAAAAAGGTTCATACACATAATATATATACACACATGCATGCAGGTTATGCAGGTTGTCCGAGTCTGCATGATTAGTCCAATTAAAATCCTAATGTGTACCAAACTTATCTGGATCGGGTTAAAATGACATTTTTTTAAGAAATCAAACTTGTTCATTTAACAAGTTTTTTTTACTCAGTCTATCGGCCTAGCTCATTTTGCTAGCTTTACATAATAAGTATGAAGTATAATTAGTCTTTAAATGTGTCACTTTATTTATAATTAAAATTATCATTAGGTATGATAATCTTACTGATGTAGTGCATGGACTCTTGTATTTAGTATCGCATAATGAGAGAGTTTAATTAATTTGATTCTTAAAATTATTATTTATAGGTAAATTTGATCCTAGAATTATCTCTATATACCGCTTAATCGTCAAATGTTCCAACTGCTTTACACTTCTGTCTATGGCTATTAATCAATAATAACAAAACTGTGATAAAATCATACAATCGTCCTTCCTACGTAATTGTGACATCATTTTTGGATAGCTGCACATGTCTATTAAATGACTAAAATATATAAAAATAAAAGAAATTAATTGATGAATAATTACTCAAATTAAATTTTTATTTAAATAATTAATATTTTTTAAGTAATTTCATATATTATATATTGTATACCATCAAACAAGTGGATTTACTGGCAAAAAATTATTCTAATTTAAGATGTGAAGAAAGAACTTTACCTTCTAAGATGGTTTTATCTAACTCAAATAAGATTATTTTCTGTAGAAAACCTATGAAATAGAAAAATAAATAAATTACATATCTACTCACCTTATTTAATAAATGAGGGTAAAAGTAAATTTTTTCCTATTTAATAAATGAGAAGAACTAATCAGTTTCTTCGCAAGTATGAATATTTTTATCATTCACAATATTAAGTGCACAGTTGAATGAGAAAAAAAATAGACATTTGAAAATTAGTCAATTACATCCAAAGACTTTATAACTGAAACAAAATCAATGAAATCATATTAATGGATCTTGTATATGCATATACATGTCCTTTTATATTAAGTGAGTGCTAATTATACGATTTGTGGCTCTAATATTTTCCACAAATTGAAGACCTGATATATGTTTTATAAGGCTCAAATTGAAAAGGAAGACAACGAAGAACTGATAATGCAGTGCCTTTGTGGATATAAGTAAAAGTGAAAGGCAATTACAATTTCATTAGTCAATATTAGGGTACTTTTTCACATACAGTGATTGTCGATATCAAGGTGTCTTGTATGTTCATAAAAGACGAATTTTGCTACAATGTAATTAATTTTATTTTGATGGATTGATTTGATTAAATCATTTTAATAAAAAAAATAGCATCCATGTATTTTTTTTTTACTATATTCTCAAGTTTTACTTATAAGTTCACGATTCTTACTTTTAAGTTATTGATTTTTTCTTGTATTTTTAAAATATTTAATAAATTTTAATAAATAATTTAAAATAATATATTATCATATTTTTATCATAAAAAAAGTATGTTAATAAAACATATTCTAAACATTTTTTGTTTTAATAAATTGCGTACCTAAGTGGTATACCTTTGCCTCATTTGTTAAATGAGTGTGAAAGTGAAAGTAAAACTTATCCCGGATAGAAGCACAACTTGCCTTCAAATTTGTCGCATGTAGAATTTTAATGACTGAATAATTTTATAATTAACTAAACTAGCATTTTAGTCCCTGAGAGAGTTTAAATCCAGCATTTTAGTTCCTGAGACATTTAAAATATCACGTTAGTCTGCAACTTCTTTCTCCGTCATGCATTTTAGTCTCTGACGTTAGACACCGTTAAGAAACCGTCATAGAATGATGAATTGTCACGTTATGTGCTACGTCAGAATCCTAGTTGGCAGCAACGACGTCGTTTTGGAAGCTAGCATGGCACAAATAATTGCGAAACGGTGTCGTTTATTGAAGTTCCTTTTGCCCAAATTAAATCACATGTTTCCTTATTGTTGTCGAAGAACCCTACCCTAAGTCCACGCAAAATCTCACCCAAATTCTTGTTCGTAGTTGTGTATGGGGTGAAATATTTAAAGATTGATGTTTGTTGCAGTGGAAGAAGAGTCAACAGATGGAGAATTCGGTAAAAAAAAATTTTCTTAATTCATTGAGTCATTTTTTGGTTTGGGGACGAAGAACCCTAACTGTTTAATGTTTTAGGGACGACGAACCCTAATTATTTTCTTTCTCCTTAATCAATTCTGACTTATTTTTATAACTGTTTCTTTGTAAATGTAGACAATTAAGTTTTACATTCCATTTTAAGCTTTTCACATGTCTTTCATTTTCAGATTTATGAGAATATGGCTCGTGAGATTATCAACCAAAGGTCTCTTCGTCACTCTTTCAGTTTTAGTGCCACTAATATTGTAGCCATATCTCACTTATTTTTCCCTTTGGTTGTTCAGGCTAGATATTTCTTTCAGCAGCTGATTTATGGTGTCCATTACTGTCATGCCATGATATAATCATGCTCAAGTTCTTAAAAAATTATTGGACTTCCTATAGTCAGAACTGTACAAAGTGAGAACTTATGCTTTTACTCTTCTTTTGTAGCAAATATGCTACACAGATTTGAAGCTAGAAAATACCCTCTTAGATGGAAGCCCTAAAGAAAATCTTTTCATGTGTGTGACATATACCAATACTTGCGTGCCACTATAACTATGTCTATCAAATTAAATGTTGCTTGATTCTTCATTGATTCCAAATACCTAACGTTTAAATTGTTGTTAGTTCTAACTTCTAAATGAATATTCCTTTCATTCCTACTTTTATGATAAACAGTTTCAACCAGAGCTCAAATAATGCATGTCACGTATTGGCATATGTTCCCTATGTGTTTCTGTTATATTATGGTAGTGTACCATGAATGATTTCCTAACTCAACAACCTTTAGAAACAGAAATTTGCCTTGCATACCTAGTTCCAACATAATGAATCTTCTATTAGATAAAGCGATTTCATGATTATGCTCTCTGGTTGATAGATGATTATGCACTTGAGCTTCCAATAGGTAGGTTATGATTAAAGTAAAATATGACAACTTGTCCAATCAAAATAACTATTCCAAATAAAACATGTCTAAATGACACAAGTCTTACATAATACAAATTTGTTACATAAAAAATAATGAAAACAAGTAACATAATCACAACAACTCATTCTGCAATCCTAATTTCAGGTATTGGCAAGAATTGTACAGCTTTTACAGACTCATCTCCCTTTTCATTTGGTGAAGATGGTGGTGGACTTTACTGAGGTGATGTGAGAACATTTGCAGCAGATGACCTTGTTGGTACTGACATACATGGGCTGCCAACTTCAACTTATTAGTACTAATTGTTGTCATGATGTTGCATCTGACTTCTTCCAGCATTGTTAATATTGGTTTACACCTTGCATTTACAATATTTGAGTTGAAAATCTTGCAGTTATTGTCATAGATGTTATCCACCTTTGGCCATTCACTAAAGTATGCCTTAGTCCATGTTGATCTTGCACATTCTCATACAAGGTGCTTCAAGACTTTATCCTTTCATTGCTTCCAGAAATTTTGCCATGCCACACACAAAACCTATAGTGTGCACCTAGCATCACTTCTTGCAAAGTTGGAATCAAACCCTGCAATAAAATATGAAGTTCATTTTAGTCCTTAATAGAATAAAAATCATGCAATCTAGTCCCTAACTGATTTATTATTCATGCAATTAAGTCTCTGTCAATTCTAAGTAATGAATAACTTCATTCTACGTAGATGTTTACCCTCCTAGAAAGAACCTCTGGTGCTATATAAGCTGGAGTTCCAACAATTGATTTGGGTTGTGAATGAAGTAAAGACGACTAAACCACAAATAGCAAAGCTTCATAAATATAAAGGCTAAAGAACATATTATTAGAACATAGAAACTAGATGTTATTCAATCCAATACCTTCGAATAGTCAAAGTCACAAATTTTCAAGCGAGGTGCAGGGCTTCCATCTAAGAGGGTATTTTCTAGCTTCAAATCTCTGTGACATATTTGCTGCAAAAGAATAATAAAAGCATAAGTTCTCACTTCGTATAGTTCTGACTACAGGAAGTCCAATAATTTTTCAAGAACTTGAGCATGATTATATCATGGCATGATAGTAATGGACACCAGAAATCAGCTGCTGAAAGAAATATCTAGCCTGAACAATCAAAGGGAAAAATAAGTGAGATATGGCTACAATATTAATGGCACTAAAATTGAAAGAGTGAGATAAACCAGAAAATTCAAAGATCAACCTCATCTTCACTGAACCTTCCAGCATTGCATATCCTCTCAAATAACTCTCCTCCAACTGCATACTCCATTACTATTGCTAAATGAGTAGGGTCAAAACCACTTGCAAAATCAAAGTCCCATTGAAATGTGATCAAATAATTAGTTATATAGAGTATTTAATACAAAGTGATCCAACAGGTAAACAAATAAAGTCCTTGCCTCCTTGAAACGAATTATATTGGGGTGACGAAGAGACCTTTGGTTGATAATCTCGCGAGCCACATTCTTATTAATCTGAAAATGGAAGACACGGGAAAAGCTTGAAATCGAATGTAAAACTTAATTGTCTACATTCAGAGAGAAACAATTATAAAAAAAGTCAGCATTGATTAAGGAGAAAGAAAACAAGTAGGGTTCGTTGTCCCTAAAACATTGAACAGTTAGGGTTCTTCGTCCCAAAACTAAAAAATGATTCAATGAATTAAGAAAATTTTTTTTACTGAATTCTCCATCTGTTGACTCTTCTTCCACTGCAACAAACATCAATCTTTAAATATTTCACCCCATACACAACTACGAACAAGAATTTGGGCGAGATTTTGCGTGGACTTAGGGTAGGATTCTTCGACAACAATAAGGAAATATGTGATTCAATTTGGGCAAAAGGGGCTTCAATGAACGACACTGTTTTGCAATTATTTGTGTCACGCCAACTTCCAAAACGACGTCGTTGCTGCCAACTAGGATTCTGACGTAGCACATAACGTGACAATTCATCCTTCTGTGACAGTTTCTTAACGGGGTCTAACGTCAGAGACTAAAATGCATAACGGAGAAAGAAATTACGGACTAACATGATATTTTAAATGTCTCAGGAACTAAAGTGTTAGACTCAAACTCTCTCATGGACTAAAATGCTACTTTAGTCTTTTATAATTCCTAATGAAGTTGACATGGTTGAACGAGAAAAGAAAACTAAAACATTGACATCTTAATAATTTTATATTAAGATGACTAAGACTAAAAAAATATTTAATTTTATTTTTTATAAAAAAATTGAAGAGAGTACTAATTAAGAAAAATTAAGATGTAAATTCATTTTGCTTTATTCTTCTAATTTCAAATATTTATATAATGATTATTCATGTTGATAGAAGACAAATGAAAAAGATAACATAAAAAAATAACAAAAGAGATAAATAAGAAACAAAAGATATAACAATTGTAACAGATTTTGTGCTTATAAGTGTAGCCGTTGTAACACTCGTGTGCTGAATGTAGTATCCTAAACATAATCTTTTAGATATATAGGTTTTCTGATGTTCCTTTAGAGGCTAGATGTTTGGGTTGCCACATTGACTTGGTCAAAGTTCCTATCAAGTTAGGACTCGTTAGTAATTTGACATGCACGGGTCGTGACGATGCAAGTATCAGAGCTAGTCAATAGAGGCATAGGTCTTTTGAATTGACACTTATAATTCCTTTAATATTTTAAATATTAAAAAATATTTATATGTTTTTAAAATAAATTAATAATTTCATTATTTATAAAGATAAAATAACCGTTATAATTATTTTACGTACGAGAGTAAAAATACTCTCTTAATTTATAATATATCGTAAAATTTACCTTATTAATTAATAAATGGTTGATTAAATTAAATTTTTTGATTGATTGATTCAGTTAAATCATTTTGATAAAAAATATCAGTGATATATACTTTATTATATTTTCAAGTATTAATTAAAATTTATTAAAAAAATTTAAAAAAATTGTGTTACAAGTAAGTTCACGATTCTTACTGCTAAGTTATCAATTTTTTTTATATTTTAAAATTTGTTAATAAATAATTTAAAATATTTTAAAAATAATATATAATTGTATTTTATGATGATGAAAGTATGTTAACATAATCATATTCTAAACATTTTCCATTTTAATGTAGTACCTAAGAGGTATACCTTTGTCTCACGTTGAATTTTCGTAGCTATGAATAATTTGATAATTCCTAATGAAAATGAGAACAGAAAAGACATTAGACATTTGAAGTCGGTCAAGTATATGCATAGACTTTAAACAAAAATAAAACAAATTAGTTTAACTTTATTTGATATATGTTCAAAACATCTTTGAAACAATTATTTTTTCAAAAGAAAGTAAGGTTTAAAATGTGACCAGCAAATTTATCTTGTATTTCATGGAAATTTCCTAAATATATAAAATTTATAAATAAAGATTGAAAACGATATTACATATTTTTGTTATTGATAATGAGTATGACGCTTCGTTAAATAAGAATAAATAAAACTTTCAATTAAAAAAAAACATGGTAATAAAATATTTAACTCAATACAGGTCATTATTATTAATATAATGTTTCAGAGTTTTTAAATTAAATATACAGTATTAATTATTAATATTATAAAAAATTTAAAATAAGTTATAATTAAAACTTAATTTAAGGTATAGTAGTTTCTGAAAAGAATAAAATATTATAAATAAAAATGAAATGAAATGTTCGATGATAGATATTATTTTGCATAGTAATAATGAGAATAATTCATAAAAACACTCACCTTAAATAATGAAGAGTTAAATTTATCATACATAAATGAATTAAAAGAAATTAAATAATTATTGAGACTAAAATTCAATAAAACTAATTAATGAAATCAATATTTCACATCAATTAAAATATCGAGATTGAAAGTGTTTTTAAAGTTTTTAGTTAGATGTGATAATGGTTAAAAATACTTTGATCAAAATTGATATATTACGAGAATTATTGAGTAAGTAAATCATAGAAGTTATTTTAGCTTAATTTATAGTCTACAATTTGAGTCTTAATGGATGGTTAAAGCCACTTTAATTGATATTTTGCGAAAACTATTTAGTAGTAAATTAATTGATAGAAGTTATTTCAGCTTAGTATATAGTATTGAAGTGAATTTGAGTCTTAAAGATTGCAGCTGTTGATAAGGCTGTAATTAAGCCCTATTTTATAGCACATATATATTAATTATGCAGTTTGGTATAAAAATACCGCAAGTAGACTTTAGGTGCGTTTTGGGCCTAAATTGATGAAAGATTAGAGCTTCGCAGCAGTCAGCATGCCCAGACCCTTTCTGCGGCTTTGCACGGCCGTGCTTATTTGCGGGAAGTCTAATTATGAAGAATTTTTAGGGTTTTCAAACCCTATTAAAAGGGAGACCTCAGACATCGTAGAAGACTGTTTTACATCTTGCCTTTTGCTCTTTAATACATCCTTTCACCTCGGGGATCTTTGGCATGTTCTTGGCGAGACTTAGAGTTTCGAGCGATTGTACTTAAAAACTAAGAACTCATCTCATTTTAGTTTGCTTTTCTTTGTAGCTTTGTTTATGATTGTTTTAGTTCTTTTCTTTAGCATGAGTAACTAAGTCCATAGCTAGGGTTATGGGAACTATCGTTTATGAATTTATGGGATTTTGATGTTTGAATCTAAATTTGATTTTTGTTTTGTGATTGAATTTTATCCTATTGTACTTCTCTCTTAATCCTAATTAATTATATCGTCAGGCGACTGTACCTCAGTTAATTAATAGATCTATAGAGTAAAACGAGACAAAGGATTAGGTGGACCAAACCAATCTTTCTCGTCTAATTGTTATTAAATTAACAAGTTTATATGTTCTTTAAGCTTTCTTAAATTGATGTCTTGCATGACCATTAGGGATATTAATTTAGAGAAAAGGATATTAATATTGCATGTTTATTGAGTATTAATAGTATTCGTATGAATGATTGGTAATTACAAAGAAATCAAATTTAGAGTTAAACAGAAAAACAACATAAAGGATTGAATGAGAAAACTCATATGCCCTAGGTTCCTCTCCGATAAGTTTAACCAAGACGTGCATTGTATTCCTTACTCTTAGTTTTATAGTTGATTTTATAAATTCTTTTTTTAATTAATTTCATTTCTTTGAAGCTTAAACAATTGAATTAGGAAATTTTTAGTAATTAGAAATTAATCCTTTTGTAGGACGATATTCTGAGAACTTAATTTAAGAACCCTTTATTATTTCTCAATGGGACACTTACCCTCCGAACAACTGTGATGAACACTTGGAGAAAGAATTTTGTTTCCTACAGTGATCATATTCGGCTCAAAACAAAACAAAAAATAATATATCAAGAGAATTACATTTTTATTATTATAAAATAAACATGAGGGTAGAAAGTAAAACTTCTCTTGTTTAATAAATGAAAAGAACTAATCAGTTTCTTGTTGAATTTTGGCACGTGTGAATATTTTTATCATTCATGATGAAGTGAAAGTTTAGTGAAAAAAGGAAATTAAAATATTAGACATTTGAAATTAGTCAATTACATGCATAGACTTTTAACTGATACAAAATAAATAATATTATCATGTTTCTTGTTTAAAATTTGTATCCCCTTCATTTGTGGATATAAGTAAAAGTGAAAGGCAATTGCAATTTCATTAGTCAATTTAATAATATATTATTGTTAATAATTTTTAATTATTTATTAAAAATTTTAAAAATTCCAAGAAAAAAATCAATAACTTAAAAATAAGAATCGTGAACTTATATGTAATATTCACAATATTTTTAATTTTTAATAAATTTTAATTAATGCTTGAGAGTATAATAAAAAAATGTATCGCATATATTTTTTATTAGAATAATTTCACCGAATCAATCAAGCAAAATAAAATTTAAAATTTAATTTAATCAACCATTTATTAATTAACATTTTAGATTTTATAATATAATGAATATGTTCTAATATTTATGTTAAAAATATGTAAAAACGATAATTGTACTATTTTATTACAATGTCGTTATTCTTAATCAGTAGTCATAGATGAAAGTATAAAGTAATTAACACATTTCACGACATGAACTTCACATGTGATTCACATCATACAATGATAGAACAGAACTCTCCTTACTTTGTAATAAAGATCTAAACAAAGATTGATTGCATGCATTGTATCCGTATTGCAGGAGCTAACCGGCGACTATTTACATGGTTGTTTGCCAAGGGGCTCATGACCACATATGTTGTGTCTATATTGTGGGAGTTAATCGGCAATTATTTACATGATTGAGTAAGACCTCGAGAACTGTTGAAGGCATCGAATCACTGTGATCACAATGCACTTAAAGTGTAAATTTGGGAAAAGAAGTGTTGAAGAGATTGTGTAAATGTATATGATGAATGAGATATGTAATGTGTGGTAATGTGATATAAAATGTGATCTAATGGTATAATCTTGATGTTTTTATGAAAGTGTTTTGATATCTTTGTATTGTGATGTAAAATGAGATAGATGCTCACCCTTACAACATCTTGCAGGTAGTAAAGATGACAACTCATCCCGTGCGGATTGATGTAGTAGATGTCTTTGCTAGTAGTAGACTAAGCTATGTTTTTAGTGACTATAGTACATTTATATTTTAGGGTACATTTTGAGGAAAATTAGGAGTATACATTAGAAGTAGTCTATAATTATGCAGTTCCTTTTGATTTCCTAACCAGTAGTCAAATTCATCAAACTCTTAGTTTTAATCTATAATAGGGAATAGAAAGGCCATCTAGGATCATGAATAATGTATTTACTTGTCATGATCACGATTTGCTAGGAAGACCTAATAGCTACACAAAGATTCCCTAGTATAGAATTAGTGGCGGACTCTGGTGACGCCTATCTAGGAGAGATGATGAAATTAAGGCTGAAATGATATAGATGAATAGTTTCATGTCCTGAATATGTGAGACTAAGTATGAATTGTTGTAAAGTTTGATATATTTTGGACAATGATATGTAAATATTAATTTTTAATATATTTTATGAAATTATCTTCTTAAATTTGTTTTGTATACGAATTAATTATCGCGAAAGGTCCTATTTTCTCAAATTTGATTAATGATTATACAGAAAAGTTGATGATTCTTTTAACATTTTTAAGAAAATGAATATATTTAGAATGGAGAATTTAAGGTGTTACAAATTGGGATCAGAGCAGTTTATCCAGAACAAACTAGGGTATGGAACTAGTTCCTTGAGCGCTAAGCAAAAGGGACAAACATGGGAAAATGACAAGACCACAATTAGATGTTGAACCCAATGGTACTGAGGACTATGCCAAAAATGAAATCTAAAAGCGGTTTCGCCTAGACTTACAAAGCAGTTATTAGTGCTCTAAAATCGTGCGTTATTCAATGTCTTGTATTTAAGACAACAGTTAAATAACCGCACTCAGATGTTAAACTTAAAGAGCGGTTCTGCACCTAACTGCTCTCAAAAGTAGCCTTTAGAGAGCAGTTACCCACTTAACCGCTCTCATAACTTAACACTTTGCCGAGTGGTTCAATGTGGAACCCCTTTCTAAACATACTATAAGAGAACAGTTCCACGTGGAACTGCTCTCTAAAGGTTTAGCATAGAGAGCGGTTCCTACTTAACCTCTCTCTAATGTCATACTTATGAGAGTGGTTCCTAGAAAACTGATCTAAAAAGTCCACTTCTGAGAGCGGTTCACAAATAATAAATATTTTGAAAGGTTTATAAACACTTTCTTAAGTCTGAAACTTCCAAACAAAAAACAAATTGCATAAACCTTCCACTTTCCTTCTATTCTTTCAGAAAATCAACTTCCAAACAAAGTTTAAATAATGAAATGTCTACTTTCATTTTTCAAAGATTTTCATTAGGCTTTTTTAAACCCTAAGTATCTTCTTCGATTTCTCTTTTCATAGAACAATTAAAAGCATGTTTGTATTTAACACTTTTAGATGGGCATTACCACTTCGTCTTCTTGTAATATGATATTTATAAATTTTGTATAATTATAAATACTTTTGTATGTTAATTTCAAACATTTATAATGTTTTTGCATAAATATTTCTATCACTTTTAAGTTTAAAAATGAAACTTTATTTCACTTAAGCAATTACAGGTTTATGATTGAATCTTCATTTTATTTTATTATTAATAAAATTGAAAATATGATCAAAATTTTAGAAAGAAATTTTGAAATTATTGAAGTTCATAAATAGAATTTAGGCATCTTAGAAAATAGTTTTGAGCTTAGACATACTTGGAGTGTCAGGCCTGTAATTTATTATTGAAAAATTTATAATATTTTGTACTTATTGAATGTTAATTGAAGGATTATTTGGTATTGGAATAGATTTAGATGAAGTTTGTAAAAAAAAAAAAAAAGTGAAGAGTAAGGCGGTGTGAATAGTAATTCTAGCTTGATTAATAACTCTGACATGAACAGTAAAATAGTGTGAACAGTACCAAATTTTTTTTTTTGAAATTTTGCCTATAAATAGGGGTCCTTGCATGAAATTTTTACTTCTTCATGTTTGTGAAAGGTTCTAGAGAGACCTAAGGCCATATATCACCATTTTCTCTCAGACTTAACTTTCTTAAACTTAGATTTCTCTGCAGATTTGAGATTCTACGTCTATTCTGAAGGATTTGAAGTAAATTTCTATAAGTTTGAAGTAGTTGATATCTTAGGGAAACTTGGTTGTAAAGCTAAATTTTTTATGGATCTTGCTTTAAAACAAGTAATATTCGGTAGATCTAGTATGAATCGTTGTTCTAAGGTAAAGGGAGCTTACTATATCTATTAAAGGATTTATGGAACAATTTGATATACTATTACAAGATGCTTTGAAATGATTTTATTAGATCTCTTAGATAAAAGCTATTTTCTAAGTTGTAACTACTGTTAACTAATTTAAAATGCTGAGATTTGGGTGAATATTATAAATTGTTTAGTTGAGCTATTAAGAATATGATTTTGTATGTGTTGCATCATACTGAAATATATGTCTTGCATCATTATAAAGCTGAGTTACACGTTAAGGTTGGTAGACGTGTAACGTAGAGCATGCTAAGTTGTGCTATACTGTGCTATCTAGATCCTGATACTGGAATGGATCGCTCCTGGACTGGCTTGGTTCCTTTTGGATTACTTAAGTTGTGAAACTAGTTGGAAACCGTTTCATGTTGTGCATTAGATGGGCTGGGAATGCATGGGGTTGTTGCTGTGAGTAATATTTTGCTCTATAAATATGATTTTATTTTATTCTTTGTAAGTTCACCCTTGCATTTTTGTTATGCTGTTGTTTGTGTGTGTATTACGATGATCATATGGTGGTACGTGAGCAGATGTAACAGGTGTTGCATCTACTTCACAGGCTGAGGGGCCAGTAGAGAAGTGTTAGATGGCTGGAATCAAGTGATTTTGCGTTAAAGTCATTTCCTTTATATTTTGAGATTTTATATAGAAGGAGTTATGTAGTAAAACTTTTGTGTATTTTGAGTATTATGAACTAAATGTAATATTATGTTGTTCTGTTGGATATTTACTTTAAGGAACTTTGTTTATTTTGAATGAAATGTGAATTTTATACTTATATTCTCTATTATTTATCCATGTCAAATAAGTAAGTAGTGTAGAAATAATGTTCTCGATTCCTTATAAAAAGGGGTTATGATATTTTAGTAGTATCAAAGCATGGTCTAGGTAAACCTACGGGGTGAGGTTGTTAAGCGTCAGTTGTGCATATTAGGCATATGAGTCTTAGGTGTGAATCATATATCATAATTTCTAATCATTAGGTTGTGAGAGCTTGATCACATCGGTTCTCAGACACGACAGATGTGGGAAATTTTGGTGTATAATACTTAGGTGAGCTATAGGGGAGTCATGCTGAATGTGTTAAATGTTAGTAATTTAAGCTAGTTATACTCCGTATATTAAGATGGCTAGACCGAGAAGGTCTACTGCAAACACTCCTCCTCTTGCTAATATGAACCAAATGCCTCACGCCATAGAGGGTATGACAGCCACAGTGAGGCAAAGTTTAAAAGTGATACAGTAGTAACAAGCTGCAAATCAATTCGTTGCTGTAGCATAGGCAGCAGCAGCCACTGCCTCAACTGTACCTCCTTATGAATATTAGGGATTGTTTGAGTTCTGGAAAAAAGATCATCCTCAGTTTACTGTAGTTGATGGGCTGGATGCAGCTGAGTAGTGGATTAGAGATATTTGCGTGGTCGGTGAGCAATCTAGGATGTGAATTGGTGTATTAACACCTACTTTAATTTCAATCAAGACTTTGACAATTTGTGTTAGGTGTCCCATAGTAGTTGAGGGACGAATATATAAGGTAAATCTTATTTGTATTCCAATGTCAGGACTGGGTGCAATTCTAGGGATGGATTCGCTGACTGTCAATCATGTACTGATTGATTGTGGGTAGAGGTGTCTGATTTTTCCTAAGCAGTAGGGCTGTGTTAAACTGACTTCTACCCATCAAGTAGAAACATATTTGAGTGAAAGAGTCTCTTGTTATGTTCTTTTGGCCATTATGAATGCAGAGAATGAGTAGAATTTGCAGTCAATACCCGTAGTATGGGAATTTCTTGAGATCTTCCCAGAGGATATTCCTGAAATACTTCCACGTAGAGAGGTGGAGTTTGCTATAGACTTGATTCCTGGAGCTGAGCTAGTGTCTATAGCACCTTATAGAAAGGCGCCAAAGGAGTTAATAGAAGATCAGATTGAGGATCTAATGCAGAAGTAGATGATTAGGCTGAGTGTATCACTTTGGGGAGCACCAGTTCTCTTGGTGAAAAAGAAGGACTGGATTTCTTCTAGGTTATGTGTTGATTTTTGTAAGCTGAATAAGTTAGCAATCAAGAATAAGTATATGTTACCACCGATTGATGATTTGATGGACCAGTTAAGAGTAGGGGTGTCCACAGGTTGGTTTGGTTCGGGTTTAGGATAAAAAATAATCTGAACCGATCAAAATTGATTGGTTTGGTTTGGTTCAGATTTGTGAAAAAAAATTGAAAATTCGAACCAAACATGAACGGGTTGGTTTGGTTTGGATCATCGGGTTGTCCGATTAAATAAACTAAAATAAAATATGTATAAAAAAAATAGAAAAATGTCAATATTTTTTATTCGAATAATTCTTTACACATAATTTTAACACAATTACACAACATTCCAATACAAATATATAAATTCAAAACAAGTCTCAATCAAAACAAAAAAATCAAATTCAAAATAAGTGTAAGGGATCTCAAAAGCCAAAATAATTCAAACACTACAATAACATAGATACTTATTCTTCATTTCTTTGTCTTCATTTTTACTCTTTACCACCCTACAATAACATAAATACTTAGTTAGCAAATAGTAGCTAATTAAAGAAATATTGGAATTCATCAAGTAATTATATTTCTAAATATAACCTTGAACTCAAGAAGTGGATATATTGGGTTAAACTTGAACATCTATAAATGCTTCAGGCTCAGCCATCTCTAAAGCCAAAATAATTCAAACACAAACATAAAAAAGGGAAAAAAATAGTTCAAAATGAAATAAATATAGAACTTTGAAGATATAGATTAAAAAATTAACAAGTTCAATACCTTTTCCAAGGATCGTAAGTTGATCCATTTCAGCCCGTAAATCAACCTTCTTGCTAGCTTTTATCCAATTTTGGGTACAAATTAAAGCTTCAACAATTGTGGGACTTAAACAACTATGAAATGGGTCAAGAACTCGACCTCCTATGCTAAATGTTGACTCAGAGGATACAGTGGACGCTGGAATAGCCAATATATCTCTAGCCATATGAGAAAGAACATAATATTTCATTGAGGACTTTGATTTCCACCATTGCAAAATATCAAATCCAGGAGCATTGTCTTCAACATCATCCTCCAAGTACCTTTCTATCTCATTCCTTTTCACTTGACCTTGCTTTTTTTTTCACATTCATTTTCATCCTCCCATGCATCATCATCATCATTACTATCATTGCTAATATCAAGATTAGATTAAGAGGCAACACTACTAGATTCATCAATAGGATACTGTGCCATATAAAGTTCAACCAATTTATTGATGAGGTCCTTCAACTTTTTCATCAATTCATTGCATTTTTCTGCACCATAATCCGCTTAAAACAAAACTCAAGGTACTCAAGCTTATAGCAAGGATCAAGGAAAATAGCCACAAATAAGAGATAATTTATAGTGCCACTCTCCCAATATTTGCTAAACTTAACTTGCATATTTTTTGTCATCCTTTGTAATACAATATCATTACTTTGCCTCCACTTATTCAGTGTTTTTTTAATATCTTTCAACTTATGGAAGAAAGCATTAGATGTAACATGCAATGATCCAGAAAAGGAAAAAGTTGCATCAAAGAAAATTTTTAGAAACTTCACAAACATGCGTGCACGAATCCAATCATCGCTATTAGGATACCCCCCTTTCACTCTCAAGATTTATTAAATAGGTAGGATCATCATACTCAAGATGACTAAATGCTTTCTCATATTTTTCAACAACTTCTAACATTAAATAAGTGGAGTTCCACCTAGTGGGACAATCAACAATTAACAATGCTTGACTAGGCATATTTGCCTCTTGAGCACACCTTTTAAAAGTGGCCAATCTAAGCGGAGATCCCTTAACAAACTTACATGCAGCTCTAATTCTAGCAATTGAAATATCAATTTCCTTCAAACCATCACCAACAATTAAGTTCAAAATATGGGCACAACATCTCATATGCATGTGCTCTCCATTTAATAAAGTTCTACCATTCCAATCACTTATGGCCCTAATTAAATATGAAATAGTCAAGTTGTTAGCAATTGCATTATCAACAGTTATACAGCAAATCTTTGAAATCCCCTAATCTTTCAAGCATTTCTCTAGGTATTTACTTATGGTGTCACCTTTGTGGTCAGTAATCAACCCAAAGCTCAATATCCTTTTGTTCAATTCCCACCCAGCATTAATATAATGAGCAATCACACAAATATAATTCATGTTTTGAATTGAAGTCCAACAATCAGTCGTAAGTGAAACCATTTGATTATTCTTAGACAATATAACTTTTAACTTCTCCTTTTCTGATTCAAATAGTAGCATGCACTCTCTAGCAATAGTTTGTCGAGAAGGAATTTTGAATCTCAGTTAAGCCTCAAGCATAAATTCTCTAAATCTGAGACCCTCAACAAATATAAAAGGTTGCTTATCCATAATTATCATCCTAACAAGTGCTGCATGGGTTCGATCTTGATTAAAATCAACAAGTTTAAAACTAACAGTAGAGGCATCCTCACTCTCCTTTCCAAGTGCAAGTGTTTTTTTGTCTATTATCAAGTATCCTATTTGGGTTTTTCAGACAAGACAAAACATGCTTATTCAAGTTTATAGTTCCATGGGTAGAACTATTAGATGCATATAACTTTTGGCAATAGTTACAAATGGCCTTATCATTTTGTCTAGTGAAATGTTCCCAAGCATTGGATGACGGTCTACTAGGTTTTCTTTTCAATATCTTGAGTCATTGTGTTTGCGTAGGAGCCTCTTTTTGTGTAGGAGTCTCTAGTCCTTGTGATGAAGCTTCTTGCAGCAATGGAGTCTCTAGACCACCTTGCTGTAGTTCCATGCCACTAGAATTAGTTGGGGCACTCTTAGTAGTTTCACTATTATTTGCCATTTGTGGGCTGCAAAACCATAAGCATAAACAGATTTCAGAGCAATGTAAAAATTGAAAATAGAAAAAGCAGAGAAAAAATTGCACATACACTCACTTTGATTTAGATTTGAGATGCGAAAGTGAGAGAAATGCAAGTTAAGCTGTAGTAGCACAACAAAACTAGTTGATGGCAGTTGTCCTCACGATGTGGATCCGATGGAGAAAGAAGGGATGAACCACACTATTACGGGAAACAAATGTCTTGTAGGTTAGTAAGATACAAAGAGAATAAGAAATTTAGGGATTTTGTGAATTGGAAAGAGGAAAAAAGGATGAATGAGTTTGTGAGAGAACTGAAAATGGGGTTTGAGTATTTGACAGAGGAATGTGGAGATTGGAGAAGTCAAAAATGGAGTTTGAGTGTTTGATGGAGGAATGTGGAGATGGGAGAAGCCAAGTTGTCGATTTGGAAAGGACAATATTTAATATTATATTAAAAAAGGGATCATGATTACTGTGTCCACTGTGCAAGTTTTCCACTTTTCCCAAAAGAAAACAAATATATATTATATAATGTATTGTAGGTGGGGACGTGGGGTAGAGTAGAACACAGACGAAGGGGCAAATATATATAATGTAAAAGGAAGATGCGTGCCCATGTGTGTGTTTGGGTTAATCGGGTATATAATCAAGTTATCGAGTTGGCACAGTAATACCTGTTATCCGAACCAAACCACGTCGGGTTTGATCGGTTTGGATTATTTTTGGGTTTGGATCGGTTTGGATTATCGGGTTTATTGGTTTACCCAATCCAATGGACATCCCTAGTTAAGAGGCGCTAAAGTATTCTCTAGGATTGATTTGAAGTCTGGGTACCACCAAATTCGAGTAAAGGATGAAGATATCCCAAAGACAACATTCAAGCACTAGGTATGGTCATTATGAGTATATAGTGATCCCTTTTAGGGTCACTAATGCTCTGACAGTGTTTATGAACTACATGAACTGAATCTTTAAACCTTTTCTGGATAGGTTTGTGGTAGTCTTCATTGATGATATTCTGATTTATTCTAGTTCGCTAGAGGAAAATGTAAAGCATTTGAGGACTGTATTAGGTATTTTGAAGGAACAACAACTGTATGCTAAATTGTCTAAGTGTGAGTTTTGACTAAAGGAAGTAAAGTTCCTTGGCTATGTTGTTTCAACTAAAGGAATTGCAGTTGATCCTTCCAATGGGAAAGGCGGAAGACAGCCATAGAAATTCATAGTTTTGTGGGCCTAACATGTTACTATCGGAGATTTATAGAGGATTTGCAAAGATAACTGACCATTGACATGGTTAACTCACCATGACCAACCTTTTGTATGGACTGAGGAATGTGAGTAAAGTTTTAATGAGTTAAAGCAGAAATTAACCTCCTCGAAGGTGTTAATTCTCTCTAATACAAGCCGATCATTTGAGGTGTACTGTGATGCTTCACATTAGGGATTAGGGTGTGTGTTAATGCAAGATAAGAGGTTGGTAGCTTATGCGTCTCGCTAGTTGTGAACTCATGAGCGAAATTACCCGACCCATGACCTTAAGTTAGCTACTATAATCTTTGCTCTAAAGGTGTAGTGACACTATCTTTATGGAGCTTGGTTTGATGTGTATAGTGATCACAAGAGTTTGAAGTATTTGTTCGATCAGTGAGAGTTAAATATGATGCAAAGGTATTCGATGGAATTCCTTAAAGATTATAATTTTCAACTCCAATACCATCAAGGAAAAGCTAATATGGTGGCTGATGCATTAAGCAGGAATGTGGTTCATGCATTCTCCTTAAGAGTTAGTGAAACTCTTTTGGTAGAACAATTTCAAGACCTGAACTTACATGTGAACTTATCACCTGAAAAGATTAGTTGTGGCCGGATTATGGTGACTAATAATTTCTTGTAGGAAATTAAAGACTAACAACTGTGGAATCCTATGTTATGTTGGACTATATTTCTCTTGGGGACAAACAAGACAGAGGGTTTTAGTGGAGGTGCTGATGATATTCTTAGATGCCAAGGTTGAGTTTGTGTCCTTAGAGATGTTGAATTAAAGAGAGCAATTCCAAAAGAAGGACATAAAGGTAGTCTCAACATTCATCCTAGTGTTACCAAGATGCATCAAGATTTAAAGTAGATATTTTGTTGGCTAGGCATAAAGCGAGAGATAGCTGAGTTTGTTAAAGCTTGTTTAACTTGACAAAAGGCAAAGGCGGAGCACCAGAGTCCGCCAAGAGAGTTGCAGACAATAGAAATTATGGAATGGAAGTGGGACCATGTGACTATGGATTTTGTGTCCCATCTACCTAGAATAATTAAGAATTATGATACTGTATGGGTCATAGTTGATAGGCTAACCAAGAGTGTGCATTTCTTGCCGATCAACATGACCTATAGCTTGGAGAAATTAGCAAAATTGTATATCAGAGATATTGTCAGGTTACATAGAGTACTTTCTAGTATTATCTCTGATAGAGATCCTTGATTCACATCTCAGTTTTGGCAGAGTTTCCAGGAAGCTATGTATAGGCACACAGTTGAGATTGAGTTCTGCATATCATCTGCAGACAGATGGTCAATTTGAGCACACTATTCTTGCCTTAGAAGACTTGTTGCGGACTTGTATTGAAGAGCAGAGGGGTAATTGGGAGGATATGCTTCCTTTGGTAGAATTCACTTATAATAATAGCTACCATTCAAGTATAGACATGGCACCATTTGAGGCTCTGTATAACAGAAGGTGTAGAACGCTTATCTGTTGGTTCAAAGATGGAGTACATTTAGTGGTTAGGCCTGAAATGCTGCAGGAAACTAAGGAGAAAGTTGAACTTGTCAGAGAAAAGCTGAGAGCTACTCAGAGTCATTAGAAGTCGTATACTGACCAACGTAGGAGGCCCATGGAGTTTGAAGTTGGAGATCATGTATTCTTGAGAGTGTCACATACTACAGGTGCGGGATGAGCATTGAAGGCAAAGAAGCTGATTCCTAAGTTCATTGGGCCATATCAGATATTACCTCACAGAGGACCAATAGCTTATGAGCTAGCTTTACCACCTTAGTTGGTAGGGTTACATAAAATTTTTCATGTATCACAACTGAGAAAGTATATTCCTCATGCTCGGATTGAGGACACTAGGGTTAAGGAGTTTAGAGTCAAGTCTATTCGTTTTGGAAGGTTGTTTGGAATCTAGTTGGTAGAGATGCTACTTGGGAATTAGAGGAGAAAATGAAGGAGTTATACCCTTATCTTTTCTTTGAAGGATGAAATTTTTTAGGCAAAAATTTATATTTAGAGGGAGAATTGTCAAGCCTATAATTTATTATTAAGAAATCTAAAATGTTTTGTACTTCTTGAATGTTAATTGAAGGATTATTTGGTATTGGAATAGATAGATGGAGTTTGTAAAAATAAAATTAAAAAAAAAAGTGAACAGCAAGGCGGTGTGAACAGTAAGGCTATGTGAATAGTAATTCTGGCATGAATAGTAACTTCGACATAAACAGTAATGCGGTGTGAACAATGCTCCTGTTTGAAGAGTACCAAATTTTTTTTTTCAAAATTTTGCCTATAAATAGGGGTCCTTGCACGAAATCTTCACTTCTTCACACTTCTCAAAGGTTCTAGAGAGACCCAAGGCCATATATCACAATTTTCTCTCATACTAAACCTTCATAAACTTAGATTTCTCACCAGATCTAAGATTCTACGTCTATTCTGAAGGATTTAAAGTAATTTTCTATAAATTTGAAGTTAGATTTACCATTTGTTTCTCTTCTTATTTTATTTCTTATAGATAGTTGATGTCTTAGGGAAACTTCGTTGTAAAGCTAAATCTTCGGTGGATCTTACTTTAGAACAAGTAATATTCAGTAGATCTGGTGTGAATCGTTGTTCTAAGGTAAAGGGAGCTTACTATAACTATTAAACGATTTATAGAACAATTTGATATGCTATTACAAGATGTTTTGAGATGATTTTGTTAGATCTCTTGGATAAAAGCTATTTTCTAAGCTGTAACTGCTGTTAGCTGGTTTAAAATGCTGATATTTGGCTGAAATATTATGAATTGTTTAGTTGAGTTGTTGAGAATATGGTTTTGTATATGTTGCATCATACTGAGATATATGTCTTACATCATTATAGAGTCGAGTTACACGTTTAGATGGGTAGACATGTAACAATATAACATGTTGAGCTGTGCTGTCTAGATCTAGATATCAGAATGGGTCGCTCCTGGACCGGGTCGGTTCTTTTTTGATTACTTAGGCTGTGAAACTAGTTGGAAATCGTTTTTATGCTATGCATTAGATGGGTTAGGAATGCATAGGACTGTTACTGTGGGTAATATTTTACTCTCTATATATGATTTTATTTTATTTTTTTGTAAGCTCACCCTTGCATTTTTGTTATGCTATTGTCTGCATGTGTACCACGATAATCATACGGTGGTACGTGAGCAAATGTAGCAGGTATTGCATCTACTTCACAGGCTGAGGGGCCAGTGGAGAAGTGTAAGATGGCTGGAGTCAAGTAATTTTGCATTAAAGTCCTTTCCCTTATATTTTGAGATTTAGAAGGAGTTATGTAGTAAAACTTTTGTGAAACTAAATGTAATATTATGTTGTTCCATTGGATATTTGCTTTAAGGAATTTTGTTTATTTTGAATGAAAAGTGAATTTTATACTTATATTGTCTATTATTTATCTATGTCAAATAAGTAAGTGGTGTAGAAATAATATTCTCGATTCCTTATAAAAAGGGCCGTGATGTGGTGAGTTATTGTATTATGCAATCTAATGCCTACAACATGACATACTCTTGTACAATTAATTGTGTTAACATTTATTATTGAATGCCCGATCAACATAAAAGGTGCCAGAATTGCAGCAGAAATATAAAGAATAGAGAAGATAGAAAAAAAATTTGAGAGAGCTTGAAGAACTGGAAATTGTATTTATCATATAAGGATGAGATAACACTCTTTACAAAAGCTTATGAGACATTGTATAAGCTAATAGAGTTATAACAGAAAACAAAAAAATAAATAAATAGTAAACTATATAATAGAAACAAAACTAACTATTAGTTTCTTTTACACTCCTCGCAAACTCATGGGTGAAAGATAGTGAACTCGGAGTTTGTAAACACAACTTGAGAAGGCTAGAAATGCAAGTGGCCTGGCTAGAACATTTACTATTTGTTTTGTGGATGGTATGTGATGGACTACAACTTGTTGCTTCTTGACTTTATCTCAGACAAACAATGAATCCAATTTAAAATGTTTTATTCTGGAGTAAAGAATTAGATTAGCAAATAGAAAGACAACACTCAAATTGTCATAGGAGGGCAAGGGACTGGAAAATGTAGCTCGCTTAAAAGAGATGTTAACCAAGTAAGCATCAGCAATACTTCTGTATTCTGCTTTAGTAGTGGACCTACTCATAGTAGCTTGTTTCTTGGATGACCATGACATAGGATTTGAACCAAGAAATACGCAGAACCCTGTGGTTAATTTTCTATCATCCATATCAGCTCCCCAATCTACATTGTAGAAAGCTGATAAGGTCAGGTCACGAGACTTTA
This sequence comes from Abrus precatorius, assembly GCF_003935025.1. Taxonomy (NCBI): domain Eukaryota; kingdom Viridiplantae; phylum Streptophyta; class Magnoliopsida; order Fabales; family Fabaceae; genus Abrus; species Abrus precatorius. The sequence continues at coordinate 10,537,073 of NW_020874417.1, read as the reverse complement.
TAAGCTTGAGTCTACATGTAAAGGTCCACACATATATCAGAGGATACGTTTTGCTGCCTGCCAATGACTTTCCTTAGAAGATTGCATGAACTGACATACTCTATTGATAACAAACAAAATTTCTAGTCATGTAATAGTCAAATATTGCAAGCTGCCCACAATAGATCTATAAAGGGCTGGATTCTCAAAATGTGGACTGTTATCATTGGCACTAAGCTTTAGGTTGGCCACCATATGTATTTTCACAGGCTTGGAAGTAACTATATTTGCTTGTTTGAGGACATCATGGATGTATTTTGTTTGAGTTAGTATGAGCTCCTCTCCTGATATTTGGTTCACTTGGATGCTAAGTTGATAACTAGATTCTCGACAGCAATGGTGGAGCTGCCAGAGATAACCAAATCATCCACATAAGCTAGAACAAAGGTGGTATGACTTAAATGAAATTGAACAAACAGAGATGAATCACTCTTGATAGCTAGAAACCCAATAGAATGTAGGGTCTAGTTTAGCTTCTCAAACCAAGCTCGTGGAGCCTATTTTAGGCTATATAGAAACTTATATAGCTTGCAAATGAGTAAGCCATCTCCTTGAGAATAACTTTGATAGTTGTTGGCTTCACCACAAGGTTAAAGGTTTCATGAAAATCAAAACTTTCCTGTTGGTGAAACCCTTTAGCTACAAGTCATGCTTTGTACTGATTTAAGCTGCCATCAGCATTTGTTTTTGCTTTGTAGACCCATTTACAACCAATAGGATTGGATCCTGGGGGTAAAGTAGTCAAGCACCACATTTTGTTTCTTTGAAATGCTGTAAATTTAGCATCCATTGCCTGTTTCCAATAAGGTATTGTGAGGCCAGTTTTGATAGATTTTGTCTCAGTGAACATATCATCGTTGGTGTGTGTGAAAGAGGCTGTCACATTCAAGACTTTGGGTTTCCTAATACCATCTTTATCTCTGGTTATCATAGGATAAGTGTTTATTAGGTGAGAGGTTGTGTTTGTTGGATTGGGTATAGGGGTTGTTGGTAAGGTTTTTGTAGTTTGGGGTTGGGCAGTGTTGGTAGACGAAGAATTTGGAGGGACATCATTAGTATGTTGCTATAAATGATGTGGTGAATGTAGGATAGGAATGCATGGTAATGGTGTGTGGGTGGATAGGTCAACAGTATGAGCTACATCTAGAAGAAAATTAGGGTTAATAGAGAACAAAAAAAGAGTCTCATGAAAGATAACATGTCATGATGTAAACACCATGCCAGATTTAGATAAATAAGATATCCTTTATAGGTGGATGTGTACCCTAGGAAAACACATTCCTGTGACCTAAATTAAAGTTTATTTTTGTTATAAGATCTCAGGTTAGGGTAGCAAGCACATTCAAATATTTTGAAAGCTTAATAATCAGATGTTTTTAAAAAAAGATCTTTCATAAGCGATGAAAAATCGAGAGTGGTAGTAGGCAGTTGGTTTATGATATGAAAACAGAATAAAAAGTCTCTCCCCAAAATTCGAGAGGCATAGAAGCATTAGCCAACATTGAAAGTCCTACCTTAGTGATATGCCTATTTTTCCTCTTAGTAGGCCCATTTTGCTCATGAGTAAATAGGCAACTGAGTCGATGAATGATTCCATAATCGTTTAGAAAACTAGAAAATGTAGTAAATTCTTTACCACCATCTGTTTGTAAGCATTTAATTTTTAAATCTAGTTGATTTTCAACCATTTTCTTAAAATGTATAAAGCATGAAAGAGCCTCAGACTTGTACTGTATCAGATAAATTTAGGTATATTTGGAATATAAATCAATGAAATGAATGTAATATCGGCTGCCATCGGAGGAGGGGATTAGATAAGGTCCCCAAATATTAGAGAAAACTAACTGTAATAGTTGACTATAAGTAGTATCAGATGAGGGGAAATGGTAGATTATGAGATTTTTCATAACAAGCCTTACATACACTGAAAGTAGAATTCTTAAGAACAGAAATATTATACGTATTCAAAACATGTTGAACAATTTTAAAATTTGCATGGCCTAGTCTAGAATGCCATAGCTTGTACGTACTTGATTTTTTAGAGTTACAAGTACTAGAAGTATCTATGCTATAACTAGAAATAGAATTATAATTTATCACAGTAGGAAAAGATGTGCAGGAAGCAACAGTGAGAGAAACATCATAAAATGCGTACAGACCATGTCTCAGCTTGCCCTCAAGAAGTGGTTTGTTAGTTTCATGAGATTTGATACAACACCTGTCAAGGAAAAACTCAAAGAAAACATGGTTGTCCTAGCAAATTGTGAAACACTAAGCAAATTCTTGGTGATGACAAGAACATGTAAAAATTTGTTTAAAAAAATAGGTGAGACAGAATTAGGAGGGAAGAAGTAAGATTTACCTATGCTTTTTATGGAAGAAGACTCACCATTGTTCATTTCATCTTTGTGTCACCATTGTATGGTACCTTACTTTGTAAGTTTAAAGGATTTGGTGTGACATGGCTAGTTGCACTTGTATCAGGGTACCACGATGTATCATAAAGAGTCTTAGGAACTGTCTTATATGCTGAAATATTGGACTGTGAATCAAGACAGTTTTCTGTAACCACAGTAGTGTTTTAACTCACAGGATATGTAGGTTGAGTATTGGAGATGGCATTGTTATGATAATGAGGATTGTATGGATGATAACATGAGAAACTGTGTGACCAATCTTGCCACAGACTTGACATTGTGGTTTACTATTGTCAGGCCAGAATATTTATAAATGGATTATTCCTATTAAGTCATGTTACATATACTTAGACAATATGGAATTTTGTATGCTGGAATATGAATGGATAAGCAGCACAGTTACTGGATGGAAGTTGTGAGTTATAGTGTCATTTGGTTGATCGTTGAGTAAGACTAGTAGCAAGAGTTTCGATTGGATATCAAATATTTTATATAAGCATTATTCCTTTTAAATGGTGCTATATATGCTTGGGTTATATAAAAGCTATATAATTGCTTACTAGGAAGCATTGTATTTGCAATGATGCAGGATAGTGTTGTTGAAAATGGCTAGCAGTGCAGGTTAGGAATTGAGTGATTAAGTGTGTTATACATATGATAACCTAAGAATTATAGGCAATGACTTGTGTTGTTTTATTTTAGGAAGAATTAAGAGTTCTAGATGCTAAGTATCTCGTTAAGCGAGATAGTTTTCACTTAAGCGAGATTGAGTCAGCCAGAATTGATAATTCTAAAGTCTTCTCGCTCAAACGAGATCAGTCTCGCTCAAGCGGGACAAGATAAGACCTCTTCAACTTTCCCCTCACCTAAGCGAGAAGAGATCTCGCTCAAGCAAGAGGCGACCTTCTCAAGTGAGAGAAGCTTGCTCAGGCGAGGAGTTGCAAGAAAACTAGGTAGCTCTCTAGACTCGATCTCGCCTAGGCGAGAATGCTGCTCACCCATGCGAGAATCATCTTGCTCAAGCAAGAATAGCATAAATCTGAGAGGTTCCACTGTCTAGTTTTCTCGTACAGGCAAGAGCAGAACTCGCTCAAACGAGAATTAGCTTGCTCAACTGAGTGCGCGCGGGTTTGGAGGGGTAGTTAAGGAGTCTTAGCTCCAGATTCATTCATTTCCCACCAAACAACTTTTCTCTCTCATTTTCTCTCTGTTCTCTCACTTCTTCTCCTTAGATAAAACCTTCTCGAAGCCGAATTCCTTCCCAAACAAAGTAAGATTGTCTATCTCATCAAGATCTAGGTGAGTTGTCAAAGCTCAGTTTCCAGTCTTTACTCTTATTTCTTTCTCTCTCTTTCTTAAAAGACTTGTACCATGTCGTTCTGAGTAGATTTGAACCATTCGAGTCGTATCTCATACCCAAATGCTTGATCTAACTCTTTGAGACTCACAAGAAGCAAGATCTTGGAACTCATTTCAGATAAGGGGAGCTTAACTAAGCTTATTTGGTTCATACAATAGATAATCTCGTTTTAGCTAAGGATCAGTTGTTGTATGAACAAGCTTTAGGGTAAAACCCAAAGTATGTATGGTTGAGTGTATTTCTCTGCTTATGATAATTGTTTAGAAAATTGTGCTGGAATGTCGTGTTATATATGCTGAGGATGTTAATATACGCAAAAATATTTAATTAATGTTTTAAGTAGCTTAGTTTCATTATGTAATATGTACTGGAATGTCTAATTAATATCACTAAATGCTTGGTTTTGCTGTGAATATATGTATGGCTGTATTATTGAGGCTGGATGAAAATGTATGCATTGCTATATTGTTGAGGCTGAGTATAAAAATTTCCTATGCTATAATATGTTGATTTAGCTGTGCTACATCACATTCATCTTCATCATCCTAAAGTTGCCTAGGACATTGAGTTGTACTTGTCTGGATCCAGATATTGAGATGGGTTACTCCTAGACCGGAAACAGTTCGTCTGGATTACTTAGGTTGTGAAACTAGATAGAATTGAATCGCTGCATTTGCATTAGATGGGCTAGGAATGCACCGAACTTGCTGCATCAATTGATTGAGATTGTTGTACTGATTGCTATGAACCATAAGTGTTGTGCAAGTGATTTTAATATTTTCATACTCTATAATTATGATTCTTATTTATATAAGCTCACCCTTGTACTTGTTTGTGTTGTTATGTGTGCTGCAATGATCGTATGATGGTACGTGAGCAGAAGTGACAGGTGGAGTGTCCAATTTACCTGTCTAGCTAAAGAGTAGTCCAGGCTAAAGATTTTGGGATATGTAGCTTAATTTTAGTAGTTTAGGTTATAGTGTGAACCTAAGCCACTTGGTTACTGATCTAATGTTTTAATGTAACTATTATGCAAAAACTTTGTATTTTGAGTTCCATTTTGAGCAACTGTTGTAATTATGTATATACACTTATGTCATTTTTGTATCGTATGAAAATTCCTTTGGAGTTTTATTATTCTACAATTTTAAAATGTTAAAATCAAATTTTCTTTTAAAAATTTTATCATTGGTAATATATTAGTACTATCTCGTTAATGCAATTTATATTAGGGGCAATGACGTATGGTGTCATTTTATCCTTTATAAAAAGGGGTCATGACAAATGTAGCTTCTGCCTCCATTGTTGTTGTTTCTTCCAAAACCTCTACCATGACCTCTGAAATTTCCTCTTTTGAAATTGGTGTTTCCTCTACCTTGAACCCTACCATATGGATTTCTGCCAAATTTGCTTTGCAGATGTGGAAGATTAACCTGTAAATTATGCATGGTAAAGATATCTTGTTTTTCTTTCTATCATGTTATTTAGAGTGGCTAGGAGAGTTTCGATCTCAGTCACATTGTATAGATCAGTTTGAGAAATTATCAATGTAACTAAGGAATTATATTTGCTTGATAAAACATCAAGAATGATAGGAATACTCATTGATGTCAACAGGAGAAATTATCAAAGTAACTAAGGAATTATATTTGCTTGGTAAACCATCAAGAATGATGGGAATACTCATTGATGTCAAGAGGAGAGCCCACAGAGTCCAAAGCATCAATAATTTTCTTTACGAACAAGAGATAATTATTCAGAGAACTTGTCTTTTTTATGCTTTGAAGTTGTGTTTTGAGTTGGGTTACCTTTGCTCAAGTCTGTGATTTGAAGTAAACGTGCAAGGTGCTCCAAATTTGAAAAGCATACCCTACCATTCTTGCATGAATATTCAATGACATGGATGCCAGAAGTCATGTAAAGATCATTTGATCTTGTTGATCTCACGAGACATATGCATCGATGATTGTATCTGTGAATTTATTTGCATCATCTTTGTATTTATCTGGCATTCCTCCCTTTGATTCTTGATCAAGATATTTCTGTAATTTGTGAAATTGGATTGTGCCATTTACTTGCATTTTTCATGTGAGAAAATTATCATCGTCGAGTTTTATGGAAACTAGTACCATTGTTTGAGGGAGGATTGAGGATTGGATAATCAAAGCCATTGGATCTAGAAACCACAAGCTTTGATATCATAAAATGTATTAGAGTTGCAGCAGAAATATAAAAAATAAGGAAGATAGAAAAAAAATTAGAAAGAGAGCTTGAAGGAGAGAGTATATTTATCAAATAAGGAAGAGACTGCACTCTTTACAAAATGACGAGACTTTGTATAAGTTAATGGGGTTATAACAAAAAACAGGAAAATGTAATAAACTTTATAACAGAAACAAAACTAACTATTAGTTCCCTTTACACAACCATTATGTAAATTGCAAGCTCAATAATTTGAGTAATTAAAATATTGTGTCTAAGGTGGAATATGATGAAGCTGCAATTCTTAGTTTTATTTATTTATTTATTTTGATGAACAAGAATACAGTTCTATCGAATTGACGAGTAAAAAACGAAAGTAGATTTTCAGAAGGGAAAGTGACGTTCAACAAAGTAGGGAAAATGAAAATGTGAGCATGACTTTAAGGCGTCTTCTTGTATTGAGGGTTGTAGAGTGGTGCGTTCTTCAAATTAGACCTATCGTCAGGTGGCGGCCGATAAGGGGGTGGTGGAAATGTTGGTGGTTTAGGTGGGTCTTCGATGCCCAGTGGTTGACGTGGTGTTGCATGTGGTGGTGTTAGCACTCGCTTGTTTAATAGTTTGAGAGGTTCGTTGTTGGGTCCATTGTGTAACTCGTGATTGAATCCCCCAGCTCCCATTATAAGCATATTGGACATCTTTTATTCTTTTTAATTGTCATGAAGCACATCACTAACATAATAAACTAACATTTATACTACTAGTTTCAGATATCTTTTTTGTAATGACAACTTTTTCTAAATCTGGGTGTGAAAAAGAGAACAATTTGTCAAGGCTAAAAATAGTTATTTATTAGGTATGTGAGTTTACGTCTTGTCTTGTCTCTTAAAATTAATGGCGTATAATTTAGCAAGAATTTTCTATGAAATTTACATGCAATTAAATAGTTTTCTTTGTTTAAGACTGGAGACTGGAAAAAGGTAGACAAGGTGAAGCCATTTCCGTTTGTAATAATAAATGTGTATAATACTCTCATGTTCACAAATTAGTCCTTCATGTTATATATAAAATACTCATGCATTTTTTGGAGAGTTTTCAAAGGAGAGAAACTATTTATAGTTTCAATAAATATATTTTAATTTAATAACTTTCATAATTAAAAATATGAATGATAGATTAACATAAATATAGTACATTAAATATTAGAAAGTAATATAAAATAGAAAGTATGGATCATTTTTTAGGAAGTAAAATGGTAATTTATTCCATTTGTTCTTTTTGTTATTTTATACGTACTTTTTTATTTATTTAGTTACTTTCAGATTTATTGTAAAATAATTGTTAAAAGAAAGTTATTGTTTAAAATACGCCAAATTGAAGACGATCCCTTTTGCATACATTAATCATTTAATATTTAATGACATATCATATATAAATTTTTAAGATAATATTTTCTTTATAAGTAAAATATATATTATTAGAGAGAGTTTAAGAAGAACTCAAAACCTATATACACAGATAAAAAGTTTAACACTTACTCAGAAAAATAAAAAGCAAAAACATACTTATATAAAGTTAAGACGGATGAATTTTTGTGGATTAAAATACTAATCATCTAACAAAATAGTTTCTCCCTTAATAACAACTGATAGCCATTTCCAGAACTTCAGAACAATAGAATATAGGACTTCTCTCTCATCCAAAACACCATTAGAAAACACAATTCTATTTCTATGTAATTACAAAGACCACACTGTACTTATCCAAACAATTAATAAACATATCCCTTTTCTTTTACTACAACCAACACCAACCCAAGAAAGCAAGTGAGTCGATAAATGTGAAGGCAAAACCAGTGAGAATTCAAGCCAACGCGCAGTAAAGTACTAGATTTGATATGAAACTGAGCATGTTAAAAAAAATGAGTTGGAAGTTCCTCCAAACCATGACAGAAGCAACAAGTTATATTATCAATTTGAACACTACGATCAATCAGTAAACCTTTACAAGGAAGTGCATTCAACAACAATTGCCAAGTAAATACCAGACACTTAAGAGGGACCTTCCGTCTTCATAACCTTTGCAAGGCGTCTGCCGTACACTGATTTATACTATTAGGACCTCCAAAAAGTTCAAATAGCCTTGAATACGCAGATTATACTGAATAACAACCTGAAGAATCTGCCCTCCATACCTATCTTTCTTCTTGTAGTACCTTAATAGAAATTTCATCCATAAGTTTTAAGTCCAAAAAAGATTAAAGCTTGAGATCTCATGTTGAAAGAGTCCTCTTCGCCAACTAACATCCCAAATCCACCTAGTGCCATCATGAAAACCATTTTTCAATATACAAGATTCAATATTCCTCGCCATCGCAAACAATTGTTGAAATGCCTCACACAATCGCACCACGCCTACCCACTTATCTCTCCAAAAAAGAGTGTACAAACATGCACACACACTTCTATCCAATTTCTCATCTAGCCATGAATTCTCATGATGAATAACCTCTAGCAAATCACGCCACCGCAAAGAACACATGTTGTAGACTAATGAATGCTGAATAGAAGAAGCTAATCTACCATACCTAGCTTCTAACACCCGCACCCACAAAGAACTAGAACAATTAACACCTCGCCACAACCATTTAGCAAGAAGCGCCCAGTTAAACTACTGCATATTGTTAATGCCTAAGCCACCATTCTTTCGCGGCCTACAAACCGTTTCCCATTTCACCCAAGGGATTTTAGATCCATCCTTAACACCCTTCCATAAAAAATTCTATTGGATAGTGACAATCTCCTTTATCACCGACTTTGGCGCCTTAAAAAAGGATAATGAGTGTAATGGCATAGAATTAAGAATGACATTAATCAAAGTGACCCTACCTCCAACAGATAAATACCTATGCTTCCATGATGCCAACCTCTTTTTAAGAGCCTCTAACACACCCTTCCATGCACTAGGCTTCCTCGAGTTAACACATAACTGTAACCCGAGATACTTTAATGGGAAACTACCAATCTTACAATGTAGGAACTCCACAGCCAAGTTTTCAAAGTCATTGCCAGTGCTAATCCTTAATACACAACTTTTATGAAAGTTAATTTTCATACCTGACATTAACTCAAAGCTACGTAATACTGCTTTCAAAGTCCATAAGTTCTTAACCGAAACTTCTCCCATAATCAGTGTATCATCCGCTAACTGCAGCAAAGAAATATTCGGTCTCCCTACCACAATCTTTAAACCAGAGAATAACCCACAAGCCACTGTCTTTCGCATAAGAACTCCTAACCCTTTAGCTGCCACAAGGAAAAGAAAGGGGCAAGAGGATCCCCTTACTTTAGGCCCCGCCCAATATGAACCTCCAATGTAGGACAACCATTAATCAAAGCTGACAGGCTACCCCCACACACAAACTTCCATGCCACTGACCCATTTTTCTAAAAATCCAAAGTTATGTAACATAAAAAAAAAAAAAGGATATTCCCACTCTACCGAATCATAAGCGTTCTCATAATCAAGCTTTAACATAAAACACCTCTTGTTATGCCTTCGCACATAATCAACTGCCTCATTAGCCATAAGCACACTATCTAAAATGTTCCTTCTCGGTATAAAGGCTAATTGTTGTTTTGAAATTACTGAATCCAGACCCCTTTCAACCTATTTGCCAAAAGCTTGGAAAGAATCTTGTAAATGCAACCTAGCAATGAGATAGGCCAAAAATCATATATCTGTTGTGAGCAAGACACTTTTGGCACAAGTGCTACAAAGTAGGATAACAAAGACCTAAGTAGTTTCCCATTTCTAAAAAATTCAGTAAGTATACCCATCACTTCTTCATTGATCACTCCCCAAAACCTCTTAAGGAACACAAAATTAAAACCATCAGGCCCTGGACTTTTATCCCCCTCACACTCCAAAATCATCCTCCTACTCCCTCCTCTGAAAAAGCATTAACAAGCCCCTCATTCTGTAGAACAGAGACTCTCAGTAAATCATTAACATCAATAGTAAGTCGAAGCCAACCTCTACTACTAAAATGATCCACAAAATAAGACACCACACCTACTTTAATCTCATCAACCTCTTCGACACATCTCTCACCAATTTGAAGCGCATGTATATTATTTCATCGCCTCTTCCCGTTAACACAAAAATGAAAGAACTTTGTATTTAAATCACCCTCCTTCCCCTATCGTACTTGAGCTTTTTGGGCTATGAGACTCTTCCTAGCCTTCCAAATATCACCCACCAATATCTGTTGATGCTCCTTCTCCACATAGGTAAGTTCCATCATAGAATTTTTATCATCAATCAAGCTCAACACAGTTGTCAAATCAGTTATCACCTTATTAACATTTCTAAATACCTCAATATTCCATTTTTTTAATGTAATCTTAACATTCCTCAACCTCTGGCTAAGCTCTCTAGGCAGCCCATGAAAGGGTAATTTCTCTATTCCACGTTTCCTCCACCACCTCCACAACTCCCTTATAAGTCAGCCAACAATTGTTAAATTGAAATAGCTTTAGACCACAGTTAACCACTTTGTACTTTAGAATAATAGGACAATGATCAGATACATCTATGCTCAAAACTTGAATAAAACCATCTCCCTGGTAATCAAGCCAGGAACCAAAAACAAGGACTCTATCTAGCCTACTCATCATAGAAGCATCCCCCTTATCCATGCAAATTTCTTACCCACAAGTGGAAGATCCACAAGTTCCATTTTTTGAATGAAAGAATTGAAGCCATTCATTTAAGAGATACCATGGTCTGCCTGACAACCCTTCCTCTCTTTCACCTACCTCATAACATTAAAGTCACCCAATATACACCACATAAATTTGCCAAAACCCCTTCTTGTCATGAGCAAATCATCCCATAACTTTTTCTTCTCACTTAGTCTATATGACGCATAGACATTCACCACAACACATAGGTTCCCAGTACCCAATACCTACAAGCAAACACCTAGGAATCTAGTACCAGAAAAGGAAAAAAGTATTTTACCTTTGGAAGTATCCCAAAGTGAAAGCATACTCCTACTTCTGCCAACAGAGGGCAAGGCAATCCAATTAAAATCTACAAAACTCCACAGACGCGCACATAAGTTATGATTACATATCTCAAGTTTTGTTTCCTTAATAAACAAAAACTCCAAACCTTCAGAGCGAACAATCTCACACACCTTCTTTCGCTTCACCTCGCTCCCTAGCCCTCGACAATTAAATGAGCCAATCTTCATTTACAATCAAAGCAAACCCCATATTCTTCAGCAATCGTTCTGTCGTGTACCTCCATCTCAATCAATTTCTCTTGAACCTGCTCATCATTCTTATGTACAACTATACCAACCTTTTTGTCAATATCTAGTAACCTCGATGCCACGACCTCATCATCACAATCTATAACAGCCATTCGCTCCCTCACCTCCACTAAAGGATCAAAAGGATGCGATTTGTAGGTGCCCTCAGAAGCATTAGCCGAGATTTCATCAGCTAGCAATACCTGTCTTCTAAGTTGCGACGACATTGACGCGTGCCTTCCGAAAGGATTCACGTACATTGACCCTCTCTTTCCCAATACAAGCTTTGGATTGAAAGGGGTCGACTTGCGCTATCCCAATTGTCTCGTTACCCCTTGATTCTGGATTTTCTCAAATCAATACGTCTAATCCAAACGGGTCTGATAAATTCAACCCATCTCTTGCTATTGGGACTCCCCTCTTCACATTTTTAGAAGGCTCATTCAAAACATCACAGATAACCACCGTCAGACCCATAGCATCCATACCACCAGCCCCCAAACCCTCATCCGCCAAACACCTTTTTGCTGATACTGACACTTTACCCCTAATCATAGAATCAACCAAACGACCCTTACCTCTGATATCACCTTGCAACACACCCTCCTCCTCTATAGTTATCCAACGCTTCCAACTCCATTGAACCGACCTCAGAAGAATTATTGTCATCCTCAAAAGAGTTAGCCACGCCTTCCTCTATTATGGCTATAACGTCACAGGCATGCTTAAAGCATGACTATTGAGTAAAAATGATTATTGACTTTTACTGTAATGTTTTGCTTGATAAGCTCAGCAATAGTAATACCTAATTGTATCCTCCCATAATCCAATCGTCGCCTTTTTGCCGTGACTTGGTCTATCTGGATAAAATTATCAAGCTAAGAAATCAACTTACAGAAGAATAATTCACCTCAAGCATGCAAAGGGACCTCATAACAATGTACCCAAGTTACTCTCCGCACAACTACCATATTTGGGTGCCACTCCTGTAGATCATAGAACCATTTCTCCCACCACAATTTCTTGAGTGATACTGTATCCTCTAAATCCACCTCAAACTCAAGATGAGCACAAGGTTTCTTTTTTTCTACCCACTTCTATCTCATGTGTGTCCCAACTAGACGGGGTGCTTTAAGCTTGTCTGCATATGTATTTCTTGACTTTTTTGTAGCCCTTATGACATAGGAGTGTCTCGTTCCACCGCCCTTCACAGAAAACTTTATACCAATAGTTTTCTCCCTTGCATGCCTCATCAAGTTGATAGACAAGCGCATCCTACCAATGACAATGGATCTAAGCTTAGCCTCCAAACTCTTGGCATTCGCCACATCCACAAAATACACAAAATCAAAGTGACATCCTAGTTTGTCATTCTTTTGAGGTATGAAAACAACAACCACTTTCCCCCACTGTTGAAATACCTGCCACAAGGCTGAGACACCGGTGACAAGTGACAAGACGTGGAATTGTTGAGAACTTTTCCAAGATGCTCACCAAATCTACCCCCTCCCCTAGGCCTCTGTTCCACTATTGAATTCTCCAATTCATCTTTTGCGTTTCAAATTAGGAAAGAATTTTGTCTTCTTATTAAAGGGGTTGACATCCGATCAAAATCTACTTATTGAATAGTGGGTATTAGATGCATAGATCTCATAATCAAGAAAACCAATATTCCAATCAAGACTTCTGATCAGAGGCTCAACCAACAAAAGGAAACCAATATCCTAATCAGTCTTTTTGGTTGAGGAAGAGAAACCATCTGCGCCAAAGTTTCCCTTGGTCTGGATCGTTATCCAGAAGAATTACATCAACCCCCTCAAAATCTAATAAATGTTCACGTGTTTTGAGTCTTCAAAATCAAAGGTTGTGAGTTCACGTGAACAGTCGTATGTTCTGCCCCCTGGATCAGCTTTGCTCTTGAAGCGGGTTTTCTCTTAATTATCGCTTACGATGACGATGACGATGACTTGCAAATTGCTTGTTGTATTTATACTTGATTACCAGTTATTTGTATTCTCTCCTTTGATGAAGGAGAAGTTGGTGGATAATTAAAGGGAGAATGCAATGTAAATGTAAAAAAATAACTGTGGTTTTCAAGAGTCGTGGTCTAGATGCACAAGTCAATCACTATCAATCTAAGGCATAATTTAACAAGTCAATGATAATGACAGACTGAAGCAGAGGCTTTGTGGCTTGTTATGGCTTAGATGATTCCATGGCTGCACCAAAGAGGTGTCAACGGAATTAATAAAAAAAAGAATTGTATGGGATTGATTGTACAACTATTTGTAACAAATATTCTTTTATTTAACATAATTAGCTATAAATGTATATATGGTAGTTTACCTAATTTATTGGGCTGAAATCAACGTGACAGCTTGTAATTTAAGTGTATTTATATGAGCAATCTGAATGAGAAGGACATACAGTTCTTGGCCAAATATTTTCTTAGTTTGACATGGTATCAGCTTAGGTTACGATCCAAAAACCTCGCCTACGTTCCCGATTTTTTTCACTTCTATTTCTCGGTCATTTGCTTCCCAGTCCAGATTACTCTAGTTCCATGTCTACCGAAAAGCAGGACGTCTTGTTGGTTCGCCTTAACGGCAAAAACTACTCAACTTGGTCATTCCATTTCGAGATATTCGTTACAAGAAAAGATTTATGGGGTCATATTGATGGCAGTACTCCTATCCCTGACAAAGACAAAGATAAGGTTGAACATGCCAAATGGGTAGTCAAAGACGCTTAGGTCATGGCCTGGGTCCTTGGTTCCGTTGACCCCAACATTGTTTTGAATCTTTGTCCTTACAAGACAGCAGCCAAAATGTGGAATTACTTGAAAAAAGTCTACAGTTAAAAGAACACCGCACAAAGATTCCAGCTTGAGCACGACATAGCTTCCTTTCAACGGGATAGTCTCTCCATCTCTAATTTTTACTCTCAATTCATGAATCTTTGGACTGAATACATTGATATAGTTTATTCAGACTTGACTTCTGAAGGTCTAAGTTCAGTACAAACTATTTATGAAATGACTAAACGAGATCAATTTCTTATGAAATTGAGATCTGACTTTGAAGGTATTCAGTCCAATCTCATGCATCGTGACCCCGTACCATCTTTGGATGTATGTTTCAATGATCTGTTATGTGAAGAACAACGCCTCCATACACAGTCCATCATTGCAGATCAAAACTCATCTACTATTCCAATGGCATATGTGGCACGAGGGAAGTCAAGAAGTCATGACATAAGTGTTGTTCAATGTTTCTATTGCAAGCAATTTGGACATTATGCTTCCAATTGCCCAAAAAAAAATTCTGCAACAACTGCAAAAAGCATGGACATATTCTTAAGGAATGCCCAATAAGGCCACCAAAGCAAAATGTCACAGCCTTTATCGCTACAATTGATTCATTTGTTCCTGACAATTCAGTCAATGCAGTACCAGTTCAACAAAATGCTCTTGCTACTACTTCAACGGTGACTCCTAAAATGGTTCAACAAATGATCATTTCAGCATTCTCTGCTTTAGGAATCTCAGGTAAATCCTCTTCATCTTGGTACTTTGATTCGGGGGCTTCCAACCATATAACCAACAATGCTCAATTTCTTACTAATGTGAAAAAAATACTTGGGCAATCTCAACATACATACTGCTGATGGAAATCAATTGCCTATCACAACCACGGGTGATATTTCTTCATCTCTCACAAATGTTTTTGTTTCTCCTGGCCTCACTAGTAATCTAATTTTAGTTGGTCAATTAGTCGAAAATGATTGTCAAGTACGATTCTCACAGTCTGGTTGTCTTGTGCAGGATCAACACTCAGGAAAGATCATCGCGAAAGGGCCTAAAGTTGGACGTCTTTTCCCAATCCATTTCTCATTACCTCCACGTCTTTCTTTGCCTTTAGTTTCTTGTAATTTTGCCCTTGTTGATTACCAAGTGTGGCATAAGCGTCTTGGACATCCAAACGCAAATGTACTTTATGACTTGCTAAATTGGTTTTCTTAGAAATAAACGCACTTCATCTCTTAATGTTGTTCATTTTCATTGTATTCCATATAAGCTTGGTAAGAGTAAAATTTTGCCTTTTCCAACCCATTAGTCTAATACAACACAACCTTTTGATATCATCCATAGTGATGTTTGGGGGGTGGCACCAGTTATATCTCATGCTAATTACAAATATTTCGTAACTTATATTGATGATTATAGTCGTTTCACCTGGGTCTATTTTTTGCGATCAAAAGATGAAGTTTTTTCCACTTTCAAAATTTTTCATGCTTATGTTCAAACCCAATTTTCATAAAAAATAAAAATATTTCGCTCTGATAATGGAGGCGAATACATGTCACACTCATTTCAGGAATTTTTGCAATCCAATGGCATTTTATCTCACATGTCATGCCCCTTAACTCCACATCAAAATGGGGTAGCGGAAAGAAAAAATTGCCATTTGCTAGATGTTGTTCGCACCCTTTTATTGGAGTCTCATGTGCCTTCACATTTTTGGTGTGAAGCTCTTTCCACTGCAGTCCATCTTATAAATAGAATGCCATCTCCATCATTAGGTAATGAATCTCCATTCACTCGGTTATATGGTCACCCACCAAATTATGATCTAGAAATGTCATCTTCCTAGAACATACATATTTTTTCGCATCACATCATGATCCTGTTGCTTCTCCGATTTCTGTTTTGCCATTGTTTTCCAACTCTCATGCAGGTTAACAATCTCCTAAACCTCTCTTGACATACAAAAAACGTAGTATTACCACCCACATTCAACCAATTGACTCTCATGGTCCCCCTCAAGATGATTCCTTAGCTGCTCGTCTAGTAAAAGAACTAGAACCAGAATCGGCTCCTCTACGACGCAGCTCACGCATTCTTAAGCCCCCTGAAAGGTATATCACTTCCATGACAGCATCATTATCTTCTATTCCTATTCCTTCATCTTATAAACAGGCCATGGAGAATGCATGTTGGCAGCGAGCTATTGAAGCTAAACTTCTCGCCTTGGAAGAAAATCAAACATGGGACATAGTCCCATGTCCATCATCTATTAAACCTTTGGGAAGCAAGTTTGTGTTCTCTATCAAGTTGCGTTTGGATGGCTCTATAGATCGTTACAAGGCTCGTCTAGTTATGCTTGGAAATAAGTAAGAGTATGGACTAGACTATGATGAGACGTTTGCCCCAATCGCTAAGATGACAACCGTGCGTACTATTCTTGCTCTTGCTGCATCACAATCTTGGTAGCTACATCAAATGGATGTAAAAAAAGCATTCCTTCACGGTGATCTTCAGGAGGAAGTTTACATCAAACTTCCTAATGGTATGCCTACACCTTCGCCTAATACTATTTACAAACTAAAACGATCTTTATATGGATTGAAATAGGCACCAAGAGTATGGTTTGAAAAGTTTCGATCGACATTACTTGGTTTTGAATTCACTCAAAGTCAGTATGATCCATCTCTTTTCCTACAAAGGACTCCTCAAGGAATTGTGGTGCTTCTCCTTTATGTGGATGACATTGTGGTGACTGGCTCCAATCAAGATGCTATTTCTAGAATCAAACACCTACTGCATTCAGCTTTCCATCAGAAAGAGTTAGGCCAACTCACTTATTTCTTGGGTTTAGAGGTGCATTATCATCATGAAGACATTTTTCTAAATCAGCAAAAGTATATTCAAGACTTGGTCCAGCTAGCTAGACTCACAAATGCAACCCCTATTGACACGCCCATGGAAGTTAATGTTAAATATAAACGAGAAGAAGGTGACCTTCTGGATGATCCCACTCAATATCGCAAGCTGGTGGGAAGTCTCATCTATGTAACTATCACTCGTCCCGATATTTCTTTTGCTATCCATACAGTAAGCAAGTTCATGCAATCTCCACGGCATTTCCATCTTTCAGCAACACAATGAATCGTTCGATATCTCCTTGGCACTCCAAAGCGTGGTTTATTTTTTCCTACTGGTTCATCAATACAACTCCAAGCATATAGTGATGCTGATTGGGCTGGATGTCCAAACATACGAAAATCTACTATCGGCTGGTGTATGTTCTTAGGAAATGCTCCTATTTCATTGAAATATAAGAAACAAGATTCAGTCTCAAAGTCATCCACTGAAGTCGAATATCGCGCAATGTCTACCTCTTGTTCTGAAATTATATGGTTGCGTGGTCTTCTAGAGCTTGGATTCTCTCAAGAACAACCAACTCCATTGCATGCTGATAACACCAGTGCCATACAGATTGCAGCAAACCCAGTTTACCATGAACGGACGAAACACATCGAGGTCGATTGCCACTCTATTCGAGAGGCCTATGATCGAAGAGTCATCAATCTACCACATGTCTCAACATCTGTTCAAATAGCTGACATTTTCACTAAATCCTTAACACGTCAGCGACATAATTTTCTACTTGACAAATTGATGCTTGTAGATTTACCAGCATCAATTTGAGGGGGGATGTCAACGGAATTAATGGAAAAGAGAATTGTTTGGAATTGATTGCATAACTATTTGTAACAGATATTCTTTTATTTAACATAATTAGCTATAAATGTATATATGGTAGTTTAGCTGATTTATTGGGCTGAAATCAATGTTACAACTTGTAATTTAAGTGTATTTATATGAGCAATCTGAATGAGAAGGACACACAGTTCTTGACCAAATATTTTCTTAGTTTGACAAGAGGAGCTTTGTTAGAAAATGTGTCACCTGCCAGACATGGGTGGTATGCAGGGACAAAGCTGCAATAGGGTTGTAAACACGAGGGGAAGAGCATGAAATTTAAATCACATTAAAAATTCTGAAGGGTAGTTGAGAAACAATGGTGCAAAAATGGGATTTAATGGTGTGTTAACCATAACAGCCACAATGCATGACAATATTGGATTGCCTGCTTTCTCCCAGCTATTCAGACTGTCATTGCTGATTCACAAAAACTTGGATGTCTTTTAAATTTAGATGCAAATGGACATTAAGTTTTTAGTAAAATATTATCAATAATTAATTCTTTAAGAATCATTAATAACATTTATTGATATTTGAGTCAGTGCACACATGTGCCCATTTGTGTTACAATAACCTTTTAGAACATAGGAAAGCCACTGTTCTATCTTCTTACTGGAGAATAATTTGTGTTGACAGCGAGCAGAGGTTTTCATTCAACTGGCATGAAGAGGATGGGAGGTGGACATGCCCATGATGAGCCATTTTATATTCATGCTAAGCACATGTACAACTTGGATAGTATGAAGCATCAGAAGTTGAAAATGTCCCTTGCTGTGTTCACTGCTTTCAGCATTGGTGTTGCAGTTCCTGTGTACGCTGTCATTTTCCCGCAAAAGAAGACAGCTTCTGCCTAGTTCATCTCTTGCTTCATTGCAGCATTAAGGTGGATTTGGGGATCCTAGACTAGGGTATTGATTTTAGTGATTATTATTGCTTTGAACTTTGCTTTTGTTTAACCTTCTATATGGAATTTCGATAAATGTCTGATAATAATCATTTTTCTCTGTACTACCAAAAACTTGTGCTTGAACATTTACATGTCTTCCTCATCTGTTTCCTGCGGTTCCTCAATAGTTCTATAATTGGGTTAATGCATATTTACAATCAGCACTAATTTATACCTTTCTGTATTAATATGAAGAATGTTCACAAAAAGTGTAGTGACAGTGAGGTGTAGTATTTATTTTATTATTATTATTATTTTTAATAAATTACTCAATTTTTACCTTTGTTGGCGTGTGAATAGAATAGCTGAAGCAAATGATAATTATAGAGAAATTGTTTGCCTAATCCTTTTAAATTGACAAAAATGGTTCGTAGAATTTCTTTATTATCGCCGAAATTTTGACTTCCAAAAATTGAAAACTAAATATCGATTTAATATTGGTAATATTTAGGGTCTATTGGTTTTAAAGATGGATAAAGTTGATTTTGATAGAAGTCAGTATAAATTGGTAAACATTGTTGAGTGTACTTAAATCTAATGTTAACTATACATTTTACATAAAAATATTTGAGCTACCTGAAGGGGAAAAAGATAAAACTGCGGCTCTTATTTGTTTATTTAGATGAACCAAAGGGGCAGCTCTTGACTGAAAAATAGGTTGAAGATGAAAGTGCATTCTCATAAAGGAGGCCATGGTGTGCTGCGGAGTGATAGGGAAATTGGAATTGTGATGCCAAATTTAAGGCTTAAAAGGAATAACATGCTCTACTTATCACCAAATAAAGTGGAATATTATATGGTAATGACAGGAAAATCTGTCAGTAAATCTAGGTATTTAGATTGTTTAAGGATTCCTTACTATTATGGAAGAAGTTTATCTTTGAGGAATTTTTTACTTCAAAACATATATAAGATTTAAGAGAGAATATTGACATTCAAAGTGACAGATACTTCGATGATAGTTTCCTTCAACCTTCCATTTCCTCCTATTAGCATAGGCTAATATATTCCTTTCTCTTTTTTTTATTTTTTCTTTATTTCTTTCTCATTCAAAGAGAGCCTAACTTCTTCCTGTACCATCTATTTTGTAAAATAACTATAAATTAAGTGAAAATATGTTTTTGTGGACGTCTAGTACAAAATTCTTTCCCTCAAATTTTACTTGATTTCTTGCTTAAATTTCATTGCGTCAAAATGTATTTTAAAATATAAACAAAATATTTTTTAAATAAAGTTAATTGGAGTTTTGAAGCTTCTAAAATGTGATAACGGATTTGACCTAATCAATTATTTTGATCAACCTAATAAATGACTTTATTTTTATTTTTTAATATGTCTTGAGAATACATGGCCTAATTAATTAAAATAACTTTCCTAATCAACTGGAGTTCTTATGAAACTTTGTTTCCAATTGATGTGTTTCCTAATCAATCAGACTCGTGCTAATCAACTAGTTTGGTTTTGATTTACGTGCAAATACTGGACACAACGACTTTGATTAGGTTGCTTTTGTTTTGAAAGTAAAAGGTTTTAGGAATGTCCCAGTGGATTAGGAAATTTATCTAATTGATTAGGTTATATTAATAATTGTTTTTAATGTAATATGTATTTCTTTTGTTTCATTATTCATGTTTTCTAATCTATTTTAAGAGAATTAGAGAAATAGAGAGAAACATTTAAGTAAACGTCTTATCATTAAAATTTTACTTTTTTTAGCTTATCATGTATATTACAGTGCTTTAATTTGAATCATCTACTCTAGTGAGAAGACTTGTTTATGATTTCTTTTCTTGTTGATCTGTGAGAGAATGAGATATCCCTCTTGTTGTAAGGGAGAGCCATCGGTTGAGGAGAAATGTTTGAAATCTAGGTGTGGTATCTAAAAATTTGTAATCAAATATTGTAATGATTGTTATAATGAAAATTTTGAAGCATTACTTAGGAAGTAGACATAGTTAACAAGTAATTTGTTAACATACGATATAAATTGAATTTGTATTTCTTTGTTTATTATTCTTTCAGTTTTTAATTATTGTAAAAAAAATATTTTTAAAAATTTAAAAACTTTTAAAACATCATTTTCTTTGAAATTAGAAATGAGTTTGAGAATAGCTTAATAATGTGTTAACATAGTTAAATAACAGTTACCTTAAATTAATTTTATAAATTTATTTTAATTTTAAAAATATCTATTTAACCCTTAAACAAAAATTTGTTATTTTTACATTAGAAGAAAGTTATTTACTAAATTATTAATTGCTATTTTAAAAAGAATAATTTATTTTGAAATTATTTTAATTTGACGAGTTACTCTTACATATCCTTATATGCAATGAAGAACTCAAAGTCACATAATTTTGTAAAAAAAATATATATATAAAATTGGTTGACTAAAATTAAGTTTAATAAAAAAAGTTTATTTTAAAATTAAAATTATTTTCATAAAATTATAACATATAGGATATAAGATAACGTAATTATACAAGTATCCTATGATAAATAATACAAAAGTCGAAGAAAGATACTATCTTATAAATTATTAAAAATAAATAAATAATTTTAAAAATATTTTCTAATTTGTAAATGAAAATATTGAAATCATACTCGATTTTGAAAATTTATGTTAAAAAAAATTTAAGATAATAGAAGCTAAACACTATATTTTACAAATTAATAGATAATCGAAGATATGTAAACTACACATAAATAATGTTGCAAAAAAAATTATATGATAAAATAAAAAATAAAATTAAGTAATTAAATGTTTACTTATTTGATTTATCAAAGTTAGAAATTTAACTTAAAAAATTTAAAATATGAAATTGATTTCATTTAATAAAAGAAAAATATATTTAAATTGATTAATGAAAATAATTATTTTAAAAAATAAAATTAAAATATCATTTGATAAATTTGTATTGTGTGAGACATAAAATAATATTTATATACAAAGGTTTTAACGATTTAAAATGTATAAAGGTAAAAATGTTTCATAGTAATACCATAAATTGTTACACTAATATGATAAAGATATTTTAATTTAATTAATTAATAAACAGATAATGAATTATTTTTTTATAACAAAAAATTATTTGAGAAGGTATATTTTTTATTAATCATTAAAATAAAAATTATAAGAAATATATTTAAATTTATATATATATATATATGATTAATTGAAGATGAATATGATTGGATCTTAAAAACATATTATTTAATAACTTAATAAATAAATATTTTAGATGATAAATTTTAAATAAATAAAAAAACCATATAATTAATTAATTTTAAAAATAAGATTTAATTTTAAAGTATATTAATAACATACAAAAAATAAAGTATTGTCAGTACTCATAAATTTTATTAATTTATAACACATGATAATAGAAAAATTATACGTTAGTATTATAAATTAACATAAGTGTATTATTATTATTTTTATTTATCATAAAATAATAAATTAAAATATAATTTATTAATTATGAAATAAGAGAAAGTCAACCATAAATATAAAATCAAATTATATCAATATCTTAGAATTACATAATACAATAAATGATAATAATAGGACAAAACGAATAACATAAATAAATAAGTAGAATGCAAACCAATGAAATGTCATAAAACATATAGTGAGATAAAATATAATATGATTGTAAGAACAAAAATTTATGTGGTGCTTAAATTAAATTTAATTATCTCTTATTATAATTGTTATTATTATTATATTTGTTGTTGTTATTATTATTATTATTATTTGGGTTAATCAATAATTAGAATTAACATAATTAAATTTAAAGATATAGAAATAAGAGGTAAGATATTTTCATTTTTATTGAGCTAAAAAAATGTATTTAAAAAAATAATAAAAAAAATTGTTGTTTGCTGCAATTTGGGGCACCAAGCCTAAAACCAAAAAAATATTGTTTGGAAAAAATTTGGGCCATGATAACTCAAACAAAAGACTTTCAGGCCACCAGATAAGTCCAAAAATATAAAATGAGCTAAAAAAAAGGGACCTAGTTTAAAAAAATATGTAAAACTTCAATGATAAAAGAAAAATCCTTAGATTTGTGAATATGAAAATTAGGGCACAAAATAAAATAGAGGAGGGCATAGAGGGGGGCATGGAGAGCGAAGTTAGGGATGTGGGTTTAGGGAGAAGAAGAAAAAAAGGTGGAGAGGAAAGAGGTTATTCATAATTGAGGATGAGTTGACGGAAAGAAACTTTCATAGATGAGAATGATGGGTTGAGAAAGAAAAAAAGAAATGATGAAAAAAAGGAGCTTTAATGGTGGATTTAAGAGGTTGGGATGATAAGTTGAGAGAGAGAAGGGAGAAAAAAAGGTGAAGAGGGAGAGAATGGTGAAGGTGACTAACAAATAAGAGGGGGTGACTCCATGGAAGTTCCGACGGTGGTGCGCAGACTCATCCAATGGTGTTTTGTGATTTTTATGTTTTTTACTATTTGAACATTCTAAAATTGATTTTATTGTATAAAACTTACATTCATAGTGTGAATGTGCTTGAATATGCATAAAAATTCATAGAATGTATGAAAAAACTTGAAATTCTTGTACCTCTTATTTGCTTCCTTCTCTCCTCAACCTCTTTCTTTCTCTTTTTTTTCTTTCATGTTCAAAATGTCCTCTCTCAATTTCTTTTAGAAGGCAGCTTTGATGAATTTACGTGCTTCCATTTTCTCTCAACCTTCTTCCTTATTGTTTTTTCTATATGTTCATAATACCCTCTCTCAATTTCTTTTTTAAGAACCTTTATCTCTTCTCTCTTTATATTTTTTATTTTCTTAAAATTAAGAAAAAGTCAAATTTCTTAGCAAAGTTCTATTTTCATGTTAAGACAAAATTTTATTTTTCTTAAAACAATTTGTTCACATTCTCTTTTTTGAAAAAAAAACATTAAATTTAAATTTTCAAAAAATAAATATAAGAATTTTTTTAAAAATTTTTAGTATTCACATTAATTTATTTATTTTGTTACACTTGATTAATTCCAAAAATCCGTAATTCCTTTCTCATAGATCTCCACTCGTTCAATTTTTTAAAAAAAATTAAAATCTAGCAGTCATTTGTCTGTAAAAATTAATTACCAAACATTTATAAAAGTATTTAAAACTCAATTCACCTTGTTGTTGAATTTTTAGGCCGCCTAATAACAAAATCAAGTTTGTATCACTCCTAATCATGACTAAATTCACTTATAATATACAAGATAAGTAGGTAGAATTTATAATATATCAAGTATTAAAAAAAATGTTTGTATTTATTATCGTAGAAATATAAAAAAATATTTAAAAGAATTTGTCAATTTTAAAATTAGAGGAATCTGTGGACATAAAATATAAAAGTATTTAGAATTATTCTTTAATACATAAAACAAATTCTATTGATTGAACGATTAATGGAAATATATTTCAATCACCACATTGGTAATTACTCTTTAATTGATTGAAAAAACAAATCAATTTTATTAGTTATATTGTTAATTTAAAAATTGATTGAATAATCACTACAATCTTTACACATTAACAATTACACTACATGAGAGACATTCTAATTTGGTGTATGAATTTTATTAATTTTTTACACTCTGTTATTAATTTAATAATTTTTTAGTAATTATTATAATATTTTTAATGATATAAAATTATTTTAAAAATCATAATACAGATGATTGTCATCATCAAATTACAAAATTATTGAAGATTTAATTAATCAATTTTTGTAATATAAATATGAGTTCATTGTTAGAAAAGTAAAGCATTAGTGAAACTAATTATTTTAAATATATGTTTCTCATGATAGTTATTTAAGCATAATGGTTACTTAATAATAAAAATTTTGTGTCTAAAAATTTAACTAAGGATATGCTTTTTTGAGAGGCACATGAAGAGGACTTAATGAGATATTTTAAAGTTCAAAAGACTTTAGACATCTTGCATGAGCATTTTTTATTGGCCACATATAAAGCATGCTATACATAAGTTGTGTGAAAAGTGTGTTGCATGTATGAAAGCTAAATCTAGAATCATGTCATATGTTTATATATTCCTTTTTCTATTCTTAATTGTTTAAGTTGATATTTCTATAGATTTTGTTCTAAGTTTGCTTTGACCCAAGGGAGAAAAGGACTTTATATTTGTTATTGTTAACAGTTTTTTTAAGATGACTCATTTCCTACAAGTAAGATTTCATGGGTTGCTAAGAAACATTGTAAATAATTCTTAGTTCCTAAATTATTTTTGAAAGACATTATAGAGGGGGGAGGAGGAGTAAGATTAAAACTTTTGTTTTTTTATTACTTGCTATTCTCAATTCGATGGATAAACAAAAGTTGTTAATAGAACTTTGTGTATTCTTCTTAGGGTTATAATAAAGAAAACCATTTGAGAAGTATTTAATTCATGTATAATTTGCATATAATATAATTCATTTTATTATTAATTACTTTTTATTTGAAGTTGTCTATGATTTTAATCCTTTGAAACTTATGAATTTGTTGCTTTTGCTTAACATTTTTCAATTAAAGAATAAATCTAGAAAGAAGAAGGTAGAGTGTTAAGAAGTTGAATGAGAAGGAAAATACCTAAACTGAGAAGAAAATGAAAAAGTATCCTAAACATGCTAATAAAGAAAAGAGCAAAATAATATTTCAATTAAGTGATTAGGTATTGATATGCTTAAAAGAAAATTTTTTATCTCAAAAAAAATTTAACTTAATGCCAATAAGAGATGGACATTTCAAGTGTTAATTAAGATCAATAATAATACTTACAAAATTGATTTATCAAGTGAGTATGATATGAGTGAAATATTCAATACAATTGATTTATCTTAAAATATAAATTGATATTATAATTTTTATATGTCTTAAGTTTTTAATATATATATATATATATATACAAATTTTTTAATTTCTTAGTTGTTATTAAACTGTATATATATTTATTTTACAATAAAATAAGTGTACCATATACTAAATCGTCAATTTGAAAACGTAAGATTATCTCTCCGTGCCTCTCTATACCGTGTTGTGTATTTTATGATATATTGAAATTTTTTTTTCTTTTTCTGTTATTTTTGTCCAAGGTAGATTTTTTGGTCCGGTGGATTCTGGGTAGATATTAGTTTTCATTTTACGTTGTAGAATGAGAAAAAGAAAGTAGTTTACGTGAATAATCATTTTTATTATTATTATTATGTTTACTTCTTTAGTCTAAAAGTTTTTATATTTTTAATTTAATTTAATTTAATTTAATTTTTATAAAAAAAGGTCTGAATTTAATTTAAAAAAAGAATGGTATACTTCTCGGTTTAGAGAAAAAGTAGAGAATAAAAGACCTGGACCACCATGTACTTAGAGGAGATGTGCTTTCGGACATATGAAGGATCGCCCCCCTTCCGGACCATTAGATCTTTTCCAGATCAACGGTTGAGAGAGGACACCCCTTCGTTTTGCACACACATCGAGGAAACCCTAAAAAATCCTGAAACCCTAAAAACCTGAAGTTTTAGAATAATCTTTTTTTATTATTTATTATTTATTCTTATGATTTTTTATTTTTACCTCCTCGGTCTACACTACTTTTTCGATAAACCGAATGCCTCTTCTGTGTGTACTCTTCAGCCCACAATACCTAGTCTACCTTCTATACCTTAATCGAGTACCTTACTTGGTTTACTTACGTTCCTTAAACCAAAAACTCCCTCGACATTTCTACTTATTCTACAAGCTGAGTACCCACTCGGTATACCTATTTTTTCTTATTGATATCCTCTCAGGTTATGAAAATCAAATATCCTTCAACACATTTACCACTTCAGAAATTTGAGTACCCCCTCGTCTAAATGTTCCTGATACTTGTCTATTATTAAGCCCTTACCTCGTACTTTTTCAAGTTTGGAGGCTAGTGTACTGGATAGGGAACTATTTGGTCCTACATGTAGAGAAAGGAAATCGAATTCCTATTCGGCCCAGTTTGGCTGAATACCTTTTGTCAGAATTAAAAGGTAATTAATTGTAATGAGCTTTGAGTTCTTATCAAACAAGTTCTTATCAATACCTTTTCTCTACTCTAAAGACTTCTGTTCCAAAAACGCGCATTTAATTGTAACGAGCTTTGAGTTCTTATCAAACAAGTTATTTTCTTTTGACTCTAAATTACAGATAGATTAGGTACTTGTAGAAAATCACGGTTTATATAAACTAATAAATGGACAAAGCTTTAAGTACTCTCACGAAAAAAATCGTATTAAAGATATATGTTAATTTTTTTAAACTTGCAGGTGCTGGTGGTGGTGGTGGTAGCACTCGCTTGTTTGATAGTCTGAGAGGTTTGTTGTTGGGTCCATTGTGTGACTCGTAATTGAATCCACCAGTTCCCATTATAACTGCAAGGAAGATAATCAGCATAAGTATATGGGACATCTTTTATGCTTTTAATTGTGATGAAACACATCACTAATAGCATAATAAACTAGCTTTTATACAACTAGATTGAGATGTGTGATGACAGCTTTTTCTAATTTTGGGTGTGAAAAAGAGCAACAATTTGTCAAGGTTAGAAATAGAAAGAATTTTCTATGAAATTTACATGCAATTAAATACTTTTCTTTGTTTAAGACTGTAGACTGGAAAAAGGTAGACAAGGTGAACTCATTTCCGTTTACAAGGTGAACTCATTTCCGTTTGTAATAAATAATAAATGTGTATAACAGTCATGCTCACAAAATGGTCCTTCATGTTATATACAAAATACTCTCATCATGCATTTTTGGGAGAGTTTTCAAAGGAGAGAAAATATTTATAGTTTAAATAAATATATTTTAATTTAATAACTTTCATAATTAAAAATATGAATGATAGATTACCATAAATATAATATATTAATTATTTAATTATTAAAAAGTAATATATAATTTTATTAGCTTAAAAATAAAAAATATCCTCCATTGTCTGAGAAGTAAAATGGTAATCTATTCCATTTTTTCTTTTGTTATTTTATGCTTTTTATTTATTTAATTAGTTTAAGATTCATTGTAAAATAATTGTTAAAGAAAGTTATTGTTTAAAATACGCCAAATTGAAGGCGATCCCTTTTGCATACATTTTTATCCAATCATTTAATATTTACTGACGTATTATATATAAAGTTATTAAGGTATAATATATTTATTTAAATTAGAAAATTTTTCCCTACTCCAAAGACCTTTTCTTCCAAAAACGCCCGAAAGTATTTTATAGCATTTAATTGTAATGAGCTTTGAGATCTTATCAAACAAGTTCTTTTCTTTTGACTCAAAATTGAAGATAGATTAGGTACTTGTAGAAAATCACGGTTTATATAAACTAATAAATGGACAAAGCTTTAAGTACTCTCACGAAAAAATTCGTATTAAAGATGTATGTTAATTTTTTAAAACTTATATCGAAAGGCACATGATCCAAAAGTAGTAAAGAATATTTTTTATTAAATTATAACATTTAATAATATTATTAACACATTAAAATTTATCATATCTTTATTTTTTAGTAAAAGTTTATTATATATAAATTTTTATTATGTATACAGAAGGATGGTAGTATATATATTTCCTCCATATTATATATTATGACGACATTAAATTATTTTAATAAGAAAAGATAAAGCAAGTTACAATTTTGATACAATACGTCCCAAATAGATTTCGTTAATTAATATGGCGTGGAAATAGAAAAATAATAAACTTTTATGATGAAGAATTCCAGTACATTTGAAAAAATAAAAAAACTAAGATGTCAAACAATAACTTTGAGAAAAACACGTTTTGACAAGTGAAGCTGCTATGCAACTTCATTTATTATTGTCAATTTTCAAGAGATATCTCCTCACCTACGGACAATTTAACTTAATGAATGATGACCTGACAAGAAAGACCATACATGATAGAAAGATTCATATGGCTGTGGGTGCTGGTGGCTTTGGATTTTCATAATCTATATATTGACCTGAGTAATTTATAAAAATGACTTTAATTAAAGATTTAACCTGATTAGTGATTAAATATACAGAAATCTTCTCCTCTCCCTTTGTATAAAAATAAAAAGAGTAGTTAATAAACAGAGGTTACGACATTTTTTGATATACGGATTATTATTTCATGGTCTTTTATTAAATAAAGGTTATAACATTCTCTAATACATGGAATATTATTTTACAGTCTCACAATAATTTTGCAAAAGAATTTTCTTTCAATCATTAGAGATGAACTAAACAAAAAGAAAGAGATGAAGAAAATACTAAAGGTTGAATAATATCAAAGGGAAATAACATCAAAGAACAATAAATACAACATTATATAAAAATAATGAGTTGAGCAACTTTTGTTCTTTACTTGACAAGAACCGATCTAATCAAGGATGTGTTGTATTGATTAATCGGGTTAGCATTTAATTAACATTGTATAAAAAAAATTGTGTATAATTTATGACCTACTTCCAATATTTCAGATAACAAATTTATTAAAACTAAACAAGAAATTATTCTAAGATCTATCGACTCACTTGCTTTTTTGGGGTTGGTGTTGGCTGTAGTAAAAGAGAAGAAATATGCTTATTAATTATTTGGCTAAGTACAATGTGGTCTTTGTGGTTGCATAGAAATAGAATTATATTTTCCAATGGTGTTTTGGATGAGAGGGAAGTCCTAGATTCTATTATTCTGAGATCCTGGAAATGGTTATCAGTTGTTAGTAAGGGAGAAACTATTATGTTAGCTGATTGGTATTTGAACCTACGAAATTACATCTGTCTTAATTTTGCATAAGTATATTTTTGCTTTTTATTCCTCTGAGTAAGTAATTTTTTTGTGTATATGGGTTTTGAGTTCCCTTTAAACTCTTTTTAATAAGATTTGTTTTGCCTATAAAAAAAAACAAGAAATTATTCATTTTCAGATATAATATAGTTTAATATTTATCTAAAATAAAGAGTTAAATCATTTCATGGTAAAAAATAAACTTTGTCGACCTCTTATGAGTTATAAAATGTAAATTTCAATATTTATCTCATAATTTAAAACAATACATAACATTTGAAATTTGAAATATTAAATTACTTGTTAATCTTTAATTCTTCACTTTGATCAAATTAAAAGGCTTGAAAGCCTAAATGGATACTTTATATGAAAACAAATGAAGTTAAATGCAGTAAGTCATTGAGTTTATTAAGTTGAATTTTAACGTTACAAACCGATAATCCAATTCATACTTCGTTGAGTTTTAATATTTTTATCTGAACTGATTCGTCTACTCGAATTAACTTATTAATTTTTAATTGAGTTGATTGGGTTCAATGGGTCAATAAAACTCGTGACCACCCCTACATATGATATATCAATTTTTTTTTATATTAAATATATGCAAGAAATTTTACAAATAAATTTTATTTAATATTTTTAAAAATACTATAATTATCAATTTTATATTTTAAATTTTAAAAACTTGTTTCAAGGTAAATTCTGAAATTAAATGAAAATTAGATATCTAAATCTAAGAATAAATTGGGAGACAAAAACATTTATCATTGGAGGCTCTAGTCCAGTAATACACAATGTTATGTAAATATGAAGAAAAAAGAAAATAATGAAAGACTAAACTGTTTTATTTATATGAATTTATTTATTTATTCACATTTATAAATTTAATTTAAATACGCTGAGAGTTATTAAATGATGGGTTGCCATATATGTGATATGATTTCTGATTTATGTAATAATTAATATAAAAATTATATCAATGATATATCTTAATTAGTTATAGCATAAAAATATCTAAAGGGTGCATAAAAAGTAAAGTTTTATTTTTAAGGTGTCTTGTATAGAGGCTTGTAGAGGGGTGCATATTGAATGGGTGGTGCTATTTGGTAATGTTCCTGATGAAGTCTCTCATGCATATATACGACATCTTTCAAGTTTTTTAATTTTGATGAAGCACGCCACAAATAGCATAACAATTCTATTTCTGCTCTTTGTTTTTGTTGTGAATTATTAGAAGTTTGAATTATTAAATTAAATTAGAAGAAATTTTTATTGTAAATGGTACACAAAATATTTATTGAATTTAAATTATTTAATTAAGTATTTTCTAAATCTAATTCTATTATCACTAATAAAATTTGATTCAAACTCATACACAAAATTGAAGCAAATTTGATTTTGATTTCTAATAAACTAATATGCAGATTAAGTATTATTGTAATTGAAAGTTCTTTTTAATTGTGCATTAGGAATATAGAAGAAATAAAAACTTAATAAGTATAATTAAAATATGAGTCAATAATGTGATAAAATTATTTTCTAATATTTTATATCCATTTGTCAATATTTATTTTGCAAAGATATGTAAAATTAAATTGGCATTTATTGAGAGACTTAATTGTCCTAATTTTGTTATTCATCGGATGACTTTATTCATAATTTTCAAATTTGACAAGTATTAGGGTAAAATTAATAGGGTGATGATAATAGGTATTGCGGTGGACTTGTAGTATAACTTTGATTTATTAAATTATTTTCTTTCTCAAATTTATAGAGATCAAGATGACCAAGAAATTGAAATGGTAAAAGCTACTTGTCAAAATTTGGTTAAAGAGTATGAAATGAAAATGAAAGGTAAGGAAATTGTGTCTTCAACTTCATCTACTAACCTGAATTTGCCCATTTAGAGGGACCTGCATTGCCTAATTTAGGGCAAGAATTTGACCATTTAAGTCTGTGGAAGTAATATGGGTTTGAATAGCTAACGTTAAAAATGATTGGAAGAGATTTTCATTATTAAAAATAAGGTTTTCTACAACAAATTTTTAAATCAAAGGTTTTCTTATTGATGCGTCTGACAAAATAAGTGAATAAATTAGTCAAAAATCAAAAGTTTTCTTATTTTAGGGGTTACACGAGCAATAATTTTTCAGTATAAAAAATAATTGTTGAACATGTAAATATACTTTTGTTGCATATAAATAGCGCCATATCAATTGTCAAGAATTTTAGTGAAATATTTTTTATGTTGTATTAAAGCTTAATTTGGGTAAACTTCTTCTCTAGAGGTTTAACCCAACTATGTATGTATGTCACAAATATTAAAACCCTTTTTCTTAAATTTTCTCCATGCTCAAATCCAAATAGCTCAACATCATGATTCAGTATATTAATTAAGAGTATTAACTTTCCTCATGCCTCTAAGCATCTTCCTTCAAAGAGTAAATTGGACTATTGATGAATATGAAAGCTTTAGTTAAAATAGTGGAAATTCAATAACTAGCTTTTACTTAGAAGTTGAGTAACTCATTGGCAGTAAAAAGTAAACTTAAAATATGTATACAAGGGCATAGAACTTGCAAACAATAGGCATAAAGACAATCACGTGTCATTCACCAACAGAGTTTTTCACACATTTTTTGCTAACATAATTGAAATTGTCACATGCATCCAATCAGTTGCCTCATCAATGTATTCAAAGTAAGCTTGCCTCCAACTCTTCTTCAACAATAAAAGTCCAACTGTTGTCCAAAACCCAATAGCAAATCCAAGCGCTATTACAAAGTAAAACCATACTTTCTCTGACCTTTCTTGTCTGCTATCTGCATCTTCATCATCATTTCTCTCATTTTCTACAGGAGCACACTTCAGCAATGGATCACCACAGAGAAATGGGTTGCCAACATAAATATAATATGGATCATCAAGGCTTGAAAATTGATTTTCTTGTGGAATTGTTCCTGAAAGGTTGTTGTAGGACAAGTTTAAGTGGCTTAGAAAAGTCAAGCTAGACATCTCCTTTGGAATTGTGCCTGAAAGTTGATCATGAGAAACATCCAAAGATTCCAATGACTTCATGTTCCCAATCCCTCTAGGAATTTCCCCTAACAGAGGATTGTGTGACAAATTTAGGCCTAGTAATGCAGTAAGAAAAGTTATTCCTTCAGGAATAGGTCCCCTTAAATTGTTATTTGACAAGTCCATGTTTACAACATATTTTAAATTTCTACTATAGTGAAGTTCTTTTCCTTTCATAATTTGGCTGGCTTCTTCATCATACCATTCAAGATACCTTGGCTCTTCAAGAGTTTGGGAAGTTGATGATTTATTTCCTAAAATCATTCCAGTGAAGTTTCCAATGCAATCAGGTATTGATCCCACCAACATGTTACTGGAAAGGTCCAATATTTGTAGTTTAGAAAGTTGGCATATTTGTGAAGGAATGTCTCCATGAAACTTATTTTGCCTCAGAATAAGAATTTGCATTGAGTAAAAGGTGTCCCCAATCCAAGAGGGTATAATCCCTGACATCTGATTCTCTCCAAGATCTAAAATTAACAATTGTTTAAAATTTCTCAAAAATGATGGAAACTCCCCTTGAAGACTGTTATTGTTCAAATGCAACCATACTAAAGTGGAAAGATAGCCAAATGAACTTGGAATAACACCAGATAATTTGTTAGAGGACAAATTTATCTCATTCAATCCATGAATAGAACTCCAACAATTAGGAATTTTTCCAAATAATTTGTTGGCTGAAAGGTCAAGATGGTATAAGGAGTGCACTTTGCACAGTGAATCAGGAATTGATTCATTAATGTGGTTGCTTCCAAGAAGGATGTGAGTAGCATTGGGCAATCTTTCAGCAATATTTTGAGGAAGTGAGCCTGAGATATGGTTATTGGTGAGGTTCAAGTATACAAGTTGCTTGGGAAATATGACCTCAGAAATCATGCCCTCCAAATGGTTGCTAGACAAGTCTATGTTGCGCAAGTTCAAAAGTGGACCAAGACTATGCGGAATTTTCCCATGAAAATAATTGCTAGAAAGATAGAGGGTGTGCAATTTGGAAAGTTGACCAAGGTTTTCAGGAATTGTACCATTCAAAAAGTTTTCTGAGATATCTAGGCTTTCTAGGCTTGCTAAATGCTCAATACTCCTAGGAATAACACCATAAAAATGATTAAAAGAGAGACGCAGGGTGATTATATTGACAAGTTGCCCAATACAACTAGGAAGAGAACCGTTTAAATTGTTACTGTAAAGAAGCAAATACTGTAGATTGACAAGTTCTGTTATATTACAAGGAAAATCCCCACCCAACTGATTTCTAGAAATATCCAATGCACTTAGATTTTTCAGTTGTCCAAGAGAGTCTGGAATTGATCCATTTAAACGATTGTCAGCGAGATTTAGATACATCAAGTTTGAAAATTTTCCAAAATAAGGTGGAATAGGACCATAAAATAAATTGGACTGAAGTGCGAGTACTTCCAAATTTTCAAGCTCACTTAACCATGTTGGCAAAACACCATTGAGTTTGTTGTCACTCAAATCAAGTCCCTTTAAATCATATCTCATGCATCTAGATTGTAAATGGCCAACAAGTACATCTCCTTGAATGTTGTTTCTTGACAAATCTAGTGATAGAAGATGGCACATATTCCCCAAAATTGATATTAGAGAACCCTCAACATGATTTATATGATTCAATGAAAGATTGAGGTACAGAACACCTTTTAGACTACCTAACCACGATGGAACAAAATCAATACTGTTTTGGGAGATGTCCAAGAGTGTCAAGGATGTCAAATTTTGAAGAGCATCTGGGAATGAGCTGTGAAGTGTGTTACTTCCTAGATACAAATCTGCAAGTTGGGTACAATTACCCAACCAAAATGGAACTGAACTTAGGTTGTTGTAAGAAAGGTCAAGATATTCAATGGAACTCATGTTTCTAAAAGTATCCAGATCTGGGGCTTTAAGTCCATTGTCATTGAGATTAAGGACTTGAAGTCTAGAAAGGTTTGTGGAACTCACAAGTTGATTATGACTAGACACTTTCTTTATACTGCAATTCATCAAGTCCAATTTTAGCAAAGAAGGAAGCATGTTAAGTACCTGGAATAAATTTTGTGCCTTCTCAAGATACACATCACTCATGTAAAGTTCTTGGAGAGATGAAAGTTTTGAAACCCAATAAATGTCATCAGAGTATAAAAAAGAATTGAAGCTGAGATCAAGAAAGGATAACTTAGTGAGATTTCCAAGATTGTTGGGGATCCTCCCACTAAAATGGGCATCAGAGAGAGAGAGGAATTTCAAATGCTCCATGGAATGGATGAACATTGGTATAGGGCTATCATTGAAATTGTTCCCACTCAAGTCCAAATAAGTGAGATATTTGAACTGTTGTAGAGAAGGGTGAACATGTTGAGCTTCAAGCTTACTTTTGGAAAAGGAACAATTTTCTGGAACATCTCCTTGACCCTTTGGGGAGAAGCATGGATTCCTAAGGTCAAGAATAACAACATGTCCTGTAATGTTGTTGCAACCTATACCTTTCCAATGGCAACAATCATTTCCTTGCCATGAGGAAAGCCTTTGCAATGGATCTTCAAAGCTTCCTTTGAGCTTGAGAAGAGCTTGCCTCTCTTCTTCAATGCATTCAAATGATGAATAGACATAGGAACATGACACTAAAACTGAAGTCAAAAGGAGAACAATAGCAAAAGCAAAGCTTGGGTATTTTCCCATGCTTAAAATCGCAAAACAAGCGTGGAATGGTAAGAAAAAACTCAAGTGGTGGCACAAAAATGACTCCAAGAACAATGATATAAATAGGCATAAGTGCACCATCTCTCTTGCTTTTACTAATGTACGCAATTTTCAAAGTTTGTAGCAATCAGTTTTCTCATTAACGTTTTCCCTGTGGAAAATGTTTTTCACCTTCAATCAGAGTTAGAATGTAGTGAAAATGCTTGCTGACTTGTTATCGGATACCACCGCATGACAATAGTCAAAACTTAAAAAATAAAAAAATAGTGACCAATATATTAATATTCAATAATAATTAGTTTTATTCTGTTGATATAATTTCTTGTATAATTTGTTTTATTATAGAAAGTAACTTTACTCGTTAATTGTAAAAAGGTGAAGTTCATGTTGTATATAAAATTAGAAGCGCTTGAGTACATCTAAAATATACATTTATAGACTTTTTCAAATATTAATAAAAATTAATTTACTGAAAAAAGTGTAAAAATAATATACCCTATATTCGATACCAAAAACAAACATGAGTGTAGAAAGTAAAATTTCTCTTGTTTAATAAATGAAAAGAACTAATCAGTTTCTGGTTGAATTTTGGCAGGTATGAATATTTTTATCATTCATAATGAAGTGACAGTTTAGTGAGAAAAGAAAATTAAAATATTAGACATTTGAAATTAGTCAATTACATGCATAGACTTTTAACTGATACAAAATAAATAATATTAACCTGTTTCTTCTTTAAAATTTGTACTCCCTTCATTTGTAACATCGTTACTTTCACTACTAAAAAATATATATATACAGACTGATTTATAGACAGATTTTTAAATTATTACTGACAGTTTTTGAAATTATAAACGGATTTAAAGATGGACATAAACCGTCTGTGATATCGTCGTCGGTAAAAAATTACAGACGAATCAGACATAAACTGTCTGTGATATCGTCGTCGATAAAAAATTACAGACGGATTGTGATCCGTCTGTAAATTACAGACGAAAAAATCTGTCTATAACGTACAGACGAAAAAATTCATCTGTGGGTTACAGATGGAAAATGTATAGACAAAAAAATTTGTCTATTAGTTACAGACGGAAAAATCTGTCTGTAATATATTTTACTATTATTAGTATTTTTTTTGTTTATGTAAATAGTTATTTCTGACTGTTCCTAATTATCACAATTTATAAACATAATAACAACTATAAATTGGGCATCTAAACATTTAAAAATGATTTATAAAATATAAAATTTAAATGTTATTACAAAAGAAGACAAAAGCATCCAAATAAATACATTTAAAAATAAAATACAAGTCTTCATCATGAATAATCTGTATGATCATCATCCTAAGGAGCATCATCATCAGTAGAAGAGGAGTCAGAAGAGAAATGATGCATGGAGGTGAAAACCGGTGGTGCTGGAGCTGGTGGAAGAGGAGGAAGAGGAAGAGGTGTGGAGCTGCTTGCTCTCATGAGCTCAAAATAAGCATGCATTTGCTGCATCTGCATATGTTGTTGCTTAATCTGCTGCTGAACCTCCCTTTGCATTCTCGATGCCACCTTCTTCTCTATCTTCTTCTTCATTCACACTTGTAATGGTTATGTTTACGTGTCAATTATATTGTAATGGTTATGTTTACGTGTCCCTATTGGGCGTGTTGGATCAAACTATTCACACTTGAATAAGACAATCCTTTTTATGGTTTCACCAGCATATTCAAGCTCAACTATTTCATGCAGTTTTCCATACCAATCACAGTCACCATCACTTGAATTCTCTCTCACACTAACTCCACTATTATCTATTTTTCTCCCTTTACATGATTCAATGGTTTGGAATTTATACCCATTAACAAAGTAAATTGGCCAACAATATGCTTTATTTTTTGAACCTCTGGACAAGTTATATAGGTCAAGATCTGTGATACCATTATTAGGATCACGCACCTACACATACCATTAAATATGTCAATTGATTGAATACAGAATAATATTCAAAAGTCGATAAACTAAAATGTTAGGGAAATTTCATGACGTACATAACTTTTGAACCATGATGGAAATTGATTAAGGGATTCATGACCATATAATTGTTCAAAATATCTGTAAACATTGCAACATCAATTATTAGATTTGAATCACCATGATCGGAAAAAGTCATTAAAGCAATCATAAGTCACTTACGTTTTGAATGGTTGAACTTCATCACAATTTAATAAGATGTGCAAGTGTGTGGCCTCTGATTCATCACCTAAGATCCATCGTTCTTCGCATTTCCCAGATACACGACCTTCTTGGTTGAATATAGATAGAGTTGGCTCATTACTACTTTCTCCCCATCATCACAGTCCTTTGAACATGAGGTTCAAAATAGTATGTGCAAAAATTTGATGTCTCCTTTGATATATATGCCTGACATATGGATCCTTCCACTTGAGCTCTATTTTTTACAGTCCTTTTGAACCCTCCAATTTCTCGTTCAAACGAATACATTCACTTGTATTATACTGGTCCACATACACGTGCTTCATATGCTAAGTGTATAGGCAAGTGCTCCATAGAGTCAAAGAAATCAGGAGGGAGTATTCTCTCTAATTTGCACAAAATCACAGGAATATTTTTCTCCATAACTAATAAATCTTCAACCCTAAGAGTAGGTGAACACAGGTCCCTAAAGTACTCACTTAACTCAGTCAATGGCTTCCAAACATGGTCTGGTAGTTCCTTAAATGCAGCAGGTAGAAGACACTTCATGAATATGTGGCAATCATGACTTTTCATTTCAAAAAATCTTCCTTATTAAACATTCACACAACGACTGAGATTTGAAGCGTAACTGTCAGGCATTTTTAAGTCCTTCACCCACTTACATACATCTTGCCTTTGTGGTAAAGTCAGAGTGTAACTTGCCTTTGGCTTTGACCATCGACCATCTACAAGTTGTTCTAATCTTAATTCTGGACGCCTACAATATTCTTCTAAATCTTGTCTTGCCTTTACATTATCTTTAATTCGATCAGTGTCCATTACAGTATTCATGATATTGTCAAATGCATTTTTTTTCCACATGCATCACATGTAAATAATGACGAACTAAGTTATCCTTCCAATATGGGAGCTCCTAGAATATACTTTGTTTGATCCAATTATGTGTCATCCTATAGCCAGGAAACCTAATGGATTTTCCTACTTCTGTTATTTTTGGCAAATGTCTAACTCTATCCCATACTTGATGACCATTTAAACGGACCGGAGGGTCCTCATTCTCAACAGTTGCTTTCCTAAATTTGTAGGCTTGACACCTATATGGATGTTCCATATCTAAAAATCTCCTATGGCAACCAAACTATGAATTTTTTCCTCCATGTTTTAAACTAAATGCCTTTGTATCCTCCATACAAATTGGGCATGCTAACTTCCCTTGAGTCATCCATCCAGATAACATTCCATAAGTAGGAAAATCATTTATCGTCCACATCAGTGCTGCCTTCATAATAAAATTTTGCTTCCTTGATAGGTCATAAATTACTACACCCTCACACCATAACTCTTTCAACTCATCAATCAAAGGTTGAAGGTATACATCAATTTTAACCTTTGGATTTTTTGGACCAGCAATTATACAAGTCAAGAATAAATATGAATTTTTCATGCTCATTTCAAGAGAAAGATTAAAAGGTGTAACCATAATAGGCCAACAAGAATATGGTTTATTAAATTGATTGTTTGGAGCAAACTCATCAGCACATAACCCTAACCTTACATTTCTAG
Source organism: Abrus precatorius (assembly GCF_003935025.1). Lineage (NCBI taxonomy): Eukaryota > Viridiplantae > Streptophyta > Magnoliopsida > Fabales > Fabaceae > Abrus > Abrus precatorius. The sequence goes on along the minus strand of NW_020874417.1, from coordinate 10,497,881 downwards.
GATTGGATGCAAACTAAGGATACACTTGATCAAAAAGTTTGTCAAGCCTCACCATGAGATAGATAAGTCATTATCCCATCACTCCTTTTATTTTCAGCATGTCACGTCATGTAAGGAGCTGAACTCATAGATGCGTACAACCTTTTTAGCCTAGGAATCAAAGGCAAATAATATATTCTAGTTTGCGGTACATCTTTATGTTTACCACTTCTACCACCTCTTCTTGGTTTAAACCTAGGCTCTCCACAGAATTTGCAATTGGTCAAAACAACATCATCTTTGTAATACAGCATACAGCCTTTCAAACAACAATCAATTTTGACTTCTTTTTATCCAAGTTTGGAAAGTAGTTTTTTTGCTTGGTAAAAGTCCTTTGGGATGGAGTCAGGTTGGGGACTAAACTCACTAATTAATGTAGCCCATTGATGAAATGAACTCTGACTTTGATTGCCTTCTGACTTTATGCTTAACATTCTTACTGCTAAAGATAACTCTGAATGCACACACTTATCCCATAAAAGCTTGTTTGTTGCTTCTAAAATATTATAAAATTTTACAGCCTCTCTATTAGATTCTTGTTCAGCTTCAAAATCACGAAAAATTTCAAATTGAGGACCAACATCATCATAAACCATTTCTTGATAACGACTATTGCTTTCTTCCTAACTTACATTACCTACATCCTCACCTGATTGCAATATATTTGAATTACCTACTTGATTTTTCAAATTAGCTACTTTTTCATGCTCAGTCCATATCCAATAATCATGTTTAAATCCAAACTTATGCAAATCATATCTAATTGAATCAATATCAAAAAACTTTCTACACTTGCACTTAGAACATGGACACCTAACTTTTTAGTTGGTGATGAATTGCTGCGAATTACAACAGACACGTATGAATTCCTCTACACCCTCAAAGAATTCAGGTTTTATTTCCCCTTGACTTAGGTGCAACCTATCATACATCCATTGACGATTTCTAAGAAACATCTTTCTCAAGAACTATATAAACCTAATACATATATACAATGTGATATCAACCTTCTATTATAGGTTACACTGAATTTTAATATAAATTTTGGCAGAATTTTCCTAATACATGTCAATTTCCTTACATTTGTTTACCACTTTTTTACAAAAATCAAAATTTCACCACACATAACTAATATATTATATAACAATATATTAATCGATACATCAAATACAAACATATCACAATCCTAAACCGTTCTAGAGCACATTCCCTTGTAACTTCACAACATGCATATTCTACAAACTCCACAAACACAAACAATCCCATAGCAAACAATAATCAAGTTTGGAGAAGGACCTCTATGCCCTTTCCCCCAGTCAGTCATACAATCTCCAATCCTACAACTATATCTTAGAAATTTTAAGTCTCTAAAAAACATAAAAAAATTAAAAAATTAAACGATTAAAAGTTAGAGTATCATACCAGGAATACAATGATGCAAAAAAATCTTTCAAATGGATGTCCTAATCACTCGCAAAGGTTAAAACACTGAGCTTCTAGAGAGAGAGAGGGGGCGAGGGAGAGAGTTATGAAAAAAATGAGGAAAGGGAAAGGGGAGGCGCCGTTTTATGGGTTTCAGTCATTACAGACGGGAAAATCTGTAAATAAAGGGTTTAATGAAATGGTGCGTTTCAAGTGGCAAATTACAGATGGATTTTTCCATCTGTAAATTCGTCAAGTCCATTTACAGATAAAAAAATCTGTCTGTAATTTGTCACTTGAAAGGTCGGTTAAAAACGTCTATATTTACAAACGAGTAAATCCGTTTGTAACTCTCGCTATAAAATTCCCTCATATTTTCAAATTACAGACGGAAAAATCCGTCTGTAATTCCTGTCTATACCATTTCACGCCAAATGGTGAGCAAACTACAGATAGATTTTACTTTACAGACAGATTTTCCAGAAAATAAAAAATAATAATAATCTACAAATCCGTCTGTAAGAGTAACTAAACAAAATATTTCCAAGCATTTTTTAAAATATTTATTAACATTTTAGTTAATTTTATGAAGAAAATTTATTTATAAATTTAGAATATATTTTTCTTTAATGATAAATACCTTATAATGCCCAATAATTAATGGAAGTTTAATAGATGTTCAAAAAATTATCTTTGGCACAATATTTTTTTGAAAAGAATGTTTGGCTTGAAAATGTAACTAATAAGATTATCGTGTGTGTATTGCATGGGTATTTTATAAATTTATAAATAAAAAACTAAAGAAAATTAATGCTATATATTTTTATTATTAGTAATAAATAATGATATATTAAATAAGAATGCATAAAAAAGTATTAGTGTGAGCAAATTAAGTCGTAAAATGTGTTAATTACTTTATAGTTTCATCCATGACTACTGATCAAGTATAACGAAATTGTAACAGAATAGTACAATTATCTCTTTTACGTATTTTTAACATAAATATCAGTACATGTCCATTATATTATAGAATCTAAAATGTTAATTAATGAATGGTTGATCAAATTAAATTTTATTTTGATTAATTGATTCGGTTAAATTATTTTAATAAATAATATCAGCGATACATTTTTTCTATTATACTCTTGAGCATTAATTAAAATTTATTAAAAATTAAAAAAATTGTAAGTGTTAACTGTACGTTCACGATTCTTACTTTTAAATTATTGATTTTTTTAAGAATTTTTAAAAATTTTAATGAATTTTAATAAATAATTAAAGTTATTAATAATAGTATATTATTATATTTTTATGATAAATAAATTATGCCAAAAACATATTCTAAACAATTTTCATTTTAATACATTTGCCTGATTTGATAAATGGAGTGTAGAGGGTAAAACTTATGGCAACTTGTCTTCAAATTTGTCTCAGCGTTGAATTTTCGTAACTATAAATAATTTAATAATTCCTAACGAAGTTGACATGATTGATAAAGAAAATTAAAATATTAGACATTTGAAGTCGGTCAAGTACATGCGTAGACTTTAAACTAATAAATTTTATTAGTTTAACCGTGTTTTTGCTTAATTAAATTCTCATCATTTGTGACACCATTTAATTAAAATTAAGTAGACAAAATATTTCAAATTATTTTTTGGAAAAATTATTAAATTAATTAAATTTTAACATAATAAAATCTTAAATTAAAAAGTTTAATCATTTTCATTAAAGATGAAGAATGTCTATATTATATACCCTCGGCCTATTAAATGTATTAATACTATATATTTATTTAGATAATTTAATAGATTATTTATAAGAAAGTTTAATGACTTATTGAATGTCTCAATACATGATTAAAAAAGTTAATAGGCTAAATCAGATTTTTTAAAAAATTAGATTAAGCTTAATAAAAAATTTATGACAGATAATATACTAGATTTATACTCTAAAATTATTAAACAAGTTAAACCTGTTTATGCAAAGTCTAACTTTATTTAACCTATTTTCATTTCTAAATGTAACAACTAAATTAATCTTTCATCGCATGAAAATTTTCTAAATATATAAAATTCATAAATGAAGATTGAAAACAATATGACATTTAATTAAATAAGAATAAAAAATTCAATTCAAAAAACATGGTAATAAAATATTGAAATCAAGACATGCCATTATTATTAATATAATGTTTCACAGTTTTAAAATTAAATTTATAGTATTAATGATTAATATTATAAAAAATTAAATTTTAATTTATAAAAATATCTTTAATTTGATATAATTTATCATATTTTAAAATTTAAATCAAGTTATAGTTAAAATTAAATTTAATTAATAGTAATATTTAAAAAGAATAAGATATTATAAATAAAAATAAAACTAAGTGTTCAATTATCGACATTCTTTAGCTCAATAATAATAAAAATAATTCATAAAAACACTTTTTTTAAATAATAAAAATATAACTTTATCATACATAAATGAATTAAAATTATTTAAATAATTATTGAAAATAAAATTCAATAAATTAATTAATGAAATCAATATTTCATATCAACAAAAATATCAGATTAATTAAAGTTTGTAATTAGATGTAATAATGGTTAAAAACACTTTATATTACAAGAATCACCAATCACATGCATCAACTATTAAGCACATACATCAAATAGTAAGGGTTATGTTAACTTATTGTATACTACAGTTCAAGTCTTAACAAATGTAATTATATTAAATACTTAAATTAATAAATAAAAGAAAAATATTAATTTATAAATAAAAAAGAGTGAGATTCATATAATTTTAAAATATTAAGTTTGTTGCTAATATTACTTATAATTTTTCTTTTTGAAATATTAAGAACACTAATCTATATATAAGTTTACTTTCCGTAGCTTATTTGAAGTTAATTAACTTTTATTACAATACAAAAAAAATATCATTTATTAATACTTTAATGGTAAATATTTGTTGAGGGAAAATATTTCTTTGCTGAGATAAAATTTTCTAACAAAAATTAAATTATTATTCTAGACATTATGAGTTATGCTAACAACACGATATATTATATAAACAAATAATTTTGTTAATAAAAAATATATCATATTAATAAATTTAATGTTAGTATAATATAGTATTTGTTAATTTGTATGAAGCTTTAAAATCTATATTAATAATTTATTTTATTTATACACATACTCTATTGATAAAAAACTATTGAAAGAATTAATGATTTTTGTTTGTTTATAAATGATATTTGTTTTATAGTGTTATTTTAAAATATTTAACATAAAATTAAATTTTAAATAACGTATAGAATGGTCAACGAAAATTGGTTGAAGTGGTATGCGATTACTTTTTCTTAAATAAAATTTCAAGTTCAAATTTAATGAATAAAGATATTTGACGGTGAAAAAATTCACTATAAAATTGAGTTAAATTTTTTTAAAAAAACAAAACCACACATTAAACAAATTAAAGAGTCTAAGTCAAGTAAATTAAACTTGAGAGTCATTAATTTAAAAAATAAGTTTAAGTCTTGTCATAAATTATAATGTGATTTTTCCCATTTTTATATATATATTTTTCTACTATCGCCTACCAAAATTGATTCTTGAGGTGTAAATCACCATCTTTCACCAACACATATGGGCTCCCCATGCCCATGTCCACACCTCATCCCTAAAGGACAACCTTCACTCTATCCAAATCTCATCATCACGATTTTCCATTATTTCACTAACAGATGACTAACAAATTAAAGCTATGTCATGTGTTCTAAGTGTTTATTCAAAAATTTATTCAAACTGAGTCTATATATGTTAATCAAGTGAGCAATTATCTAGTAATAAATTAATAATAAAGATTAAAAAAATACAAGTTTTAAAATTGAGTATAAATTTTTTTTTTACAGGAATTAAAAGTAAAATTTGCTGTATGTAAGTCTTTTATAAATATTTAGATAATCTCTTAATTAAATGTATGATTTCTCGTATATATTTTTAGAGTTTCTGAAATATTTTCTAAAACTCAATTGGACTTCCCACTAGCAGATTTGACATGTTCTTCTACGTTTGCGAAACCCTTTAACAGCTTCCTCTTTGTGAAACATAAGACTTCATGTACTCATGTTTTGACTGATAATATTAAAATTAAATCAAATCAAATTAGTCTTTTTCAGTTTGAATCAAAATGATTCTTTTAATTTTTTTTCTTATTATTTTATATTTTATATTTTAAGAAATAATATTTTTCTATCAGCCAAATAAATTTTAATTACTTAGAGTATAAATTGTTTTAAATCAATATATAATTTTATTAATTGTGAATACCAATTTTTGCTTCTCAGAAATTACTTCCAAAATTTTAAAAAAATTATAAAAAATGAAATAAAATTATTTTACAGCAAAATAGAAAGTTTTTGAAAAAAACGATTTTGCTTTTCGAAAACAGCAGCCTTCATTACACATGTTTATAACCCAAAATAAAAAATCAATTCTGAGCATGAAAAAGGAAAACTCAAGACTTTCACATTTTGTAGAAAAAACCCTAAAACGTAAGATTGAAGGGGGTATAAAAACTTATGTAAGGGAAGAAAGGGGATTCTTTTTTTGAGAGAAAAAAAGCAAAATTTTTAGTGGGAGAGACGAAGTTTTTTTTTTTGAAATTTTTTAGAGTTAAGACAACAAATCTCTCGTGAGGATCTTAAAAGAGAAAAAGAAAAGAGAGATCTATAACAAGGGGAACAACTAGTAACAAATTTTTAAGAAGAAGATTTGAGATTAGAAAGAGAGGAGGGTGAAACTCTTAGAAAAATATCTTCTTTGTAGAGGAAACAAAAAGAGGCCAAAAAGAAAATAGAAAAACAAGGGAAAGATAGTCTAAAATAAATTTTCATCTTTATTCACGGTTGAAGCACCAAAGAAGCTAGCATTATTGAAACAAATAGAAAAGGCTACCCATGTCATTTACATTGCTGCTTTGTTGGTTCAGTTGTTTCTCGTGAACTCTTTATTGGCAACAAATTCTTTCAAGTAAATACTTTTTCTTACCAAAATTATTTTTAATGTATCGCTTGTTTCTCAGTTCATGTCTAATCTTACCTCTTAAAAATATATATATATAAAAAAGGTGAAAAGTTGGTGCGTACAATTGGATTTGACGTCTAATGTTATTGAATGGGAGTTTCCACTATTCATGATTTAAATTATAATGTTTATTATTTGTTTATTTTTATTTTACTGTTTATTCAATTTGGTCGTTTCCTTCCTGTCATTTTCCGGCTCATGAGTCATACAATTCCATCTTTTATGTATATCATTTTTAATGTTATTTATAGTTAAATGTATTTATTAATTTTATTTATTTATTTTATTAACTTTATATCTAAATTTAATTTATTTATTATGGTGTTTTACTTTAATATTTATTTTATTATAAATTTAGATATTTTTCATTCCGTAAATAATAACAAATAATTTTTTTAATATATTATCTCATAATTCATTTAAAATTTTTATTAAGTAATTAAATTTTAATGCCTAATTCTTTGCGTTATTATCCTCACAATTATTAATTTATTAATCAATTATTTTAAATTAAATTTATTTCATAATACAATGATTTATAATGATGATGTATAGTGAGTCTATCTTTATTCATTATAAATTATCAAAACTTATGTATATTAACGTTATTTTAGATTTTATACAACATCAACATATTGAAATTTTTATTTTATTTCTAAAAGTAATCAATTATTAATATTTTTATCATATTAATGCAACAATTTATAGTGTTATTGTATAGCGTCTCTACCTTTATACACTTTAAATCATTAAGACTTTTGTATACCAACTTATATAAGGTCTTATATAATATAAATTTATCAAATATAGTTTTAATATTTTGTTAACTAATTATTTTTCTTTAATCAACTTAAATATGTTTATTCTTTTCATTAAATAGAATTAATTTCATATTTCAAATTAATATACATTTCAAATTTTAATGAATTAAATAACTAATCATTTCTTCATTTCTTATCATATTATACAAATTTTTGCAATATCAATGTGTGATTTATATTGTCTTTGATTGTCCAACAAATTATAAGATATTTATGTATAGTTTATGCTATCTTAAATCTTCTTTCAAATCAAAAGTAAAATTCAAATATTTCATTTACAAATAAAATATTTTTAACGATTTGCAGTATAATTGTGTGATCTTCCTTCACCTTCTGTATTGTTTCTCATAAGATACATGTATAATCTCGTTATCTTATATCCTAAACATTATAATTTTATGAAAATAATTTTAATCTCAAAATAAATTTTTTTCGCTAAACCTAATTTTAATCAACCAGTTTCATAATTTTTAGATAAAACTACGTGACTTTGAGTTTCCCATTATACCCGAGATACGTAGGAGCGGGAATTGGACCCATCAAGTCAAAATATTTTTTAAAAATATTTTTTTTTAAGATATCCATTAACATTTTAATAAATAATTATCTTATTTTTAAAATAAATAATAATAATAAAAATAATAATAATTCTTGTTTAAGAATTAAATAAATATTTTTCAAAATTAAAATAAATTTGTACAATTAATTAAGGTAATTGTTTTTCTAAGCCATTTGAATCTCGTGTCCCTCTATTGTCTGTTATTGTAATCAATTGCATAAGTTGATTGAACATATTCAATTTGATGCACATGTGTAGCCATGAGAAATGCAGGTGTCAATTAATGGAGGAAAATATCATCTAAAGTATGCACATATTGTAATAAGTTTGGGCATAATGTGGAAACCTGTACACATGCAATGGATACCTATCACTATAAGTCCACCACTAATTAACAAAATAACAAAAAGCTGGTGATATGAAACTATTGATCACCGATGTGCAATACCAAAGAAATAACTACTCTTAATCTACCCACTATACGTACTCTTAATCACCGATAATTATAATTATAGGTGACATTTAACGAATCTATTTATATATTAATACTTTTTTGGGTAAAGAATATAGTAATCATTTACCACAAATTTTAAAATTCTACTATAGCGAAGTTCTTTTCCTTTGATAATTTGGCTGGCTTCTTCATCATACTATTCAAGATACCTTGGCTCTTCAAGAGTTTGGGAAGTTGATGATTTATTTCCTAAAATCATTCCCGTGAAGTTTCCAATGCAACCAGGGATTGATCCCCCCGCCAACATGTTACTGGAAAGGTCCAATATTTGTAGTTTAGAAAGTTGGCATAGTTGTGAAGGAATGTTTCCATGAAACTTATTTTGCCTCAGAATAAGAATTTGCATTGAGTAAAAGGTGTCCCCAATCCAAGAGGGTATAATCCCTGACATCTGATTCTCTCCAAGATCTAAAATTAACAATTGTTTAAATTTCTCAAAAATGATGGAAACTCCCCTTGAAGACTGTTATTGTTCAAATGCAACCATACTAAAATGGAAAGATAGCCAAATGAACTTGGAATAACACCAGATAATTTGTTAGAGGACAAATTTTTCTCATTCAATCCATGAGTAGAATTCCAACAATTAGGAAATTTTCCAAATAATTTTTGTTTGCCTTTTCTTAAAACGTGGAACCTCTATTGTTATGTTTCATGTGATTTTCTTCGATTCCTTTTCTAAATCTAGGTATGTTCTTCTGTTTCTTTTCGCATGGAATAGTTAAAATATGTATGTATTTCACACTTTGAGAACGGTATTATCACAGTGAGTTCTTATTGTTACTTTAATATTACGACTTTTGTATAAATATATGAATGTTTCTGTTTATTAATTTTAGACTTCTGATATATTTTTAATAAATATTTATGTCACTTTTAAAATAAATTTTTATTTCATTTAGGCAAAAATTTATTATTTGAACCAGATTTCGTTTTATTATGAATTCAAATTTTAAAATGATCAAATTTTCTGAAAGAAATTTCGAAATTAATTAAATTTATAACTTGAATTTAGAAATCAAAAGATGCATACTCTTATCTCGTGTTAGCAGTTCTACTTAATAGGGTGATAGAGTTATGCGATTCAATGCATATATTATTAATTTAAAATCAAGATATATATTTATAAACATGAAAAACAACTTCCGTACATGGATTCATTTAGCTACCGATATTTACAATTACAGGTGACAATTAACTAATATATTTATATATTAATACTTTTTTTTGTAAAGTATATATTAATCATTTAATTTAATCATTCATAATTTTAAATAATATGCCTAATTTTATAAATAAAAAATAAAAGATAAGATGAATGGGGTCAACATTTATTCTTGAACGGTGAATGAATCATCCAACAAACTGCATGTTCAATGATTTGAGTCCAATTAAAATATGCTACCCAATAAATGAGTGAAAAATGAAAACATGTTTTTAGAAAGAAGGCCACGTTGAACTACAAAGTACAAGAGAAATTGCAATTATGACCATAACGGCATCTTCTTGTAGAGACATGCAGAGAAGTGCATTCTTCAAATCAAATTCAGACTCAAAATTTAATTGAGAGGAGGTGGTCGCCTGTAAGGGCTCGGTGGATTTATTGGTGGTTTACGTGGGTCACCGATTGGTGGTGACACTTTCTGCTTATTGTCTTCTGGAGTTATGGTTGGCATTGCAGCGAGGAATTGCATGATAACTGCAAGGATCAAAATGAGCATGATGAGTAAATTGGACATCTTTTGAGTTCTTTTAATTGTGCTGAAGCACGTCACCAATAGCATGATAAACTCTCTTTTATACTAGCTTGAGATACCCTTTTATGATCACAACTTGTTCTCGTGTTAGGTGTGAAAAAGAACACAATTTGTCAAGATTAGAAAATATTGTTTGACTTGTGAATTTACCTTATGTCTCTTGTGATTAATGTTGTATTAATTACAAAGAAATTTCTCTGAAACTTACATACATTTAAATAATTTTTTATGTTTAGGATGGGGAGATGAATATTGGAAAAATCTTACTAGTATTTGCCAAGTGAGAAAGGGAAAGATGTATACTCAATGTCGTGCAAATATTGACTGTGTTATAAGTTTTATAATTATGAAGTTTTATTTTCTAAATAATATTTAAATCTATGCATCCAGTACAATAATTTAATATTTTAAATTTAAGAAAATTTATCTCATATATAACATTTCTATTCAACATATATATAAACGTGTGATTTTGCAACCCTTGAATTAGATGAAGGTATTGCTACAAAGAGCATAGTCAGGCATGTCTAATTAGATAGCTTGTTTCACCAAAATCAACGCCGGGGAATTTTTTTAATTTTTGAACTGAAAAATTAGTTTTTTCGTTTTTAAGGACATCGCTAAGGAATTTTGGAGACTATATAAGGTGGATCTATCACCAAATTTTGATTAGTCATTATGTTTACTTAAAAGGGATTTTGATTTCTTTTAAAATTTTTAGAAATTTTGTTGACTTTTCGTATATAACTCTTGTAAAAAATTAATTTTTAGAAAATAAATATTCTCAAAAGATATTTTTATGAGATGAGCAAAAATTTAAGATTTTGAAAAAGATAAACAAAATAGTTATAATATAAAAGTATAATTTGTTGAGAAAAATTATATATTTTTTCAAAAAATTTTCCTTGAGATAGAAAACTAAATTAACATAATTACTACACAAGAAGGAAAAGAGAAAAAATTGTAAATATTATTTAAATACAATCCATAATTATATTATGTAAAAAAATTTATAACACAATTTTTTATAATTACTCAATAGTTCTAATACATTCACGCTCTTTAAAGTAACTACTTAATTTACATCTCATAACACTTTAAAAAATGAGTATAAAAGAAAGTTAGATATAACTTTAAAGTATTTTTTATTAGTGTAATTTGTTACTGAGAACTTGAGTCAATATATAATTGATACATTTTTCTTTTGTTACAAACGTGAGTAATATTAACATTGATAATCATAATTTAAAATATGTCATATTTCATTATAAAGAGTATATGATATTTTTTGCATCAATGTTACTCAATACTCATATACTATCACTAGACATCTTGTATCAATACTCATATATTATCATATATTAATAATACTCATATATTATATTATTATCAACACACATCTTACATTAATGTTAATTAATTTTTATAGTTCCTTAAATATCGAATATGCTCAATAATTTTATAGTTAATTTTTTTTTAAAATAGTATAAAAATTTTAGACACACCAATAAGCTAGAAAAAAAAAAAAAACAGGATAGAAAATAGCAAAAATGTCAAGAATAACACTCTTTGACAGATGAAGCTGCGAGGTAGCTTCGTGTATTGTTTCCAAATAACCGTGAATTCAAGTCGTACATATTGGATGAAATTCATGTCACTTTGAATGGTCTGAGTAACTCTGACCACACGTTGCTTGACAATTTGTCTTCACAGTTTGAGTATAAATTGCGATTAAAATTTTATTATATACAGTTCATAAATAAATTTTTCAAGAGTAATTATATATAAAAAGAAAAATAAAGAAATGTACTTGTAAGTTAAAATTTATTTATTTTTTTAAATTCAATTAATTTGTCTAAAATATTTATTAAATTAATATTATTTTATAAAATATTATTTATTTTATCTTTTTATATGTTTCTCTCTCACAAATACTATTGTAGGGAACACAAAGTGTAGCCATATCATTGTCCTAACAATGATTCGGCAAAGAACTTCTGCAAATTAATACTACAATTGGACATACTTTGGGTACAAAGAACGATGAATTTAACTGTATCTTTTGTTTCAAGAAGCTATATTTCATTTTTCTTAGAAGAAATAATGTTAATAAAGAACATGGCTTTGTAAAATCAGATTCAATTTTCTTATATAATATACATCTTGATTGGTTTTATATGGTTATGTAAATTTCACTTTTTCTGTTTCCATACGGTCAAAGGACCCGTCATCTATTGAAATTAATTTTAAAATGTTAATGTTGAATTTCAATGATAATTAATGTAAATAATAATAACATCAAACATAATTAATATTCAAAGCATCAAAGAGAAAATATTTAAGAAAAAAATATCAAAAATCTGACGCCCAATTTAAATTCTTTCAATAAAGTGTTCTTTTTATGAACGACAATATAATATATATATATATATATATATATGTTAGTTATTTAACTATTTTTTTTATTAATCCCAATCTTATTTGTAAATTTATGAACCTTTTATTGAATGATAATTTTAATGTTTATCTCAAACATTATTAAAAACTTAAAATTTGAAAGCTTTAGTTAAAATAGTGGAAATTCATTAACTAGCTTTAACTTAGAAGTTGAGTAACATATTGGCAAGAAAAATAAACTTAAAATATGTATACAAGGGCATAGAGCTTGCAAACAATAGGCATAAAGACAATAACGTGTCATTCACCAACATAGTTTTTCACACATTTTTTTCTAACATAATTGAAATTGTCACATGCATCAATGTATCCAAAGTAAGCTTCCTCCAACTCTTCTTCAACAATAAAACTCCAACTGTTGTCCAAAACCCAATAGCAAATCCAAGCGCTATTACAAAGTAAAACCATACTTTCTCTGAAAGTAGGACAAGTTTAAGTGGCATAGAAAAGTCAAGCTAGACATCTCCTTTGGAATTGTGCCTGAAAGTTGATCATGAGAGACATCCAAAGATTCCAATGACTTCATGTTCCCAATCCCTCTACGAATTTCCCCTAACAGAGGATTGTGTGACAAATTTAGGCCTAGTAATGCAGTAAGAAAAGTTATTCCTTCAGGAATAGGTACCCTTAAACTGTTATTTGACAAGTCCCTGTTTACAACAATTTTAAATTTCTACTACAGTGAAGTTCTTTTCCTTTCATAATTTGGCTGGCTTCTTCATCATACCATTCAAAATACCTTGGCTCTTCAAGAGTTTGGGAAGTTGATGATTTATTTCCTAAAATCATTCCCGTGAAGTTTCCAATGCAATCAGGGATTGATCCCACCAACATGTTACTGGGAAGGTCCAATATTTGTAGTTTAGAAAGTTGGCATATTTGTGAAGGAATGTCTCCATGAAACTTATTTTCCTCAGAATAAGAATTTGCATCGAGTAAAAGGTGTCTCCAATCCAAGAGGGTATAATCCCTGACATTGATTCTCTCCAAGATCTAAAATTAACAATTGTTTAAAATTTCTCAAAAATGATGGAAACTCCCCTTGAAGACTGTTATTGTTCAAATGCAACCATACTAAAGTGGAAAGATAGCCAAATGAACTTGGAATAACACCAGATAATTTGTTAGAGGACAAATTTATCTCATTCAATCCATGAGTAGAACTCCAACAATTAGGAATTTTTCCAAATAATTTGTTGGCTGAAAGGTCAAGATGGTATAAGGAGTGTACTTTGCACAGTGAATCAGGAATTGATTCATTAATGTGGTTGCTTCCAAGAAGGATGTGAGTAACATTGGGCAATCTTTCAGCAATATTTTGAGGAAGTGAGCCTGAGATATGGTTATCGGTGAGGTTCAAGTATACAAGTTGCTTGGGAAATATGACCTCAGAAATCATGCCCTCCAAATGGTTGCTAGCAAGTCTATGTTGCGCAAGTTCAAAAGTTGACCAAGACTATGCGGAATTTTCCCATGAAAATAATTGCTAGAAAGATAGAGGGTGTGCAATTTGGAAAGTTGACCAAGGTTTTCAGGAATTGTACCATTCAAAAAGTTTTCTGAGATATCTAGGCTTTCTAGGCTTGCTAAATGCTCAATACTCCTAGGAATAACACCATAAAAATGATTAAAAGAGAGACGCAGGGTGATTATATTGACAAGTTGCCCAATACAACTAGGAAGAGAACCGTTTAAATTATTACTGCAAAGAAGCAAATACTGTAGATTGACAAGTTCTGTTATATTACAAGGAAAATCCCCACCCAACTGATTTCTAGAAATATCCAATGCACTTAGATTTTTCAGTTGTCCAAGAGAGTCTGGAATTGATCCATTTAAACGATTGTCAGCGAGATTTAGATACATCAAGTTTGAAAATTTTCCAAAATAAGGTGGAATAGGACCATAAAATAAATTGGACTGAAGTGCGAGTACTTCCAAATTTTCAAGCTTACTTAACCATGTTGGCAAAACACCATTGAGTTTGTTGTCACTCAAATCAAGTTCCTCTAAATCATATCTCATGCATCTAGATTGTAAACGGCCAACAAGTACATCTCCTTGAATGTTGTTTCTTGACAAATCTAGTGATAAAAGATGGCACATATTCCCCAAAATTGATGTTAGAGAACCCTCAACATGATTTATATGATTCAATGAAAGATTGAGGTACAGAACACCTTTTAGACTACCTAACCACGATGGAACAATATCAATATTTTACATTATACAAATCAATATAATATGTGGAAGGTGAAATACTTTCGAACTCAATCTAAGCGTACAGTTTAAAATATATTGAAAATAAACCATATGCTACCAATACATTATTGAAGATCATACTCTTTTGGTCATAATAAAAATCATTTATCCTAAGGTTTAACTTTTTTTATAGTACACATATTATTCAAAATAATAATTCACAATATTAACTGTACATACATAATAATTAGCAGCAAACTTATAGAATTTATTAAAAATAGTTTTACTCAGAACTTTTACTTTGAAATTTTATTCAAATAGTTCTGGAAACAAATCGTAAGTTTCTCATACCTAAATTTTCAGTCTTAACATTGAAATTTTAAGAAATGTTAGGATTATACTATTCAAAACAGGAAAATTGGAGTTTTTAAATCAAAACACATAAATAAGAATTAAGATTGGGTTCAACTCCTCTTATTTGAAAATTAGTCTCTCACAATAAAAGAGATGAGAGATGGTGTCTCTAAGACCATATTCTTATTGGAATTCAAGAAATGCTACGTTTCTATGGAGGATATTGTCTAAAAGACCAAGTTTCTTCCTATGTATCACAAAATAGAGTACTTTTGAGAAAGTAAAAAATGGAGAAAAGTATAAGTGAGATTAGAAGATTGAGCTCCAAGGAACTTACAAGGAAGCAAACGTGAAAATGTCCGAGTTCAAATTTGAAAAGGGGTTCAAAGTTCAAAGGGATTTTCTTTGAAAGAGGGGAGAGAGAAAACAAAGAGAAAATTAAAGGAAGGTATTTGGCTTGAAAAAACAAGTTTTAAAACAAGGAAGTTACTTAAATACTCTTCTTTGTCCACAACTTCTCACTTGAGCGAGACGTATTCTCACCTGAGCGAGAACACCATATAAAAAGATTATCCAAATTTTTTATAATCTTACTTGAGCGAGATGTGCCTTCTCGCTTGAGCTAGACAGCAGTGGTACAAAATAATTAGTCTCACTTGAGCAATATCTTTTATAGTTTCATAATTTCAAAATTTTTTGTTTCTCTTTGATTTTACAACTTGTTATTTTATATCTTATCTTTAAAACATTGTTATCTTTTCCAAGTTGCATCTATGTGTATCCTATATATATATATATGGTGATTTTAAAAAGGTATGCATTTACATGCACTGATGTAGTTTCAGTTTATAATAAAAAAATAACTTTTAAATAAATAGAATATTGAATGTCATTTTAGATCTTTAGGACTTTTCACAAACCCTATGTATGAAGTTAATGTTTTTTGAATTAAAACTTTCATATCTACCCCTATACATTGGTCGCATTTGCTTCGCATGATTTTTGCAAATTTTTCTTAAGTCATGTTTTCCTCGCTTAAGTGAAAGTTACAGGAAAAAAAATAGTTCAATAGATGAATATCACTTAAGCAATCATTAATTTGCTTCAATCACACAAGATATTCTAATATTCGCTTAAGCAAATAAAGTCTGGCTTAAGCTAAGATTGAGTACCATATTTTCATTTAAGCCAAATTATTATGGCTTAAGTGAAATTGACTTGACTTAAGTCAAAGATAATGACTTAAGCAAATATTGATGAAATTTGTATGTTTATTGTCGCAACAATACGGCAAAAAATATTTTTAAAAATATTAGAAGAGTCGTCACCAAAGTTTATTTTAAGAAAACTTTGAAAAAATTTTAAATAATATGATCTTTGAAATCAAAAATGAGTTTAAGAGTTATTTACGTGTAAGGAAGGTATTAGCACCATACAACGTCCATTTAAAAAACAGTTACCTTAATTAATTGTGTAAATTTATTTTAATTTTAAAAAAATATTTATTTAATCCCTAAACAACAATTATTATTATTATTATTATTATTATTTATTTATTAAAAAGAAGACAATTATTTATTAAAATGTTAATGGATACTTTAAAAAAATTATTTTTGAAAATTATTTTGATTTGATGGGTTCGGTTCTCAGCTCCTACGTATCCCCGGGTGCAATGGGAAACTCAAAACCACATAGTTCTATCTAAAAATTATGAAATTAGTTTATTATTATTAAGTTTAGTAAAAGAAAATTTATTTTGAAATTAAAATTATTTTCGTAAAATTATAATGTTTAGGATACAAGATAACACAATTATACATGTACCCTACGAGAAACAATACAGAAAGTGAAGAAAGATCACATAATTATATTGCAAATCATTAAAAATATTTTATTCGTAAATTAAGTATTTGAATTTTAATTTTGATTATGATTAATGTTGAAAGAAAATTTAAGATAGCGTAAGCTATACATTAATCTCTTATAATTTTTAGACAATCAAAGGCAATGTAAATCTCACAACGATATTGCAAAAATTTGTATAATAAAATAAAAATAGAGAAATAATTGGTTATTTAATTTATCAAAATTAGAAATACGATTCAAGAAATTTTAAAATATGAAATTAATTTCATTTTAATAAAAAAATAATAAATTTATTTGAATTGATTAAAGAAGATATTCATTTAATAAAAAGATTAAAAATTTCATTTGATAGATTTATATTATATAAAACCTAAGAAAACGTTAGTACACATATGTTTTTAATAATTTATAACGCATAAAGGTAGAGTCGTTATACATTAGCATTATAAATTATTTCGTTAGCAAAATAATTTATATTTAAATTGATTGATTAGTAAAATACTGATTATAGGAAAATGAATTTTGATTGAATATTAAGATAATTTTATAATTATTAAAGATGACATATGATAAATTAATATTGCCTAAAGTTTCGGTAATGTAGGTACACGTAAACTTTGTCAATTTATAACATACAACGGTGGAGAAGTTACATGCTAATGCTATAAATTGATGCAAATATTATGTTATATTATTTACTTATTAAATTAAAAAAATTATTTATTTATCATCAAATATTCAAAATTATATAATACAATGAATGATAATAAAAACAAATACATAAATAAATAAACAAACAAATTAAGATGCAAACAATGAAATAGCAAAATAAATAAATAATATATATTAAGGTTAGGTCAATTATAATTATTCCTTATTATTATGCTAATTATGATTAAAAATAAAAAATAATGAATAATAATAATAATAATAATAAATGAGGTAAATAAATAAATAAATAATAAAATAAAAAGAAGAAAAAAAATCAAACAATAAAAATAAATAAATAATAAAATACTGCATTTAAGATAAAATATATAAATATAAGGAATAGGAATCTTATTTTTTAAAGAAAAACAGTAATAGTAACTTGAACTAAAAATAATAATAAAAATATCCGATAATAATGATAGTAAGTAAATAACTGTACAAAGTGTAGTCAGCCACCTTCAATTAATACTTTCTATTTTTAACCTTTATTTAATTCTTGTTATTAAATCATTTAGGGAAAAAAAAACACCGTAAAGCAAATTAAATATGATTTGATGGTTGCAGGGCGTAAGGAATATGGCAATTGAAGTGAGATGCTGTAGAGCATCGAGCCTCACATTTACTTTTCTTTTTGTAACGTCATGTTATAACTTTTAAACAAATAAATAAACAAAGCTATTACATAGTTGCATCGAGCATCTCTTTATTGCACTTTTCGTATTCACACATAGCAAAAAATTAAGGTTTGCAGTAACAAGTAGATATAAATCTTATGTTAAGAGGAGAAGTTAGTACCCGGCAATATAAAGTAGAATATAGTAAAATGGTAGATACGGTTTTTCTCTTCTTATCCTTCCTCTACTTTAGATCTTCTTTAAAAAAATGTTCTCTTAATTTTTTTATCTTTATTAAAATTTATTTTTTCTTCTTAAAAATTTTGCTTTCTCTTTCTCTATAAAAGATGGTTCTCCTCTCTTTTTTATGAAAAAATTCTCCTTCTCATATCCTTTTTCTTTAAATATTTTTAACTTTCTTTCTCAAAAAAAAAAAAAAGAACTCCCTTTCCTTCTTTTACTTGAGATTTTATATTGGATATATTTAGGGCTTTTGCAAAATGCCAAAGGTCTTGAATTTTTTCTATTTTCATGTTCTAAACTGGTTTTTAATTTTGGGGTATAAACATGTGTAATGCAGGCTGCTGTTTTTGAGAAGTAAAATCAATTTTTTCAAAAATTTTCCATTTTCAAAATCATTTTGCTTCTTATTTGGAAGCAAAAATAAGAAGGAATTGAAGTAGGATAAAGAAAAATTAAACAAAACTTCTATAACACTATTTCAAGTAGGGAATACTTGATTCCATTCAATTTTATGTCTTAGATATCCTTTTTAAACTTTTATCACTTAAATTTTAACCACAGCCACTATCTTTTTTAAACTAGTTGTTAGAAACATAAAAAAAAAAATTTAAACTAACTTAAGAAACAAAGGTAAAAGGGAGTGATTTTTAAAGAATAGGGTTGAGTGTTATGTAAATGAAAAAAAAAAACTTAAAGTATGTTTGTTCTCCATTTTAAAAATAGTTTTTAGTTTTAAAATAAAACGTAGTATAAATTTATACTACATTTTATTTTAAAAAAACTAAAAAATGTTTTTAAAATAGAAAATAAATATATTTTTAATTTCATAAATATTATAATTTTATTTTTAAAAATATTTGTTTTAAAAAAATTACTTTTAAAGAACTTGTTTTAAATATATAATACTTAGATTTCTTACATTTATCTTGTAAATTTATTACAAATTAAATTATAAAATACTATAACTTTTAAAATCTATTATGGTAAGTTATTTTAATAATTTATTTATGAGTTATATGATACAGTAACTCACATTAGTCATCATCAATATAGCAGGCTTTAGGTTATTTTGTTAACTTATTTATAACGCTAACTCATTGGAGCCATTATCAGTATATATAGTATAGCAGGCATTAAAGTGTAACTAATACGTTTATCTTTTGTGTATTGTACGGCTATTTTCTAAATATAAATAAAAAACTAAAAAAATATTAAATATTTTTATTAATAGTAGTAAATAGTATTATATATTTAGTTTTCAGTAAAATTTATTTGTAATCTACACTAAAAATAATATAATATATTAAATAAAAAGTAAATAAAATCGGTACACCAAAAAGAGATAAAATTTTTAAATGAAAACAATTATTAAAAAAATATTTAATTCATAACACGTCATCTTTATTGATAAAGCTTGTCAAAATTTAAAATCAAATTCAAATTAAAAAATATTTATATTAAAATCATTTTAGATATTTTTATAAAAAGATATTTTTCATTTGGTATAGTGTATCAAATTTTAATTTTAAATCAAATTATGATTAAAACTAAATTTAAGACATAGTGTTTAAAAGTAACAAAAAGTTAGAAATAAAAAAAATAAATGTTCAATTATCATAAAATTAATTAGATAAAAAAATTATTTGCAAAATTAGGAGAAATTGATAGTTAAAAGGATTAGAAATAAAAATAAATAAATGTTCAGTTATCACAAAACATATTTTGTAACTTTTTTTTATTAAAAAATGTTCATATAATATTTTTATAAAATATCTTAAAATTATATTTTTTTTAAATAATTATTTTTTACAAAATATTAAAAAAGATATTGATAATTGTATAAAATAAGTTATTAGAGATAATGATTTGAGCACTTTTTATGTTATAAGTTGGATTATTTTGTTAAATTCTCCTTAAACTTAGAATTTTTATAAATACTTGTATATTTCAAGAAAAGAATGCAATTGTAGTATTTTGATTCCTTTTTGATTTATTCTGTAGCTAGAATCAAAAGAGAAACATCATTTAAAGTTAAAGAAGATTAGAAAAAGTCAGAGAAGGAGTACGTGAAGCATGAAGTTGCATAAAAGTTAGCTTCTGGAGGTTTCTCACTGTAGCGAGAATGCTTACTGAGAAGAAGGTGAATTTGTGCTCCTCTCGCTACAGCGAGAACACTTTCGCTATAGTGAGAGACCTTTGTGTCGCTGTAGAGAGAAATATAGTTGTAGCGAGAAGTAAACAGAATAACCTAATTTCTATATCCATGTCTCGCTTCAGTGAGGAGTTTTTGTTGTATCGAGAGAAGTTCGAGCAAACCAGTATAAAATGTGACTTTTATGTTCAAGAGAGATGTTACTGTTCCAGAACCATTTCCAAAGGTCTAAAGCGGCGCAAGGCATAGAAAAAGAGTAGGAATACTCAATTTTTGATGTTCTATTCCATTTGTATCTCAATTCTTGTTGCTATGGTTGCCATGAGCAGTTAAATCTTGTATAGGATTAAATGTAAGTCTTTAAACCCGATGTTTTCTTAGTAATTTATATAAATATAGCTGTTTCTTCTTCATTTCTATTGATTTGGTGATTTCAATCCGTTGTAATGGTTAAATCTAGCTACTTGATGGTTTTTGGACTTCAAATCTGAGTAATATTTGGAAAAATACTACTTAGATCTATATCTGATTGAGATTACTCAATAACTAGTTGCTCTAGGAATATATTTCAAATTATTAATTGCTTTTAAATCCTGATTTTAATACTGAATAGTTTGTTAACTGTTTAAGGAATCAACATTTGAGAAATTATCTTAGGAATATATTTTCAAGGAATTGAAATATAACACTTTTGTATTTTGCATCAAATTCTTTGGAAATGGTGGCTATATTTATCACTGAATTACTAGAATATAAAGGGAGAGATAGATGAAATTCAATCTCAGTTTTTTAACTTGAATTTTTATCATATTTTACATTAGTGCTTTACATTTTAATTGTTACTCAATATTTCATGAAAATCATCTATCAATTCTATTGTATATAAGTTCAATTAATTTGTATCTTATTAATTAGTACATTTGAATTGCTCTCTGAGGACGATACTCCGGTACTCTACCGGTTATTACTTGCAACAGATTCGGTATACTTGCTGTGTTTGAAGGAAAAGAATCATTAGATATACAATGTAAGTAGGAATCTAATTGAAAATGTTACCAATGTAACTAGCAAATTTAACGTGTATTACTTGGATATTTTGTAAATATATAAAATTTATAAATAAAAATCCAATAGATTATAACATTTTTATTATTGATAGTAAATATGATATTATATCAATTAAGAATAAATATGAGATTAATTAAAATAAGAATTTATAAAATCAATTATAGAACTAAGAGTAAGAATACAATGCACGTCTTGGTTGAACTTATCAGAGAAGAACCTAGGGCATATGAATTTTTTCATTCAATCCTTTATGTTATCTTTCCGTTCAATTCTATGTTTGATTTTCTTGTGATTAACAATCATTCATACAATTACTATTAATACCAATGGTCATGCAATATTAATTCAAGAAAGCATAAAGCTCCTATGAACTTATTAATTTAATAACGATTGAACGAGAAAGATTAATTTGGTTTACTTAATCCTTTATCTTGTTTTATCCTATAGATCTATTAACTAATCGAAGTATGATAGTCTGACGATATAATTAATTAAGATTATTCAATTATGCATGATAGGATAAAAGCTAATCACGAACAAAAATTAAATAAATTTCATAAAATCATGAATAATGGTTCTCATAACCTTAACTATAAACTTAGTTACTCATGCAAAAAGAAAGAATTAAAACATTCATAAAAAAAGTCATAAAGAAAAGCAAACTAGAATAAGATAAGTTCCCGATCTTTAAGCACAGTAGCTCGAAGCTCCAAGTCCCGTCAAGAGTATGCCAAAGATCCCGTACAAAAAAGACAAGATGAAAGGTGCATTTAGGAGCAAAAGACAAGATGTAAAAATGTATCTCTTTAATAGGGTTTAAAAATCATAAAAGTTATACAGTAATTGAGCTTGCCGCATATGAGCACAGTCATAAATGGTCGTAAGTACGACCATTTATGACTGTGCTCATATACGACCGTGTATAGGCTCAAAGCACTCTCGTGTTTAATGATAGAATATGGGCCTACTGACTACTGTAAAGCTCTATTTTCTAACTAATTAAGGCTCAAAATACATCTTAAACCTAGTTGTGTTCTTTTTATATTAAAATGCACAATATACAAATAAATCAACATAAAACTCAAATAAAATAAAGGTTAAACATCAATATATAAGCTGTAAAAGATATGCCTAATTACAGACTTATCAACACGTTTTTTAGAGATTAACTAATAAACATTATATTATTTTTTTTAGTAAAAGACATTTTTTGTTTATCATGTATTAAATTATTTTATTTAAAATTAATTAAAAATTCTATTTTAAATATAAAAATATATTTTAAAAACCAAAAGTTCTATCAATTATATCAAATCAAGTTATTTCACTTTAAAAATAAATTCTATCAAATTAATATGAGTTAAAAGTTAAATTTTTAAACATTCATTAATTTTTCCTAACACAAGTTACTTTTTTGCATACATAAATTTTATAATATTAAATATCATATATATACCATTTTTATAATGATGTTGTTATATTTATTTATTTTACACATTAAATTTCTTTAAATAAATCATTTAAAAAATATTAATAACAAATGATATAAGAAAGTTAGTTAAAGTTGTTTCTCATATTCAAATATGTCTTATTATGACTTTAAAAATATTAATTAAACATGTGATATTTCTAAGATAATTTTATAAAAATAAATAAATAAAAATAATAATACAACAATTTTAAAACATGAAAAATTGTATGGTTGATAATTAAATAAAATTATAAAATAATATGTTAAGAAATTATTATAAAATTGGATAAATAAAAATATTACTATGATTTAATAATTATCAAGAATATAGATAAATATTAGATAAATATGTAACGTAATTTTATAATAAATTATTATATTTTATTTGATATTATTTATAACAATAATTCATCATAAAAATATTTAAAACTATGCAAATTTAAATTGTCATTTATTTTTAAGTAATTTTATTTTTAATTTTATAGTAAAAATTGTTATAGAAAATAAATATTTTTAATGAATTTTAATAAAAAATTTTAAAAGTAGTTGACCCATGAGTTAGCTCTAGCCCATTTAACCTCTATAACTTTTTGGCTTTATAGGCTTTTTATATGGTTAGTCTTTTAGTCCTAATCCATATATTAGTTAAGATTGACCCATTTGATACCTTTGTTTTTGCATAGAGGTGTTTCAATTTTATAGTAGACTCGCCCAAGATTTATATTAGATGTTATAATATGTTCATTAGACTTAACTGATTTTTCTATTAAAAGGTTTTTCTTGTAACATCCTTATTTTATTCAAAACAATAAGAATATAATTTTGGAAATAAAAAAAATTTGTTAAATATATTTAATGATTGAATACAATCAGTGGAATCATAAAATATTTCGTTTATCTTACTCAAATTTATATGAACTTAAATGATAAAGTAATAGTAATTTAACAAATTTTAAGAGAAAATATTAAAATAACATGAACATTCATTGTCCTTATAACATAGAAGATGTTAACATTTACAAAATATTCATTAGAATACATTAGTACTCTTTTCCAATATTTACAAACTGCAAAATATAATAAGTCTTAATGAGCAGCCTGTCCACCAAAAGACTGAAGAGACACTAGTTATCTCCGTGCCATCCCCCTATCATCGCAATATCGTCAGAATCGAGATCATCATCTGACCCAAACTACAAATCACCTGAGTCTGCGGTAACCTAGGTACCAGTAATCTGCTCAAACGTTTATCAGAATGGTCTTCTAAGATGATCGTGATCATGGTACGTAAACATATAGGTCAAGGCTACTAGAGTCCTCATGGTGCCAAGAAATATGTATACAAAGAGTGTGATGGATTCTGCTTACAAGAAAATCAAAAGGGACACTATAGGCTAATTCCATTTCCATCATTATAATATATCCCTAGGCACGTCATTAACATGTATAGCGATCCTAAAGTAACATAGTCTCTGATACTCGTTAAATACATAATTAAGTCTATTTATTACAGAACTATCTACAAGTCTAATTCTCTCTCTGGGTACTGTCATCTTGCTTCCTTGAAATGTTTAGGTAAGGATGAATATCTATTCATATTACCAAGCATACAATCACAAATAAATCTATGATACAGATAAAGAAGTCATACAATCATCATATAATAAGATCATTAATTATCTAACTTATTCTATTTAGGTTCCTTATTACTTTAAACTTTCAATTCTCATTTTCACTACCCCTGGAATCTTTCAAGATCTTTCTTAGCATAGATAGTTGTTGGATAGCTGCAGCTACATGGATACAACATATGCTGACCTAGCCCTTTTTAGCAAAAGCATGGTCAGGAGTATTTGTCAGGTAGCGAGTGTGAGGCCTGTGGTGCTCCTACTTTCATTTGTCTTGCACAATTCAAGAGGAGCATCCTCCATCCTCATTTTTCAAGACTTCTCAGTCATCCCCATCTTTTACACTCCTAGTATACCTCTAAATTATCCGTACTCGTCTTTATCATATTCCTTTCTTATTTCATTTTTCTTTTCATATTTCTATCCCATTTCTCTATATTTTACTCTAGTTCATTAGTACATTATACATAAATCAATCATTCAGAGAGTTGGTCCCCTTGAACTCAGTCCATCACATACATGCATGTATACTCAAATCAAGAATCATACACTTCGTCAACATCACAAAGCATGCTTCAAGCATAACACAACATGTTCTCATCCAACATACACTTAAAATCATACATTTCATTACAACATTTCATAAATACAAGCATACCACTTTCTTAGTAACTAAGTAGAGCTCTCCTTACCTTAAAAGACAAGTTTGGTGATGAGAAAGTGAGAAAATGATGGTTTACAAACCAAGGTAGTCCTACTCCTTATAGAAAAGAGTATCATTTGAGTAAAAAAGAAACAGAGAAGATAGTGGTGAAAACGAGAAGTTTGAGCTTTGAGATACTCACCGATGATTCTGTAGAGTTGAGGTTTGAGCTCAGATTCAATGAAGTTTCAAAGTTTCTAAAGCTTTTATCTGTGATATGGAAGAGAGTTTAAAGGAAATGATAGAGGAACGTAGGTTTTAAAAATAAAATAAAATTTTTATGCTGAAAATATATTAAATACTCCTCAACTATGTGCACTCTCGCTTGAACGAGGAGCAGCTCGCTTGATCGACGGACATCTCACTTGAGCGATGGGTCTGTCACCTGAGCGAGATATACAAGCAATAATTTTCCAACATTTTTCTAGTATGCTCGCTTAAGCGAGCTTCATCTCGCCTAAGCGAGACGACATCTAGAGAACGTGATATTTTTTCCTGTGAGTCCTTGCCTGAGCGACTCATCTCGCTTGGGCGAGATCTCAGTTCGCCTGAGCGAGATCACTCCCGCCTAGGCGATGTGACAGTTGAACTAATTCTATCCAGTCTCGCTTGAGCGTGAATCATCTCGCTTCAGCAAGATTCTATGCATTAGTTCTTCTAAAACTCTTCTTAATTCACTCCTAAACACATCCTAATACTATTTAATATCAAACAAAACATAACTTTCTGAATAATAAAAAAGAGGGTGTTACATTTCTAATGTGTATGAAGACTTATCTCTAATAAAAGGTTTTTCTTAATGAAAATTCTATGCTCAAGGTAACTCTTAGATTTTAGCATTTCTTTGATTTTGAATTCTTTAATCCGTGCACATGTAATTTTTTTGCTTAAACGAACTTGCTTTGATTCCTTTAAATAAGTCTTTATAGATTAAATGTCTTTTTGACCATCATCTTACACATAATGTAAATTGTTTGATATGATCTTTCATCATCTTATAAATAGTATGGTTTCTACTGACTATTTAGTCATATCACTAGTGTAAAAATCTCATTTAATATATACTTAAAACTATATTCAAAGTCATCCTAATGATCAGGCACCTAAGGCAAAGATTTTGGGCCCCAAAAAGAAATCAGTAGTAGTATACTTCTAAAAAGTTAAAAAAAATTAAAATTATATTTAAAAAATAATTTTTAGTTAAAATAATTTAAGTGACTGTTAACTTTTTATTGCTATACAAATAACATTTAATAAGTAATAACTTTCTTCTAGTATATAATAATTTTTTTAATTTATTTTTAAAAAAATAGTTAAATAGCAAAAGAAACTAAATAATTTTTTTTATCTTTTAATTAGTTCTTATTTTTATCTTCTTTATTTCTTTGTCATCTCTTATTATTATGTCACTATTATTACATGTTTCTATTTATAATAATAGAGCAATTTATATAGTTTATTATCGATGCTGACATTTGATTTTTTTTTAAAATATGTTAATTTAAGGTAAAATTGTAAAAGTTAAAAATTAAAATATTTTTGTTTGTCAATGTATTTTGTTGACATACTCCTCAACTAAAAGATTGATTTCAAAATAAATTATTTATTTTTATTATTTAATAAATCTCAAAATAAATTGTGAAGGTTCAAGAAAAATATATTATTGTATATTTTTTTTATTGAAAATGAATAAAATGTTATATCAAGTAAGAATAAATAGAAGAGATAAAACTTTAAACTTTTGAAAAAATGAACATAAAATATTTAAACCAAGACACATAATTTTTTTAAAATTATTGGTATTATCTATGCCTTAAACTAGAACAACCCTTTCTCAATTAATATTTTATTTATTGATATAATGAGTTAAGATTTAAAAATAAATACAAATTATAATTGACTAATGTTACAATATTTTTAAAATTTAATGTATAAAAATGTATTTAATTTGAAATAAATACATTTTTTCTTTAATGAGTTTATGTGACTCATTAATTGTTTGTGTTACTCGTCATTGAATGCCCCAGTTAGCATGACAACTGCAAGGAACATGATCAGCATAAGCATATAGGATGTCATTTATGCTTTTTGATTGTGATGAAACACACACATCATCAATAGCATAACAAACTTGCTTTTATACTATTTGTGTGCTCACAACTTTTTCTAAGTTTGGGTGTAAATAAGAGCAACAATAGAGTCAATTGGAATAGATGGATTAAGCACTTATTATGCGTCTTGGAATTGGAATTTTCTACTTCATTTACTTTCAATTGCAATTGGAATACTATTATTAATTTAAATTATAATACCATAAATTTATCGTATTTTTTATTAATTTTTAATGAATGTTTATCGATACACAAAAAAGAATTAAATAAGTGATAACTTTTATTAAAATATAATATTTAATATTATCAATATATTAAATAAATTAATTTTAATTAAAAAATTTAATAAGAAATAAAAGTTAAGCCTTAGTTGGATTAAAAATTTTGAAACTTCACCTAAACTCGTTGGTTTATTTATAATTTTTATTAATTTACTATTTAATAAATATTTAATTTTATGCTAAAATTTAAATAAAATAGTAATAAATTTTAATTTTAACAAATGGAGACAACTTAGGTTAAAAATAAAATTTTTGTTAAAAAAATGATATTTTTTTAAGGAGTTGTTTGAGAATAGAAGTTTATGACGGAAGGTAAATTTTTTATTTTAAATAAATATATTTAAAATTTATTTTTTAAAAATATAATAATTAAAAAATATGTTTTTTCCACCAAAAACTCTCTTCAAAACATAATCTTAAAAAAAATTATGATCACTTATTTAAAATAAAATTCCTAGAAATTAAATTAAATAAACATAGTATATATGACTTAATTTTTAATGTTATGTGGTTATAAATTTGTTGAATCCTTTATTTACATAATTTTAGATATTATAAATTGTTATTCTATCATTTTATTTATGAAATTTTAAAATATTTTTTTAATAAAATTGTTATTTTATCTTTTAAACTAGTTAACTTTTTTTTGTATAAAGTAATAATAATGCAACTTAATTAAAATAGAATAAATCATAAAAAAGATGGTTGAAATGAATAAAGAATGAGTGAATTTAGATTTAAATTTTGAATTTGAATTTTAAAAACTTATTAAAGGAAAATTATATCTTTTTTTTTAATAGTTTAAATCATATCTTTTCAAATTCTATACGCTTTACGTAAAGGTCTCAATCTATCTAATGAAGTCACTCACACTTGCATTAGACGTATCTTTCTCTTTATACACTATAATAATAAATTTTCAGATAAAATAGATCGATCAGTTTTTTTTTCTTTATTATTTATAATTATGAATATTTATGTTTAGTTACCTTAACTTTCATCTTTATGATTGTGTAATTAAATACTTCTAACTGAAATAGATTCTTGTGATATAAACTCTTTTATACTCTATTTTGATTTTATGATATTAATATTGTTTATCAATTAAAATTGTCTTTTTTATGTTATTTTTATTTTTAAATTAGCCACTCAAGTATAAATTATAATTAATCAATTGTAGGTAATTGTACCATTAATAAATTAATGAAAAAATAATTTAAATTTAAAGATTAAGATGATTAATCTATCATCTAGATTTTTAATTAATTAATTGAGTTTAACAAATTTAATATTTTTTAATATTCGTATTTATTTTGATGCTTTTTATAATTATTAAGGTAACATAAAAATAAAAATACTAACATTATTACGCGATCATTGGGTCTAATAATTACTTTAACATAATTGAATAGAATTGAATAACATATAAATACTCACAAGGAATAAACTAAAGTCCAAAGCTAATCTCTACAAGAACGATATTAAAAGAGTTTTAAATGTTCCTTTTACTATAATTGACAGATACACTTGTTTTTTACTTGAAAACTTTTTTAAGAGTTAAAATTTGCAAGATATCAAAGGAAGAACTAATAGAAAGTAAATTTTACCATTACAAATTTAAAATTGAACCTCAGATTGGATAGATTTTTTGAGAAACTATCAAATCACTATAAAAGAATAAGTTAATTTAATTAAATACATTATTGTAATATGAAAGAAAACAACAATTATCTTAAAATAATTTACCTTCAAATAAATAAAAAATTAACATAGGATCTATTTTGGTTATGTTTTACAATTCAAATATGTGGTGAAATAGTTCATAAAAGTTTGTTAGAATTAAAGATGACAAAGTTACTCTATTTTGATGTTGCTATAATAAAGGTGGTGAAAAATAAATATGCTTGATGCATGAGAAATAACCTTTTGCTCATAGTAACAAGAGAAATAACCTCAGGATTCACATGAATGATTTTCTCAACACAATTTCAATCTAGTTGGTAAGAGTAGTGATGTGTAATTGTAAGAGACTCTTCAAAGTTCACTTGACTCTCCTGCCTCTTGCATTCAACTAACATATGCCTTTTCTTTTGCTTCCACGTTGATCAATCCCATCAAACTCTGCAATATAGGTCAAGCTTAAGGTTATTTATTTATTAAAAATTAAGAAATAATTTTTTACTAAAAATTATAATAAAAGTGTATTAATAATATTAGCTTGAGAGTTCTGAAATAAAACGCTGTAAAGAGCGTACAATTTAAGGGAGGAATTGTTGAGTGAGTCAAATATTTTCTTTTAATATAAATATTTCTTGATCACTTAAATTATTTATTTTTATTAGTTATCGATGTTATGTTATCCAAAGCCAAGAATATATTGTTAGATATGGAAAACTATTTTCTAAAAAATCGATTGAGGAATTAAGTCTATAAACTTGACTTTCTTTTCATTTTGTTAAAATAAAAGAGAAAACACTGTCTCTCGTGACACTGGCTTTTGTACTTGAGGTTGCCATTGTTGGGATCAACATAACGATAACGAACAAAATTAACATGGGTAAATAAGACATTTTTTAAAATTTTTAATTTTGGGTGTTTAAAGAGCAATAATTTCTTAATATTAAAAATAGTTGTTGGACTTATAAATTTGTTTTTTGTTTCTTATAATTTACGCTATAGCAATCACTAAAATTTTTCTCTTAAGTTTATGTACCTTTAACATCCCAATATGTAATGAAATCCTTTTCTTTTGTCCTAAAAATGGATTAAGTACTTATTATATACTTTTTATGTAACGACCCAACAAATTTCAGTCTCCGTTTACTTTGACTATAAAATTGGAATACATTAAGTCAAAAAAGGATTTCATCTATTTATACGACCTAAAAATTATAATATTAACTTTTAATGAATATGTTTATCTAAACTTAATTTGAGTAAATTTTATAGTTGTTATAAGAGAAAAAAGTCAGAATAAAAAATAAATAAAGTTTCTTTTATAAGTTAGAAATAATTTATTTTTTAAAATTTTAAATAAACTAAACAAAAAATAAATTATTTATAATTTATAAAAAATGTTTTTTTTATTTTTTATATTAATTTTTTTGTTAAAGACTTCCTTATAAGTCATGAAACTGAGCTTTAGCACATCTGGAAGGCGGCGGTGAGGCTTTAGTCCTAATTGTTTTCAAATAGTTTTTATATTTTTAAAATACTGTTGATTTAAATTATTATATTATAAATTTGTTGTAAAATTTTATTATTTATAGTTTCAAAATTATATTTTCAATGTATGTTTAAGAACACATACAGAATTTAAGTAATAAGTTTTTATTAAATATTTTAGTATACGATGTTATCAACATATTCTACACTGTAATTTTTAATAAAAATGATATATATATATATATATATATATATATATAAGTCCTTGTTATGTATTTTTAAGCATATGTTCAAAATTTTATTTAAAAATATGTATATAGATATTAATTATTTAAAATATTTTATTACTCGTTTAAAAATTTATAAAAAAATAATTTAATACATCCTGGACAATAACAATTGTTATAAGTGTAATCTAATAAAAATATTTTTTTACAATTCCTCAATTAAAAAATATATAAAAAATGATAATTTTACTATTTTAATTTTTTTTTTCTAATAATTTTGTCTAAGGCCTAATTTAAAAAAAAATTAGACACGCTTAGTATGTTTGACAAATTAAGCAAGCAGGATGCGAAAGAGCAACAACAACTCTTTGACAGGTTTACTGAAAACATTAGGATCTGGAATTTGGAGATTTTTGGAAATATCTTTAAGAGGAAAAACAAAAGAACTTTTAACAGTTTAGTTGGCATCCAAAGAGGCTAAGAATAATCTAATTGATCATCTTAGAGTTATTAGGAAGAATTTGTGGGATGGGTATGAAATAATCCTTCACCAGGACGAAATCTATTGGGATTATGCCAGGAAAGATTGCAATGCTTTAAGGGATAAACAACATAACAGAATTGAAGCTGTTCTTGATGATCACAGAAATTGGGTATATGATCCCGGGGAAATTCTCAATTTGTTCTTCAGGTATTTTAGAAACCTTTATTCTGGGGCTAAACCTTCAACTATTCCTTTTGAAACAAATACTACTTTTCCTCTTCGTAGTCCTAAAGTAATTGAGGATATTATCAAGCCAATTTTCCTGGAAGAAATCAGAAAAACCCTTTCTACCATGCAATTTTTTTGTAAATCTCAACGGTTATAGCATTGTCCTTGTTTCAAAAGCATCTGTTGAGCAACCTAAGTTAATTTCCGTTATCATAAGTAAATTTTGTGCCACTTGTGGTCAGACTACTAACAATCAGAAATCATCTGTTATCTTTTCAAAAAATGTTAATGAGATTTCTCTTCCTATCTGAATATTAAGCCAACTAATAACTTTGGTCATTATCTTGGAATTCCTTTTTATCAATCTGTTCCTAGGAAAGATTCATTTGCTTTTACTATTCATAAAGTCAGTAAGAAATTATCTGGTTGGAAAGCTTGTAACCTTTCTTTTGCTGGAAGAGTCAGGTTGGCCCAAGCCTCCTTATTCAGCATTCCTGGTAATTATATGCAGTTTCAAATTCTTCCTGTCTCTGTTGTAGATGAAGTTGAAAAGATTTGCAAAAGCTTTATTTGGGGTACTACTTACTGCTAACAAGAGAAACTGTCACATGATTTTGCGGGAGAAAAATTGTAAGCGTAAGTCTATGGGAGGAATTGGTTTTAAAAGGCCTTGGGGTCGTAAACTTAGCATACATAATGAATCTTGGTTGGAAACTAGTATCTCAGCCTCAAAGATTATGGATTCAGATTCTTAAACATAAGTATCATTGTGGTTTAGAGTTTAGACAGTATTCCTTGTGTGGATCTTGTTCCTCGAGCTTCAAGAATTTGGCAAGCAATTACTAAAGTTCGGCAGTATGTTAGGCTTTGTTTGAAAATTTGGAGGAAGAGAGAAGGAAAGTATTTGAAGGGTAAGGAAAGAAAGGCCAAGGGAAAAAGAAGGATTAATATAAAAAACCTCCCAAATCGGAGGAAATTTAAAACATGAGAGAATATGAGAATTTTAGAAGGTTTATTAACCCTCTCTTTAGTTTTAAAAACTTTTAAATAAGGATAATCATCACATAAACCTTTCCCTTCCCTCCCTTCCCTCCCAAAAAGTAACTTCCAAGCAAAGCCTTAAGAATAGCATTTCTTAGATAATCGGTAATGGGAAGAGTGCCTGTTTCTAGTTAGATATTTGGAATTTTGGATCCCTAATATTGGCAAGTTTAGTGATCGTGTTTCATAACAGTGAGCTTAGGGAAAAAAAAAATTTCATATTCATTCTTATATTAAAAGTGATTCTTGGGATTGACAGAATTTCTCAGCCTCTTGGAATATGTAATAAAATTGCTGCTTTTTTTGCCTCCTAGTGAATGTGAGCAGGATGATGTCCCTTCATGGAGATGGAGTGTGGATGGTCAATTCTCCCTAAAGTTAGCCCATGAAGTTTTATCCAAATATGTGGAGTCTGATGGTGATAATAATTTTGTTAAGATCTGGGAGTATCGTGGCCCTCAGAGAGTCAAGACTTTTCATTTGGAGAGTAGTTCATGGTTCTTTGTTAACAAATCAAGAGAGGACTAGGCGTGGCATGGTTGTCACTGATACATGTCCCCGCTGTAATGAAGTACCTGAAACAATCATGCATGCTCTATGGGATTGTGCTGTTATTCAGAAGTTTTGGACTCTCTTTATTGACTTTATTGGGTTCCTTTTTTCAGTAATGGTCCTAGTAATTGGATTTCGATGAATATTACCAGGGATAAGGATACTTGATACTATTGATAACTGCCATCACAAATCTATTCTTTGGTATTGCCATTTGTCTTATTTGTAAAAATGGAAATAAGCTCATTTTTTAAAATAAAACCCAAATTCTCTAACTTTTTAGATTATTGGCAGTACTAAGATAACTCAGAATGTTGTTAGATGTCCATTGCCAAATCTGAATTCAAAGCCTAGAAAGGTGCTGTTCATAGGTTGTTAGATGGACTCTCAAGTAGAAGAAAACATGGTTAGGCGGAATTTAGGCACCATATGATGCCTACTCTGATCTGTAGTAGTAGTTTTGAGCTTGGACATACTTTACGGAGTGTTGTAGTGTTATGCAATCCAATACTCTTATCAAATGAATTTCCTCAACATTTATTCTTGGAGGGTCAATCCACCATCCAATAAATTGCATGCTGCATGATGTGAAACTAATTAAAATATGCTATCTAAGGCAGAGCCCACGTTATGGAGGGTTTATACTAGAAGAAAGAAGAAATGTATAGGCAAAGAAGGTGACATGGCAGAGAGAATATAAGTGGCGAAAAAGGGAGTATGTTATAGTAGTGGAGTTGGTGTGTAAGAGGGTATCTTGTCAAAAAATTAAAAAATCAGTTATGGAGCGAGGGCATTAGCTCTCTATAGAAGCATAGTTCTAGGCAATAGTACTCATTATACTGATCTTTTTCTTTTTATATCAATTATATCAACTTCTTTTCCTCTTTTCCTTGTTTATTTATGGAAGTACAAGAGTTTGAGCGTCTTACAGCACAGGTGAAGAAATTACCCAATAACCAGCATTACGGGTACTTCTTGCATAGGTGTAGTCTTAAAGCATTGGGTCCCATCCCACGTTCTCGGTTAATGAAATTAGCTCGAGCAATGGAAAAAGAGGTCTGGAAAGAGGACACAAGCACGTATCCTAGGCGACAGAGCAAAGGCCAGAGATGTTTTGGGCCCGACTGGCCAAAGGCAAGCCCAAGTTTTTTTTCAAGCCTAACAAGAAAGAGTGGTGAGGAGAAAGATTAGGTCTATGTCAAAAATGTTAACAAAGGGGGGTCCTATGGGCTAAGACCCAATACAATATAGGACAAGGAGGATAGGGGCAAAAATTTTCTGAAGAATATAGGAGTACAACATTTATCCTATCACGAGCTTATAGAGCGCAAACAGAAAGGATTTTTCTATAAATGTGGAGGACCATTTCATCCTCTCCACCAATGTCCTGATAAACAACTTAGAGTTATGGTAATGGACAATAATGGGGACGAGGAGGAAGCTGGAAATATGTGGGCAGTAGAGGTTGGGGAAGAAGACGACGTCGAAGGTGAGTGCAGCATCATAAATCTTGGAAGTTTGCTCATGAACCAAGAAATCAAGCAACAAACCTTAAAACTTCATGGCATGATGAAGGGAGTACCAATCTTGATATTAGTTGATAGTGGGACAACACATAACTTTATATCACGAAGGCTAGTGACGAGTATGAAATGGCCAGTAAAAGATACCAAAATGATGATAATTCGCTAAGGTGATGGGCATAGAGTGGTGACAAAAGGCTTTTGTAAGAATGTAAAATTGGAGTTGAATGGAGCTAACTTCATAATAGATGCATTTCTATTTGAGTTGGAGGGTATTGATATTTTGTCGGGTATGCATTGGTTGTCTTCATTGGGAACTATGTTGATTGATTGGATGAAGCAAATCATGAATTTCGAGTGCGAAGGAAAGGTGGTTGAGATACAAAGGGATGGTGTCCACCCCCAAACTTCCATGGCTTTTCAGAGTTTATGTGTGAAACCTAAAAGAATGATGGATATGATACCTAGGTTGGCAGAGTTACAATATGTATAGCAAGTGCAAGGTCCAAGCAAGGAGTATGTTTTAAGTTCAAATCAGCAGCAAGAATTGGATAAATTATTAAACCAATTTGATGTGGTGTTTGATGAACCTAAGGAGTACCACCTAAGAGGAGCAAGAAGGACCCAATCACTTTGTGGGAGGGCCAAGGACCTGTGAATGTTCGGCCTTACAGGTATCCTCACCATCACAAAACGAAATTGAGAAATAGGTGCAGGAGCTTATGCAATTGGGTTTCATACGCCACAGTCATAGTGCATATTCTAGCCTAGTGATTCTTGTTTAAAAAAAAGGACAATAGCTGGGAGATGTGTGTTGACTATAGGGCTCTCAACAAAGTTACTGTAGCTGCTAAATTTTTAATTCCAGTCATAGATGAATTGTTGGATGAGGTCCATAAAGCCAAATATTTTTCAAAGATTGATCTTAAATCAGGATATCACCAAGTCAGAGTTAAGGAAAGTGACATACCCAAAACAACTTTTAGAACATATGAAGGGCACTACAAATACTTGGTAATGCAATTCGGGTTAATGAATGCACCCTCTACATTTCAATCATTGATGAATGAGGTATTCAAGCCTATTCTTAGAAGGTTTGTGCGGTATTCTTTGATGGCATTTTGGTGTACAGTTTGGATTGGCAGTCCCACATGTTTCACTTGTTCGAAAATTTTGAGGAAACAGCAATTATTTGCTAACCGTAGGAATTGTCATTTTGCTCAATTTTCCATAGAATATCTTAGGCACATCATTTCTCAAGAAGGAGTAACCATGGACGCCAATAAAGTTTAGCATTGTTGCAATGGCCTGCACCCAAGAATGTGAAGGGGGTGAGGGTTTTTTGGGTTTGACCGGATATTATCGAAAATTTATCAAGGGTTATGGTAAAATAGCAAAATCATTGACTGAATTGACAAAGAAAGAAGGGTTTAAATGGAATTTCCAAGTACAAGAAGCTTTTGATCCGCTTAAGAAGAAGATCACAACTGCACCAATTTTAATCTTGCCAGACTACAATAAGGAGTTTATCATTGAAAGTGATGCATCAGGGCAAGGTCTGGGTGTCATCTTAATGCAGAAAGGGAGACGTGGCTTATTTCAGCAAAGCTCTCAAGGATAAAAACTTAGCTAAGTCTGCCTATGAAAATGAGCTAATGGCTATAGCTTTAGCTATTCAGCACCGGAGGCCATACTTGTTGGGCAAAAAGTTCACTGTATGCGCTGACCAAAAGAGCTTGAAACAATTATTACTACAAAGAGTGACTACAATGAATCAACAAAATTGGGCTGCCAAACTTTTGGGGTATAAATTTGACATCATATATAAGCCGGGACTAGAAAACAAGGGTGCTTATGCTTATCCTGCATGCATGATGAAGGAGAGTTGACTACTTTGATTCACTACCTAAGCTAGATAGGATGTAGGGTGATTGATAAGTTCACAAAGATACAAAGTTGAAGGGAATCATTGATGAATTTACAGCAAGGAAGGGAAGCAAAACAAGGATTTTCCTATAACAAAGGGGTGTTGCTCTACAATGGGAGATTGGTTATTTCTGAAAATTCTCCCTGGATTCTAGAACTATTAAGGGAGTTTCATTCCACTCCTTAAGGAGTTCATTCGGGATTTTTCAGGACATGTAGGCATGTAGCAGCCAATTTGTATTGGTTTGAGATGAAGGGATGTATCCAACAGTTTGTGAAAGAGTGTGACATTTGCCAACAACAGAAGTATTTAGCTGCAGCTCCTGGTGGTTTATTACAACCTCTGCCTATACCTGATAGAATTTGGGAAGATATTTCCATGAATTTCATTACCGACCTTCCGAAGTTTAAGGGTTTTGAAACTATTTGGGTAATTATTGATAGGCTGTCAAAATACAGCCACTTCATTGCCCTGAAACATCCGTACACAGCGAGAGTGTTAGCTGAGAATTTCACTAAAGAAGTGGTACACAGGGTTCCAACTTCTATCATTACTGATAGAGACCCAATTTTTGTTAGTAACTTTTGGAGAGTTATTCAAGTTGCAAGGAACTCATCTTAAAATGAGCACGACTTACCACCCACAAACAAATGGTGAAACAGAAATTATCAATCGATGCTTGGAAACTTTTTTACAATGTTTCATTGCTAATCAACCAAAGACCTGGGTGCATTGGCTACCATGGGCTGAATACTTGTATAATACAATATTTCATGCCACCACAGGGACTACACCATTTGAAATTGTATATGGAAGATCCCCACCTACAATTATCCATTTTTTTCCAGGAGAAATACGTGTTGAGGCAGTGCAATGTGATTTGATGGATAGGGATGAAGCTCTCAAACAACTGAAGTACCATTTGCAAAGAGCTCAATGTCAAATGAAGGCTCAAGCCGATCATAAACAAACAGAGCACAATTTTGAGATAGGAGAGTGGTTTTTTCTAAAACTTCGACCACATGGGCAACTAACAGTAACGGCTAAAATCAATCCTAAATTGGCCCCTCGATATTATGATATGTTTCAAGTAGTGGACAAGGTAGGAGCTATGGCTTACAAACTCCACTTACTAGAATCAACTAGAACTCATCCAGTTTTCCATGTTTCCTTGTCGAAGAAAGTTGTTGGCAATTATAAGGTGGAGGAAGAGCTGCCTCAAGGTATGGAGAGTGATACGGAAAACCGACAAGAGCCCAAGCGGTCCTAGCAACTAGAACAGTGGACAAAGATGGAGAATCTGTTAGTCAAATGTTGATTCAATGGAAGGTAAAGCATGTTGATGAAGCTTACATGGGAGGAAGAGTTTTCTATAAATAGTCAATTTCTTGAATTTAAACTTAAGGACAAGTTTGTATTTTAAGCAGGAGGCAATGTTAGGGCTACGGGTAAGGATATGGGCTCAAATGGGACAGAGCCCACATTATGGAGGGTTTACACTAAAAGAAAGAAGAAATGTATAGACAAAGAGGGTGTCACATGGCAGAGAGAGAGCAAGCGGCTAAGGAGGGAGTCCATTATAGTAGTGGGGTTGGTGTGTAAAAGGGTATCTTGTCTGAAAATTAAAAAATTAGTTATGGAGGGAGGATATTAGCTCTCCGTAGGAGCATAGCTCTGAACAGTAGTACTCATTCTACTTATCTTTTTCTTTTTATATCAAGTAATATCAGCTTCTTTTCCTCTTTTCCTTGCTTATTTTTACAGGTTTGCATCAAAACAATAATTAAAAATACTTAAAATGAGAGTTAAGTATAATATTGAGAATTTTAAATTCTCTCTTTAAGCAAGTCAATTAAAATTATTTCAATTTGACATAAAAATTATTTAATTAAAATTCTGTACTATTTTAAAATTATTTTTTTTTACAATCCAAATACATAAATTATAGGAACTTTAAAATATCCTATCCAAACACAATCTAAAAGCTATAGATCAATCGTTTTAATTCTTAAAAAAATAAATTTATAAAAATATTTCTAAAAATTTACTTTATTAATTATTTTGGTCCTAATATTAATATTAATTGTTTAAGATTAATGGATTTTCTCACTTAACACGTTAAGTGCCATTTATTTATGTGATCAGAAAATCGACATTGAAGCTCCTAAAGAGTGTCAAAGGATCCTCATTTTAATCCCCTAACAAAAAAAAAATTGATATATCTAAAAGTGTATTCTACAAGTGATTTTGTTCTCCATCTTAACATCAGTTACATAACACTAACGTTAACATTAACATTAACAAACTTGTTTATGTGTGATGTTAAGTGCCATATAAGATACTTATGTTGCTAGTTACTTAGACAACCTCCTCTCTCCCACAGGCTAAATTAATGGAATGCATAAAAATAGTTATAGTTAAAAAAATTTCCCCTCTTATACCTTTCTTATAGACCTAGTTCTGGAGTAGAAACATCGCAAGAAAGAAAGAAACTCGCTCCCTCCTGTTGAGCTCCTATGGAACAAGTGAATCACAGGAAAAGTAACGTTTTGATGCATAAAGTGCTCTCAAGAATTATTTGAGAAGAGTTTTGGGAAAAGATATAAATTTCTTTTATTTTTCTATTATCTTAACCTAAAATATACTTTATTAAATATTTTTCTTCTAAAAGAAAGTTGAAATTATTTTAACACATGATTTGTAATTTTGACTAAATTGTGATTTATAATGAGAATTAATACTTTTACTAATTTTTTCAAACTTATTATATATTTAATTTTTTTATTTAAGAAATGTTGTCTCTTAAAATATAAAATAATAAGACAAAAATTAAAAGATCATTTAATTCAAACTGAAAAAAGATTAATTTGGTTTGCTTTAATTTTAATATTATTTCAAACAATTTTAAACAAAAACTACAAACATCCTTAAGTTCTGAGTTAAGCCCAACAAGTTAATAATTCGTACTCTGTTTTTCTAGTCGGAAGACCAATTGTGTTTTAAGAAATATTTAAGAAATCATACAATTACTTAAGAAATTAAGTAAATGCTTATAAAAGACTCAAATATAGCAATTTTTATTTTTACTTCCTGTAAAATCTTATATATATATACACTCAATTTTTTGAAACTTTGGCTTCTTTTTTATTCTTTGTCGTTAATTTATCATTAGGTAATTGAGTACTTGATTAAGAGATATAAATCTACCTAAATTTTGCTACATGTACCAACTCATTATACACGTAATCGAAAAAGTACATCAACAATTGACTTGGGAGAGATATGAAAATAATATTTAATTTAACACCCTCATGAAAATCTTATTTTACGTTGTTTGTGTAAAACTTTTTGAATATATATGATCTTAGTTAGTACACATGACATAGCTTTAATTTGTTAGACATATAATAGTCAAGTTAGCAATTATTTAACATCTTAAAAACTTTCACTATTGTGACAGGCTAAGGTTAAAAGCACTAGAGTAGTAGAGTAGAACCTGCGGTAGAAGAACCTAGCCACATCACAGACACATACAATGAGAGAGAATAAAATTCAGGGTTTATCTTAAATTTTAAAATCACAAGTTCTTTCCTCAGCCTTTTTCTATTTGCTTCATATTCCAAAAGTGAATGGGATTTTTTTTTTCTAATTAACATTCTTTAATTTTATAATTTTTATAAATAAAAAATAAAATAATATATTAACATAATTTAATGTGTTAATCTTTTATTTACTTTTTACAAACACTATATAACTCTTAAATTAAAAAAATAAAATATTTCCCTCCCCTCTTTTCCAAAATTCAATTCCCAAACATACCATAGTAAACAAAAAATTCAAACCATGAAATCTTGTTTCTCGGGTGCCCCCGTGACAAGAGATCGAGCCAATAACCTGAGTGCTGTCAACTGTGTTCCAATGCTGTAAATAAATTTACATCAGTAACTTGAACCCTTGTGCGAAAATAAGACACAAGACTCAAGATTATTTAAGATTATCACAACCCATAACCACCAGTAATATGTCATAACATTTTTATAATACTTTTAAAAATGACGAAAATTTGAGAAAATAATTGAGAAGCTTAAATTTTTTATGTAAGAAAAATTTCAGAATTGTCAATCAAATAAATTAAAATTGACTAAAGAAATATTTATAAGCTCTTTTTAATTTATTTTATTAAACTCTTAACTCATTATAATAAATTTCAAGATAAAATTTATTTCATAAATCTTCATGTGATAAAAACTTGTTGAATAAACGTTATTAAAGTTATTTACTCAATATTTACTCAAATACATATTCAATACAAGTAATAATATTTTAAAATAGTAAATAAAAGAAGTATTCACTCTCAAAAGTAAAAATTTCAATTTAATAGGCCTATTTGAAAAATTTTATGAATATATGAAAAACAACTTCTAACTCGTATACAATAAAATTCTCAGTATAGCTTATCAAAATAAGTTATTTTTAAGCTCAATCCAATAAATTTCCTTGTTAAATTAATAAATAAGTGCTTAAATAAATATTTATCCAAACACACCCAATATTAAAAATTGTCTCACAAAATTATTAATAGTCATACTCATAAAGACAAGATATCAAACCAAGCTCAAATGATATTAAAAAAAATTACAATGAGAATGTACATCAAAATAAAAGCTAATTCAAACTTGTCTCTCTCTCTCTCTCTCTCTCTCTATAAACATTAAAAGCCAATATAATGACATTAAAATATAAAATTTAAAACAATCAATATAACATAACATACCAAAAAAAAAACCACTATCAAGTGAATTAAAAATCTTTTTAACAATGTTGGATAAGACCCAACAATACCGTCTCTAAACATCTTTTGAGTCCTAAGGTTACACTTGATTGAACGGCCGAATACTTGCTAGAAAAATGATTCTTGCAAATAAGTACATCATCATATCTAGCTATATAGTCTTCTACAAGGATTAAATTAATCCTTATAGAAGAGTTAGAGTCAATGAAATGTGATGCAATGCAAGACCCTGTCAAAAAGATACCCATCCCTAACAAAAACAATTACAAAATTTAAAGGAGATTCACATCCTACACAAATCAAATTTTGCCAGACGTCAATTTTTAAGATTCCAAATTCCTCAGTCAGCTCGTTTCATTTCGCTGCACTGAAAAATTGTTAAGATAATAGATCTGTCAAGATATGACTCTCACTATTTCAATAACAGTTATACATGGGAAGAAATTATCAACAATCTTCAAATTAGATATCATAGTGTAAGCAAAACTATCACAACTTTAGGTTATAGCCAAATAATGATTTGAATGCATATAATATAGTACCTGCCTCAAAACGTTATTTTTC
Source organism: Abrus precatorius (assembly GCF_003935025.1). Lineage (NCBI taxonomy): Eukaryota > Viridiplantae > Streptophyta > Magnoliopsida > Fabales > Fabaceae > Abrus > Abrus precatorius. The sequence goes on along the minus strand of NW_020874417.1, from coordinate 10,455,312 downwards.
ACAATGCACTATACTGCAGTTATAGCCAAACTATCACAATAAGCAAAAAGGACTAAATCTTCAAACAATTTAAAATATATACCTCAAACATAGATCTGTCCATTGCATTCCCGTGATCCACAGTGGCAAATATTGCTCCTAACCTTGATAAATTTTCCCTTGCAGCCATTATAATCATAGCTCAGCTCTCTACCAGCAGGTATGTCCTTCACAGCAAAAAGTATTTTGTGTGGAAGGCTCTTATCATTGTGATCATACATAACATCTTTGACACAGAGATTAGGAGAACAACTATGATTTATAAATCTTCCAATGTTTCCACGCCTTGTTGCATCAATGAAGCCCTTGCCAAAACCTGAAAAACAAACTTGCAACTGTTAAATGAAGTCCAAACACAAGAAGATATCCGTCATAAACATACCCATCTTAAATATGTGTTCATCAACATCTGGCCTTGATCCAGCTTCTCTATTGTTATGGACTTCTCCAATGTACTCACAAACAAAGCTTCCAGAGGAAATGAAAGAGCGTGTTCTAACACCCCAACCTTTCGATTCTGTCATGAAGATTTCTAGTTGAAACTGAATACCATGCTGACTGACACGGTTGATGCAAGATGAGGAACAGTTGCAAGAAGGGCCACACTCATATATAAGGGATGACTTCATAGGAGAAGCAAATCTTTTATTACAGTCATACGGCATTCTTCCACCATTCCTAACAATGCAAGGACATTTCTCATAGTCCACACATCCATTTGTACAATCGCAGCCACATAGAATTGGCTGCTTGAAACCCTCTGAATAAATGTTATTGACTATGTAATCAAAGTGTGAGGGTATCTGAACACAATCCATTGATGTCACCATCCGAATAGGAAACTTTTCTTTCCCTTTTGAAACATCATTCATCCGAACAACATCCTTTTGGACACCACAAGCCCTAGGTTTTTGTCCCTTTCTTGCAGTAAAACAAGCATATTGTCCTGAATTGTTATCATCATCCGTAATATCATCCTTAATGGCAACACAAGTTCTAGGTTGTTCCAAAATTCTATTCAATGTAAACTTGAACACAAGTTTTCCAAATTTTCCTCTTTCTTGTGTCATCTTCTCCACTAAATACAATCCATCATAAAAAAATGAGCAGTGAGAACTGCTTTTAACCATAGTGACCATATCCTCAGATTTTCCACAGACTTTCAATATAACCCTCACAGGACTTTTAGCATCCATGCTATTCTTCAAAGCCAAATTCCCCCCTTCCAATTTTTGATCTTGAAGCAAAACAGTATTGCTTACATTAGGATTTCCCCCATGGCCAATGTAGACCAAGGAACCATTAGACTTTCTAGCATTATCGTAACGATTAGTCACGACAATGCTCGTGGCCAATGAGTTCCTTCCTATTCCCATATAATCAATACCACTTGAAAACTGCCTATGGAGGCCAATGACATTGAGTTCAGCCCTGTATTGAAACTGATCGCCAATATCAATTCCTATTACATGCCCCACACGCTTTTGAGTGTTCTCCCATTGATGCTTGCTTTTCATCAACATTGCTGCTTCCATCAGCATTTTTGTATTTGCTTTCAAATCCCCAGTTTGGTCTTCTTTATGTTTACACATTAGTTTGCAAAACAAACTATGAAATGTCTCCAATGCTTTTTTCACCTTCCTGCGTTTCACAAGGACTTCCTTCCATTTCTTGCCATATGAAGAGGATGAAGAAGGTGGCTCATGACAAATAATGGATGGTGCAGCAGGGGACCATTCTTCATGCTTTTTTCCAAAGGATTTTGAAGCATCCATTTCTAAACATCCTACATACAAATAGTGTCGATTTAGCAATACCTTTCAACGGTACAATGACTAGTGTATCAAAAAGTGTATACAACGTAGAAAGTAAGTGGTATAAATTAAAAAGAAATCACACTAACATACTATACAAAATTTTAAAAAGAAAAAGTAAAATAAAATGGAAACCCATGAAAACAAAGATTTCAGATTTCATGCCTGGTAAGTATTTTTAATAATGTAAAATGGAAGGGATACTATTCAAAAAGAAGAGTTCAAAATTAGGGACTCAGAAGTGTAAATAACAATAAAAGAGAAAAAGAAAACTCTACAACAACATCAATAGGAATAATGGAATGGCATGAAGACAACAAATTCATAACTGGCAAGCATTCAAAATGACGAAAACTGGGTGGTACAAAGAAAATAGTTGTGGTGTTAACTTGAGAGGTTAAGAAATAGAAAAGGAAAAAGTAACAGGATAGTATAATATAATGAAAAAAGAGAGTAAAAAATACAAAAAAAAAAATTGGTAGGTATTTTAACATAACTTGAACTCAGAAAGAAGTAAGAAGCAACCGAAAAAGCTTGCAGTTAAACAATCACAGAAAAAAAATGCTAGAAATAAGAGATGTTTGAGAAACAATCACAGTACTTGCAGCAAACTTCATGCACAGTGATCATTTTCAAAGGACAAAACTTTCCCAAGGAACATTCGATGTGTAGTTAAACAAAGATGAAAAATCAGAAACAGCATGAAAAAAGAGCAAACCTTTGAAGAAGAAACCGCCCGGGAAGACCCCAAAAAACAAAATAAAAATAAACACTACAGAGGAAAGTGTGATGTAGAACAGTTGCAGTAGTCACGACCCTTTCTGTTGTTTTGTCTTTTAACCAAAGAAAGAGATTAAGAAATGGAAACGGGAAATCGTGAAAACAGTAGAATATTAAAATGACTATTTTTACCTTTGACCCTTACAAATAAGGGTCCTTTGACAAAAGAAGGAGAAACGACAACTCAGACAAAAAAAAACAAAACAAAATACTTCTGTTAAAAGTGTATGATTACTAATATTTATTTCTATTACTATTTTTATAATTATGATTCATTAATTTAATTTTTTCAAAAATATAGTTTAATTTTAAAAAAATTTAAAACTAATTTCTATTTTTTTTCTTACCGCTACTTGTTAAAGATATAATTATATATATATATATATATATATATATAAAAGTTATACGTCACTTCTAGATAATTACTATCATTACATGAATATATGTATATTAAATCATTTTAACTAATAGTAATTGTTTTTTAAAATTTTAAATATTATAATTATAAAAAATGTAATATTAAAATTTTATTTATAATTTATTACTTAATATTTTAAAAATATTGATCAGCATCTGTAGGCTAAGTTGCAGTAAAGTAGAGCTGCGGCGTCAGAACAAAGTCACATCATACATTATGATACTGTAAACGGGGATTTAGAGGGGGAAAAGTCCGCAGAAGAAAATGAAAAATTAGCTGAAGTATTATAAGTATCGTATTTGTTAGTGTTATTTTAATTAGAATTAAAATTTTATTTTAATTTCAATAGTTTATATGATAAAAAATAATATTAAAGTTTAGTATATTAATATTAAATATCAATATCTATTATTAAAATAAAATTTTAATTAAATAATAACATGAATAATATTTATAAAACTATGCCTAAATTCTCACCATTTCTGTTAGTGTCTATTTTGGAATAAAAATTCTTGTTTTTTCAAGGCATGTTCATGTTTCAAGCAAATTTAATTATTGACAATTAAAATAAATTATTTAGTTAAAATATCATTGTTAGGACAAAAATGAATATTCAAGGAATAATTATTTATTAGAAAATTAATATATTCAATAGAACTTTATCTTTGCTAATAGCTAATTATACTCTAAAAAAACTAAAAATTACAAGAAAACTCGTTAAAATTTCTTTCAAACAACAAAAGCTAAGTAATGAACTATTTCACAATGAAACTTCATATTGTATAGTATCCCCTATTTGTAGAGTTTGGAAGAGGCCATCTTGTTTAATAATTAAGCAAACAACTTAAAATTGAATTTATTTTCTTTTATGATGTTAAAGAGTTCAATTTGGACTTATCTTCTTTTAAGATGAAGAAGAGTTCAATTTAAATTTGTCTTCTTAATAATGAAATGTTTAATTTAGATTTGTCTTCAAGTTTAATTTCTAACATCTTCCCTTAATTTGACTTAATCATCCCAAGCATATTCTTTAACTTTAAGAACAAATTTACTTTGAGTTGTAATTTGATTTTTTGTATTACAATATTTCACCATAATTTCTCCATCTTTGATCAAGACACGAATGTAATGATGCTTGATATCAATATGTTTGCTGCGACCATGAAAGACTGGATTCTTTGTCAATGCAATTGATTTATTGTCACAAAATATTTTTGTTGGACCATCTTGTTGATGTTGAAATTCACTTAATAGTTTTCGCAACCAAATTGCTTGAGTAGCATAATTTGTTTCTGCAATATATTTTGCTTCTGTCGTTGAGAAAGCAACAATTTTTTATTTTTTGGATGACCAAGAAAATACACCTGTACCAAGATAAAATATATAACCTAAAGTGCTTTTTTGAGTTTCAGTTTCTCCAACCCAATCACTATCAATGTATCCAATTAGTTTCGGCTTGTTAGTGTAACATCCTATGCTTTGTGTCATGCCTGTAGTATATTAATGAGAAAAATCTGTAGTACTTTATGAGCAGAAAGAAACCGTGTATGTACAGTAACCCCTAATGTCAACAGTGACATAACGTTGATGTCATCGGTGACATCATCGCTTACATCATCACTGACCTCATGCTGACATCATCGCTTATGTCATCGGTGATCTCACGCTGATATCATCGCTTACATCATCGCTTACATCACGTTGACATCATGCTAATGTCATCGCTTGCATCATGCTGACATCATCGCTTACATCACATTGACGCTGACATCTTCAAAAAAAATTCTATAAATAGAGGGGGCTTCACATGAAATTTTCATTCCCACCCAAGGTTCTCGAAGGTTCTAAGGTCATATCTGGCCATTTTCTCCCATACTAAACCTCCTAAACTTAAATTTCTCTTCATATCTGTGATTCTACGTCCGTTCTAAAGGATTTCAAGTAAGTTTCTCTAAGTTTGAAGTTAGATTTACCATTCATTTCTCTTCTTCTTCTTTTTCTTATAGATATTCATGATGTTCTTAGGAAAAACTCCGTTCTAGAGTAAAAATCTTCGGTTAAATCCTTGCAAAAGCTCTGTTTTGAGGTAAGGGGGCTCTACTTTATCATTTTGTTATGTTTATTACTTGTATTCTCATAGATCTTGTCATGTATGTGATTATATGTGGAATAATCCCTGTTTTATGAGAAATAATCAGTGAAAAGTGAGAATAATTAGCTGTTTATGTGATTTTATGATGAGTACATGGTGAAATTGTGATATTATGTTCAAATAGGGCATGATAAGGTATATTGAGAATGGTTGATATGATTTTATGATTTTGTGATATAAAATATACGAAGAGATGGATGTTTCATGTTTGAATATATTGTGTTTTATGTAAAAATGATGTGTATTGTGAATATGCCATGGTTTGATGTATATGATGAAAAGTATGTGAAAATATAATGAAAAATATGTGTAAACATGATAAATGGCATATGTGAACATGTGAATATGCTCGAAAGAGTATGAGATGGAAAAAGATATGATGTAAATAGTTACAGAGATACACTAGGGAAGTGGAAGATGGAGACAATATGGGATATCTTGGGGAAATGCAGGGTGGTGAGTGACATTCGGGATTGTGCACGGAATATTGTGTTCGAATGCACCACATGGCCACACTCATTTCTCGACTTGACTCCTGACCATTACCTTTGCTAAGGGGCCGTCTATTGCATGTGTTGTATCCGTATTGCATTGGGCCATCCAGCAACTATTTACATGGATGTGTAAGACCTCGAGATAGAGGCATCGGATAACTGTGGCCACAGGGCGCGGTAAGCGCGGATGAAAGTAAAAAAAATTGTGAATCTATGGAATATAATCTGTGTTGAGATGAGAATATGCTATATATGACACTGTGATATGTAATACCATGATGTTTTCTTTAATCGTGATAAGATGTGTGTGATGAATATGTGTTATGTATGAGTGGTAGGGTAGAGACTCACCCTTACACAACATTTTTTAGGAAATCAGGACGAATAGTACCAGGCTCACAGTGCATGGATGGATGAGAACTGCTATAGTACTTAGTTATTTTGAGTTATGTAATGAATATTTTCAGTTCTATAGCATTCTTTTGAAACAGTTGTAAAACTACTATTTCTTTTTATTGCTGATGAAAATTCTAGAATCTTTGTTTTTTCTAAAGTACTTATGAATTAATGAAATTTTACTCTATGAACCTTATATCATTTCCATGTCTGTTTCTATTTAGAGAGTTTTTGAAAGAAAATAAAATAAAATTACTCTACTATTTAACTTTTTATGAAAATTTATTATATATTGAGAAAAGAAATATAAGACGTTACAGTTAGAACTTGAATATAATATACCTTCCCAGCTTGCCAATGAGATTTGCATTGAGACTGAACTTCTTGCATTTATATCATTGAATATTAGATTTATTTTGAAAAGAACCATTACCTTGTGCGCCTTAGCTTGAGTTAAATTGAGGATTCATCCCTTTTCCTTTAAAGTTTTGACCTCTTTGATGTTGGTTTACCTTTCTTTGCACAAATCCCTCACTCTTTACATTTGTTTGAGCCTTTAATTCTTGCTCAGTCGTGCCACTTGATTTCTTGTTCATCTGTATCTCTCATGACTTTAAAGATGCTTGCAAATCATTTAGAGTCATTATGTTAAGATCTTTTGCTTCTTCAATAGTTGTTACTACGTAATCAAAATGAGTGGACAACGTACGTAGAACTTTCTCCATGATTTCTTTCTCTTTTATATAATCACTATTTTTTTTCATTTCGTTGACAAGTTTATCCATTTGTGAAAAATAACCACGAATGCTTTCTTCTCTACTTTGCTCCATCAATTCAAACTAGTGTTTCAAGCATTGCAACCTTGTTCATTTGACTGGATCAACTCATTCTGTAACATTTTAATTTAATTTTTCAAATAAAATTTTTTTACAAAATTGGGAATAATAATAAATTTTCATTTAAATAATTCCCAACACATGATTCCATCAAGTATTTCAAAATAAGAATGGATTACAAGTTTTTATCAAATGATACAAGACCAATTCAAATACATCATATTTTCAAAAATAAATAATTTAAGTCTTATAACAGTATCATTCATTCCTTCACTGAGTCCGGTGTTGATCGTCTTGCTCACCTGAAAAATAAATGTAAGAGTAAGTACTCTACATTATCACGCACAAGCACAGAGACTCACTTCACACATTACACACCCTTCCAACAATATTCAAATCATACATCCAACAGGCATAAAATAACATATGTCAACATTCCATTCCAATCCACACACAAGTGTGCTTACTGCACCATCGAACAATCCACACACGTGTGTGCTCACTGCATATAGCCACGCTTACTGTGGCACTGTGATCACAGATTTCTGATGCCTTCAACCTCAGGGACTTACTCAATTTCACCCCATGGATGGTCGTTGGATAACCCCCACTCCACAAATACCACATGTGCGGTACTGGCCCCTAAGCAAAGGTATTTAGTCAGAGGCCGAGTCCAACATCCTCTCTTCCCCAAATTATTTCTATCGCTCCCATCTTCCACACACCCAGTGTATCATTAAACCATTTATAGTTTTCCAACATTTCAAACATCATCACAATCACACCCAACATGTTATTCACACATATTTCCAACCATTCACATTATTCAATCATCAATCAATGGCATGTCTAAGCAGTCAACCACATACTCAATCACATCATGATATTCGATTTCACACATGGCACGTATGCCCACATCCATTCACATTACACTTAAACATCAAGTTCTTATCACAATCAAATTATTACATTATAGGGTAAAGTCTCCCTTACCTCGGAATGAAGACCTAACACGAAATCTATGATGAAGTGCTTCCCATATGAACTTTCATCCTAAATATAAGGAAAACCCTATGAGAAACTGAGAAATCAAAGAAAGGGATGAAAAACTGAAACCCTAACCTATAAAACTTACCTCCAAGCATTTCAAACATGATTCCAATCTTCAATCTAACCCACGAACGACTTTGGAGACAACTTAATCGATGAAATAGGGTTTTGAGTTGAGAGAATTGAAGGAATTTCGAAGAGAGGAATAAGAAATGGATTTTTCAAACCCTAAACCCCTTAAATACCCTTTTGGTCTTAACACTCTTGCTACAACGAGCCATCTCAGAGGAAACTACACTCTAGTTTCTACAGAATCTTGCTACAACGAGACTGCATTAAGAAATACAACATCCTTTGTTGCCCTCTCGCTACAGCGAGAATGCAACAAAATCACGCTTCTCGCCAAGGGCCTTCTCGCTATAGCGAGAACACCCTTTAGCACACATTTAGCCAATGTTTTCACTCAATCCAACCACATCCACAATTATACATACATATATATATATATATATATATATATTCATCTACATGTATTCACACATATACACATACATTCACATTATCATACTCATCAAATACTCATTCAAGTGGAAATTCACAATTTATATTAATATATGAAATATCATTACAAAATTCAGGACGTTACACCTTCATTTGTTTTGAGCAAAATTTCCCATGCCTCTTTTGTTATTTTAGCATGGATAATTTTCTTAAGAACAAACAACTCCACAGATTGACATATTAAGAACAAAGCTTTTTCATTGAGTTGACGATCTTTTTCTACATGTTGCTTATCAACTTTTGATTGTTCTTCTTCTTTTAGTTCAACATAGCCTTTTTCTACAATTTCTCCATAACTGTTAGTTTTTAGACATAGCTCCATCAAGTGTTTCCACATAGCAAAATTTGATCTACCATTGAATTTGAAGATGACTCCTTGTGCTTATTGAACTTGGTTTTCTCTTGTGCTTGAACTTGCTGCCATTTTGGATAAACAAAGCTCTGATACCAGATGTTGGCAATTACAATAAATTGCCTAGTTAAAATATCATTGCTGTGACAAAGATGAACACTCAAGGAATAATTTTCCTATTAGAAAATTAATACATTCAATAGAACTTTGTCTTGCTAATAGCCAATTACACACTAAAAAAAAACTAAAAAACTACAAGAAAACTCGTTCGAGTTTCTTTTAAACACAAATATCTCACAACAAAAGCTCAGTAATAAACTATTTCACAATAAAACTCTCTATTCCATAGCATCTCTTATTTATAGAGTTTGGAGGAGGCCATCTTGCTTAATAGTTAAGCAAATAACTTCAAATTGAATTTGTCTTCCTTTATGATATTGAAGAGTTTAATTTGGACTTGTCTTCTTTTAAGATAAAGAAAAGTTCAATTTGAATTTGTCTTCTTAATAATAGAGTATTTAATTTAAATTTGTCTTCAAGTTTAATTTCTAACATTAATTAATGTTCTTACTCTGTATAAAACTAATTAAGCATAAGATTTGTCTAATGATAATTCAAAGTAATTATAATTTAAATATAAAGATATATTTAAATAATAAAAAATATAAAAGTAAATAAATTAAACTAAATAAATAAATGTAACATAATTATATAGCTAAACTCATTAAAACGTGTGGCTCTATTTTAAAAAAATTATATAAAATTTGTAATTAATTATAAATAATGTCTTAAAAATAATATATATATATATATATAATGTGATATTATATAAAATTTAACTAAAAAATTTAAGTTTATTCATAGAATAAAATTTATCTTTTTATTTATATTTCATTTATTTTATCATATTCATTCTCGTATAAATGTTCGTAAATATATTTTAATTCTTAAAATTTAAAATATAAATTAAATATAAGCGCTTTTGAAAAATTTTATTTTTAGACCATGAGATAAACTAAATAAAAATTATTCTACACTTATAAGATAGATAGATATCACGCAGTCCTCCTCTTTTATATAAAATGTTGTAAAGCTCAAGAAAGTTTGTTCAGTCAAACGAAATTCATTATAGTAATTTTCACCACTCCCATAATATAATCGCCTCAAAAGTATACTTTTTATAGTGTCATCACTCGGTTGCATCTGACACTATTTTTTTTTTTGTTTCTCTTATACTCTCAATAGTTTTTGGATTAATTTCTAATATTTCACATCTAACGATTTAAGAAAATTATTAAACAATTTATTATACAATTAATATAAAATAATTAACGTAAACATATTAAACATGTAACAAATGTCAAAAAGAGAAAGCAAGAAAAAGGCGTAAACGAAGAATAGGAAACAAATGTATGAAAAGAAGAAAACAAGAGGGAGAGGAATAGAGAAAAATTACTTTTATTAACAATAAATATAAAATAAGAAATAAGAGAAAAAGAATAGAGAAAAATAAGAGAACATAGAACAAGAAATAGTGTTATCAACATAAAAATGGAATTAAAAGGACATAAGAAGAGAAAGAAAGTAACTGGCGAAGAAATAAAATATAGGAGAAGAACAAGAATCTTGTATAGATTAGGAACCACATAGACTAGGAACATGTAACCCGCAAAGGAGCACGATACATAAGAGTGTATCTGTATGATATTAGGAATTCAAATTCCTAGAATGGGGGTTAGAAATTAAAGTGGGTCAAAATTAGTTGTCATAAAATTTCATAGAATTGGTCCATGAAATTATAATTCTAATTTCAAATAGACATCTAAATATGATAATTAAAATTTTAAAGTTCAATTTTAATTTTAATGTCCAATTTAATTCTCAATTTTATACACCAAACAAGCACTAAGAAAACTTGAAGACAAAGAATTGTTACAAAAGTTTATTAAAGAAAATATTAAAAAAAATTTAATAAAAAAAATCTTTGAAACCATGTTTAAGTGCACGAGTCATTTACAATGTATTAGTATTTTATGACATCTATTAACTACTATACTCAATTCTATACATCAAACGGATACTAAAAAAACTTGATAATAAAGAATCATCACTAAAGTTTAGTTTATTAAAGAAAACATTGAAAAATTTTGAATAAAAAAAAAAATCTTTGAAACCTTTGTACCTATGACATCATGGGATTAAAATGGTTACTTTTTAATTAATTATATAAAATTATTTTAACTTTAAAAATATTTATTTCACTCCTAAAGAAAATAATTTATATTTTTAAAATCTATTATCATTGTTTTATTTTAATTTTTTAAGAATTTTATAAGAAATTTTAGTTTTACAATTAATCAAAAACATAATTTTAGAATGAAATTTTTTTTTTAATTTGAATTAAAAGAAAAAAATACTTATAAAACTATTCTTTTTATTTTGGATAAAATAAATAAATTTGAAAATTTGTTTTAATACTTTATTTTTTTAATGAAATTAAGAAAAAGAAACAAATTCATTGTTTTGAAGAAGAAGGTTTTAAAATTATGTTTTATTCTTTTTTAATTCAAAATTATATAAAAAAATTATCTAAAACAATTTGGTATTTTGGAATCAAGACAAAATTAAATTATTTTTTTTTGAGCTTGACGAATCAAGTTCTCACTTTTATGTATTTTCTTAATGCAACAAAAATTTAAAGTCACGTAATTTTGTTTTTAATCAAGTTTACATAAATTTCAAAGATTCCTTCTCGTTACTTCCTCTTGAAAAAAAATTAATTTTTAAATTTTTTTAAAATAATTGGTTCTTAAAATTTTGCATATGACATGACAAAAGTGATTTTTTACTTATAAAATATATTATTTTAATTTTAAAAATATTAATTTTATTTCAAAAGAGGTTATTTTTTTAGTCTTTTATTTTAAATTTTGAAAATAATTTTTTTTAAATAATCTAGTTTAAACAATGAAAGGAAATATTTTAAATTTTAGAAAATTAAATTTAAATTGAAAAATGATTATCATAAAGAAATTATTTTTGAAATAAATTTATTATTAAACAAGATTCAAATTAATAAATATAACTACTCAATAAATTCTTACTATTCAAATGACATTAAAATTATATTCATTATTCTATCAATATCAAATAATTGTGAATTCAAAACTATTTTGGGAATAAAATAATTTTAGACTTTTATTATGTTTTTATTGTTAGATATATATTTACTTTTGCATACAATTTAAGTTAACACGTAACTATTCAATAAACTCTTACGATTCATTATATGACATTAAATGTAAATTTATCATTTTATCAATATCATTTTATCATTATGTGAATTTAAAAAAATTTTAAAATTATTTTTTTAAATTTTTGAGAATTTTTATTTTATTTTCTTTATACATAGTAAAAAAAATATTATTTACAAACAACCTTGTATAAGAATGACAACAATAACAAAGATGCACCAATAACATAATATAAATGCGCACAACTTTATAAATTATTACAATATTTTATTTTATTTCTATTTTCATTAGCTAACAGAGATAAAGAACAAAAGGGAATACAAATTAACTAAAAAAAGTTATATTTTTATATTTTTTATAATTTATTATAGTATTTGATTTTTTGTTTGTAAAAAAAAGAATAAAAAGGAAAATAAAAAATAACTATAAAATTATTATTTTTAAGGTTTATCACAATATTATATTTTTAGTTCATAAAAAAAAGAAAAGAATAAAAAGTAACTAAAAAATTTACTTATTTTTATTTTTTTAGCGTTTGTCACAAGATTAAATTTTTGGTTTGTAAAAAAAAATAATAAGTGTTCCTGCTAGAGAAACATTAATCTTTAAGTCTCTGCTCTGAATGACGTTCTTCGAATGTCGCTGATGTGGGGAGGGTACCTGCAAAAGGCGCTCCAATGCTGAAGTCAGGATTCGGTTCTAAGTAATAAATGGTATTTAATAATGAAAAGTCCACCCTTTACTTGTACTTTTTACCTTTCTTTTATAAGCATTGTTATGGGTTAATGAGCCTGCTGAGTCAGCCTTGATTTTGGCCTTTTAGTTAATGTCGATAATACTCTGATTATTACTCTTAATTGGATTAATTATCTTGTAATCTTGATAACTAAGTATTCGGCCAAACTAGGCCGAATAGGTATTCGGTTTACTTTCTCTATATATAGGACCGAACAGTTCTCTATCCAGTACAGTAAGTAACTAAAAAAATTATTTTTTTAGTTTATAAAATTTATCATATGATTATATTTTGGTTTATAGAAGAAGAAAGAACATAAAAAGAGAATAAAAAGTATCTAAAATATTTTTTTATTTTCTTAATATTTATCACAATATTAAATTTTTGGTTTGTAGAAAAAAAAAAAGAAAGAACATAAAGGAATACAAAGTAACCAAAAAAATTAATTATTCTTTGATTATTTGTTTTCTATTTTCAAATAGAATTTTTTCTTTTGAAGAGTAAAACATAAATAAAATTTGTTTATTAAAATAACTTCTATTTTAATTTTCTTCTTAAAAATTATTTTTTAAATTATTTTAAAATATAAATTTTTAAAATTAAAACAAAAACAAACAAATCTTAGAAAATTATTATTTTTTAATATTTTAAAATTTATTACAAAATTAAATCTTTAATTTTGGAACAAACAGAGAATAAGAAATAAACATATGGAAAGACAATAAAAAAAATTAATATGAAAAAAAAAGTAAAAATTCTTTATTTTGAGAGTTCTTAATTTAATTTTGACTTTTTTCATTATTTATAATTTTTCTTGATTTTTATTTATTTTGATTTTCTCAAAAAAGGCTCAGTCATACCCTCATTTCATATCAAGTTTAAATAATTTAAATTTTTATTTTTAAAATGTTTTACTTATTTATTTAAATCTTTTTGAGGGTTGACATAATTAGTAAATATAAAAATAAAATAAATTAATGTGAAGTAGACTAATAATTTCAAAATTTTTATGAAAATAATATTAAAAAAATACTGAAATGAACTTCTGCTACAAATATTTATCAAATTGAACTTTTTTACTATTGAGGTTGACCTTTTATTTCACGTGCCTGGGATAAATTTGTTGATATAATTTGGTTTTAGAGCAACCGAATTTCGGACAGAATAATTTTTTTTCTGTTTTAATTTTTTTTTTGTGTTTTTGTATAATAAAAAAATATTATGTAATATTTTATGTTTATATATTTATATATTGTCAAATTTAATAATAAAAATATTATTTTAAATAATAAAATAAATTTTATTATTTGAATTATATTTTTAATTTTATATTATGTGAAATAATAAAGAATATTATATTGAATATGTAAATTTGTGTTATGAATTTTTAATATTAATATGAAAATATTATTTTGAATAAGTATTTGAATTTAAAAAAATATATTTGTATATCAAATTAATAAAAATAATAAAGAATGTTTGGGTATATATTTATTTGAATATGTAAATGTGTTATGAATTATGAATATTAATATGATATTTTAAATGTAACGAGAGAAATTTTAATATTAATATGCAAAAATGATTGAAAGGGCGGTAGCGTGAGAAGTAAAACTATGACATTTATTAATACAACGTCCTCTCAAGTTAACTTTCCTTTTTCTTTATAACCCGGTACAAAAAAAAGAAATCAATGGCAGGAACTAAATGCATGACTAATGTTTAGACATGTCTTCCTTGTATGACCAGGAGTGTGACAATAGAAACAATTTTTTGCACGATTTTATTGTTCTGTAATGTCCATCTCTGTTCTTATTCTACTGGACTTGGGTCGACCCTTTGAAGTTCTTTTCAGTTCTGGATTTGAACACAAAGTTGGGCCAATGTAGTTAGCCAATAGTTTTCGTGTCTTAGTTCTCCAAACTGACCTTCGTATACCTTATAAACTTGTTGTAAGGAATACACGAGAGATATGTAGATGTCAAAGTTGTGGTGTGCGTGTAAGCATGAAACAAGTACATGCGAACATGGGATGTAAACTTTTTGAAACTTGCCACAATCATACCACATTTCATTTAACCGTACAGTAAATCTTCCTATGGGTCGAACTTCTCTCGGATGTTCTGTTTCTTCCACTAAAAATCTAGTGCTTGGTTGGCTAAAGGTGATGACTCTATAAGTGTTCGCCTTTGACTATGCATTTTGAATTGCTTTAGTTGCAACCTTCGAGTACACATGTCCAACATTAATCATTGCATCTACTTCTCTGCCTCTCTCAATGAAGAACTTGTTGCAACGGGTGTATGTCGTCATGACCATGGAGCAAATTGGCAGATTTCTAGTTTTCTTTAAGATCGAATTAATTGACTCCGCTAAGTTTGTTGTCATGTGTCCCCAGCATTGTTCGTTGTCCCATGCTAGCGTCTATTTTTTCCTTTGGATATTGTCTAACTATTGTGTAGCTTCAGGATTATCATATTTTACTATGTTGTAATAGTAAAAGAATCTCGGTTCAGTCATCCCATATACTCAAAATTAAAATTACTCATATTGACGACATCTTTCTTAAGTGCAGGATTTTTGAGTCGTCTCGTAAAGTTTTGTGCAATGTGTCTAATGCAATAGACATGGACAAAATTGTTTTCCATCCAACCACTTCCACTTCTGGAGTATGCACTTCTTATGGCCTCGTGACAATTCGAAAATGAGGCACAACCCCCTTGCGGAGTTACGTACCTCCTTAAGTTTTTTTTTTAAAAAAAAGAACTATGCATCGCTGGTTTTACCTTCAACCACAGCAAAGGTAATGAGAATTAAGTTGTTGCGGCTGTCTTGCACAACTGTCATCAATAAAGTCCCTTTATATTTTTCGTACAAAAATATTCCATCAACTTGAACAATTGGTTTGCAGAAGACAAAACCATCAATGCATGGCCTGAAGGTCCAAAACAACCTCTTTAAGAACACATTTTCCTTGTCCAATAAGCCACCCTTATATGTCAGTTATGTACTCAATTTTTAGATGAAGCCCAGAGCATACAGTTGTATTGCTTGCAACATATTAGGTAACTTGTGGTATGACTCCTCCCAATCTCTGAATATATTTTCAATAGCATGTTGTTTCTCCAACTATCCCTTTTTGTAGCTAATTGTATAACCCATAGTGGACTTGATGTGAGCTATGATGGTTGTGATGAGTGTGGATGGATCAGCCTCAATAATTTCACAAATAGTTTGAGAAATCATTTAAGATCCTAACTTGTTATGATTCAGTGAAATGAGTGGGGAAACACATATATGGCATCTTTCAAGCTTTATTATTTTCCAGTGTTGCTCTTTAATGCGCAATATAGCTTGACATTTCTAGTCACAGTCGTTGTGAACGCATTCCACGACAAGCCTAGTTGTGCTTGACATCTTCATCTTGTAAGTGCAGTGATTGACAATGTGAAATCTATTTATGGCGTCTTGCACCTGTTCTTTTGTCAGGAAGTACTGGCCAACAAATAGTGTTCCAGGCGGATACACAACTATTTCACGATCAAGGACATAGCCAAACTCAGAGTTATGTTCATGTATTTGATTAGAGAAGTTCAGAAAATGTGAAGGTGGGTTGTATAATGGTAATGATTCTGATGGTGGAATATTTGGAACTGGGAGGGAGTCTTCATCATCATCCTGCTGTTGTGACATGATTTTATCTTTGTCCTCGCTAAAAGGATAAAAAACTTCTGTCGGGAGACCCACAATAGCATGTTTTTCAATTGGCTCTACTTCAATTGCTTGGGAGGGTATTTCATTGAGGTCCATGAAACCGCCAGTGTGAAGTTGTGTGTAGGACTGAAGGTCAGAATTCATATTATAAGTTAGAAAAGATGGATTAAAGGTTTCAAAAGTTTGGTAAGGTGAAAGTTGTGGTACCTGGGTTACGTTTGTGGCAAATGTAACATATAGTTCTATACCTGATTGAAGTTGATTAGAATCATAGATGTTGAAGAGTGCCTCAACGTTCTCATCATCGTTCAACTGAACATATGTGTAGTTGCTAACCCCCGGGGCAAGTCTAATTGGGTAGCAAAAATATATCGTTTTCAACCTTTCATTTTCGTCTCGGTGGAGTTTGGTGTGGATGACTTTCTTCAGCCTTTGTAGAGTCACTCCTCTCTTTAGATGTACCAATTTGGCTGATGGTGAAGTGAACGTGACTCCTTCATTAGGACATTGGTTAATGGTACCATCAGAGTAAACAATAACATAGATTGAAGACATTTCAAGATTGAACCAAGTGAAAGATGAACAAACTTAGAAGGAGTAGGTTCACAAGAACAAGCAACAAGATTAGAAGAGTGAATGAAGAAAATGAATAATCTACATAACTATTTATAATGGTATCATTGGATTTTCTCTCATTCAAAGTTTCACCACATTTTACGAGTGAGAGTGACCTCTCAATGACACCACATGCACAAGCTTTCTCTCATCCCAAGTAATGACTCTTTCCTCTGCCAAAAATGTTTTACGAGTGGTGGTGACTTCTCCATGACACCACACATGCACCTCTCTCATACCAAAGTTTATTTATAAATATGTTCATCAAGGCTATATGTTTTCATTCAAACCTGCATCCATCTTTGTTATGCGTTTCTTCAAAGGTTTCAAAAGTTCTTCAATCCCATTATTAAAAATGTTGTTGTGGAAGCAAAACGAACACAGGTCTGCCTTCATTGGGAGAACGATAAGTTTTAATAAATATGATTTTCAAGATCTACGTATCATGTTATTAATTTGTTAATAACTGCAGGAAACTGAGAACATGATTTCATCTTTCTGTCATTCAATGCCAGAACTCAATCCTTTAAATGTTCCTTTACTTGAAGAACTTGGTTTTGCTAGAGTGGCAAAGCTAAGGCATCTTAAGGTGGATCATGCATTGATAACAACTTTGGTCGAGAGGTAGATACTTGAAACTCACACGTTCCATTTTCCAACAGGGGAGTGCACCATAACCCTGGAGTATGTTACACTTCAACTGGGGCTAAGTATTGATGGATTACCAGTCATTGCTCCAACAATGTTTGACTGGGAGGATATGTGTGACTTATATCTCGGTATCGTGCCAGTCAAGGGAGAGACACTTATTGGCTCTATGGTGAAGTTAAAGTGGCCGAGAGACAATATGTTGCCATTACCAGATGAACTATCTGAGCAATAGGTTCACACTTATGTTAGAGCATATATATTGGGTTTGATTGGAGGTGTTTTGATGCCTGACAAAACCGGCAACAAAATTTATCTATGTATTTATCTTTATTAACTAATCTTAGAAGAACTAGAAGATATAGTTGGGAGTCTGCTTGTTTAGCTATGTTGTACAGGAAAATGTGCAAGGCCACAGAAGTCAGGAGCAAAATAATAGGTGGTTGTGCATCACTGTTAATATCCTAAGCATGGTATCGCATGCCATATATTGCACCAATTTCCAATAATCCACCAACATACCCTCTAGTGTGCAGATGGAGCGAGGGTAGAGTCCTCAACTTTCAGAATAAATCTCATAATGATGTCGTAAGGTACAGATCAATGTTTGACCATATTCAACCTAATCAGGTAAATCTTCATAAATAAAATTTTAATTTTTTCTTATTTTATTTTATTTTATATATTATCTTATTTAACAAAGTTAATTTTATTTGTAGTTTTTATGGGTATCATATCAAGAATTACAAACATCAATGCCTATGAAAGCTTACAGAGATGTCTAAATGTGGACTTTTTTTGCAATTGTTAAATGGCACTAATCAGATAGAGTGAAATTACAGTTTCAGCTCTTACAAGAAGTCCCTTGTCCACCCAATAATTTGCATGATCTCCGCATAATTGACATGAGAGGAAAATAGGATGAAAATTGGATCATAACACATGCTCGATGGATTGATGTGTGGAACAATAGACGTGACCCGACATTAACGACATTAAAGGGTCATCTAATGTCAGGCCCATTGTGTCACACACAAGATTACATGGAATGGTACATTGCCAATTCTATCTATTTTCAATCTGTGCCACCACTACTACAAGATCCAAGGAGGAGCCACCAACCGCTAAACACTACCACAACATTTGCCACTGGTACAACTTTCATACCGTTTGTATCACAAGACTGCATTAATTCCTCCACTAGATATCACACCACATGCAAACATAATGGACACAAGACATTCGTTTGCAACAACTTTAGAGGATTTTTTTACAAACTTATTTGGAGTTGATTTTACAACTCCATCTTCAGTACAAAGTTACATGTAGTCTCTTTACCAACCATATTTTTCTAATGAACCTGGTAATTCTTCAGCTACATTCCAACAACTAGAACTTGATAATCCTCCACAAGTTCATCTTGAATTTCTACAACATCAAACACAACGATGAAACCCAACATGTAACAGACGTCGTCTTCGTTGTGGAACTGGACATCATTACGGAGATAATGATACTGAAAATCACTATTGAATGTTGTTATCAATATTGTGTTATGTGTTATTTTTATTATTAAATATTTAATGAATTATAATTTCTTTTAAATATACTTTTAAATTTCTACATCATATTTTTTA
The DNA here is from genome assembly GCF_003935025.1 of Abrus precatorius. Classification (NCBI taxonomy): domain Eukaryota; kingdom Viridiplantae; phylum Streptophyta; class Magnoliopsida; order Fabales; family Fabaceae; genus Abrus; species Abrus precatorius. The sequence goes on along the minus strand of NW_020874417.1, from coordinate 10,435,816 downwards.
TTATTTTTATTCATCTTATTTACAAATTTTTTTAATTTAATAAAATACTGATTCAAAAATATTTTATCATTTACATATTCAAATAAATATATACCCAAATATTCTTTATTATTTTTATTAATTTGATATACAAATATTTTTTTAAAATTTAAATATATATTCAATATAATATTCTTTATTATTTCACATAATATAAATATATAATTATTATTTCATACAAATTAACATAATATAAATATACATTTTCACATAATATAAAAATAAAAATATAATTCAAATAATAAAATTTGTTTTATTATTTAAAACAATATTTTTATTATTAAATTTGACAATATATAATTATATAAACATAAAATACTACATAATATTTTTTTATTATATAAAAACAAAAAACTAAAATGAAAAAAATTAAAATTCTTTCTAAAATTCAGTTTCCTAAAATCGAATTTCATCAACAAATTTATCTCAAACACATAAAATAAAATATCAGAATTCGGTTCCTGAGGACACAAATTCTGTACTTCAACAATAAAAAGGTTCAATTTGATAAATATTTATAGCAAAAGTCCATTTCAGTATTTTTATTTTTTTTATATTGTTTTTGAAGTGTACCCGTCCATAGACCCTACATTCTGTCCTTAATGAGACAATAGGTTCGTTGCACCTAACCGCAAAAGAAACATACTTTCTTTGTTTTGTTTTCAGTTGAAACAAACAAAACAAGGCATGGGCAAAACATTACAGTTAATTGGGAGAAAGAGGAGGTTACAAGAAAAATAATAAAATGTGTTGAGTTTTAATTACAACTCCTACATAGTTTTAATTGATTAAGAGTTGGTATCTCGTGTGCCTTGTATACCCTTTGCAAAAGAATCTTCAAGTCCTTTTCTTTTCTAGCCCCTTCTGTGGGTATCGTCCGTGAGCAAGTGTTGTGAGGGAATGTGCTTCTATGTCAGAGCTGAGAGAGAAAAAACCAAAAAAATAAAGAAATAAAAAATCAGAGTGTAGTTGTGTTTTAATTACTTTATTACAAATAAATATTAAAAACTTATTTTAAAATTTTATTATTTTTTAATATTTAATTTTATTTTTAATAATTTTATTATAATGATTTTGTTTGCTTCTAATGTTTTTTATAATTTTCTCTCTAATGCTTTTTTGTCCTCCTTAATAGGAAGGCTAGCCGTATGGTTTAACTTAGTTTAGTTTCACTTGTTTAAATAATAAGTTTAATTTAAAATTTTTAAAAAATTTAATTAATTAAATAAGTTAAAATAAGTTAACTTTAAAAATATTAAATTTTTATCAAAATTTAAAATTTGTAATATTATATTAAATAAATTTATATAAAACTTATAATATAATATTATATTAAGTAAATTAAATTTTAAAATAAATAAAATCTTAAATTAGAAGAAGATGCGATAGTATTTTTGAAATTTATACAAATTCTAAGTCAGTTGTCAAAGGAAGTGATGTAAAAAGCAATTTCTAACTAAGTTTTAAAAATAACCAAGGTAAAAAAAGACACGATATTATTTTTAAAATTTATGTAAACTTTTCTATATCAATTATTTTTATAATGATGTAAAAAGTACTACAATTTTTCATGTTTATAACTGTAAACTTTGAATAGGCATAATTTTTAGTAAATGATTTTGACTTATGCAAATTCTATGTCAATTTTATATAACTTTTTGAGATCTGTCCACTTCTTAAAGGGGTTGTGACCACCTATTTTTCAAAATTTTAATATTTTTTTTCTCTTTTTTCTAATTTTTTATTTTTTATTTTATCATTTCCCAAAAATAGGTGTATAAGTAAAAATCAAAGTTTTGTATTGAAAGTTATAGCCTTTTAAACTTTTTAAAATTATAAATTTTTTTACATGATTCAATAAACAAACAATGTAAAATATTCTTTCTACATTATTATTTCTAGGAACTGGTGTAGAACCAATTCAAATTTAAAATTTTCAAATATGCACCAATGAAATAGCATAAATTGGAGACGTGCAAAGACTTTTCTAAAGTTTTTGAAGTTTCTATTAATTAGGAACATGCATGGACAACGAACTTGACAATAGTTTTTCAGGTATATCAATGGTTTTATTTTGCTTCATTTTTTGTATTTGCTTCTTCATTAAACAATTTGATGAACACTACATATTCTTTATGTTACAGATACAAACAAAGATGAACAATGACGAATACAATGAACAAGATGAACACGACAAATATATATTGATAATATTAAAAATGCAAACGTTAAAACTGTCAGAGACAAAAAATCAACATCATTGAGAAGACAAACATGAACATGAAGAACATTTTCTACATCGATTATTATGAACAACTGATATAAAGAGCGTATATAATCGATGTAAAAAATACACTTTTTATATCAATTACAAGAAATTAACACATTTTACATTGATTATTAACAACCGATGTAGATGCGAAACTGACGTAAAATGCCTTTTTAAACCAATGTAAAAAGCCCTTTTTTCTACTTTTGCGATGACACTATAATTTTTGTTCCTTCTGAACAACCTTGTACCATTGCACCAAGGTTGATCGCATCTACCATTTCATGATTGAAGAAGAAACTTGCTGAGGCTATAAAAAAAATTGTCAGACCTAAATTACAAATCAAATGGACCATGGAAAAGTGGAAAGGAAAGTTAGCCATAATTGTACAACAATTGTAGAATGTTATTACTCAAGTTGTGAAAAATAAACCACCTTTTGAAGGAGAGAAGTAAACTTGAAGTTTAGGAACTGAATCTACCTTTTGATTTTTGTTATTTTGACTTGTTTTGCAAAAAGAAGTACTTGCATATTGGCCTATATGCCTATATTTTAAATAATGTTAGTTTGAACCACTTTAATTTGACATGTGTGTTTTTGTCTCCTTTTATTCATTAACTAATTATGGACTGTTTTATTTTTACAGCTCGTTAAGTCATTATTCAAATGCTACATTTAAATATGAACATTAAAATAAAATAACTCATAAATCAATACATTAACAAAATAAGATATGTCATTCATTAAAGTGTAGATTGAAGATATATTAGACATTGAGACTTATTTTCCAAACCTATTTCCCATTACAATGACAAACATCCCTCAATTGGTTCCTAAAACAATTTTCTCCAAATATGTGAAATTTAGTTTACAAATTTTACATAATATATTACTACCATTATATCAAAAATTACAAGAAACGAAAACAATCTTCATGAACAACATAACAACAACTTCAAAACTCAAATTCTTTTTTTCAAATTTTCTATAACTCTTTACTTCTTGTCTCAGTTGTGTGTCTTGTTTAGATATAGTTGGTCCATCCATCGAAAAAACCCACAACACTTTTTGTATCAAACAACTCAAAATAAAAAATCATAAATCAACAAGGCAAACATACCTTATAGTTTAGACACCTAAAAATATGCCTCTATAGTTTTGTGTAATTTTGTATGTGTACATTTTTACTCTACCTTCACATTTACAATACGTTACCATTTTCCCTCATCGGCTACAACTCACAGCACTTCCTTTGTTTTCCATCATCCATTCAAAAGCATAAGTTGCCATGAACTGGTGATGCAACTAAGAAATTAGGATTCCTAAAGCTGAGTCAAAGTTGTAAATCCTCCATGTCCTCCACATTCTCCACGTTATATTTCTTCTAATGCTGCGAAGACAGGAAAGGGAGACATAAATTATTTTGTAACTTTTTACATGTATATAGAAATTAAGTGTAACTTTTTTCAGGTGAGGGACTGTTTTGTAAGTTTGTATAAGTATAGGGATGAAATGTATAATTTAACCTTTTAAAAAATGAAGGCTAATGTGACGAGAAAGGATAGTAAAAAAATAAAATAAAATTTCACGTTTTCCTTTCACAATGTGAGGGACAAAGAAAGAGAACATGAAATTGTTAAGTTATCAAAATTTGAAATTCTTTAGCTTTTGGTTCGGAGAGAATGAAGAAAACAATGAAGTTTCTCTGAGGTGTTGGATAAGGCCTATGCCAAAGACGCTGAGAAGAGGTGCATATTCAACTACAGGTTCGCTTGGCGGAGTGAACTGCATCCATATTTGCACCCTTTGTTGCGTACTGTTCTCTAAAAATTATATAAATAAAAAGGAATGAATGTGGAAAGAACTTTTTCAAAATTTGAATAAGAGAAAATATACTGAATTCTCATTGATGTTTTGCTTTTATCGATATTAAACCTAAATCAGAATGGATTAATATCTATAATTGTATAAAATTAATTTAGCTTTCAAAAAATATTTCACTAAAAAAAGAATAATTTGTATTTTTTCATTTTTTTTATTTAAAGTACATGATGATTTATGAGAATTTAGTTTCTCTAAGATTCTTTTTAAATTCCTTTTTGTTAATTTAAGTTTGGATTAAATAAATAAATTATTTATATGAATTATTGTTTTCTTTTTTTATTTTGGGGTAAAAGAAAGGGATTTTAAAAAAATCATTTTGAAATATATATATATTTTTATTTCAAATTAGGTAAAAAATTATTAAAAAACATTTTTCACTTTTAATTTCAGAAAATAAAAAGTTTTAAAATTAATTTTTGGTATTTTTAAATTCAAAATTAGCTAAGAAAATATTTACACAAAAAAAGAGATTTTTATTGTTTTATAATTAAAGCCTAAATTAAAAAAGACTTTATTTTGAGCTTGACAGGGTTCTCACACATGTTTGAGGTGCAACGAGAGATTCAAAATCATGCAGTTCTGTTAAAAGTTTTTAGAATGATTAATTCTAATTTAAAAAATACCTTAGTTTAGAAAAATAAATTTAAAAAAGAAATAATTTTATTCTTCAAGAAAATATAAATTTTGAAAATGTGAAAAGCTTAAAGTCCGTTTTAAGAAAAATGTGCAAAATTGGACTAAAGGAAGAGAGCAACACAGATAAATAAATAATGACAAAAGAGAGATAAACTCAAATGAAAAATACAACATGACCTCATCTGGGTCAAATTTCACTATTCTTTCCATATAATACAAATTTTTCTTAACTCATTATTGTTCAAGGAGAAAATAAGATATTTTTTCAAATATTTAATTTTTAAACTGAAATTAAAAAGATTTTATTGCGAAAGAAAAACAATTGGAAGTGAGGTGGACTATCTAGACGCAGAAAAAGAAAAACATCTGTGGATAAGCATGAACACTGTTTAACGGTGTTACGATTCAAACATCATCACATTTGGAACATTTCATAACTACATATGACATTAAATTCCTTGATGTCACTTGATTCAGGCCCGTTTTGCATGCATAAATGGCTCAAATATTATTTAATTTGGTGCATATAAGCATTTTGTCTCTTGCTCATTAGAGCCGTTTTGTCCCCTTATAGTTGGATACACTTAATATAAAAAGGGGAATACAACACAACAGCAAAATTGGCTGAACGTGAATGCTATCTAGTTTTAAATTGTTCTAATTAATCTTATTCACGAAACTAGACCAAGTTCAGATTCTTAATGGTAAATCAAAAATGAAAGCTGTGCCTTGCATTCTCGAACACATTGCTCTTCATTATACCAATTTGTATGGGTCTCAATTCAAGGCATGAACTAACTTAGTCACCAAGTCTTGGCTTCAACTCGAGCTATAAAATGCTATATGCTGTAGCGACTCATTGTAATATATTTTGGTCTTTCAACATAAAGGTAACAATGAAAATGGGGCGTGATGAGAGCACAAGCTCATTCTCCACCTTAGAAAGTGCTCAAGAGAAGGATCTCTCTTGTGTCCCTCAACAATATGTGATTCCAACCTTGCATAGGTCTAACTTAGCACCCAAAGAATATGCTAATGTTGCTGTTATTGACGTGGCTGCGCTTAAGAATGGCTTAGCAACAAGGTCTCGTGCTATTCAACAAATTAGAGATGCTTGTCGTCGTTTGGGTTTCTTTCAAGTAAGTTTTTTATTTCAGGGTTTTTTTAATGGATATAAGTAGCTTTTTTAAAAAGTTAAAATTGTAATTACCTTTTAATCTAAAACGTTTTCTTTTACAATTAGTATTACAAACAAGCAAAATACAATTTTTATTTTACAATTAGTATTTCATTGTTTCCTAAATTTTATGAAAATGACTTGAAATGGGTTTTCTATTATATAATACTAGGTTGGTCAATAAAGTCTCAAACATGTTATATATGTAGCGAAGTTCTAGTTGTCCTTTTATTTGGATGATATTTATAGCTATTATCGTATATAGAACAATCGACTATATATGCTTTCGCCCCATGTTGGAACCTGGAAACTTTCAGGTTGTGAACCATGGAGTGAACGAATCAGTGCTTAATGAGGCCATATCCGTGGCTTCCAAATTCTTTGATTTGCCGACAAAGGAGAAGGTGAAGTTGTTGTCAAATGATGTGCACAAGCCAGTGAGGTATGGGACGAGCTTAAGAGATGGAATTGATAAGGTCCAGTTTTGGAGGGTTTTTCTCAAACACTATGCTTACCCTTTGAAGGATTGGATTCACATGTGGCCAGAAAATCCACCCGAGTACAGGTTTTTTCATTTTTTTTATGTCAAACTAGTTGAGTAAGATAATTCACAGCGAAATTGGAGTGCAAAAGTTATATTATTTTGCATTTTTAACAAATTAAACTTTGAAGAATAGATTGGTTGACCTATATATATGTTGGCTTCATATAGAGAAACAAACACTTCAATAACTTTGTAAGTGGTATGTAGGGAGCTTTCCACAATCCTTGGAAACCACATCAATCCAATTTTCAAACAACAATGATCATGCAACTGAAATATTTAGTTCAAGCAAAATTTTGATATTAAACTCATGATTCCTTTCATAATTGTAAAATACAGGAGGAAGTATGTTTCTTAATTTATTAGACACTTTTCATAGTCATACCTGTTTTATTTACAATCATTATTTTATATTATTTATTCCACTTGAAAGTTTGAACTCAATTTCCAACCTTAATGGGATGTTGGCCACGTTGCCGTATAATCTGAAGTCTTTGAATGCTGTGACAAATCTTTTGTTGTGTTATATATGTCATTAACTCATCTGTTGGTCTTTTCTGGACACTGAGGATAAGCTTTAACATTTGATTCATAGACATTGAAAATATACATAGTCAAAACAAATATTAAGGAGGCAATTGTCTGCATAAGACAACTAATGTAAGACATTTTTCTATATATTTTGGAAAGCTTTTCCTTACTCTTTGTTCTGGTTAGAAAAACTTCCATGAATTACTCGAGTTAATCCTAAAGGTATGGATACCTACAACCATCAAATTTTATATTCGAAGCTCGTGAATTCCATGTCACATACCTAACAATATTTCATTGTTCACTATTCATTCATTTGGAAAATTGATGTACTTTACTGAATTTTAACTAGTGATTTCTGAGTGTAAAATTTTTTTACATTATCAATCAAACATGCATTATTATATTTTCAAAAAGGGTTTAACGCCTCAAGTAATTGTGGTGTTGTAATTAAACTCTTTTAACAATATGATAATACATTGAATGATAATGTAAAAAGTTTTACACTAACAGAGAAGTTAAATTTTACCCTTCAAAATTTACAGGGGAAAAATGGGAAGATATTGTGAAGAAGTGAAGAAAGTGGGCTTAGAGGTGATGACAGCACTCATTGAGAGTCTGGAATTAGATCCTACACTTCTAACCACAAAGATTGAAGATGGGATGCAAGTCATGGCAGTGAATTGCTACCCACCCTGCCCTGAGCCAGAGATTGCGCTTGGTTTACCACCACATTCTGACTATAGTTGCCTAACCATTTTGCACCAAAATTGCCCTGGGCTTGAGATAATGGATTTGGAGGATGGTACATGGAAAGTAGTGCCACACGTTGCTGGTGCCCTTCAAGTGCATGTTGGTGACCATTTTGAGGTATTGAGCAATGGTTTGTACAAGAGTATTGTGCACAGAGCAACCCTTAACAAGGACAGGACCAGGATCTCAATTACTAGTTTGTTCAGTTTGGGGATGGATGATAAAATGGAGACAGCTAAAGAGCTTGTGGATGATAAGCATCCTAAGAACTATAGGGAAAGCAGCTTCAGAGATTTTCTTAACTTTCTGGCATCCAATGACATTGCTGAAGGGAAGAATTTCATTGACATGCTCAAGATCAACTATAACTAATGGTCCTTTAAATAAAATACATATGAAAAAAATGCAGTGGTTCCCACCTCCATAAATTTAAGTGCATGAATTAGTCATCTTGAGATAAAAAGTGATCTAGCTTTTGGTGTAGTTTGGTTGATGTAATAAACTTCACTGGTTTGGTGTTCTTACATATCAATAAAGTACCTATTTGTGCCCTTCCTAGTGAATAATTTGTAATTCCTTTTATAAATGCACTAGCATGAAGATAATGTAAACGCGATCTTTTGGGATATTAAATAAATTTGGTAGATAAAAGTGTAAGGTCTCAGATTTGTAACATTAGAAAATGCCTTTGTTGTCATTTTCATTAATACTCAAAATCACATTCTTTTTGGCCAGCGATAAAAATTATAGTAGTTTTACATCTTTCAACAAGCAATAGGTAAATGATAACTTAAATGAAATTATTTTTGTTGTTAAGCCAACAGGTTAATGAAACCAAAGAATTTCGCCATTGGATTTTCTAAATAGATGTAAAAATGGCGAATTAAATAAAAATAATGAATGTGATATTGGAGTTCTTTTAAATTTATTGACTTCATATTAGAGTTTGCTTATCCAAACTTTTGAAAGCACATGAACAATTTCAAGTTCATTATACAACGCAATTATGAGTCAAACTCTATAATTTATTGAAGAAGACAATGATTTTATTCTTTCAATATTCTAACCTTAAAGAAATATTATTATCAATTGGTTTATGTAATAGAATAAAGTTAATAATGAAAATAAAATTGTCAAATGTGTAACTGAAGCCGCTTTTATAATAAGAAGAATAAATCAGATGTTTGAAGTAGAAATGCTTTTATTTTAATAGATTATGTAAGGGTGTATTATGCTAAAAATAAATAAAACTTTGTTTTTCTTATTATAGTAGACAATTTTGACGAAAAAGTTACTTAAAAAATAAAAATGATGCAAAAAGTAAAAAAAAATAATGCAAAAAGTAATTTCCATTTAAAATCATTCTTAGAAAATTTTATAACGTCAAATAAAATTTTCTGAGTTCAATAAATAATTAGTAAAAAATATGATGTTACAAATTCTTTTATCAAAACTAAATTTGAAGCTTTCCTTTTCTAAGAAAAAAAACTCTAAAAAATCTTCCTCTATCTCTCGACTCTTTAAGACGTGTAAGTTACAATATTTCTATTTGTTTTGATAAAATTATCTAAGGAAAGTCACATGTTAAATTGTTAATTCATTTTTAGTATCATGATAGCATGTTTTTAATTTTAGAAAATTTAGAGCATTTTAATATAAAGATATTTTTTTTTGTCACCTGTTAGTTTAGATTTTTCAAGGACCAATATTCTAATTATAGATGTTTTGTGCATACATATTTAAAATAAAAATTCATAAAGTCTGGTGAAAGAAAATATTTGCATCCAAATTTAACATAATTTTTTTTTTTTAAGTTCTTAAACATAATGTTGGGCATTCAATTATCTAGCTTAGTGGCGGATACAATGCAATAGTATTTTATTTTATTTTTTTTAAATAAAAAAAAAAAAATATATATATATATATAATTTGATAATTAAAGTAAAAAAATTTATATTTTGTAAATAATTTTATATATGATAAAATTATTTTAAAAAATATAATTTTTAAAATATTATTTTAACTTAACTTTATAACTATAAATAGTATATATCAAAATAATAAAGATTTAATAGAATTAAATAATTTAAAATAATATTTTTATTGTATAGTGTAAAATAATAATTATATATCAATAATTAATATATATTAAAAATCATAAATTTATGAGATAAGAATCTTGAAAATAAAATTTAAATTAAAAAAATAAATTTTTTATAAATATAAAAATAAATATTTACAAAAAATATAAAAATTTATATAAAATAAAAAAATTAAAATAACAACTTTAATCTCTTAAATTTAGATCGAAATTAAAGTAAAAAGTGAAGCCATATAATTTACATGTCATTTTTAATTCATTTAATTTCAAAATATTTATATGACAACTTAGGAAAGAGAAGAACTTCATTAATATTTTATTTTACAAATAATAGACTCGCTTTTATTATATAAAATTAATTAAAATAAATTAAATTATTTAAAGACTAACTTACTCTTTTCTTCCTTTAAAGAATACATATATTACACTGTCTTTTTTCTATTTTAAAATATTATAACTTCATTCCTTAAAATATTTAAATGCCTCAAAATTTAATTTATTTTAAGTTTTTCATTAAAGTTTTGTTAACCAAAATATCATTTTTAATAAATTTTATACTTGTAAGTCAATTTTAAAGACCTTAATAAGTTCAATATGTTTTTCAAAAGAAAAAAAATTAGTTATAAATATAAAAATAAAAATAAGGTGTAGATAAAGATGTTTAAAAATTTGTCTGTCATAAAATAAAAATAAAAATACAAAAATTTTTACTCATAAAAATATATAAGATATAGATATTACACTAGTGTTAAAAATTTATATATATATATATATATATATATATTATGTTAAACTTTTAATGTTTTTAATGTATAGTTTTACACATAATTTCAAATTTATAAATACTTAAAGGTGAATCAATCTTAAATATGCATTTAAGATTCTTTCTGGTTTTGAGAACTATAACTCATTTATGAGATAAGCTATATTATTTATTATTTTTTCTATTGATTAGTTTATTATGTAGAAGAATATTAATATTTAATATAGTTAAAATTACATTTACTAAATATATGTTACTTAATGTATTTATAAAAAAATATTATTAAAATATGTAAAAAAATATTTGATCAAAACTTTTTAGGTTAACGTTTGTAAAATATTTAAAGGATTATAAAATAAATACAAAATTATATATTGGTATGTGCTGTGGTATCTTAAATTTTTTTTATAGATATTATATCCAAAATATTTATATTAATAAAAAAAGAAACGTGACAAGTTAAAAAATATTATTAGATATAATTTATTTAAAATTATATTATTTATATTATTTATTATATCATTTTATTATATATATATATATATATTGTATATTAAATTTCTTATCTTATTTTTTTTATTTTTTTTAAATTTTTAGTTTCAAATAAAATGTAATTTATATTTAAGTAATTTTTATTTATCATAAATGAAAAGAATTATAAACAATATATTAATTTAATAATTAAATATTAATAATAATAAAATTAAAAATATAAAAAATATATTAATATAATATTATTTTATTTTTAAATTTTAATTTATTTAATTTTAACTTAAATAATTTTTAATTTATTTAAATATAACAAATATAATAATTTATTATTAAATAAATTTATTATTTAAATACGTGTCTAAATATTATTAGTTAAAATTTTTCATGTACAATATTCTAAAATTTTTTTATGGATATCACAGAATTTACTTATATTTAATTGTTTGGCCATGAAACTCTTTATTTGTTTGATTTAGAAATAAATATTGAACTGGTTACATAAAAGTTAAATTGTTTACTTAATTAAATTGATTGTACAAAATGTTATAAATTATATAGCAAATTAATTATTTTGTCATCAGTAATTGATTTAAAACAATAATAAATATAAATATTTTTATCTAATAATTAAAGAAAATTAAGCATGTATTAGTTGAAATAATTTTAATTAATATTTGTTTTGAATAATTTATTATTCAAATAAATTTGTTTAATATACTTAATTTATCTATTTACTTTATATTATCTACCATTGTAATAGAGTTATAAATATTTTTTTCAAGATTAGAGATTACAAGGTATATGTAAATGGTCATGACAAATAACACCATGATCATAAATTTAGATAAAAACAATAAAATAGTGATTAAAATAAACTAAGACATAAAATTAAATTACACATCTTCTCAAAGAAGATAAACACTTCAATAGCTATAACTCTAGTAGTTTACAATATTATTCTTTTAAAACTAAGATTGAAAATGTTTCCTTAAAGTATATAAAAAAAATAAAATAAAGAAATTGATCAAGTCCTCCTTGTATCATAACATTTTTCATCAATCTTAAATGTTCTTCTTTGATGTCAAAACCTGAGATTCGCAGCAAATATGAATGCAAGTGTGTTGTATGTGTATTGGTGTTGAATACAGATACACCACGCCTATACGACCATTTTGAAATATTCATCCATTGATACATTCAGAGTTAACCAAGTTGAACACTTGAAGGAAGTAAGATCCAAACCGATATGCTTATGGTTAAACAAGAGATAACACTTACTCACTGGATCTGGATCTGCCTTTCCTACTTTACACTCCTTCCAAGCCCTCTTTCTTCCACTTGACATGGCTGAATTAGAAGAGGGTAGGTAAAGAGTAACGGTGAGGTTGCAGCAGATCTTCCATTATGATTATCCTTGAGAACCAAACCAATTTATAGTCTTACTTCTTTTGAACCAAATATTAAATTCGTATCTGGTTCAATTTCAGTTCAACTCTCATAGAAATTTTTGACAATTTGTTACCAGGATTTTGAGTTTTGTGGTTGCACCTTTTCTATTTTTTTCTCATGGTTACAATGTTTTGCAATAACGATCCTTCGATTATGGTCGTCGGTACATTGTGAGACGGTGTTTGATTCTGATTTTTTGAATTAAAGTCGTATCCTATAGTTGAATCTTCAAGTTCTTCACGAATCTGCCACTGTACATCTACCACCAACATAAAAAATTTAGTATTCCTATTTTATAAAACAAAAACAATTCAGGATTTAGAAAATTAAAAAGAGCCTAACTCGAAAATTAATAGTTGAGAAATAAAAATGATAAAGATAGAGAGAAAGCGTTGGCAATATTCAATTTACTTTAAAATAAAAAAATACAATAGACCATGATCATAATTTTAGAAAAGAAATATGACATCAAATTAAATAAACACTTACCTTCGACAATGAAGATAAACACTTCTGTCGCTCCAACTCTTGTGGTTGCAGATATTATGCTCATTCTCTTTTCCAAGTTGTAAATTCTGTGTGTGAGTGATTAGAAAAATCTTACTACCTTTTATATTGTATTGTGACGGAGTTTACAAGAAAGTTAATATATTTATATATATATAAATATATAAGATATTTAAAAATATATAATACATGTAGAGAAAACTTTAAAAAGGTTATTACATAGGACAAAAGTTTTAATTTGAAAAATTTAATGCATTATCTACTTATTTTATGAAATATTATATATATTTAGTAACGTTTACTTTGATTAACTCGATACAAATTGAAAGTTTCAAGAAAATTAATGTATGCATTTTCAAATTTTAAAAATAAGTAAAGACTTCGAAATACTATACACACGACAAAAGTTTTGAGAAACTTAATTTCTCTGTTTATTTTAAATTACCTACCATTTTAGTATAGTTATGATTTATTTATTTATTTATTTTAAAATCATAATTTTAGATAAAAAAAATAAATAAAATATTGACTAAAAAACTAAGACTGTCAAATAAAATTAATCAAATAAATACATACTTTCTCTAATGAAGTTTGTACTGAATAAGATACTACTCGGTCCTACTAATAGAAAAAGAAAATCGAATACCCATTCAGCCTAAATAGCTGAATACCCTCTCAGTCAGGTTAAAAGGTAATTAACCTAATTAAAGGTAATAATTAGACCATTATCTACTTTAATTAAAGGGCCAAAACCAGGGTTTACTCATAAAGCCCATAATAATGCATATAAAAGGAAGGTAGGAGGTACAGGTAAGGGGTTGACTTCTTAATATTAAATAACATTTATTACCTAAATTGATACCTGACTTCATCATCAGAGTATCTTTTGTAGGTACACCCCCTACGTTAGGTAGAATCAGCAGTAGAAGGAAAGATGTCATCTCGAATCAGAGGAGACACGAAGACCAGTGATTCCCTAGCAAAAACATTTTGGCGCCCACCGTGGGGCTCAATTTGCCTCAATTTTTTAGAACCACCATGGTACTCACTAGAAGTCAGCATGAAGGACAGACCCACCAAAGAGGAACTTCTCGGCAGCAGGAGGATGTCACACCTAACCAACTGATCCCTGAAATTCTAATAGAAAGCAAAGGAGATGAAAGCCTTTTTGCAGTAGTAAGGCAACTAAAAGCTGAAATGCTAGAGATGCAAAAGAGAAGAGAAAACATGCCCTTAAACTGTCAATTTTGAGAAGGAAAAATGCTAATTTGAGGCAGGAAATTAGAACCTATATACCCTTCCAAACTACATCTTTTGCCCAGGAACAGGGAGAGTCCTCAGCGCTACAAGAAAAACCAACGGTGGTTCAGCAACCTGGAACTCAAACTGATCGGGACGATACTGCAAGCCGAAGCCCTTTTGTTCAGCCTATCTTAGAGGCTAAATTACCCCACAATTGGAGATAATTAACATTAGAAAAGTATGATGGAACATCCGACCCTGGGGAACACTTGGATATTTTTACAACCCAAGTCGGTTTATACACAGAAAATGATGCTTTATTATGCAGAATATTTTTCACTTCACTTCGAGGACCAGCCCTCAACTGGTTTACTAAGTTACTCCCCTCATCCATTGATTTGTTTGCAACCCTCACTAGAAGATTCAGCCTACAATTTGCCGCAAGCCACCCTCATCCTCTGACGTCTTTAGCACTTGTTAACATTCGTCAGGAAAAAAGAGAGACACTTATAGCGTTCATGGAGCGCTTTGGCAAAGTGACCCTCTTAATCCACAACTTGGAGCCGGCTGTGGCTATGCATCATCTCACAACAACTCTCATACCATGACCTTTTATCAATAGCATATGCAAAAAATCACCCATGGACCTAGATGAACTATGAAGCCAGGCCGCTAAGTATATGCATATGGAGGAGTTGGTTGAGTACCATAGTCAAGTACGAATGGAGCAAGGTTCCAACTCAAAAGAAATTGAAAAAAAAGAATCTTTTAAGATTAGGCAAGAAAACAAAGATCGAAGAAGTGATGCTGATAGGCCGCCTAGAGAACCTAAATATCCTTCCTACACAACCCTCAACATCAATCACTCAAGGGTGCTCGACCAAGCTCTTGCAACAGAGATACTAACTATGCCTAAGCGTGCCAATACCCCCCTCAGGCAAACAAGTCCAAATCTTGTCGATACCACCGGAATAAAGGACATATCACAGAGGAGTGCACGACCCTAAAAGATTGTATCGATGATTTGATTAAAGAAGGACATTTGCGGGGGTTTATTCAAACAAACCCCATCAGTCAAGCTGAAAGGGGTAGAGATCGTTACCCTGAACCATCAAGAAGATACCATGACATAAAGCCTGAACGAAAACGTAGCCGGTCAAGAGAGCCCCCTGTCAAATGTTATGGTGAGCGTGAAAAATATCCTAAGCGAGTTATTAACACCATAGCTGGTAGGTTTGCAGGTGGAGGACCCACTAACTCAGCTAGAAGGAGGCACTTGAGACAAGTTTACTCTGTCAACAATAAATCATTGGGCAGTAGAATCAGAATCCTCCTATTACATTCACTGACGAAGACTTTCAAGGAGTGGATCCGGTTCAGGACGATCCTATGGTCATAAGTGTAGATATCCTCAATTGCACAGTCTGAAAATTGACCAAGGGAGCTCGGTCAACATCTTTTACTGGAATACCTTCAAGCAACTTGGAATACCGAAGGAGGAATTGAAGGAGTACCATGAGCTACTTGTCAGTTTTTCTGGAGAACAAGTGGAGACGCGTGGCTGTATCGACTTATATACATCCTTCGGTCCTGAAGACGAAGAAAAACGCATTAAGGTCACTTATCTAGTAGTCCATGCAAACACTTCGTACAACATACTACTTGGGCGATCATCCCTTAATAAATTGAAAGCCATAGTGTCCACTCCTCACTTGGCTATGAAGTTCCCATCTGAGAAAGGCCGAATTGTTACTGTTCATGCCGATCAGAAGACAGCTAGAGAATGGTACTTTGCAAGTCTGTGTCTAAAGTCATTCCAAGGATACAGACGAGATATTAACATTGTATCTCCCTGGTTAGGAGCAGACTTGGATATCGAACTAGATCCAAGAATTAATGAGGGACTTCGGGCTGAACCTAGTGAAAATAAGCAGTTTTTTCAACTAGGAAAACAACCCGAGCAGGTCACTTATCTTGGAACCCATTTGTCCAGGGAGGAGCAGCAGAATCTTCAAAATGTGTTAAAACGAAATGTCAACCTGTTTGCTTGGTCGATCTCTGACATGCCAGGAATAGATCTTGAATTCTTGTGTCATCACTTGACGGTCTACAGGGGGCCAAACTAGTGGCGCAGAAAAAGAGAAAAATTGGAGGAGATAGAGCAAGGGCGGTAAAGGAGGAGACTAATAAATTATTACAAGTTAGATTTATCCGAAAGGTACAATATTCCACCTGGTTAGCTAATGTGGTCATGGTAAAAAAGGCCAATGGAAAGTGGAGAATGTGCACTGACTTCACAGATTTAAACAAGGCATGTCCTAAGGATGCCTACCCCCTTCCAAATATTGACACCTTAGTCGACGGTGCCGCCGGCCACAAGATACTAAGTTTCTTGGACGCATATTCAGGATATAATCAAATTCAAATGTATCACCCAGATGAGAAAAGGACGACATTTATCATAGACTCGGTGAATTATTGTTACAAAGTAATGTCTTTCGGCCTTAAAAACGTAGGGGCGACTTATCAAAGACTCATGAACAAAATCTTTGAAAAACAAATTGGGAAGTGCATAGAAGTCTACGTGGACGATATAGTGGTCAAGTTCGTCTCCATTGATAAGCATATCGCTCATTTAAATGAGGTGTTCGGTGAGGCAAGGCGGCACGACATGAGATTCAACCCAGAGAAATGTACGTTTGGAGTAGCCGGGGGAAAATTCGTGGGGTTCATGCTTTCTGAAAGGGGGATTCAGGCAAATTCAGACAAATGTCAGGCCATTATCGAAATGACTAGCCCTCAAAATATAAAGGAAGTTTAGAGATTAGCTGGCCGGATTGCTGCCCTTGCTAGGTTCTTACCCACAATAGCGGAAAGATCTCGGCCTTTCATTAATCTACTCAGAAAATCACAAAAATTCAAATGGACAGATGAATGTGAAACCACTTTTCTCCAATATAAAAATATATTGGTAGCTCCTCCTATTTTGGCAAAGCTATCGGTTCATAGTATGTACAGACTACCCAATCACCAAAATTTTGAGAAAACCAGAGTTAGTAGGTCAGTTTATGACTTGGGTGATCGAACTATCCCAGTTTGATATTCGTTTTGAAAGCCGGGGACCTCTTAAAGCTCAAGTGCTCGCAAACTTTGTCAATGAATTCACTACACACGAAAAGACTACCACTAATATGTGGGATTTATATGTTGACGAATCATCAAACCAATAAGGTTGTGGGCAGGGATTATATTGGAAGGACCGAACTCAATAATGATTGAACAATCTATTTGGTTTGGGTTTAAAGCATCCAACAATCATGCTGAATATGAGGCGTTGCTAGCCAGCCTTAGACTGGCAAAAGAAATCGGGGTTAGAAGCATCACTTGTTGGAGTGACTCAGGTGGTAGTTGAACAAGTTAGCGGCACTTATTGAGTGAGGGACTCGGTCATGTTACAATATTATCAAGAATTTAAGAATGTGGAGGGTGAGTTCGATGAGGTATGTGTTCGGTATACACCAAGGACAATGAACGAACAGACTAATAAACTCGCTAGGTTGGCTAGCCAGAGGAAAGCAGGAAAGTTGTGAAATGTAATTCATCAAGAGATTCATAAACCCAATATTGCTAAACAAGAATGCATGGAGATTGATGATATGTCTCAAAACTGGATAACCCTAATATCCACTATCTAACTAGTAGCCGTCTGCCTAATGATTTGACCTTGGCTAAGAAGATAAGAATGTGGGCAGCCAAATACACCCTTCTCGGCAAGGAATTATATAAAAGAAGAATTTCAACTCCTATGTTGAAATGTCTAGACAAGGACCAAGCCAGTTATGTGATGAGGGAAGTTCATGAGGGAATTTGTGGTACCCACTCAGGTGGACGAACAATGGCGGCCAAAATCCTGAGAGCCGGATACTTTTGGCCAACACTATCCAAGGATTGTGACATTTTTGTTAAAAAAATGTATCCCCTGTCAACAACATGGTCCACATATAGATCAACATGCTGATAATCTTCACCTTATTTCTTTGCCTTAGCCCTTTGCCATCTGGGGAATGGACCTTCTTGGACCTTTTCCCTTGGCAAAAGGACAATGCAAATTTTTTTATAATTACAGTGAATTATTTTACTAAGTGGATTAAAGTAGAGCCGCTAGCCACCATTACATCCAACAATGTGTAGAAGTTTACTTAGAAAAATATAATCACACGTTTCGGCATCCCTCACGCCTTGATCACAGACAACGAGCTACAATTCACAGATAGGCGTTTTAACGAATTCCTAGAAGGATTGCAAATTAAACACCAGATTACATCTGTTGAGCACCCTCAGTCGAACGGACAAGCTGAGGCTGCAAACAAGGTCATCCTACATGAATTAAAAAGAAGGTTGGGGTCAACAAAAGGAGAATGGGCAAAAAAATTACCCGAGATCTTATGGGCTTATCGATGTACCTCTCAAACAGCCACAGAAGAAACACCTTTCCGGTTAACCTATGGTACTGGCGCCATGGTGTCAGTTGAAATCGGGAAACCGTCATTTCGAAGGCAACACTTTGAGGAACAGGCTAATGATGAATCTCTAGCTGTTAACTTGGATTTATTAGACAAAGTACGTGGTCAAGCAGCAATCATGGCCGAGGCTAGCAGAAGAATAATGGCCAAAAAGTTCAACTCAAAAATAAATCCAAGGCAATTTTATGTTGAAGATTTGGTATGGAGGGCAACATGAGAAGCACACTGAGACCGACGAGAAGGAAAACTTGCTGCTAATTGGGAATGACTCTTTCGGATAACAGCATGGCTAGACAACAGATTGTACAAGCTTGAAACACTCGAAGGGAAGGCAATATCGGGGACTTGGAATATCACACATTTAAAGCATTATTTCAAGTAGTCAAATGTAATATGTAATTGGTGCACTCTTTTCCTCAATCAGGTTTTGTCCTCTTTAAAGAACGTGAAAAGAGATTTTTCCTAAGGAAGGTTTTTAATGAGGCATACATCATCAATAAAAATACCTCTTTTACAGTTATTCGGTTATTTTGAATTATCACTTTTATCCTCCTGAGTACTCCCACTCAGTCAAGGATGAATCAATTAAATACCCTCTCGAGTACTCCCACTCGGTCAAAGATGAATCAATTAAATACCCTTATGAGTACTCCTACTCGGTTAAGAATGAATTAATTAAATACCCTCCCAAGTACCCTTACTTGGCTAAGGATGAATCAATTAAATACCCTCCTAAGTACTCTTACTTGGCTAAGGATGAATCAATTATATACCTTCCTGAGTACCCCCATTCGGTAAATGATGAATCAATTAAATACCCTCCCAAGTACCCTTACTTGGCCAAGGATGAACGAATTATATCATACCCTCCCAAGTACACTTACTTGGCTAAGGATGAATCAATTATATACCTTCCCAAGTACCCCCCCACTCGATCAATGATGAATCAATTAAATACCCTTCCAAGTACCCTTACTGATGAGAATCAAGGAAGGCCCATTGAAGACAAAGACTTGAAGGCATTGGAAGAGCTTCAAGGACCAATGACAAGAGCAAGGGCAAAAAGAATAAATAGAGACTTAGAAAAGATTGTTGCTGTTTTATTTGAAAGGGAGCTCAATTTAGAGTTAGAAAAGCCCAAAATAATCAATTACATATGTTTAGAGGATTTGAACTCTAACGAGTTTTATTAGGATTTAATTATTATGTTTAGTTTATTTATTTTAATATTAGTCATTACTTATTTTGAGTTTTTATTTAGGATAAAATCTTGTTATTTTATTTAGTTTATTTGAATTTAGGCTTGTTGGTACAAGAAGCTCATTAGGGTTTGTGTTAGTATTAGTTTACAAGCATTAGGCATATATAAGCTCTTGTAAACACACTTTTAATTAGTTTTGAATATAATTTGAGATTGAACACTCTTGTGAGAGCGTGTGACTCTAGGTTCTTGAGTGAGCCAATTTTCTTTGATCTTATCAAGAGGCCAAAACTCTTGTGGCGATCGTTCCTTGGCTTATCAATCTTGCGATTGTGGCGCCATTTTCCATCTCTATTCTATTTTTACTTTTTATTAATTTTCTTCTTATTTCAATTCTTATTTGTGCCGTAATAATTTCGTTTTTATTGTGTGAAATCCAATTCAAGATTGTTTAATTCGGCGACACGGTTTGTGGTTGTCATCACTTACTCAGTCAAAGATGAATCAATTATATTATGAAATAGTTACACTTATTCGGTTGAAAGTAGTCATTAACATCGCTTCAATTATATTATGAATAACAGCAGGGAATATAAGCAAAATATACACAACACGAATTGAAGAAACCGAATTTATATTAATGCCGAAGGATGTACAAAATTTAGGCACTATTGGCCTATGAATTACAAAAAGTGAAAAGAAAAAACTAATATCCCCCTTTGGGACCTTGCTTCACAAGGGCATCCTCTTCAATGGCACCTTGTGCTTGGCTTGGGGCCTCGGCGTCAGGCTCTACTTCCTCATGCACCTCTTCATATGGTAGAAATTTCCCACCAAAGAAGTCCCTGGACGGGTCAAAGTTGAAGTGGGAAGGGACTTGACAGAATTCAAAAGCTTGGCGAATGGCATGTTTGAAACCGGCCTCATGCTCCACTATGAGTTTTATATTACACTCGTCAGTTAAAGTTTTTAGTTCGATTTCAAACTTTTGCTTCTCTTGCTTCAGCTACAAACTTTTTGCTTCCATTCCAAGTTTTTTTTCCTTTATGCCTCCTCAGTCGCGTGCACTCGACTCTTCATTATGTGGAAGTGCTTCTTCATTTGAGCAACTTCTCCCTCGAACAACTTATTGGTCTCGGACAAGTTTGACCGAACCTCTTCACTCTCTGCTAAGGCCTGTTGGAGGTGGAGAGTCGACTTTAAACCCTTTCCAGTTCCTATAAAGGTTCCAAGGCAAAGTTGTGCGCCATCACCATGGCATGGGCCTGAAAGTCGCAGTACCACTGTCAACAAGTCCGATGATTTTGGTTATTTACAAGTGCCCGTCCCAACTCTGATAATGAATCAGGACAAACCACTCTGTTGACCCGAAATCCCATGGCAAAGAAGGATTCAGACACAGCGGCCGGTGGTACTACAGTTTGAACCGAGGAGTCCCCCGGACGACTTGACCCAACATCTCGAGTATGTTTGTGCCTTTTTTTCCTTCTCGGACTCCTTCTTCTTGCCCTTGTACTTCCTTTTCTTGGGTCGACCTTCAGCAAGGGAGAGATCTCGGGGAGGGGAACGAGCTTCGGTGATCGACGGAATTCGATCTATGACTGGGTGTTGGTGATTAGTAGTAGAAGTGCTCTCAGGAGCTTTCAGCTTAAGACCTTTATGGTAGCCCAAGCTGGATCCTCTTTGTGCCATTATGCCTACAATGAAAATAAGAAATCAAATCAATATAAACCAATATTCAAAGTACAAGCAAAAATACGAAACATACCATCCATATCCAACCGAGGTTGGGAAGACTTCAACAACAAAATAAAAGACCGAACAGGTAGCTCCCTAGGAATAGTCTTTATATACTATAGAGCCGACAATTCTTCAGCCGATAACATCTCCTCAGGGAAAATATCGTACCGACGAGGTATTCGGATCCAATGGAAAGGGAAAAGAGATTTACCTTCACTATCAAAAAAATATTTCCTACCTACAGAGTTCACGGTTACCTTAAAGTACTTGGTCTTGAAACCCTTGAAAGATGAAACATAAGGTTTGACCAAAGGCAATTCGGCTTGCCTTATTAAGGATACCCATCTTGCCTTGTCAGATGGACGAGTACAGAAAAAATGAAGAAATAAACCTACACTAGGTTCTATATAATAGAATCTACACAAAATCCTAAAGGCTTACATCGCCGCCCATCCATTTGGATGAAGTTGGGTTGGTGCGATGTTTAAGGTCTTCAACACCCCCATTTGGAAGTCGTCAAAGAGAAATTTTATTCCTAATTCTCTAAACATATATTCATATACAAAGAAAGTATTCACCATTTCAACATTGTCCCCTAAAAATACTAGTTTGGGATTACCGAAACCATCTCCTCGGCAAACACTAATAGATATCGGATATAGATCCAAAGCCTCCCATAGTGATATATCACAGTGGTCTACAAAGGCTTGAAGTTGTTTATTCTGTTGACAATAGGAGAAGTAGGCGGCCACCTCACCATTCACCCATTCATATCCAGGGATCATGCAAGGGGGAAGTTGGGTCTTTCTCTTGGGGGCTAGCATTTGGCAATGTACTAGTCGACTCAGACACGTCGGTTCCTACGACAGGTGACTCAGTGGTCTCCTCACATTCCCTCACTGCCAACTCAGGACCCTCCCTAATACTAGTCGGTCTTGAAGAAACTTCTCCAGACCCTTCGATCTCACCAAGGACCCCCACTTCAACAACAGTAGTCAATCTCATATGGAGATTAAACTAGGCGTACCTTGAAGTAGTCTGGTCGGAAGAAAGGAAGAATGAGCTTTTAAGAGAAAACACCAGCGTATCCCCTCAGTCTAGTGCGAAAAAAGCGTAAGAGGAGGGTTGGTTCACCACGTATTTATAGAACTCGAGGTGTCGGGCATATGAAGGGTCACGTCCCTTCTCGACCGTTAGATCTTTCTCAAGATCTACGAATAAGGTTGAACAACCTTTCGTTTCAGAGGCTCGAACCACAAGGAAACCCTAAAAAATTCATTTTGAAACCCTAATTTGGCGCTGCCATAACTTTTAAGATACCTTGCGTCCTACCTTCTCGGTCTAAACTGAATACCTTCACGGGCTAAAAGATTTAGTAATCCGACTACTATCGGTTAAAATGATATTAAAGTCCTTGCTCATACCTCCTCGGGCTTGAGGGGCTAGTGTACTGGATAAGACACTACTCGGTCCTACTAATAGAAAAAGGAAACTGAATACCCCTTCGGCCTAAATAGCCGAATACCCTCTCGGTCAAGTTAAAAGGTAATTAACCCAATTAAGGGTAATAATTAGACCATTATCTACTTTAATTAAAGGGCCAAAACTAGGACTGATTCATAAAGCCTATTAGTTCATAATAATGCATATAAAAGAAAGGTAAGAAGTGTAAGTAAGAGGTTGACTTATGAATATTAAATAGCATTTATTGCCTAAACCGATACATGACTTCATCATCGGAGTACCTTTTGCAAGTACACCTCCCTACGTCAGATAGAATCAACAATAGAAGGAAGGACGTCGTCTCGAATCAGAGAAAACACGAAGATCAGTAACTCTCTAGCATGAACAAAGTTAAATATTTAACTTTATTAAATAAACACATATACTTATTTTATAAAATATTATATATGTGGTAGAAACTTTTACGTTGAGTAACTCGATATAAAGTGAAAGTTTCAAGAAAATTAATGTACACATTTTCAAATTTTAAAAATAATAACGGTCATATTTATTATCTGTATAAAAAAGTATCAAATACCTTCTCATTATACAAAATACCATAAAATTTATATATCATGTGCTTGTTATGGCACTTTTAAATTTGAAGGAACATCGTATATTTTCTTTAGACATAAAGAAGTTATGATTTCTTTATATTAGAAATTAAAAATTATTTACATTTTTTTTTAATAAATCATTAACCCCACCGAAGGTAGAGTCTCTCTTATTTTACAATGCACCGGAGAATTTAGGAACTTGTAACATTGCTGAGGATTTTATTGAAATTAGGTGGTGCTCCACGAAATGCTTCAATCGGGTTCCACATATTTTCCAATGATTTAACGGGTGTTGTTTCTTTTGAGCTGGGAACTAGGGTTTGCCTAAGAGGAAGAAAGATACGCAAAAGCATGAATTAATTATTAATTATTTAAAATAATATAAAATCTTTAAATATTTTTTAAAATATTAAATTTTAAATAACAAAAATATAATTAAACCAATTATTTATATTATTTTTAAAAATTATTTTTTTATTCGTCATACTATCTAATATTACCTATTTTAAGAATCTTATCTTGTTTAGAAGAATAATCTGCCTTAATAATATAAGATTTTTTTTAATGATAAAAAAGAGAGTAAAAATTTTTCATCTTTTTCTCTTATCTGACAAGAATTTTAACATGGTTAGAATAATTCTCATTATTTAAATAACCTCAAGGGTGTGGGGATAAATATGTAATCCTTCGTGTGCTTTGTGGGTCAAATTAAGGTAAAACATATAAATTCTTACACTCGACATAAAGGTGATAATTAAAACTCACTTTTGACCAGACTAAGAAAACGAATTAATGTACGTTAACCTAAATATAGTAAATACCATCTAATCTTTATAAAGGAGATTACCATAAGTGATTGAGTTACTCATCACCTAAAACCTAAGAGTAACAGTATTGCCAAAAAATAACGTTACCAATTTAGCATGCGTTTTTCCTTTTCAGAGTTTCACTTTTGTCGAAGGATCAAAGTTAATGTTAGCATATCCACATACAGTTTCACAGGTTTATCCTTAGATGTTGACATGCCTCGAGCTAAGTGCTTAACATGATTTGAATCATCCTCATAAAAAGTTCAGATCCTTACCCTTTATTCGCTCCCCAACATATAGTTCATAACACATATATAGATAATAGGACTTTATTGTTTTAAAAAAATCAGATCCCACGAATCCTCTCCAGTCCACACAAAGAATCAAAATACAAAATACCTTAATTTTTCGGTTACATTAATAAAAGAAGAAAAGATCCTTCAAATAAACAATCAAATAATTCGATGCCAAAAATAGATGTTTGACCAAATATTTTCCCCTAGATAATAGATATAATATTGATAATTAGGATATGAAAACGCGTACTGTTTTCTAAAATGGACCTTTTCATCCCACAAAACTAGCAAAAAGGGAAAAACGTGTGGGATAAGAAAAGCAATGCAATGAGTAAAAATCAATTACAAAAGGGTTTATATAAATATAGACACAGCCAAAAAACCTTATCACAAAAGTATAAGAGCTTGTGAAACTGGAGAGGTTTAAAGAGAGGGAACAGAGAAAAGATGGAGAAGGAATCAAGGGCATGCAATGAGAACAGTGAAGGATGTTTGATGCTGTTTGGTGTCAACCTTCTTGCAAAGAACCCTATCAATGTTGATGACCCCATGAAGAAGTGTTTAAGTATGGTAAACCTCACTCATTGCCATAGAGAGAAGGAGAATAACAATAAAGGAAATTCTGGGTATTTATCTGATCTCCTTATTCAAAATAAGAGGCGACATGTCTTCCATGACAAGGGAAATAAGGGTATGTTTCTGTCTGTTTCTACTATTGCCATCACAATTTGCACTCTGTAAATTCATTATCGAGTTGTTAATTACTATCTTAAGAATACGTTTTCGCGTAGTGTTTATGATTTTTTTTATGTTAATAAACCATCAAATTAAACTTAGATTATAAAAATTTTAAATACAAAATAAGAATTTAGGTTTTTAATTCAGGTAGATGAAATTCAACAAAAGGACTAAAATATAGTTCAGTTAAAAAATTTAGTTACCAAAATTTTTTCACAAGAAAAAGCAATTCTTTGAACCTTTTTTAGTTTAGAAGTATATGGTATTTTAGAGTTTTTTTAGTAGTGAATTTGATAATAAAATTTTTAGAGAATTATTCTACTTGTATTTTACACCTTGGAGACTAATTTGGTTGTCATATTATTTAGAACATGTTGATATATGTAACTTAAAATTTCTAGAATTCATTCTTCAATTTACTAGCTCCGTGCTTCCACACTCATAAAGTTGTGTTCACATTGAAAATTGGCCATTTAGGACTCTTTAATTTGAACTATACGTGATTTAATTAATCTTTAAAATTTAAAATAGTGTATTTGTTTTCAAACATTTTTAAAATGTGCAAAATAACCCTTTTCTCACTAATTAGTTAGATGGAAATAAATTATCTTAATATTTGCATTTAAAACATTAGGGATCACATAAACATTTTAAATATCAAGAGACTAAATTGTAAGAAAATAATATTCCGGAGACTAAATCATGCATGACCCAAGCTTTATGATACAAAATTATTATTTTTTTATTTTCAATTACAATTAATCAAATGAAAATAAAAATTATGAATAATGTTCCACCAGGGAAACCATGGACTGAGGAAGAGCACAGGGATTTCTTGTGTGGTTTAAAGCATCTTGGAAAGGGGAATTGGAAGGAAATCTCAAGGAACTATGTTAGGACAAAGACTCCAACGCAAGTTGCTAGTCATGCACAAAAGTATTTCCTCAGAATGGGCACATATGAGACGAGGAAGCGCAGACGAAGCCTTTTTGACATGCCTCTCGTGCGTTTTCATTCATCACTCTAAATATTTTCATTAGGTTTTTCTTGTCATGTTTTAAGTGTCATTTTAATTGATTTACAACAACACCCGATCGAATAACTTGCATTGAAAATTCGATCATCGTGTTGGTTTATTTTGTCATACTTAAAAATAAACTAGGCCTGTAACACTGAAAGATTAGAATTAAAGAAAAAAAAAACAAATTCTTTTTATGTGGTTTAATCTTCCTTACTTAAATATTTAGAAACAAAACGTGGGATGAATACATGTTCATTACAAACATAGACATCATTAATTATTTGGAGAGAAAATGTATATTCCATCACTAATTCAGACGAAAATAATGTATTATAAAATGTTTACATTTTCTTTCTAAACGATAATAAAAAGTGGAAATTGAAACTAGAAATTTTGTGGCTAATATAAACGGAAATTTATTCCGTCAATAATTTGAGAGGTTTTTTCTACTCGTTGAATCCGTCGTTAGGAAATTGTTTCAATGACTAATTTTTTACTCAACTTCAGAAAGAAAATATATTCCCTTGCTAATTTCTTCTTTTAATTTTAGAGAAGGAATTAGATTTCCTTGCAACTTTTTTTAGTTTTTGTTTTTGTAATTATATAATTATCTCCTGTATATCCCTATTAATAGTACAAAATTTTAACATTAAACATTAATAAGATTAAAACATTACTTATCCATAAAAATAAGAAAATTTATTCAACATGCAAGAGAAATAAAGGTACATATTTGTATATCTTTCTAGCACCGAAATCTATTGAGATTGTTTTCTTAAAAGATACGGTAAGTGTATAAGGTCTATTGCAAGTAATAACTGATGAAGTAATAGAATATCATACTCGAAGAACAATTCAAAATTTATTAATTGTTAAGATAAAAATTAATTAAGTTTATATACAATAAAATTGATTGATGATTTCATAAGATTTGAGTGACAATTATAATGTAAAATAGTAATGTTAAATGTAGTAAAATTTAAATTAGAGAAACTGTGATTGAATTTTATCTATCTCCTTCTCTATATTTCAGTAATTCAGTTATAAACATAGCAATCATTTCTAATTATATTGACATAAATACAAAAGTTATATATCTCAATTCCTTGAAAATATATTTCTAAGATAATTTCGTAAATGTTGATCTCTTAAGCAGTTAAAAAACTATTTAACACTATAATCAGGATTTAAAAACAATTGATAACTTGAAATTTATTCTTAGAGTAACCAGTTATCAAGTAATCACAATTAAATCTAGATCTAAGTAATATTTTTTCAAATATAATTCAAATCTGAGCTCAATAAGTTATTAGTTAGAAAGATTCAAGCATTAAACATGGATTAAAATCACCAAATCAATAGAAATTAAGAAGAAACAACTATATTTATATAAATTACTGAGAATACATCAAGTTTAAAGATTTACATTCAATCCCATAAGAGTTTTAGCTTCTCATTGCAATCATAGTAAATAGAAATGAGATACAAACGGTATAAAACATGAGAAAATAAGTATTTCTACTCTTCCTTTCAACTCTCTGCCATTCTCTCTCTCTATGAACAGTACCCCCTTCAGCAACACAAAATTCGCATTTTATACCCAACTAGACGAAGCTTCTTTTGCTACAGCGACACATTCTCGCTGTAGCGAGACATAGAGGCAAAATTAAGTCATTCTGTTTACCTCTTGCTGCAGCTTATGTCTCGTTACAGTGAGAAAATGTACTCTCGCTACAGCTACACAATTTCACTGTAGCGGAAGAAGCACAAATTTACTCTTCTAAACTTGTCACTTCTCGCTGTAGCAAGGATGGCTCGCTACAGTGAGAGACTTCCATAATCTTTCTTTTCTTCAACTTTATGATTTTGTGTGTCTCTTATTTAATTTTTCAAATTTCTTCAACTTTGAGTGATATTTCTATTCTAATTCCAACTACAAAATCTATTAAGATTATTTTCTTAAAAGACACATTAAGTGTACAAGGTCTATTGCAAGTAATAACTGATGAAGTAATAGAATATCATACTCGAAGAATAATTCAAAATGTATTAATTATTAAGATAAAAATTAATTAAGTTTATATACTATAAAATTGATTGATGATTTCATAAGATTTGAGTGGCAATTATAGTGTAAAATAGTAATGTTAAATGTAGTAAAATTTAAATTAGAGAAATTGTGATTGAATTTCATCTATCTCCTTCTCTATATTTCAGTAATTAAGTGATAAACATAGCAATCATTTTTAATGATATTGACGTTAAATACAAAAGTTATATATCTCAATTCCTTGAAAATATATTTCTAAGATAATTTCGTAAATGTTGATCACTCAAGCAGTTAAAAAATTATTTAACACTATAATCAGGATTTAAAAATAATTGATAACTTAAAATTTATTCTTAGAGTAACCAATTATCAAGTAATCACAATCAAATCTAGTTCTAGGTAATATCTTTTCAGATATAATTCAGATCTGAGCTCAATAAGCTATTAGTTAGAAAGATTCAAGCATTAAAAATGGATTAAAATCACTAAATCAATATAAATGAAGAAGAAACAACTATATTTATATAAATTACTGAGAATACATCAAATTTGAAGATTTACATTCAATCTCATAAAAGTTTTAGCTTCTCATTGCAATCATAGTAAATAGAAATGAGATACAAACGATATAAAACATGAGAAAATAAGTATTTCTACTCTTTCTTTCAACTCTCTGCCATTCTCTCTCTCTATGAACAGTACCCCCTTCAGCAACACAAAAGTCGCATTTTATACCCAACTAGACGAAGCTTCTTTTGCTACAGCGACACACTCTCGCTGTAGCGAGACATAGAGGCAAAATTAAGTCATTTTGTTTACCTCTTGCTGCAGCTTATGTCTCGCTACAATGAAAAAATGTACTCTCGCTACAGCTACACAATTTCACTGTAGCGGAAGAAGCACAAATTTACTCTTCTAAACTTGTCACTTCTCGCTGTAGCAAGGATGGCTCGCTACAGTGAAAGACTTCCATAATCTTTCTTTTCTTCAACTTTATGATTTTGTGTCTCTTGTTTAATTTTTCAAATTTCTTCAACTTTGAGTGATATTTCTATTCTAATTCTAGCAAAATATATTAAAAAAAATTGAAATACTTACAATTGCATTCTTCTCTTCAAATATACAAGTAATTGTAAAATTTAAGGGAACAAAATTATATGTAGTTTAAATTTAAGGAATTAAAAATGTAATTAAGTTAAAAAAAATTAGTGATCAAAATAGTTTCTTAAAAAATATATATCATCAAATTATAACTCTCCCTCAAAGTACAACAATTGGCTAGGGATAAAATAAATATTTATTTTATTAAATAAAATAAAATTAAAGAGATGTAAAACACATTATAATTAAGAAATAAATAATATTATTATTGAGTTGAAAATATTAAAACATAGAATGTGTCGCAATAATTAGAAACAATATTAATTATTAAGATATTTGTGTTTAAGATAATCATTAAAAGTATTTTTATTAAATTTGAACTCAATTATTTAGAATAACTCAGTTAATTCACGTGTTTGATAGTATTAAAATGTTGATTAAAATGTTGATAATTTTTTTATTGTCATGTAAAATTAAAAAATAAAATAAATATAAAATATTTAATTAATTTAAAACCTTGTGTAGTGGAGATAAAATAAATAGTTATATATAATTTGAAAATGAATGAATAATCTTTATGCAGTAAACAAACATGAGTTTAATAATAATAGAATTAAAAATATAAAAAATATATTAATTTAATATTATTATTTCATTTTTAAATTTTAGTTTGTTTAATTTTTATTGTATCTTAATTTTGTTTGAAGATTTAATAGCTTTTTAACTTATTTAAATATAATAAATATAATAATTTAATATTAAATAAATTTATTATTTAAATACGTGTTTTAATATTATTGCTAAAATTATTAAATAAATTTACCATTTAACCATTTTTTCCCTCTTAACGATGACTTTTGACGGTGCCTTTATTGGCTCATATAACAATAATAACTATATTGTGGTGATTAAGTATTTCTATGCATGTCCCCGTTGTTGAAATATATAGTGCCCAAAGATTCTAATTTGGAATTAGTACGTTGACACTTGATAAAGTAGAAGGAGTTCAAAGTTCGAAGTTCAAAGTTAGAATGCACGTCATTTTATGGTCTAAACACACTGTTAGGTTCTTGCAACCTCTCTAATTATTAGAAATTTAATATTATAACATGTTTTTCTTATATCACTCGTAAATCATAATTAATTCTTTCTGTGAGATAATATAAAATTTTGATATGCTGAAAAGGTAAAAATACATAAAAATAGATACAAAAAGATTATACCATGTTTGGGAATATACTTTGTATTTATTATTCTATTGGGTACTAGTTAAATTGTATAATGTTATGAAAGACTACGATTAGATTACTTAAAATTCAATTCTACATTATTTTAAAATATGATTATTTTGCATTATGTAAAATATATAAGGATGGTTGAATTTAGAGATAAAATTATAAACAATTACATTAAATTTAAAAACTAAATTTATGTTACAGGCAAAATTAAAGATGGAAAAACTATAAATTTAGTAAGTTCAATGACTTTTATTCTGAATTTATTAGTTATGACTTTGCATGTTTGAAGATACTTTGCGGTTAATATTCTATTATGTACGTACCGAGTAATTAAATTGTATTATGTTTTGAAAGACTATGTAGGACAAGATTGTTTTTAATTTAATTTTCATAAATTTAAAATATAATTCTCTTGCCTTGTATAGAATATATAAAAAAATTTGAATTTAAAGATAAAATTATTAAAAAATTATATTAAATTTAGATTTGAAGATAAAATTAGAGAGAAATAAAAATTCTAACTTCATAAATGAATCAAAAAATAGACATATCTTTAATATATTAGAGATGGATTAAAAAAAATGTTATGTTTGCACGCATACGCAGAAGCAAAGACAAACATAATATTAAGTTAGAGAGGAATCACTCACATAGACAATAGTAATACAACAGTGACACACATACACATGTATAAAATCATAAAATACAATGGTGTGAGTGTTAGAAGCATGATATAAAGTAAAAAATGTAAATGACAAACTAAAACTTTGAGCCATTAGCATAAGTTTCTTACATTCTCATTACATGATACAAAAATTTTGAAAAAGGTATCAAATACAATGGGTGTGAATCAAAACTCATCTCCCTTCACTCTATCTCCTAAGCCTCACCTATGAGAAATTATAGAAGGACTATCTTCATCAGCTAATCTCTTTTATCTGTGAAGAAAGAAAGAATTACAAGAACTACGAGGAGTAGAATTAGATAAATCAAAAGAGTAAAAAAAAAAAAAAATCTACAAAAGTAGGAATATATGGAGGAAACATAGGAGGTAAAAGTCAAGGGACATGTACAAGGGCAAGTGTTAAGCCCAATTATATGTAGATCTAAGGGTAGGGCCAATGTGATTTCATAACAATAGGAAAGGAAATAGGTGAAGCTCTAGCATTAGGCCTATTTCTATCCAACAAAAAAGTAACGATGGCAATGTAATTGGGTAGTTTTGTGACTTGACAAGGAATAAATATGTTTTTTTTGAAAGAAACATGTAGCAAATCTTCCTTGAGAGGTATGTTATAGATAAATAATTTTAAGATGAAACCCTTTACATAATGTTAGAGTTTAAGTGTAACTTGTTCTCTTCTTTTTTCATTCTAATCTTAATAGATTACAAAGATCTTAGTGTATTAGCATAGAACATTCTGAGTGTAAAGAGTTGTATTAATTGGAGCTATATAAAGGAGTTGGTTCATAGACTTTCCTTATTTATTTTGGTTAAAACTCATTGCTCTTTTAAGAAAGTAAGAGATGGCAACAAATTGATCATGAACTAGTATGTTTTTTAGAGGTGGTCATGTAAGTGGAGGTGTTGGACGAGATAACTTTTAATCTTAACCTTGTTGCAATTGATGTTACAAATCAAGTTGTTACCATCAAGTTGGGTTATGGTGGGGCAACTTGGTTCTAAAGTGTAATTTATGTCAATCCTATCCCTCATATTAGAGATTATTTTTTGGCCCATTTCTTTCATATTCGAAGTTGCATTATAACGTCTTGTCTCCCAATTAGTGACTTTAATGACTCCTAATGAACCTAATGAGGTTCATAGAGATGACTTTTCTTTAGCCCAAACCAATCTTTTTTTCTACTACGATGCATGAATATGGCCTTCTAGACCCATTACGTTAAGGAGCACATTTTACTTGGTGTAAAAAAGTTAATGACTTTCGCAAAATCTCAAAAAGATTAGATCAACATTGACAAATGTTGAGTAGAGACTTTTTTTCCTTAATGCATTTGTAAAGACTCTCAATCGTGTTTTTTTTATGATCATTGCCATTTACTCTTGCACCTTTCTCCGAAGCTTTAGAAGCTCACTCAATGTCATTTTCGTTTTCAAGCAATTTGGTCTACTAAGAGATTTTGCTTCTATAGTTTGTGAGGCTTGGAATAAGAGTAATAACTCTTTATTAGATATAATTTGTCGCACTTAAAGGATGATATCCTTTAGTTTAATGATAAAGTTTTTGGAAATATTTTTGTCCCAAGAATCACATTCTTTCTTGATTACATGATATCTAAATAGAATTGTCTCGTAACTCTAGATAGTTCTAAAACAAGACTAGATTATTTGGAGAGTAAAATGCAAAAAGAATAAATTAGCTTCTTCAAAAAGAATTTTTATTATCTAGATATGATATTTAGAGATTAGTAATTAATGTTTTTCAATTTGGTTTTGTAGACTCTTATCGCATCTGGGCGGTCGCAACGATACGACGAAAAATATTTTTTTTAAAAATATTGGTCAAGTCGCCACCAAAGTTTATCAATGAAAATCTCAGAAAAACTTAAAATTTTAATTTTTGAAACCAAAAATGGATTCAAGAGTCATTTACGTGTAGGGAAGGTGTTAGCACCCTACAACGTCCGTTTAAATAACAGTTATCTTAAATTAATTGTGTACATTTATTACAATTTTGAAAAGTATTTGTTTAACCCTTAAAAAATAAATGTTGCTATTTTTATTTTAAAGAGGGAAAATTTATTTATTAAAATATTAAGTTATATCTTAGAAAAAATAAAAATAATAAAAAATTAAAAAAATTGTTGAGGATAAACTCGACGAATGCTCCTACGTATCCACGGGTGCAATAAACTCAAAGTCACGTAATTTTATAAAAAAATTATAAAAATTTAAAAGGTTTTAAAAGAGCTTGTTTTGAAAATAATTTTATTATTTTAAAAAAAAATGAAATAAGAATAGTTTATATATTTTAGGATACAAGATAGCATGGCTATACATGTTACCCTACAATAAACAACATGAAAGGTAAAAGAAAATCACACATTCATATTGTAAGTCGTTGTAAAAACTGTGGTAATTAAAATCAAATATTTTAATTTATGAAAAAGTATTTTTAATATATAATTTAATTCAAAAATTTTAATATTTGAAAAAATTTAAGATAGTATAAGTTATACATAAATATCTCATAACTTATTCGTCGATTGAAGGCAATATAAATTGCACATGTATATAGCAAAGCATTATATGATAAAATGGAGATGTATACTTAAATAATCAAATATTTGGTTATTTAATTTATTAAAGTTGAGAACATGATTTAAAATTTTTAAATATGAAATTAATTGTATTTAATGAAAAAAATACTTAAAGAGAATAGATTAATATATTTAAATTGATTAGTAAAGATAGACATTTAATTAAGGGAAGTTAAAATATATTTTTAACAAGTTTGTATTGCGTGAGACCAAGATAATGTTGGTATACAAAGGTCTCAACGATTTAAAATATACAAAGATAGAAATGCTATATAATGATGTTACATACTACTAAATTAAATTAGTTAATAAATTAATTTCTTAATTATTTATTGATTAAGAGCATAAATTTTTAAAAGAAAATGTTTAAATGAATCAATTCATAAATAACTGTATCAACGAGATCATTATTATCGTTAATTTAATTAATAAATCAATCATTTACTGATAAAAATATTTGAAAGAATATAGTTTAGTAAGGTAAAATAATTATTAAAATATTATTTAACTTAACAAATTTATATTGCATGAAGTTAACTAACGTAGGTACATATTAACTTCAACATTTATAATGCATAAGAGTAGAGATGTTATATGTTAACATTATAAATTATTGTGTTAATTAAATAATTTTTAATTAAAGTAATTAATTGATTAATAATTAAAAAAATAAAATATATTGGATAAATTAATAAATAGTTACTTAATTAATTAAAATTATATTATGATAGATTTTTATAGAACAAGACCTAAGGTAATGTAGATACATATAAGTCTTAAAAATTTATAATGCATGATAGCAGAAAAACTACACATTAGCATTATAATTTGATACATACATTTAACTTGTAAAACATGATTTATTAAATAACAAAATCTAACAATAAAGATAATATCGATGCCTACTTAAACATCTAAGACAAACGTAATGAGATACATAAAATCATAAGAAAATTAATCATAATATTATTTCTATCTAATTAATATCAATAATTTTATTATAAGATAAAAATAAATAAATAGGAATGATAATATCAAACTAAAAAGAGAAAAAGAAAAATTAATGATAGGATGAAAACACAACACTGAATTTTTTTAAATTAGAAAAAAATTTAATTAATAATTTTTATTATTTTATTACTATTGACAAAAGAAAAAAAATAAAGTTTATAATGAAAATAAAAGATAATAGGTAGAAAGAGATTATATATACACAATAAGGAAATGTTATATATATATATAAAGGACGCTCACGGACTTTCGAAGGCTTTATTATATATTAAATGATGAAATTTGTGACCTGATAATGAATTGAAGGCTGAAATGCACAGTTACTACATCATTAAATATATATATATATCAACCTGTTTTTGAAGGTTTCAAAATGAAAATTTGCTTAGAAAGTAAAATGACAAGGGCATCAATTTTGTTTCTTTTTTTTTTTAATTCAAGTTCAATATGAAAACGCAAATCTTGAAGTAGTGTGAACATTACGAGAACGATGCAGTGGTGCAATTTAAAGAAAGAAGAAAATACTTACACTTAGAAGAGTCGTGATGGGAGTTGCACAAAGTGAGTTTGCAGAAGACTCTCTTTATATTTTGTGCTTGGAGATCATCTCTGTATCTCGTATCCTTTTTTCTTTTATCTCTATTTTTTTGTGCATATTTTTTTTATCCCCTCTTCAGATGTTCTGAGTCTCTTCCCTCTTTTCTATGATTTCTTTCTCCTTTTCTCTCTTTTTTTTTTGAAAAGTTTTCTTTCTCTATTTAGTCTTTCTATTTTCTCTAAAGCTCTCTCTTCTCTATTTTTTTTGTTTTTTGCTCTCCCCCTTCTCTCTGTTTGCTATCCCTCTTCTTCCTTCCATTACCTCTCTTTTCATATCTTTGTGTGTTTATTTTTTACACCTGATTCACAACCCTTTTTTTTTTGTTCATACACGTTATTCCTATTTTGTGTAATTTCAACTCTGGTTGAATGTTTGCAGGCAGCGGGAGCTTGCTTGTTCCTCCTTTCATGGAGCCTACTTTTCTTTTTTATTATTTAAATGAAATAAGGAGAAAAAAAATATGTAATCACAACCTTCATTTGGTACATTCTTCCATTGTCATTGCATTTTAAAGACTTTTAACGTAAAAGCTTTTTTATGTGACTTATAAGGTCATCATTAAAGTCTTTATATTAATCGTCTTATACCTTTCCTAGATGAATTGATATGTCTACTTCATAGTAGTTTCATCTCAAGAAGAGGAATGACAAAGAATGTTTTGATTGCCTAAAAAATCTTGAACTTCATGCATAAAAGTAAAGTAAAAAACTGGAATAGTGGCCATGAAGATTGATAAATCCACATTTTACTATATTTTTAGCCTAATTTTTGTTAGTAAATAAGGAGTTAAATAGTAAATAAACTTGAAAATATCATAAAAATTGCATTAATATTCATAATTGTATAAATAGTTTAGAATTTTAGATTTTATTCCAATTCTGAACAATTTTGCTTAAAAAGACTTAATTTTGGGCAGAAGCTTGAGCTGAAGATGTTTGAGTTGAAGATTGAAGTGAAGAAAGTAGAGAAATTGAGCTTAAAAGATGAAGAATCAAGTGTTATGTGTTGGGTGTAGTCACTTTGAGTGCATAGAGTTAACACTTTGAAGAAGAAAATTCATAAAGATCAAGAGAGTAGCTACTTCAAGTGCCTAGAGTAGCTACGCAGTGTGCGTAGCCACTTCAAGTGTTCAGAGTAGGTACGCCCAAGACTAATTTAGAACTATACAGTGCGCATAGCTACTTCAAGTGATCAGAGTAGTTAAGTAATTGAGCGCGTAGCTACTTCAAGTACCCAGAGTAGCTACGCAGTCAACGCGTAGCCACTCTAAGTGTTGAGAGTAGCTACGCAAAGCTACGCGTAAACACTCTAAGTGCTGAAAGTGTCTACGCAAAAGTAACAGAATTTTAAATATCACTTCTAAGTGTCAACTTTGAACGATTTAAGTTTCTAATTCAGTTATAGAAGCTTCTAGAAGACCTTTCATGCTATAATCCTCAGAGATTAAAGTGTGGAAGTGGAAAAGGCGGGAAAACATTATAAATAGAAGTTAAGAGTTTAGAATTGGAAGTCTTTTGCCATTTTTTGTTTTCTTTTCATTTTTACACCTTAGGAGAGTTAGAGAGGGAGATTGGGGGCGACTTCCAAGCTCTGGACCTTGAGGAATCAAGCTGGGGATTGGATTTATGAAGAAATTATGTAGCTCCTCTTCTTCTACTTTTCTCTCTCTTTTTCTTTTATGAACATATTTTGATTTCTTTTTGTTAGGGATCCATGGATCCAGATTGATATTGTGACGTAATTTTGGATCTGGACCTTGAGGTTTTGATTGAATTGGGTATGTGATTATGTTCTTAATGCAGTTGTGAACTAATCCTTCATTCAATTGAATTTAGAGGAATCTTCATTAATGAAAATTGAGTTTATTTCTCATATCTGAATCATATGCCTAGGTTATTGTGATATTAGGAATAAGTATCATAATCTAGTAATCCTATAATTTCTAGAACTTAATGCAATATTTGGTTGAATTTCACCTAAAGAATTAAGGAGGTTTAATTAGATATTAGGATCAATGAGGCAATGAATTGTCCTTTGGTTAAAGAAGTGAAATTTATTATCAATCAATTAGAATTCTTAAGAGTCCAGAACATTATTACATTGTAATATAAAATCTGGTGAAGTGATTCCTAACTATTTTTCACATAGCATTTTAATACAAAATTCGTATTCTAGTTTGCTGTATTTTTCATATTTCTGCATTTTATTGTTTTTGTTTGTTAAATGATTCAAAACACTTCAAATTCGTTTGGCTCAACTAGTTATTGATTTGTAAAGTGGTAATTGATAGACCTAATCCCTGAGGACAATACTTGGGACTCATTGATTTTCAAATTTTATCACTTGTTACAACTATCTAGTACACTTGTTAGTTAGTTCTCCAATTTTTGTGGCAAAGATTGATCTCAAGAATGGCTATGAAAATATTGGTTGGAATTTTTTCCAACAAACTCTTGTTAACTTTGAAATAATAGGTCACATTAGTTTTCTTATCATGTAATGTGTGCACACCTCTTTCTTATCAATTACATGGAATGGTGTTCAACTCAAAGGCTTTGAACCAACAAGGGATCTTAGACAAGGGATTTTTCTTTCACCTTACCTTTTTATTCTTTGCATGGAGAAACTTTTTTTATTGATAAATCAAAAAAGTGAATGAGAAGCTATGGAAGCATATTCATTTATCTAGAAAAGGTCCTAATATCACTCATATCTTATTTGCTAACAATGTCTTTCTTTTTAGTAAAACTGAAAACACACGGGTCCAAAATGTTATCATAGTGATATGAGATTTTTTTTATGCCTCCAGCCTTAAGATCAACTTT
The DNA here is from genome assembly GCF_003935025.1 of Abrus precatorius. NCBI lineage: Eukaryota > Viridiplantae > Streptophyta > Magnoliopsida > Fabales > Fabaceae > Abrus > Abrus precatorius. The sequence continues at coordinate 10,396,935 of NW_020874417.1, read as the reverse complement.
AATAGATCAAAGGCAATATGTTCAAAAGAAGTCCCTCACCAAAAAGCATAGTACTTTTTATGGCCTCACTTCCATTCATTTTCTTTCCATTCTAGAAACATAACTTAGCTTTCCATTGACAAAAGTAGACTGAATATAACAACTTTTGCTGCTTTACATGAGAAATTCCACAAAAAAGTGATAGCTTGGAAAGAGAAACTACTTAACAAAGTTGATAATCTTGTTTGGCAAAATTTGTCTTAGCTTTTATTCCTATTAATTTCATGTAAATTTGGTGGCTATTAATTTCAGACTGTGACATTGACCTGTTTGGCTAAGACAAAATTATCTATCCTAAGAAACAAGGTGATTTGGTTGTTCATCTCTTATAGGTAAATAAGTGGGTGATATTTATAGGATAAACTTAAATTATAAGTTCAAATCATGAAGGCTAAATATATAAAAGGCAATTCACCATGGGCTATTAAACCAAACCCAAAAGACTCTAATATTTGAAAAAACGTCTTGAAGATTTGTAGCATTTTGAAAAATGGTTTTAAGTTCTAAGTGAATTTTAGTTCTTCTTTAGTATGATATTCTAATTTGATTGGACTTGGTCCAATTGCTAACTTAGTGATTTTGTTCACATCTCAAATAGAAACCTCCAAGCTAGTTAGTTGTTTGTTCATAGTACTTGGAAATTGGACTGGCTTGCCACAAGTATCCTACAACACATCAAAGCCCATATACACCAGCTTTCTAAGCCAACAGATAGAAATATTGAAAACTTGTGGTTTTGGAGAGGTACAAAAATGATTTATTTCTCAAAGACAGCTTATGTTTGGCTCAATGATTTGAAATCCAACTATTTATCAATTTCAAATATTGATCGAGTCTGGAAGTTGTCAGTGATAGAGAAAGTTAGATTTTTTATTTGGGTTATGTGTCATGAATCTTTGTCCACAAATGCTTTGCATCATCATCATGAGTTTACTTTCTTAAGCTCTTACTCTAGGCATTTTCATGATTTTGAAAATATTAACCATTTTCTCAGAAATTGTACATCCTTATTCTAAAGAATTTTATTTTGCTTGACGATATCATTTCTCCATTATAATTTTGAAGACCTTACTACCCGTTGGATTACTACCTTACCTTGACACGGAGAATGTATTTTCTATTTATCCATTCTTTGGTGGCTTTAGCATTGGAGGAATAATATGATCTTTGATGAGGGGTAACGGAGTATCTATTATATTTTAGATTTTATTAGTTAATTTAAGAAAAATTGTTCTTTACTAATTCCAACAAGTTAGTCTTCAAACTCATCTTTTTTTCGGGAGATGTCATGGCATTTACCATCTTTTGTGTACTATAAAATTAATGTGGATGGTAGTTGTAGGATAGATCATATAAGTTGTGGTGGTATTACACCAAACTATAGTAATAAATAGCTAATGAGGTTTACTTCTTTTGAGGATAATGAATATGCTCATTGTGTTGAATTGAAAGCAATCATTTGAGGTCTTCACTTGGTCATATTGAAAAGTTATCATTAGTTAATTTTGGAATCTAATTATGTAGAAGTGATAAACCTTATTATAAAAAAATAAAAATTGATTTTTTTTTAGATGTGTTATCTTCTAGAGGATGTTCATTATTTCATGCAAAATTTCTCTCGTACACTTATATGTCATGTCATTTGCGTGGTTAGCTCTATCAAACTAACATACTCTTGTTGATGACTTAACTTATAATAATAATAATAATATTTTCTTTACAAATTAAAAATATATTTTTATAATTAGTAAAAAAAAATTATAAAACATGTTCTGTCTAAATTTAAAAATTGATCCTTCTTAAAAATATAAAAATAGAAGTGTCCTTTATTTATTTTATTTGTTTATTGTGAGAGTTAAGTGTATAAATTAGTGAAGTAATATTGTGAAGTATTTGAATGTATTTAGGATTTGAATTTTGAATGAAGTTATCAACTCATTTATATTCTATATTGAACCACGTCAGTACTTATTTTTTTACTAATTATTTGCGCAACTTATTATAGCACAAACCCGATTACGCATAGATAACATGCATAAGGAGAAAGGAAAAACGAAAATATAGGGATTGAAAATGACCAGTATAAAAGAAAAAAAATGCTACAACACAAATGATATATGTCTAAAAACTAATTTTTTTTTTTAATTTCATAGAATTTAATTCTTGAAAACGAAGTTGACAGATACTATATAAAATTAAAAGGAATACAAAACTTTAATATGCATTTGAATATGAACTATTTTTACTCCACGTTCAAGATGTTGAACATCATTCACTAAAATGTCTTGGGTTTTATTGAAACTTTTGTTGCTCCAAGTTGTTCTGTAGATGCATCTCCCGAGTTCATCGTAGGTAAGATGCCCGTTTGAGTACCATCACTATCGTTTTCAATTTCTCCTTCAAGATTTAATCCTTCAATCTTTGCGTTTATAATCCCTACATCTATTCCGGACAAACAAAATATAATGAATACAAATTAAGAGAAGAACAATGAAAAACTAGTGAGTGTGTGTGTGTGTGTGTGTATTACAATAAAACTTAAGGAGTCAAAGACTTAATGTTAATCCCATCCCAACACATAACTTACACGATACTGTGAAAAGGACTTGTATGAAAATTAAACTCAATGTAAAGGGCATTCACTATATTCAAGATAAAGATAATAGACATATATCCTAGGGAAAAAATGGCAGGGAAGATTCCATTATGCAATGTTTATATTATCTAAAAATATGTTGTTTTTCTATTGATTTTTAGTAAATTGAAATCATTTTTTTTATCAAGAAGAAAAAAGCATCTATTCAATCATAAACATCATAAAAACTGTACTATGAAAGAAATAAACCCCCTATATAGATATAGATACATGTTATTTTAATTAACTTGATTCACCTGGATTTGAAAAGAACCAAAGAATGATGGCACAACCAAATATCACAAAAGGGATAACATGCACTGCATTTTCAGCAAACCTAACTCGTGCAAGCTCTTTCTTTGCCAACTCTGCCACGGGATCATATGTTGGTAGGGTGTTGGCATCATAGGTGGAGGATGATCTATGCCCTTGAGGTGGAGAACTAGTCACACTCTTGAAGTAGTCATCAGAGAATCTATTCAAACTCGCAGACCTGTGCATTTTGATTTTGGCTATTTTGAAAGAGAGAAAAAATGGTTGCTTGGGAGAGAAAATGCTAGAGCATCACAACAAAATAAGTGTCATAAAAAGTTTGTAACAACTACTTCTATTCTTCCTCAAAATGGAACCTCTTTCATTGATTTCGGCAATCTTTACTGCCCCTTAAACACATCCTCTTACCAATTCAACCCAATCACTCTTTGCTCCTGCTTTAACAAATGCCAATTTGACTCGTATTATTTTTCATATTTTTCTCACAAATGCTTGAATAAATTGAGGAAAAAGAAGCTTCAACTGAAGATTAAATTAATTAAGATAGAGATAAGAAAAAACTTATAATTGGTATTTGATATTCGATAATTCAGACAACAAATTCAGTAAATGATCAATTAATTTACGCGGCATGGGTTCTTTATTAGTTAAGATCCATTGGGATCTTCATTGTATAGCTTATACTAATTTCAGTTAAAAATTAGAAGTATAACATGTTATCTAAAAAGATTAATACATTGCCAAAGTATTCCTTTCTTTTTTTTTTCAAAAATGTGTTTATCTTTTAATTTAATCCTTTAATCCTTTTTTTTCTCAAATTCATCTTCTAGTTTTTTTATACGAAATTTTCCTTGTCCTTCACGTCATCTTAACATCTTAACATTATTATTTCATTAAGATAACATAATTAATGGTGCTGGTCACACAAGGACACATATATGAGCCATTATTAACACTATTAAAATTACATTACAAATCAAAATAATTTTCGTTACAAAAACAAATTAAAACGAAATAATTAAAGGGTGACATTAAAAATAAAATAAAATTAGAGGATGAAAATAGGTTTACTATCATACTTACAAGTTAAGATGATTACATAAGGCTAAATTAATTTGTTAGTCCTGTAGTTTTATATATTTTAATTAAGTCCTCACAACTTAAAAAATGTTAGTTAAATTCTTATAATTGTAAAATTTACTCGTTAAATCATTAACAATTAATATTGTTAGAACTCTATTAAATATGAGCACGTAACATGACATTTTTAATTTGAGAATCTACCTTTTGAATTTTAATAATTTCTCTTTTTTATTACCTCTTTCTTAAGTTTATTTTAATCTAAATCTTTAAACTTTACTGTTAATGAGTGATATATTTAATATGTAAATTATTTCATATTAATTATTTATTATTTTTGTATAATAAAATATAGGTGCTTATCATGATACTCTGAACTTGAGAAAGTATGGTATATTTTTTTAAAATTGAAGATTTATATTTATGTTTATTTTAAATAAACTACTAAATTTATTATTTATTGATATAAAATTAATAGTTATAACTATTGTACGTGCAATATAATAAAGCATAAAATATTCTCAATATTTTCCTCGTCACTATAAAATATATATTGTAATATTATATTCTTTAGGAGATGTTTGATATTCAAAATTTTTTTAAATGAAATTCCTAAGAACGTGTTTTCTAAAAATATGTTTCTTGATAATTTATTATCCATATTTGTTTATTAGGTAATTTTTTTGAGAATCTTTTTATTTTTTTCTCATTATCATGTTTGGTATTAAAAAAACTTATATAAAAATATTATTACTTTTACTTCACTTAAATATAAGTCATATAGAGCTTTACAAATAATGGCAACAAGTAAATTAACAAAAAAAAGTAAATAAAAGATACTTACCAAAAAATAGGAGGAGTGACTAAAAAAGAAAGAGCGTAAGAAAGACAAGTAAAGTAGAGTAAAAAATGATTTGAAATTGATAAAGTAAAGTAGAATAAAAAGAATATTTTTATTTAAAAATTTTAGATTTTTTATAAAGTTAAGGATACTCGTCTATTAAGATAAAAAATAAAAATTCTAATGTTTTTATAGTTTAAATTTCTCAAATCTCACATTTTTTGAGAATATTATTTTGTTTTTTATACTAAACGTAGGTCAGAAAAAAATTTAAATAACACTCCTAGAAAAATTAAAAGAGTTCGGATACCAAACATCCTCTCAGTGATAAACGTAGAGAGTCAAAGAACTTGAAAATATATATGCACAAATCAGAATGGAAGGGAGTTAAAAGTCTATTTCATTGACTTCTTGGACCGCTTATAGACTTTTTTAACATGCTGTGAAGTGTACATTAAAAACTTTTTGTTTAATAATTTTGTATTACAAATTATAGAATATTATAAAATATAACACATTGATAAAATTAAATACTATAATTTCACAGTTATTCGTTTAACTTTACAGTTCATAAAAATGTTTGTTATTTTTTAATATATTTTTATTGCTACGTAATTTTTTTCACTCTTTTCTTCCCTTTCTAATTTACTCGTTGTTATTGTTAATATATTATAAACACATTATACATCCAAAAGCTATAAAATTTGGACCGATTGCTCTCTCGATCGGGGTACCGAGTTATTGGGTCTTCAGCTCAATTGGTGAGCGATGCTTTTCTTCATTAACCCTACAACGGGATTTGTTTCTATTCAGGCAAACTGAGTACGAAAGCGAATGCTTTCAATCAAAATTTCCAAATGACCCACAAAAAAAAATCACAATTTCCATCTTTTGCAGTCGTTGTTGTACTCTATTATTACCCTCATTTTTCGTCTTCTCACATCGTTTCGTCTTCTGTCCATGACTGACTGTTCTAATTTGCAACCCCTCTCAGTTGTTGTATGCATATGCTGGAGCAACGACAGATTCTCCTATAACCTCTATTTTATGTACAACGTTAACCAATATGCAATTTTGCATGACTCCCGGTTCATAGAGACTGTCGTCGATTCACCAAATTTTGAAAAATAGACTAATCACTTTAAATGGATTTGATTGCGTTTTCAAATTGCTATCACTCAAATTAGTTAGATAGCCAATTTACCGATCTACTGACCCATGCTATGTTTGTGAAGACTGAAGCATACTAGTACTTCAAACTCATTATTCCCTTTCCAATGGTTTGGTCGACTTGCAATTGACATTGCTTTTAATCTAGGTGCATCCATAACGCACGTAATTAAGTGTTGCGTTGAGACTAGGATACAATCATTGAAGAACTTTATACGTTAAACATGCTGAGAAGAATTTATGATACATTCTACAATTAGTGAAGCAACCAACTAATGTAAAACACTTTAGAACATTGACACAAACCTTATGACAGCACTAAATGATGCATTCATATTACTGACTTATGAATATCTCTGTTTATCTTTTAGGATTAATAAATATTACTATATTTTATTTTCGAAGTTAGCACAGCCTTGCCTGTGCTCCCCAAACCATTACTATAACGAGGATTGAGCATAGACGGGAGAACAGTCAAGCAGTTAGAATAAACATTACAATATATTAACATGGACATATTTTACACATAAAACGCTTCATCTCACATACTACAGATGGCTTTTCATTCCTATGGCCACTACAAAATCACTTATTTGCAAATTGTAGTGCTACAGTGGCCACACAATTCAAGAAGCATGGTAGAACATGTAGAATGACTTCAGTGGAAGTCAGGCAAACAGCAGTACAACTGTCAGGTATAAGACTTTAAATGTCAAGGTTCAGCAACTTTGCTAATGATCACAGAGGCATACTTGGCAATGGATGATTCTGGAGACTGCTGAAGCCTTGCAATCACAGGGAACAAAGGTGATGAACGGATGAACTGTCTGCAGAGTGGATGAGCACACATCTTTGCTAGGGAGAAGAGAGCTATTTTTAAAGGAGATTCGCTTGCTGAATCATTTCTGCTGGGATTTAGTGCTGATACCGCAAAATCAGATATTAATTTAAGCAGAGACTGCAAGGATAAAAGGCCATCCAAAGACATAAACAAAATTAGTTACAATCATAGCTAGCAGTTGTAGTATAATCATAAGGCCATTCAAGTTTTTATTGTAATCAGTTTAAATTCTGAAAGAAACTAGAATAATTTACACAATCTATTTATAACATGTTGTTTCTGAAGTAATTATCAGGTTGCCATTGCAATGCTTTAGTTGGCATTGCTTTCACCAAATCAATATTGTTGCTAGTTGTCAACTTCGATTTTCATTCAAACAATTTCATTCTCTCATCCACCACCTTTGTATTCACCTTTGTATTTGCAACCTCATCACTTTCTATTTGAAACAAAGCCCCACCACTTTTGTTTCTATTACCCATTACTTTCTTTTTATTTGAAACAACATAATGTTAAGAAAAAATTCTTTTTTAACAAAATTTTGTTATGTTGTTAAAATAACAAGAAGCATTTTCTTAAAAAGAAAACCTACTACTTTTTAATAAAAACAGTTTTGAGGTTAGGGATTCAACAGTGAAGAGTTTGAACAGGTACAACTCACGGTGTTGAGAGGTTATTGACTTCAACTAATTTTGGGTAACAAGTAAAAGCATGAATGGGACTAGGATGAACAAAGAGGTGGAAAAGTTGGCCATTGGAGGTCAAAAGTCGAACAAGAAACACTACAGCAAAGTAATGCCCATTGGAGATCAAAGGATGGCAGCACACGGGGAGAAAGATCTAGGTTAAGTGAAAAGGGGGCAAAAGATCTAAGGAAAGAATGGAATGCATTGATGGAATTGGCTTTAGCTAATATCTTGCTTTTACATATGATTCGAGTTATTTGGTTCTCAAATTTTTGAATTCGATACTCGAACCAAATATGATTGGACTTTTCCTTTTAGATTTAAAAATAATTTGATTATCCAATCCAACTTGTTAAGTTGTTATTAATTCGGATTGAATTGATTAAATTCGTAAGTAGACTCAGACTTAATTACACCCTAAATTTTAAGTAAAACGACAACGTTTTCTACTAAAAAAGTTATTTCAAATACAAACCCTATACTCCTAAATGTTCTTAGCTTCTCCTTCATTGACTCCTACCTTGGTTATATTATCACACTTTAAACCACCCATTCAATATTTTTCGAACTTTATTTCTTTCTAATTTTTAACCTTGCACTCTTAATATTTTTTCAGTTATTTGATTAATCATTCCGTTACTCTGGTTTGTTAGTAATTGCTTTTCTTTATTAGTAGCAATATACTAACTTACACGAGGTTTAATTTTTGTAATTAATTGCAAGGACTTGAATTAATTCTAAAACTAATAAATTCATGGAATCCAACAATTCAATATGAGTTATATGTTAAATTTACACAACCTAATAATTCACAGTAAGTTCATAACAGGAATATTAATAATCAATACTTTTCATTAAAGTCTAAGCAATATTATTAAATATATTTATTTTGATATAATAAGTATATAATCTTTTGATATTTGCTACCATTTGTAACACGTTACTATAGTAATGTACTGTGTTTTTCTTTCAAAATCCAAAACCTTAAACATTATTGTTTTCCTATCCTTACAATGTCAAATAATACTCTAGTATAATAATAATATTATTATTATAAGAAAATTTTCATTAAACTTTTGATTAGTTAAAAGTATAAAATTATTTTAAAGATTAATAATAAGATGTTCGGGACTATCTAAGATTTTGTTTTATATTTTATGTCTTCTATGCCTAATGTAACAGTAGTAAATGACTTACTACGTATTTAAAAAATGACTTTTACAAGTTTGTGACACTCGTACCTATGGATCCATATCTAATTACAAAGTAGATTTTGTGACATTGTCCTATGCAGGTTGAAAACAGTTCACTCTTCACTTAGTTGTAAAATAGATATAATACCGTGAGCTTGACTTTGTAAAGAGAAACTTTCACAATATTTAAAAAAATGCACCATGCACTTACCTGAACCGCTCCTTTGGACACAATGTCTTCACAAAGTTTGTCAGAGTTGCGAACCAGATTGCTAAGTGCACCTGCTGCATTTGCCTTGGTCTTATCCTCCTCTGCCATTTGCAACAAATTTGCCAGGTGAGGAATCGATCTCCTCAGCTCTTCATACAACACATCATTGTGGTAGGCCGCATTTCCAATCTGAGTTCGGGTTTGGGACAGCAGATTAAAAAGAGATGTGAAAAACGCAGAAAAATGCAGCATATATACCGTATGAAAAAGCATACGCATGATGACATCAGTTCTAAAAACAGGAAGGACAAATTTGTGCCATATATATCCTTGTAAATTGACAAATTACGACAAAACAGTTAAATAAAATGCAGTGAAACAACTTAAATAAAAATAATTTATCGCAAATTTCTCATTTACCAAATACAGAAATTATAATAACTAGTGGACTGCATTGTATATTTTTAACGCAATTGCATTAATATGTATAGGTATCATTATATCATATACCACAACAATCTTCTAACGCGGAAAAAAACACCGCAACAAGAAATAAATGCGAATAAGAAGAACATCAAGTTTAGGCTTTGATAGTGGGATGAATAAAACTTACAGCAAAACAAGCAAATTTCCGAGTTCGTTTGTCTGGATCTGAACATCGGTCGATAAGGATACTAATAATTTGATGTCTTGCCTGGAATTCCACTTGAAAGTATGAGACTTCAAATTATGAGAACAGAAAAACGCAGAGTATCATTTTGCTTTTCCAGATTTTTTTTCTCGTGTCAATGAAATTTTAATTTAATGTGTGCTCTGTCATCCAAAAAGGAACACTTCTTTTTCCTCTTAGATAACTGCCATGGTATGAATCTGACAGAAAATTGTATATAATATATGTTGAACTGAGAAAAACATAATAGCTTAACAGGAAACCACAACAAGAAAATAACCGCAGAAAAAGGCTGAGGTAGGGCAAAATCCTGAAAACAAGTTCAGGGAGTAGCCTTTAATCAAAGGAGATATCAGCTTCTTTCTTTTAATTTTTCGTTATGTTTATTAAGGACTCCAAGACGAATACCATGATTTATCATACTCACAAGTGAACTATAAAAGTAGGCGCTATGACGACACATGTTTCCAAGAGCACTGCAAGCTTTGGCACGCATATTGGGATCCTCGTGTGAAAGAAAATCTTTCAAGAACTCCAAAATAGAAGCACCTTTAATGTATTCATAGAATCCCTGAACACCAGAAAAGAGAAAGTAATAATGATTTTTCAAACTATAGTTAAGTAATATCCAAAATGTAAATACATGAGATTTAATTATGTCCAAGATAAGAACATAACTCAAGCCGTCCTACGCATTGGTGGCCAGAAACCATAAGTATAATCGTTCAAAGTAAAAGTATAATCAACTAAAATCGAAGTGACGTTTTGACATTGCCGAAACAAATACCTGTAAACAATGCCTTATAACACAAGGTTGGTCCGGCTTTTAGGCTCTATTAAAGTTCAAAGACTAAAATTTCAATAAATTCATAAAAACTAAATACATCCTTTGAGGATTAAATTGAGAATGGCAGCATCTGTGGTATACCAAACAACCAAAAAAAGTATTCCCCTTATTTTTTGTACACAAAAATACATGTAAACCAAAATGTGCATGGCATGCAATATCTCCACTTAACTTTCTTGCATGTGTATCCATCTCCCTTTGTCATGTAAACTGAATAGAAATAATATAGGCAATGACTGATCAACTTTGTTCTTTTCAATTTTGCATTCACAAAACAAAACCATTTGATGAAGAATGAAAGCTAACCTTGTCCATGCGAGCAAGATCAGAAATAATCATAAGAGAATCCAGTGTGACCTCTTTTGGGCGCGAACAGTCAAACAACCTTCTCATCATATTTGGATCCAAAAGACCCTTACTCACAAGTTGGATTGCTAAAGGTCGATGGGATACCATTTTTGCCAGAAAAGCAACTGGCCTGCCTAAATCATTCAAGTCCATATAATCTAGGCATCGAAGGATAATACCAGGCACGCCCACCTGAAAACTTCAAGCAATTTGTAACGATAACCTTGGAGCATTGAAGTTAATAAGATAACAATTCAACAGGTAGCCAAGAGAAAACGAAAATATAAATAATAAACTAATAGAACAGATACTAAAATAAAACCATCAAATGAATTGTCAGTACAGAAGCTAATAATTGATGAACCAGAGTACACCAGCAGTAACTTTTCAAACAAGAGTTACCCATCATCAGCCACTGCTCAATAAGGAAAATGAATTGGCATGGAGTGGCATCTCATTATCACATGACAGAATGATATTTGCTTGGAACTTTCCAATCTCCAAAAGGAAAACTAACAAAAGAGGGAATTGAAAGATGACTTTACCTCCACAAGGATCTTAATATATTTTCCCATGTCTTCCTCTATTGCCTTAACTATATCCTTATCTTCCATGCATATTCTCTGACCAGGGGAGCCAATATTAAGAAGAAACCCACTGCTGACAGAAGCAGTGGCAGATGGCAAGCCTGGTGCATTTTGCAGAGCAACAAAAGGAAATGCCAAGAGATCTATTACTGCATTAATTAGATCTCTGACTCCTGCTCTCCCTCCACCAGGTCCAATCCAGCATTTCACCAACTTGAGATGAACATCACATATCAAGTTGGAGATAAGGTTAATATGTTCATTCCTAATCAAAATTTGACGATAAGTCAAAGCACCACCAGAAAGACAATGACATAATGATGAAACTGTCCATACAACACCAATAGGAGATAATCCAACTCTATCATTTAGGCGTTCATTTCCATGAGAAGCATTTGAACCATCATTGCTTAATAAGCCCATAAGAAGAAGAGGAATACCACCTGCACACAACTGCTGAACTGCTAATGGTCCTCCCCACTTGAGTCTGGAATCTAAAAGACCAACACACCCATCTCTTACCCCTTGCCAATATGAGAGCTTCCCACTGAAGTTGCCAGGGTCCAATTCATTTTCATTCCCAGATGAAAATTTAAGATGGTCACTTAGTGCAGAAGTTCGAGGAATCAAAGGGACAGCAATTTCAGATATTGGGGACTCAACCAAAGCCCCAGATTCAAGGGATAGAATGGATGCCAAAGCCAACATGGCTGATGCACTTTGAGGATGGATAGAGGATTTTGTTTTATCATCATAAGAAATATGATGAGCGAGTACTGAAAGTCGAGCAAGCTGCTTCTTAGGTGAGGAAGTGAGCATAAAAATTGCTGAATTTCTTCCAGTTGACTTCAAACACTGAGCAATTATTGCAAGAATTAGACATGAATGACGAACCAGAGCAGAAGGATTTGTTAATTTGCACTTGACATTATTTGGCTCAACACCCTGTGTGTCTTTATTAACAGAGGAACTACATAATGATAAAACAGAGAAAATCTCTGAAACAATAGTTCCATCACCACCACCACTAACAACAGTAGTCACAGGAAGCGAACTGGGAAGACCACAAAGAAGAGCGGGAACAATTCCATTATTTAGGCAGCACCTTGACAAAAGCTGAAAAAGCAGAATATAACAATTTAAATTACATTTAACTATGTCATAGCTACAACCACAACCTTTGTCCAATAACAATTAAGTGCAACAATGGTAGAAAAATAACAAAGAATATTGGACCAATCTACTTCATTTATCCAATATAAAACATGCATAAAACTAGTTGTCATAAAGAAATCCCCAAAACAAGGGAAAGGGGTAAGCCACAAGTACCTGAAGACCACAACTCATTGCAGACTCCAGCCGTTGGTGAAAACAATAGTAAACAGCAACCTGAACAGCTTTAGATCTGAGGAATGCTCTTGTCATTCCATCAACAACTTTTGTTGCTTCTGTATCAACCAAGGGATCTTGCTCATGATCCATAATTTCCGTCCTATGTAAAGAATGACTCCTCAAAGCATTAATGGGAAACAAAATGGCACTTTTTTTCATAAAAAGAATATCCAATGCATTAATCAAAGACCAGACAGCTCTGCATGCTTCAGAAGCAGCCCGTAGCATATTGGAAGAACCTGAAATTAGACTCGATCCTGAAGTGGCTAAACACAAACACAAATGGTCCACTAAACCAGATGTTTTTGCATGGTCTAAAATTTTGTTAGCTGTTTCATTCAGTGTCTCTGGTCCGGAAATTTGAGTAGATGATCTAAGCACCTGAGCAACTCTAGACAGCATGACTGTAATGCAGGCACTAGATTCATACAGAACTCTTCCAGATGCATCATTAGTTGAAGTTACAACCTGCAAATATGCTTTAAAAACTAAGTGCTGCAAACATGTAAGAAATGCACAATTATCAAGAGCTTGTCCAAACTAATATCTAATGTAAGATAGGTATGGGTCGTAGGAAATGGATAAGAAAATCATGCTAGTTTAGATTTATTTAATAGCATTCAATATAAATTGGCAAAACAAGATGCAAATTCACATGTAGAAAGAGTATCACCTGAGAATAGATCTCAACAAATTCAACCCAGTGACTTAAATAAGAGCTTGAGGTGCAACTCCCACCATTATCTAGCAAAATTTTAGTGATGGAGAAACTCTGTACAAAATAAAACATCTGAAGATTCACTAGCTACTCTTGGGAGAAAAAGACTGCCAATTATTTTCACAAGCCATCCACCAAAAAAATAGACAAACAGTGATTTAAACAAAGAGCATCAAGTTTAATGCATGTACTATCAAAAATAAAATAAAATAAAATGCTTAATGCATGTACCGTTTATGCATGTTACAAATCAACATACTAAAAGAAGGAAAAAAACAACAAAAGCCTTTCCCATCAGGAAGGGTCGGCTACATGAATGAAACAATGCCAATGTCTTATCATAAATCATGTCGAATGCCAAACTATTTAAATCTAAATCCTTCTTAATGGTTTGGCCTATAGCTTTTCTTGGTCTTCCTCTAACTATTGCTCCCTGCTACATCTAATCTTACTTTCCTTACTAGGGCTTATGATAGTCTTTTCCACTCAAACCACGTAAGGCAAGATTCTACCTTTTATTCTTCACTTCATGCTACCCCAATTCAATCAATATTATGTGAATAAATTACAAAGCAAAAACATCTATTTATACAAATAATCACTGATTAGTCCAGGTAATATTGTTCTATTTCTAGTATAAGCCTAAGCCCATTAATACGATAAGAATACTAACTCTCATTAAATCAAATAAGGAAACAAATCAAGAAACATAAGAAATTAGAGATAACTCCTAAGTTTTCTTGTTCAACAATTACTAAGATTGCTTCCTAAATTAGATGAAAATTTAACTAAATGATTCCACAATATAATCCACAGATCTTCTAAGATATCTTCTAACATATATCAAACCAAAACGCAAGCATGTTTAATCAGTCAGAGGGGAAAAAAATACGGCAGCATATAATGCTGAAAGAATTACAAATAGATCACATGCCTTAGGGATGTACCTTTGCTATTAAGTCAGTAACTTCAGAGGATTTCATGGCTATAATTGATCCAGTAAACACAAGGAGTTCTCTTATTAGTTCATCTATGCGTCCACTAGAATTAAAGGCACCAGCCGCAACTAGGTTTGAGAGAATCCTCAAAGACTGGTTTGAATCAGGAACATCTTGATCACTGTAAATTGCTAACAAGCAGTTATAGACTTCACAGGTAATTAATTAAAAAATAATAATTTACTTAGTTCTTGAAACACAACAAATTTTTCATTTATTTTTTTATTGAAATACTAAGTTTAAAATTTTAAATGACTATATAAATATAAACACATACTCATTAATTCAATTGGTTTATTTTAATTTAATTTAGAGGAAAAATAAAGTAAAGGCCAACACCACATGAGGCAACCTCCTATTTTGAGAAAAACAATTACACAACAGGAAGAGATCAAACAAGTAAACACTACTCTTGTGTTGGCATTACAATGTGGAAAATAAAAAGACAGTGACGTAGTCATAAACGATGCAAATTTGAAACGATTTATGTGAGGCAGCAGTGCTCCGCAAGTGAATCATGCTAACGTAAGCACTTCTGCATCATGTACTAGTTTATTCTAGTTTCAACAAAGTAAAATAAAACTTTCAGCAATTAGTTTCAAGAAAACCACATCAAATAGTTCATACAATGATTGCCAAAGAGTCACTCTGCTCTAGAAAAGCTGGCTATTTATTTAAATTAGAGGGAGAGATAAAGCAAAATGCAGATTTGTGATTAAATTTAAAACTTGCAGAACACTAATGTTAACCAGAAATGCAAGAAATCAAGTTCTAGACTAGAATGATAACAGATCCATGACATTTCTACATTCCAAGTCAAAAGAATGTTCCACATATGACAATGAACACCATATAAAAAGCAGAAAAAAAAAAGTGAACTCCAGACCTTAAAACCAATTCAATAATTAATGATATTCATGAGGATTCCATATGAATAATAAGTTTCACGTATGCAATTAATATCTACCTGCAAATATTTTGAGATCCTTTAGACCATTTTTTCAGTGGTAGCAGAATATGTCCCAATGCTTCATTGTCTTGACCAATTATTTTGGCACCTTTGACTGTGCGAGAGTTATTTTCAAGTCGGTCCAATCTTTGGCAGCCTACTGAGAAGTATTTGTATTTGCATCAAGCCATCAATGAAATATTACAGTTGTTCTTGTAAATAAAGAATAATAATGGAGACATTTGACAATTCATTTCAGAAAGCTAACAGAACAAAATTGTAATCCAAGTCCGTACGTAATAACAAGTACCTAAAATCCCTAAATGAGTGCATACAAAACTAATTATACATCCATTGCTCATAGATGTCAGTAATAAAATGTGGGAAATTTTCCAGGAGGCTATAGCTTATATTTAGTTGGAATTCACTTTGATGTTTGAACAGCAAAAGCTTTCTCATAGCAACTTGGTCTCTTTATTAGAAAGAATGAGGAAGAAATTCCCAATTTACAGAATAGAACACATGCACTGCAGAACTTTAGGATCTGCACCTCCCAATGACAAGATGCCCCTCCCTCTGCACCTCTGTTTCCTTTTTATAGGCAACATGCCCTACTTTTCTAATTATCCCAGCCCCCGGCCACCTACCTAATTTTTCCACTAACTAACTACGCGTTACCTAATAATACTTCCCTCCTAAACATTCACCTTGTCCTCAAGGTGAACAGCTTGTGGCATCTGAAATAAAGCCTACTCCAGGGCCCCACTGTTTGAAGCACGATGACTGAGATAATCCTCAAACCCTCTTGGGTCAAACACAAACAACCATGTGCCTCCAATCTCTTCCAATGCTCTGCTTTCTGTTGAATTTTCAGCCATAAAACTGAGCACCATTGCATCTGCAAGTGACCTGTCCTTGTTGCCTGCTCTACATGAACCATGCTTTTGCCTTGGAGTTGCTGGACAGCAACCCTTGCAATCTCACCTTTGTCATTGCCTATGAGGCACAGACTTCAACACAGACACCAGACATATCCAAAATATAAGACACCGGGATATATATATATATATATATATATATATATATGATTAACACAACAAAAATCTAAATTGAAAATTAAGATTTGTTCATTCATCTTCTCAAGACAAAGTTCTTAGACTTTACAATTTTTATATGATACCCTAACAAAAAATACTAAAAGCCATCAAGCTTCATATGACAGAGAACAAAGATGAAAGTTGACCGGAGAACAAGTAGGGAATAGAGAATGGTGAATGGCGAACAGAGGAAACACAACACTGCGATGAAGAAACAAAAATATGTAGAGGACTGAAAGAAGGAAGGTAAGTAGGGAACTTTAGTATAGATGAAACATTTTTTAACCTTTAAGTTTTAACAATTTTTTTTAAATGTTATTTCTGGTGTCGGAGCTGGGTCAGAACCATGTCCTGCCATGTCAATATCAAATCTTACTTTGAGTGGCAAACGATGTGTATTGCCTCTAGGTACAGAGAATATTATGCTGAAATCTAGGCTAAATTATAGGGATTTCTAGACTATTATTAGGTGATTCTAATCTATACTGCTAATGGCTGATTCTATCCTATTTATGGTAATACAATAGAATAATAACAGATGTACACATTAATACAAAAGAATAATAACGGTTGTACATAAATATAAACTATATAAGGCAACATCCCCCCTCAAGTTGATGCTGGTTTATCGAGAAGCATCAATTTGCCCACAAGAAACTGATGGCATTGTCAAGTATGAGACTTGGTGAACAAATCAGCAACTTGCAAAGTGGTTGGAACATGTGGGAGAGAAATGAGATGTGTAGCAACAGCTTCTCGGATGTAATAATAGTCCACTTCAATATGTTTCGTATGCTCATGATAGACTGGGTTAGTAACAATTTGAATTGCACTTGTGTTAATTGCATGAAAAGATGTGGGGTTAGATTGTGAAAAGTCAAGTTCAGCCAACAATCCCCGAAGCCAAGTGATTCCAAAACATGCAGCAAACATGGCAAGATATTCAGACTCAGTGGAGGATTTGGAGACACAATCTTGCTACTTACTTTTCCATGATAACAGGGAATCTCCAAGAAACATGCACCAACAAGTGACAAATCTACGAGTATTAGGACAGGCCGCCCAATCTGCAACACTATATGCAGCGAGTTGGATAGAAGAACTAGCAGAAAAAAATAAACCACGAGAAGCAGTACCCTTGAGGTATCTAATGATGCAGCAGACAGCAGCCATGTGAAGATGTCGAGGAGAGTGCATAAATTGACTAACCTACTGGACAGCAAAAGAGAGATCAGGCCGTGTAATGGTTAAATTGTTGAGACTTCCTACCAATTGTCGATACAACAAAGGGTCGAAAAGTTGCTCGCCCTCATCAACATGATACTTGACATTCACCTCAAGAGGAGTATCAACAGAGGAAGATTCTTGAAGACCAGATAATTGAATTAATTCCTCAGTGTACTTATGTTGATGTAAGAAAATTCCTGAAGGGTCCCTATGTACCTCCAATCCCAAAAAACAAGGTTATCAAGATCTTTTATGTGAAAAAACTCCTAAAGATGCTGTTGTAACTAGGCAATTAATAAAGAATCAGTCCCTATGATATCAATATCATCCACATATACCAAAAGAATGACAATTCCAACAGCAGTTGTTCGAAGAAACAAAAAGGAGCCATATTGGCTTTGAAGAAGATTAAATTGAAACAAAGTGGAGCAAAATTTGTCAAACCATGCACGAGGAGCCTGTTTGAGACCATATAAGGAGCGATTCAACTTACAAACTTCTTTGGTAGAAGAGGAAAACAAACCAAGAGGAGGCTTCATGTAGATTTCCTCTTTGAGATCACCATGTAAGAAAGCATTCTTGACATCAAATTGTTGAAGGGACCAGCCTTGTTAGACAGCAATAGAAAGAATTGTTCGAACTGTAGTCATTTTGGCTACAGGAGCATATGTCTCCTCATAGTCAATCCCATATTCTTGTCTGTATCCTAAGGCAACTAAGCAAGCCTTGTAACAATCCAAAGACCCATCAAAGTGAAGCTTAATTAAGTAAACCCACTTACAGCCAATAGCTTTGACATGACTCAAACATTGAACAATGTCTCATGTCTAATTATCTTGAAATGCCTGAAGCTCCTTCTGCATTACTCTGCCAACACTCATGTTTGACTGCCTATGAATAACAAGAGGGAACAAAAATATTAGATAATATAGCAGCACAAGAAGTATATCGGGCAGGAGGGCGAGAAACTCAAGTAGACCGTCGTGGTACAACAGGAGCAAGATTAGTGGGAGTGGCTATAGTTGAACATCATTGATACACAAAGCCAGGCTTGAAGGGTCGGGCAAGCATTGAGGAATCATCAAATTGTGGAAAAAATACTAATTCTCAAAGAAAATAACATTGCAAGAAATCCAAATTCTTGTAGACACAGGATCAAAACAAACAAATCCTTTGTGATTAGTGTTGTACCCCATAAATGCACACCTAATAGATTGAGCAAACAGCTTGTGGCGTTCATGAGAAGGCAAGTGAACAAAACACATAGCCAAAGGGATGGAGATGCTTGTATTCAGGATATTGACCATAAAGACGAAAATAAGGTGAGTCAAAATTTAAAACCTGAGAAGGAAGTCGATTAATCAAGTAAACTGCAGTAGAGAGAGCTTCTACCCCAAATGTAGGTGGCACAGATGATTAGTAATAAGGTGCAAACCACATCCAAGAGATGCCAATTTTTTCGTTCAGCAAGACCATTTTGTTGATGCATATATGGACAAGAACACTGTGAGAGAATGTATTTTTTATTATAAAAAACATGAAATTCATTAGACATATATTTGCCACCAGAATCTGATAGGAGAACCTTAATAGTTGCAACAAATTGAGTTTCAACATAAGCAAGAAATGTTTTAAACACTTGAAGCACTTTAGATTTGGATTGAAGAAAATAAATCCATCTAAATCTACTATAGTCATCAAGGAACGTCACAAAGTATTTATATTGTGCATAAGAAATAACAGGAGAGATCTCCCAAACATCACTATCAATGACCTCAAAACAACTTGTTGCACGACTACCCGAAGTTGGAAAAGGAAAAATTTTACTCTTTTCCAATTTACAAGTGAAACAGTCAAAATAAGGATGAAACAAAGAAGTCTAATCAGATTGTCCTAATAAACCAAAGGTGAACAAGTGGAACAAAATAGTTGGATTAGAATGCCCAAGCGTCTATGCCACACTTCACCTTTATTTGTAACTGAAGAAGACAAAGCAACATGATCCTACACAGAACAACCATCACGAGAAAAATGGACATCATAGTGATTGTCTACCAAGTGAGAGTCCAGGTAAAACAAGAATGTTGTTGAAAGTAGGGGTAATATCTCCAACAGCAGAAATTGGAATAATATTACCATTAGCAACTTGAATATGGTCAAAACGATGATATGGATGACCATTTTTAAGAAAATTGTTGGAACTGGTCATATGATTGGATGCAGTAGAATCAAGAAGCCAAGACTTAGTGTGCGGAAGACTTTTACCTTGAATCCCCAATGCTGAAAAGGCTGAAATAATCATTTGTTGCGCCATTTCACGCGTAAGAGCAACAGGTGGAGAAATATGAGGAGAAACAGGTTCAGGTGTGGCCACATTTTCATGCTGACCAGTAGAGGAAGGGACAAAATTGGCTTGACAGGCAGTGGGCTGACATCTTGGCGGGCGAATGGAGCATTCTTTGATTATATGACCTGGCTTTTTGCAGTAATTGCAGAATTTATTTTTTTTACAGTTTGCAGCAATATGACCATAGTTCTTACAACTGAAGCACTGAACCTTACTTATATCCCTATTGTTGCCTCTTCCTTGAGCTGCAAAAGTCACCTGGGAAACAGTCAAAGTGTCTTGTTCAAGAGTGGCTTGGCTGAAAAGACGTTGCTCTTCATGAAGCAATTCAGCAAAACAGGTATTAAAGGATGGTGTAGGGTCACGACTCGTTAGATTAGAACGCACATTTTCAAATTCTGAACGCAGTTTCATCAGAAATTGATCACGCTGGCTGGTCACATGGACTTCCAACACAGTAAGGAGAGACTCTTTTGAAACGGAAGCACACACAATATCAGAAGAGTTAGCCCAAAGATTTTGAAAACCAAAGTAATGCTACTAAATAGACAAGCTGCCCTAAGTGTAGTTAGCAATCTCACTCCAATTGAAATCTTCTGGCTGAATTAGTTTGATGGTAAACCTTCAAATACTCCCGCATAGACTTGGCAGTTTTATGGGAGCATAGATGAAGAACAATTTGTTGATCACAAAACCCAGTAATCCAAGACATCACTCTAGCATCTTTGACACGCCATTGAGCCAGTTGTGTAAGGTCTCAAGGGGCTGGTACAGTGCCATCTATATGACCCCATAATTCCTTTCCAGTAACAAACAGCCTGAATTGAAATTCCCATAGGGAATAATTCTTCCTAGTAAATTTGACACAAAACTCAGAAGTGGAACCAGCCATGATGGGAAAGAAACGACAAGAGCAAACTAGGAAGGAGAGAAAATTCTGATGCAGCCTCAAAGGTGCTAAACCAAGAGAATGTAAGAAGATCAAAGGCAAGACCAAGATGTCAAACAAGAGGCTAGAACAAGAAAAAAAAATTCCTGCACTCAAATATCACAGAAAAAAAATGGAAACCTAGAATGTAGGTTGTGATACCATATCAAATCTTACTTTGAGTGGCAAAAGATGTGTATTGCCTGAGTTTTCATTCAATATAAAGCTAGGTACAGAGAATATTATGCTGAAATCTAGGATAAATTACAGAGATTTCTAGACTATTATTAGGTGATTCTAATCTATACTATTAATGGCTGATTCTATCCTATTTATGGTAATACAACAGAATAATAACATCTGTACACATTAATACAAAAGAATAATAACGGTTGTATATAAATATAAACTATATAAGGCAACATGTCTAACACATGTCCAAGCCATGTCGCGTCAATGTTGGTGTCGAAGCTGTGTCCGACACCCAAACACTCCTCTACATAGAGGTGTCCATGGTTCACAGGGAGTTGCTTCAACCACTGCATAACACAAGTACCCAAGTCCAAATGGGGAAGCTTAGTCAAGAGGCATGAGGTCTAAAACTTCGTCACTATTGATGACCCATCTCCCTCCATTGAAGAACCCAAGTCTAGTGAGTTGTGACCCTATTAGTGATGATGGGTTGACACAATTGAACCCCCAACCTTTGTAGTTTTGTCCTTCCACCATTGCTCTTTTATGGAGCCACCCACAAGGCTAGAAAGTAGTTTTCCCTTCCATTCTTGTCTACACTATTAGCTCTGATGCCTCTTCCTTTTGTTTCTATAGATCAATCTGTGGCCTATTTTTCAAGATTTTTTATCTACCCTTCAATCTTCTTCAATCTGAACTTGACTTAACCCAACCCCAAAAGCTAATTTCTACTTTAGTCATGTGTGGTCACCGTGAAATTACATAGGACTCATTTTATACTGGGAAATCAATGGGGTCAAGTTAATAACACTACGAAAATACATCGATCAGGTTGATTTTTCTACAATCAAGGGGTAACTGAATGTCAAATCTACAATAGACTTTGAGAGTCAATGTGGGATCTCAACATATCTTGCACCAAAGAACCTTCATCCTCTTCATTGTTTCTTGCATCCAAGTACCTTCCTCTCTTCCAATCCAAACTAGCAGATCCGGGTTATACTCAGGCTGAAAATGCTCAAATAAAACTGCCTGAAAACATTCCCACGAGGACTAAGGACTATAAACCTTTCATTATTGGTACCACTTGTAAGCAAATCCATCTAATGCTTCCGCATCCAATTGCAAACTTTCCCTCCTTTTAACTCATTTGGGTAAAAGTGGTACTATAGTTGAATCATATATCCATAAAAATCACCTCCTTAAAAGATTGAGACTGAGATTCCTAGATTTTCCTCCCTCAGGCACCGTTAGGAAAACAATTAGAATCCATTATGACCAAATCAAAAAAAAAAAAAATACTACCCCACACAACGCTTCGTAAATCATCCATTATTCACTTTAACTGCTGATTTATTTTTAGATATTGATTTTGAGGTACTGAACGGCAAACCAAACAAGCCCTTAATTCTCTCCTGAAACTTGCAATCTCTTTCCTCAATTCCCAAGAATGTGCTCATTCATCTTTGCTGAACCCCAAACAGCTCCTATCCTTCAATGATAACTAACCTCAACTCTAAGATAAAAACTTTGATACTCGTTGGTAGAAACCAAATATCTTATTGAGAATAAGTTAAAAAAACCCCAATTACAAACACAAAACACTCGGAACTTTGAGAGTCTGCATCTCCAAATGTCCAAAAGCCCCAATTTTCTCACAAAATGACAAGATGCCCTTCCTTCCTCTCTTCTATTCTATTTATACATGTGATAGTCTTCACAATTGTAACTACCAAACTAACTACTGATTATAAATAAACTAACTAAAATAACTAACTGATGGGTTATAAGGGAAATAATATATTCTAATGTGAACAGGGGAAAGATATGAAACTACACAACATATACTAATACATTTCTATATTAATGTGAAATGATGAATGTCTTTATAGATATTCTGCATCTACAAGTATATGCTTTCTTTTATAAATTTGTAGAATGAAGAGTCATTTATATATTATAATTAAAAATTATTTTACCTATTTATTAAAATGACAAAAAACAATAGCCCAATCTTCCATAACAGAAGGTATTTCGAACAAATATAAAAGGAATACCAATAGTTTGAAGTGTGGAAACAAGATTTTGTTTCTCCCAACAAAAGAAATATTGGCATAAAATTAGCAGTGAATATAGCTAAGAGAATTACCTGACTCTCCGACCTTTTGATTTGAAAATCCAGGGGACTCATCAAGCACTGAAGAATTTGTTCTGTCTAAGTTAGGACCATTTAACTTTTCACTCTGAAGTGGTGAAGCAATATGCTCCTCCAAACCACCCATGTGATTGTTCTTGCCTGCAACAAATAAATAATTATAATCAAGGGAAAGAAAATAAAAAATATATGCACATTTAGCTGATACTTTATCAATAAATACTAGTAAGGTAGGTGTTGGCGTCTTGCAGTACTAGAAGTAGATGAACCTGTTGGAGATTGATTGGTTTTTCCTTCAACCCTCTGTGCTGTATCACTGTGCCCGGGTGAACCACTTATCTCTCGCAATTCCTGAAGCAATTTCAACCCATATTTTATTAAATTCACTAAAAAAACCAACCAAGTTACACATATGAGCATCTTGCACATTACAGAACAGTCTGACATAAAGGTTAATACAGCTACCCACCCTGCTCTCAAGTTCATCAGAGGATTCTCTAACAAATGGGTGTTCAAGAAGAGCAGGCCAAGTTAGTCGACTTTCTGGTGCCTGCTTGGAATTAATTCAGAAACCAAAGCCTTTTAATTGTCATTTGTAGATTGAAGTAAACTATAGCAATGTAGCAATCTAAAAGGGGAATTATTCACGAGTGAACTACCTTGTTAAGCAAACCTTTTAAAAAGCTTTTGAAACTTGGACTCATGCGATCTGGATATTTAACAGGGTCCTGGATTATTGAATCAGTGATCAGACCCACCCTTCGGTACAAGACTACTAGTAGTAGTACATAAGTGATTGCATAACATCTGTAATGCGTTTGAGAAATGTACCTTAACAATGTGTCTGATGAGAGCATAAACAGAATTTGTGTAAAACGGTGGTTGCCCAACAAATAACTCATACCTATTACAGGCATTAAAAAATAGGCTTTAACTTACGGTGAATTGCTAAGAAAAATGAGGGTCAAAATCCCTGCTCAACAACACATGTTACCACAATTAGTAAGACAATGCCATCACTCAGATCACTCTCAGAAAATGCAACAAGTCTGGCAATTCACACTAAACACAGGTAAGGGGACGCAATGGTTGAGTACCACAAGCAAGAAGCTGGGGAAAGTAACTGCTGCTAGAATAAAACCAGAAGTTGTGTCTGAAAAAATGGAATAAAGGATATGACCAGTAGAAAGGAAGAAGGAAAATGATAAATTGCTCTCATCCTCATCCTCAAAATTTAAAAAATAAAAAAAAAATATTGCTGCTCAATTACACAGACATTAGACAGAAAGAACAATTAACTTATTTTGGCAAATCTGTTGGTCAATTTGTGGTAGTTATTAACCAGAAACCAAGTAAGAGAGGCAAAGAAAAATGAACACCATGGACAAATTCATAGCATCTATTTCTAGCTTTTATCTCTGTGAAAAAAAAAAGTTACGTATTATCTTCATCCTCTCTTCCTTTCCTCTATGTTGGTGTCCTCTCACACTTCGACCCATGTACAGGTCCTCACACAAAGAAGAACTAACTTGGCAATTAAAGAACTAATTCATATAGAATGTGTAATTACTTTCCATGAATATATTCTGCAGAATGTAAATGGCCAATTAAATCTTGTGCAGAGATCCATTATAAAGACATTAGGCATTAGACCAGATTTAAATGGGCAACAGTTAACCAAAACCACAATTACAACTGAATATAAAGAAGTTTGTTACTGGACTGAGATAAATAGAGATATTAAACATACAATATAACACCAAGAGACCATAAATCTACAGTGTGGTTGTAAGGTTGTTCCCGTACAAGCTCTGGAGCCATGTATAACGGAGTTCCTGTAAAACATAGTATGTTTAAATATATGTAGACCGTAATATAAATCCTCAGTACAAGCAGCTACAGCTACACAAAGCTATATTGATACAGTTACAGTTAAGATTCCAAAATAAACAAAATCAGTTCTGATAAGGCAAACCTTTTATAGATCGCAAAACAACTGTATTTGTGGACATTGCACGTGCAAACCCAAAATCACAAAGCTATCAGGCATTCACAAAAAAAGACACATTAGACCATGGTTGAATGTACTTAATTGCAGGAAACTAGAAATGAAAGCCATATCATCAGTGAGTGGGGAAAAATGATGCATTGCAAGTTTGAATTTAGCTTATTACTGGGTCAAAAATGCTTTTCTTTACAGCTTACTCAAAAATCTTTATAAAGTACATAAAAAAGCTAAATGTGCATGCACTACGCCCATGGAGGGAGGTGTGCTTAAAGGAAAATTATACTGAACTATTGAATGAAACAAAGCTTTAACTCAGTGTACAATACTGCAATGTAAACCTAACAATAGATAGTGGCAAAATTGTACTGCTACGAGCTATAAGAAGAAATGTTTAAGTGCATGTTTCACCATCTGAACAAACTAGCAGTTAAATCAACCTTGACAACTGATCCAGCACCAATTAGAATATTTTGGGGCTTCATATCACGATGGATGATGCGATTGGAATGCAAATAATGTAAGGCCTTTACCTGCATAATCCAAACCAAAAATAAACTTCTACCAAAATAAAAATTAAAAATACATAATATTTATTTTACATCTCTTCACTAGAAGAAGTTTAGGAGGAAAGATTGTTTAAAGAGGAAATACCAACTGCTTTGCAATTGCTTGAACTTGCTCTTCCGGAAGGCACTTATCATCCTCAAGAATCTCAAATAGCTCACCCTGCAAAGTAAAAAAAATATACAGCTGGCTGGGTATACTTAGATCACCAAGTAATGGGAAAGAGGTAATTTTCAGAGATTGAAGGGCAGAACCAGTATCAGTCAAACAGTCAACTGAAAAAATGGTTGAAAATACAGATGATTACTTGGGCAAATTCTGTGACAACACAAAATTCTTGAGGGCTTTCAAAGGAATCAAGCATTTGAATAATATTTCCATGCTTCAACTTTCTTAAGATCTGCAAATTTTTTTTATATCAAATGCCACCAATCAGCACAGGCATTCATAAGTAATTGACAAATAGTAACAACAGAGATAAGGCTTTTCCTACCATGTAAAGTCAGCTACATAGATCCATTAAGCCAATCGGATCTATATGAATCAAATCATTTAAAACCTGTTTTTTTATATCTGTTTCCCCTAATATTTCATCAAGTTGTAAGTTGTAACTGTGACTTAACCGCAGGTAAGTAGAGCAATAGATAAATATTAATTCCCAGCGTACAATATTATTAAAGATAGAAATGGAAATCACAAATTTTCCAAGGACACAAGTGATATTATCAATGCCGGCCCAAAGTGACAGCTATTAACTTATCATTAATTATTATTATTATTAATATAATAATAATAATAATAATAATAATAATAATAATAATAATAATAACAATATAATTGAAAATTATAGTTATTATGTAAAATGAAAATAGTAACAACTAATAATAAGCTTCTCAACTCCACAGATGATCACTCCTCAGCAACATTCTTGCTCTATAAGTCTAATGCTTTGGAGACATCAGTGACAAAGATAGAAATTCACTTCTCCAACCAACGACAAAGTATACAAAATCAGTGACCGTACAAAATATGTGACCGTCGCTTTTCAAATTTTTTAACAATTAGAAATTCATGACAACGAACGAACATGGATTCAAAAAACAAAAAAACGAAAACAGAAATCATGAATGAAAAGAATGAATTACCTCGATTTCTTGCCTTAAATTGTGAATATCCTTCTCAGTTTTCCCATGCTTCATTATGAACTTCATTGCAACGGTCTAGACCAAAATAAAAGAAAAAATCGAAAGTGAAAAGTGACAATCAATGGCACAAGAGGGAATCCAAAGAAACCCTAAAAGGAAGTGTAGCTAACCTGTCCCGTGTGCTTACGCCTTCCCTTGTACACCTTCCCGAAGGAACCCTCGCCGACGAGCTCGATCACGTGGTAGTTCTCAACGCCCATTGTTGAATGAAGTAGAGAGAGAGAGAGAGAGAGAGAGAGAGAGAGAGAGAGGAAGCGTAAATTGAAAATGAAGCTGAAAGGTGAAGAAGAGAGAGAGAGTAGAACTGAGAAATTCGAATTTCTTTTCCCGCTCCACTCTTACCTTCTTCCGATATTTATTTATTGTTATATAAAACAAAAATAAAAATGACAAAAAACAAAAAAATAAATAAATAGTGCTAATTTGTACCAAATTTTTTAGTACAAATTCGACAAAATTAAACTATCTTATTACAAGTAGTTCAAATAAATAAATAAGAAAATAAAAATAAATTAATTTTGAACCTTTGATTTTGACACTAAATTAACTTCTACTTCAAACCAACCTATATATATTTTTCTTATTAACCTAATAATACTTTACACCGCTAACTATTTCTTTAGCATCTTGATCTCATATCATTAACCATAATTGTATTATGTAGTTATAACAACAAAATCACGTTAAACTAACACTTTCAAAATGAGTTTGAAATAAACTAAGATTCTTGATTATTTCAAAATTCTAAAAATCTTCTACTCTTGCATTTTTTTTTTCTTATAAATTTATAATTGAGAATTTTTTACTCATTCTTCTAATATAAGATTTAGTGTCAACTTTTATTAGTTTAGATATTAATAGATCTAAAGACAATAAAGTAGAAAATATATTATGTAACAATTTTTCATATTTGTTAATTAACTAACTAATCTAATAAAAATTGCGATAGTATTTTTTAAAAATAATAAAAATTAAGATTAATTATTAAAATAACTGATATAAAAAATATTTTTTAAATCAGTTTAATTTTAGACTACTAAAATTCATAACATTTTAGATAGATTAATTTTTCAATAAAAAATAATGTGTCAATTATGAAGCATAAATACAAGGATATCTAAAAAAATACACTTGTTTTCTACAAAATTTTAAAGCAAAAAGTAACAAAAAAAAAATACTAAGAAATACAAAAAAAAAAATAGAAAAATTAGACAAAACATTAG
This sequence comes from Abrus precatorius, assembly GCF_003935025.1. NCBI lineage: Eukaryota > Viridiplantae > Streptophyta > Magnoliopsida > Fabales > Fabaceae > Abrus > Abrus precatorius. The sequence goes on along the minus strand of NW_020874417.1, from coordinate 10,368,511 downwards.
AAGTTTAGAAAAATAAAAAAATTTGTTTGAAAAAATATATGAAATAAACATAAATTATAATTGTGAGTAAAATATCATGTTCCTTCAAAGTTTTCAATTAAAAAGGCCATTGAAAAGATAAAAAATTCCAAAGCTAAGTTTGGAGATGATAACCATGGAGACAATGAACTTTTATATTCTTAAGCTTTTGTTAGTATATTTTTTGGTATATGATTGACAAACATTAATCTTGTTCTAATTCAAATATGTTAATGATGTACATTTTGCTTCATCATGTGTTTTCTTCTTTAATAATTAACATTTTTTTTCATTTACAAATTTAATGAAGATTTAAAAAGAAATTGCTAGCTAAGTTTCAATTCTTAAACTTACTTGTATTCTTGAGCTTTTATTTGTAGTCTTGGATGGTGAGTTTCAATAACTCTATGTATCACAATCTCAAGTAAGAGCACCTTTAGTGTGGGTCCCACAATGCCACGTGTTTGAAGAACTTTTTTATTTTTTTGCTTTAGTGGTAGAACTAAAGCCTAAGTTTTTTTATTACTTTTTATGGGTCCCATTAAAATTTTATATTATTTATTTAAAATTAAATTTAACATTGTTAGACTAAAAAATTTAAATTAATAATTAAAATTAAAAATACATCATACTATTATAAAATAAAAGACTAAACATGATTTAAAAAACAACAGAATATAAAAATTGACATCACATAGAAAAATTAAATTTCATCACTATTGTGATAGAAACCTATCCAAATATGCTCCGCCAAGTCTGCTTGTAGTTGTTAAAGAACTTCTCTTGTATGCATGTAGCGTCTTATTTGTAGGTATGTAGTACAGTCTAAAGGAGCATCGTAAATGATCTTAATGTTTGAAATGTCTTCATTTGTACTATCATAATCATGATGAACACTACCATTGTTAACATCATGTTATGTAATATAGTGCATGCGAAAATAATATTCTCATCATATTAATGTGCCAATTTTGTGATGGACTGCATAAAATTGCAAATCTCGATTTTAGCACCCAAATGCTCTCTCAACATCCTTTCTAGCCGATTCTTAACATTTTGCAAATAACTTTCGTTTCTCTTCTTGTGGCATTAGGATGGTCTTCACGAAAGTAGCCCAATTAGGATAAATGTCATCAATAAGATAATATCTCATATTATATGTGGTACCATTAACTGTAAATTGCATCGAAGGAGCTTGACCCTGCAAAACATCATTAAACATTGGCGATTGGTTCAACACATTAATGTCATTATTTGAATTTGCAACTCCATAATATGCATGCTAAATCCACAAGTCTTGTGACGCAACAACTTCAAGTATTATCGTGGGTTTATGATGATCACCTCTACGATAATGGCCTTGCCATGCAACTTGACAATTTTTCCATTCCCAATGCATGTAATTAATAGAACCCAACATACTTGGAAATCCTCGTCTCTCCAATTTGTAGTAGACAATTGATATCGTTGTTATTAGGCCTTTTGAGGTACTCATCTTCAAATATCTCGTTCACACTTTTAACAAATTGTTCTAAGCATTGAATAGAGGTGGATTCGCCAATTCTAACATATTCACCCACACTATCAGCAGGTGAACCATATGCCAAAATGCAAATAGCTACAGTGCACTTCTGCAATGGGGAAAGATCATTCACTCTAGCTACATCAGGTCTCATTCAAAAATATATATTATGATTACTAAGAGCATCCATAATTGGAAGGAACAAGTGCTTTTGCATTTGGAACCTTTGACGAAATTGCATATCTGTGTATACACAATTTTTAGCAAAATAGTCTCTGAACAAGCAACTATGTCCACCCTCACGATCATGATGTATATGATGCCTTCTTTGCCTCTGTTGGTTGTTGTTCTCTACTTGTAGCTGCACCTCACATAAGTATCTCATCATTTCTTCTTTAGTATTGTTTTCAAATTCTTTATTGATAACTTGATTGAAAATAACATCAAAGTCATCATTTGGATCCATTTTATGACTGATGGAAAATTATGGTGAAATGAGAAGAATGCAATGATACTAGAAATGAGAAGATTGCAATGATACTAGAAAATATGGATTCCAATTATAAAGGCTCACTTCAAACGACTACTTTTATAATGACTAGTTTTCCAACTGCTACTAACTAACTAGTAAATTTATGCATAATATAATCACAAGTGATTTCATGCTTCTTCCATTGATCTTTAGACATGGCAAATGTGTCCTTCATGAGTATTTCGTACAACACTACTACATTGGTTGTTTCCTTTGCCTCACTAATTTTTTGTTAGGATCACCTTTTTCCTTTATTGTAGCTTCTATGCCTGTCAAGTTGACACTTGTTCGAGCTCCTTTTCCCTTATTCTTCCTTTTTGCAGCATTTTGTCCCGTAGGACGAGAAACTCTCTCTAATAGACCACTTTCTAAAGCTTCATTTTGGATCTCCAGATTAGACAATGATGAGTAATTCCCACTACTAGAAATCTTTGTTCTCTTTGAACCCAAATCTTGAAATATTCATGCCATTTTGGTTGATCTTTGACGAGTCGCCATGCATGTTCAAAACCAAAATTAAATCCTTCGTCTTCCTTCCAAATGGCATATGCAGTGACCATGACATCATTTTTTGTAGTGTCATTTCTCTTCAAATTGACAGCTTGCTTGTAATTACCCTTGAATTTTTGCACTGCAACATTTATCTTTGCCCATCATGATTTGAGTTGGCTCTCAGTCTTGACTCATAGATTGTCTCATAAGTTGTTGTAATTTTTTGTCACCCTATACCAATATCATTGACTTGATTGACCATCATCGATAGCTAAATCCATAGAGATATTGAGCCATGAAGCATAAAGATGTTGATCGTCATTGTTTGTAAAGTAGACCTTTGCTTTTTTATTTTTTGAATGATCTCATCCTTCATCTTATAATATAGTTTCTAGCCCAATTTGAGTAAAAAATTGTGGAAACTCTCCTTGAACTTCATCAATGAAAAGAGATGGTGCATGACTAGCACTTGGTGAAGGCTTACGTAACATGGTGGAAGTGTTTATTGGAATTGAAGAATATGATTAAGAGCTTTGAGAATTCATTGACAAGGGTTGTGGTGGTTATGGTAGAAACAAAGAAAAAAATGGACGTACATTATGGGAATTTCTGAGTGATGGTTATGGTGGGAACATAAGAAAAAAAGGAGGTGCATTTTGCAATTTTTTGGATGATGCTTGTGGTGGGGATATAGGGAAAAAAGCGGTAAATTTTGAGTATTTTTAGGTTAGGGAAACATTTGATTACCTTGCAAATAATTATATAAGCTTGCCAATAATAGTGATTGGGATCCATTTGGAAGAGAAAGAATAAAAATGCTAGGTTTTGATAATTGCTTTTAAAAATGAGAACAAGAAAGCAAGAAGAATGAGATTAGCATTGGTGATTTCCGAATGAGATTTGGCATTGTATGATTTACTATACACTAATTCAATTTATATATAGAAAAATAATTAACATAAACTACCTATTCTAAACAGAAACAACCTATACCTATACATTATCTACACCCCCTTCCCAATGGTCTTCTCAATCTCACATGAGAATCCCCCTAACCTTACTCTCACTCGCCCCCTACCCCTAATTTTTTCTTTTTCTTTGTTAAAGCCCAGGCTCTCTCAATCTCCAAGCCCTCTCACCACTCGCCCCTCTCCCCCAACCACTCACACCCTCTCTTCCATCTAACCACCGCCCCCATCCCCAATCACTCACAGTCTCTCATCCCTCTCATCGTCGCCCATAACCCCCTAACCTCATCGTCTGTTTCTCTTCTCTTGCTCTGTCGCACCTAACCCCTCGTACCACCTATCCCCCTCTCTCTTTCTCTTCTGTTCAATTTCTTCCCTACACAGAGATGCCTCTTTCATGGCTGTGACCATTTGTGTTCCAAAATGTCAACTTTTGTCTTCCTGGTGTTGATGAATTTTTTTTATTTGCTTTTATGTATATTTTATTATTTTGATTTTGAATGAGTTGTTATTATGAGTTTGAACTGCTTCTTCTTTGCCTCAGTTTCAAATGTTCTTTCTCCCCCACTACTATTGACACCCACCAATTTTAATTGAAAAGGAATGCTTTAAAAATTTATTTTTTTGGGGGGAATAATGCGGTTCTTCTTGGTTCCTAGTCAAGCACTGCCCCTTTAGCGTGAAGCACTCTTGCTGGTGATTACTAATGGTTCTTGTGGAGAACCAATTCTGGGTTCAAGAACCACTGGTAAAGGTGCTCTAAGTAGCTTTTATTATTACTTATAACTTTATAATTTGTCTACTAGTTTATTGCAACCTTTTTTTTTCCTTCTCAGCTGCTTAGCTTTAACTTCAAAAACTATCATAAGAACACGAACGTGAGCATGAGAAGCATTATCTCTTTAACACTTTCTAGATCAATTAGTTTTATAACCAACGTAGAAAGTTACATTTTATACATTAATTATTTAATCAATTTAAAATAGCTTAATTACTATACCAGTTGTATCTACATTGATTGTTTAACTGATATAAAATATTGTTGTTAACTAATATTAAAAGTGATTTCTAATATAAAATATTGCTGTTAACTAATATTAAAAGTGATTTTTGCACTAGTAAAAGTTATCAAAACATAACTTTAAATTTTAACTATTTGTAGGATAAGTGTACCCATCGAGAAGTAATAAAGGGTTATAAAATAAGTTTCTGAGATATCGTCCCACAAAGATTGATTTTTAATTACTAAGAATTTTTTAATTCAATTGTTTGAACTTAAAAGATGTGAAATTAAGTAAGAATCAAAATTTAATTATAAAATTAATTATGAATAAAAGCAAATAACACAATACACGTCTTGGTTGAACTTATAAGAGAGAAACATAAAGTATATGAATTTTTTCATTCAATTTTTTATGTTATTTTTCTATTTAACTCTAAATTTGATTTTTTTGTGATCACCAATCATTCATACAAATACTATTAATACCCAATGATCATGCAATACTAATTTTTTTCTCTAAATTAATATCTTCAATGATCATATATGACATTAATTAACGAAAGTTAAAGAAAGCATAAAGCAACTATGAACTTGTTAATTTAATAATAATTGAAAGAGAAAGATTAGTTTGGTCCACCTAATCATTTATCTCATTTTATCCTATAGATCAATTAACTAATCGAGGTACAATCATCTGATAATATAATTAATTAGGATTATAATTATGCGAATCACAAACAGGAACCGAATATAGATTTAAACTTTAAAATCTGATAAATTCATGAACAATAGTTCTCATAGCCCCAACTATGAACTTAATTACTCATGCTAAAGAAGAAAACTAAAACAATCATAAACAAAGCTATAGAGAAAAGCAAACTAGAAAGAGATGATTTTTCAGTCTTCAAGTATGGTCGCTCGAAGCTCCAAGCCCACCAAGAGTATACCAATGATCCGTGTAAGAGAGACAAGATGAAAGATGTATTGAAGAGTGAAAGATAAGATGTTAAACAGTGTGTCCAACAAGATGTCTGAGGTATCTCTTTTATAAGATTTGAAAATCCTAAAATCTCTTTATAATTGAACTTTCCGTAGATGAGCATGCTCGTATAAGGCCTTGTTGAAAAGGTGTGGGTGTACTTACTGCTGCAAAGCTCTGATCTTTCATCAATTTGGACCCAAAATATACCCAAAATTCACTTGTGGCGTCTTATACTAAACTGCATATTTAACATATAAATTAGTGTAAAACCCAATTAAAATAAAGGCTAAACATAAATATATAGGTCATAGAAGAGGGCCTAATTATGGACTTATCTAGTTTTGTTTGATAATATCTTAAATAAATTGATTTATTATTTTTTTGCTAGTTGTTATAGTTTGTTATAAGTTATGTTATTTTCTATTGCTTCTTGTATCTTTGAGGGTACACTCTTGTATAAATATTAGAATATGTAAGTGTGATAAATTGAAAAAATTCACCCTTTAATCCCTTATCTAGTAATAGACTAGACTTGCCTCAACTTCACAACCAATTTTGATCCATATAGCATTTTCATTAGCCACCTCTTATGCTAATCGCTCATGTTTAAGAAATGCTTTCAGAGACTTAGTAGAATTCAATACTTTCACCCAATTGTCTATCAAACTAAACTCAACAAATTACCCTACTTGATATAAAGAGGCCCACTCTTTGTTGGTTACTAGATACCTTGAACAATATATGACTGATATAACACCATGTCCATCCTTCACCATTACTAATGGTGAGTCATCTACTACAAATCCTTTGTGTAATGCTCCAAGTTTTGTAATCTATTTGATTATTAATATAATTGTAAAATTCTCATTGAATGTGCATTTGATGTATAAAATGATATGAATATATGTGTATATGTGTGATGATGTAGACGCGTATGTGTACACATATATGAATGTCTGTATGTGTTGATTATATATTAAGAGATTGGATATGTTTGACCTGATTGAAAAAGAAATAGGTTAAGTGTGTGTTGAGGGGACATTCTCACTGTAGCAAGAAGGCCCTGGACGAATGATATGATTCTGTTGCATTCTCGCTGTAACGAGAGACTCCTCGCTACAGCGAGAGAGCAATAAAGGGGAGTGCATTTCTGGGTGCAGTTTCGCTATAGCGAAATTATACAGAAACTAGGGTACAGTTTTCTCTGATATTTTTGCTGTAGTGAGATAAGGTTTGGCTACAGCGATAGATGCCTCGTTGTAGCAAGAAATGTCTCGATGTAGCGAGAGTGTTGCGAATCCTAACGTATTTAAGGGGTTTAGGGTTTAGAAAACTCATTTCCTACTTCTCCTTTCGAACCCTCTTTTGATTCTCTTGATTCCTCAACCTATTTCACCGATTAAATTGTCTCTAAGGTCGTTTGGGTGCAAGATTGAAGGTTGATATCATGTTTTCGACGCTCGCAGGTAAGTTTTATAAGTTAGGGTTTCAGTTTTCATCCCTTTATTTCATTTTCTCAGTTTCTCATGGAGTTCCCATGAGTTTAGGACGAAAATTTGTGTGGGGAGCATTTCCATTGTTGATTTTGTGTTAAGTCTTCAATCTGACATAAGGGGGGACTATATCTGATCTCTTTGTACTTAGAATTTGGTTGTATGGTTAGATATTGGAATGTGAATGATCAAAAAGTAGGAAAAATGTTTGTTTTAATGAAAATGATTTGATTGTAGCGAGATTGAGATAGAAAAATTGTATGAAATATAATGTAGTTGATGTTGAATAGTGTGTGTAACGAGATGAATTGATTGATATGGGATTATGATGGAAATGTTGTGTGTTTGAGTGTAATACGATCGAATATGTGAGGACATATCATTTGTTGATGATGAATAATATGAAATGGTGGAAAGTGTGTGGAAAATGGCATAATGATATTGTGTTTGAAATGATTGGAAACTATGAATGGTTACAGCGCTACATTAAGGTTGTGGAAGATGGGGGCGATAGAAATACATTGGAAAAGAGAGGGTGGTGGTGACACCAACGGTGAGCGTGAGTACATCACAGGCCACACACTCTCCTCCTGATTCGGCCTCTGACTAACATCTTTGCTAAGGGGCTTGTGACTGCACAAGTTGTATCCGTGAGGTAAGGGCTAATCGGCGACCATTCATTGTGTGAAACTGAGTAAGTCCTTAAGGTTGAGGGTATCAGAAATTTGTGATCACAGTGTCATAGTGGGTGTGGCTAACGTGCAGTGAGCACACGTATGTGTCGAATGTTTGAAAGCATAAAATTATGTTGTTGATGAATAGTTTGAATTATATTAGTAAATTTGTGAAATGAGTAAGGTAAGTCTCTATGCTTGTGTGTGTGTGATAGTGTAGAATACTCATCCTTACATTTATTATTTAGTTGATCAAGACGATCAGCACCAAGTTCAGTGAAAAGGATGGATGAAACTGTTATAGGACTTAAAAAGTTTATTTTGAAAATTATGATGTATTGATAGGTCCTGTAGCAATGAAGTTGTTACACTTTGGGTATGTAAGGACAACTTGTTATACATTTCTTTTTTTGGTTCGTGGTGATGCAGAAGCACGGTCAATCATTGCTTCGACTAACACCTCTCATGACACATGACTAGCACTTCAACATGCTTTTTCCAATCGATCCAAATGTTGCGTTATGTCTTTGAAAAGGCTCTGCATCTATTGCTAACTATCTCCAATATATTTGGTCTATTGTAGATAAACTCACTTTGATAGGGTATCTTATTGGTGACATTGATCTTGTCATCCACACCCTAACAGTCTTGAACCATCCTTCTCCAAGTTCAAAAGCTCTATTAGAACTTCGGATACTCCCATTTCTTTTGATGAACTATATGAAAAGTTATTAGACGTTGAAATAGTTATCCAACGTGAACAATATGTCCAAAATGACACACTTCACTCAACACCTCTCTATGCATTCTAGCTGAGACATATACAATAGTCATCGCAATAATTTCCTCAACCCAAGAGTTACATGCCAAATATGTGACAAGAAATTTCATATTGCATAATAGTGTTTTAAACAAAAAAAAATTACAAGGAAGATCCTTTTTTTCTCATGCAATTGACCCTGACCCCACTAATGTTTCACATCTTTCATGGCTCTTTGATTTTAGTGCCACACACCAAATCACCAATGACTTGAATCATTTATCACTCAACTTTGAATACAATGACAATGACAACCTACATATAGATAATGATACAACTTTACTCATAACTCATTTAGGTTACACTACTATCTTTAACTCCCCTAAGCTCTTGCAACTATCTAATGTTTTATGTGTGCCTAGTTACTATTGTCACACAAAACTTAGTTTTTGTTTCTCAATTATAACCAAGTGTCTATTGAATCTTTCCTTAGCATTTGGAGGTAAAGGATTTGAGCACGAGGACAACTCTACTATGTGGCATGAATGAAGGCAATGTATAGAAAGTTTCCACCTCTTTCCCTTGATCATTTGCAGTCAACTCCACTCCTTCCTTCCATCTTTGGCATCAACAACTAGGTTACCCTTCCTCTCATGTCCTGTTACACGCTCTTCACTCTTCCAACATTCATCTGTAAGAACAAATTTTATATTAGATCTTTTACATGAATTTAGAATACCAATAAAAATCACTTCCTTATGCCTGATCACACTCTCCTAATACGAGGTTCTCAATGGGGTAAACTTAGAGAACAATAAAATGTGTTTATGTGATAGCAAAGGGAAATTGTCACATTATTTATTAACCTTAGGCATTTCTCATCATGGGCCTAGAGATTAGGCCCACATCATTTTTTCCATGGAATCAGTATTAAGTGCCTAAAGCCCATAAACAATTAATCATATTATTAGAGAGACTAAGTATCATTAAATTGATAATAATAATATTAGCTCTTTTTTTATAAAAACAAAAAATCACATTTGATTGTAGCCTATAATAATTTATAAAAAAATTCTACCATTCTTCTACTCGAACAAAATCAATTGTGTAATTCATAACTTCTAAAAATTTGAAATAATGACTCTCGGGCTAATAACATGTTGTGACCAGTAACATATGACCTCAAAATAAAATAATTAAGATTCCATCCAACAAAATCATGCAATATCAATTTATGGCGACAACTACATCCCTTATTAATATAATTCCTTCCATAATTACAATTACCACTAATATTATTGACTAGTCATCAATGTGAAGTGTAGCAACAAAATGACATGCCAATGTGATCGAACAACCATACTACCCTGAGTAGCCTACCAATGGAGTCCACAATATAAAGTTCTGTCACTAGATTCCTCAACCAAATAACATGAGTAGCAGCATCAAAGCAAGTAATGAACTTTTCTTGTGTAATAGAAGAGGCAACAAGAGTTTATTTCTTACTCTTTCAAGATACCACACCTTCAGCTATCATAAAGATGTATCCTAAAATTAATTTCTTGTTATCAAAGCACTCACTAAGATCTAAATTTATGTACACCACAATCTTTGGGTTGTCAACTCTCCTGTACACAAGTATATACTCTTTGGTCTTCTATAAGTATCTCATGACTTTCTTAGTATCTCTATCATGATCATTCTTAGGATTTGATTAGTATCTACCTAGAACACTGACTATCAAAGTGATGTTAGGTCTATGCATACCTAAGCATACATGAGACTTTTTAATGCACTCGCAAAAGGTTTATTATTCATTTATGCTTGCTTAATCTCATTCTTAGGACATTGATCCTTGTTAAACCTATCACCTTTAACAATTAGAACTTCTTCGAGTTTACAATTCTATATATTGAATTTTCCTAAGACTCTGTTAATGTAAGCTTTCTCAGATAACCAAAGTGTATACTATGATCTATCTTTGTGAATCTCAATTCGTAACACTGAAGAATCTTATCTAAGATTCTTCATGTCAAAAGACTAAGTCAACATCTATTTTGTCTCATACAACATGCCAAGATCATTACAAACCAACAATATATCATTCATATAGAGTACAAGAAAGATAAATTTTCTCCCACTGACCTTGAGGTATGTACATTGATCAACTTTATTCTTCTCAAATTTTAGTACCACTATTTAGAAGATGGTTTCAAGCCATAAACTGACCTTTTGAGTCTACAGATCAAATTCTTACTATCATCAATATAGAAACACTCAGGTTGTTGCATGTATATTATCTCACTCAATTCACAATTCAAAATAGCAATTTTCACATATATTTGATGCAACTCTAAATCAAAGTGAGTAGCCAATACGATGATGATCTTAAAAGAATCCTCACTTGACATGAGTATAAAAGTCTCTTTAAAGTTATTTCCCTCCTTTTGTGTAAAACCCTTTGCCACTAGTCTTACTTTAAATATCTTAATTTCCTTACAATTTTTACGCAACTCAACAAGCTCTCATTTACCATTATTGACATGGACTGCATTTCTTCATTCATCACATGCTTTCACATTGTAGATTGTGATAAAGATACACCTTCTTGATAGCTCTTTAGATTAACAATGTCTCCAATATCATATGCATTCTCACTAAGATAGACTATGAAGTCATAACTAATAGTAAGTTGTGTTTTTCTAGTTGACCTTCTTAAAGGAATCTATCTAATTAGCTAGATAGGTTGTAGAATCTCCACCATGATAGAAGGATATATGACTAACTTAGGGGATAGTTATGTCTTCAATTGGGTTTTCATTCTTAACTAGAACATTTTGAACCTCAATCTCATTTGGACAATTGTCAGGGCACTAATAGCAAGAACAAATAGTGGCAAGGAAACAATCTTAAGTGATAAAACATTAGCTCTTTAAATGATATTATAGGATTTTCTACATCAAGCTTAAAAAATTTGGCATTTATAGACTCTACTTACCAAAGCAGAAGAAGATGTATCTTTTAGCGCGATCCTAATATCCAATGAAAAAGCAACAACTTATTTTGGGGTCTATCTTTCTCTACGAAGGATTATAAATTTTTACCTTAGTTGACATCATTAGGCGTTTATATTTGATGAAACAAATTTAGCTACTCGTCATGCAAAAGATTGTCGTTAATCCTCATCAAATATGCAAGAAATGAATGCAATACTAGAGTGTTTGTGACGCCTAAAAATAGCAAGATTTTTTTTTTGTACGAACATAAGCTCTCTCTTCATAGAGAGTTTTAATCACACAATTAATATTCCGTATTCCATAGACAATCATCATTTCACTTCCCAATTTCAACCACATAGTGAGATAAGGATAAACATAACTCATGACATAAAGGTACCTCAAGGTATTTAAACATCAGTTTGGCAGAAATATTAAAATATTCAGATAGTGTCGAGAGCAACAAACATTAATCCAATCCATCAAACAGAATAACAACATAAGTAAACTAAACACCCTAAGAGCAGTCCCACTAGGACAAAAACAAACAACAAACATCACTCATAAGGTGAATAATCCTCAATAGGATCAGACTCCTCAGAAGATGTCAGGGAAGTAGAGCTAGAAGAAGCAGCGTCCTCAGTGTCCTCTTCAATCCATCCAGCAGTGTGAGGTGGCGAACGGTCTGTAATGAAAGGCGAATAGGTGTTTGGGTAGGTAAGGAGCATGTGGGGGCAGTACATCATCATTCCTCACTGAGGGTTTTGCCATATGGACATCTCTCTCAGCGGCCACAGGGGGTGGAGTAGGATCCTCAGTAAGGAATGGTACAAGTGCAGGTACTGGTCTAGAATTGGGAGTACGAGGATCAACAGACGTGGGAGAAGGAGTAGCTGCAAGGGCAGGATAAGGTAGGTGAGAATCTCCAGGTGGGGTGGAGAAAACAAGCTCGATGGGGGTATCAACCATAAAGTGGGTGGTCCATGAGTGTCCGACATCCTGTCCATGAATCACTCGTGCCATTTCATGGAAGATGCTTTGCTGTGCTGCCGCGTCGAACACCCAAACGTCCTCCTCAGATGGCAGGATCCATACCTTCACTCAGAAGCTGGTCATCTGTATAAGGCATATACAAAGTACAACAACACACACAAACAAGGGTGAGTTCTCCAAACACAAACAAACATCCAATAGTCGTACCCCAAGGAAGGTGGCTTTTCACACCATCACCCAAACAACATCATTATCCAATCTCAAAACAAACATTGGTACAATATAAGTCAGTTCATACTTCTCATAGAAAATCCTAGGTTCATCAAACTAATAATGCACATGATGCATGAATGCAAGTTTCTTTCCTCGCTATCCATCCCTCAAATTTTTGTTTTAATGCATATGGTATGCATGGGGATCCCTTACTCTACTGCCAGCGACTTGCCCAGCATTTAGTGTAGAGTTAACAATTTCATATCCAAGTCGTGTGGCGATCGAAGGACTCCATTCTCTGCATCACAATTGCACAGAAAAGAATTTGTACCATTTATTCAAAAACACCCAAACTGGTGCTGGCCCCAAACTGGGTCTCTTCGGGAATGGACCTCAATGACCCTAGGATGTGGAGTTCTTGTCGGGCTTGGCTAAGGCTTGCAAGTAGGGTCACGACCCGGCCACAGAGAGCTCTACTGCGCCATCTAGGTTGATTGTTCCCCTTTTCGCCACCCCCGTAGGTCTACTCGGGTCTGAACCTCCAATACCTACAGCTGTGCCTCTGTTATGCCATCAAGTTGTTCCAATGAAATGTTATGATGCATGGAGCATGATTTTCTTTTCTCTCCCCAATGTTTTCTCAATCTTGGATCACAAGGAATTCAAGCACAGAATTAAAGCCCTCACAAGGCCTACTTAATCATTATTCACTTTCTCGCCCAACAAAATTTTATTAAACGACAAGGTTTAGGAGTTTCATACAAGCTTCCAATCCCATCAATACACATCCACTACTTCACAACACATAGGTTTCAGTGATTTGACATAACCCACTCAGATTTTCCCCATCTAATTCCATTATAATAATTTACTATATCACCATTGGTCATTTTATCATTTCCCTCGCTATTAACTATACTACTTCCTATTTAGATATAACGTGTTTCCATTTTCCTCTTTCCCTCTGGTTTTTCCATTTAGTTATTTTCTAATTACTTGTATTGATTCCCGATTACCTATTCAATTCAAGGTTACTTAGTTTAGTTCTAGCTCTCTTTAGGTTTATTAATATTAAGTCCTCACGCAATGGGTTCTATTAAGTACCTAATAATGAGATCTTTCCAAGAATGACTTTTATCAATTAACTACTATGTCCAGACCCTTAATTAACATCTCCATATCTTTAATTACCATATTTTTAGTTTGGGCAAACTTTCCATCAAAAAGGGCTGCACTTGATTTTTTTCCCATTTTACTCCTTATCTAATGCGATGAGCATGATGCATGATTTATCTTAATACCCACGAATCCAGGTGCAAACAGCAACACACCCTATCATTATACAACCCTTATCACTCATATTTCATCAAAATTAACACAATTTCAAGTACAACTTTTAGGATTCCTTATCATCAAAACTGAGAGTGAATAGTTTTCACTTTCTTGTCCACCACAAATTCCCAAAACACCACATGCATGAAACTTTTTAAACCAAGTGGAAACATACATCACAATCAATTCAATCATCTATCATCCAAACTAGCAAGCAACCATTTTCATGCAAATCACACAAAGTCTAGCACGATTTTCAATTTCTAAAGTGTAGTTCAATATGCTAGTCTTTTTCATGAAAGGTCAAATCTGTCCAGCCTTTCCACTAGATTTTCGTCAAGTTAAAAATAGGTAACACAAAGGAAATTAACATGCAATGACATAGTTTCATCATCCAAGTGTAGGGGCAACATTTCCAAGTGACATTCAAACTTCCAAGGGAAAACCGAGACACTTAGGGGCTGAAATCAACATGCAATGGCTTCCATTTCACATGCAATCCAAGGTTTATTGATTACAAGGATAAATCAACATTTTAAACAAAGAATCCAGCCAAACAAAAGTGAAACCGAGGCATGCACAAAGGGATCCAAAGCATTCCATGGTTAAAATTCAACATGCAAGTGAAAGGATATGTTAATCAAGTTCACGGTTCATGGTTTCAAGGAAGAAATATCATTAATTCAAGGATTTATCCAAGGAGCCATAAAAATCGAACATGCACAAGGGAAAATCCACATCCACACATCAAAGTTTCAAGCTTTTAGGGAACAAAGTTGATTAAAAGTGGAATCAAACTCTTTAGGATGTAACCGAGGCATGCAAACAAGAAATCCACACACTTTTTGGATAAAATTTAACATGCAAGTTCAGATTTGAAGTTCTTCAAACATGCAGTCCAATATACACTATTTTTCAAAGGGAAAATGAGCAAAAACTGCCAAGAAATGGACATGCAAACACATCAATGGTGAGAACTCCCCCTTGCCTTGAAGGTGTCGAAAATTTGTGAGTAAAAAGAGTTGATCTTGACTGGTTCCTCAAAAGAAAGGTGCTAGACCGAGAGGATGAGTTTCAAACTTCAATCTTTCTCCTCTTGGCTAGATTGTCTTCCTCGGTTCTTTGAAGAGAAAAAGGGGAAAAGCTTCAAAATGGTTAAGATCAAAGTGAGAAAGGAAGTTTTAGGAGCTTTTGGTGTTAGGCTTCCAAGGGTCTTCAAATCAAAGAAGGAAAAAGGGTGAGAAAACTTACCTCCTTGAAGGAATGGTCACGATTTTGAAGAATCAAGCAAGGGAATGCAAAGGTGAAAGCTTGGAGTTCCTTGGCTTGTCTTGAAAGGTTGAGAAGATGAGAAATTTTGAAGGGATTTAGGGAGAGAGGTTCTCGGTTTCTTTGAAGAAAATGGAGAGAATGGGACTTGAAATAATTTTGAGAGAAAGAGTGGGAGGCTCACGGTTTTTAGAGTGAAAAAAAAAGGGAGGAAATAAGGTAGCTTGACCTATTTATATGAAGTGTTCAATTTTCCTTTGCCAAATGTAACTTAATGCTCACGGTTTGGGCTTGTGGGACAAGATTCAAATGCCAAAACTGCACAAAATTGATTTGAAGCAATTTGGTAGTGAATTTTGGTGAGAAATTTGAATAATAAGGGTGCCACGGTTTTTTGTGTATGAATAGTGAATTCTTTTTGCAAACTTGCAAGTTAAGTAAATACAATTTGGCAAGCAAAATGCATGGAGGAATGTGGAGGCTACATGCACACGGTTTTGGAGTAGAACATTCCAAGAATTGCACAAAATTCCAAAAGCTAGATTCTAGGCAGCAAATGCATGCAATGCGATTGGCCGACGAGGAATTTGATGTGACGAGATTGACTTTTGAAGGGACATTTGACATGGTGCAAATTTCAAGAAAAGCATTTAATTAAAGTAATCATGATGTCGGCCTTTTAGAAGACAAGACAAGAAAGTTCCGAAATAATTATGTCTACAAATCGGGAGGCAAGAATCTTTTGCATGAAATTCTAGTAGCCGATACTAGATTTGGAAATCTTTATAGTAATGATTACTAGATTTCATGAGATTCCGTGCAGAATTTCGACGGCTAAGGAATGATTGCAAAATCTTAGCAATGATTACAAAATCTCACGTTTTTCAAGGCAGATAATTTTGATTTGACAATTTAAATAAGATAAAATTTAACTTTTCTGGATAAAAATTATCAGGGGCATTGCGGACAGTACAGCTGAACATACTCAAAGAAACCCTTGGACGATATTGAAACTATATACTGCATGCAGTTATCCTAAAATGCCGAACTTAGAAATAAATCAATATTCTATCAAAATAAAATAATTTAACCTTTATCTAATTATTCCGATACTAAAGAACCAGAATAAGCAAGTAAGTACGATTCAAGGGTCGCTAGCTAAATCAGGAGGATCGGGGCGTTACAGTGTTATCCTAGGTTTTCTCCAGGGAATTTTTAGTTGGGAACATACATCGAACAAGTGTAAACATGGATTTTAAAGCAAGTAAAATGGGGGGAATTTTTGTTAATTTTCAAATTTAAATCAAGAACGAAATGTGAATTAATGAAATTCAATCAATTAAAATGAGTAATCCCTAGTCAATCAATGAGTTCTATCCTTATTCTTTCAAATGATTCAAAAATCCTCTTTCTTTCCCTTGAATTAAGTTAATCTAACAAGCAAAAATTAACTTTAACATCCCAATTAAAATTAAGCATCTTAATGGGCTCCAATCTCTATCCCTAAGATTAAGCAACCTCAAAGATTAATCAAAATTAAGCAATTTTGAATTAGAATTTTGTTGGGTAATTTAGGGTTCATTAAGCAATGTTCCCTTCATGCAAATTCCATTTCATTCAGAGATTGGGGTCAATAAATTCAAGGAAAGAAAGATTTGTATTGCAATTAATCCCAAGAATTCGAGATTCATGTGCATTGACTAGGAATTACAAGGGAGTTTAGCCCTCCATGTGGATGGGCTTCACAAATGAAAGAAAGAAATGTAAGAACGTAAGCAGCATCAATGTAAATTCAACAAAAATCAAAAGGGAAATTGGAAATTAAAACCTATAGAGGACCCTTGGCTGTCACCCAAGACTCCAATGTTCTAGGAAATTGTCTCAATTTGGCAAAGGAAAAATGTGTAAAAATGTTAAAAGTCCCGTACCGTAATTCCTAAAACCTATTTATATTGGATGTCATGTCAGCAAAGTGTCCACTTTTTGCTTTGAAAGTGTCAACTTTGGGCGAAAAGAGTGTCCACGCGCAAAAATGCTTCCCAAACGGCGTCTTAGAGCTCTTTGGAGTGGTCACTATGAGAGGCAATAGTGGCTACTTTGGGTCCTTCAATTTCCAAACTTGCTGTAGTTGTCACTTTTGCTCTTGAAAGTGGCTACTTTGAAGCCAACCTTCATCCAAGGGCCAAGATTTCTCAAAAATTAACTTGGGGACTCTGCAAAATGATTAAGAAAATTAAAATTGCAATCTATATCTATGTAATTAAATGCAAATTAACTAAAAATTAATAAACCTATGATTTTTACTCAAAATGTAATTTTTGTACTATTTACACTATATAAGTCTAATTTTTCTATTAAGGAAAACTAAAAAGACAAGTAAAAATATGATAAAATGTGGATTCATCAATATTACAAAATTAAGATTTTTTTCTTAACCTTAGATCTTTTAGCAATAAAGTTCTGAACGGCTAAAGATAAATAATTATTGCCAAAAGCTAAAGATAATTCATAGAAACAATTAGCTAAAAATACATAACCAATGATTTGAGAGTTTAACATCAAACTTATTTTCATCCAAAAGTAAAATTAAAATCAAGTTTATCTAAGTAAGAAATAGAAATTAAAGTTTTCCTAAAACTGACGAAGAAAACATCATTTTGGGCAAAATGTACAGATCAAGGTCAACACCTCACGTGAGTTAATCCATGAGCACACACTATGCTTAAAAAATTGTTTCTTTTGGGTAGACAAATTTCTTAACTCAATGCATTCTCTAGTAACTCCATTCATTTTGAACTATCAACATATACACACAATCACCCTCTTTAGGCAAGCAATCACATGTAAAGATCAAGAACATTCCTCAAATTACAAATAAAACTTTTATGAACCAATACTAATGATCTCATTTTTTATGTTAACAATTTGTAGTAATCTATAAAAAAAATTTGCACAAGAATCAATTTTCTCTTATCAAAATCATGATTCAGTTAGGAAAAATGCATTGAAAAAAGCATCCTTACTCATTACTCTTCAACTATTAATTGCATTCTCAATATGTTTTACACTTAAACAATAATAACTAAATTTCAACAATAAATTTATAGCAATAAAAATTAAAATTAATAATAATAATAATTACAATCTTACCAATTATATGTAATCACGAAATAATTGTTATTCTAAATATTAACATATAACAACGATAAATAACATAAGCTATCATAATAAAGCTTATATAATCATGTAGATATAATCTCATGCAAAACAAAGTGATATATATAATTTGTCGCAAGACATATAACAAATATTAGTAATGTCATATTTGTTAAATGGTTGGTCCAACAAAATTAAGGTATTTGGTTCAATTCTCCGCAATTGCAACTTTTGGTTATTAAGCCATAGTGCAACAGGTTTTATCCTTATAAACTATTTATTATCCTTAGGTCCCTTCTATTATGAGTCTAAAAGTTAGGCTCACACTTTCACATAGCTCATTATTAAGTATCTAAAGTCCATAAGCAATTAATCATATTATTAGAGGACTTAAGTAACCTTAAATGGATCTTAAAACAAAAAATCACAATTGATTGTAATCCACAATAATTTAAAGAAAAAAAATTCTAACATCATCTTTCTAATGCTTCCCACAAATGTTCTCAATGCCTCACCAACAAAATTATAGGATACTTTTCAATAAATCATCTCTCGCTAGCTCTAAACCTTTACAAATTATATATAATGTTTGAGGCCTTACTCTGATTAGTTCTATTAGTATTTTCTATTATTATGTTATTTTCTTTGATCATTTCTTTAAAAATATTTAGGTTTATCTAATGAAATACTAATATGATGTTTGACTCGTACTTTCAATCTTTTAAAATCTTGTTGAAAAGCAATTCAATTGCAAAATTGTTCTTCTAACTATTTCTCTAAAATAATGACATATGTCATTTCACAACACCACGATACACTCTCAAAAACAATAGTTTTTCTAAGCGTAAGCATTGTCATTTACTTGAACTTGCTATATATCCCCTACACTAAACGTCATTACCTCTAATATTTTAGACTTATGCTATTCAAACTAATGTTTATCTCATAAATAGACCTCCAACTAAGAGTATCAACATGAACTCCCCATTTTTACTCTCTTTAATCAACATCCCAATTATTTTAAACTCAATATCTCCTATGCTGTTACAAAATTATTATTTAATTGAAATTAAATTTAAGGTGTTACAAAATCCATGTCCTCTAACCATAATCCATTCTCATAAATATTCAAAAGTTTCCTTAATCACTCCCTTGTTCCCTTTACCCTCTTCATATAAGTTCTCTTTACATGTTGGTCAACTTGACTCTCGTCTACCTAACCCCACTGAAAGTGTTTCACTCCCCTTTGTCTCCACCACCTGCACTTTGTTATCATAAGCCATTGTGCAACAAGTAGGTGTTCAGATTAAAACACAACATAGATGGATTTATTACTTAGTATAAGGTCGGCTCATTGCAAAAAGCTCTCACCAACATCGAAGATTGGACTTCACAAACACTTTTAACCCATTATTAAACCTTAGATGATCAAACTAGTCCTTTATCTAACCATGTCTCTTGGTTGGTCTCTATGCTAAATGGACATCAACAATGTCTTTTTGCACGACATGATTTTTTAGGAAGTCTATATGTCTCAGCCTATTTGCTTTGCGCATCTACCTCTTCCCAATTAAGTTTGCAAGCTTCATAAAGCACTTTATGGTCTCAAAAGAGCATCACGTGCTTAAGGCTTTTCTAGTTTAACAAGGGTGCACCAATTCTAGAATTGACGTCTCTCTCTTTATTTGCAAGCATGACTCTATAATGAACTACTTTGGGTATATTTCTCACATAACACTATATTCATGATATTTTTTAGTAAGTCAATATGGTTGACTCAAAGTTAGGCTTTATACTTATGTCCACCTCATTTTTATCCATTATACCAAACTCATCCACCTCATTTCTATATGGGAAACGCCTCACGCGTAGCTACTCTTAGTGCTTGGAGTGGCTACGCGCTTATTGCATAGCTACTCTAAACGCTTGAAGTGGCTACGCGCTTACTGTGCATAAGTGAATTGGCTTTGGGCGTAGCTACTCTGAATGCTTAAGTTGCTTTTCTCTTGGTCTTCTTGGATTTTCTTCTTCAAAGTGTTAACTTTATGTACTCAAAGTGGTTACACCCTACACATAACACTTGATTCTTCATCTTTTAAGCTCAATTCCTCTACTTTCTTCAACTCAAATTCTCAACTCAAGCTTTTGTATAAGGATTAAGTCATTTTAAGTCAAATTATTCAGAATTGGACTAAAAATCTAAAATACTAAACTATTTACATAATTATGAATATTGATGCAATTTTTATGATATTTCCAGGTTTACTTAGTACTTTACTACTTATTTATTAACAAAATTATACTAAAAATTATGGTAAAATGTGGATTTATCATGCACTTCACTAAATCCTCTGAATTGGTGCTAATTGCATTTTGTGATGCCGATTGGGGAGATGACCTAGTTGATTTCAAATCTATTGACACCTTTATTGTATACATAGGCCTGAATGTTATCTTTTGGTCCTGCAAGAAATAGTCTAATGTTACACGTTCATCCATTGAGACGAAGTACCAAACTACTGCCTTCATCACTACATGGTTATAATGGTTGTAATAACTTGGCATCCCTACTTCTGCTCCTATAATTTACTCATACAACATTAGTGCAACATACCTTTGTGCAAATCTAGTTTTTCACACTTGAATAAACATCTAGCCATTAAATATCATTTTGTGCAAGACCTTATATCTCAAAACAAGTTAAAGGTTTTACATGTGCCTTCAAGTTATCATCACATCACAATTTTTTTAATTCCAAGATTGGAACTGTTTGAGTCAAATCCATCTTACAAGGGTGAGTAGAAGTACTATCATACTCATCTTTATCTAGTTCTATTAATAATATCTTAAACAAATTGATTCATTATTCTTTGTTACATGTTATGGTTTGTTATTAGTTGTTACTTTATTCAACTTATGTTATCTTATTTTATGTTGCTCCGTTTATCTTCAAATGTACACTTTTATATAAAGATAAGAACATGCAAGCTTGGTCAATTGAATAAATTCATCCTTCCATCCTTTATATTTCAAATGTTCCTTATGATAATTCTTGTAACATTCTTCTCTTTTTTTAAATAATTTTCTTTAAGTATTTATATTATTAAAAAAATATAAATAAGAAATTTTATAAGAAATAGTACAGGTTTGAATAGATGAATACAATATGTGAAAACAAATTAATAGAAATTTGGCAAATTTACAAAATCTCTCAATAAAAGATTTCACTGTTAATAAATAAAAATACATGAATGAATTTATACATCTATTACATTACATCAATTATATTTGAGCAGTTCTGTTCCCACAACCCTTGACGAGTATGACCCTAGAACAGATCATTCATCTCTAATTTTTCTCTTTCATTATCTGAAATATTTCAGTAGGGGTGAGTATTTTCCCGCCCCATTAAATTTCTTTTATTATGAATTATCATAAAAGCAATTAAAGTTATTGTCTAATACTCTACTCTAATTTACTATCAATATTGCACTCATTCCATCCAAATACATACAATAATACAACCATCAATCAAAGCATATACAACACTTCATTCATTATACATACATTTCTATGTTGACATGTATGTTATTATATATATATATATATATATATATATATATATATATATATATATATCATATCGTCTCAATTCATCTATCATGATACATGTTTTCCAGTCACGCCCATCGATGTATTACAACACCCATATCATAACAACATAAATTGATCTGTTACGATATATATATTATAATCATACAAATTATATACCATTACATATCTATAATATTTTCATAACAATTGCCCCTGGAATCCCTTGAGGACTTCCTAGCATAGATAATTACTGGTTGGCCGCAACATCACGAATACACGTGTGCCGCCCCAGCCCTTTTTAGCAAAGGTATAGTCAGGAGTTTCATCAGAAAATGAAAGTGTGACTTGTGAATGTCCATTTTTCAATAAATTATTATGCACCCATTTATTGTTAACATTCACCATCTTCATTTCCCCAAGATTTTCCAAATCTTCTCCGAACTCTATACCCCCAGTGTATCGTTGTACTATCTATACTGATTCTCTTTCTCTTTTTCAACATTCTCATTTCCATATCCATTCTATCAATCAGCATGTCATAATACGTGGGTTACAATTTATATAAATTCATGGATCACAATAGATATTATAACACATTCTTCAATGTACTACAATATGTATCGTAATTACCCTTTTCAAGTTATTTTGACCCACGCATCATAATTATGTGGCTCATTCTTTCTCTATCATACATCATATACTTTCAATATCAATTAATACTTCAATCATTCATGTGAATTTACTCCATTTAAATGCATTTCAGCCATCAATATCATGTCTACACTTATTGCATCATACCAGTATAACATAGAAAGTTATCAAATAATACCACACCATGCAATCAGTACAATAGGCCAATCTAACATAGAAACTACCATTAATATCATACCATGTAATCAATATAGTATATCAATCATAGCACAGAAACTATTACATAATATCACATTATACAATCAGTATAATATATCAATCTAACACATAAATTATCACAAATCTCACAGCATACAATCAAATAATATGTCGAAGGTCAGACACCTTCAGACTCAGTCCCAATCGTACAATCTCAATATGTTTTATCCTAAAGTTCAACACTTTGTGTTTTTTATTAATTAACATATATACATTATAAGTAACTTAGTCTTAAAATTTCATAATGTTGTTCTAACCCATAGTTTTCTTTAAGCATCCAGTTTCATTAATTTCAAATAAACACAAAACCTTTCTTTATCTAAAAAATACACTTTTATCATATGATACTATCAAAATTTACAGATCTTTACTAAGTGTGTTACTCATATTTCTCGTAGAACCACTAGATCTATATATATTTATATATATTTTTTCATATATATATATATATATATATATATAATTAAAGCTAGAAAATACTCCTCTTACATGGTAACAATTCCTCAAAACTAGTTCTCAGAGAGATTCCACGATATCAACAGAGGTACCTTTCAAAAGATGAGGTTTCCTAAGTGTTTCAAGATGGATATCTTAATATGAGAAGAAAATTGAAAAAAAGGAATAAATAGAGATCTGAGTTTCGAGAACTTACTTAGATCTAGGTGAAATCAATGTTTAAGCTCGAATCTGGAAGAGATTTGAAGTCCGAGAGAGTTTTCTTTAGAGAGAGGAAGGAGAGAAAACAGAGAAAATTTAGAGAGAAGATTGTTTAGTGAGAAATGAACGTTTTTTAGGCTGAGATCCTTTAAATATCCTTCTAAACTCGCGCGATCTCGCTTGAGCGATACAATTCTCACCTAGGCCCTTCCTCGCCTAAACAAAACAACCAGATAATAAAACTATCCAATTTTTTTTTTATATTCTAGCTTGAGAATACTCTCGTTTGAGCGAGATACAATCTCGCCTGAGCGAGATACAATCTCGCCTGAGCGAGATCCATCTCGCTTGAGTGAGATTAAGTTCAGAAAGCACCTGTCTTCCTTATGACTCCTCGCCTGAATGAGGTCTATCTCGCTTGGGCAAGCTGCTCCTAACCTAAGCGAGATCCCTTTCTCGCTTGGGCGAGAGGACAATTGGGCCAACTTTATCTCATTCTTGCTTGAGCGAGGGGTTCTAGAACGTTTTATTTTAGGAAATCCTACGTTGCTTGAGCGAGATCTATCTCGCTTGAGCGAAATATCCTTTATCCAAATTTCTATTTTTCCTATCTAAGAGTAATAAATTGAGGGTGTTACAATTCTCACTTAAATAGCCATTATACTCACATTCTCAATATTTGACTTACTAAATACATCGTTGCTTTCTTGATTGAAGTATTTCATAACCATTTAAGGTGTTCCTATAAAAAAACTAATTAGAAATTTTCTATTTAAAAGGAGTCTTTGTCCTTGGTAACATCCTTATATAAGAAAATAATATTTTATTAAAGATAAGTGAACACTAAAGGAAATTGAAGAAATAAGGATCAAAATAATAATAATAATTTATTTTTATAATATACTTTAGGACAAGATTAAAGTGCTAATATCTCCTTATAAGTACATTGTGCTTGGCTATACTAATTAATAACAAGATTCCATCATCACCTTATGTTTTGTTTATAGCTATTAAGATCCACAACTTATGCAACAATGAAGGAAGAATGGAAAAGTAAAGGAACAATGTCAACATTAAAATTAGGGAAGTGATTGAATGCAGTTTTTAGTGGTTTCAATTTAGGTTATGTGAATCAACCTATTGTCTCTCATAAATGCTTGCAAAACCAAGGTGGGTAGAAAATTTTAAACTACTTCTACAATCCCAACAACCTCTAAAGTTTAAATTAGAAACTATGCTAAAAACGTTTGTCTTTAGACTTTCTTCTTAGATAAAGCAAAATAAGAAGTTTGAGCAATTAAAACATGTTTTAAGTGAAGTCATTAATCAATTAACATCTAAGATGAATTCTCTATTTACACATAATATAATGCTAGAGACCTAAATAACAAACCAAGGTAGCTCATCTTTCTAACCACTTGGCATGTTTCCTAGTGTACGTGTGTCCAATCCTAATTACACTCTACTAAAAGCATACAAGTCTTCAATGTCATTTGTTCAAAGGTTGAACTAGGCTAACAAAGATATGTGTTTTGGTAAGTTTTATATATGCTTGAGAAGCTCCACATCAATTTATTGTTCCTTGAAGTATTGAAATAAATGCTCACCTATCCCAAGTTCTTAAAGAACAACTTATTCAACAAATGAAAATGTAAAAGGTGTGATACAATAGAACTTATTAAGAAGTGTAGTGCATTACTTTAAAGTAAACAACTCCTTAATTTTGAGGATCTAATTGATTTTTCTATTACATGCTTAATTGGTATACATGCTTTGACAATGCTTTATCTGACCTTAGAGCTAGTGTCAACTTAATGTATTTCTTTGTACACAATAAGTTGAATATAGGTGTACATTCCACTATAATTTTCTTACAATTAATGGTCTATTTTTTCAAATATCCCACAAATATTTGGGAAGATGTTCCCATCAAAGTAAGAAAGTTTTTCATTCCTATTAACTTTGTGGTCTTAGAAACAAAGGAAGATTCTAAAGTTCCTATAATTAATTCTTAGAAGACCAATTTTGGTCATTGTAGGGGATATTATTGATGTTAAAAATACTAAGCTTTCTTTAATAATTAGTGACGATGAAGTTGAATTTGATTTATCTAATTCTAGTAGAACTCTTGTTAATGATTTGTGATGCAAGATTGATCCATTATACAAAATAGTGAAACAAGAAATACTTGTGTTATGTTAATGATCCACTAAGTGGGATTTGATTAATGATATTTTGAAAGATGATTTAATGATAAAGTG
Source organism: Abrus precatorius (assembly GCF_003935025.1). Classification (NCBI taxonomy): domain Eukaryota; kingdom Viridiplantae; phylum Streptophyta; class Magnoliopsida; order Fabales; family Fabaceae; genus Abrus; species Abrus precatorius. The sequence continues at coordinate 10,342,687 of NW_020874417.1, read as the reverse complement.
TTTAAAAATGCTTGTTTGTTAGAAGTAATTTTGCATGTTTCACCCTAACATGACAAGAATAAAGATGCTATAACTTATAAAGAATGGAATAAGCAATGGTATGAAAAATAACTCTTCTGTTAGAAACTAGAGGGAAGACTTTCGATATTGTCTTTAGGCTAAAGCTATTTCTTGGAAAGCTAAAGTATAGGGAGTTTGAATTGTTACAAGTGCAAAAATATTATGTTAATGAAGAGTCTATTGGGAAGAGAATGGTGACAACCTTCTTGACTTATCTATAACAACATGATGACACTTAGTGATAAATGTGTCTTAAATGGGACAACTCAAATTTTATTCCATTGTTTTGTAGTTTTCATTATTTATTTTCTTAAATTTTTAAGGATTATAATTTTCTAAAATATAACTAGAATAACAAATTTTTCTCTTTTTAGGACCCCTTTCTTTTCTTGTGAAATTTAGAGAAAAACAATTTTAAGTGATGAAATTGTAAGACAATGCACTACATAGGTAAGGTATGTTTTCAAACACATGTGTCTTAGAAGATAGATGAAAGCACAATTGAGTTATATTTCCCAACAGACTAATACTACTGCTTAAGGAGAAAGTACCTACAATAAAGGAAAACAAAGGTTAAAATTAAGGCAAAAACTTTGGTACAAAGAGAAAGGACACAAGTGAAAAAGAAACTCAACCTCAACAACCATCACTCACAATTCCAAATAATTTGCTTATAATATTATATTAAAATATGGTACGCCATAAGATGCAAGATGCACCTAACAATTATCCACCTTTATCCATACCATTTACTTTTCTTGGCTCAACTACAAATAATTTCAATCACACATTTGAGCCTTTAATAGAGAGAGAAAGCACTCATCAACAAGTATTCATTTAATGAGAAGGGAAGAAATAAGAACACAATTTGAGCTTACTAATAAAAAATGTAGAATATAAGGCAATGGTGCAAACAATATATCAATAACAATTATTTCAAAATTATTTTCAACCTCTTAGATGTGGTTTCTTCATTTTTTTTCTCACCCATTTTTATATGGAGCACAAAGCATAATTTTAAGCCTAGAAATAGAAAAGAGATTTTGTTCTTTTTTTTTTTTGCCATACATATAGTTTGCATCTTATATTACTTATTATGATATATACTATAATATTTTAAATATTTTTTAGTAATTTTATATTTGATCTTATTTTTATATTAAATTTATTAAAATCCTACAAATCAATATTTATGTTTGTTTATATAATAATAAAAATATGTTTTTTTAAATATTTAACTTGTTAAATCTTAACAAATATTTTTTTAAGGGTGAGAAATTAAGTTACTCTAACAAACTTATTTTATTTAATAATTTTTTATAAATGTTGAATTTTATCAATCTAATCATTAAATTAAATGTTTTTAAAAATTTAAGGTATGCAAAAATCATACAAATAAAAAATTAACTAATAGTTTATTATATATTTTTAAAATATAAGTAAATATCGATTACAAAATTACATATTAACATTAGATAAAACTTGATATGCACGTTTAGCATAAACAAATAATCTTATTTAAGAATTAGACTAATGAAATTTAATATTCATAAAAAAAATAAATGAACTATAACATATTTACAATATCTAAAACTTAATATGCAAGTTTAACATAAATATATAATTTTATTCAACAGTTAGATTGGTAAAATTTAATTTTTAAAACGGGATATTAAGCAAAGTAATTCTAATAAGAGTCTCAAGTTTACTTTTATAATAACTTGATTTGTACTTTTTTTCATAATTATTTTTTCAATGATAATTAATATGTTTCAAAAATAGATTCTATTTTATGTTTAATTATAACTTTCTAGATATTTTTTAAAATACATGAACAGCTATATGTGCTACAAGAAGATGTTTTTAAAAAGGAATGAGATTATTATTGCAAAATTTTGACATGGATCTATTTTACTTGTACAATCAATTTTATCGATCATTTGCAAAAACTTGACTGAAAAATAATTGTAATATCACTTTTTTTTTAAATGTATTTGTTTAATTTTATTTTTCATATGTTTTAAGTAAATCTTAATCGCTACCATTTTTTATACGATAATTTTTTTATCTCATTTATTATCTCACTACTCTAGTTATTTAAGGTAAAAATTAAGAATTGTTCAAATAACTCTGTAATATTATAAAGAACATAATTTGCTATTTATTTAAGTTCAATATACTTCATGTCACATATATATATATATATATATATATATATATATATATTATGAATTTAAACTTAATTTTTACAATAGAAAAACATTGTTCAACATGTATTATTGTTATTATTATCATTATATTTTATATACTTGTATGTTGTAATGTCTAATAATTTAGAAATAAAATTTGTCCTCACCTTTATATAATTTGTGAATATAAATTCTTAAATCATAATATTTTTAAAATTTTTATTGAATGAAAGTTTATTCTCTTTTATATCATACAAAGTAGTTTTTTTTTCTTTTATATATAGGACTTTTATTTTTAAATTGATATAATTTTATTTTTTTATAATTTTTAATTAATTTATTTATTTAATTATATTCAATACAATAAAATATTTATCAACCTCTACATATAATTTGAGTATAAATTTTAAAATAAAAATAATTATAGGACTTATCTGAAAAAGTATTTTTATGTGTTCTTCTCATTCTTATCATGCTAAGATTTTTGTTTTTTAATTTATTATAATTTATCTGCATCTATATATAATTTATAAGTATTTATTCTTTAATAAATTTTTTTTGGCTATTTTCTTAATGAGTGCATTTTTAGAAATTAATTTTGATTTTCATCATTCAAAGTAATATTTTGTGTAGATTAAATATTTATTTTTTGAATTTAATATTTAAATTAAATTTTTAATATCTTCGTACTAATCTCTATATATAATTTATAAGTTAGTTTTGATTTTTATTATTAAGTAATTTTTTTAAACATTAAGTATTTTTTAATTTAATATTAAATTAAATTGTGATTTTTTAATATTTTTAAATTCATCTCTTTATTTTATTTTATATAATATAATATTTATTTTTTAAAATTTGTATTTACAAATTATATGTAAAGATCAATATGTAAAGTTATGTTAAGTAAAAACATTTTTAATTAAGTGTTATATGTAACAGCCCGACAACTTATTCGGGACTAACGACTGTCCCCACAAATCAACACGAGACTTTTTAATGTGCTTTGTCTTCACTCGCACACTTCTCGGGAACTTCACAGAAGGTCACCAATCACATAATTGCTCTAAGTTAAGCACGTTTAACTTTGGAGTTCTTAAGTGATAGGCCACCAAAAAGTAAATGCATTTTGCTGGTATAGGTAGTCCTAATCAATTCCTTTAAGCTATCCTTAATTGTATACACAGTCTCTGGATCCCCCTCTTATTCTGATGTAAGTTCGATTAATTCATGTGTCCCTTACTGCCGAAAGCCTGTCAGGTAGCTACTTCTTGTTTGTGCCACATTGCACTGACGATCACTCTCTACCCTCGCCTAGCGCCTGTGTGTCACATTATACGTACATACTCCACATCATCTAACTTGCTCAATATATTTGTCAACTAATTTATAATTTACTAAAAAATATCAATGTAATTGTAATCTTTCTAAGGATATAAGGGTGGAAGTCTCATTTTTACCTACTTGTCGAAAAATGTTAGAAACTCTAAGAGTTATAAGATTATTATTCAAAATATCATCAACAAACTATGGATGAATAAACTTTATCTTAAAAGTCATAAAAATATCTCGAGTAAAAAGTTAACATTTCTTTAGCTATGTAACTTAGAACCCTCTAGTTATGTCTTATTGCGTATATAAGACTTCATATGTCCTAAGTACTTAAAGAGATAATGAAATATTAGTAAAATTATTTACATAAATATAATAAATTATTTACTTTTTAATACGATACATCTATCTATAATGTACTGACCCATCATATTTGGCTTCATTAACTAAATAAATAGTTAAATGAATCATAATTGTGAAAAAAGAAGACAAAAACATCTCCATATGACATAATGCATTTATGATTTGTTGAAGCTTATTTAAATTCAACATATTTAATAATATGGCATAATTTTCTTTAAAAAATAAGTACAATTCAACTATTAGCACCATATATTTGGAAAGTAAATTACTTATTGCGAAAGGTAATAATTATTCAATAAAAACATGAAAATCACGGCTTTTCAGTTCAAAAATCTTACATTTGAAAAGATCAATCCATTTAGAAATATTATTGGAATATCCATCTAGCATAGTCACATTCTTCAAAGTCTTAGTGAATGCATCTTTCTTAGGGTTTGACATTGTATATATAACAACAATATTTCTCTCTATCATATATCCATAAATAATTTTTTATGTCCATTTTTTGCAAGTTTTTTTAAGCATTTAATATTTGTGAATTTCCTAACTTAATTCAACAATGTGTACAAAATATTATCACAAACATTTTTTTTTAATATGCATTACATCAAGATTATAATGTAACAAATTAAACTCCTAATACGAAAGTTTAAAAAATGTACTTTTCTTTCTCCAATATTGTTATTCATTTTTTATTACTATTTTTTCAAAGCTTTTTACCTAAGGTAACATTAATAACATACATGTGTTCCCTAATTTTTTATCATGACAATGCTGGGGATGAGATCTCTTATCTCTTACCATGAAAATGAATTTGATTTAATATGAATTTATGATTTTTTTTATCTAGTTGATGTGATTAAAAATCAAAATTACATGAAAGGACAACCTAAACCAATATAGATATTCCATTGAGACAAGTTTCCAACTAAAACACTAATTGTTCATGTAAGAGTTGCATGCATCTTAAACATGTAACACCTTAAACTTTATTTCCATTTAGTAATAATTTCACAAATTAAAATAACCAATTTTCACAAAATACTTTAAAATAAGGGAAGGGTTACAAATTAATATCAAATGACTGCTACAAGACCTATTTCAGTTTCAACAATTTTCAAAATAAAAGCTAAGTCCTATAGCAATCCATCCATCCCTTCATTAAGTCCGGTGCTGATCGTTTTGATTACCTGAAAAATGAATGCAAGAGTGAGTACTCTACACTACCCAAAAACACACAATCAACATAGAGTCTAACCTCCAGAACATTTTCAATACATTAAATAAACACAATCACAAGCAGCATTTCACATTCATAAGTACAATTCATAAACCCATGCATATGCACACCAGCCACACCCACTGTGGTACTGTGATCACAGATTTACACCATGAATGGTCGCCGGTTACCTCGCCTCACGGATACTACGTGGGCAGTCATGGGTCGCTCAGTAAAGGTAATGGTCAGCGATCTAGTCAGGAAGAGAGTGTGTGGCCTGTGGTGCGCCTGTTCCACAGTCGGTGTCACCACCACTCCTTCTTTCCCAAGGTATTTCTATCGTCCTCATCTCCCATACCCCCAGTGTATCGCTGAACCATTCATAGCACTTTACAACGGTGCTAACATGCCCATTCTCTCATATTCCATTCACGCATGCAGTAATCATGCTTACACATGGCACACAACCTACAATTATCGTTCATATTACACGGCCCTTGGGCCCACATTTTCAAAATATTCATTCAAATATATGACACAAGTGCCCATACCCATTCACAACACTCGGCATACATGCCCTCATTCTATCATACAACATTTACATACAATTCACATCCATCAACTTCGAGTCAATACACACAATGTCCACATATCACGACACATGGCCCACATTACATTCCTCAACAATTTTCTACCCACTAACTCAGCTATAACACAATATTCAGCAAAATAACAACAATTCATGCACAAAAGAGTATGATAGAGTCCCCCCTTACCTTGGATTGACGTCCCACACGTTAAATCCACCAAAAAGTGTTTCTCCTCACGGATTTTGTCCTAAAACACATGGAAGAATTCCATGAGAACCAAAGGAAACCCAAAAACAGAGAAAAGAGGATGAGAAACGGAACCCTAACCATTAAAACTCACCTCCAAGCGTTCCCCATACGGATTCAACCTTCAATCAAGCTCCCGAACGGCTTTGGAGGCAATTAATTGGTGGAATAGGACTTTGGGTATGAGAGGATCGAAGGGAGAGGGAGAAAATAACTCTCCCCGAACCCTAACCCCCTTTAAATCCTTTTCTAGTCGCGACACTCTCGCTGCAGCGACACGCCCTCTCGCTACAGCGAAAAAACCAGATAAAACTACACTCTGGTTTCTGCAGAATCTCACTACAACGAAACCCTCTCACTATAGCGAGACTACACCCAGAAATGCACCCAAACTGTCGCTCTCCTGCTACAGCGAGACGTCTCTCGCTACAGTGAGAAGGTGACAGTTTCAGTCCTTCCTCCTAGGCCCTCTTGCTACAGCGAAAATCCTCTTGTTACAGCGAAAATCCTCTTGCTACAATGAGAACAGCCCAGTATCACGCCCTGCACTTAGGCACTTAGCCCATTTCAGCCATATCCAGTCATGCATACACACAATACACACATCCATATACTTAATACACATAAACATTATTATCAAGCAAATCAGCACACGTATATGTGTGTATATATATATATATATATATATATGCATTTAAATTTATATAAATAACAACAATTAAATATTACCAAAATTCAGGACATTACAAAACATTTCTTTGAGACATCAAAGTGTCAACACCTTCATTCTATAATTCTCTCAATTCTTTTATTAGAGGTTGCAAATAAGTGCCTATGTTATTGCATGACATTCACTTGCCTAGAATGATCATAGTAAAAATAAATGATATTTGTACATTACCAAGGAGACTTGTTTTATGGGGTTAAAACAACTAGCCAAATACTTTACTTAGTATTAAGAGATCTAAAAGGGTTAAACCCATTGGTAGCTTACCAAGTCGAACATTTCTTGATTACGAGCAAAACTAGAGTACATTGAATCAAATTGTTTTCATGATTACGAGCAAAACTAGAGTACATTGAATCAAATTGTTTTCATGCTTCTACATCTTTAAGATGCCTTATAAAGTCATCTTTGTTAGTTTCCACAATATTTATTGAACCCAAAGACATTACAAATGATGATCATGTGAAGTATCTTATAAAATTGGATTTAAGGAAGTCCCATGTATAACTCTCTCCGTACTTCACCCAATGAACATACCCAAACGGAAATCCATTCTAAAGTAAATGTTTATACACTTAGTCCCTAAACAAGAAATATTTAAACTTACGAGTAATAAAAGGACAAATAATTCTTCCTTCAATAGACTTCTGCATTTGTACAAAATAAATGAATTGATTCACCTCATTAACACACTGTAGCGTGTTATGTAATATACCAATCCAAAATTTATCCATATCTAATATTTATATTTATAAAAATAACAATTGAAGAGAATATAAAATTGATAGAGAAGTTTTATATATAATTAAAATACATAATAATTATACATAATATTTAATTGTCAAGATATCGTAACAACAAATAGACTATTTTTATGTTTAGATTTAAATGAAAATTGAAGCATATTGTCCCTTAATATGTTAATGTTTAGGTTGATATTTCCTTGCTATTGACATTAGAAATCATTTTAATAATAATAATAATAATAATAATAATAATAATAGTAATAGTACAATTTTTATTTATGGTCTAATTATTATTATATTTAAATATTGATAAATTTAAAATAATTTTTTTTATCATCAATAATTAATATCTTATTAGGTTAAGTATAATTAAATTAAAGAAACAAAATTTTTAAATGTAAAAGATAAATTATAAAGGAAATTAAACTATAATTATAAACGTAAATTAATTTTAAAAATGAAAAAGAAACTAACATTTACAATTATTTTTGTTTAAAATAATTTAAATTTAATTTATGTGAGATTTTTATTTTTTAGTTTTAATCATTCATATTTAATTTTTTAATTATTCAAATTAAATTTTCATCCTAATTTTTATTTAATAACCAGAAAAATAATCAAATATATTATTTTTAATTGACCTATACAAATTTATAAAAAAATATAAAAAATTTAATATATGTAAGTTAAAATATAAGGGAAAAAACCGTATAAATTAACTATATTTTATTTTCAGTTGTTCTTGTTTGTCAGGGTGTTTGTGTTTCTTTGTTACTCTTGCGTGTGTTTTACTTCCCCAAACTGAGAACAACACAAGAGTGTGCGCGTTTTTTTTATAGTTAATAAGAGTTTAGAGAGGGAGAGAGAGAGAGAGCAACAGCAACACTCATCTTATAATCATTTGGAGGATAATAAAATTTCAATTTCGCGTGTCTTCGTTTACATTGGATTCAATTCTTTGAGGTACGATTACGACATGAATGAATGATCACACATTCACACTTCCCTCTTCAATTGAAGCTCAGTTTTATTCAATTGCTGCCATTTCCTTACTTCTTCATTCTCTCTCTTTCATACTTGACACCTTCTACTTGTGTTCTGTTCATGCCCAAGTCAGAACCTTTTAGCCTTTTTTCTCCTACTCATTTGCTTTTTCGCTGCCTATATTATTTTCTTTTTACAGAAAATAATATACGGGTATTCTCTCTTTCTGTGCGTTTTGGTTTTTTGAACCCTTAATTTGTTTTGAGCTTTTTAGTTTTTAAATTTTAGAAAACTACTTTGTTATTCCATGCACCTAGATACATATGAGGTGGAGAAACAAGTGAAGCTTCTGTTTCCTACGGTTGGAGGAAACCAGGACTTGGCTTGTGATTGGCATTCTCTACATTTGTGATATGTCAAGAACAAAAAATTTGAGAACTTTGATATCTTCTTGTGAAACAATTTATTAAATTTTTCGTTAGCATTCGTAAGGACAAAGGGCACCTTTCAGAGTCTTAATGAGCCTAGAAACATTAGCATCCATTAGGACATAAGGGAACCCTGCATAATTATTTCCTTTATATTATGTCACATGCAGTGTCTGTAATTTTGGAGCATGCTTTCATTTACAACTAGGGTCAGTGGTTTTCCAACATGATGAAAAAAAATGAGTGTTTTAGGTTGGTCACACGTTGATGTTTAGGCTTTGATGTAGAGATCGATGTTCAATCCATTTATGAATACCACATCTTTAGTATTTGTTTCGTTCAGGTTTTGATGATTTTTTTCACCATTTTCAATTGTAGGTTTGTTGCTGGAGAAAATGTCACATTCTTAAAGATTCAGAATATCAGAAGTATAATATATAGCTGAGACTTCTGTAACAAGAAATAAGAATGCCAGGCATTCCTGTTGCGGCTCGTGCAACCTCGTATGTTAAGAAATAAAAATGCTTTTGACAAAAGCATTTTGTAACATAACCAGTGATTATGTCTGTTTTGCACTGCAGAAGCCATCCTGATGCTTGCGAACATTTATCTGCGGAAGAAGAGCTTGCAGCAGAAGAGAGTCTTTCAATTTATTGCAAGCCTGTAGAGCTCTACAACATTCTTCAACGACGTGCTATAAGAAATGTACTCTATCTGATTTGCTAAAATTATCTGCCTTGTAAATAATATTTTATGTGATTATTTATCATTTGTTTTAGACTGTGTGTAAGGCATCGGGCTGACTATATTCTTGGTGACATTATAGTTTTCTCATAAATTTTCTGGTCATCGAAGATATTGGGCCTCTATAAACTATTATGACATGTTCTCTTGCTAATTGAATATGTCTCTGTTATGTAGCCATTATTCCTTCAGAGATGTTTGCACTACAGGATAAAGGCAAAGCACAAGAAGAGGTAAAAGTTACAATATAATGGCTTCCTTCTCCAGATTGATTTCTTTAACAGATTTACATCAGTTATGTGCCATATCTCCATGAGTTTATTATGCGAAATTAAGTTTAAATAAAAAGAATTTTTTGGTCATATCTCTGTGCTTTGACTGTTGAAATGAACTTTTTATGATTCAGATAGATGCATGTATTCAATATCATATGGGTAAACAGAATAAATGTGTGTATTTGCTATTGTCATAAAATTAGCGGCAACTTAGGTCTTTGATATGAGGAAGAGGTGTTGACTTAGTTTAATGAACAAGTTTAAATGTGTGTATTTCCTTTTGTGGTTCTAAAATGAATTAGGATTAGGATTGTCAAATATAATAGTTCTTGTGGACATATCAAATTGGTCCCCAACAAAGTATCTAGTAATTTCATTCCCTTTGGCTTGATAAATTTCTTACTTTGTTTTTTTTAAAGAAGAAAAGGAAAAAAAATCTTGTTCTAATTTTGAAATGAAAATTAGGTTTCTTTATGTAAACCTCGCAATTCCTTTTCTTGTTGTTTTTATTGATATGGTGGTGTTTGTTTATTCTTTCAGATAAGCTTGAATTTATTAAAATTTCTAGCAATTTCATGAGACTATGTGTTCCGTCTGCTTTATAATTTAGTATATATAAATATTGATTTGAATATGCTAATGATTTCTGTTATTTGCATATTTAGAATACAAATGACAGTTTCTCTTACAAGGACAATTACTGAAAGCCAGAATGTGTTTCCAATGTATATCTGTCTTGCAAGGCGTGTTGCTGATGTTGGAGCTTCAGAGGTAGGAATACTTCTTAAGCTGAATCAAATGTTATTCCTTATACTAATCAGTTCCTTACTTCTTAGTATAAAGAGCCTGTATCTAATATTTTTTTCCTACCTGTACAATACCTTTTGTTTTAACTTACTAAAAAACAGCATTCTGCTGTGTATCGAATTGGTCGGATTTTCATCTTTCGAAATTCCCCTGGAATTGATTTGAATACTCAAGTCCAAGCAAATTTTACACTCCCTGAAGTCAATAAGTTAGCTGAGGAAGCTAGATCTTGTTCACTTGATATCTTGTTTGTCAGCACTGCCACTGGTATGCATATACTTAGCTACTTACATGATTCTATTGTGAGTAAGTTCCTTCTTATCATTTTATGACTATTTGCTTGCAGTGGAAAACTCAAATTTATCATCTGGAGTCAACGCAAACTCGATGCCTTCAGATCTGAGTCATCTTTCTTCTTTTGAATGTGAGATGTGTTTAAATTGCTAATTTGTCAGACAAAAAACATGTATGACCACATTACAACCTTGTTATTTAAGCCACTTTTTTTTTTATTTTTTTTTAAAAATTAATGTACCATGAGGGGACTCCATACCTGAAGGGTGTGGAATAATCCTCATTAGGGCGTGTGGCTTGACTTTGTTCACAAGGTACTTCTAATGGGTGTCAAACCTAGTAAAGTCCTTATGTGGAGCTTTGTGTGCTGAGCCACTCCTCATGGTTTCTCAAGCCACTCTTAGTTTACTTTTTTTTGTATGTTTTTCTCTTTTTTTAAACATAAAAATTTTGCTTGGCCATCATGTTGTTGTTGGATTGTTGATTCTTCTATATTTATCCTTCCTCTCATAATGAGTTCATGGCATATATTATCCATACATAACAAAAAAAGAGAAACAAAATTCTCTTTAATTTGCTTGAATATTAGTATCTAGTGCTACTGCTACCCAATCCACAGCTGTCAAATTGGGAATCATATCAAGATTGTTTATTCTAATTTTGAATCATGAATTGTGAATCATAACAGAGTAAGTCCATGGTTTCCTAAACATGTAAAATACCAGTAAACTATTTTGGAAAGAATGTTATGGAAGAATTCTTGACTGTTTTGATTCATTGAGGACTGACTATAGGTGATTGATTGACATCTATACAATTAGATACTTCCTTTAGTAAATGCAAGTTGGGGAGGCAATGTGTGCTTTAACCTACAGCCTTTTTATGGTGTCTCTGTATTGTACACTTCCAAAAAATGCACACATTGTATTGTAGCCAATTTGAGCTACCTAGTCCGATCCTTGCCACCTCATTCGTAGTTAAATTATAATTTTGGCGCAAGATATAATGGGCTTGTTAGAGGCACAAATTATTACTGACCTGCACCAGACTGCCTAAGCAAGGATGCGATGGTTCTCAGCAATATTTATTAGAATCAAGCCTGATTTTTTGTGACCCAATGGAATGATTTCTTGTCTAAATATCTTCGGAAACACAGTGAATATGAAATAGATCCTAGGATTGGTTCCTCAATTTGATGGATAATTCATTCCACAGTATATTGTAAAGGAAAATGTTAACTTCCGCCCGGACTATGTTTAAGCAATTAAAAATAGTAAGATTTTGTTGGAAAAGAAAACATTTATTACATTGAAGATACAAAAGTGTATTAAATGATTTCTTTTCCAAAAACAACTTACTACTCTTGGATGCTTATAATCAGCTTTAAGAGCTTAGGTTAACTAAACTGAAAATATCATATAAGGTAGTCTAAAATCTAAAATATTCAAGCATACAATAAAAATATTATGAGATGATTTATAGATATTACACTCCCCGTCAAGCTTAAGCTTTATGATTGTTACAAACAAACACTTAAAGAAAATAGCATATCGAGTGGGCTCCATAAAACCAGCCTGGAAAAACTGCTTAGTGATGCTGGAAATGTTGAAGAGATGAGCATTGTTGAAAAGATAACTTAGAAAGACAGATAAAATGATAATCATTGTGAAGAGCTGGTTGGAAATTTCTTGCCTAGTGATTATATTGAACAAGAAATAAAACTACTCCACTTGCTTCAAACCACAAAGAAACAAGTGAAACACAAAAACTTAGAATTTAAGTTTGCGCTGGTGTGAGTCATAGCCAACATAAGTTACCATTGCAATGATTGTTGGTGGGAAGAGAAGTCACAATTTGTTGGGAAGTCCCACACTGCATGCCTCAATTACTAGTATAGAGTATGAAACTTGAATGTGTTTTTTGTCTCTTGCATATGACCCAAGGGTCTGAATTTATACATGTACAAGAGAATCTATATTTCTTACATATTATTACCTTAATAAAGGTAATCCTGATATCCTACTGTAATTACGCTATTTTACTGGCCTAATTACTATAATTACACATCATGGCTAATTACTATATTTACATATCAACACTTCCCCTCAAGCTGGGGCATACAAATCATATGCACCAAGCTTGTTACAAATATATTCCACTTGAAGCCCTCTTAAGGATTTTGTAAAAAAGTTTGCCGACTGATCGTTGGAGCCAACAAAGATTGTCTCGATTTCTCCTCCGAGAATCTTTTCTATAATAAAATGGCAATCAATTTCTATGTGCTTGATTCGTTCATGAAAAACCGAATTAGATGCTATGTGTAGTGCAACCTGATTGTCACAAATTAATTTCATCTTATCGACCTCTCCTACTTTAAGTTGTAGGAGTAATTGTTTTAGCCAGGTAAGTTCACACGTGGTCACAACTATAGCACGATATTTTGCTTCTGCACTGGATCTAGCAAAAATGTGCTACTTCTTGCTTTTCCATGAGATTAAGTTCCTCCCAATAAAAATACAGTATCCCAAAGTAGACCGTCTATCTGATGGTGATCCAGTCCAATTAGCATCAAAGTAGCTAACAATAGCAGAGTTTCTCTTATTCTGATAAAGCAGCCCTTTGCCTGGTGCATGTTTGATGTATCTGAGAATGCAAACAACAGCATCCCAATGGCTGGTACAGAGAGTGTTTAAGTACTGGCTGACTACACTTACAGCAAAGGTAATGTCTGGTCTAGTAATGGTGAGATAGTTGAGTTTACCAACCAAGCGTTGATACCTTTATGGGTCTTTCAAAGGCTCCCCCTGACCCAGAAGAAGCTTGATATTGGGCTCCATAGGGGAATCAGTTAGACGACAGTCAAGCATGCCGGTTTCAGTAAGAATATCAAGGGCGTATTTGCGCTGATTGAGAGAAATCCCATGGCTGGATTGGGCAACTTCAATGCCGAGAAAATATTTGAGAGGACCGATATCCTTGGTCTGAATGTAGGAACAAGTGATGTTTGAGGCGCTAGATGCCCATGCGATCAATGCCAGTGATAACAATATCATCCACATATACCACCAAATAGATACAGGTATGTGTGGAAGAGTGGAGAAAGAAAACAGAATGATCAGCCTCACATCGAGTGATGCCAAACTGTTGTAAGACAGTACTAAAGCAGCTGAACCAAGCACGCGGGAATTGCTTTAAGCTTTACAAAGAGCGCTGAAGACGACAAACCAAGGGTATTAAAGCCAGGAGGCTAGTCCATATAAACTTCTTCCTGTAATTCACCATGGAGAAAGGCATTTTTGATGTCGAGATGATGTAGGGGCCACTGATGTATGGCAGCAAGAGCGAGGAAGAGATGGACAGAGGCAATCTTGGCTACTGGTGAAAAGGTATCGCCATAGTCGAGTCCAAAGATTTGGGTGTAGCCCTTGGCTACTAATCTGGCCTTTAAGCGGTCAATAGTTCCATCAGAGCCAACCTTAACAGCATAAATTCAATGACAGCCAACGGTGTCTTGCCTGGAGGGAGAGGAACAAGGTCCCATGTGCCAGTGGAGTGTAAGGCAGCTATCTCATCTCTCATTGCATTTCACCAGCCAGCATTAGACAATGCCTCAACTATAGTCTGTGGGATAGACACAGAATCCAAGGAGGACACAAAAGCAGAGTAGGAAGGAGATATACGATTATAATTCAAATGACAAGAATAAATATGATTAGGATTACGAGATGACCTAACACCTTTGCGCAAAGCAATAGGGAGTTCTTGTGCAGGAGTCAGAGGCGGAGAGGCGGTTGAAGTAGTAGATGAATAAGGAGGAATGTGCTTCGATTGCAATTGTTCAGGAATCGGGTGAGGCCTTCTATGGTAGGTTAGAATTAGGGGAGGAAAGAGTATTGGGGCAGGAACAGGTAGAGGAAAAGAAGTAGTACCTAACGAAACGATGTCTAAGTGAGAGGTAGTGTTAGAGGAGGCGGAGAAGAAGGGATAACTTTCGAAGAAACTGACATCGGCAGAGACTAGGTAATGGCGGAAGTTGGGAGAATAGCATCTATAACCTTTCTGAAGACGAGAGTATCTTAGGAAGAGGCATTTTAGTGATTTGGCAGTGAGTTTGTCACGTCTTGGAGAAAGGTCATGGACAAAGCAGGTACACTCAAAAACCCAAGGAAGAAGAGAGTAAAGAGGTTGGGTAAGAAACAAAAATGGAATGAGGTACCTGAATGAAATTGGTAGGTGGATCTGACTATATGGCAGCTCTGTATCAGAGATAGTCGTGGTATTCCAATGTAGGCATAGGAATATGAGAGGGTATGGTAGGGGCTGGAGATGACATGTGAGCAAGATTCACACTAGGATTCTGGCCTCTGGCCTTGGTGAGACACTGAGCCTCAAGATGGCCAAAATGTTTGCAGTAGGCACAACGAGGACACGGACGAGAATAGGTGTTACTACGTCCCCTTCCATGACCGCCAGGAGGAAAGGAGTTCAGCAAGAGTGCAGTGGAATCAAGAGGAGATGTGGGAAGTGGGGTTGCTGCAAATGATTGAGGAGTGGACATGTGTAGTAGCTGCTTAGAGATAGAATCAAATGATAGCACTGTGGGGCTAAAAAGAACCTGATTGCGAACAGAGTCAAGTTCTGGAGGAAGGCCGTGAAGAGCAAGCACCATGAAGAATTCGCTTCGCAGTTGGGCATGTTTTTCAGCATCACTAGTAAATGGCATAAGAGCATTAAATTCAGCTATCAAGCTGTCAAGGTTACCTAAGTAAGTTTGCGTATTCATGTCCTGTTTCTTGATGGAAAAAAGGTTGGCAATGACCGTATAGAGACAGTGAACTTGATTGGAATAAACTCGTTTTGCACTTAAAGAGGCACTGTTCTGTTGGATTTTTGAGTTTTTTCGTTATTTACATGTATGTTTTGCTTAAGACCTTTGACCTTATAATCTTAATTACGAACATGTCATAAATTTTGACTTTTTTAAAATTATTTTTTAGCATTTATATATATAGTATTAACTATTTAATTTGTACATAAAATTTCTACACTAGCGGTTATCCTACTATGTACTATCCTGCAGTAGCATTTTTTGTGTTGGCAGTTATGCGCTGCTATATGAGATTGGTTACTATGCCTGTTGGGCAAATTCACTTAATGCCAACTGATCTTAAGATGGAATTTAACATGGTATTAGAGCCTATACTCATTTCTGTTGCTTTTGTGGCTTGTAGAGCAGATCTCTGTTGTTTTCAATGTTTTCCAATGTGTATTGTCTGGTCTAGCACACATCTGTGGAGGGGGTGTTAGAAAGTCCCACATGTCTGGTTTCAATTACTTGAGATCAGTTTATATACCTGTCGGGCAACTTCAATCTAACACAATTGCTATGATTCATTTATGGGGTAAGAAGCATAAATTGGGTAAAGGTCATTATTTTCACTCTCCCTCTTAATGCTATGCCAGCATTGAAAACGAATAATAAAAAAGGAAATTCAGCGTGCCAGGATCCTAAGGAGAGTAGGTGTATGCAACCTATCCCCCTCCCCCAAGCCGCACAAGCAGAGAGGCTGCTTCTGGGATTTGAATTCTTTATCTGCAAGTCATAAGTTAACAACCTTACCATTGTAACAAGGCTCCCCATCCATTGGAAAAAGAACAATAATAACATAAAAGGGAAGATATTCAGCAAACACGAAGATTTAACAAGAGCATACTAAGAAAAGAAGAAGAGAGATTAGAGCGAAATTCATTGAAACAATAGCAGGATGAAGGAAGAACCTGAATTTGAATTGCTTTATATTTGGCGCATAACCAATGGGAAGAAAAGAACTATTTGAAATGAAGTGGACCTAACCCAATTTCAAAATTAACTTGATGGCGAAAGACTACCAAAGTCTTATAAGGGTTATTTTGGCCTTGTTCCTAGCCTATGTGGAACATGGAACATTTTGACAAGAATTATGGAGATAAAGGCATTGTTGTAGTGAAATTTCTTATTCCAGTGAACTCAATGATGTCATGGAAGATGGTACTGCACTGATATCTTGTTGAAATTATTGGATTTAGGTGGTCAACTGAGAAGGAGGGAAAGAGATAAGGAAGACTCTGAAAAATAAATTATTAGATTGATATGGTGTGTTGATAATGTGATACAGAATACTAAACTGATGTTCTTATTTATACTAATAATTAGGCCAAGTACTAGGGTAGTATTGCCATGACAAGATGAAGCCCACTAACGCAACAATAATATTAACACTCTGACTAAATAAGTAAACAAAAATCAGGATACATTAATAACTCCTAGGATTGCTTCCTAAATTAGTGAACTGATAGATTCCATAATATTTTCCACAAATCATATAAGATATTCTTAAATATTCAAATTCACAATAAAGATATATGAAATATTTTGAAGATTTTCACTAGTCATGTATTCACTTTTCCTGAGTATTTTGATTTTTTTAATGCATGTTGCAATTCCTTCAATTTTTTTCATTCTGTGCTTGACAGCTAGAGAATACTGCCTTTGCGGGAAAGTATCTTTAGAATCACTTTATATGGCTTGGGATTGTTTCCCGAATTTTCGTTTGGGACAGCGTGCTGAGATTATGTCAACTGTGGATTTGCTTCCATGTATTCTGAAGGTATGATATCTTTATAGGAATAATGATTACAACAATTATTTTTTTAGGGGTAGAAAACAGTCATTACCTGCTTCCTTTTGTCCTGTTTAAAGTATATTCTATGTGGGGGTACTATAATTTTGGGGGAAGGATCAATTTCACACTATTATCTATTCTTCACAACTTGCTTTGTGTTGCAGTCCGATTTTCACAATGAGGATACAAGAGTCTCCATTCAAGTTCCCTGTAATTTAGATAATGTGGTTAGTTCTGGCTTCAAGTCATTTCCCACTGGGCAAGAAAATCCTGCACCTAAACCCCAAAATAGACATTGATATTGAATGGTGGATTTGTATTAACTGCTGCTTGTTTCTTTTCTGTTTTTTGCGGCCAAAGAAAACAACATCAAAGCAAGTACAAATCACAATTTCTGCAGAAGAGTTTGGGGCCAAAGAAAAATTTCCCTACCTTTCATATGCACGCAGTGAAGTACCTTCCTCATCATTATCTCATATCATTAGGTAAATTTTATTTTATCTTGAGCATATATTGGCCATTCAATTATATTCTTAAATTTATACTTAAGCTTAACTAAACTCCAAAAGCTAGCTTGTAAGGTAAAGATTGCTTTAGCCTTTGTAAGCTCTTATTATTAGGTCATATCTATAGTTAATGTGGGATCTCAACACCCCTTCATGTTTAAGATTGAATATCCAGAGCATAGTAGCCAATCTCAGATAGCGGCGCGGAGCAGCCGACCCCAAGATCGCTATCCTGGAAATTTAAAATACACCAAGTATAGATTATGCTACATATATATGTTGCAAATTTCAAATTTCAATTGTTTGGAGGGGTTCTCAGAAGTCATAACAGAACAGAGAAAAAAAAAATAGAACAAAACAGAGTGGGTCTTGTTGAAAATGAAGATGACTATAACTTGGCTGGATACAGTGAACAAAGTCATATTTTGATTGGAATGTAGCCCTTACCGCAAATGGGTCACGTTAGAAATGAGTAGGTCTTGCCGGAGATAAAGAAGATAACTGGAATTTGGCCGGAAAAGGACACCGGCTACTGTGAAGCTTGTTGGACGAAGCAGAAGTTGCCGAAGATGGTGAATGGGAGCACTTAGGGTTCAAGAATACTGAGTTTGAATGATACAATGACATGTAGAAATTGACAATCTAAAGGGGAAGCGAAATCCTAAAATTGCCCTCGTTAAAAGCCTTCTAATATTAAAAAAACAAGGGTAAATTTGACATTTCTGTCATGCATCAAATAGTGGCTGCGACAGCCACAATTTTCCGCAATTCCCCCCGCTCTAGCTGCTACCATAAACTGTGACGCTATGCACTTGGAATAGTGGTAGGGAGCCGCTCGGCTATGCCTCAATAGCGGTCTCTATGGCTGTTATTGACTACTATGATCTGGAGTGTGGAAATTGTAGGATTGTTTTTTATTTTTTTAACATTGTACTGAGAAAGTCATGGGGCCAGGTAGGTAGCATTGGAAAAGATGCAGGATTGGGTAGGTTGCATTGGAAAACCATGGCTAGGTTAGTTTTACTTGAAAAATCTGTGGGGCTAGGTTTTTCTTATAATTGAGGGTGGTCCAATATTGGATTTACGAGAAGTTTCGATATTATCTTAAATTTGGGTTGAAGCCTAACTCAACTATAAAAAACTAGCTTGTAATGTGAGGATTGCTTTAGTCTTTATAAGTTCTTATAAATCCATATTTGTAGTTTATGTTGGACTTCAACAATTATATTTGCAAAGCCTATGATTTGATATTTTTTTTCTCTCAGTATCTTATCCATTCTCTGAATAGAAATGAATTCCTTGTTAAAAATCCATTCTGTAAGTAGGGTTAAATGCTAATTAATGATAAATAATTTGCTGATGATGTTTCCCTCTAATTTGGAACAGATGCATATTTGTTTATGCTTTTTTAAGCAACAAGCTACATATTTGAAATAGGCTATTTGGTTTTTAGTGAATTTTGAGTGTGCATTCTGAGGCCCAATCTTGGAGCAATTGTTTTGATTAGTTTTATAAGTTTTGGAAGGAGTAAGGATGCTAATGCTTTATGGCAGTGCATCAATTCTGCTGTCCCTTGGTGACTTTATCAAATTGAAATTCTCTGTGTTATATGTGACTTGCTTTAAGATAAGATCCTTTAAATTGACTGTCTTTGTTCTTCACCTTCAAAATTATATTTCACATACATTGGTAGACATGCTGAGAGTTGGATGGCTCTTTTAGATTATTATTATTATTTGATCTCTGTTCGCCCTTATTGTTATCTGTGGAGCATATGTTACGGTCATTTACAAAACATCTCTCTTTTGTTATTCTTTTTAACTGAAAAGAAAATAAAAGTAATGGCACAGTTATTTAATTTCTATTAAATAAATTGTGGGGTACGTTTTAACTACAAGCTACTTGCATGGTCCAGGATGAGGGAAGGAAATGTCATGTTTAATTACAGGTATTACATTTTAACTTCTTGTATAATTTGTCATGCTCTTCTTTGACTTATATGAGTTTATGGTCATGGACTTCCACAGGGGGTTGTCTTTGTCAGATATGCAGAGGGATTTGAGAGCTCTTTAGTTCTGATGATTTCTATTTTTGTTCTGCACCCCATGTTTTCTTTGCTGTTAGAAAATTGCACCTTTCATTGTATTCTTTTTCTCTCTTAATAAATCTTTGTATTATAAAAATTGTTACAGGTATTACAATAATAAGTTGCAGAGAACAGAAGGTAATGTAAATTTGCTCTCTGTCTCTCTTGTTTATATATGTGATTGCTTTCCTTTTCTTTATGGAGTAATTTATGTACTTTTTAAACAAATTTGACAATGATGGCTAGATCCTGTAAAAGATATGTCTGTGTTTCTTTTGAGTTTTAATTTTTAAATATATTACAGTTCTGTTGTAAAAAATTTAGGGGTCACTTTCAAGTATGTGAAGAACATACTGTTTGGTACCATTGGACTGGACAAAAACATGATGGTAGATTTTCTGTTTACTATACATATTCATGTTTTCAACCCCTCCTCTCAACTTCATTAAAGTAGCTTTTGATTGTATCTCTAGATGGTAGAGACACTAGTTGAATTTCATAAAATTTTAGGACACTAATTTTTTGTTGTATGTTTAGAGTGAAAGTTAAGTGCTTCACCATTGAAGGCAAAAGATTAAAAGCCATTACTTGCTTTCCTCACCTAAATGCATAGGCTTTTAAGTTGACTAGTTATTTGAAAAGGTGTACAGTGTCTGTTTGCCCATGCAGATTTTTGTCTTGTTTCAACCCCCATTTTTTAATGTAGGGTAACCCGTTTTGTCCATGTTTTCATGCTTGAGAGGATCAAACCCCCTGATTTAATTTCAAGTGGGATGGGCATTCTAGTCGTAGCAAAAAGTGGTCAAACTTTCAGATTGAGTGAATCTTAAATAGCAGTTCAAGGTTATGGTTTTGTATCATATTATGTCTATTGGTGGAATGCAACTGATTGTGGTTCCTACCTATTGATGCATGCCTAGTCTTGAATATCTATGATTATTGTATCTTATATTGTTATCTCTTTCTTTCCTTATTGTTAATATAATGTTTCCTGGCAACATATCTAACAACAGAAAGTTTTGATTGCAGTCACTGAAGATTTCACCTGTCCGTTCTGTTTGGTTAAATGTGCTTGTTTTAAGGTTAACACTACTTCCTCCTTATAAATCTATAGTTTTTCAATATGATGTTGAAACCTGTTTCTAATGCTTTTGACACCACCTTTCTTAGGGTCTAAGATATCACTTATCCTCGTCACATGATCTCTTCAACTTTGAATTTTGGGTCAGTAACCTTCAAATCTCTCTATTGGTTGAGCGGTATTGAACCATCAGTAATTAAGTACAAATAATTTTGCAGGTATCAGATGAATGTCAGGCTGTAAATGTGTCTGTGAAAAATGATATCTGGAGATCTGAGGTCAGGATAGTTTTGCTCAGATTTTTCTTTTGTAAATCTATTTTATTATTTTTAATTAATATCTAATTTTCATACTTTGTCTATTTACAAATTGATGCTTCTAATTGGTTCCTGGACTTCGTTAGATGATATGATTTTGGGCCTTTATATCTCCTTCACTTTGTTTATTCATGTGCATATTTTTCATACAATAACAACCTAGTCTTGTCCCACTAGGTGGGTTTAGCAACTTAGATCAACAGCATCATTGGGCTCAATAAAAAATACTAAATTAGAATTAATTCTTTTGGAATAAGGTCTTTTTAAATGGTTTCTGCTAGTCTTGTTCAGTCTTCCTCTACCTGTTTTAACTGGTCTATATCCATTTGATTCATTATTCTGCACTGGGATTACTTTTGGTTTTCCTTCAATGACAAAACCAATTTAGATGAGTTTGTGTCATCCCTTGAGAATTTGCTAGACGCCTAGACCAACTTTCTCCTAGATACATTTATTGCTGAATTTATCTTGCATTTCCATTGATGCATCTACCATAGTGCATTGCCAGTCTTATTGCTATGCCTGTAAGCTTCAATTTTTCTTTCAGATTAAGAGGAACTTTACAATCATAAACTTTAGTTTTTCTTCCAGATTGTTGCAGATGGTGTGGATCCAAGAGAACAAACATTTTTCTTTTGGTAAGCTATTGTATTTCTCCTTGAATTTTGTTGGCTCTAAATAGTTTTTTAACATTTTATGAAGTTCAGTTGTCATACTCATATCATGTCTATATGCAGTGCTAAGCCCCTTAGACGTAGAACACAAAAGAACCTATCTTTGAAAAATGCAAAGGATGTACAACCAATGGTCTTAGACTCTGACTTTCTTGCAGGAGACACTGATATGCTGGAGAAGGATGATGGTACGTATCTTTTGCCACTATATCAGCTATTTAAGTCAGTGATCCATTAATTCTCTTGAAAACGTGTAGAAAGGGAAAATCTCTCTCTCTCTCTCTCTCTCTCTCTCTCTAAGTCTGTATACAATACCTGCAGTGTGCTTTCCCTCCAAAATCACAACTTTGTATATATGTATGTATGTATTTCATTTGAGATATCAATGATATAATGAAACAAATAATGAAAGCAAGTTAATAGATGACTAATAGAGAAACTAGATGGCAATGAAACACAATTTTTAGGAGACTAGAATTGGAAAAAATTAAGGGACTAAATGAGAGAATTTGAAACCTTTGGAGGACCAAAATCTTATTTAAGCCTTTATATCATTATATAGATCTATAGTACTAAAAGTTCATTAAAATAGTCATTTTAAATTACTAATAATTAGAGATATAATGATAAAATTTAAAAGTGTCAATTATTATTACAAAATTTTCAATTCATATAATCTTTGTGAATTCATTCTCTCTCACGTAATGTGACATTACTATTTTTGGGTGAAATATCTTACATTAAGAGTATTTCTCACTTTTCAAGGTGAGAGTATTTACATTTATTAGTCTTTCATGTTCTGTTATCGATATAGTTTATTTTCAAAAATGAATCTTATTTCTTTAATTTAGTATCATTTAATATAATAAAATATTTATTACTAATAATAAAATAATTACTATTTTATAAAGTTATATAATTACAAAAGGTCATGCACTATGCTTCTTATATTTTTATTTTAAAAACTATTTTAATTTAATAATATTCTTATAATGTCTAAAAAACTCATAATATAGTCCTGTATATATATGTTATAGATTATATGTTATAAACTTTTGAAAATTACAATGAACATATAATATTGACATTAAATTCTGTGTGATTTTTTATAAAGAAAAACCATTCTATAATTATCTATAAAAAATGATTTTATTTTGATTCTAATTTTTTAGATATTAGTATTAGAATTAATTACTTAACCATATTACAAAATTGAAAATTATTTTTATTTATATATTTAAAGATATAATAAAATTATAATCAAGTTAAGAAATTTTTTTTTTATGAAAGTACAGCATAAATTTTAAATTTGAATTAAATATTACAATTTTAGTTAAATCTGCATTGATAATATGTGGACACTCATGAAACAAGAACGTTTAATTGTGCTATTTTAAATGAAAACATTTTTAGAAATTATTCTCTTTCTCATTATGCCGTATGATCCTCTGCATTCAGCATATATATTTTTTAATTTAATATTAATTTGAATTTTAATTTTTCTATAAATTTTAAAATTTTATTTTTTATTTACTTTTATTTTATATAATAAATATTTAATGTCAATAATAAAAATATTTATTCTATAAATTTTTTAAAATTTAAAATAATCATGCAATATATATTTAGTTTTTATTTTAAAAATTATTTAATTAAAAATATCTGTACATTGCACAAGTAATATGATTATATTTAGCTTTTGTATTATTGATAGTAAAACAATTGGTTATCATTAATAATTTTATTTAATTTTCCTTAATTAATATGATTACAGGAAAGAGATATAATTCAATTTAGTGTATGAATGCAATTTCTTGTAATTATATATTATTAAATGTTAATAAAAGTTATGAAAGTATAACTAAGATTAATTAAAATTATTAATAAAATCATAAAAAGGACATGGAATAAAAATTATATAAATTTTTGTATCATAAAAAGTGTTGTCACAATATGCTAAAATTAATTTAAAAGACATTATTATTATTAGTTACTTTATTTACACAATTCACTTGCAAGTATTAAATTATGTTTATAAACTTAAATGAAAAATACAAAAAAATATTATAATTTATTTAATTCTTAAATTTTGATAAAATGAAGTATATTTGTATTCATTTATTTTGTATTTAAATAACTTTTCTATTAAAAGATTGTTTTTAGAATATTTTTCATTATAATTTTTTTAAACATAAATAATTTAATTCAAACTTTTTCATTTAAAATATTTATTTAATAAGTTCCAAATTTAATGAATACATTAAATTAAAAATTAACTGTTTAATGCATGGCCTAAAATATCTTCTGTAGCTAATCTTGACTCAAACTTTTGCAATAAGGTTCTGTTTTTCCTATTTTCATCAAAAGGGTTATTAATTGCTTTTCCATATACGATCATGGTGTCATTGTTTGTATTTGTTTTTAGCTGGACTTCCTGCTTCAAATGGCTGCATTATTGCTGCCAGAGTGTTAGGAATATGTTACATGCTGCTATGACATTGCAGGGATTTCTACCTCAATTATTCGATCACACCCTGACCCTGACTCTGTCCAATCAATATCTGACTGTGATCATGGGACCTCAACAATGCTTCAGTTTGCAAAGACAAGAAAGCTGTCAATTGAGCGTTCTGACTCACGAAAGTATGTCCTACAGGCTTGTTTCTCTATCCTTGGAAAACAAAAACAGGTTTTAAATTTTAGGGAATTTTTTTATACATTATTACAAGGAAGAAATCTCTCATAACTAGAGTGCTAAAATCTTCAAGAAATGCAAGCCTTCCAAACCAAAATATATAATATTGCAAATTTTAATGATATTTTCAAAGCAATGTTTCACTAACATATTAGTGTGATGAACAGCTGTAAACCTGATAGATCAGTGATGCCTCAATGGTCGAATATATATCAAATTTATGGGTTGTTTTAGCTTGTCAAATATTTGTTAAGAATTGCCATATTGTTTGGAGAGTGGGAAACTGAGAACAACTAAGCTTTTGAGAGAGAGAGAGAGAGAGAGAGAGAGAGAGAGAGCTTATTGAAAAAAGAACTAATTTGTTGATGACTTTACAATGGTGATTAGTATTTTAAGGACTAGAACATCAATTTGGTCTTTAAAAGATATGTAGTCTTTGGAAGAAGAAAATGTTAAAATTAGTCCTTGAATGTGTGGTCTATCATTCATTTTAGTTCCTAAAAGAAGAAAATATTAAAAATAATCCTTGAATGTGTGGTCTATTATTCATTTTAGTATCTCATCTAGAGTTTATTAGTAAACTCTCCCAAGGATGGAAACATGACACATTAAGTACACAATGTGACTAAAAGAACACTTCATTAGCATGTCACATTGCATTTAATGAGTCACATTTTCATCTATGTGAGAGTTAACTAACAAATTCTATTGTGCGAGTACAAAATCTAGTTGGTTGTGTGATTCTAATCATCAAAGTCTCCTTTAAATGACAATTCTTTTATCATGATAATGGTTTTCTCATAGTACTCAATCCTGGATAGCGGGGCAGAGCATCTTACTCCAAAAATGCTATAGCAAGATAGCGGATAGTGGGATGACTACTTTTCTGAATTTTGAAATACACCTAATATAAATTATGTTATATATATATATATGCTGGAAAATACAAAATTAATACCCAAATTAAAGACAGAGAGGGGTTCAGAGAAGAAAAATAGAATAGAAGAAAGAAGAAAATCACAACCAAGAAGGAAAATAGAAAATAGAGTGGTCAGTCACCGGAGAAAGCTCTAATGCCGATGGTTTTGCTAGAAAACATCTGGGTCATGTCAGAAATAGCTTGGGTTTCACCGGAATGAAGATGACCAAAAAATGTTTCTGTCACGTTGGAAATAGCTAGGGTTTCGCCGAAGATGAAGAAGATTGGAACTTGGCTAGAATGACTTGCACCAAAAACCGATGTTAGAGATGGAGGACAAAGTGAGTTAATACACAGGATTGATTTTGATTTGTCAAAGGCGGAGGAGAAACACATAAAACAGCAATATAAATTGGGGGGGGGGGGGAGGGAGGGAGGGAATCCCAAGATTGTGCCCCTTGAAAGCATTCCAATGGTCAAAAGGGGGGGCAAAATTGACTTTTTGCTATGTGATATAGCAGCTGCTATTTGTGACGCTACAGCTGTTACATGAAACTGCGATGCAATGAGCCTGGAATCATGACAGGGATCCGCTCCACTTTGCTCCTCTGTGATAGTGGGCTCTATAACTGCTATTGACTATTATGGGTTTTCTAAATATTTTCATATAGCTTGTGTAGTTAAGTCAAGGATATAAATTGTTCTCTTTTAAGGTTTTTTTTTTTTTTTGGCTAACCTTCTTTATAGTTTTTAATATAACAATTTTTTTAAAGTCTTCTATTTTTATTTTTGTATGATTAGCATAAAACATTTTATTAAAAATCATTTTTTCTTTAAATGGTTATAAAATATGATTTATTTTCATTAGCGAGTATAAAGCATTGAATGTGGAAACGGATGCTACTTAATGTCGGCTCAGTTTGAACATCTGGTTCAGTGAAAACACAGTCACATCATGGTCAGATTTGGTGACAAATTTGACACTGTATTCAGCTTTTGGAACCAAAGCTGCCACCACTATGATTGGAATTCAGGTGCTATGTTGGAATCAACCACGGGAAAACCATTAGCATTTGTTGTTGACTGATTAGGACCAGAGGAATCAGTTGGAGATGAGTACTATTGTGATTGTGTAAAGCTATGTTGTTCTTGAAGAGTATTTTGCTTACTTTTCAATGTGTGCCTGCCTCTTGTGCTAGAAGAGACTCAATTTTAGTCTCTGCAAGAGGCTCCAAGCAGCTAGTAAGAATAGTAATGAAAGCATTATATTCATTTGGAAGTCCTCCAAGGATCGCTTCAACATGATCAGATTTGAGACTGGATTTCCTATTAAAAATGAATTTCTTGATGACTTTACAATGATGATCAGTATTTATAAGAGGAAAAGCTTTCTGTGCATGGTTGGCTGTTGGTACAGCTATCAACAGAACTTAAACAATTATCAACTAACAGCCTCAACAGCTACTATGTTAAGCTATCTCTAATAATGTTAAATTTGGGATTCTTATTATATTTGGCTATTGATTTGTTTATTTAGATATACTTGTTATGTATTTTTGTTAATTAGCAAGGTCTATTAAGTCATCATGTTAGTGTTGTGTCAAATTGTTCTTCACATTTGATTCCCTTACTGGTTTAGTGGTGAGTGTGATTGGAGTTTATAGACTTTCCTTGCATGAGTAGTGATGAAGTAAATTATCAAATAACTTTTCCTAGTTGTGATTATCATTCTTTCTATATATAATCTTAATGGATTCTGCTCTGACAAAGTTATTTTTAAAACCTTTCAGCAGTGCTCTCTTGAGGAAGCGACAATTTTTTCATTCTCACAAAGCCCAGGTAATGCATAGCCACCATTTTTATATTTTGTTTTTGTATTTTTATTTTTCTTTGATAATTTCTTTTGCTGTTAATTGCTGCAAAACATTGGATTTCGTTTAGAAGATGGAGTTTACAATCTTACTCTTCTCTTCAGTTCGGTGCCTCAATGTTTTGAAATTGGTTGTCTCTTTTAATGAATTTGTTCAAGTGCAGGCAGCTCATACCTATAGGATTCACATCAATATTTGTGCATGTCATGTTATTTATTATATCATGATCATTATTTTATATTTAAATAAAAAATAGTAAAATATTACCTCAACTCTTCATAAATTTATTAATAAAAAATTAAATGTTTAGATGATTATATCAAGTTAAACAAAATTATCAATTATAGTTTTGAAATACCTTTTATAGTTAAATTTGACATATTTTATACTTTTTTATAAGTATTAAATATATTTAGTATAAATATTTCCTCTGGTTCTTTTATAAGAAATGACTACCGGTTTTTTTGTGGCTCTAATAAGAAACAAAGATCCATTTTTAAATGAATTAATTGATAAATTATTTTTATATCCTTATTTATTGTGAGATTTGTATTAATGAGACACTCATCCATTACACATAAGTGGTTATATTCATTCGTTTAATATATAAGGTACCCATTTAACCATTTAATACTATGAGCATTTCTGGAATACAGTATAAATTTATAACATGGAACTACTTTGGTTGTGAGGAATTAGTTATTTGATTTTTATAAAAAGGACCATAGGGAGTATTAAATATAGTTATGATAAGATGGTATATGGAAACATGACTAATGGATCAATGATGGAGAACTCTTGTCCAGCAGAAACTGCAAAAGTACCTTTGATTTTATTTTTCTTTTCGTATAAAAAAGCATTGGGGTCACCATTGAACTGTTTGTCTTCTTGGTGGCTTGGATAGTTTTTAATTGGTTTAGTGGTTCCATGACTGATTCTGTTTACATGTTTAAAAGGTTGAGTAGACCATCCAGTGGTCTGGTTTACAGTTTAATTGTTCTATCCAATCAGTTCTTTCAATCATGATCCTAATCTGTTTGTTGGAGTGTGACTAATCTCTAATTAATACTTGTTTCTCTGGTGATTAGATTTGCCACATTGTATGATTTCATTACATTCATATTAAATCCCTATTTTCGTTCTCCAAAGATACAAGCATCCTCACCTAGATCCTTAACCATGAAGATATCATCAAATTGGTCCCAAATTTGATGACATTTTTGTATAATTGAAAGACAATATAATGACAATTTTTTCAAGGACTAAAGTGATGACTCAGTTAGAATATGGTGCGGATCATGTATCACATGGTAAAAGTGCATTCACTCCTTAGCCTAGGAAATAGGTCCTGCTTATATCTATCGTATACTGCATAATAATCTATTCCATTCAGAATCCATTGTAAATCTCCCCCTCTAAATTCAATAGATGATTGTACCTTTAGAGGATGAAAAGAGTTTACTCTTATATTATGAAATTTTAGTTTTTATTACTCTACCTAAACTTGAGTTATAAAAAATATCTATCCTAGGACTTGTACTTGTTCAAGTAGCAACTTTAGTTCCATCCATGTATCCTAGGAGAGTACCTAGGAACTCGGACACAGTCCCATTACTTGCACAACAACATGGCCCATTTAGGATTTTCAATTTTGAGATGAGAGAATTAACCATAAAGATTCAATTCGTGAGTTGTGTGTGTACATTATGAAAATGATAAGTGTTGTTAGAGTTTTCTA
Source organism: Abrus precatorius (assembly GCF_003935025.1). Classification (NCBI taxonomy): domain Eukaryota; kingdom Viridiplantae; phylum Streptophyta; class Magnoliopsida; order Fabales; family Fabaceae; genus Abrus; species Abrus precatorius. Next base: position 10,313,134 of record NW_020874417.1, on the reverse strand, counting down.
TTTTAAATTTAATATTTTTAATAATTTGTGGGCAAGGGGTGGGATGGGTACTAAAGCACCCATACCTGCTCCCGCAACCATTCTTGTATTTTTTTGTGGGTAAATATCTATACTTAGACCTAGAGGGCAACTCCTCTTCCCATCATGGATCATTTTATGGGTACCCATTGAGTCCCAAGTCCAATTGCTGTCCCTACTCTCCATGGGCTCACTTTTGTTGGGGAATTTACATTTATTACTTTCAAGATCAGATGGTACGAGTGGCAAAATAATCCATGTGTCCATAATCCAACCAATCCATCCATATGTAAGTTCAATCTGTTGATATAAATACATATGTTTAATACTCTCTCAAATTGGAGCATATAAATTATAGGCACCAAGCATGTCACTTATATAACTAATACGGGGCAGCTCCAGCAAGCAGTGGGCTCACAGGGTGATCATGGATTAGGGTTGCCTCTCACTAAGCTCTAGATGCCATTTTGAAAAGGAAGAGGAACAAGAGACGAAGATGAATCCATGTGTTTAAATTACACAATAGAGCATATATTTATAATATGAATCATTAATACACAGATTAAATATAAGAATGTACAGTTATCTAATTACCACAATTTCAAAGATATAACGTTCCTTATTTACAGTATTATTATAATTACATATTTTTAACACATCCATTATAATTCAAATCAAAATTCATCCCAACTACCCATTTTACACCTCTGTCAGATCGTAATAAAATAGAAGACTGCTTATCATAATCAAGTTGGCTTAAATATGTAGTGAAGCTTTCAAATTTTTTTGAATAAAAGTGAAATAAGTTCTCATGAAACAACCATGAGCAGGGAAACAAGGAGAGGCCATAAAGAAAATCTTATCCCATATTGTGTTTGTTAATTTTTACAGTTAACATTAGCTTGGCAGTAGATGTGATGTCAGATTTGAATTTCTTAACAGTCAGTTAGCTTGGTTTAATTTTCTAAAGCACAACTTGATATTATCTATTAAATTATAAACTGAGGGTTGTTATTTTTGGTGAATGGAGCAGCTTAAATTTCAGTAGCAGTTGAATTTGTGAAATGTAGAAAGCTACCACAAATTGCGTGCTAGTTTTTGGTTTGATGAAAGTGATCATTGTTCTGATATTATTACAACATAACAGTGGGGCATATTAGTGTGAAATTGTGAACTCTATTCTGTTTGTGAAGTTATTTGCTTTGAGTATTAAATAACTATTGTTAGATTGTTATTTTATTTTATGTTTGGTTGTAATTACTAATTAGTTCTGGAAGACTGAACAACATTTTCTGCTATTGAAGATTGTCATGTTTCTTAACATAGTTTCGTTTCCAGCATTATTCAATTCATTATAATTAATATTTTTTGTTTTTATTGCCATTATATGGCCAATATATTTGTTATTCATTTTTCTTTTCCTTTTTCTTAAAGCCAATGTCAATTGAACATGTTCTATCAGACAAAGATAGCGAGGATGAAGTTGATGATGATGTTGCTGATTTTGAAGATCGAAGGGTACATTTAGCTATATTGGATTTTTGTTTTCATATTCTAAAATTTCAGAATCCTTACTGTAACTGTTGCTGGTACAGCTATGGATTATTATCTGGCAAGGAGCTTAAGAGTGATTTCTAGGATTAATTTTCAATAGCTTATCTGCATGGATTAATAATTGGAGTCAATTTGGGGTTTTAGATTGTAATTCCAAATTATTGAAATACTTGATTTTTACTTTTAAGCAGAAAATTAAACAATACATAGTGTACACAATCAAATAATGAGCATCACTGCATGCATACAATGAGCACTTGAGTTGAGCCAAAAACCAGATGACAATTTAAAACCTGGACTTTTCTGAAACTCACTTGTTAAAATGATTAAATCTTATATGGAAATTAAAGGGCAATAAGGTGATTGACTTCCTCGGAGGTCACTCGGTTGTTATTTTACTTAACTTTTGAATTTGTTCTAAAGTTACGGTTCAAGGTGGTGGATGACACTGCTTTGATACCATTTAATACAATATAGTTTTGAAAAGAGGTAAAGGGATAATAATAAACCTTGTTGTGTTTGTATGTAATACAAAGTTTACATAGACACAAATACCCTTACTTTGGATGCATTGTAATTCAACAATACTAGTCCATAAGAGTATCCTAATTACATTGCACCACACTTAATAAAAGTTGCCATATGGAATCATTTACTTCAAGTGCAGTTTAATTGGACATGTGGATGTTTCAACCAAGTTTTTACATTTTTCTAACCTGAAAAGTAACCTTGATTCATTTGCATTGGATTTCAATTTTCTGCATAGGTTTAGGTTGAGGCATGATGTCAGATTATGAAATTTCTGTTGCAATTTTTATTATGTTGTGAGCAATCATTCATTGACGCTGATACATTGCAGATGCTAGAGAATTTTGTTGACGTGAGCAAAAGAGAGAAGAAATTCATGCATATGTGGAATTCATTTGTTCGGAAGCATCGGTAAGCTCTTTGTTTCTGCTTGTCACTCTATTTGTTGTATCTTTGTTGATTTCTAATAAATTTTATATTTTATGCTGAATTTACCTTTGAGCTTAAGGCGATGTGCTGACAGATGGTCACATATTTTCAGTTGAGCTTAATGTGATGTGCTGACAGACGTATTTCTACTTTTTCAATTTTTTTTCTGCTTGTGGCAGTGTAATTGCAGATGGTCACATTCCTTGGGCATGTGAGGCTTTCTCCAAATTGCATGCTGCTGAGTTTGTTCAATCCTGCTCACTGGCTGGGTAACTAGCATCTCTCGTGTTTCAATTCACGTTTGAAGTTTACAGCTTGTTTTTTCCCTCATCTTGTGTTGATGTTTTCTAATTAATCAATATAAGTTTTTAATTTACCTGATATTCATCAGTCTTCTATAGCAAACAAAACACGACAATATGTTGCCATGATGAACCACATATACCGACAATACATAGTAGTGGAAATGTTCAAAATTCTGGACTATCTGGAGGAAAGGCTAGTTTTTGATAATTATAATGATGTTTGAAATTTCCCATCCTAGTCTACAAGTTTTTCATGGACTTGGTGAAAAAAGGAGTGTCTTTGTTGTTCTCTTTGTAAATTTTTACTCATTATGGTGGTTAATGCTTAAATTATTAAAGTTTGTTTTGGCGTATATCACCAGCAATTCAAGATTGTTGCAGTGAAGGAGAACATTTATTATTTTCTGTAAAATTAGTTTACCTTTAATGTTAATATAGTATTGTATCTAAAGTTCATTGTAAAGGAATACCGAGCTTCTTTTGTGTTAATAGTAAGATACTAAGATTTTATTATTTATGTATATAGATCTAAGAGAATAATTATTCATTTATTATTTTGGCAGGTGTTGGAGAATATTTATGCTCAAATTATTCAATCATGGTCTTCTAGATGCTCGGACCATGAATGAATGTAATATTATTCTTGAAAAATACCATAGGCAGAATTCAGATCCCAAAACCTAAAGGAAACTCATTTTTGGCTCTAAATTGAAGAAAATGATGGCAAATAGTAAGGGCCTTTTTTTGGTCTTTTTTCTACCCATTAAGAGGTACGAATTGTAGTCAATGTCTTCTGGGGTTTCAATATTGAGTTCTTCTACTCAGAGGTACTGTGATGCTCGTTACCATAAACTTGTCAAGGGATAAAATTTCATCCCTCGGACATAGAACTGGGGAAAATTTTAAGTAATTTTATATTGAATTGCATTTACATGATTTTTCATGCCTTCTGCTTTCCCTATTTCATTTTTTACGCCAAAATTAAGTTTATAACGGGGTTTCACTTTATTCTTTCATTTTATTTTAATTATGATCCGTGTCTCAAGTAACAAAATCGTTTCATGCTTGCAAGAATTGTGTATATATTATGTGATCAAAATAGGCCCTTTTGATCAATCTTAGGACTTGTTTGGTTAAAATGAAAATAAATGATGAGATGAAAGTCACATTGATGCAGGATAATTAGTGAGATTTATTTGTTTAACATTTTAAAGTTGCCCCTATTAGAAAGGAGAGTTGCTTAACTTGTATAAAGTAAAATAAAAGTGTTGTGTTGTAGTGGAATTTATTTAATAATTATAAAATAAAAGATGAACAAATTGTCCTTAATTTATTTAGGTCTAAAAAGTTGCTTAGTGAATAAGTTCATCTTACATGTGAATAATTAAGTTTCCTCACTACAATTAATAAACCTGACTAACCCGACTTAATATAAATTAAAAATTTAGACTGATTTGGGTATTATTAGGTATCGTATAATAATTTTAAATCTAATGAACTCAACCAAACTTGAATTACATTAGTTTTTTATTTTCTCTTTTATTTATTTTTATTTTTGTTAATATTATTTTAAAAAAAGTAATGAAAATGTATAAATAATTGCACAAGTATGAGTGACTTTATAATTTCATAAATAAGAGTATAAATGTGGATATAAATTTAGGTTAAATAATATTAGATCTTATTAGTTTTTAATGTGGATCAGAAACTTAATATAATTTGATTATTATTATCATTAATTTAAAAGTCATATTTAATGTATATTTCAATTGATTGACAATGTGTCAAAATTAAACTCTATAAAAAAATCATTTAATAAATTTAAAATAAATTAAAAATTTAATAAGATACTTCAAATATACTTTTTTCTATACATTCCAAACAGGAAGCCTGAGAAATTTGGCGCACACAGATAAATAATATATTTAATGTTGGATTGCATATTTACACCGCAAACTTGTTCTGGATAACGACAGTAAGAGAGAGGGCCCAAAATGGCCCACCTTGACTTGGGTCCAAAACATATTCAGAACCCACTACGTCAATGCATTGCATGACGGTGTAATAATGATAATAATAATAATATTCATTAAAATGCAGATTAATAATCAAGCAAAATTAAAATTTATAATAGAAGGAAATCATTTGTATGAAAAACATAAAGCACTTGAAAAAAAAATATATTCATGAAAGTTAAATCCTTTATTTGATAAAATAATAAATATTTATTTAATATTATTTAATTTTTTTTATAAATTACATAACAAATGAAATAACGGAATTTAAAAATTGTATATTTTGTTGGGATATCAATTTTCATTAATAATTTTATAAAAAATATATTAATTATTTTTTAATAATAACTACAGCTCATTTAATTTGATTATACATTATATATATATATATATATATATATATATATATATATTCTTATGATTTAAATTTTTTTAATTTATTATATTCATGTGAAATTGTATGATTTAAATATTATCAAATTTTTAACATAAAACTTTCATTCTCGTATAAACTATATAATTATACATGTGATTTAGATATTAATATGTATTTGCTTGAATTAGAATAAAATAATTTAACCATGATTTATCTGCATTTAGATGCCCATAAATAAAACTCTTATAAAATCATTAGAGACACAACCTTATTCCATATAATTTTGGTTCATTTAACTTGAATGTTAGAAAATTATTTCCACCATTATCTAATCTTTAACTAGCTACCTACCCATCATGAATTTGAATCTAATGCAGATCCAGTGAGTCATAAACCATTAAAGGAATGACTAAATTAACAATCAACTTTGAAATTGAATCAAGTTGGAGCCTAAGGCAGGAAGTACCCTGGAAGGGTCATTTCAAGGACCAATGGTTCCCCACAGCAGCACAAGTCAAAGTGACATTTGAAAACACCCCAAAACGACAAAGAAGAGGCGTGACATTACTTCCAACACCAATTATTGATAGTAACAAAACGATGCTTCCTCTCTCCATCTTGGAATCTCTATAGAAGCCCACATCTCTTACTTTTCATTTATTTAATTCTTCATTTTCTATAGAAGCCCATATTTATAAGCACCTCACTCCCCATTTTCCACTCAACCAAATCCCAATTTTAGCAATCTTCTAAGAAGTTTATTCAATCCCTCAACTCTCTCTCTCCACCAAAGCCCCTTAATTAGAAAACTATGCAAACCTTTGAACCCAATTTCAGTTTTTGCACCTCAAACACCTTAAAAGCCTCAATGTCATCACAACCAATGCTAAGTTCAATTTCACAAAACATGAGCTCTGATATTAGTGTCAATGATTACTTGCTACCCCAAGAAGTTCAAGTTCCCATCGGCAACAATAACATACCAATGAACCATACCCACCTTCAAATGCCTCAAATCACCTCTTTCTCCAAGCCTCCAAGGTCATCAAATCTTAGCAACCGCAAACCCTCCTTAAACATCACAATCCCTTCCATAACCTCCGGTCTCAAAACAGCCATGTCACAACAGGTGCAAACAACAACCATCTACAATAACAACCAAAGTTCTTCTTCTTCTTCCTCAGATAATGACAACAACAAAGAGGAGAAGCATTATAGAGGGGTTAGAAGGAGACCATGGGGAAAGTTTGCCGCAGAGATACGTGATCCCAATAGAAAAGGTTCAAGGGTATGGCTTGGAACCTTTGACACAGCCATAGAAGCTGCTAAGGCTTATGACAAAGCTGCTTTCAAGATGAGAGGTAGCAAAGCTATTTTGAACTTCCCTTTGGAGGTTGGAGAGTCTTCAGAACCAATTTCAAGTTGCATCAAGGTTGGTGAAAAGAGAGGAAGAGAAGAAGACAGTGAAGGGAAAAGCAACTATGTGGAGTATAATAACAATAACAATAACCATAATAATAAGCATGTGAAGAAAGAAGAGTGTTGCCCAAGTCCCAAAGGGGTGTGTCCTTTGACTCCCTCATGTTGGAAAGGCTTTTGGGACACTGATGTTATGGGAACCATCTTTAGTGTGCCTCCTTTGTCACCCTTGTCTCCTCTAATGGTTGTTTGATATTATGGCCAAAAACTCTTTCAATCATGTTGAGGTCTTAACTCCATAGCAGATGGAGAAAAAGATTAAGGAGAGAGATGATGCTGGTGATTATCCTCTCTCATGTTGGTTGGTTTGTCTCAATCAAATGCTAGTAGTATTACTTTATTTTGTGGGTGATGATGATAGATGCGGGTTTGTTTAATGTAAATATAGGGAAGATAAAAAGTTTTCTCTTATTTTTGTGTTCATTTGGTTAAAGAATGTACTACTTGAATCAATATTAAAATTTATTTATTCGTTTATTGGAGAAAATTGATGGGTTGTTCATTATTTGTTGGATTTAAGGCTTGTGTAATTTATAAAATGTTTTCTGTTTTTTTAATTTTAAAGATAAATTCAGAAAATGTTCAAAACAATAGTATTTTTATTTTTACTGTTTATAATAATTTCCTACAGATAAATTGAAATTAAATAGAGCGTTGACAATTTAGATTTATTTGAGTACTAACTAGATTATAATCAAATCTATAGTGATATACTTTTCAGTAATGAAAATAGTATTGAAAAATTAGAAGAAGAGGAAACATGCTAAAATTTAGGAAAAATAAACTGGGTAAGATTCAATCCTGTGGGCACGTTTTGTCTATTGAATTAGAGTTATTGGGAAGTATAATAATAGATTATTCATCAGTATACTATTATGTTACCCCTTTATTATATTATATTATATTATATTATATAAAAGTTAATCTTCTATAGTAACTTTTCATAAAATATAATATAAGAATAATTTGACAGTTTATGTTAGTAGATTAATTTTATAAAAAATAAAATCAATTTTTATTAAGTTACTTTATTTTAACAAATGATATATTAAATTTTGACTAACATAATTTTAAATATTTAAATTATATAAAATTTAATATAAATAATCATATTACTGGCTGGGAGCCTCTTATATCATAACCCAGAAAGAAACTATCAGCACTTTTTAATATTTTGAGCAAACTCATATACATTTTTCTTATACTTATGCTGATCATCCTTCCTAAATTATAATAAAGAGGACCGTAGCAACAGGATCTTTTACCTAGAAATTTTCTGATGCACAGGATCCATTAAAATAACAAGTGCAGAGCATACTTCTTTCTAGTCAGGGACTAGAGGATAGTCATTATAAACAAAGCTTTCAGAGCGAGAAACTTAGAAACAACTCATGATATATGAAACACACAAGTTTTATTTCAGTTCAATCTGCCTTCAAATAGCAAGGACTCCTCCTTATATAAAGGATGAACAGTAGACATAATAATTATTTTCGATAGGTTTGGATAAGATTCCAATCCTTTTACAAAGTAACTTTGCGCAAACATACAAAAGAAAAGCTTTAAGTACATCTGAGTCATACAAAAAAACATAATACATACAGACACTTTATTATATAAAAGTACTTTATCTGAGATTCTTCAGTCCTTGAAGATAGGCTTGTGACTTGGTGACATGTTAGGATCAGTACTAGAGCTGTAGCTGAAGGAATCATTTGGATCTTATGAGTCCATGAATGTATCGGTATGCGAAGATCCTTCATCTCTGATTATGACATGACTAGTTGTTTCCCAATTTCTAAAAGTAATATTGGAGCAAATTACTGATAGATTTACCTGTTGAATTTTGCCCCACATGGTTAGATTATCATTATTAGACAGGCAGATTATGTCCATTGCTTTTAACTTAGAACATGTAGATTTGACTTTAAACATTTCTTCTTGAGCTCCATTTTCAACATGGAGGTGAATATTTAAATCTGCCTGGTTATAAGGTGGTCTGTCTGGTTGAGATATTTCATGAAGATTTGGATAAGTAGTCTAAACCTTAACTTGATTCTGAGTATAAAGTAATTTTGTAACGGGATGTTCAAAATATGGTCTATGAATGATTACCATCGTTACATACTTTGGAGTCTCAGTTGGAGGCAGATTAATTTCTTTCCATATACTGAGTCTTTCCATTTCAGTCTGAATATCTTTTTTCCAGTTATGAATAGGTTGATACCAAGATAGGAACTTCCATATCAATGTTGACTGATTTCGAAGATCACTGAGAAACTCAAACATACTGAATGTGGGAAAAACTATGGGATAATGAAATAAAAGAGTGTCACACCAAAGATACCATACATCTTCTTCAATCAAGGGAAAATCTATTAATAAAGCAAAGATATTTAGGTATGGTGCATCAGGTTGAAACCAGGTAGGTTTTGGTTTAGCACCATGGTTATGAAGGGAAAGAGCCAAATAATGGAACATATGATTTCTGGCAAAATCTTTAATGTATTCTACTGTAATTACCCCATCATTTCTCATGTCAGGAGGAAACATTGAGAGAGGATTGTGTTTAGTACTAGTACTAGCTTCAGCAATATTGAGTGGGAAGATTAATGGATATGTGTTCAGAGAAGTAACAATGGCAACAGGCTTTTTTCATCTAGATAAAAGATCAGGAACAACATTTTTTTCTCTTTTGATATGTTTTACAGTAAAATCATACCTGGAGAACCAATTTTTTAGTCTGAGAACCTGAGGATCAGGTGGCATTTTGTTCTTGAAATCAAGCAGTGCAGGAAAAGCAGAGTTGTCCATTTGAACCTCAAAATTATAACCTCTGAGATAGAAGTCAAATTTTTGGATACCATTTTTGACTGCTAGAGCTTCTTTATAGGTTGTGTGATAATGCTTCTCTGATTCTTTGAATTGTCCACTGGCATGTCCATAATAAGCCTTTTTTCCATTAATTTCTTCAAGTAGAACAACTCCCCAATAATGATCACTAGTATCTGTCTGCAAAATTCTTTTTCCATCACCAGGAATCTTCAATGGTGGAGGATTCTGGGCTTTTTTTTTTTTTTTTTTTTTTTTCAGATGATGAACAGCTTCAGTCTGTTCATTGCTCCATGGTCGAGGATTTTTTCTCAATAACTTTGACAGAGGACTTGTGTATTTGGCTGCATTAGGAATAAAATCCTTAATATAATTCAGCACTTCGAGAAACTGTTGGATTTGTTTGACTGTAAAATTTTTATCAGGAAAATTCAGAAGTTCTTCTACAATGTGAGGCTGTGGTTGATAATTCTCCTGAGAAAAATGCATTCCCAGAAAATCTATCTGGGTTTGGGCTAACTGAATCTTTTTTTTCTGACAACATAATCCCATAAGTGTTGGCAAGGTTAAAAAACTTGTTTAAAAGGGCTTTATGAGATTCTGTATCTTTTGAGAATAGTAATACATCATCTATATAGATGAGTATACTATCAAGAATGGGTTCAAAGATTCAGGTCATGGCTTTCTGGAAAAGAGAAGGTGCTACTTTTAGACTGAATGGAAGAACTTTTCATTGATATTGAGCATTTGGAATACAGAAAGCAGTTTTGTATTGATCAAAGGGATCAACACCAAGTTGCCAAAAACCTGATTTTAGATCAAACTTTGAAAAGATCAGGGCATCTTTAATAAGTGTATGAAGAGAGGAGGTTTTTGGAATAGGAAACTTATCATCTTTGAAAAAATGATTAAGAGGCTTGTAATCAATTACTAACTTCTTCTTTCCTCTGATCCTTTCAGATCTTTTTTCAACATAGAATGCCTGGCATGCCCATTTAGATTTGGTTGGTTCAATTAATCCTTGACGAAGAAGCTCAGCGCATTCTTGTCTAGCCATCTGAAGGTCACTTGGACTCATTCCAGGATGTGTGGCTTTAGTAGGGTTGATGTCTTCATTGAGCTTGAAGGGAAGCTTTATAAAGAATTCTGGATTATTCCAAATTGGATTGGGATGAGAGAAATTCTCATGTCCATCTGTACACAAGGTTTTCAGCTTCTCCTTAAGTTCAGAATATTCTGCTGGACTTTCTTCAAGAGAATAAAGTTTCAATACATTTGTGTAGGGTTTGAAATTTCTTTTGAATTTTATTTCTCTGGGCAGGATTTAGAGTTTGTCCGTTAGGCAGTAAGCATCCATTCCGAGCAGAATATCTTAGTTAGGAAGATGAGTTCCTATAGGCTTAATCCAAATTATGCAGTCTGAGAACAACTTAATTTTAATGGGCATTCTGGAAATTAAGTGCGTATTGAAGACCTTTCCATCAGCTGCTACAAAACTGGTTGTATACTGAGTCCAACATTCTTTTGGAAGAACATCTGGATTCATCATGGTTCTTTGTGCTCTAGTATCCATATAGGCTATGACTCTGATTGGTGTAGCATATTTATTGATGAGAACTTGAACCTCCACACAAGGTTGTGATGAAGTCTGGAGGACACTATTTACTTCTTGAGTAAAATAAAGAGGAATGTATTCTTCTTCTTTACTTGATGAATCTGAAGAATCATCAGACGATTCTTGAATAGCAAAGACAGTATCCTGGTCTGCTTCTTCTTGTTCAGAATATTCAGATTCAATATCCCCTTCAATAGGTTCTAATGAATTTACTAGATTTTGAGCTTTGGCATCTTTGTTAGGACATTTCTTAGCAAAGTGTTCTTTTTTCCCGCAGATAAAACATCCGGTTCTTTTGTTTTTTCCTCTCTTGTTCTTCTTCTTGAAATATTTCATCCTCTTTTTCTTCTTTGAAAACTTTTTTATTTTTCCTTTTTTCTTGGATTAGAAAACACACTTCTTTTCTTTGCATCTAATTTCAAGATATTTTTTCTTGCAGGCTTTAGTAAACTTTGACATTTCATTCATCACATCAGAGATGAATAAATGTGTCCTGCACAGTTTATCAAGAGATTCTAATGTCTTTTGGTGGATTTGGCCAAGGCTTAGACTAGTTAAATCTTGTCCTTGGACTGCAATGAGTTTGTGAATCTCTGGCTGTAGTTCTTGAGGAAGAGAAGCAACATAAGTAATTTTTAGACTAACATCATTGTATCCATTAAGAAGGTAGAAAATCTTTACCATTCTTTTATGATGTCTTTCTAAATCATTTTTCTTCAATGAACAGCATCTTATCTCAAAATAGTCTTGTCTAATTTTCTTATCATAGAGATCCATGTTACCCACAAATTCTTGGTGTATGGCTCCAAGAACTTGGCGAGTATTTTCCAGTTGATGAAACTGGTCCTGTTTGACACTGCCAAGGTTGTGATACCATTCTTTTAGGGTGCCATTCATTCTGCAACAGAATTCTTCAATGACTTTGTATGGATCTGCATCTAACTTCATGAATTGAGTATCTAACCAAGCTCCAAAATCAAGTAATCTTTTTCTCCAATATTTTGGAGAAACATCATCAAGAGTGAAATAAGGACCTCCATTAATTTTTGATCCTTTTTTCTCTTGTCTACTACACTACTAAAAAGTCTGTTTATACAGACAGATTTTTAGAGCATTACAGACGGTTTTTTCTATTACAGACGGATTTACAGACGGATATAAACCGTCTGTAATATCCTCGTCAGTAAATAATTACAGACAGAAAAATCCGTCTGTAAGTTACAGACGGTAAAATCTGTCTGTAAATCATAGACAGAAAAATCCGTCTGTAAATTACAGACGGAAAAATCCGTCTGTAATCCGTCGGTGATATATTTTACTATAATTGATATTTTTTTATTTGTATAGATAGTTATTTCCTGCTGTTCTTGATTATCACAATTTATAAACAAAATAGAAACTATAGATTTGGCATCTAAACATTCCAAAATGATTTATAAAATATAAAATTTAAATGTTGTTACAAAGGAAGAAAAAAAAGTATCTAAATAAATACATTTAAAAATAAAATACAAGTCTTCATCAGGAATAATCTATATGGTCAGAATCCGAAGGAGCATCATCATCAGTAAAAGAGGAGTCAGTAGAGGAATGATGCATGGAGGTGAAAACCGGTGGTGCTGGAGCTGGTGGAGGAGGAGGAGGAAGAGGTGTGAAGCTGCTTGCTCTCATGAGCTCAAAATAAGCATGCATCTGCTGCATTTGCATATTCTGCTGCATCATCTGCTGCTGGACCTCCCTTTGCATTCTCGACGCCACCTTCTTCTCTATCTTCTTCTCCATTTTCTTTGCCCACTTCTTCTTCCATGCACTTTCTTTGCTCTTTCACATCTCCTCATTCTGCTTCTGGAGTTCTTCATTGAGGGCATGGACCTGAGTGCGAACCATGTCCTCCACACCCTCAAAGAATTCAGGTTTTATTCCCCCCCGACTTGAGTGCAACCTATCATACATCCATTGACGATTTTTGAGAAACATCTTCCTCAAGAACTATATAAACCTAATACAAATATACAATGTGGTATCAACCTTCTAAAATACATTACAGAAAATTTTAATATAAATTTTGGCAGAATCTCTCCTAATACATGTTAATTTCCTTACATTTGTTTACTATTTTTTTACAAAAATAAAAATTTCACCTAAAATCAACTAATAAATTATATAACAATAAATTATTCGATACATCAAACACAAACACATCACAATCCTAAACCGTTCTAGAGCACATCCCCTTGTAACTCCACAACATGCATATTCTACAAACTCCACAAACACAAATAATCCCACAGCACACAATAATCAGGTTCGGAGAAGGACATCTACACCCTTCCCCCCAGTCATACAATCTCCAATCCTACAACTCTATCTTAGAAATTTTAAGTCTCTAAAAAACATAAAAAATTAAAAAACTAAACCGATTAAAAGTTAGAGTATCGTACCAGGAATACAATGATGCAAAAAAACTTTCAAATGGTTGCTCCAATAACTCGCAATGGCCAAAACACTGAGCTCTTAGAGAGAGAGAGAGGGGGGGAGCGAGAGAGAGAGGGTTCTGATAATGGGGGAGGGGAAGAGGAGACGCGGTTTTAATGTGCCTCCTGAAACGTACCGTTTCATTAAACCCATTACAGACGAATTTTTCCGTCTGTAAATGCGTCAATCCCATTTACAGACGGGAAAATCTGTCTGTAATTTTCCGCTATAATATTTTGTCCTATTTTCAAATTACAGACGGAAAAATCCGTCTGTAATTGCTGTCTATAACGTTTGGCGCCAAAAGGCAGGCTAAATACAGACGGATTTTACAGACGGATTTTTCAGAAAATAAAAAAAAAATTATTTCACAAATCCGTCTGTAATACAGACGGATTTTACCCCGTCTGTAAAATCCGTCTATATTAAGCGCTTTTCTAGTAGTGCTAGTTTCTTCTTCTTCATCAGGTGAATCATAAAAGGATCCTCTTTGATTACTGGATTGTGCTGTATTAACCATCAACATTTCAGTAATATTTATGAATTCTTCATCAGAGGATTTGGTTTCTGGTAATTCTGATTCACTCTAGGGTTCTTCAGCTGTTGAAGATTCATAAGATTCTTCATGTGAATCCTTTCCAGTAGATAAGGATTCATGGGATTCTTCTTCAGTATCTGAATCATCAACTGGTTCATCTTCTTCAAGTATTACACCTATAAAAGGTGTTTTTTCTTGACTTCCTTTTGATGACTTTTTGGGAGGAGATTTTTCTTTTTCAGAAGAGTCTAAGCTTTTGGTCTTGATAGTTTCTGAAGAGGAAATACTCATCTTTCCTTTGCCCTTAGAATCACGTGTGGAAGACCTAGGTTTTGGTCTATAAGCAGAGGGTAAGGAGCAAGATGGTGCTGTAAAAGTTCCTTGGTAAAAAGGAGATGGACTAAAAGGAGAATAGTAACTTGATGGTACAGGAGGTGGAACAAGAAAGGGATTAATTTCAGCTTCCCTATTCTGTTGTTTAGCATCCATTTCTTTTACTTGCTCTTTGAGTCTCCTGATTTCTCTATCTTTTTTGTGGTATTCTCCAGTAAAGACAACTTTTTCTTCTGTCAATTTTGAGATATCTAACTCCAATTTAGCAATTTTCTTCTGAGATTCTTTATAACATCTTCGGAGTTTATCAGAAAGATATTGGAGCTTTTCTTCATTCTTTTGGACAGATTCAGCAATTTGGTCCACCTTTCTGTCCATTTTTTTCAAGAGTTTGTTTTGAGCCAAAGAATTCTCAGTCTTCCAATTGAGAACTTCTTCAGCTTGAGATGAAGCTTTAAGAGTTCCATCTGGTTGTACTTCTGCAGGTATCACTAAAGGCCTGGTGTTGACCTTAGTGACTGGATCTACCTTCCTTTCCAATGAAGGAAAATCTTCATCATACTTTGCAAACATCATACAGGAAATAGGAGTTGCAACTTTTTCTAAAGGTCTGCTGAAAGAATTGCACAGTCCTGGAGGAGGAGGACATGTGATCAGATCTGGATCACAAGGAGGTTTGGACAACAGGCCTTCTTTTCTTAAGATCTCCAGGGCTTCATCATAGATGGGCAAAGGTTTTCTTTCATTCTTGATTCCCACCCATGGAGTAAATCCACGGTCTCTTCTTCTGGGCTTAGGAGGTGGTTTGCAAGGCTTCTTTTTCTTCCTTCTCAGATTATCTTCATCATCATCATCCGATTCTTCATCAGATGTATCACCAGTATGCATCCAGCAATCACAGTCAGGATCACACGTGGAAGGATCAACATCCCACATGAAGTGTCCATTAAATTTGTCTGAGTAGATGGAAGATCCATCAGGTTTAAAGCTGTATACTGGGATTATGTGTTGTTTTCCAATAGGAATTACCATAAGTGACTAGAAACAGTTGGAAGAAGGGCTTGGTTCATCTTTAGGCTTTTTGAATATGGTTCTGACACCACCATCAACAGATCTTCTGAAGGTAGCTTCAAAAGACTGGATTGGTTTGTTATTTTGCCTGATCTTCTCATAGTTAGCTGTCCACTCAAGCGGAATCAACTTGAGAAGTTCTTCTCTGGGAATTTGGATGATGGATGGAACATCATCTTCACTTCTGTTGGCTATGACGAACAGATTATCGTTTACCATTCCTGGAAGAGGAAGGTCATGGGCATGGTTTTGTAACCTGTAGATCATTTGATGATGAAGTGTTGCGGTGATGGCTTCTTCAATTTGTTCAGCTCTAGTGAGCTGGATCTGGACTTTCAATCTGGTTGGAAGAGTTTTATCTCTCAAAGAGACGTAGTTTGAAAAAATAGTGAGGACCACGCTTCCAGCATGAAGAGTGGTTAGTAGTGTTGCTATAACAGCATGTTCATAATGAATGTAAGTGAAGTTAAGAAGAGTGATTCTGGCAGTGACTGAAAGATTTTTCCTACCATGTAAAGATAGGACTAATCTAATTGCTCCAAAGTGCAGAGCAGTGTATCCATCAGTCTCCCAATGATCTATGAAAGTTTTAGGGATTTCAAGATTGATGTATCTTTCTTCTTTTGTAGCAGGTATCTCACACTGGTCCATTCTGGTGGATTGGACATATTCTTTTATGGGAGATTGTTTCCTGAGGATCAACAAGTTCACTTTGTTGGTCCAAGATTTTTTTCTTCAAATTATTTGATGCTCATATCCTTAGGATTTATCGGTTGGACAACAGATAGGCACCTACTGGAGAGACTGTATCCACAGTCGCCCCTGTCTTTAACAATGCCACGAACTCCTGTATTATTCAGAGCCTAAAGTCTCTGTTGAAGGAGGGGATAAGTGTGATAGTCATTATAAATAAAGTGAGTAAGAGTTTCCACAAATATCATGAATACACCCACAAACACCTCTTCTACTGAAATCTCTCCTATTCTTCAAAACTCTCCTATCTCATTACCAAAAGACTGTATCAGAACTACTTTTGATAAAATAAAGAACTTGATAGAATACACCTATGTTCCTGAAGATGCTCAGATTCAGGAATCCATAGCTCCTCTGTTGAGCCCCTACAATGTTTTCAAAAGAAAAAAAATCCTGGACCAACAAAGTGAACTTGTTAATCTTCAGGAAACAATCTCCCATAAAAGGATATGTCCAATCCACCAGAATGGACCAGTGTGAGATAACTATCACAAAAGAAGAGAGATACAGCAATCTTGAAATCTCTAAAACTTTCATAGATCATTGGAAGACTGAGGGATACACTACTCTGCACTTTGGAGCAATTAGATTAGTCCTATCTTTACATGGTAGGAAAAATATTCCAGTCACTGCCAGAATCACTCTTCTTGATTCCACTTACATTCATTATGAACATGCTGTTATAGCAACACTACTAACCACTCTTCATGCTGGAAGCGTGGTCCTCACTATTTTTCCAAACTACAACGTCTCTTTGAGAGATAAAACTCTTCCAACTAGATTGAAAGTCCAGATCCAGCTCACTGGAGCTGAACAAATTGAAGAAGCCATCACCGTAACACTTCATCATCAAATGATCTACAGGTTACAAAACCATGCCCATGACCTTCCTCTTCCAGGAATGGTAAACGATAATCTGTTTGTCATAGCCAACAGAAGTGAAGATGCTGTTCCATCCATCATCTAAATTCCCAGGAAAATTTCCAAAGAAGAACTTCTCAAGTTGATTTCGCTTGAGTGGACAACTAACTATGAGAAGATCAGGCAAAACAACAAACCAATTCAGTCTTTTGAAGCTACCTTCAGAAGATCTGTTGATGGTGGTGTCAGAACCATATTCAAAAAGCCTGAAGATGAACCAAGCCCTTCTTCCAACTGTTTCCAGTCACTTATGGTAATTCCTGTTGGAAAAGAACACAGAATCCCAGTATACAACTTTAAACCTGATGAATCTTCCATCTACTCAGACAAATTCGATGGACACTTCATATGGGATGTTGATCCCTCCATGTGTGATCCTGACTGTGATTGCTGGATGCATACTGGTGATACATCTGATGAAGAATCAAATGATGATGATGAAGACAATCTGAGAAAGAAGAAAAAGAAACCTTGCAAACTACCTCCTAAGCCCAGAAGAAGAGACCCCGGATTTACTCCATGGGTGGGAATCAGGAATGAAAGAAAACATTTGCCCATCTATGATGAACCCTGGAATCTTAAGAAAAGAAGGCCTGTTGTCTAAACCTCCTTGTGATCCAGATCTGATCACATGGCCTCCTCCTCCAGGAATGTGCAATTCTTTCAGCACACCTTTAGAAAAAGTTGCAGCTCCTATTCCTTGTATGATGTTTGCAAAGTATGATGAAAATTTTTCTTCATTGGAAAAGAAGGTAGATCCAGTCACTAAGGTCAACACCAGGCTTTTAGTAATACCTGCAGAAGTACAACCAGATGGAGCTCTTAAAGCTCCATCTCAAGCTGAAGAAGTTCTCAATTGGCAGACTGAAAATTTTTTGGCTCAAAACAAACTCTTGAAAAAAATGGACGGAAAGGTGGACTAGATTGCTGAATCTGTCCAAAAGAATGAAGAAAAGCTCCAATATCTTTCTGATAAACTCTGAAGATGTTATAAAGAATCTCAGAAGAAAATTGCTAAATTGGAGTTAGATATCTCAAAATTGACAGAAGAAAAAGCTGTCTTTACTGGAGAATACCACAAAAAAGATAGAGAAATCAGGAGACTCAAAGAGCAAGTAAAAGAAATGGATGCTAAACAACAGAATAGGGAAGCTGAAATTAATCCCTTTCTTGTTCCACCTCCTGTACCATCAAGTTACTATTCTCCTTTTAGTCCATCTCCTTTTTACCAAGGAACTTTTACAGCACCATCTTACTCCTTACCCTCTGCTTATAGACCAAAACCTAGGTCTTCCACACGTGATTCTAAGGGCAAAGGAAAGATGAGTATTTCCTCTTCAGAAACTATCAAGACCAAAAGCTTAGACTCTTCTGAAAAAGAAAAATCTCCTCCCAAAAAGTCATCAAAAGGAAGTCAAGAAAAAACACCTTTTATAGGTGTAATACTTGAAGAAGATGAATCAGTTGATGATTCAGATACTGAAGAAAAATTTCATGAATCCTTATCAACTGGAAAGGATTCACATGAAGAATCTTATGAATCTTCAACAGCTGAAGAACCCTAGAGTGAATCAGAATTACCAGAAACCAAATCCTCTGATGAAGAATTCACAAATATTACTGAAATGTTGATGGTTAATACAGCACAATCCAGTAATCAAAGAGGATCCTTTTATGATTCACCTGATGAAGAAGAAGAAACTAGTAGACAAGAGAAAAAAGGATCAAAAATTAATGGAGGTCCTTATTTCACTCTTGATGATGTTTCTCCAAAATATTGGAGAAAAAGATTACTTGATTTTGGAGCTTGGTTAGATACTCAATTCATGAAGTTAGATGCAGATCTATACAAAGTCATTGAAGAATTCTGTTGCAGAATGACTGGCACCCTAAAAGAATGGTATCACAACCTTGGCACTGTCAAACAGGACCAGTTTCATCAACTGGAAAATACTCGCCAAGTTCTTAGAGCCATACACCAAGAATTTGTGGGTGACATGGATCTCTATGATAAGAAAATCAGACAAGACTATTTTGAAATGAGATGCTGTTCATTGAAGAAAAATGATTTAGAAAGACATCATAAAAGAATGGTAGAGATTTTCTACCTTCTTAATGGATACAATGATGTTAGTCTAAAAAATACTTATGTTGCTTGTCTTCCTCAAGAACTACAGCCAAAGATTCACAAACTCATTGCAGTCCAAGGACAAGATTTAACTAGTCTAAGCCTTGGCCAAATCCACCAAAAGACATTAGAATCTCTTGATAAACTGTGCAGGACACATTTATTCATTTCTGATGTGATGAATGAAAGGTCAAAGTTTACTAAAGCCTGCAAGAAAAAATATCTTGAAATTGGATGCAAAGAAAAGAAGTGTGTTTGCTAATCCAAGAAAAAAGGCAAAATAAAAAAGTTTTCAAAGAAGAAAAAGAGGATGAAATATTTCAAGAAGAAGAACAAGAGAGGAAAAAACAAAAGAACCAGATGTTTTATCTGCGGGAAAAAAGAACACTTTGCTAAGAAATGTCCTAACAAAGATGCCAAAGCTCAAAACCTGGTAAATTCATTAGAACCTATTGAAGGGGATATTGAATCTGAATATTCTGAACAAGAAGAAGCAGACCAGGATACTGTCTTTGCTATTCAAGAATCGTCTGATGATTCTTCAGATTCATCAAGCAAAGAAGAAGAATACATTCCTCTTTATTTTACTCAAGAAGTAAATAGTGTCCTCTAGACTTTATCACAATCTTGTGTGGAGGTTCAAGTTCTCATCAATAAATATGCTACACCAATCAGAGCCATAGCCTATATGGATACTAGAGTACAAAGAACCATGATGAATCCAGATGTTCTTCCAAAAGAATGTTGGACTCAGTATACAACCAGTTTTGTAGCAGCTGATGGAAAGGTCTTCAATACGCACTTAATTTCCAGAATGCCCATTGGAATTAAGTTGTTTCCAGACTGCATAATTTGGATTAAGCCTATAGGAACTCATCTTCCTAACAAAGATATTCTGCTCGGAATGGATGCTTACTGCCTAACGGACAAACTCCAAATCCTGCCCAGAGAAATAAAATTCTAAAGAAATTTCAAACCCTACACAGATGTATTGAAACTTTATTCTCTTGAAGAAAGTCCAACAGAATATTCTGAACTTAAGGAGAAGCTGAAAACCTTGTATACAGATGGACATGAGAATTTCTCTCATCCCAATCCAATTTGGAATAATCCAGAATTCTTTATAAAGCTTCCCTTCAAGCTCAATGAAGACATCAACCCTACTAAAGCCACACATCCTGGAATGAGTCCAAGTGACCTTCAGATGGCTAGACAAGAATGCACTGAGCTTCTTCGTCAAGGATTAATTGAACCAACCAAATCTGAATGGGCATGCTAGGAATTCTATGTTGAAAAAAAGATCTGAAAGGATCAGAGGAAAGAAGAGGTTAGTAATTTATTACAAGCCTCTTAATCATTTTTGCAAAGATGATAAGTTTCCTATTCCAAAAACCTCCTCTCTTCATACACTTATTAAAGATGCCATGATCTTTTCAAAGTTTGATCTAAAATTAGGTTTTTGGCAACTTGGTGTTGATCCCTTTGATTGATACAAAACTACTTTCTGTATTCCAAATGCTCAGTATCAATGGAAAGTTCTTCCATACGGTCTAAAAGTAGTACCTTCTCTTTTCCAGAAAGTCATGACCAGAATCTTTGAACCCATTCTTGATAGTATACTCATCTATATAGATAATGTATTACTATTCTCAAAAGATACAGAATCTCATAAAGCCCTTTTAAACAAGTTTTTTAACCTTACCAACACTTATGGGATTATGTTGTCAGAAAAAAAAGATTCAGTTAGCCCAAACCCAGATAGATTTTCTGGGAATGCATTTTTCTCAGGGAAATTATCAACCACAGCCTCATATTGCAGAAGAACTTCTGAATTTTCCTAATGAAAATTTTACAGTCAAACAAATCCAACAGTTTCTCGAAGTGCTGAATTATATTAGGGATTTTATTCCTAATGCAGCCAAATACACAAGTCCTCTGTCAAAGTTATTGAGAAAAAAATCCTCCACCATGGAGCAATGAACAGACTTAAGCTATTCATCATTTGAAAAAAAAAAAGCCCAGAATCCTCCACCATTGAAGATTCCTGGTGATGGAAAAAGAATTTTGCAGACATATGCTAGTGATCATTATTAGGGAGCTGTTCTACTTGAAGAAATTAATGGAAAAAAGGCTTATTGTGGACATGCCAGTGGACAATTCAAAGGATCAGAGAAGCATTATCACACAATCTATAAAGAAGCTCTAGCAGTCAAAAATGGAATCCAAAAATTTGACTTCTATCTCAGAGGTTATAATTTTGAGGTTCAAATGGACAACTTTGCTTTTCCTGCACTGCTTGATTTCAAGAACAAAATGCCACCTGACCCTCAGGTTCTCAGACTAAAGAAATTGTTCTCCAGGTATGATTTTACTGTAAAACACATCAAAGGAGAAAAAAATATTGTTCTTGATCTTTTATCCAGACCAAAAAAGCCTGTTGCCATTGTTACTTCTCTGAACACATCTCCATTAATCTTCCCACTCAATATTGCTGAAGCTAGTACTAGTACTAGACACAATCCTCTCCCAATGTTTCCCCCTGACATGAGAAATGATGGGGTCATTACAGTGGAATACATTAAAGATTTTGCCATAAATCATATGTTCCCTTATTTGGCTCTTTCCCTTCATAACCATTGTGCTAAACCAAAACTTACCTGGTTTCAACCTGATGCACCATACCTAAACATATTTGCTTTATTAATGGATTTTTCCTTAATTAAAGAAGATGTATGGTATCTCTGGTGTGGCACTCTTTTATTTCATTATCCCATAGTTTTTCCCACATTCAGTATGTTTGAGTTTCTCAGTGATCTTCGAAATTAGTCAACATTGATATGGAAGTTCCTATCTTGGTATCAACCTATTCATAACTGGAAAAAAGATGTTCAGACTGAAATGGAAAGACTCAGCATATGGAAAGAAATTAATCTGCCTCCAACTGAGACTCCAAAGTATGTAACGGTGGTAATCATTCACAGACCATATTTTGAACATCCCGTTACAAAATTACTTTATACTCAGAATCAAGTTAAGGTTTGGAATACTTATCCAAATCTTCAGGAAATATCTCAACTAGACAGACCACCTTATAACCAGACAGATTTAAATATTCACCTCCATATTGAAAATAAAGCTCAAGAAGAAATGTTTAAAGTCAAATCTATATGTTCTAAGTTAAAAGCAATGGACATAATCTGCTCGTCTGATAATGATAATCTAACCATGTGGGACAAAATTCAACAGGTAAATCCATCAGTAGTTTGTTCCAATATTACTTTTGGAAATTGGGAAACAACTAGTCATGTCATAATCAGAGATGAAGGATCATCGCATACCGATACATTCATGGACTCATAAGATCCAAATGATTTCTTCAGCTACAGCTCTAGTACTGATCCTAACATGTCACCAAGTCACAAGCCTATCTTCAAGGACTGACGAATCTCAGATAAAGTACCTTTATGTAATAAAGTGTCTTTATGTATCATATTTTTTGTGTGACTCAGATGTACTTAAAGGCTTTTCTTTTGTATGTTTGCGCAAAGTTACTTTGTAAAAGGATTGAAATCTTATCCAAACCTGTCGAAAATAATTATTATGTCTACTGTCCATCCTCTATATAAGGAGGAGTCCTTGCCATTTGAAGGCAGATCGAACTGAAATAAAACTTGTGTGTTTCATATATCATGAGTTGTTTCTAAGTTTCTCTCTCTGCAAGCGTTGTTTATAATGACTATCCTCTAGTCCCTGACTAGAAAGAAGTATGGTTTGCACTTGTCATTTTAATGGATCCTATGCATCAGAAAATTTCTAGGTAAAAGATCTTGTTACTACGGTCCTCTTTATTATAATTCAAGAAGGATGATCAGCATAAGTATAAGAAAAATGCATATGGGTTTGCTCAATATACCTAAAAACATTTAAAATATATGAAATTTGACATGTAGTATCACAAAAATAATATAAGATGATTCAATATTTGTATTAATTAATCTTACATACTAAGGGTGGGCACAACTTGTAAGTCTACAACTGAAAAATTCAACAAATATTTTCTCAATTTTGGATGGATTGAATTAAAGTGGATGAAATATAAGAATTAATATGAATAATTATGATTTAATTTAGTTTTAAAATTGGACAGTCCAACAACAAAAAAAAAGTATTTTATAGATAGATCCACATTTTTTTTCTCAAGTTCATCACATTATGCATATAAGATATGTTTTTATCACTCACTATCTTTTTTTCTCTCCTCATTTGTGAGTTTTTATCTTTACTTTCTGTCTCATTTGTCCTATGCTATGCAAGATGTTACATGCTCCACTATACCTTAGGTCTATTTTCTACTTTTTCTCTTTTTTTAGCTTTAGAGACAACCCATCAACAATTACTACAAGTTCATGTTCTTTGTGTTTTTTCGAGCTATTAATAATGATTGAAGTTACAATTTTTTATTCTTTTTCTTTTTCAACCACCTCAAACGTAGATATAAAAGGATCAAGAATTGATCCTAGGTTGACTTCATAAGCCTTCAAATTGAGTAATTTTAACTTCAAATTAATTACACTTGACTAATACCTAGACTTATTGCATATTATAAAAAAATTATTAAGACGTGTGAACCATTGTAGTTAGTATTGCAGGTATGATGATACGATATAACTGAAATGTCACGATTTAGCCATAGGACGATATAAATCATATGACAATATCATTTTTGTGTGGAATTGTTGTCGGAATCGCACGAATCTTATGATTCAATCCTGAATTGCAATTATTAGGGGTGCGATGCGATCCAACTGTGAATTGAGTCGTTCACTAGTCGGGTCTGGTCAGCATGACCTAGTTCACTAAAAACCCTAAATTTTTTATTTTTATTTTTTGCAAAAATTGCTGTTTCCACTAAATAATGCTTCTGCGAGACTCACCCTACCAAATCCATTATTTTACATTGAAAGAAAACCTTGTTTTCTCTATTCCCATGCTATGCTCCTCTTCTCCACTTTTCTCTTATTTTAGTGCTTTTCACTTCAAATTTCTAGTAGTCCTCATTCCTGCACTCTGCCCTATCTCTTCAATGGTTCCTATTTTATATTTGTCTTTCTCCTAATATTTTTGTTTGTTGTTTGCTGGTAGGGGAGAATAATTGATCTTACCAAGAAAATAAAAGAGAGTGATATCATATGGAAACATTGTGAAAGTGTCTCCCTACACAGGCTGTTAGTAAAATGCAAATGTTGTTCTCATAGTTGTTGGGGTGGAGTTTCAAGGATAAAACATCATTTAGCTAGAACAAGAGAAAATATAAGTGCCTGTACAAGTGTTCCAAATGAGGTAAAGGAAAAGGAAGGAACATTTAAAGTTCTAAAACAAATCACAGTGAATACAATGTTCAAAGATAGAGATGTTGTCATTTAAGAAATTTGCAAATGCATATATGCTAATGTCGTACCATTTAATTTGGTAATTAGCTCCCATTTTATTCAAATGTTGAAAGCTATTGGAGAATTTGGTAGGGGTTTAAAACCTCCTACTTATCGTGAAGTGAGAGTATCTTTTTTGAAAAAAAAGCAATTGATAGTTTCCATGAAAATTTTGAGGAATACAAGAGTGAATAGGAAAAGTGAAGCTACACTTTGATGTGTGATGGATGGACAAATGTAAAAGAAAGATCTCTTACTAATTTTTTTGTTAACAATTCAAGTGGGACTATTTTCTTAAAATTGGTTGATACTAGTGATGTTATCAAGGATGCTAAACAAATGTTTGAATTATTGAATGACATGGTGGAAGAAATTGGAGAGGATAATACAGTGCAGTTGTGATAGATGGTGCTTCTAATCTTGTGGCAGATGGAAAAATGCTAAAGCAGAAGAGGACAAAATTGTTTTGGTCCATTTTGTGCAACTCATTGTTTAGATTTGATGTTTGAAGATATTAGACAACTTCCAATGTTCTTTAACACAATTTCAAATACAAAGAAAATTACAACTTACATTTATAAACATACATGGGTCCTTAACTTGTATAGACAACATTCTAAAGAAAGGGAATTATTAAGAGCAGTTGTCACAAGGTTTGCAACTTCTTATCTTACACTAAATTGTATTATGCAATAAAAGAATATTCTTCGATTTATGATTACTTCAGAAGAATGGGTTAGTTCTTATGCTAGTAAAACTAAGGCTAAGCAAGTCACGAACTTAGTTTTGAGTGATTCTAGGTTTTGGAAATCCATCCAATATTACTTAAAGTGTGTAATTCCTTTTGTAAAAGTATTAAGGCTTGTAGATGGTGATTCAAAACTAGTCCTGCCATATATTTATGAAGTAATTAATGGATAGAGCTAAAGAGTACATTGCTAAAACCTTTCAAAATCAAGAGTCAAGATACAAAAAAGTGTGAAAGATTATTGATACTAGGTGAAATTTAGAGCTACATAGGCCTCTTCATGCAGCTGCCTATTATCTCAATCCTAAGTAAATAAAGTCATTATCAATCTCTTAAGTTTTTTACACTTTTTTAAAGGTTGGGTAACTTAAGTTGCATGTCTTATCTTCTTTAATTAAGTTTTACTATGACAAAAAATTCAATTCAAATAGTGAAGTTTTATTTGACTTGTATGAAACCATTGAAAGAATGGTTCCAGACAAAAGGACAAGATTTTCTATTGATCAACAACTTGAAAAATTCAAGACTGTTAAGAGACTTTTTCGAATGAACATGACAAAAGATACTAGAAACAAGAAACAACCTGGTAGTTTTAAATTAGTTTTTTCATAATTTAAAGTTTTAAACTTTTTATTTTAAGGCAAATTAGGTAATATCACTTACATCTTACTTTTGTTTTAATAGGACTTTGGTGGAAAAGTTATGGTGGAGAATGCAAAGAGCTGACAAAAGTTAGCTATGAGAATTTTAAGTCTCACATGTAGTGTTACGGGTTGTGAAAGAATCTGGAGTATATTTGACCAAGTGCATAGCAAGAGAAGAAATCGCTTGGAGCAACAAAGATTAAATGCACTTATTTTTTGTCAAGTACAATCTTCAACTTGATATGAGACAAAAAGCTAGAGAAGAGAAGGGAGAAACTTATGATCTTATATGCTTGTCTGATATTGAATCAGATGATAAGTAGATTACTGAAAAAGAAAACCTTTGCTTACCAATTGATGCTTCTTTGATGGATTTACATGAGTATTTCATTTTTTATGAAAGAGTTCCAAGCAAAAAAAAGGAAGAGAGGTATTTGTTTAATAGAAAAATAATATAATTATAAACTAATATATATATATATATATATATATATATATATATATTGTCGAGGCCTCCTTATAAAGAAAATTTAAAATACTATTTGTATAGTTTTGGTTCGTAACTGGAACTATTTCTACAGAATAGGTCACAATTCTTGTATGTCTATTCCGAAACAATCATCTTCATTTTGATAAAAGTCGTCTTCTTTGTTGGAATTAAACTCTTGTTTGGTAGAAGATTCAGCCTCATCTTGATTTAGAAGAAGAAGAACTTCTTTTAAATTTTTCTTTATTTTATCTTTAGAATCACATCCTGATAGGAAGGCGGCAATTTTTACTTTTTGATTCAAAAATTGAAAAGTTGCTGGATCCGCGAGCTTCAAAAGTTTTGGATTGTTTCCAAAAATATCATTAACTCCTTGTGGTCCGGCATGTTCTGCATTGAATTGGTTCCACTATTTCACAAAAGCATGTCTGTGAATCATGGGTGGAATATCATCTTCTTATGTCTTGCTATACCTGTACTGCCATAAGAATACCCAGGCCATAGCAAATGCAGAAAAATATTTAAGATCTGCACCAATTCTGCTGGAGCATATCTAGTTTTAAATATTTCAAATCCTTCTTTTACAGGTGATGGAAGGATTGCTTCTAAAGGTCCAAAGAAGTCCCACCATTGTAGGAACCAATTAGGAAAATTGTAATTTTAGTTTTTCTTGAAATAGATCAGCCAAGAGTGTCGATTGAGTTTATTCTGGAACCAGAAAGTCCTTGTCCAGGCATCAATGTAGTCTTATTGAATGAGTGATTAATGAAGGATCTTTTTGGTCCTTGTAATGTTTAATAGAGACAGAGTCAGAATCTATTAAGATGAACTCATAAAATTGTCTGATTTTATTCAAGGCATATGGTCTGAAATGAAAACCAAGAGGAAATGCTTTGGTGATAGCTTTGTATGGGTTTTTATCCCAAAATTTGGGTTTCATTTGGATGACAGTGAAAAATTTTTCTTTTTCCATGTAATGACTGGTATTTGAGGATTTACCTTGTTGAAGGCTAATAGCTTTCTCTGTTTTATCAGGGAGGCTTATTGTCTTTTGTGATTGACTGAAGGATTGGATTATAGTGTTTATGTTTGCTAAATCTATTTCCATGTCTTCATCAGAGGCAATGTCTGCCCAAGATTTCTTTGGTAGGCTATTTAGGCTACCTTGTTGTATGGCTAGAAGAGTGTTGGCAGGGAAAGCATAGTCTGCTTTGGTTTGTTTAACAATTTTTGATTGGGAAGAATCAACCTTGTTGGATGAGTCTTTTTTACGAATCATAGATTGCTCAGTAGATGACTCTACAATCTGGATGGCTTTCTGGGTGGATGACCCAGTTGGAGTAGATGACCTCGAAGAATTGGAGAAAGAGTCTATAGTGACAGACTTTGATTTTGTTTTGTTTAGAGTCAGGGCGAGCCTAACTCTACCACCTCTAGTTGTTCCTCCCCTAGAAGGGGTTGCTGCCTTTCTAGTCATTCTATTTGTCCTGTAAAAATTCACGGGTAAGGTAGTCAGGAAGAGAATTGGAGGTGCCTTTGAGCTATTCAATATCAAAATAAAAAACACTTAAAATAGCTTGCCATCTTGCAAAAAAAAATTTCGAGGTAAGATTTTTAACATCTTTTTGTAAAATTTCTTTAGCAGACTTGCAATCTACTCTAATAAGAAATTTTTGGTTTAGTAAATCTAATTGAAATTTTGATATGCATAAAACAATTGCTAAAACTTCTTTTTTAACAGTTGAGTAATTCTATTGTGCAGAATTCCAATGTTTTGAAGTATATGCAATGATATGCTCATGAGACTCGATTCTCTGTTTGAGAATACAACCATAACCTATGTCAGAGGCATCAGTTTCAACAATTTTGAAAGCTTGAGGAATAGGAAGATAGAGACAATTTATTTTTTTGACGACATTGGTATGAACATGAAGGAAGATTCTTTTTAAGCCTATCATGTAAAGGCTTAATAATATTGTTGAGGTGCGAAATAAAGTCACCAACATAATTAAGACATCCCAAAAACCTTTGTAATTGGGTTTTTTCTAGGATTCTATCAGGAAATTTATCAGCAAATTCAATAGATCTATTGATAGGAACGATGGTTCCTTGATGAATATTATGACCAAAGAATCTAATGTTGGTTTGGAAAAGATTTATTTTGGACTTGGAGACAGCAAGACCGTTTTGTTTGATAACATTGATAAAAATATTTATGTGTTTAAAATGCTGATCAATGGAATGGAAAAAGATTAAGACATCATCAATATAGACAATGACAAATTTTGAATAAGGATTGAAAATGTCATTCATAATTTTTTGAAACTCAGAAGGGGCATTTTTTAGGCCGAAAGGCATAACATTCCATTCGTAATGCCCAAAGGGGACAGTGAAGGTTGTCTTGTATCTATCGTTTTCACAAATTTGGATTTGCTAAAACCCAGATTTCATATCAAATTTTGAAAAGATCTTAGTAGAGTTTAATCTGTTAAGAAGATCTTTCTTATTGGGAATAGGATGTCTAATCCACTGGAGAGCTTGGTTAAGAGGTTTGTAGTTGATAACTAACCTAGAAGTACCTCTTTCTATTTCTGCAGGTTTATTAACATAAAAGGCAGAACAAGATCAAGGACTCTTGCTTTTTCTAATAAGATTTTTGTCTAAGAGATCTTTGATCTCTTTCTGACAATATTGGAGGAGTTCTTCATTCATTTGGATAGGCCTAGCTTTAGTGGGTATTTGGCTATCCTTGAACCCTGATTCATAAGGAAGACTAACAATATGTTTCTTCCTATTCCAGAATGCGCTAGGCAAGTCAGAACATATAGAAGATTGAATATTTTCTAAAAAGGATTGAATCTTCTTCTGAAGTGAAGGATTTTGTAATTGTCTTTCAATGTTGGCAAAAGAAACTTCTTCTTTCAGAAAATTAATTTGATTGATTTTATTTTGAATAGAATTGATATTTTTTGTAAATAGTTTATTTGAAAATTTGAAAGTTATTCGTTTTCCTAAATGATAAGTGGAGATCCCATCTTTCGAAATCTGTAAAGGGAAAAGGGTTTTAATAAAAAGAGTTCCCAAAATAACTTCATTTTTCAGATTTTTTACAAAGAGAAAGTTTGTTTTAATCTTAAGTCCTTGATTTTCAATCACAGCTTTGGAAAGCTTATAATTAATTTTGAGTTTCAAACCACTAGCAGTGCTGAGTTTTTTAGAAATTTTTTCAAAGTACTTTGTAGGGATTAAACCTTCTAAAATACAATTTGAATCAGCACCTGTGTCAAAGAGGGCCAAAGTGTCAAGAACAAAATCATCAATAATAATTCTGATATTAATGTATAATTTTTGAATTTTGACCTTGTTGATCAAACACATAAAAGTTTCTTCCAGATTTCTAGAATCGACCTTTACAGAATCATTCTCTTCAGGAAGTTCTTTTTTCTCAATATCAGATTCATCATCTAATTGGAAAAGAATAACTTGATGAATTTGTTGTTGTTCTTTGATCTCTCTGATCTCTTTCTTAAGATTGTTAATCTCAATCTGAAGATCCTAAATAGTGGTTGGTTTAATATTAGAATTCTTTTCTAATCTTTTGAAAATATTCGTGATATCAAACTTGTTTGTAGTAAAATATTCTTTAAACTTGGGTTTAGTTTCTAAAATTTCTTTGAATTTGTTTAAAAATTCTTCTCTCTTGAAGATCAGAAATGAAGCTTATTGCTTCAAAAAGAAGATCTTATTCTTTTGTCAAAACATTGATTTCTGGAGTGTCATTACTATCAGAAGAAGAAATCTGATCATCATTTTGGATTTGGTTGACATCCTCATCTGATTCTTTGACAGAATCTTCATCAGAGGATTCAATAAGAAGATTGTTAATTTGGTCTTCTACAGAAGGTTCTAAGTTAAGGCTGCTGATTTTCTTTTTCAACCTACAGTATTTACTGATATGGCCAGGTTTACCACAGTTGTAATAGGTTATACCTGTTCTGGGTTTCTTAGGAATGTTGGTGGGGATGACATTTTTTCCTTGCTTCTTGGAAAAAAGTTTCCTATTGTACTTACGTTTGTAAGGTTTAACAGCCTCTTTCTTGGGAGCCTATTTTTTTTTATTGGTGGAGCAAGACGGAAGACCAAATTGCTCGCAGAAGGATCCTAATTCTTTCTTACTTAAGGCCTTTTCTTTAGCAAGCTGCTTCTGTAGTTTATCCTTTTGATAAACCTTGATACCATTATGGATAATAATGGCAGTAAGCTGACCATAGTCATAACCGTCATAATTAATTTCTTATGTTGGAGAATGACTTCGGAGTTTACTTCTAATAAGATCTCTGAAAGCTTTAGAAAGCCCATCCAGATATTTTTCTTTCTAATAGGCTTGGTTGCAATCTTCTCTAGTTAAAACTCTAGACATGAAGGTATCCTTATACCATTTGAAATGTTCTAAGGAATCACACCTGAGGTTTGAAAGGAGTTTACCTTATCTTTTTCTCCAAAGAGAAGGGTCTCCAAGAAAATGTTGAGATATAGTATATAATAAAGTATATACTGCATCAGGAAGACGCTCATTATCACTGACAATGGTTTTTCCTTTGTCATCAATTTTTACTGCACAGAGGATGTTTTTTCTATCAGTTTCAGTGAGATAATTGTCCCACCATCCTTTGAGTTGGCCAGTAAATCCTGCAACTAGAATATAAACAATGGTGTCTTCAGGCATATTTTGATTAGTAAAATAGCTCATGGCAACAACCGACATATTTTGGAGTTTGACAATGATATTATATTTAGACAAACCATCAATATTCCAAATATAAATATCATTAGAATTAAAACTTTGGACGAAATCTTGTTTTTCTTCTAAGATAAGATCAGGAGCGGTGGCTCTATTATAATAAAGTTTGGAGAAATTTTTTCAATTGTTGATAGGATTGATAGCTAAGACAGAATCTGTTTCAGAATATTGTTCTGAATCAGTCTTAGAAATGACATTGACAGTTTTGCTAAGAGATCTAGTTCTAGGTTTGGCACTAGACTCTTCAGTATTTTGAAGAGTGTCGGGAACAGAATTGAGAAGACTAGTAATCATACTTAGTAACTCATTTTGGTTGTCCTCATTCACTCTAGTTTTTTCTTTTTGCCATGAACTCTTGTGCTTCACATCATGGTCAAGGACTCTTTATAAAGAGAAAATAAATATTGTTTTTACAGTTCCGGTTGATTACTGGAATTATTTTCTACAGTATAAGTTATAATTCTTGAATATCAATACCGAAGCAGTCGTTTTCATTTTGGTCAATATCTGCATTGGTATCTTGTTTTATGAATGATTCAGCTTCATCTTGACTTTGTAGAAAAGAAGAACATCTTTTAAACTTTTCTTCATTTTTTCTTTTGAGTCACAACTTGATAAATAAGCTGCAATCTTTGATTTTTGATTCAGAAATTGGAATGTTGCTAGATCTGCTAAATTTAACAATTTTGAATTTTTCTCAAAATATTCAGCAACACCAGATGGTCCAGCATGGTCAGCATTGAATTTTGACTATGTTAATCAAACACATAAAAGTTTCTTCGAGATTTCCAAAATCAATTTTCTCATAATCATTATTCTCAAGAGGTTTTTCTTTCTCATTTCAGATTTATCATCATCATCGAGTTGGGAAAGAATAACATGATGAATTTGTTGTTGTTCTTTGATATCTCTAATCTCTTTCGTGAGATTGTTAATCTCGATCTGGAGATCTTGAATAGTGGTTGGTTTAATATTAGAATTCTTCTCTAATCTTTTGAAAATATTTGTCATATCAAACTTATTAGTAGTAAAAAGTTCTTTAGGTTTTGGTTTTGTTTCTAAAACATCTTTGAATTTGTTAAAAAATTCTTTTCTTTTGTGAAGATCAAATATAAAGCTTATTGCTTCTATAGGGAGATCTTGTTCTTTTGTTAAAACGTTAATTTCTGGAGTATCCTCACTATCAGAAGAAGAGATTTGATCATCATGTTGGATTTGATTGACATCCTCATTGGTTTCCTTGGCAGAATCTTCTTCAGAAGATTCAATAAGGAGGTTATTGATCTGATCTTCAACAGAAGGATCAAGGTTAAGACTACTAATTTTCTTCTTAAGCCTACAGTATTTACTGATATGGTCAGGTTTACCACCGTTGAAACAAGTTACACCTATATATATATATATATATATATATATATATATATATATGCTTAATGATTTTATTTTATTTTATAGATCCAAGAAACTTAAATGCTAGGGCCAATAAGAAGGAAAAATCTATAGTTAGAAATAAGAGTTAAATTGAAGAGAATCAAGAGATATTTAGAGATGAGGAAGAAGGGAAAAAAGAAGAACAAGAAGAGCCTTTGCCATTGAAAAATGAAGATGGACTAAGTGATATTGATCTTAGGAAGAATGACTAGATTATGTATTTGAAATTTAGACCTTTTGAATATTTTTAGAGTTTAAAACTAGAACTAATAATTTACTATTGGTTGCTATTATTTTTTGAAATTTTTTAAAGGTATATATGACTGATTTATGCAGTCATAGTCTTTATTTTTTCTTTTTTTTTATCTGATTTGAATATATATATATATATATATATATATATATATAAATGGTTTATGCAATTATAATCTTTTTATGTTATTATAACTAACGTGCCTTGAATCTTTATATTATAATTTATTTTATTAATTATATAATAAAGTATTTAATTATAAAATGTCAATATATAAATATACTTAGTTTTTTATATTAAAATATTTTTTATTAAAATATTAATTATCATAAATTTTACAATTCACAATACGATTTACTTCATATTTTACAAAATAAATCTTTGATTTACTGTTTAAATCTCAACTTCATTATAATAATGTGTAAACTTTAAATTTTGTACCTATTGTCAATCAATCCTAACTCATTCTACGTTACATAGAGGAAGAATTTAATAAACAAATATATATTATATAACAATATTATATTATATACAATATAAAAATACCTTTCTTTTAAAAGTAGGATGGTGCAACAAGATTTTGAAAAGAAAAATAAGTAACAAAACTTCTTCAATTGTTTTTTAAAAGAGTAAGAACTAATTTTAAATTATATATGAAAACTCTTGTAATTGTCAAAATTTAACTTATGTTAAAATATATAATGCAGTAAAGATGACTGACAGGAGAGATGTACGAACACTTTGTTACTGATACCGAATATAAATTACCAAGAGTTCCTAGCACTCAACAAAAGAGAAAATAAAAATAACAAATAATTATAAAAAAAATCCTAAATAAATGAAGTCTGAAAAATTATACAAATAAAAATTTAATTAATAATTAATCAAATAATTTATTTTAATATTTAATATATATTTTTTAAAATATAAATAAATTTTAATTATAAAATTATATAGCCATAACTATCCAATTTACATCTAAAACTTAATATGCATATGATTAACATAATATATAACTTTATTCAACTTTTAGATCAATGAAATTTGATATTTATAAAAAGTTATCATGATAAATAAGTTTTGTTCTAAATAAATCTAATATTATATATATATATATATATATATGTTATATATTTTTGTTAAGGATACACTTGTCTTTTATAGTCGCTCTTCCAATCTTCTAGTACGATGTCCTTGTAGAATATTCTTGATTCTCTTTTATAGTGACGTGGGGTGATGGTATTTACAAAAACATTCCGACTGTAAAGTCAGTGTTCTGTGTAGAATAATAAATACTATTTTATATTTAAAAGTCAACCATTTACTTATACTTTTTATTTTCTTTTTATAAAAAATATATTAAACTAATAGATTTCATGACTCAGCCTTGTCTTAACTTTCTGATTTATCCAAATAATTAGTCTTTTTCTTCTTGATTATTAACTATTAATCTTTTACTTATTTTAATTAGGCCGAAAGGGTACTGATACCTTTCATCCTAGTATTAGGCCGAAGGACCTATGATCATGACCAAAATGTCTTATCCAATATAATCAATATATATATCGTTATTTTAAATTATTACATGTGTATTTTTTAAATTTTATTTCTTTTAATAAAATAAATAATGCATTTTAAAAATCAACTTTTACTTTAATAACTCATTTTCTTAATTTTTTTTGTATAATAAGATAATATAATAATTTTAATGACAATTAACGAGAATAAAGCCAAACATACTTAATTTGTCACATTTTCCTACCATTGCTCTATTTGTTATTGTCATAATTAAAAACACATAATTCAGACATCCATGTTTATCAATCTAAAAAATACATTGAACCATTCCTCCCTAATTGAACCAAAAGAAAAGCTAGAAGCAATGCCTTTCCATAATTTTTATGAGCTTGAGAGAGAAAGAGAGAGAAAAACCGCTCCCTCCCCTCTTTTCGTGGAGGTGTGTGTCAGTTCGTATATGAATGCAAGAGTTTTCCTTCAAAATAGCTCCAAATATTGATCCCTGTATCATCTCATCAACACAGCCAAGGTGAGCCTCAAGGTATTGGGTCGAGAATGGTGTGTATGTTGCCATTGTGAAAAGAATTAAAGTAAACATTTACACTCCCTCATCGTTGCATCCATCCCCGTGAGTCAGTGTATGCCAGGTCAGAGAATTAGAATGTCAAAAAATAAAATATCTCTGTCCCGTCATGAAGAGAGAGATAGAAAAAAGAGAATTTTTATTTTTTGTGTAGTCAATTAATTTGTTCAAAAAATGATTAAAAGTAAAGGAAAAATTGTTAAAAAACAATATTTTTGATTTGATTGCATTGGAGTTATACAACTTAAAACAAGCACAAAATCTGATAACTGCTTCCAGGTTTGCCTACGACTTCACTTCTATGCTAATGCAGATTGTTATACCAGACTACAGCTATTTACACAAAGTGAAATCGCACACTTGAAGTAATGTAAAATATGACATATTTATGGCAAGCCGTAAATGAAGTTTCAAGTCTCTTAAAAAGCACGCTGGATAATAACATATTTGTATGTTATAATTTCAACATTGCTAGTTGTTATGAAGTACTTAAAGGCAGGGAAATTATATGTTAACCGTGTATTGCATAAAATGGTCGTCAAATTTAAACTAGCATCGTATATCATAGGATTTTGAAATAAGAGATTTTTCAAAGTCAGAGTCTTGCAAGGCTCCAAGAATCTTTCAGTCAGAAGGAACAAAATTTAAATTGACTTGGACTTCAAATTAGGATCACAATCCTTAATGAATGCTACAACAGTGACGAAGCCCAAATGCGTGGCACCAGCGGAAAGGTAAGAAGCAAGATAAAAACGGACAAAATAAAAGAAAAGGCTAATAACTTGTTTGTTTATAGGTTTCCAACGGAAACTCAAACACAAACTCTAATGTTGCATGTGAGCTTAGCCAGTACTCAATTAACTGAACTGTGTCCCACAAGTTTAGCCATTAGCACCCAAAAAATTGAAAATACACTCCTTGAGCTGATTCTGATTAAAATTCTACAAATTTCAGGTTAAGCAATTAAAAGGCAGGAGGGACAAGCAGAATATGCAAGACCCCTCCACTTGCTACCAAAAAAAATAAAGTCTTCAAATTTCATATATTCTTTTACACATTTCATTCATTGACTAGCAAAGGTTTCTCCACCTATGATAATATCAATTAATCAATTTAATTTGCAAGAAATTTAACCTGAATTTGTTGACAAAATTTATGAATTGCTGAATAAATCATGTTTATACTCGGGAGATTTATATGACTGACGGACAAGCGAATACTATTGCTATTAAAAGGAAATATTACCCATGTATGTAATTTCTACAAGTTCATGCTAGAAAACAAAAAACATTTGTTAACTAGGATTGGGTACAGATGAAAATTTTAACTTAATATTACAATGAGGAAAGGCAAAAGGGTAAAGCTTATCACTTTTTTCCTGTCAAACTAATCAATCATTTCATATTATCAGTCATGTAATAGTAAATTCTCTTTCATTAAAAAACCTGTCACAAAATAGTAGTTAAACAAATAAGAAATAAAAACAGGATAAACAACCTTAATAGTATTGAGGTCCGTTATGTCAAAATTTAGCTTTCTTTTGAATTGTTCTTCGCATGTACTGGATTGCGAACTTCACCAGCAACAAGAAAAATGAAACAAAATCACCATACCAGTAAGTGATGGTGACAAATTGTCTTATGATAAGAACAAAATAAAGTAATGGCATTAAATCAAGAGTTGGCCAAATATATAAAGTATTGGAACTAGTCTTTATGGTTTGAATTATTCCACATTGATTAAAACTACGGCCAAAATGCTCCATATAAGGCCTTGAACAATCCTCCCCACTAGAGTTAGACTTTGGGTTGGCTAAGGCCTAGTCCATCTTTCTAATATAGTATCAAAACCTATTCAATTTCAGTTTTGAACCAACCGCAAATGTCCAATTTTATAAATTTCATGCTCCAGATGTTCTGTCTTGGACACAAAGGGGTGCAGGTGCATTAAGATGTCTCAACCCTCACATTTGCTGGGAATGTAACCAAAACACTTCATATAAAGCTTGTGCAATCTACCTCAGCTGAGCTAACTTTTGGTATTCAGTTAAGCTTTCCATTCTAAGATCTAAACATAGCAAATTTCAGATATTCACCACACACTTAATAGAAATGGTAACTATTTATGGCACCAGCTACCATATTGAATTGAAGGTTTGTATGAGTGACTGAAAGTAGGAAATTCAACCACCCTCTACGAACGTCAAGATATTAGGCATGTCATGGGATTTCCGACAATTTACAGGTGTCCTATCCTATCCTAACATTGCATACAAGGTCACTAACAGCTTTTGACCAAACTTTTGCACGGCTTTAATAGCTTTCTGGTTTAATGGTGCACATCCATTGCCATGCAGTTTTATGATGCAGAATAATTGTTTTGGGGGGTCATGAATTTGAAGCTTTTGCTTAAAGTAGAAATCAGCTAAACTGAAACTTTCTTTGAAGTGGTGCACAAGAAAACCAAGCTGTTGTTGCACTGCTTAAAATATATCTGATTTCTGAATCACTATCCAGTAACAAGAAACGGTTTTGTTTTGAGGCACACACACACACACACACACACCATACAGTGGTGTATTTTTAATAAAACCATTACAAAGAACTCTATAATCTATATATCATGTCACACACCGTAGACTGAAGATAGTTCTAATAACCACCATATAATATAAATAAACTATTAACTGAGACTATAAATTCAAAAGTTTAGATAAATTATTTCTGTACAAAAGGTGTTCTAATTTTCACCCAAAAAGTAATATGATATACTCACTGTGAACTTTGGCAGACGAACTTTATATGTATCTACAAGTTCCATCATCAAATCAACCAAATCAGAAAAGGGGCTTCCAAAACCATCCCTGCAATTGAAGGATCCTCAGCTCCATACATAAGGCTGCAAGCAATAACATCATTAATGGTATGGTGAAAAGCCATAAGCATTAACCAAAATGGTAAGTGTGAATGGCTACATCAGAGTACAAATATTGAACACACTTAATGAGGAGAAACATTCAATTCAGATGGGAATAAACATATACATGATTTTCTACTGCAGAGAAAAGAGATGTTTTCTACAAGCCTACACAAATACAGAACTGCTAACTACTTTCCTAGTTCAATCAAACATGAAAATGTTATCAGATCATCCATTCATCTTGAGGTTAAAAACAGTGTTGTACAAATTTATTATTCATGAAGGATAAGGTTCATTGATAACAAATGGACTGAATCAGCTGAATTAACCGAAAAAACGGTGAACAGGATAGAAAGGTCATCAGTTTAGACAACCTTGAAAATTAAAAAAAAAAAAACAATTGAGAATTGATCAAGCCAATTTTTGTTTTTAATTTAATCAAATACATTTTTAAGACAAAATAATGACACAAGTATAAGGCCTTTAATTGATTTTTTATTTAGAATATGGCACATAATATGGTCCTTTTATGCTAATTCAGTTACAATTTCACACATGATTTAGTGAGTTTGCTTGTGCTGCTGAAAAAACTCAAAACAGCATCTCCTAGATCATTTCAATGTACTGCAGAAACAGAGTAATTGCAAAACAAATTACAAAGTCTTGCTACAGTGCTACACAACTCTATTTTAACTAGCAAACCTTTTCTAAATCTCATTCCAAATGCAAGCCCAAAGGAAAAAGTGAACGATGAAGACCTACCTAGTTACAGCTCCCATTGAACGACCCCACAAGCCAATCAAAGAGACATTTCCATCATCCTACAGATAGTTGACCACAGCCCTCAGATCATTCTTCTGAGAACAGTCAAGAACATGAAACAAATAATTTCATAATGAAGAATGACAACAAAGAAGAAGGTAGTAATGTGTATGCAAACTTCAAGCACAGAAAATAGTCAGCATTTCTTGGTCTATTGTGATAGAAAATAATTGTCCTGTCAAAACATATGATAGGTTCCAAACTTTGCACTGATGATACAGACATAGTACTCAAATATTACTGTATTTAATTTGGACTAACAATTTTGGATCAAACTTCTCAAAAACGACAGTATGCAAGTTCTTGAAGCATCTTTAGCAAGGTTTGCTAATGTGTATTGTACCCAATCAACATGCAAGATCACAGAGAGAAGAAAAAAAGCTTTG
The DNA here is from genome assembly GCF_003935025.1 of Abrus precatorius. Taxonomy (NCBI): domain Eukaryota; kingdom Viridiplantae; phylum Streptophyta; class Magnoliopsida; order Fabales; family Fabaceae; genus Abrus; species Abrus precatorius. Next base: position 10,273,743 of record NW_020874417.1, on the reverse strand, counting down.
AGCTTGTCAAATAGCTCTTCCATTTAAGGCCTTACTCACATTCACTCGTAATAATGACAGGAAAAAGATAGAGAAAAATTACTGCTCCCTATGAGAGTAGATAAATGACACAATAATAAAATTAAGCTATATCTATAATGAAACAGTCAAATATGATTTTTTAAAAGGTTATTGAGACAGAACATACCTCATTCCAGCCTATAGTGACATGCTCCCCTCCAGAAATTCCAGATCCCAAGAAATCTGAGAGTAAAAAGTGTAATATTTGAGGGAAGCAAAATTATAGCAGCTTCACTGGCATCAGCCCTACATCCACTGCCATATAAACATTACAACCAGTCAGCATGAACCTATAAAATTGAAATCTATACACAACGCAACACAAAACAAGCATACACCAGCAAAAAATGTTATGGAATACAGTAGAATTTACAAAGTATCTAAATTTCATAACTAAATTTGGAATGTAAAGTTTTGTACAGAATTGGTTTAAAACTCAGAATAAGAACATAAAAGCAAGAATACAGACTACAATATCTTTTCTTATGCACAAAGGAATAAATGAATAATGCTAGATATTGTTGTTAGTCAAATATAATATAATCGAAATTATAAAATTACCATTGTAACGTGAAAATACAGCAAATCTTATACAATATAACCACCTAGTCAAACCTATCGTACGTATACTATACAGAAGAAAAAAATAAAATAACTGAAAAAGAAAGGGATTGATATATTATGAATGCAAGTTAACTTCTAATTATAAGTTTTATAGTACCCTAGTAGAAAATGTACAAACATATTAGCTGTTGTGCAAGTATCAATCAATCAAATTCTCATAATGAGTTAAACAAAATTCAAGTAGCAATGATAAAACATTAAGTCACTAACAGACAAAATGATTGTGCAAACCTTTTCATGGTAGAAAAAAAAAAGAAAATAAAAGGAAAACACACAATCTTGAAAGGAGAGTCTAAAATTTCCAGAAGAAAACTTCTGTAGTTTCAATGGAACTTTGTCAAACAATGACTTGCTTGCTTGCACAGTCGCACACTCACATGTTTCCATAATATATTACACTGGCAGAGGCTTTCCTTCAGGACTGACTATAGGCATGTAATGGCTGCATTGAAGAAAATCACCCTGACAAGATCATGAATTTGGAAGCAGAACCTTGATACTGAGAAGATTCCGCTAACTTTAGATCAGTGCCAAGTTTACCCACTTATCTCCTTTAAATCAGATTTTACTTCTTTATCTTCTCTGATAAATTGAAAATAACGAACCCCAAAAGTTTTGTAGTCCCATACCATTTGAGATATTTCATCTTGAGGAAGATTTAAGCCTTTTTTCTTAATAGATCTGAGCAACTCACAAAAAAACTTGGGATTTTCAAGTTTAATATACTCATGCAACACCCTCTCATGCTCTGGAATCCAGTTTCTTGGGAATGGAGTATAATCACAAGATGGAATCAAAGACATATGTGAAAACTGAACACCTTCAATTACATCAACCAGCCCCATCCTCAAAAGATCTGAATATTCGGGTGCAGACTTGTTACTGCTCTCCCTCAAAGGACGGCTGAGATTCCGTGAAGCTATTCCATACACTTTGGCACGGGACTTCAACCTGTACCTAGCAGCATACAACTTAGCTAAAGAGCTTCGAACGACATAAGCACAAAAGCCAACCACCTTTTTGCGATTATCAGCATATCTATACCAATCAGCCATGGTCTCAAGAAACTTATTCATTTGGGAGTTCGTATGAGCTTGACCTGAATACAACATAGGAGTACACGGAAGTGGCTCAGGGTCCTTATCACCCCTCAGAAGCTCAAGCCGCCTAAACTGGCGAATGCATTGTTGCAAGCTAGCAGTAACAGAAAGCAAAGTTCCCACACCCTTTTCACTCACAATGTTACCTCCTGAACCCGTATAACGCAGGGTTGGGTGTATCACCCTTCGGCATATTATATGATCTAAGAATTGTATCCCCCTGGTAATATGCTCAATCTCCAACTTGGAACTATCCAACCTTAGCCCAAATGCACTCTCACAAAATTGAACAATTTTCTTCCTCACTTCCATGGCATCCTCCCTCGGCCCTCGGATCCCAATCAAAAAATGACCCCCGCATCTAATGTAATCCATCTTCCTAGTTTTTTCCTTCCCACTGGACGGAACAAACTCCGGCCACGCAGGATTATGACATCCATCATCAATCGAATACTTCCATATCGAATCAAACTTACAAGGCATGAAAAACTCCACAATCATGTCCTCCACATCATATGATCCAACTCATTAAGACAAACATTAGCAAGCAATGGACTTAAAATTCCACAATGACCATAAGAGGGTACCTTAGCAGCCTCCTCAGGGGCGAAACTAAAGAAAGTTCTCAACCAATACGGATCAGGTTTTGGTTCATTCTCCTTGAGAATCCTCTTCTTAGTAGCTCTTCTCTTCTTATCCTTCTTCAACTCCACACCATTTTCTTCTTTCCGCAATACACGCCCCACAAGTGCAGATTTGATCAGACTCAAAACCTTCTTATCCCTCGTGCCCTTTTCAACGCAACGCATCACAACATCTCGATCCACATCATCCAAAAGCCCACTCAAATCCCCTTTCAAAAACCACAAGTAACCCGCGAAGTTACTCCGAATCGTTCGAATAACCGTGTGGGCGCTTCGCCCGGGTCGAAACGCGTGCGATTTGGGAGAAAACCGTGCTTCGAAAATCGGCTCGAGAATCATCAAGAGAACCTCCTGAACCACCCTGTCCTGAAAACATGGCTCGTTGGATTGGAGAAGGGCTTGGAGTTTGCGTTTGGAGAGAGGCTTGAAAACGGCAGTGTCGTTGGGGCTGCGAAGTAATTGGTGGGTCTTGTCGTCCCAGGAAAAATGACCGCGAATAACGGCGTTTCGAAGGGACAGGAGGTGGTGGAGAACGTGGGAGTGAACGGCATTACGGGGAGGGAAAGTTCCAGTGGCATGTGCACATGACCGTTGGTAAGCGAAGAGCCAGAGGTCGAAGTTGGAGAGGAAACCGGTGAGGTTGGGGAATGAAGTGGTGTGGGGAGAAGAGAAGGTTTTGACCCAAAGAGAGGTGCAGATTTGAATAGGGTCTTGTTTGATGAGAGAGTGAGGGTCTTGCTCTTGCTCTTGTTGTAGAGTGTGGGTTGAGAATGGTGAGAAGCAGCAGCGAAGGTGAAAGGGAGAGTGTCTAATGTGCAAGCCATAACCAGAGTAAAGCTGTTCGACGATTTTCCTCACTGACATTTCCTTAAATGAAATTGCAAGCTACACATTACAAATATTTTTGAAGGAACAAGACAAATAATCCTTTTATTCAGGCATTTTTATTTAAATATTGTTAATTAAAAAACAATTTATTAAAGTATGGTGTTTTTGAAATAATTTCCCCGCGGTGGTTTTGCCTCGTGTGCATAATTTTTGCCAAAAAAGTTGACAAAATATAAATTTTGTTAAAATATTTATTAATTGATTTCGCCACATAAAATACAAAATAAATATGATTGAATCACGTGTTAGAGAACAAATGGTTTCGTGTCAAAAGGTGAAATTAAAAGTCAATTTCGTCACTACCAATGTGAAACTAACAGGTGAGTGACACATGACATTAACGGTGTACTGTTTTGTCAAAGAAAGCGCGAAAGTCATAAAATAAATAAAAAAATATTTAAAATGAAAGGTTAGGGAGCATTTTAGACACGTGACTACATCGTAACATTTTCGCGGTTGCCATGTCAAAATTGTGTTTCGCCTAACCTATGACAAACCATTCAGTAAATGACAAGTGTTCAGCTGTTCAGAAATGGTGCCCGCCCTTCTTCCCCTTCTTCTCCATTGCATTTTTCATTTCTTCATCTTCTTCTTCCGGTCACTGCCATCCTCCTAAAATAAGTGATTGAATAATTTGGTTTTTACATTATTTGTGCTAAAAATTCTCAAAATTTACATGTTTATTAGAGGTAATAATTATTATTTCTATTTTTATATGTTAATTTATGTTTTATATGTTTTTAAAAAATCTAAAAAGTTTAAAATTTTGAATCTTTAACTTTTTTTAATTTTATGCAAGTAGGTGAAGTGGAGTAAAAAATTGGGCTGAAGATTTATTAAGGTTAGTAAAAAAATTTAGTAATTTAAATTTTTTTTTATTAATTTGTAATATGATTTTAAAATGTAATAATATAATTTCTTAAATTTAATTTTATATAATATGTTTGTATAATATTATTAATTATATTATATTTGTTATATATTTATAATAATAGAAAAATACAAAATTACTTAAACCAAATAATATAATTTTGTAATCAAATAATGATTTATATTTAGTTTCATTGTAATAAATAAATTTTACATCTAACTATTAATTTAAGTATAATATAAAAATTTATAAAGTACATGTATAAATTGTAATTATTTAAAATATAAATTAAAAAATAATTTGTATGTAAATAAATAGATTTATTTTATTAAAAAATGTAACATTATTTATATAAATTTTAGTATAAATATTTTTTTATTTAGTTTAATTGTAATAATTAATTTTTACATCCATTTAATAATTTGATTATAATTTAGAAATTTAAATTTTGTTATTATGCAATTCTGGTAGATTTAAAATGAATATATGATAAAATAAATTTAAAAAATAAATTGTATGTAAATAATTATATAATAGTTATAATATTATATGAAAAATAAATATAATAATTATAATACATATATAATAGTAATATGTATGAAAATTTAGATGGTGGTATAACGTTAGTGATATTAAAATAATTGTTAATGTAAATGTAATATAAAGTATGTATTAATAATTATGTTAGAAAATAATGAATTAGTATTTTTGAAATGGAAAATTAATACTAATATGTTTTTTCTTGTATAGATGGCATCACCTTCACGATAGAAAAGGGTTATTAATCCTGTCCCAGAAGAACCATCACTTCTTCGATTTCAGAGTATTAATGTTTCTGAGCATATTTGAGATGGACGTGATCACCTGATGTTAAAGATCAAGAAGAGTCAAAATATTCCTGGTGGACTAGAGGGTGTTCCTGAAGAAATTCTTCTGCATCTGGAGTTAGCAGGATTTGTTGGAGTGGCTAACTTGTCCTAGTTTCCTTTAGACATGGGGTTGATCACTGCATTAATGGAAAGGTAGAGGCCTGAGATGCATAACTTCCACATGCCCCCTGGAGAGTGTACTATTACTCTTCAAGATGTTGCTATTCTCTTAGGATTACGCATAGATGGGAGACTAGTTATAGCACTTACTGGAGGTGATTGGGCGCAGACTGTGGAAGACAACCTAGGTATCAGACCAGGACCTGAGCATTTTGTAGGGAGTTTCTTAAAAATGAACTGGTTGGATGAGCACTTCATTCATATTGCTATGCATAATCACAGTCCGCTGCAAATTACTTGATTTGCTAGGGCATATATATTGAGGCTCAGTGGAGGGTTCATGCTTGATGATCACTCTAGTAGTAGGGTATCTGTTAGGTACTTGCCTTTACTTGAAGATTTTGAGTTGACCGGTCAGTATAGTTGAGGTTATGCAGTTCTAGGTTATTTGTACCGAGAGCTATGCATAGCGACCAACATTGACCGTGTTGCTATTGGAGGACTTGGTGCGTTGATTGTGATGTGGGCTTGGGATAGATTTCCTCATATAGCACCTAGCAATCTCCCCATACACATCTCTATCTTCCCTATGGTGTCAGGTAAGTTGTTATTGTTATTATTAATTGTCTGTCTATGAATAGATTATATATAATGTTATTTATCGAAACCCTAATATTTTTATTAAACATTACTTGTAGATGGTTATCACTAGGAACAAAAAAGGGTAAGAAAGATGTACAGTACTACAGATATTTCTTTGATCGTGTAGCACATGATGAGGTTATAGAGCCTACTTTTATGCTAAAATAGTTTTTAAATTGAGATTACTAATATTGTATTGGTCGTATATTTATTCCTCATATAGATTATATGGGTGTCATACAACATGGAACTTATCAACATGCTTCCACCTATCTGTAGAGACGGTATGGATTTATGGAGGGCGGTTGTGCCACTGATATGTTTTCAGGTGTGTGAGTGGCATCAACTTGACCGAGTGATGCGTCAGTTTGGTATGGTTCAGCACATACCAAGGGCTCCTTACCACCCTGACCAGCTTCATGACCTTACTCTTAAAGGAAAGATTGAAGAGAATTGGTCAGCCAAATTCAGTGCTATGTTAGATATTTGGGAGAATAGACGACTGTGGGTAATGACTAATGACCTCCAGTATGGATTACTAAGTTCTATTTCGGAATACATGCAATGATATATCAGTCACACTCATCGTTGGATGACCAGGGATGCAGCCATATCAGCTCTATCGGTATGTTGTTATTTTATTTAATGTTTGAGACAATTTTGTATATACAAATACATTTAAACTCGTATCATTTTCAGGATGATGCGATGGAGAGATTGCACTACTCAAGCACTGATGGACAGGATGCCTTTACCTTTGATGAATTAAAGGACTTGTCTAAAACTCTCCTATCACTAAAGAAGGAGCAGGATCACATATTAAAGTCTGTTTCATCTTCAGATCCTCTAGTGCAGAGTGGTAATCCAGTAGATCCAGACTTACACATAGATCAGCCACAACAACGAAGAGAAGGAAGGGATTTGGGACGTCGACAACGACCAGTGCAGGCAGCAGAGTGGTCCGTTCTGACTATGCCAGAGCGCTCTGATGGTGTATTCCCCATACCATCACAGTTTCCTTTCCAGCCATCGTATACCATTACAGCCCTGACTTATTTCCATTCATCATAGGGTTCTCACCAGCCATTACAGCCCCCATCATCACCATTTATAGGATTAGAAGATTATATAGTCCACGACCTGATTTCTTTATGACACCTCCTCACGATCACCATTTCCTTTTGACTCCAGGTGCCCCATACGTAGAAGCTGACCATATACCATCCTTCATACCTCCTATGAATTCAGGTATTGATCTTAATGCTGAGTTTGGTGCTGTTGTTGATGTAGGAGAAATTCATCGAAATCCCCATCGAGGAGATAGACAAAGGCAATGCATCTTAACTCCAGAGGATCATGATCATTATGCATATAGGGAGAAGCAGTAATGAGATGTTTATTTGTTGTATTTTTCATATCTTTTAACTTTTTGCAGCTGATGTATGGTTTATTCCTATATACTACTTCAGAGTAAATACGATAAATAGCATTCTAATTAAAATTTCAAACATGTCAACACTTACAACAATTATGCATTTACATATTAAACAACATTATTTTGTTGAGGACAATGATGTCGATTATGACAAACTTCGTAAAAACGCAAACACCTTTGTCTAGTTTGTGACTCAACCCAGTCCATTTCATTCCTAATACGAGTTGATTTCGGTCGCCCCTTACCTCTAACTCTTTCAACGTCAAGCATCAACTTCCATTCACTACTTGTAAGGATGTTGCCTTCATTTCCAAAGGGGCACCATTGTGGAGAGTATACATTAACAACATATTCCATTGAATAAACTAGGTCAACATATTGCCAAAAATTAATACTTATAGTTATATTGGATGCTATCACATGCGAATAAGGAAATTGATAGGACTGAAATTTGCCACATTCACAAAATCTCTTATCTAATATAATTGTCTATTTGTGTCCACCCTTTTGCGTAATTGGATTAAATGCTTCTTCAATCTCAAAACTTCTTCTTTGTATGTCATACCTATGAATTTGGTGTGATGAAGCCTCTTGTTGATTTTTTTGAATTTGCAACATGACTTTACGACAAAAAATGCTTCCATTGTGAAGGTCAGATATGGCTTCTTCTCCACGCTTCACAAAATATTCAACCAAGCGTCCATACGTGGCTTTAACCAGTGCAATTATGGGTAGATTTTTAGCACCTTTAAACACCTTATTCACAGCTTCTGAAAGATTTGTGATCATGTGACCATAACGTCATCCATCATCATCATAATATAATGCACATTTCTCTTTTGATATGCAATCAGTCCACCTTTGTATATCTTCAGATTCATTATTTAGGGGTTCCTATTTTTCACCAGAAACCTTTTAGACTCTAGTTTTCTTTTCTTTTAGACAAGGATAGAAAAAAATTGGCCCTTTAGAAGATGAATTCTTTTTCTTTAGCTAGTAGGGTTATTGTCAGGCCTATGTTGGGTGTATTCCTATTTTCTTTTAGAACTGATGATGTATTCATTTAACTGCGGCGTCTTTTTGTTATGAAATGTGATGTTGTATGTTGGTTGGGATGTGTAATCGCTTGAATTATGTATTCTATGGTTGTTGAGAGAAATTTGATGCATGTTGTATGAGTTGGAGGGTTTTGGTTGATAATGAGTTGCAAGATATCTTACTGTAATGAGATGTCTCTCGCTATAGTAAGAATGAGTCATTCAGAACAAGGCATTTTGGAACTCTTTCGCTGCAGCGAGAAAATTCTTGCTGTAACAAAAATGATAGACAGTATAAGGGTTCCACTGTCTGGTATATCTCGTTGTAGCGAGAGGTGCTCGTTGTAGCAAGAATATAACAAGCTGAAGGGTATTTAAGGAGTTTTTGAGCTGAAAACCTTGATTTCTCACCAACCCACTATTCCCTCTCACTTTTTCTTTGTTCTATCACCCTTTTCACTCAAAGGAAATCATCCTAAGGTCAAACTTCTCCCAAATCCAAGTGAGAACCTCCACCTAGTGCGGATCTAGGGAGATCTAAGGACCTTAAGCTTTATTCTTGGGAACTCATAAAAGTTTTGATCTAAGAAATCTCATTCTAGGTAAAGGGAACTTATATGAACTATCATTTTCATTCACTAGATATTGTAATATTTATAGGTGTAATTTTGTTTAAGATGAGATGGAGTCGATATAGGGAGAAACCCTAAGGTAGAATACCAAGTTTCTATGTGATTAGTTGTGAAAGTTGTATAGTTGTGCTAAAACATGTAGGCTGAACTATTCAATAAAAGTTATAAGTGTTGAGTTGTCGCTATACATGTATGTATTTTACTAGATGTTTCTGAGCTGTTAAGTACATAATTGCGGCTGAGCTGTATTAACATGCTGACATTCATCATTCTCGGTTAGATAACATATTGAGCTGTATTGTGTTGTATATCTGAATCTAAGTACCAGAATGGGTCGCTCCCAGACCAGAGAATTGTAGGTTCCTTCTGGATTAGTAGGGCTGTGAAACCAGTTGGAACTGAGCTGTTGCATCATGCATTAGATGGGTTGCATTGTTGTGTCATATACTAAAAAAATACCAGAATTAACAAGCTGTATAAATACTTTTATATTCATATTCTATTTTCATAATCATGGTTGATGTTTGGTAAGTTCACTCTTGCATTCTATTTATGTTTGTATGTGTTTTTGCGATGATCGTACTGTGGTACGTGAGCAGACATGACAGGTGCTATAGCTACTTCTCAAGCTGGAAGGTTTGGCTGAGAGACGTTGGAGTTGATATAGTTTTGGAGAATTATAGCTTTAATTATTTTGTCAATCTAAGTTTTAGCAACAGGTCTAGACTATTTGGCTATAATTTCAAAGAATGTAATTATTATTCAAAAACTGGTATTTTGAACTTCTCGCTGAGTAACTGTTGTAAATTTATATACTAATGCAAATTTTTGGTATTATATGACAATGCCCTTGGGGCTCTATTATTTTGTTGGTTTGGATGTTGAAGTGCAATTTTCAAAAAATTCATATTCTTTGTCCTATGCATGTATCATCTCATAAGTGAATAATTAAATTAGGATAAAAAATGTAGGATGTCAATAGTCTTTTACAAAAAAGGATCGTGACAGTTACTCTGGCCCAAGCCTGTCTTATGAGTATACCTGATTATGTAATGCAGTCTCTTACTCCCCTCTCTTCCATCTGTAATGAAATTGATAGTTTGTGCAAAAAATTCATTTGAGGTTCTTTGAGTAAACGTAAATAGCATCTTATTGGTTGGCATCATATTTGTAAACCTAAAACTGAGGAGGGCTTAGGTTTTAAAGATTTGCATTTACTAAATAAGGCATACATGATGAAGCTTTGTTGGAGAATGATCTCCTCCCCTTCTGATTTATGCTCCCAAGTTTTGTGTGATAAATATAATTTTAGCCTTGGTCAACTTTTGGGCGTTAAGAAAGTACCTAATTAGTCACATTTATAGAAAAAAATTATTAGTATTTGGCCTCAATTTTCCCAAGGGCTGGCCTAACTTGTGAAAGATAGAATGTCTATTAAGTTTTGAACTGATAATTGGATCCTACTATTGATAGGCTTCTTAACCATGTTGCTCTTCCATATTCTGCTCTTGATCTTGAATCTCCTGTAGCCTTGTTTTTTGCCCAAGGCAGCTGGGATTGGGATAAAATCTCTCCCACTATTCCTAATTAAATTTGCAAGATAATGGCTCTGATTTCTCACCCTTCTAGGTCTGTTGGGCCTAACTCTACCTACTAGAGTTTTTCTAATGATGGAATTTTTTTCTTTAAAGTCTGCTTACAATTTGTTATCTAACCCTAATTTTTTCCCTAATAGTGGGCACGACTTGTTCAAAGTCATTTAGAAATGGAAAGGTCCCTCTAAAATAGTTTTTTCTTCTTTGGAAATTAGCCCATAGAAGATTAATGACTAATGAGGAGAGATTTTCTAGAGGCATGACTGACTCTTCTACTTGTCCTAGGTGTGAGGAGAGTCCTGAAACTATTATGCATGTGTTAAGAGACTGTCGGTTTGCCAGAAGTGTTTGTAATAATTTTATTTTTCCTATCCAGTGGGTTTCTTTCTTTAGCTATAGGATTTCACTACTAGAAAAGCTCTATTTACAGAAGGATATTACAGACAGATAAAAATCCGTATGTAATACAAACAGATAAAAATTCGTATGTAATACAGACAAATTTACAGATAGATTTGTGGTTTTTTTTTTTGTAATTTCTAAAAAATCCGTCTGTAAATCTGTCTATATTACAGACGGATATATCCGTCTGTAGTTTGCCCGCCATTTGGTGTGAAAAAGTATAGACAGGAATTACAGACAAATTTTTTCTGTCTGTAATTTGAAAATGGGAGGGAAATTTGGAGCGGAAGTTACAGACGAATTTTTTCGTCTATAAATATGACCCTGTTTAACCAACTTTTCATATGGCTATTTACAGACGGATTTTCTATCTGTAAATGGAATTGACGAATTTACAGACGAAAAAATTCGTTTGTAAATGGACCTTTAAAACGCACTATTTCATTAAACCATTTACAGATGAATTTCCCGTCTGTAGTGTCTGAAACCCATAAAATCACGCCTCCCCCTTCCCCTTTCTCATTTTTCATAAATCTCTCTTTCTCTCTCGCCTCTCTCTTTCTCTCTCTAGGAGCTCAGTTTTTTGGCTTTTGTGAGTGATTGAAGCATCCATTTGAAAGATAATTTGCATCATTGTGTTGCTGGTATGATACTCTAACTTTTAATCAGTTTAGTTTTTTTTTATTTTTGATGTATTTTAAAGACTTAAAATTTCTAAGATAGAGTTGTAGGATTGGAGATTGTAAGACTAGGGAGAATGGTGTAGAGGTCCTTCCCAGAACCTAATTATTGTGTGCTGTGGGATTGTTTGTGTTTGTGAAGTTTGTAGAATATGCATGTTGTAGAGTTACAAGGGAATGTGCTCTAGAACGGTTTAGGATTATAATGTGTATGTTTTTTATGTATTGATTAATAAATTGTTATATAATATATAGATTATGTGTAAAGAAAATTTAAATTTTTGTATTAAGTACATGTAAACAAATGTAACGAAATATTAATATATTGGAAAGATTTTGCTGAAAAATTTTGTTATATTAAGTTTAAACAAATATAAGAATATATTCATATATTAGGGGAGATTCTACCAAAATTTACATTAGAAATTTGTTTTATTAAATGCAAACAAATATAAGAAAATATTCATATATTAGGAGAGATTCTGCCAAAATTTACATTAGAAATTTGTGTAATGTAAAATAAAAGGTTGATACAATATTGTGTATTTGTGTATTTAGTCTTTAAACATGTATTATATTTGTTTCAGATATGGCAGGTAAAGGTAAGAAAGGTGTTGCTCAATGTCCTAATCATGGCAACACTGCTTCACCCACCGCTCCTACTTCCACCTCCACACCAGCTACTATGTAGACCTCGTAGGATAGGAGGAGACAGGAGTAGTTTATCATGGTGTCCAACCCTTGGTCTGTTGCTCCTCCCTCTTCACTGCCGACTACCCATGCCACACAACCTCATTCTACATAGGACACAGATGAGGGATCCACTGTTGTCCCAACTGTAAGTGGGCAGCAATCGTCACAGACCCAGGCATCATTGAGATCGCTTCCAACTTTAAGATGGGATGAGTCTACTTGGTAAGTTAAATTTAAAATATAAATAATAACTCTATTTGATGTGAATGTTATAATAATTGTATTATTTTATTGTGTGTTAAGTTGGATTCCACCACAGAAGGGTCTCCACTAGGTGACAGCATATGCAGATACATACATACTTTGAGCTCATAAGAGAAAGTACCTCTACACCTCTTCCTCCTCCTCCACCAGCTCCAACACCACTAATCTTTAGCTCCATGCGTCATTCCTCCTCTGACTCCCCTTCTACTTATAACGATATTTTTTCGGCAGATGATCACATTGATTATTAGTGATATACAATGTTATTTTATTTTTTATATTATTTTTTTAGATGTTTACTTCTTCATTTGTAATGAAATTTTAATTTTAGAATTTATAAATAATTTCTGATTTTTAAATATATAATTTTATAGTTTTTATTATGTTTATAAATTTGTGATAATTAGGAACAACGAGGAATAATTATGTTTATAAAAAAAATAAAACAATTTTTTTTTAAAATTTCATAAACAAATTACAAACGGATTTTTTCATCTGTAATTTACAGACAAATTTTTCTGTCTAAGTCTGTATTTATTTACCGACGCGCATATTACAGACGGACTGGTGCTAAAATCTATCTGTAATAATGAAATTTTTTTTCTGTAAATCCATCTATATTTTCAGGTTTTCTTGTAACACCTTAAATTTAATTTTAATTTAATAATAATTTCACAAATTAGAATAACCAATTTTCATAAAATACTTTGAAATAAGGGAAGGGTTACAAATTAATATCAAATGACTACTACAAGACTAATTCAATTACAATAATTTCAAAATAAAAGCTAAGTCCTATAGCAGTCCATCCATCTCTTCACTGAGTCCGGTGCTGATCGTCTTGATTACATGAAAAATGAATGTAAGGGTGAGTACTCTACACTAATCAAAACACACAATCAACATAGAGTCTCACCTCCAGCACATTTCCAATACATTAGACAAATACAATCACATGTAGCATTATCACACAGCTCATGTCAATTTAACACCGATGCACTCACGACATCGGCAGCATTTCACATTAATACGTACAACACATAACCTTGTGCATACGCACACTAGCCACATTCACTGTGGCACTGTGATCACATATTTACACCATGAATGGTCGCCGGTTACTCCAGCCTCACGGATGCCACGTGGGCAGTCACGGGTCGCTCAACAAAGATAGTGGACAGAGGGCTAGTCAGGAAGAGAGTGTGTGGCTTGTGGTGCACCCGTTCCACAGTCGGTGTCACCACCTCTCCCTCTTCCCCAAGGTGTTTCTACCATCCTCATCTTCCACACTCCAGTGTATCGCTGAACCATTCACAACACAATACAACGGCGCTATCACGCCCATTCACACTTATTCCATTCACGCATGCAATGATCATGCTTACATACAGCACACAGCCCACATTCATTTCACATTACATGGCACGTAACCAATATTCATCTATATTACACGGCCCTTGGGCCCACATTTTATCCACAATATACGGCACACAACCTTCATTCATTCACAATATCATTAATTCACCAATCAATGACATTCTATCACACACAATCACCCCCACGGGGCCTAACTATTCCAGCACACATCACATTTGCATACCAATTTCTATCAAACACACAATTCTTACTCTCTATCTTAGCCACATTGCATTAATCGACAAAACATGCAAGAATTTTCATACATTGAGATAGGATAAAGTCTCCCCTTACCTCAGATTGACGTCCCACACGCTAAATCCACCAAGAAGTGCTCTCTCTCACAAATTTCGTCTTAAACACATGGAGAAACTATGAGAACCTAGAGAAACCACGAAAACAGAGAAAGGGGATGAAAAACCGAAACCCTAACCATTAAAACTCACCTCTAAGCGTTCCCCACATTGATTTAACCTTTAATCAATCTCCCGAACGACTTTGGAGGCAATTTAATCAGTGGAAAAGGGTTTGGGAATGAGAGAATCTAAGAAATTTTGAAGGGAGATGGAGAAATAACCCTCCCCGAATCCTAACTTCCTTTAAATCCTTTTCTAGTCACGACACTCTCGCTATACGAGATATTCTCGCTGCAGCGAGGGGACCTTGCTACAGCGACACGCCCTCACGCTGCAGCGAAAATATCAGATGAAACTGCACCCTGATTTCTATAGAATCTCGCTACAATGAGACCTTCTCGCTACAGCGAGACTGCACTCATAAATGTACCCCAAACTGTCGCTCTGTCACTACAGCGAGAAGGCGACAGTTTTGGTCCTTCCTCCCAGGGCCCTCTCGCTACAGTAAGAATGCTCTCGCTGCAGCGAGAATAGCCCAGTAATATGCCCTACACTTAGACACTTAACCCATTTCAGCCCCCCTCCACACACACACACACACACACACACACATATATATATATATATATATATACATATTCACAACATATATCTAAAAATACACACATGAATATACATTTAGATTTATATAATTATTAATAATTAATATTATAAATTCAGGACGTTACATTTCTAATAGTGTTTTCAACTGGCTGCTCTCTATTATCTGATCCTAGTTTGAACATGTTTCATAATTGGGCTCTTATTTTTTGCTTTGTTGTTTGGCATATTTGGAAAGAGCATAATCAATTCATTTTTCAACAGTTATCTGCTTAGGTTTGTTATTTAGCTCAGAAATCTTTAGCTGATGCTAATTACTTTTATTTTTGTGTGACAAGTCCAGTTCTTCTAATTTTTCTAGTCTAACTTCTGATTATGGGATGGTCAAGTGGTCTCCTCCTCCTACAAACCAGCTTAAGTTGAACGTGGATGAGGCTGTTTATAGGTCCAATGGTGTGTCTGCCTATGGAGGCTTGATTCGTGACAACTGTGGAAAATTTAAAATGGACTTTTGTAGTAGTTTGCAACCTTGCTCCCCTCTCACTGTTGTACTTTGGAGTATGTTTCGGGGTATTCAATTGACTATCTCTGTGAAGGCTCAAGTCTTTTGGATTGAGAGTGACTCAAAAGAAGCTATTGCTCTCATCCCTTCTTTCCCTTAATTTGTAACACTAGGAATGCTCTAAATTCTGTTAGCTTTGTTAGATTTGCTTATGTTTTTAAATAAGTCAACATTTATGCTGATTTCCTTGCAAAGTTAGTATTGGTTTCTCTGAACCCCTTATCTTAGTTTGAGGTCCCCTCCCTCTCTTTTGCCTTTTCTTTCTTTGGATTCTAGTTCCCAGGGCATTCTTAGGTTGTTTACCTAAAGTGTTGTTTGTTTTGGGCCTTAAACCTCTCTGTTTTGTTATAAAAAAAAAATAAATTAAAATAACATATAATTCTTTTAATTTTAATTAAAATTAAAAGCGTTTTCGATTTATCCCTTCTTTCTCGGTGCCGTGATTTGTTTGAGCTATGAGATTTTGGTTCTTGTTTGTGAGGTATAGCCAACTATAGCGGATTCATAAAATATCTGGGCTGTAAGCACTATTTATGGTAAAATAATATACTAATAAATAATATATTAATGAAATATTTTGTTAAAATATTTATCAAATTTATAAAATGTTATTTTTATTAAAAAAATCTTAAAAAATAACACAAAAGTAATCTGCTGTAATATTTCAGCTTAAAACAATTAAAAATTACATAAAGAAAACATCCTATAATGTCTCAGTTTGACTGTATTAAATAAGTAATTTATAGATGTTAAATTTTTAATTGGATAGGTTCTAAACCCTCTATAAAGGTATCATAGAAAACACCTTAAAACAAACTATACACTTCAAAAGAAGTTGAGAAACTAAATCAAAATCTCTAAAACGTGCAGTGACTTACAATTTTAACTTTTAGTACTATATGGTGGTGGCAGATAGATGATAATTTTGATTTAGATGGCTTATCTTTGTTGAATTTTCAATTTGTATTGCGCAATGAAATTAATTATGTAACGTTTGCAACTTTCTAGTTACTCTAATAATATTTCATTTTACTGTCAAAAGCAAATTACAATATCTATGCAAAATGACGTATTCGAAGACAATAACGCCACTTTATTTATTCTCATTAGATATCGTAATAAAAGTACATCAAGCAAAGACCACATTTATTATTGTTTATTAATTGAACATAGACGTCTATACCTAATAAAAACACAATCAAGAGTAGACTTATTAGCTAGTACCGTACACTGTTCATTTATAAAATTCCATTACTCCCAAAGCAGTGAAGGCACGACAAACAACTTGGAAACTGGAAAATCCAGAACGTTGGCATAAATTCTTAAATTCTTTCTCGGTTCTTTCGCTTCCACCGTCGAGAAACATGAGGTTGTCGAAGCCAGTAACCATCTTATCAGTGTCGATGCACTGAATTGTTTCTGGGACTATCAAGTCCACAACCACCACCTTACCATTTGGTGACAAAGCTTTGTAGCAGTTGTTTAGAACTTTCAAACAATTTTCATCCGTCCAATTGTGCAATACGGCCTGAAATATTCATCAATCACACAAAAATAGCTACTGAGACCACATATGATTAGATCTATTTAATCACATTTAGATATAGTTAATGCGATTACCTTCAATAGTATGACATCACCTTTTGGAACACTTTCGAACATGTCTCCTTCAACATGCTGAATCCCTACAAGGAAACGAAAATTCGCTAATCATTATATATAAGAAGTCAACGTGAGAAACAAAAGTTCAAATTGGCCTTCCTTTAGTATGTAGTGACTAGCTGCTTATGATCAATTGTAAAAGGACATTGCCAACTAGATCCTACGCAACACGGGTACGTCTTGCAGAAAAACTTGGATTGATTATAATTTAGTAAAGAAAAGGAGTTTTAAATTGACCAAATTCCAAATAATGTAATTCGGTTTTTATTGGGTCAACTTTTAGGAAATAAAATAAACCTTATAATGCACAATGTATATAACAAAAATTGAAACAAAACATCAAAGTCACAAGTCTTTTGCTATATAAAGAAAACCTATGTATAACACCGAATCAGCATTCTTTTAGGTCATAAAGTAATTTGTTTTCCTATGTTATGATTTATTTTGTGACTTTACTAAGCTTTCCAATATAAAATACAAATATAAACATGAAAAAAATGCCAAAATAAATTCTAATAAATTCAAACAAAACTAAATAAATAAAACATAATATAGAAAATATGATTACGGAAAAGCAAACAAAAAGGATAATTTTATAAAGAAGAAATATTATTATATAATTTTATTATATATTTTATATCTAAATTTTTTTTAATTTAAATTATTTAACATTTTTATTAATATATTTGTCAAGATTAATTAAAAATACATATAATTTTAAAATATAGAAAAATAAAATTATTTAATTACATTTATTTTGTTTAATTTTTATAAGAATTATTTGGACAACAAACGATTATGATTCAGTGACTGAATTGATAAAAAAAATAAAGTTCTGAACACTAAAAGTAATAAATGTTACATCCGTGTAAACTTATCATCCTTTAGTATTAATTTTTTGTTTGTGTGTGTGATAGAGAATTAGGTTTCGTATGGGTTGAAGTTATTTTAAATCTGAATTTAGAAATCAATCTCAATCCAATAAAATTTTAGTTTTCATTATATTTCTTTATTATTTTTTGTTTTCAACTTTTAGTTTTTTAATTTTATCTTCATCATCCTTTACATTTAAGTTTTATAAATTTATGGAATAGAAGAGAAATACCTGGATAAGATGGAGCTTGTTGTATTACTGGTGGCAAATCAAAGTTGATACCCTTTATTGAAGGATACCTGGAGATTATCATGTTCAAACTTTGCCCAACTCCACCTCCTACATCAACCAGCAATGGTGTTCCTTCAAATCCTTGGTATGTTTCAAGTATCTTTCTCATCTCCATTGTGCACATATTGGCCATTGCTTCGTTAAAAGTACGATTCCACGCTGGATAAGTCTGTATGCCTTGATAAACAGGCATTCCATGAACTTTCATGTAGAGGCCTTTATCACAGTCTAGAAGTACCTCCTTAAAATTTTGGCTAATTAACATAAAAATTAACAACTTGGTCAAGTTAATTAACTCTCATTCCAGAAATTGATAAGCGAAAGATGAAATTTATCATGACCAACTGTCACTAGCTAGAGGTTGTTATACTGGCTTCTCTTAAAATTAACGTTAATTGTATTTACATGCACCTGTTTGTGTAGAAATTTGTTCGATTTACTTTTTCATTTTTTTTAAATATGTATTTTCAACACATTAAATAAGGGAGATACGTTGGTTCCCTGCTTTAACTACGTGATGGATTTCATTGAAATTAGATTTGATCATGATGATCTCCCTTGGATGTCTACAAAATCTTATGTTCTGCATAAAATTCCTCATAATGCATTGTTTGAAACTTTGTTGTATTTAGCAATCTTACTTACAATGCATCAGCGACAGTTCGATGACTGACAAATGTTGAGAACAAAGCCACAGAGCCATTGGTCTGATCATTGAGAAAGAACTTGCCAGCAAGTGAGAGTTCAAAAACTCTTTCCATGGCACCATCTTCATTGATGCGTGTGGAACATGTGAGAAGAGAGTGACTAGCAAGGAGGCATAGCATGCGATCAAGCCTTCGAGGCAATTCTTTGTGCTGTGTGGGAAGTTGAGAAGCAATCTCAGAGGCTGAAACACAAAGTGGGCTTGCTTTTGCTATGATCTGAAACAAATTCAGCTCAAGTGCAGCATTTAATACTGCACTATAAACCATTGGACTAAAGCTAAGTAGCATTGCTGATAGGCATGCATTGTCTTCTGCTTGTTGAGGTGAACATTTTGAAAGAGGGTTTTCTTCATAATTACAACCCATATCCATATATGCTGTATGGTTTTGTTTCCTTTAACTTGTGTCTTTCCTTAGTGTGTTATAATTGGTTGTGTAGCATCTACCATCTATATATAGAGAGAAAAATATTTGCGGAATTTACACGAAATGTGTAGCGGATTTCGTTAAATTTCTCTTATTTTATATATGTACTTTTTTTACATATATTATATTAACAAATAATTTTATTAATGTAAAATAAATATATACTATTAATCACATATTAGTATCATAATGAATATTAAATTTTGTTAGATAAATTATATAAACAAAAATTATCTTAATATTTGACTATTTTTATTTGTTAATATATGTTAGATTATTTTATGAAGTATTTAATATTTTTTTTATAAAATGAGAAAAAATATGAAATTAAATAAGTTAATTATTAATTAAAACTTTTATTAAATAAATCAACAATAATCAAATCTTATTTTATTAAATAATATTGGTTATTTTTTATTAAATAAATTTATTTAAAAATATTAAATATACTATATTATTTTAATGAGTAATATATATATATATATATATATATATATATATATATATATATAGGGATAGGATACGTTGACACCAGGTATAAGTCTTTTAAGGTTTATATCAAATTTCAATTGTACAAATCAATTAATTTATTGGTTGAAAAATTATTTTTTTTTACGCGCTTGTACTTTATTGATTTGATTAAACAAAGTAACTTTTCAATCGTTAGATTATTTGAGTTGTACGATTGAGATTTGATGTAAGTCTAAAAATTCTTATATCTAATCTAAACTTTTTATTTAATTTAAATTTAATAAGTTATAATTTATTATTTTATTAACATTTAAATTAAATATAAAAAATTTTAAATTTAAATTTATACTAAAAAAATCATGCTTTTATATATATATATATATTTGTTTGGGCAGTTGTGAGTTATCTTGGTTGAGCATGTGCAGACGTCAATAAAAGCGTTTTTAAAGTCCAATGGAAAGTGACATGTGCACGTAGACATTGTTAGAAACACTCTATTGCAGCTAGTTCTACGTGACATAGCATCATCCGCATTGAAGTTACTACTCATTTTGGATTTCGCACAATATATTTTATGGTACGTGATGTAGTATCTTAAAATTTTTTTATAGGTATTATTTTTTAAAAATTTAAATTAATAAAAAAGAGATACATATTAAATTAAAAAATTATTATATATAATTTATTTAAAGTTATATTATTTATAATTTGTTATATAATTTTATTATTATTATTTAATTTTTTATATTTTTTATAAATTTTTAGTTTCAAATAAAATATAATTTATATTAAATTTATTTAATAATAAATTATTATATTTATTATAGTTAAACAAGTTAATAAGCAGTTAAATTTTTTAATAAGAATAAAATACAATTAAAATTAAAATAATTAAAATTTTAAAAAAATAATATTATATTAATGTATTTTTATATTTTTAATTTTAAATATATAATAAATAAATAAATAAAAATATATATTAAAATTTTAAAAAAAAATTAAATATATAATATATATATAAATATTATGCAATAAATAATATAAATAATATAATTTTAAATAAATTATATAATAATTTTTTTAACTTGTCTCTTTTTTATTGGTATAAATTTTTTAAGTATAATATTTATAAAAAAAATTTAGGGTACATAGAATTTATCATGTTTTATTTCTACGTAGATCGCATCAATACATCCACCAATCGGTTCACAGGGAGCCGCCTATTTATATTAATCATATCTTATTTAATAATACTTTTGATTTTAATTTAATCAATAAATAAGAATTAAGACTTATATAAAATATAATTATTTTTGAAATAAATAACAGTCCGAATTCGTCTCATTATATGACGTGCACTGTACTTGTAATTAATATTTTTACATTATTATTTAATTAAAAAAAAACACTAACAGCATGCTATGTAATTATTTTTAATTTGACACAATATATATTATTTGAAAGTTAAAAAAGAAAAAGAAAAGAAGGAAAATCAGAGTTAATATAAAATTTTTAAAAATACAAAATTTTTAAAAAGTTTATAAATTCTTTCTCTCACTTAAAATTTTTAAAATAAAAATAATTATCACATAAATTTTTCTCTTTTTTATCCTTTTTCTCCTTCACCCAAAAAATCAATTTTTAATTAAAGACTTTTGATCTTGAATATTCATTTGATAATCTAGACATATAATGTGATCTTTTTAAAATAAGTATTTTCTTTTTGAAAACGTATAGGGTCTTCTGCTTTTTCAAAAGTTTTTTTTTTTTCTGGCTATATTGGTGTTTTGGGGTTAAAGATTGAGCATAAAAAGTGCTTTTGTTTCTACTTTTGCTTTCTTCAGAAATTAATATATTTCTTCGATGAACACTTGTTTTTGTTAAATTATTTTTTTACTTTTATCATAGCATTGGTCCTTATAAATATATCTTTCAATCAATTGTTCAAAGTAAAATACTTAAAAAATTTATCAATAACAGTTAAGTAATTTTGTGTTCTGCAAATTATTGTCGAACATTCAATCTCGTGAGAATCACCTTATTCTTAAACATAATTGATATACTATAGTTACAAACATTGGTTAATTATTATTTAGTTTTGAAATATTATTTAAGATGATTATACTTTGTTTGCTAATAGAACTTATTAAGCAAGTAATGAATCACATTTTAATTATATTTATTAACATGTAATATGACCTAATTACATTATATTAGTATTTAATTACTTTAAACTAATTTCATTTATTATGAAGATTTTAATTAGATTTGAATGATAAAAATATTTTAAATTCATATTTTTAACATATTTGAGTTATGTTTATTATTTTGGTAGTATTTTTAGTGACAAATCAAATTTTGAAGTGATTTTTGTTTCATTAAAATCTCATTTTCAAAACTTCAATTTAATGAGAATTTTACAAAAAATAAATTTTAGAGTTGAGAAATGTTCTCTATACATATTGAACTACTATTCTATACAAAATTCATTAAATTATAATTTTATTAGGTCTAATTAAATTCATTTGAATGCATTATGATTTGTAATTATGTATCTTTATTCGATGAAGGCCTAATTAGAATTATTATAAATAACTTAATTTTTTTCTATTTCAATACTTTTAAACTATTTTTAAATTAGTTTGGCTATTTTTTAGAATTAAAATTTTAATTTCAGAAGTAATTAGTGCTCATTTTTATTATTGTTATTCGTGTCTTTTCCTATGTTTTATTTTTCTACGATTTTTAATCTAATCATAAAATGCTAAATGCTTAAGGATAGATTCATCGATTCAATTTTAATAAGTGAAATGAAGTTTGAGATTTTTCTCTTAACTAAATCTAAATATGTTTTATCTCTTATTCTTAATTCTGTTTTCAGGTTATGTATGACTTTTGAATGTGTCTACTTTATGATATTATAATTTTATTTTTTTCTTTAATACATAATCAATAAGAACTTTTGATCATAATTATGATTATTTTTGCAAATTAGAAATAAAATTGAGAATCATTTGAATTGCTTTCACTGCTTTAATAAAATTTGATTATTGAATTATGAGTAGGAAACACTTGATTCACTAATGTGAATTTAATGAATATTTTGTGCACTATTAGTAGTAAAATTTTTCTCTAATCTAATTAGTGTTTAATCAGTTATCTTTGATTAAACTAAAAGTAAAAATAAAATTTAAATTTAATAATTCGTAATCTATGATAACTTCGTTGTTGAATCGAACAAAGAAACGATATGTTAGTTATGACTATTAATTTATTGATTTTGTTTTGAGTTTTTAATTAATAATAATCAATCAATCTTTAATTCTCTTTTTAATGTTTGCATGATACATTGTTTAGAGATCATTGTTTCTAAAAATATGACATAGGTTAACTTATCTAGTACTGCATTAAAATTGTATAATATTTGCCAACATACGATTTCAATCAATGAGATCTCATTATCTTCTCACCTTTTTCTTCTTGATTTTCTTATATCCCATGTAAAGAACTTATTCTTTTAGATGATATTGAAACTTGGTGAACCAAATAAAAATTTCAAGAAAAATTTTGAATTACTCATCTTTAGTAAAGGATTTTATTTCATGTTTTGTAGTTCTTAGCATATTGTTGAATGGTTTCTTCCTTGAATTGTCTAAGAAATTTTGGGTATTAATTTTAAATGATTTTTATGAAGGTTAGGGATAGGATTTTCCAAGTGAATATTAATGATTGTCAAAAAATTTCTTTTCATGAACTTATTAATTTTAAAATAATTATTTATTTGTCTTGCTTGGACATGGTTAAAAATGATAAGATTAGTTGTATACTTGTATTTTCATTGGATGCAAATTTGACCACTATGTTTCTCAATGAGTAAAGTTGTGTTTTATGCATTTTAAGAATAGACATGACACTATTTTGATGTTGTATGATAAGAAATGTGGCTTGAAATGATTACCTAAAATATATTTGATGTGGTATCAAATCATAATGAAGAATGTTTGTTAGAAACTTAGAAATATATTTGACTTATTATAGATGAAATTAACATTGTTGATGCTGAACGGTCGTGAAGTTCTAGAATTAATGTGATGTAGTTATATTACAATGTAATGATAGAAAACTTAAAGATATTTACATAGAGAAACTTGATATTGATACAAGAGAAATTAATATGTTTGAACATAAAAAGTGACTAATTTATTAGAAAAATTAATTTTTTTTAATATGGATTGAACATGAGGAAGTAATTAATGTGGAAAATTAATTTGGAATGAGTTATGTTTGAAGTAGCTCAAATACATCACAATTAGATGAAAATGTAGGTAATGTGAGTTGAGAAGAAAGAAATGACCGTTATCAATAAATGATTTATGATGTTGTTGGTCCTAATTTTAGAACTTTTCGTGATTTTGAAGATGAATAAGAATCTAATGGAGATGTTGTAAGGTTTTATAATCTTTTAGAAGTAGTAAACAATCATTTATGGGATGAGTGTGTGCATTCAGTATTATCCTTAGCAGCAAGAATGCTAAACATTAAGTCATAATATAGAGTAACATCTCCATTTCTCCCATGACGAGAAGATTATTTTCAAGACCTACAAGAGTCGCATTGCCAAGCATCCAAGACATGTATACATTGAGGCCTGTCAGAACCTATCATCTCATCTGTAGATTGAATAACATCTCACTTCTTTCATGCCTTGTAGGAGTTTTGGCTTACATATCAGTTTAAAAATTTCTTTGTAAAGAACAACACAAATAGAAAATCCAATAAAGGAAGATCACTACATATTGTTGGCTTTATGATTTTGGCTAACACTGAGGCCAACTTGATTAGTGATTTTAATTTTGTTTTAAAATTTATGGCTATTCAATTTATCAATTGATATTGGAGATGTTTATTAATTAAAATTACAGGAGAAGTCACTAAAGAGACAACCTATACATGGAGAGATATTCAAGAAAAGACCCACTCGTAAGGAAGACAAAATTATGTGTATTGATACACGATTTTAGGCCACACATGTAAGTATAGTTTCTAGTATTATATTTTTTTATTCAAGATTTAAAAATTATTTCTTAAGGGTAATATATAATTATCAATACTAAAATGTAGGATGATTATGTTCAGAGGCTTGAGGCTTCATCTTCTTAAGACTTAGAGTCTGTTAAAAAGCTCCAAAAGCAGGAGACATGAAAGACCAAGGAGAGAGCATGAAAGAAGAAGTGAGACAAGAAAATAGATAAGAAGATATAGAAAATTGTTGCATTAAGGATGTAGAGGGAGGTGCAATAAGATGCAGTAGCAACATATATAGATGTAACAAATACATGCATACTTCAAGCTTATGAAAGCAAAAAGCTTCACACATATTCCTCTTTCTACACCAATTTCAGCACCACTAGTAATTGACCTAATGCGACATATTCGTCCTCAATGATACTACTACCAACAATGATCATGCTGAATATTTGAGATAGATATTGTTATTTTATTTGACATTATTATTTTATTTTTGACATCATTGCTTTAGATGTTGACTTCTTTAATTCTAATGATATTTTAATTTAATAATTTTAAATTTTAAATTTTGATTTTATAATTTTCTTTATATTTACAAATTGTGATAATTAGGAACAACGATAAATAATTATACAAGTAAATAAAAAAAACAAATTAAATGATATAAGAAAAAATTTCTATCCATAATATTACAGACATAATTTTTCATCTTTGAATTACAAATAAAAAAATCTGTCTGTGTTCATTTACTGATAAAAAAATTATAAATGATTCTAATTATCTATAATACTAAAATGCATCGGTAAATTTTATAAAATTTATCTGTAAATTTGTCTATAATTTATGTATTTTCAATAATATTTTGCTGTACACAAAATAGTGATTAATATGATTAATTTTATTTAAATTGTATAAGTAGGTCTTAAAATTGGTCATCGCACTCAATTTATAGATTGGTCATTGAAAGTTATGAATCAAATATTAAATTTAATCTCTAAATCAATTCTAAGATTAAGTCTACAAATGATCATTAAATCATGCATGTCATCCATTAAACATAAAATTCAACGCACATAAAAACTTATAAATGAATCACGTCAAAAGCATGAGTATATAAAACCTAATATGTGAGATACTTCAAGCTCAAATCTATATCATTCTTAGAAATTAAGAACATATAAATTTATAGGAGTTTTTTTTTTGTCAATTAAAATTATTTATAAGTTAAATAGGTCAAACTAGTAATATCTTTAAAATTTATTTTTAAAGTTTTCTAACTTGTATTTGTTTTCAAACCCTAAAAATATATTTTGCATCATTCTTTATTTCAATTATGTTTTTATTAACTTAAATTAAGATTTAAAGAAATTAAATTAAGCTCTAATTTCAATTTCCTCAAGTTAGATATCCAATAGTTTGATTTTGTGTTGATTTTATCCCAATTTCTTCTGCATTTATCCTATATGATCTCTAAGCTATTTTACGTAAAAAAATTGATCTTAAATCTTCTTGCACATGTCATAAACATGTAGATATGTTATGAACATGGATGAACACGAAGAACACAAGTGAAAATTTTCAAAATTTGGATATCGATATAAGTGCTCTAATAATCTAGAAACAAAGATTTCACGAAGAAATAACTGCAGCAATAAGAGATAATGAAGAACAATCGGAATCAAATAAGAACAAGCATGTCGTTTGCATACATTTAAATGTAGAATTGAATGGTGCCAATTTATGTGCAACAAGCTTCAATCCAAGTCCAACAAATGCTGTGACCACTTGATGACAACGCGTTGCCAAAGAGTTGCAATCTTGAGTCGGATTAACATACCATTTGTTTAGAGACAAAAATATTTATTTCAAAATTATTTTAATAAAAAATTAATTATTAAGAACATGTTTATTTACATTTTTAAAAAGAGTTTTTTAAAATAAAAAATAAGTATATTTTTCGTGTCAGAATTGAATTTTGAGTTTCGATATCTCTTTTATTTACTTCTATAATAGTACAATCATAGCACTGTTGACTGTTCATTACAAAGAAATTAGAATAGCAAGTCAAAGTGGAGGGGAATCCAATATAAAATTGAAGCACATTTCTAAGTATATATATTTTTAAAAAAATAAATCAAAGATAAATATGATATCATCATATATAAATATCTGTCAAGATTAAAGTCTTATTATTGATGCATAATTACTTAAAAAAAATTGTTTAGAAAAATATTACACTGCTGGGTTGAAATAACTTGAACTACAACTTTCATCCGTTCTCAAAATATACCGTACCTAATACTGAAACGCAAACCAATAAAAATCAATGTTGGATAAGGACGTGGTTCGTGAAACAAAATGGGTATTTTAAACCCCTTTAATCAGTAGTGATTTATAGTTAGAATCTTCTTGCGTGAGTGTAAAGTTAAAAAAATTTATATTTAATTTATATTTAATAATTAATAAAATAATAAATTATAACTCATAAATTAAATAAAAATTTAAATTAAATATAAAAATATTTATACTAAGTATAAAAAGATTTTTTTTCTTTATATATATATAATTTTTTTAAAAAAGATATTTATATTAAAAAATATTTTCTATAGCTAAAAATTAAAAATTCCATAAAGATTCAAACAAAATTTTGATAAAATTAGATTAATTTATCAAATAAAAAATTAGAAGCTTAACTTTGATTCAATAAATAAAAAGAATATTTTATAATAAAAATATTTTTATGTAGATGCTCTATTAATTATTATTTCGTACTCATCAGTGAGGCTGTTCTCAATCTTTAATTTAGCATGTGTAAAAGTATTTTATTTCAGAATAAAGTCCGGTAGCCAGATAAAGTTATATGATCTTTATATAAACAAAAATATTTATAAAAAATATAAAAATTTATATAAGATAATACGAAAAATTTTATAAATATAAATGTAAATATTTACAAAAAATATAAAAATTTATATAAAGTAATCAGATAAAGTTACAACATAAATTTTAAAAATTTAGAGTGAAATTAAAAAAATTGACACAAAATAAAATTATTATGACAAAAAAAGTGTAATTTACATATTATTATTGAACAATTTTAATTATAAAAATATTGTGAAAGATGATAAATTCACTGAATATTTTATTTTTCAGATAAAATAATAAATATGGAAGTTGATACACATTACTTCAGAAAAATTCAAATTAGATAAAAAAAAATCGTAATTCCATACGAGTGTCTTTGACTAGCGACGATAAAAGATTCAACCAAAACATTGATTGTTCGTTAAGTTTCAAATTAGAAACCTAACTTTGATTCAATACAAATAAAGATTATAATATAATAAAGTTTATTTATTATGTCAATCGAATCAATATCGCTTAAATAATATCGCCAAGTCTTTTTCAATATTAAACTTAGCTACTACATTTAATTATGACTCTAATTAAATTAGATGAAAAAAAAATAATTTTCGTGGACTCTATTAATTATTATCCGTACGCTCCGGAAAAGCTGTTCTCAGGCTTTGAATTATTTAATAAATAAGTAGTACTTCAAAATACGTTAGAAAATTGTGATTTCATTGCTGCGTGGCTTTGCCTTTGACTAGCGACATAATTTTATCTCTTCGTGTTCCAAGTAGACAAGTTTAAATACTATACATTTAATTTCAAATCAATGACTCCCTTCAATTAAATAATTCTAGCATTTTAATTTATTGCAAAAAAGAAAATATTTTGTATATAAAATCATAAAAATATAATAAATATCTATTATTAGTTGTTTAAATTTTACAATAATTTTTTAAGTTAATATTTTTTATTTTGCATGAATTGGACTATCTTTTCTACTTCTAGTAATATTTTGTTGAAAAGCAAGTTAAAATATTTATGCAAAATGACGTATTCAATGACATTAATACCATTGTAATTATTGTCATTAGACACAGAATTCTAATAACGTAATGAAAATACATAACGACTAGAGTTATTACAGTTTATTAATTACACATATAAGTCTATCTATATACTAATAAAAATACATCAAGTGAAGACTTAGTAGTAGTGTTTATTTATAAAATTCCATTAGTCCTGAAGTAGTAAAGGCTTGACTAAACACTTGAAAACTAGAAAATGTAGAAAATTTGCATAAATTCATAATTTATTTCTGAGGTTGTCAAAGCTTGTAACTATCTTATATCCACGTGAATAGAATATACTGCTTCAGGAACTATGAACTCCACAACAACAACCTTCTATTTGGTAGCAAAGCTTTGTAGCAATTATTTAGAACTATTCAACATTTAGAACATTAAAGTATCTATATTATGAAGTTGAAAGAAATGATGTTTTATGGTGATGTTATATAACTAACTCTTCTATCAATAGTAAAGTTGGGTCTTAAATAATAAAATACATGATAAAAATATGTTTAAGATTGTTTGGTCATATATAAATATCATGGAAGTAGAAATACTAGTAAATAAAGTGCATGACATGACTTTTAATTTGAAAAAAAAAAGATTTAGTCTCACGTGACAAATCCTGATGCACATTGTTGGAAAATTGGGACCTTGAGTTAGATAGTCACACCAATTAGATTAGAGTTGCATTGTAAAACAACAAGTATCAATCTATATAGCTCAGAATTCGATGTTTTCAAAACAAGGTGATAAACTAGCTTTGAAATACAAATTAGGCTCAAGAATAATTAAAAAATGTTATGCAAAATGTGAGATACAATTATGAGATAAACCAAAGATTATGTGCTTTCAAAACAAAAAAATTAGCCAAAGGAAGAAACATTAAAATACAGACAAGGAAAGAAATAACAAATGTAATAGATTAAAAATAATTTAAAAGTGACACGTAGTTGTGTAAATATCTGAATTCTTTTTACTCTTACCTTGTCATTAATATTTAAAATTCTTTCAACACCTTTAAACGTTTATCTTAATTGGCATTCTTTGGATTCATTAAGAACTTCTAAAACATTATTAAAATAAATCTAATAAAATTGGAAATAGGATTTCAAATGATGTTTTTTAAAGGTGGTAAATGGTTTACCTTCAACAGTATTACATAAACTATTGGAACCCTAAACATTTTCTAACATGTCTCCTTCAACATGCTTAATCCCTGCAAGGAAACGAAAACTCACTAATTAGTATCATATGTAAGTAGTTAACGTGAAAGTTTAAATTTTCCCTTAACATGCATTAATTGACTAGTTGCATATAACCAATAGTAATGCCACATCTAGCATTTTTTTAGGTCATTAAATTATTTGTTTGCCTATGTTAGATTTAGTTTGACACTACAAAATAATTTTTTACTATTTCATCTCTTCTATAATTTTTAAATCAAAATTAATTTTTCAATATGAAACACAAAAGTCATACAAACAATAAAAAAAAAACAAAATACAAAAAGAAATTCTAATAAACTCAAACAATACTAAATAAATAAAACCTCATTTAGAACATACGTTTTAAAAAAAAACTATTACGATAATTTTATAGAGAAAAAAAGATCAATTTATATAAGTGTAGATAAAACAAATATTTCTATTCTATTTTATAGTATTTACAAATAATTTATATATACTTTTAATAGGCGTAGACCCACTTTTATACGTAATTTTACCATAAATCTATTGGTATAATAATTGGTAACATACTTACAAATATTTAAATTTCTTAAAAATTTATAGACATGATAAAAAAGATAACACAATCATTAAATTAATTAATTTTGCATTTTATACAAAGTTAGTAAGTAGTATAAATATTTAAATTTGACATATGATATCACCAAATCTTAATTAAAATTATGAAAGTAAATGGTCACCTTCTTTAATGTTAATTATTTTGTAAAATCTATTAATATTTAACTTTTGGAAAATATTAGAAAAAATTACGTTTATACTTATGAAGGTTAATAAAATTTTATTGGATGTCTGCTTTTTTTTTTTCCACTTTACTCAAAACCTACCTTGATTCCTATAACACAATCTCACTCTTTTTTTAAATACAATACAAACCTCCTTTTATTTATGTATTTATATGGATTAAGCAAAGTCAAAGTAATGTTAGAAAATCATTAAGCATAAAGATCAATTGATAAGGGTTTTTAAATTATTTTTTTTGACTTGACATATGGTTTTGATAAATTTGAGCGGTGGATGCAGACAATTTTGTTCCTCTCTCTTGCTTACAGTAATCATACTTTATTTGAACAAGATTGTCTCTAGTGAAAAAATATTTATAAATTAGAAGAAACAAATAATGTTAAAAAAATATCAATATAATTTTATTAAACATAAAAAAATATAAATTTAATTATAATTTTAATTTCTATAAAAATAGCACTCTTTGAAACAAATCTTTTAAAAAAATTTGTTACGATTTAAGCACATTTTTAAAATGTTAAAATTTAATTTTTATCATCAACTGTACTTTGTTAAACGATGAGGTAGATAATAAAAATTCAACTCATTTTATATACAGTGATGTTATCATTACTTTTAAAATTTTATTATTTAAAAATTTATATTTTAAAAAAAAAAACTTCTAAAAAATTCGTATAATATTTAAAACATTAATAATTTATCCATCTTTAACTTCTCTCGCACGAATCTTATTACGCTTCTATTGAAACATCATAACACAAGGACTATTTCATAAGATTTTTCTTTTCTAATTACGTATCTAATTCATTTATTTTGACACTTAAACACATACATTGAATTATTTCATCTCACTTTTTAGCGTCAAGTGGTAGGTTACATAGTAGAGAATCTAGAATTCAACATAGTTTAGTCACTTGAAATTCAATAACCTCTAAAGAAATTTAATCCCATTATTTTGGTCAATTTTATCATTATTGAATAAATTAAATTAATTACACATTTTACATAAAAATAAGTAGAATACTAAGTATCCTAAATGGTTAATTACCACAAAACAGAGAACAAACAGAAAATAAAAAAATAAAACAAAATACAAATATAATTTATACATGTACAAACAAAAAATTATCCTTAGTATCATGTGGCATTTGTGGTGCTCCCTACATTTAAATGATTTTTTCTTTCTAATCATGCAAGAAATATGATTATAGCATGTAAATATTACAAGGATACATGGGTATTGACAAAATATGTACAAGTTTAAAGAGTACTATGAAAAGCTAGATTTTAGAGGTCAAAAACTAGCTTGATTTCACCTAGCACCAAGTATCAACCGTCTCAACAACTTTAAAACAATGTCAATCACCTTTATAAACAAACCACAAATCAATGAAGCCAAGTCAGAATCGTATGTTGACAAAATACAAGGAAAATAAACAAATATATGTACCACAAAAGGACATTCGATAGGCTTGCATGAGACAAAACAGTAAACCCTTGCTTGCTGGTATGGAGTGTTGCGCGAGAATGGCGACACTGAAAGAGAAAAACATACTACTAAAACTGATATAAATTAAAAGAGAAAAACATACTACTAAAATCAATGTTAAAAACACTTTTTACTTCAATTGTATTACGCAACCGTGGTAATAATAATAATAACCAATGTAAAATCTTGTTGTAAAATGTTATTTTTAGACTAATATTTTAATAATACATGTAATTTTTTATTCCTTGAATATTGAAATAAAAACAATGTCTTTTTTATTATTTATTAATTACATGTAATTAATTTTATTTTTTATTATTTAGTTAGTCTTAAAATATTTAATCTGTTCATTGGATAGGAATACATGCTAATCGTTGTATAAAATATATCTTTAGATTAATAATAAATATTATTAAGATTATGAGTTTATTTTAATTTAAAATTATTTAATAATTTTTTAATAATCTAAAAATTTTGTTTTGGTCCAATCCACATAGATTTATCATAAATAGCAAAGTTATCTATTCAAGTATTTAGCGTAAATAAAGTTAAAATAAATCATACATTAATGGATTTAAGTCGTCAGTAATAATTTGAAGATTAACATTATCTATATTAATCATATAATTATATTTTTATACGATTTAATACAACTTGGGTAACAAATAATTATGATTTAGTGACCGATGCAAGATAGAAATTATTTTTTATATTGTAGAGTTTGGTAAATATGACTTGCAAAATATATAAAAACCTGACATAAATATACACCGTATAATCATACATGCATATAACTATAAGGTTTAGATAATCATGAATTAATAAGAGTTAATTTTAGATATTTACATTACTTAATAATATTTTATATAATATAAAATTAATTAATTTAATTTTTATTTAATTTTTTATTAAACAGATTAATTTTATAAATTTTTTTTATAGAACCTTTATCATATTATTTTATTTTAATATGTAATGTTTTTTAAAATATATATAAATATCAAAATTTAAATAATATAATTATAAATATTTACATTTTGTGAAATTTTATATACATAATTATAAAAATATTATTAAATAATTTAACACTTGAATTGATTAATTTCACTTTGTATAAAAGTACATTAAATAATACAAATATTCAAATTTAATATTTAATATCAATAAATTTGAGCACACATGCATGTTAATAAAATTTTTATGATATTAATATTTTTTTGATAAATTCATTGTAATTTTTTGTTGTCATTTACTATGATTTAATTTTAGATTATTCTTAGTATAAATTTTCTTAAAAACGATAATTTATTGATACAAATATTAATATATACTATCATTAGTTAAACATGACATGAGGCAAAGGTTTCTGTATACACTAAAGTTATTATCAAATAATATATATATAGAACTTACAAAGATGATTTGGTTGGTGGGTAAAGTTATCTTGATTAATCAAGATTTTTGAACATGTCAACGTCAATGCATTTTAAACCTCCAATAGAAAAGTGCCAACCTATACATATTCGCATTATTATAGAACTATATTCATATCAAAGTCTATACGTCATTTTGGATTAGGTTTGGATTGGGAACAATATTTATTATTTCTACATAAGATCACATCAATGCTTTTATAAACAAATTTTACCTGAAAGGTTATGGCCGACTTTCACTAATCAAGTCATTTCCCCTATATTTAATAATAATTTTGATTTTGTTTAATCATACATACGACACATACAAATTATAATTAATTATTTTGGGCTTAAATTGCATTGCTCATTTTCATCACTGTTTTTAATTTGTTTATGGCATTATTAACGAATGTTTAGACCTTCAAACATTTAATTAGCAGCTTTGAATTCGAGTTGCATAATTTATTTTGTTTTCCTATTAATAAAGGAACTTATGATAAAAAAAATTATATAAAAAGTGGAATATGTACGTATTGTATTTAGGTAATATAATCACAATATTAGGCACTCAAAAGTCAAAACTGGCCATACTAATAATAACACACACAAAGCTTTCCATATTAAAGTTTCTTATACAAAATTGATTTATTATGGTTACAAACATTAGTTAATTATGTAGCATTATGAGTTTAGACTTGATGCTTTTAGTTCACAAATAATAATCTATAAGTAATTATCAAACTTTTATTTTATTTTATTTATCTTAGATATTCGATATCCACAAATTAAATTGGACTAAAATTAATATTTTAAGATTCCAAATAAGCTAACCAAGTTTACAGAATAAATCCTTCATAACAAATATAACAATGTTGAGTCTAAAAATGTCAAATATTTTAGATTTGATTAATAAGAAATATAACATTTTTTACTATTAACAATAATGTGAATGTACTGTCAACTGTGTAGAACTAGAGTTACTCTACCAAAGAGTTCTGCAATGATCCCAAATCTATAGCACATGTATTAAGCACTTATGGAGTAAATTGTATTTTACAGTTTGATCTCGGATGGCGATGACACTGATCTAAACTGGTCGTCATCTATGATGCTTTGTACTTGACGAAAAATACTCTAATATCTAATTGAAAAGGGATTTTGACTAAGTTCTAATGAATGTCTAATTACTTAGCTTTGATGGGTCTTGTCAATACGTCATTTTACATGTTTTAAAGTGATAACTTGCAAATTAAAATAATATAATTGCTTACCAAGATTAATTTTAATAAACGGTTAGTATGTAATTTCTTTTTTTTTTATTATTTTTTCTATCAACAATGAAACTTTCTATTATTTTGATTTTATGTTTGCTATTTATAAGTGTTTCATTCTTTTAGATATGTATCATTTGATTAATACAAAATACAAAATACAAAATCGAGTTTTAATAAGACAAATAATTAATTTTAGTTTGTGATAAAAAAAATTTACACATAAAAAAAATTAAATTTCAGACATACAAACTCAAGTTTAAATATAATAATAAATTAATTTTAGTTTATAACACAAAAATTATAATTTTTTTAAAATTTCAAATTTGTAGTTTATACTTTAAAAAAAAAACTACTCTTTTTTGTGTGTTAATAAACGGAGGTTTAAAAAATTCAAAAAAATAAAATACTCTAACTAAACAACTTAGGTTATAATAAGATAAAAGAATCCAATCTTAATAAAGGATCTAAGGAAGGGAGTGCCTTATCAAAATAAATGCAAAACATATCCAAATTGGTATCTAATTTTGCTAAACAGTTAGTACATTGATTAGCTTCTCTTAAGATGTGAGAAAATCTAATAAATTTGATTCTCCTAAGAAGCATCCTAATTCTATTAATAACAGAAAATAAATGATGCAAACAGCTCTGAAAATTAACAATTAAGAAATTGTCTCCTTGCTATCGCATTCAATCCAAATAATCTAAATATTCTTAGAGATGACAAGCTGCAGACTCCAAAAAATTTCCCATAATTCAGTAGCAAAGGGGTAATTTCCTGAAGAAACCATCCAAAAAGGAGCCTCTATGATCACGGATGAGACCCTCACAACTAGTCTAACCCAGATTCTGCATAGCAGACCCATGAGAATTGAGCTTAAAATGTTGGTGAAGGGGAAACTACCACCTTACAAGGCTATGCCGTTCCACAAAGCTAGCACCAGGATTTTGGTTGTTCCTGCCACAAAAATGGAAAAATTTAAAATTAGACATGATTTTATATAGCAAAACATCATTATTCAAAGGCAAATTTTTGAAAATAAAATTATTTTTATTCTTCCAAAGGTTCCAAGTGATAACCCCAAACATTTTATGCCAATAAGAACATAAAAAAGAATTATGTTTAATCAAATTAAGAAACAATTAACTAGATAACTTAAGACTATAAAACGAAACTCTTTTATAAGAAAGAATAAAATGGTCTCAAATCTGAACATTGCTCCAACATCAATTTGGAGAACAATTATATAAGAACGACTTCTCAAGTATATCTACTCCAAATAGCAGTATCTCTTAAAGAATTTTGAACCGCTTTCTAAGATGATGTGTGATTAAAATTTGTGTTTAATGGATACTAAATTTCAATTTGTAATGTTAAAAGAGTATGGAGGAACAAAATATAAATAAATAAATTTAGGTAAGCTTTTAAATAAGTTATTATACAAAATAGTATAAAATAATAACTTTTTTATAATATAAAAATAATTTAAACTTTAAGTTTTAAATTAAAAAATATAAATATATTTTAATTTATGAGAGAAATTTATTTTATTTTATCAATATTTATTAATAAATTTATCCAAACTAAATTTTGTTAAATAATAAAATAACATTTGTTTTCTCTAAAGAACTTAATTTGAGCA
Organism: Abrus precatorius; assembly: GCF_003935025.1. NCBI lineage: Eukaryota > Viridiplantae > Streptophyta > Magnoliopsida > Fabales > Fabaceae > Abrus > Abrus precatorius. The sequence continues at coordinate 10,237,065 of NW_020874417.1, read as the reverse complement.
ATAGCTAAATTCAACCATTAACAAAAGGAAGTTTTGCATTGTAAACTCAGTAATAAGTATGAAATCACAAATAAAGAAAAATAGTTTTAAAAAATTGACTCATCCGTTAGCTTGATTCTTAAACAGATCCATCGTAAGCTTAAAGTGACATTTTTAATCACAACCCAAATTCTTGTTTGATTTAAATTTAACTAAGAAAATATTAATTAAATTAAACTCATGACTGTCCCAATAAAATAAGAATCTAAATTAGTTTTTAATTTAAAATTATATAATTAAGCATCATCCAAGACACTACACAGCAAATAAGCATAAAAAAGAAAAACATTGTAGTTCCACCTAATTAAACAAACCATGAGCTTAAATTCATGTGAAATTAGAATTAATCGCAGATTGCAAAATAAAAATGGATTAAGCCAGTTTCTTAAGCAAAACCACCGAAAATTGCATGAGAATTGAGAGGAAAATAAATTAGGGCAACGATTCATGAAAATTGTAAGAGAAAAGTGAAGCAGATTGCAAAATAAAAAAAATCCTAAAATGACAAATTAAAAGACCAAGTTTATTTCTAACGACACCAAATCTTAAAATTTGAAATTCAAAATCAGAAGTGTTTGTTTCAAACTACTAAAACCTATTTAAAAATTCCTAGATAATCGTACGTGATTGCCCATTAACTAGATTCATGTTTCATTTGAAATCATTTATGAGGAGAAAAAAAAAATCGTAAGCCATGTAACATTACACCACCTTGAATAAATTACAAAGTTCACAAGAAAAAATAATGAATTCCTTTTTCAGGTACTTGCTCAATTTCTAAGTACATGTTTATTTCCACGTTTCTAAGGACTCGAACTTCCGATTCTCCTGAAACAGTAAATCTTTGAAATTCGTACGAAGGTAAAAACAAAATACTCCAAGTGCTCGTGTCTTTTGGTGAACGTGGAAAATAGCCCAAGATTAATTAGATTTTTATAATTATTCATGACGCATGCACGTGTTGAATAGACTCAACAGAGAGACTACATCACCTCTTTTTTTCATGTCTATTTGTGGTTCATGTGTGATAACACTTTTGGTTCATTTGCCACCTCCAAAAAGTTATTATTTAAATGAATAAGCGCTAAATTTTCTACATGTAGCTATGTGTAACAAAATGTAGACAGCTACTTTTGTAATATAGATGATGACTTATGTAGTATTTGGAAACATATGAATGCAGTCATTTTGTCATTTTTTGAAAGCTAGTGTGGATTCAAATTTGGTAGTCGAGAACATTAAACAGAAAGCATGACTAACAATTATAATATTCTCTTCTACGAGATATTTTTCCTATAATGCATGGTATTTAGAATTGTTAGAAAGTCTCAACTTATTATTTTCTTAGAGGTTATTATTACATGGATGCTTTGTAATAGTCTATGTTTATTTCATGATTTTTAATAATTTATAATTTTCAAAGTTACTCTTATTGTAATTTTGGGATGAGTAACCCTTTACTCAATATTAATAGAATTTTTTGTGCTTATTAAAAAAAATGATTAATGTTGGAAAGGAAACAACCTTAGGACAAAACTACGATTAAGTTTCTTATATCTTTGTTATTAACACGTGAATATTTAATTAAAATTCATAATAAAAGCCATTTATTATTGAAAAGAGCATTTACAAATTTAGTCGAGCTTCGACTCACGGAAAGAGTGGACAAGCAAATAATGTAACAAACAAAACAAGAGAGCAAATTATCAGAAAAACAAAAAGACAAAAGCCCAAATAAAACATCATTTCCTTCATTTCATTTTCAAACAATTCACTGCTTACAATTTTCTATTACATCAATGACTTGTCTATAATTTAAAACGTGACAGCAACCTCATCTATATGGGTACGTCAAATTCATACACTTGATTACATTACATCTAGACCTTGATTGATACAACATGTAGAATGAAATACATACATTATATAACTTAGATAATTAGTACATGGTATCAAAATACCCATAAAACATAATAACGTGCTTCCTAAAGGCATTTTCATTTTATGATGAATCAACTCCAAGAATAATTGAAAATATAATTTATATACACAATACACTGTTGTGAACTCAAAGGAAAAAAAAAATATCTCTCCTTGCTTCCTCCTCTATAAGACTATATTACTTGATGGGTCACTGTTATAACCCAATATCTTGGTTTTACACATCATCATCCCCACACTCTAGTTTTTCAATTTAAACTTTAGAGTTATGATTTAAGTACTTGGATTTTCCTAATCAAACATGTTGGTTGGGCCTAAAGCCCAATGATTTGCAACTGATTTTCCGACCCCTTAGATCATCAGTCTTGCTTGATGGCTTCCTAGTAGAGCCCAAGAAAGGGGTGGGACAGAGGAATTGAGGAAACGAGATTGAGATGACAACTCTTTCCAATTGAGTTCATATTCATTATTTTAACTTATACAATATTTAAATATACGTTTGCATTTCTAAAATCACGTTGAATAAATAAATACATGATTTGATTATTGTGTTAATTAACATGTTTCATTGATCTGAACTCATGTTTAAATAGATGTGATAAATTATAATCTTTTATGTTAAACTTTAGTGTTAATTACTATATGACAAATGATATCACTTTAAATGTACTTTAAAATAAAATTAATTCTATAAGATTAATTTAATTTAAATTCAAGTTCATTACAGTTTACTCAGCCACAGTAATTTTAAAATTCTAAAAAAAATCACATCAAACAACACTACTTAAACAATTAGTGCACGGAAGTACAAGCACAAAAGAAATTTCCAAAGCAGTTCTTCACAGGGGGAACAACCACAAGTTCCTGCCATGTTGCTTGAAGGATAATACATAATGGCCTAAGAGAATCAAGTTATTTTTCACTTGAATTTTCATATATTCATTTCCCTATCTAAACTTTGTCATTGTTATTTATTATCTGCATTATTTGTTTCTCTCTGAGTTTGGTTGGATCTTAATGTGTACTACCTTTGTCAAATCATGAAAAGGAAGTGAATGAATTGAAGACCAAGACGCAAGTCAATAAGGGGATGATGTATCATTGTCTCAAGTCTCAACTCATAGGTACAAAGCAATAAATCAGTTGATTTTTCAAATACAGAGGAAACCCACTTGCATACTTACCACCTTGTCCTTCTTTGCTGTTTCCCAATATCTTCCTACATTAATCATCGTGACTTCAAGTCAAGGTTGTCACATTTATTATGTTAAATTGAACCTTTTTTAATGCATTCCAATGTAATTCTTAATGAAGATATTTATTGATTCATCATTTAATTTATTTTCATATTAATTTAAATTGATACGCTATTTTCCCGGGACTTATCCTCGTCGTAGGTCATCCTAAAGTCCAAGTCTATTAGTGTCTTTATCTAAGGTGAAAAGAAAAAAACAATTTACATGTCATCTAGTGATTATGTATACAATGGTGTTATATGATTTAAACAGTGAGTTAAGAATACAGTTGATATATTGTTTGACCATATTTATCTCATTTGAAAAATAGGATTCGTATCCTTTTTTTAATTTTCTTAAGGTTCTACCAACGAAATGAGTTAAGACCTTAGTTAAAATATTAAGAAATAATATTTTTTTATAAAAAATTACAGTAGTTATGTTAATAATTCCTTTCTATATATTTTTTTATTTTTAATTTCATAAGCATTACTTTAAACATATTTGTTACATTTGTTTTTCGTCACAATTTCTATATTTATTCTTCTTTCCATTTCTTCTATAAATATATAAAGCTAGAATGGCTGTAATTCCCATATTTTTTTTAAAAAAAAAGGAGCTGGTATGGATTTAGAAAACTGCATCGTAAGTGGTAAAAAAGGGGACAATGAGTTTCATTCTTGTTATTTGTGCTTCACGGGCAGATGTTTATAATCGGATAGCATAGTTCCATTCTACTTAATTAGACGTATATAATACAATTATTGGGTAGAAATTTTGAAATAGTAAATGTGAACCTATACTTGTGGTTCCATATATTTGGTATTTTCATCTAGGATTACGGATGAGGCATGGGGTTATAGCATAACCATGATGGGTGAAACATCACAAAATAATTACAATATTAATGAATAACGAAAATAATTACATATATCAGCTTACAAGAATTTACAAAGAATAAGAATAAATATTGTAATAATTATAGACATTAAAATAGAAAGTGAACACTCACTTGTTTAATATGAAATTTTTTTTAACGATAAAAATAAAATCTTTGAGTGACCTGTACTATAGAAATAGCCCTGTTATCATCAAATACTGGTACAAAGAGATCCATAAATAAATATACAAATTATGCTTAAAACTATCTAATCAACTTAAGCTATCTAATCAACTTAAGCAATAAAACTTATAAAAAAAATCAAGAATATGAAAATACTAAAAAATAAAACTATTATGCGAGCATAATTAATTACACTACAAACTTCATGTTAATAATTCAATCATTCAAAATAAAGAATCACACATCGTGAAATTATTGTCAAAGTTTTATTTCAATTTAACAATGAACGATTTTGTAAATGTAAGTTTATTGAGACTATTTTAAGGTTATGTATAAATAACTTTCTCTATTGTTCTCTTCCTATTGTGCCTAGCTATTCACTAAAAATGACATTTTTTCCCTCTTTTAACACTAAAAAATCATCCCACTTCTACAAGTAAGACAAAGTGAACTTTCTTATGTTAGACATTTCTCCACACATGATGAGACTTCAATACCCAATATATCTCTCCCGCAACAGTGTGGAGATGACCATCTTGGTAGTGTCTTAGCCATTATATCAACAATATTATCATCAGTATGAAGTTTTGCTAATTCCAACAATTAAGCATTCAATACATCATGTATCCAATGATACTTTACATCAATATGTGTGGACCTAGAATAAAAAGTTATATCCTTACTAAGATGAATAACACTTTGATTATCACAAAACAATAAGTATTTGTCTTAAACAAAACCAAACTAAAAAAAAATTCTTCACCCAAAGCAACTCCGTGCATGCTTTTGTAATAATAATGAACTTTATCCTAGTAGTGGACAACATTATGCCCTAGTAGTGGACAATGCTATACACCTCTACAATTTAGATTACCAAACCACAACTCTCCCTACAAACTTGATCAATCAGTTAGAAGTATACTCTATAGAATTAATATCTCCAATCATATCAAAATCACTATAACTACAAGGGTGAGATTATTGTCTTTAAAACAAAGCCTCAAACTAGTAGTACTACAAAGATACCTCAAAATATATTTAACAACATTCCAATATTATCTTCCTAGACTTGATAGAAATAAACTAAATGTACTAACAATATGTACTATATTTAGCCTTGTGTAAATACTAATTTTTGTCTTCAAGAGGAGATGGCTACCAAATCCTTTAAATAAAATAAAATAAAAATTAAGATGTTTAATAGAAAAATAGAAAATATTAGGAAATCAAGTTCTAGGAAAGGAAATCTTACAGTGTGTTGGCTTACACTCAACACCCAGAGTAAGTTTCATACATGAGAAAGGAAAATCTCAGAGTTTTGACCTCTTATGAAAGCCTAAATTATGACCAATATAAATAGAAAAATTAAAGATCCAGAAAGGAAGCGTAAAAATTTTTAGAAGGAGGCAACAAGCTTTCAAAGAGGGAATAACAAAAATTTAAAAGGAGACAAGTTTTCAAGGAGGGAGCAACAAATGTTTGAAGAGAAAATGAACAAAAAATAAGAAGAGAAGAGGAAGAAAGTAAAAAATCAAAAGAAAGGGAATAACATACTGTCTACCACTTCTACTTATAGCTTGAATCATTCTAGTATCATTTGTTATTGTATTCTCAAGGTTAGTCACATTTCTTTCTTATTTTACAATTTGAAACTTGCTCTTAGAGTAAAGATAAATGAATAAGAGAAATACTGAATGGTGAACCACTTTTTCTATTTTTTTATAATTAGTATTTAATATTATTTTATTCATTTAATACGTTGAATTTGACGTAACATAATAATAGAGTGCAAGGCTCGAGCACAGGCATAGGCTTCCCTTGCACTGGTCTACTTTCTTCTCCTTCAAACCGGGTCAAGCCTTTAGTTTAAGTAGGTTTGGACTAGGTCGTTGCACTCCTGCCACATCTTGGCAAAGTAGGCTGATGGGCAAGCCTCGTCCTGCCGTAATGGTGTGGGGCATCAGAGGCTGTTGCCCCGTGACCAACTTGAAGGGGCTAAAATTTAACGTAGAGCTTTTTGGTTGTTAATTTATAGCAACACTGAGCTAGATCCAACATCTTCAGTCCTTTTCGTTGGTTTGCACTAAAGTGCCTTAAGTAGTAGCCCTTGAGTAGTTCGTTTATATCCATTTGAGCTTTCAAAGATATACCTGACCATTGGTATCTTACTTAGCATTAGATGTCATCTCCTAACATTACTGATCTTTAAATATCGAATTTTCATCATAAAAAACAACTTGATTTCTAAGACCTCTTGCATTGTATTATGATAACAGAAAAAAATAAAAATAAAAGAAAAATGGCTCTTGTGACCTTGTAGCTAATGCCTATACTCAAATCACTTCACGAATTTATTTTTGCTTTATATTTGTTTTTATTTTTGTCTAAAATTTTGTTTTAGTGTTACAGTGTATCTTAAATAAAAATATTTTACTCCCTATTTTTTAAAAAACAATTAGTTCATTTAATTGACTTTACTTTATTCTATTTCTTTTTCTAAACAATGATAATAAAAATAATTATAATAAGAGATTATTAAGATTAATTAAACAAAATTTATTTTTTATTTATATCATATTATATTTGAGTTGTCTTTTATTTATAAAATTTATCTCATTCTAATAATTAATAATAAATTTATCCTAATTTTTTTTATTATATTTCGTTGTTTATTATGTTAGTTATTAGGATTGTTGTCTTTTATTTTATTTATAGTATAGTTATAAAATGTTGATGTGATTTAATATTATATTCATGATTATCTCTTATTATATTATGAATAGTAAATTACTTCCCTTTTAAATAATCATTGAATAAATTATAATATTAGTATCAATTTATGACATTAACGTGTAGCTTTTCTGTTGTCATATATTATAAATTGATAAAGTTAAAGTGTACCTATGTTACCTAGACTTTATACAATATCAATTTATCATATCATGTCTTTAATTAATTAGAAAATTATCTTAATAAATAATCAAGATATATTTTTTCTGTAATTACTAATTTACTAATCAATCAATTTAAATCAAAATTATTTTATAACACAACAATTTATGATGTTAATGTGTAACAACTCTATCTTAATATATTATAAATTGTCAAAACCTATGTGTACCAACGTTACATTAAGTTTTATACATCATCAATATATTTTAAAAAAAATTATCTGACTCTTAAAGTTAATCAAATATATATTTTCATGTAATTAAAAAATCTATCATCTAGAATATTTTCATCATATCAATATAGTGATTTATAATATTATTGTGTATCCTCTCTACCCTTATATGCTTTAAATTGTAAAGACTTTTGTGTATTAACGTTACTTTGAGTTCTATACAATTTAAATTTATCAAATGAATTTGTAATCTTTTTATTAAATAATTATATTCTTTAATCAAGTCAAATATATTTATTCCTTTGATTAAATGGAATTAGTTTCATTTTGTTCTTAAGTTATATTCCTATATTTTACTAAATTAAATAACCAAATGTTTTAGTACTTAATTTTATTTCTTCATTTATACAAATCTTTGCAACATCAATATGTCATTACTTTTAATTGTCTAATAAATTATAAAAGATTTAGGTATAAATTACATTATCTTAAATTCTCTTTTGATATAAATCTTCAAATTCAAATATAAATTCAAACTTTTTTATTTACAAATAATAATATTTTTTATATTATTAAATTATTTTTAACGATTTACAATGTAGTTGTACAATCTTCTTTCATCTTTTATATTATTTATCGAAGGATTTATGTATAACCGTATTATCTTGTATCTTACATGTTATAATTTTATGAAAATAATTTTAATATTAAAATAAGTTATCTTTTACTAAATTTAATTTTAATCAACAAACTTTATAATTTTTATGATAGAACTACATTACTTTAAGTTCTCTATTGCACCTGAGTATATGTAGGAGGAGAACCGAACATGTTAAGTCAAAATAATTTTTAAAATAATTTCACTTTCCTTAGATATAAATTAATATTTCAATAAATAAATTTTCTTTTTTTAAAAATAAAACAACAACAAGTACTCTTTAGGGGATAAATGAATATTTTTAAAATTAAAATAAATTTGCATAATTAATTCTAGGTAATTATTTTTTAATTTGACATTATAAGGTGTTGATACCTTCTCTACATGTAAACAATTCCTGAAGTCAATTTTAGTTTCAAAGATCATAACGTTCCAAAAGTTTTTTCAAAATTTTTCAGTAATAAACTTTGGTGGCAAATCTTCTAATTTTTCTAGAAAATATTTTATTCCTAAAAGATGTTTTTTTAAACATGTTTTTGTTGTACTGTTGCGACTCTCGGTTGCAACACCTTGTTCACATCAAACTATCCATAATAGAAGCATAAAGAACTAGCTTCATATATCATTTATTAACTTCATCTAAAAGGCTCTATTTGAAACTCAACTGTATATGAGCCGCAAGAGAATAACTCATGACCTTAACATTTTCCATTTGGAATCTCTACAACACCTTTTTAATATAGTATCCTATAATAGTCAAAGTTTATTTGCTTGTCTACCATGCATGATTTTTATACCAAGTATATGCTTAGCAGCACCTGTAAGCACAAATTTAATGGGATCTAATTACATGAATTTAGAATATCAATTGAAATAAACAATTTGTAAAGTCACTTGCTTGTTGTAGACATTGTTGATTGTATGTGGACTTACATGGAATGTGATCCCTTTGTAGTGAGAAACTAAGAACTTCCTTTGCCTAATCACGCTCTCCTAATCCTAGGTTCTCAATGGGGCAAACCTAGAGAGCAATGAAATATGTTACTGTGACAGCAAAAGAGACTTAGCCACTATATTTATTAACCCTAGGCACTTCCCATCATGGACCTAGAGGTTAGGCCCACACTGAATTTCACTCTAGATCAATATTAAGTGTCTAAGGCCCAAATAATTGATCACATTATTAGCAGACTTAAGTATCATCAAATGGATCACAATATTAGCCTGTTTTTGACAAAATAAAAAATCACAATTGATTATAGCCCATTATAAATTTTATAAAAAAATTCTAACATTCTCCCACTTGGGCAAAATCAATTGTGTAGTTCATAATTTTTGAAATTTTGAAAAAATGACTCTCAGACTAATAACATGTTGTGGCCACAAACATATGATCCCAAGATATAACACTTAATTGAGACTCCATCCAACAAAATTATGCAATATCGAATCATGGCGACAATTGCATCCTTTATTGATGCAACTCTTTCCATAGTTACAAATATTACTGACTTCATCGACTAGTCATCTGTGTGGAGTGTAGTGAGAAAATGATATGCCAGTGTGATCAAACAGCCATACTATCATTTTCTACATCAGTCGCTAATTTCTCTTAAATGCTTAAAAGCCAAAGAAATTATATATTTCATTACGAACTATTATGCCTCAGCTCCAACGGGCATCAACCACCGGCATAGTGGTCCTAACAACGCCGAGCTCAATAATTCACATTTCACATTTGATACACACACACACACACACACACACACACACACACACATATATATATATATATATATATATATAAACATCTCATTACTCATTCATCAAATCAAATGCGAAATGTCATCAACACAACATTTACGAAAGTCTAAAACAAGAATTCAATAAACGTAAAATGACATAAAACTAAAAAGAAACTCCCACTTAACCAAACATATCAAAAGAACTCACAATGTCCATTTTTTCAATATGCCTTTTGAAAATAATAGGCCTAAGTCCCTTGGTTAAGGGGTCAACTAACATGGAATCTGTGTCAATGTGCTCTATCACAATGGAACCATCTTTCACAAGGTCTCTGATAGTCAAGTACTTCAACTCCAAATGCTTAGATCCACTAGAAATCTTATTATTCTTTGTATAAAATATTGCAGCTCTGTTGTCACAAAAAATCTTTAGTGGTGCAACAATGGTATCCACAATACGAAGTCCTATTACTAGATTTCTGAACCAAATAGCATGAGTAGCAGCTTCATAGCAAGCAATGAACTCTGCCTGCATGGTAGAAGAGGCAACAAGAGTTTATTTCTTGCTCCTCTAGGATATTGCACCTCCAGCCATCATAAAAACATATCCTGAAGTAGATTTTCTGTCATCAGGACACCCGCCAAGATTTGAATTTGTGTATCCCACAATCTCAAGGTTGTCTACTCTGTTATATACAAGCATATACTCTTTTGTCTTCTTCAAGTATCTCATTACTTTCTTAGCAGTTATCCAATGATCACTTCTAGGATTTGACTGATATCTACCTAGAACACCAACAATGAAAGCGATGTCAGGTCTAGTGCATACTTGAGGATACATGAGACTTCCCAATGTGCTTGCAAAAGGTCTGTCATTCATTTCTGCTTGCTCAATCTCATTCTTAAGACATTGATTCTTGTTGAGCCTATCACCTTTAACAACTGAAACATCTCCTGGTTTGCAGTTCTGCATATTGAATCTTTCTAAGACTCTATCAATGTAAGCCTTTTGAAATAACCCCAGTGTACATTATGATCTATCTCTGTGAATCTCAATTCCCAACACAAAAGAAGCTTCACCCAAATCCTTAATGTCAAAGAATCGGGTCAACATCCATTTTGTCTCATGTAGCATGCCCAAATCATTACAAGCCAATAATATATCATCCACATAGAGCACGAGGAAGATAAATTTGCTCCCACTGACCTTGAGGTATATACAGTGATCAACTTTATTCTCCTCAAACCCCATAGAAGTCATCAACTTTATTCTCCTTAAACCCCATAGAAGTCACCACTTAATCAAATTTCAGATACCACTATCTAAAGGCTTGTTTTAAACCATAGATTGATCTTTTGAGTCTACAGACCAAGTTCTTACCATCATCAATGTGGAAACCCTCTGGTTGTTGCATATATACTGTCTCATTTAATTCACTATTTAAAAAAGTAGTCTTCACATCCATTTGATGTAGCTTTAAATCAAAGTGAGCAACCAGTGCCATGATGAACCTGAAGGAGTCCTTGCTCGACACGGGCAAAAAAGTTTCTTTAAAGTCAATTCTGTCCTTTTGTGTGAAACCCTTGGCCACCAGTCTTGCTTTGAATCTCTCAATCTTACCATTTGAGTTCTTCTTCGTCTTGAATACCCATTTACAACCAACTGCCTTACAATTCTTAGGCAACTCAACAAGCTCCCATACATCATTTACCAACATGGACTGTATTTCTTCATTCATCGCATGCTTCCATATCTCATATTGTAGGCAAGATACAACTTCTTGATAGTTCTTTGGGTCAACAATGTCTCCAATGTCGTATGCATCCTCACTAAGATACACCACAAAATTATTGCCAATAGCAGATCTTCTCTCTCTAGTCGATCTTCTCAAAGGAATTTGTGCTATTGGTTGAATAGGCTGTGGAATATCCACTACAGCAGGGGGATCACACACATTATTAATCTGAGAAGCAGCTGCGTCTTGAATCAAATTTTTATTTTCAATTGGAACATTTTGAACCTCAGCCTCATTAGGAACAATTGTTGGGATGCCAATTTCAGAAACAGGCAGTGACAAGGCAATAGTCTTAGGTAACAAAACATCAGTCTCTTTGAATATTTCAACATGATCAGCTACATCAAGCTTCAAGAAGTTGGCGTTCATGGACTCTATTATTTTTCTCTCCTTACCAGAACAGAAGAACTTGTATCTTTTCGTGCGATCTGGATATCCAATGAACAAGCAACGACCTGTCTTAGGGTTTGTTTTTCTCTGCAAGGGATTATAAATTTTTACTTCAGCTGGACACCCCATACTCAAAAATGATTCAAACTTGGCTTTCTTCCTGTCCATAGTTCAAAAGGTGTTTTAGGAACAGATTTACTAGGAACTCTGTTAAGGATATAAAGGGCCGTTTTTAAGGCTTCACCCCACAAAAATTCTGGCAAGTTACATTCACTCATCATACTTCTCATTATATCTTTAAGCGTCCTATTGCGTCTTTCAGCTACACCATTTTGTTCAGGACTCCCAAGCATGGTGTATTGTGGAACTATTTCACATTCTTGCAGATATAAGGCAAACAGTCCCATATGTTATCCTGTAATACCATACCTACCAAAATACTCTCCACCACGATCAGATCTTACAATTTTAATCATTTTTCTTAATTATTTTTCTACCTCAGTCTTAAATATTTTAAAATTTTCAAGTGCTTCAGACTTTTCTTTAATTAAATAAAGATATCCATATTGGGAAAAATCATCAATAAATGTAATGAAATAAGTTTTACCACAATTGTAGGAATTAGAGGCCCACTGATGTCAGTGTGAATGATCTCTAAGAGATTTGTACTCCTAATTGCACCTTTCTTTTTCGTCTTAGTAAATTTTCCCCTAATGCAACTTACACAAGTTCCTAAATCATCAAAATTCAATGAAGGTAGTATATTTGTCTTTGTCAACCTTTCAACTCTTTCCTTAGAAATATGACCTAGACGTTTGTGTCACAACATTAAGGATTTTTCCTCAACCTTAGATCTTTTAGCAACACAATTTTCAATGACTAAAGATAAAGAAGTATTATCAGAAGCTAAAGACAATTTATATAAACCATCAACTAAAAGTCCATAACCAACAATTTGGGAGTTTAATGTCAAATTTATCTTTCTATCTCCAAAAATAAAATTAAAACCAAGTTCATCCAAACGAGAAACAGAAATCAAATTTCTCCTAAAAGAGGGTACATAAAATGTATTATTCAAAATCAACTCAAATCCACAACTTAAAACTAAACTGACATCTCCCACTTTCTCCACTAAGACTTCAAGATCATTTCCTACCATAAGCTTGTTTTCTCTCAAATTGGGCTCCCTCAGATTTTTGAACCCCTGTAAAGGCACAACAATATGAGTTGTGGAACCACTATCAATCCACCAAGAGTCTATAGGAACATCAACTAGATTGGATTCATAACAGACAAGAGCTAGACAATTACCTTCAGATTTGTTATTATTCTTTATCCAAGTCTTGAACTTTTCACAATCGAATTTCTTATGTCCTTTCTTTTTACACCAAAAACACCAAATATTCTTCTTAAAGACTGTTGGTTTAGGTCCTCCTACATTGTGGCATTGACTCTTACTTGGTTTTCCTGAACCTCGATATTGATGAGAAGCATTAGAAGACCTATTTGCATTTTTCCAATTTCCCTTGCCAGAAGTAGGTTTACTATGGACAGATAAAAGGGCTATGTCACTCTTTTCTTTCTTAAGTTTCTCTTCCTCAGCAACACACTTGGTAATGAGGTCGTTCACACTCTAATTTGCACAAATGGTATTATGGGCAGTTTTGATTTGGGTAAAATCAGCAGGTAGGCAATTTAAGGCATGTTCAACAATAAATTTTTTATTAAGGTCAATTTGGTGAGATTTCAGCTTGGTTTGAACGTGGACCATCTTCATAATGAACTCCCTTACACCCCCAACATTGTCATATCTCATGTCTGTCAACTGTTTCATTAGACATCCAGACTCAGCGTTATCAGATATCTGGTACCTCTCTCCCAAAGCAGTGAGAAACTCCTTGGCTGTACCTTTCTCCGGAAGACCACTCAAAAGGTGTTCAGATACTGTTCTCTTGATAGCGATTAGGCTCAACCTGTCAGACCTCTCCCACTGAGCTAAACGCTCTTTTTGTTCAGGTGTGTTGTCTGCATTAATTGTGGGCTTACTCTCACGCAAGGCTAAGTCAAGATCAACAATTCCCAAAGAGAAGTTCAAATCTTGTTTCCACTTGCTATAGTTTGACCCAGTTAAGATCTCAATGGATGTAGAACAATTATTCATAGAAAAATTCACTGATAAGATAAAACATTAACGCATTAGATCATATCATAAGACAAGATATAGCTCAAGATAAAAAAAAAAAAAGCTATCAAAGTGAGGCCCATAAAACAACATATTCTCCTTTAGGTAGAATACACTAACTAGAGTGATTACTCAGGTCAATACCTCAGGTGGGTTAATCCATGAACACACACCAAGCCAAGAAAATTGTCCCCCTTGGGCGAACAAATCTCTCAACTTAATGCATTTTCCAATAACTCCATCCAAATTCAATTTTTAACTTATACACACAACTACCCCCTTCGGGCAGGCAATCACATATAAAGATTAAAAACATTCCTCAAATTACAAAAAATAAATAAATTTATGAACCAATACAAATGGTCCCATTTTGGTGGTAACGATTTGTAGTAATCCACAAAATTATTTTGCACAAGAATCAATATTCTCTTTTCCAAGTTATGAAACAGATGAATGCATCAAAGTTGTTCTTTAATCATCAATTACATTCACAACATGTTTATACTTAAAAAATAACAATTAAAAAATTAATGATGAATTTATAACAGTAGAAATTTGAATAATGAGTAATCGTAATCTCATTAATTATAATGCAAGTATATGTGAGATGGAATATCTTACCAAACATAAATGATAACAATACAATTGAAATAAACATTCGGAATAAGCATTTGAATTGTAATAGCATGTATTGAAAATAAAAACAGCAAGCAAACGTAATATTCATATTGAAACAGCAAACAAACATAACTTATTCATATTAAAAGGCGTTGTTGCGTTAAGTATTATGACGTCGAGCAATTGTTCAATACACTAGGAGCAATGTCGAGCAATTGAAATGAAAGTGTTGAAATATTAGACATTGGCGCAACGATTGAAATAAAGACGCTAAAATATTAGATATTAAAATATTAATATTTTAACAGAAAAATAATGATGACAGCGGAATATTAGATATTGAAATTATTGAGTATTTTGACGGAAAAATAATGATGGCAGCGGAATATTATTCAATGTGAATTTTAAATCCATTCGTTTCAACAAATAGATTAGGGGCGGCAACAATTCAATTTTAGATTTAAAATCAAAATTGGTTTAAATTTAGGAATTAAACATCATCCGAGCAAATAGATAGTAATTCAATAGATAAACAGTTGAAACATAACTGAATACAAGCATCATTTATACGTCAATGCAAATAGGTAAATATTAACCACGCAAATAATATTGAACTATTAAAACATCATACCA
Source organism: Abrus precatorius (assembly GCF_003935025.1). Taxonomy (NCBI): domain Eukaryota; kingdom Viridiplantae; phylum Streptophyta; class Magnoliopsida; order Fabales; family Fabaceae; genus Abrus; species Abrus precatorius. The sequence continues at coordinate 10,221,641 of NW_020874417.1, read as the reverse complement.
AAAGAAAACGATATATTACGCATGGTTTAATTCAAATTTAGATTAATTAAATATTAATAACTGAATTCCAAATTATGTAATTTAGGCTCTGATACCAAATGTAAGCACAAATTTAATGGGATCTAATTACATGAATTTAGAATATCAATTGAAATAAACAATTTGTAAAGTCACTTGCTTGTTGTAGACATTGTTGATTGTGCATGGACTTACGTGGAATACAATCCCTTTGTAGTGAGAAGTTAAGAACTTTTTTTGCCTAATCACGTTCTCCTAATCCTAGGTTCTTAATGGGGCAAACCTAGAAAGCAATGAAATATGTTACCGTGACAGCAAAGGGGACTTAGCCACTATATTTATTAACCCTAGGCACTTTCCATCATGGACCTAGAGGTTATACCCACACTGAATTCCACTCTAGATCAATATTAAGTGTCTAAGGCCCAAATAATTGATCACATTATTAGCGGGCTTAAGTATCATCAAATGGATCATAATATTAGCCTGTTTTTGACAAAATAAAAAATCACAATTGATTATAGCTCATTATAAATTTTATAAGAAATTCTAACAGCCCATATCATTCATGGAAAATGACTCGTCTAATTGTTTTTTTATCTTATCAATCCTAGAAATAGCTTTTAAAACAATAAGCATGTCATCAACATCTAATAACATAATAATGAAATCATCATCCGAAAACTTTTTGACAAAGACACAATATAAGACTCAAACTTATTATACATTGTCTCAGAGCCTACTTCAAACCATATAAGTTCTTTATTAGCCTACACATATAGTATTTCTTGCCTTAAACCTAAAAGTCATTATGTTGCTTTATATAAATCTCTTCCTTCAAATCATTATGAAGGAAAATAGTTTTCACATTTATTTTGCTTTACCTCCAAATAGTGAGGAGTGTGTATTATTTGTTGTTCCTCTTTTAAGTCTTTCATGCTTTTCTTTATTTATTTTTTCTTTGTTCATGTTATTTGTCCTTTGCTACCATATGTTTATAATTGGACAACATACTTCCATTTTAGTTAGCCATATTCATAACAATATGAGTGCAAAGTTTTTCAATACTTAGCCACATTTTAGTGCTTTCATTGATTACATGGCTAACAACGTAAGACTAAACAAATTGCAAAATGGTATGAAACACTTACTAGAGATGATGGAGAAGTAGTATTTGATTTTACTAAGCAAAATGTTGTACTTCAATTATTTTGAGCAAATCAAAATAGATTTGTATTCTCTTATCCTAAACAAAACGGTTGATAGATTGAGATTAGGCCTAGGTGTAGGCTTGCCAATTGAATTAATTTGTTTAAAGAAGAAATGAAGTTAAACTTAAGTCAACTTTAAAAGTTAGCTCTTAAGGTAAGGAATATCTTAACCTTTATAAACTCTTATATAGTCATTTTTGTAGTTGATGTAGAACTTTAACATACTTTCATGTTTAAAATTAGACATTTGAATTATGACTCATTCATGGCAGATCTTGCTGCATACTTCATGGATTTGGATAACTTTTTTACTCTATGGAAAGCTAGGACAATAATGTGTACTTTGAAAAAGGGGTGGTTCTTATATCCTCCACAAAACTTAGAAAAGTAAAATAAAAACGTCTTTCAAAAAAACTTGCAAATATTGTGGATGGTTGATTAAGATCTGATGGTTAAAAATGCAAGACAAGAAACTAGTGATAGAAGTTAAATTTATCAATAATATATTAGTAATTTGATGTATATCTTCTTTTTTTCTTTCCTCTTCCTTTTTCACTACGTCTTTCATTCTCTTTTACGAATTTACTCACTCTCTACCTTCCACTAGCGAATGAAAGTTCAATAAATTTTCTAGAATAAGAGAGAAGAAATTGACGAAGGAAGTTGTTTTGGATAAACCAATTTTAGAAGAATGTTCTTATTTATTTAAAGTATGTATATCTTTTAACTAAAGTCCTTTGGTTGGTTGGTTTAGATGAGAAGCTAATCATAAGCTTTATTTATAAGATAATGAACCAAAATAAAGACGTCATCCATACAACTTTCAATAGTATCAAAAAGAAATAATTAATTATCGATCAAATTTAATTAAAACTAAAATTTTATAATCTTTTACTCATTGTTTGAAAATTATTTTATTTTATTTTATTCTTTAGTTATATATTTTTATAGAATATCATTAATAATAGATGTAACAAACAATTTATTAGTTTTTATATACTATTGACTATTCTCTCAACTCTAATTTAAATTATAATTCTAGATTTAAAGTTGATCATCAGATTAAGTTAAGACTTCATAATTGAACAGCAAGAATGATACCTGATACTTAAAAAAAAAAAGAAAGCTAAATTAATGTTGAAATTGATGATTTGGCACTGAAATGACAGCAACCACACAGGGTGAATGCAGGATTCATGCTCTGTTTATGTTTGGCACTTTCTGAACAAGAAAGTGTATATATGCTCTTCCCAAAGGTATTTGTCACATGCTGCTATGGTTAGACCCCCTTCTTAACCACATAACGACAAACCTAGTCCTAACCCCACACCCTAACTCACCAACATGCCCCAGCTGCACCACAATATACCCTTTCAATCTACTTCTAAAGTATGGATATTTCATTTTATTAAACCTTTTTATACTGTGTATAAATGTTCATTTGGTATATTTAGATATTTCTCAAATATAAATGCAAACCTGTATTATAAGAATATATATATATATATATATATATAGTGAATTTTTATTAAAATTTATTAGATTCAATACATTAATAATATTAAATTATATGTTTCAATAAAAAATATTATTTATTAATTTTTTATTATCCTTAAGCATACATTAAAAAACTGATATTTTATATGTTAATATATTATTTGTTTCAAAAACAAGATAATTTTCCAATTAAGTTGATGATTTTTCATCTTTCTCTTTTTTCGGCATTTATTTATCTATTTGATCAAATTCTTTCATCCTTATTTATAAAATATAATCTGTGAGTTTATTAATGTTCTTCCTTATTAACATTTTTACAATAATTAACCAATATTTTTTTATTTTGAATTTATACTATGTAAATATTATAAGTGTGTTCCTAATTTTAATTTTTTAAAGTTACATTGCATGCTTGTATTCGTAGTGAATAGTAGTATCATATTAATACAATAATCGAAAAATATGCGGTTGTCGTTCTCTTCTCTGAGTTGCAATGGCTACAATATTCTTTTCCTTGTTGGATGATTCCCTCTTTACAAAGTTACATTTCCACGTCAAGGAATTGACTTTTGGGGGCATCAACTTGTTCCAGAAAACCATTAACAAAAATCTGGGAGAGAGGCCAATTATCTTCCATGCATGGACAAAAATTAAGGGAAATTTTTTCAATTGAAAGGAGACTTTTTGAAAAAAGAAATTGCTTTTAATATGTATGTATTTATATTTAAACTCATACCTTTCATATAAATATAGTTATTAATTTATTGGTAACCCATACGATTTTCTTTTATCATTTGTAAAGGACAAATAAAAAGAAACCAAAGAGTTATTGCTTGATCCTGTATGTAGTCATCTCTTGAACATTTTGCTTGATTTGCCTGAAGTTGAGTTTCACTAGATTATCTTAATTATAAATTTTAGGTATGATAGTGCAAATAATAAAAATAATAATGAAGTTATGTGAAAGTAAAAACAGATCAAAAGCATGATGATGTGTTGTATTTTAAATAGGGAAGCGAATTCGGTGACTAGAACAAGTTAAAATGCATGATACTTATAAGACTCTATTTGTCTATCATAAAATTCAAACCGTGGAGCTGCTAATAATATTCTAAAAAATCAGTAAAAGTAACCTTCGAATGAAAAATTGAATACGAGAAGAGCCTCGGTATAAAAAACTGAATACAAAAAAAGGGAATGACATAGATCATATTATGTTTCTAAGAAAGAGAAACTAAAAACTCTGATAGATTGCTGAATGAACATTTACATATTTGATGAAGTAAAAACTCATTGGAGATATTGGTTGCATAAATTTCTTTCTCTTGAAGTGTGTGTCTTGTGACTAAGGAACACTGTGAGGGACATTCCCCAGTGGTTTACGTGAAGACTAATGGAAGAGTGAAGGATAATTCATTCACGATGATGATGATGATAATGGTTGTGTGGATCAACTCCAAATTTGCACTCATACATTTTAATTATTATGTACTCTTACGGAGTAATACTATTTCACTATTCTTTCATAAAATAACACCAACTCTTTTTTTTTTATAACAAATATAGATTTAACTTTAAATACATTAATTGTTAAATTTTTTATAACCTTATTTTATTATGAAATTCATGTTTACAAGGCATTCACCTATTTTTTGTTCAAGCATTTAATATTAAGGTATTTTTTTAAATAAAATACAAATCGTTAACTTGCACTATCATTTTCATTGAGCCTTCGTTTTGTTGCAAAGTGAAATAGAGAAAAAAAAAACTAGAAAGAAATAATTAAATTATATTAAAAATATTTATAAAAAATTTAAATTAATCTAAATTTTTTTATTGCAATTTTTTCTTAATAAAAATTTTTCTTATTTTTTTTATAATTTTATATTATTTTAATATTTTAAAAAATAAATACAGAATAAAAAGAAAAAAGAAAGACCTTTGCAGCATTGTGCTCCCGTCTCCATTACTGTTTATTAGACTCAAAAACAAATCTCCTTCCCCTTATCCTCCCTTCAACCAAAAAAGCATATAACTTTTCTTCTTTCTATTTTTCTCCCTCTTCTCTATTTCCATGGTCACTAAAATCCCATAAATATAATATATTTTTTATAGAGTTATTATATAGTCACTTTTATAACACCTTTTGCAAGTTATTTCTTGCATTAGTATTTTTTTTTTTTCAAAAGATATCCTTAAGCTTCGATTGGAAATTTTGAAGGAAAAAACATATTTAAAAAATAAAAGAGAAAAAGAAAGATTAATATACAAAGTCTCTCAAACTTAAAAATTTTAAAAATATAATATTAGAAGAATTTTAAAGGATTTATAAATCCTCTTTTTATTTATAAACTTCCAAATATAGTTAAACGTTACATAAACATTTCCCTTCTTTCAAGAAACATACTTTCAAACAAAGCCTTTAATCTCCAAAGTAATTAATTAGTTGAAAAAGAGTATGACAAAAACAGTCTCAATAATTTTAAGGATAATTTTGAAAAATAAATATTTCAAATGTTGATAAATTTAATATTATTAATAAAACTAATTATTTTTAATTTATGTGAAATAGTTCAAAAAAATATATTTAAGATAAGATTTGTAATTATTTATATAAATTTAGATATTTTTCTTTTACTAATTATTAATTTTATAAACCGATTAAAATGAGTTTTATTTTAGTAAAAAAACTTATATTTAATATTATTATATATTATTAAAATAAAATTCTAATCTTGATTGAGATGTTACACTAATTACATTTAAGGTTTTGTTTAAAAGTCTAGATGAAAAAAAAAAAGAAAAGAAAAGGATTTGAAAAGGAAGAAATGAGAAGGAAAGAAAGGAAGAATATGATTAATACAAAACTCTCATAAAAGAACATAAAAATATGAGATTATAAGGGTTTATAAATCATTTTTTTCTATTTAAAAATTTTTAAATATGATTAAACATCACATGAGTCTCTTCCTTTTTTTTTTTTCTCTCTAAAAATCAACTCTAAACAAATCAGAGTCTAAGAAAATATTTTTACTGTTCTTGAGAACTGCACACACGAGGAGCAGAAATGTTATAAGGCACAATTTATGAGCATTATGGTCATTTTTCATTGTAGTTCATTCTCTTCACCTGAACTCCCATTATCTTTTTGTACATTATGAGAGTATGTTATGTTATAGAAATTATGAATGCTAGAATGAGCCAACCATAAGCGAATGTGGACACACATCACAAGGCATTACTTAAAATACCAAACGAGGCAGTTATACAATAAATATAAAAACAATTTTGTTTAATACAACTTTTAAAATTAGTTTAAGAGTTTAGTAAAATTTTATTAAAAAAGAAAGTATTTACTAAATTCAAATTATAAAAATATAATAAATATTTTTTTAAATAAAAAATCACCACTTTTACATACTTATATTCAATTTTAAAGGGTTTAGACAAGATAAAAATAAAGTCAATTTTAAAGGAGCCAGGTTTTGTATAACATACTAAAAGAATTTGCAAGTTTCCCTCAGAAAGAGACCAAAAAAGACAATAAGAAACTACGTTAGTTCGTTATTCTTTGTATATTCACACAGAAATTGATTAAAATTCTTGTGTTTCAAACTCCTCAAAGTTAGAAAAACTTTAATATCATGAAACAGATATTTAAATAATTGATTCCATATAGACATTTCACAGTAGCATTTTGCTTCTATAGACAGACTTAACATTTCTAGACAAGCATATTTTCATAGCTGTCAAACTTAAGCTACATCATTAACCAACCACACAACTCTATTCTCACTTCTCAGGACACACCGTGATGAACTTGAACTTGTGGTAGCTTCAATTCTTGTCTTTTCCTCTTCCTTCCACAACAATTTGGCTTAGGATCACAAACTCCAGCCTCAAGAGGGAAGTTCAATATGGCTTTTTGACCCCTCATCTTGAAAGCAGCAAAATCATAAGCCTTAGCAGCATCAATTTCAGTGTCAAATGTTCCAAGCCAAACTCTAGAACCTTTCCTTGAAGGGTCACGGATTTCAGCAGCAAACTTGCCCCATGGCCTTCTTCTAACCCCTCTATAACGCCTTGCTTCAATATCATATTCTGATTTCTTCTCTTCTGACACCATTGGTTCATTCTTTGCTTCTTCCTTTAAGGGGTTTGGAGAAGAATTTTGATCAATGAATTCCATGTCTGCTACCAAATCATAGCCTTCAAGGAAAGTGCAGAAGGTGGTGGTGTCTGAAATATATGAACTGAAATCAAATTCTAAAGGGTCTTCTTCCAGTTTTATAGGAAGGAGGTTGGTAAGGAAAGAATCTGAGAGGTTGTGATCCCCTAAGAGATGTTGGCATATGAGATCCAAGTTTGAAGCTTCTTCTGCTGTTGTCATCTTTAAGAAAGTGATGAAACAATGTGAGGTTGAATTTTTGAACATAAAATTGGGAAGCAACCAAGGTAGATATTTATATGCCCCTCTGTCCATGTGAAAGGTCTGGGTCCATTTGATGATGTTAACAGCTCATGTAATGATGTAACATAAATTGAATAAATTTTTAAGTTAGTCTTCAAAATGGTGCATCATATTAAAAATGATTAAATTGAATATCATTTTATAAAGTCAGAAATTAGTAACAGATTTTTAAATTTTCAAATATTAATTTACGAATTTACACGGAAGTTCCTTACAAGTGTTCTTTGAATTTGATAATTTTTCTCGCCCTAAAATAAGACTTCATTCTCTCTCTAAAATTTTATATACCAAAAAGCACACGCTGTAACATGAGAATTTGGAGAATCCCACCTAATCTTATTTTATATTACCTTTATGTTTAGCTCAATTTTATCAAATTCCATTTTTCTTTCCACCCGTTTAGTATAAGAGAAAAGAAAGAGATGCATATGTGATGATGATAAAACACATTAACTATTTCTTATTTATACTAATAATTGCTATTAAACCAATCCTAAAAAAATAATTTAAGATACTCTAAAACATAATAAAAATAATATTGAATATTCTTCATATATATTTGAACAAAAGAAGACAAAGAAAAGGGTCCCATATTCAGTTATGAGATACATCAGAATTGATGATATAGTCACACACGAAGCAGATCAGAATGGAGTCTTTGTGTAATGAGTTGTTTGTGGACACTGCATCTTCTTATCCAAATTGCAATGTCACACTCTTGGGTGTGCCCACATGGCAAGAAACACAATCTTTAATTGCATTCTCAAGTTGGTCCTTGGCATATACTGATTCCATCTGTTGTTGTTTACTAGGAAGCAATGGACATGGTCATTTAAGCCTTCAGGGATAATAAAATTATGCAACTTGTACAGCAAATGTTGGGCCTCAAAAAGTTGCTTTTGGTTATTGTCTACTATCTAGCTTCTATGTATCGGACAAGAGGGTGAGTATGTACATAACAAGCTAGAACTGTTTTTTACTAGTAGATGGGGACCCTCTTCCTCAACTTGCACCAAAACATTTAACACCATCAATTTTGATACCCTCAACATATCACATCAAAGCACCCTCATCAATGGATTAACAGTACAGTGCAAAGTGGCTTCAACTATAGTCAAAACCAATTCCCAAAACCAACAACGATGAGAAGAGTAGTATAGTTGTTTGAAAATATTTCTAGTTAGTTTTGTGCAGATGACATTGAATTTATCAAATACTTCACTGGAATAACTATCCTCTGCCGTTTCAAAATATCAATCTTTGGTACATTTAATATCATTTATTGGCTTTGAATTTTATAAATCAAACCATAGAATTGATCATTTTCATAAACTAAATGAAGTTTATAATATTTTATTAATTATCTTTAGTTTAATGTATAATATATTTCTGAAAAAATATCTTTTGAATAAATATTTTGAATTTAATATTTTAAAATAAAATCAGATATTAATATTAAAGCAATCTTTTGTTTTGTATCTACAAATTCCGTATAACTAAATTTAAAAATTAAACATCGATAATCCTTTTTATGTTATTTAGTTTTTTTTTATAGGTAAAACATATATTATTAAAGAGAGTTTAAGGGGAACTCAAAATCCATATACACAAAAAAAATTACTAACTCAGATAAATAAAAAGCAAAAATATACTTATACAAAGCTAAGACGAATGCAATTTCGTAGGTTCAAATACCAATCAGCTAACAAAATAGCTTCTCCCTTATTAACAAGTGATAGTCATTTTCAAGACCTCAGAATAATAGAATCTAGAACTTTCCTCTTATCCAAAACATCATTAGAAAATACAATTCTATTTCTATATAACCACAAAGACCACACTGTACTTACCCAAACAATTAATAAGCATATCCCTTCTCTTTTACTACAGCCAACACCAACCCAAGAAAGCAAGTGAGTCAATATATCTGAAGGCAAAACCAATGAGAAACCAAGCCAATGCATAGCAAAGTACCAGATTTGAGATGAAACTGAACACGTTAAAAATAAATAAGTTGGAAGTTCCTCCAAACCATGATAGAAGCAACAAGTTATATCATCAATTTGAACACCTCGATCAATCAGCAAACCCTTACAAGGAAGTGTATTCAACAACAATTGCCAAGAAAATACCAGACACTTAAGAGGGACCTTCCCTCTCCATAGCCTTTGCAAGACATTTGCCGTACACTGATCTACACTATTAAGACCACTAAAAAGTTCAAATAGTCATGAATACGTAGATTGTACTAAATAACAACCTGAAGAATCTGTCCTCCATACCCATTTATCTTCTTGTAGTAACTTAATAGAAACTCCATCTACAAGCTCCAACAAAAGATTAAAGCTTGAGATCTCATGTTAAAAGAGTCCTCTTCGCCAACAACATTCCAAACTCATCTAGTACCATCATGAAAACCATTCTCCAATACACATGATTCAGCATTCCTTACCAGCGCAAACAATCGCAAAAATGCTTCACACAATCGCACCCCGCCTACCCACTTATCTCTCCAAAAAAAGAGTATGTAAACCTGCACCCACACTCCTATCAAACTTCTCATCCAGCTAAGAATTCCCTTGATGAATAACCTCCATCAAATCCCGCCACCACAAAGAACATCTGTTGTGGACTGATGGATGATTAATAGAAGAAGTTAATCTTCCATACCTAGATTCCAACACCCGCATCCACAATGAACTAGAACAATTAACACCTCGCCACAACCATTTACTAAGAAGCGCCTAGTTAAATCACTACACATTCCTAATGCCCAAGCCACCATTCTTCCGCGGTCTACATACCGTTTTCAATTTCACCCAGGGGATTTTAGATCCATCCTTAAGACCCTTCCATAAAAAATTTCGTTGGATAGTGACAATCTCCTTTATCACCGACTTCGCCACCTTAAAAAAGGATAACGAGTGCAATGACATAGAATTAAGAACTGTCAAAGTCACCCTGTCTCCAATCGATAAATACCTATGCTTTCATGACGCTAACTTCTTTTTAAGGGCATCTAACACACTCTTCCCTACACTAGACTTTCTCGGGTTAACACTTAATTGTAACCTGAGATACTTTAATGGGAAACTACCAATCTTACAATGGAGGAACTCCGCAGCCAAGTTTTCAAACTCATCACCAGTATTAATCCCCAATACACAACTTTTATAAAAGTTAATTTTCATACCTGACATTAATTCAAAGTTATGCAGTACTGCTTTCAAAGTCCACAAATTCTGAACCGAAGCCTCTCCCATAATCAATGTGTCATCCGCAAACTGCAGCAAAGAAATATCCGGTCCCCCTATCTCAATCTTCACACTAGAGAACAACCCACAAACCACTGCCTTTCACATAAGAACTCCTAACCCTTATGCTGCCACAAGAAAAAGAAAAGGGGGCAAGAGGATCCCCTGTTTTAGGCCCCGCTCAATATGAACCTCCAATGTAGGATAACCATTAATCAAAGCTGATAGGCTACCCACACACACAAGCTTCTATCCAACTGACCCATTTTTCTGAAAATCTAAAGCTACGTAACATAAACAAAAGATATCTCCACTCCACCGAATCATAAGTCTTCTCATAATCAAGCTTTAACACAAAACATCTCTTGTTATACCTCCGCACATAATCAACTGTTTCATTAGCCACAAGCACATTATCTAACATGTTCATTTCCAAGATAAAGACTGATTGTTCTTATGAAATTATTGAATCCAAAACCCCTTTCAACCTATTTGCCAAAAGCTTGGAAACAATCTTATAAAGATAATCTAACAATGAGATAGGCCGAAAATCAGATATCTGTTGTAAGCAAGACACTTTTGGCACAAGTGCTACAAAGTAGGATAACAAAGACCTAGGTAGTTTTCCATTTCTAAAAAATTCAGTAAGCATACTCATCACTTTTTCCTTAATCACTTTCCAAAACTTCTTAAGGAACACAAAATTAAAACCATTAAGCCTTGAACTTTTATCTCCCTCACACTCCAAAATCATCCTTCTTACTTCCTCCTCCGAAAAAGCATTAACAAATCTCTCATTCTGTAGAACAGAAACTCTTGGACTTTTTATGTTGTTTAGTTAATTAAAAGTCATTAATTATTTTTAAATTTGATTGCTATCTTTTGATATTTCCACTGAATAAATAAAAAAGATTAACAAATTTTTTTTTTCTTTCATAAAATTTAAACACAATATCTAATTTAAAAGAAATTAAATTCCTTATCACTGTAGAGTAACATGTGTTTTGAAGTACAAAAGTGACGAACATGTGTTTTGAAATAACGATAATAATTGATAAAAGTTAGTTCACGTCACTGTTCTATACCACGCTGTTTTCTTATTTAATATTAAGGAAAATAGGAAAACAAGAAGAGAAATATATTTTCATGTTACGATAAGTTTCGAGTTTAGTCTTTAAAAGAAATTATATATAATTAAAAATTTTGTTTTTTAATTTTATTTTGATTTTTCATTCACTCTAATTTAACTTTAATTTATTATCAGTATATACAAAAAATTATCACACTAAGAAAAGCTGATAAAAGATGGAGGGATTTATGTATAAATAAAATAAATTTAATTGTCTTGTTAATCTTAAACTTTTGAAGATTATAGTGTCTTGGATAACATTCTCATTTATACAAATTATATATTCATTTCATATTATATAAACTTGTGAGATTTATTCAACCAAACTTATAACATAAAAAAAGACATTGACTTAGTTAATTTTTAAATAATAACAAAATAAATCAATTAAATCTTAATTAATATAAAGTTACTACCCTTAATGTCTTATTATGCAATCAAATAATAGAAAAGAATCATATAAAAATACATTTAATCACTTATTTCTTACAAAAATAATGAAGTAAAAAAAGTGTAAAAATTATTAAAAAATACAAAAATTAGAAAAAATGGATAAAATGTTGGAATCTTAAAAAAAAATTGCCTCCTTTAATATTTTGTTGAATAAATCTTTAAAAGGTTATATAAAATAAATATATAATTTACATGCATCAAAATTCTTTGCAAAAAATTATGCTTCCAAATCTCAAACACGTCTCATTTTATGCACAAAGTATGCCGCTAAGAAATGACAATGCTTAAATGTAAATTGCACTATAATGAATTGTCCATAATTACATGATTTATGTATTAAAACAAACACATATTTTGACTGAGATTTTTGTGTTATGAAAAAATATTTACTTGAAAAATTTTATATTTATACAAAAATTAACATATGATTGATAAAAAGATTAAATTGCTATTTTATCTAATTCTATTTTATACATTAAGAACAATTTAATAGTTATGATATAAAATTTAGAAAATATTTATGAAAATTTCTTCACAAATACATCATATTCAATCTTTAAAATAAAAAAAAAAAAAAGATGTAAAAGAGCAGCAAAAATCATTCAAACAAATAAAAACAAAAAAAATCATGTAATTGAGAGGTAAATTTAGCAAAAAAATAAAATTTCAAAGAAAATTAACCCAAAAAAATCATGTAAATAAGCATAGAAGATAAAGTATTACTCAGATTTTTTTAAAACACTAATTTTTCATTGTCAACCTCTCTAATCATATAAATTTCTCCCCCATCCCTTCTAAAGAGGTGTCTCTTTTCCACCAGATCCTTTTCCATTATAAATAGGTATTAATGAGAGTTTTTTTCTCCCCTTTTGTCATTTTTCTACACACCTTTTTTATGCTTTTTTTGGTATTTTTATTTATTTTTTTCATTCACCAAACTTTTGGTTACCTATGAGCATCATCTTACTTTCCTGTGTTTTGTTGTCAACTTTATTATAAATTTATTCACTAAGACTTGGAAAGAATTCTTTTATGATCTAGAGTATAAAAAAGAAGTTTGTAACTTATTTAGAAATTTATAGTTTATTGACTTAATTAATAAATTTATAGAATTATTTGATAAACATAAAACTAGCTTTAACCTATGTTGATAAATACATATGTTAATTTTTCTAATCTTTTATTCTCTTCACTTTCACAATAATTTTATTCAATTTTTTCTCTATTTTTTATTTTTTCTCTTTTATATAAATTTATTTTATATTAAAAAATACATTGATTAAAATATTTCATGTTTAAAAACTATATAAAATATTATTTTTATATATTTAATTAATTAATTAATTATAAATAAAATAAATAATAATTCATTTTAATATTATGTTAATATAATATTATATATCTTTTTAAGTCATTTAAAATAAATCAAGCTTGTTTAATTTATATTTTTTTAGGTGAATTTACTACGATGTATAATGATTATATGTTAAACCATTGAATTGCCGTTTTCTTTTCTATTGTTTAGATAATCTTTTTTTTTAAAATTTAATCAACCCATATTTGACTTATTTTTATTATTTATTAATAATAAATATTAAAAAAATTGAAAATGTTAATTATTTTGTTAAAATTAATTACCAAATTTATTTATTTACCCTTTATTGATGAATTCTTTTTCTTCTTAACCTATTCAAGTAGGATAAATATTTGAAATAATAAAAGGATATTAACAAAAGAATAACAATTAACATTCTCTTGAAATTTTATATAGGTAAATAGAGAATAACAAAATTCTTTATTTTAGATAAATAATAATAGAATATTTTTTATTATTTTTAAAAATTTTAATTCAATAAAATGAATAGTATTACATATATAAATGATATTATATATATATATATATATATATATGAATAAAAATAGATGAAGAAAAGCCTGTAGTTATAATAAGAATATGGATTAGAAGAAAAGGAGAGAAAAAAGTGAGAGAACATCACATGAAACAAGGGCTGATTTAGTAATGTGTTGCCTTTTCTTTTTATAACAATGCCATAAATACTTTTCTTAAATATTATACGAATTAGACTATGATTTCATGAGAGAAGATTTTTTTAATATTCTATCGATTTATCTCTTTTCAAAGAGTACGATAACAAATTTTTAATACATGCAAGCCGCTTCAGACGTCCCATTACAAAACATCGTATTAATTGTTAAAATATCTTTTATAATTTGGGGTTTTTATTTTTTTCTTAAAATTTTGTTTTGAAATTTTTTGGTTTAATTTATTTGAAAATTTTATTTTGTTAATTTCGAGAGAAATATTTTTCAAAAGTATTTATTTTCTGAAAATTAATCATTTTCAAACAGGTGTAAAGTTACAATTTAATATAATTTTTTTTTATTTTGATGTAAAATTTTCATTTTATTCAACTTAAATATCTTCTTAAATCATATTTAACCTTCGTATTTGTGATGAAAATTACCGCAAGCTTGGCATTTATCAATAAATGTGCAATTGTACTTGAAAACACTATCTCTAGCTCTTGATTAAATATTAGAATATCCTTTTCAACCTAACTAATCTTAGGTAAGCCTTTTTATTTAGCCCCCCTCTCTTACGGTCCAAAATGAAGCTAAATGTTGAATCATTGTTTTAAAAATATAAAAAATCTAACACAACTTTTACCTTCTAATATTTTATAAAGATTGGATTTTGTAATTGATTTTTTAACTCAAAAATAATATTAAGAACTAGAATCAATTATGTCATGAAAACTAGTACAATGAAAGAGAATGCAAGAAATGCCAAAACATGGGTGAAAGAGAGAATGATCTAAGAAAAATATACTCTCACTGAGAAATGGTCCTTCAAAAGTTACAAGGATCATTGGACTTGTGATAACTTAAATCTAACAGTTTTCAGATAGTAGAAATTTGCATGATTCATATACAGTAAGCCCAAGCTAATAATTAATGATATTGGGGTTCACTTGATCAATTTTCCATTGAGTCAACTATGTCATTTGAGTCCACCAACATCTAAATAAACACATAATGCTAAAGAACTTGTAGAGTATTGAGAGGTTTTGGGGTCCTGAATCTTGGATCTTACCTCACAGGAGATCTTCTGTGCCTTCACTGTAACTCACTCGCATCCCAGTTCTTAGATCCAACCTCTATATAAAAAACACTCGTATGCCATTTATATATCATGTTTGCACGCACTGATCATCAATATGAATGGTTATGTATTTATATTTCCACAAGTCTATTTAATTTTTGAATCAAATATAGTAGTTCGATTTTCTGTTCTTAGTTACAATTGGAAACGATTATAGTCCGAAAACATATAATCACTGAGAATTATTTTCTAACGTTGAGATCGTTGTTAATTAGGAATGAATCACTACCGAAAATTGCTTTTCCAGTTACCGTGATCTCCCGGGTTAGCATTCATTAGGTAGACACTTTAGAAAATGTATATTTGATTCAAATCGTTTTGAAGTGTTAAAACGACCGAAAAATGATAAAAATTGAATAAATCATCAATTGAAAAATTTTAAAATAATAAAAAAAGTATTTTCTTTCACCTACCGGACCCTTTAATATTTATAATGTAAATATACATGGAATGTATAGAAAGGTTATTAGTCAAACCCTTTTGTGTTGTACTCAAAACACTTTATCATCTTACTATTTATGTTACCACCAAAGTTGTGTTTTGAAATTATTTACTAATGAGTAATGACTTTCACTATAAACTATTGAAGAAAAAAAAAATATAGTACTATATTATAAAAATTAAATATAAATAACTACATAAGTAAGAAAGGCATTTCTTTAAGTAATGGATGTCGTGCACCCTTTAGCCAGCCAGCTGTGTTTAAAACTTTAAATATCAATTCCTTTTTTAGTGAGTTTATTTATTTCTAATAATATAACAGGGTTAAAGCTAAAGAAATTTGGGCTTGGTGGGATAAATTATTGGAGTTATTATACGTTTACACCCAATTCTTCAGTTACTTTTTACTTTTCCATTATTCTGAAATTTATTTATTTAGAGTACAAATATTTTTCAGTGAAGATAATTTTGATCTGCCCGATAGAATACACATCTTTCCCTAAAGACGATCATATTAATATATTTTTTTAAGTATAAATAAAAAGGGTGACGTAGTTAAAAAAAAAAATCTGTAATGTAAAAAAGTAAAAATCTCTCCAAGTTCAGTAAGGGATAGTTTTAGTTTTGAAATGAAAAAATATTATAATACAAAAAGATAAATTAAAAAAAATCGCTGAGACATACATGTATGTTCTTGGTTTGAAATGTTAAAGTTTTTACAGTAACGGTGTATTAAATTAAATTATTTTTAAATCATGATAAAAGGCATACTAATATCAAACTACAGGAAAGAAATATTTCAATGAGTTATACAAGTTTATATTAATAAGTATTAATATATAAATCACGAGTAATTGCATCAATTTAAAAAAAATAAGAAAACATAAAAGCACATTAATATTTAAATTGCTAGTACAAACATACACCTAAACCAAGAAAGGCCAAGTATACGTAAAAATATAATAAAAGTAATTAAACTATATTTTACAACCAAAAAATAATAAATACACTTTCACTATAAAGTTATTAGACCTAATAATCTTTTATCAAGGCTTGTTTTCAAATATCTATTCAAAATCTAGATTAAAAATCTAATTATGTATGCAATAAACATCGTGATTATGCATATAAACCGTACAACATAGAAACTTTACATAAAAAATATTAATATCTAAATCACAAAAGTGAATGTAAATGTATAAAAGAAAATTTTACAAGGTATTTATATGCAAACAGTTGCATAATTATACACAAAAATATAATGAAACTAATTATTAAAAATAAGTTTATTTTATCATAAAATTATTAAACAAAATAATCTTTTCCTCAAAAAGTTATGCATTTTTAAGAAAAATGTACCCAAAATGTATATGAAGAATAATTATTTTTAATTAGACACTTCAAAGTATTAAGTAAAAATTTATCATTTTCAACTTTATATATTGCAAGATTTATATTTTTCCAAGAGTTAAATCATTTGGGGAAGGCATTATTAGTTAAATCATACAGTATAATTTGTCAAACATATGACCGAACTTGGAGAATTGTTGTAAATATAAATGCTAAAAAAATAACATGCCTAAATTAGGCAATCATCTGCTAAAGCAAATTGCTGAAGTCAAGGATAATGTGAGCCAAATGAAAAATAAATAAATAAATCAATAACACTAAATGTTTATACATTAAAAATGGAATAGAAGAAATTGGAAAAGATAAATTCTACTGTCCCCGCATCGCACGGATATCCCATAGTGTTCTATCTATATACATATTATTATCAATTTTTCTAATGCGTGCCTTTGGACACATGATAAGAAATAAATAGTAAGTTTTTATTGAAAATTGTGGCAATTAATGTTATCAATGTATTGAATTTAGTGATATTATATGATTTCCAATAAAAAAACTTACTATTTATAGGTTCTTATTATATAACCATGGCACATGTTAGAAAAACCATATAAAGAAATAT
This sequence comes from Abrus precatorius, assembly GCF_003935025.1. Lineage (NCBI taxonomy): Eukaryota > Viridiplantae > Streptophyta > Magnoliopsida > Fabales > Fabaceae > Abrus > Abrus precatorius. The sequence goes on along the minus strand of NW_020874417.1, from coordinate 10,204,011 downwards.
CGATAAACAAAACTTCAATTTCATCTTCACCCCAACTAATGGAGAATTTTGTCACTCAAGGAACCAGTTGTTTCCATCCTGCAACGAATTCAATGTTAGATAAATTCGGATCGAATCAATCAGATTTAATACCAGATAGCGTACCCATTTTAGCTTTACCTGTGACATGCTTATATTGCTAAGACCGTAGCAGACAACTTAAGAGACTAAAAGCTTCTAGACAAGAAAATGATCAATCATATGCTGTATAACATCTGCACCTTCTTTATGAGTGATTTGGTCTTTGACCTGTAAAATAGTCATTGTAAAGGGCTAAGAAAAACATATGCAGGTGAAACGATGTATGCAAAGAAATACACTATCGCGTCTGACTTGAAAATGTGCCATATCAGTAGGGTTTTAACTTAAATAGCGACGAATGATGATAAAGCCATATATCAAAATTTAAAGGATACGCACAAAGATACACATGGTGATGGCAAGGGCAGTGCAAGACACAGACCTGAATGATACTATGAGCAGCAAATCTATGTTTGCTATTGCGGAAGCTAACATCTACCTTTTCCCATGACACACGAGATAAGCCTTTTACAAGTTCCTCTGCGAGTGTTCATTCGAGTTAGAAATCTTACAACTTAAGAGAGAAGATAAAACAAGTAGTCCAAATTCAAGCAATGCATACAGGGCAAGATCAACAATGACAATAAGAACCAAGTCTAATCCTGTTAGATTGGGCTAGCTACAAATGTATCATGGTCTAACGGCACCCTAAGAAACATGCTCTCCTTTTAATTGGGGTTGTTTAATGCATACAAATTTAAATTTTGTATTTAGAGAAAATAATTATTTGAAGCACAAGATTATGAATTTCTTTTAAAAAAAATAATCATTGGCGTTGTTAGAATACCTAAACTTTTCTCACATATCTTGATTGTGTCTTTAGAGTAATTTATAGTATCTTATATGATCTCTTCAGAGTGGTTTCATATTTCATTATATTTCCTGTTTTATTTTGTTATTTGATTAGGATTAGTAGTCTATTGCTACAATAAATAGGGGTTAGTGCATTGTTTTTTATTAACATATCATCACACATCATAGATAAAATATTATATAGCAATTTAGCATTATTCAAGTCTGTTTTTTTCCCTTCTATCCCAACCTAAATCACTATAACTTCAATAAATATGATGTCTATCTGAAGATGATGGACAGAAAAATCCCAAAATTGAGTAAACACGCAACAGCAGTATTAGATTAATAGTATCTATAGTATTCTAGACAATATTGCAACTGAAAAGAAAAGTAAACATTTAATGAACAAAAGGATTAAGTTAATAATATCACTAGTATTCTACAGAAAACTCATTGGACAAAGGTTATATAGAAGCGGAAAAGCAAAGGAAGGTCAACCATGTAAGAGCACATGGTGTTGTGGAACACACAAAAGCTACAAAAAGTGAACTTCCAAGACCAAGAGACCATAGAGTTTTTAAAATGTACAAGACAACAACTTCAGATAAGGGGAAAACTACGTTGCATTAATTGAAAAAAATTAAAATGCAAACCTTCTATCTTGTCAGAGCTGTTATCTTCCACTATGTCACACTTCTCAGCGTCACAAGCCTTGCAGTGCTCTTCATATACAACATGTGGATATTTTTCATTGGCGGTATCCTTCCACTGCCAGCCAAATATTTTTACATCATCATATGGTAACAAATGATCCATTAAATGAGGCAGCATTAAAAATTTTACGTCAATAAATATACCTTAGGAAGTTCATTATCAATTCTAATGGATGATGTTCTCCAGCCAACAATATCTAAATTTTTATAAAGGAAAACCAAATAAAAAAAAAATGCAATGAAGAAAGCTGAATGCACCTAGAATTAGTAGAAAGAAGAAACGAAAAAGAAGGATACGATCATAGTCTACATTTGAATATGCAACCCGTCGTTTAAAAGTGCGCAATGCAGACCTGCACAAAGCAAGTCAGTGTCATTCAGAAGATATTGATCCTTTGAAGGAATCAACCTCAACAAATGCCTTACACAAAAAGAAGTTAAGAGGTAAGCAAAAAACATACATAAAATACAAATCACCATAGTCTTCAACCAGGCGTTCAAGCAAAGGAGGTTTTCCTTCATCATCATCAGTAAGGAAAAGATGCCGACCTGTTCTTCTAAAAATCAAATGGATAACACAACTTGCAACCTTCTCAAAAGCAGCTACCCCAAAAAGAAATGGAACCTGAAATTCAAAACTCAGTTACATGTTTAAATACCCAAATAGCTGAAGGTGATACAATCTTCTTTCATGAAAATATCCCTGATTGATGAGACACAGCCACACAAACGGATATCCCACTTGTGAATTTAATATAACATGAATACTTTGATGCAAATAAAAATGTTTTCACAACAACCTATCAGAAGAAATCCATAAATAATTATTCACTATAAAAGACAAATGTGACGAAGAAAGAAAGAGAAGGCAAAGAGGAAGAAATTATTTATACTGGAAAAGTTTAATGAGACTCCAACAGCATCAGGTTCATTTTGAACCTTCTTACCAAAGATGACGTAGACACGGCTCTCACACCAACACTGGTGCAACACGGCTTGGACACATGTCAGATACTATTCTGCAGGTGTTCAAATTTAAAAACATTTTTTTGCGGCTCGACACAGCTTGACAGGGTGGGACACGGCTTTGACACTAGAATTTACATTTTAAAAAAAAATTGGTTAAAACTTAAAAAGGTTAAAAAACTTCATCTGCACAAAAGTTCCCTCCTTTCCTTCCTTCCTTCATTCCTTTACATATTTCTGTTTTTGCATCGCAGTGTAGTGTTTCCTCTGCTCGCCATTCACCATTCTCCAGGCTTGTCATTCTTTGGTCAACTTTCATATCTATTCTTTGTCATATGAAACTTTGGCTCTTAGTATTTTTTTGTTAGGGTATTATATGAAAATTTTAAAGTCTAACAACTTTGCCTTGAGAAGATAAATAAACAAATCTTAATTTTTAATTTAAATTTTTGTCAAGTTAATCATATATATATATATATATATATATATATATATATATATATATATATATATATATATATATATGTCCGATGTCCGTGTCAGAGTCGGTGCTTCATAGGTTTTGTAGCATATGGGTAGTTGTGGGATGATGGTCAAGATTTTGTGAAATTGACGGATAGTTAAGTCTAGAGTTATCAAGCAAAGTAAACAGATCTACAATTAAACTGAAAAATAAAAAATAGAAGAAATATTTTTAAATGAGATTTTGAGATCTAAAAATATGTCAAATGGAGGGAGGAACAATACTTTGGTTCTTATGTACAAGAACAAAGATGATAATCAAAATTATGGAAACTATAAAAGGATTAAACTATTAGTCACACTGTGAAATTGTGGGGAAATGTGATTGAACATAAAATAAGGAAAAAACTGAAATTGCACAAGGTCGGTCTACAATAGAAGATATATATCTTTTACAAAAGATGATGGAAAAATATCGTTACAAAGAAAAGAACTTACATATGATTTTTATTAATTTAAAAAAAAACATATGATCAGGTACTAAGAGAAGTGTCATGGAAGGCTATAGAAACTAAAATGGTCTGTGTAGTATATATTTAAGCTATACAAAACATGTATGCGGAGGTAACTACATATATGAGAACTTTTTGAGGCATATCTATGGACTTTCCAATAGGAATAGGTTTACATTAAGGTTTTACTTTGAACTCTTACTTGTTTAATCTACTCTTAAATATGCTTACAAGTGACATACAAAATATTATCTCTCAATACATGCTTTTTGCATATGATATAATGTTGGTTGAGAATTTGAAATGAGGTAATGTTAAACTCTAGCTCTAGATGGAGACTTTATAGTCTAAGGATTTCTGCTTAAGTAGAAGTAAGATTGAGCATATGCATTATAAGTTTAGCAAAAAACAAGATAAAGATCATGTATTGAAAGTTAAATTGAAGATGATATTATACCACAAGTTTTTAGTTTCATATTATTGGAATCGAATATGCAAAATGATGGAATAATTAATGAAAATGTTACTCACAATGGTGGTAAAAGTGCAAAAAGACATTATGAGTTATTTGTAACCATAAAGTACATATCAAACTGAAAGAAAAGTTCTACTGTACTGCAATACAATCATCCATCTTATATGGTAGAGAATGTTGAGGTTTAAAAGAACGACACGACAAGAAAGTGAGTGGCAGAAATGAGAATGCTAATGTGGATGAGTGGATACACAAAAAAAGTTAGGATACGAAATGATAAATTACAGAAAAATATTGGAGTAGCACCTATAGTGGAAAAAATGACTGAAAATCATTTAAAGTGGTTTGGTCATATGCAAAAAATACTTTGGGAGACACTAGTAAGGAGAATGGATTGAATGACTCTTAGTCCAGTAAGAAAGGGTCGAAAAAGATGCAAAAGAACCGTAGACGAAGTTATTGAAAGAGACCTTTTAACTAACTATATTTCTAAAAATTTGATTTTTGATCGAATTCAATGAGGTCATGTAATCTATGTAGCCAACCTCATAGTGGGATAAGGCGTGGTTGTTGTAATTCTTGTTGTAGAAGAAAGGCCTAACTATTGCACAAGACGCACCCCTCAAAGCTTCAAAATTAGTTATACATAAGACAAGACATTAATTACTTGAACCTCCAGCCTGTTGATTAAAATCAACTTCCCTCTTGCGTAATAAAGTACTGTATGTATTGCATATGTGATCATTAAGCCTTGGCTTCCTTGACAGGTCCTAAGTTGCCTACTTAATGTATATACAATGAATCTGGACACCAAGCTAAGTTAGATTAATTCCATTGCCAACAGAACAGTTTCTGTAATCTCTTCCCTATCATTAGATTTGGGCAACAAAAGAAAATTTTAGGGTAAGATATCGATACCTGCTTATTGCCCCTTGACCCTAGATGTGGTGTGGCAACAGTTATGAAATTCATAGCCTCCAAGCCAGCTATTGTACCCACCAAGTCCAACTTACATTCGTTATTGCATGAGTCCTCCATGGATCCTTTTTCAGGTGGCCTATACAGCCTTCCAATAGCATATCTTGCTATTAAACCTCCCACTGAGTGTGCGATAAAGGAGATCTTGCGCATATTTGGCTTGGTTTTAATCACTTCAAGAACCTAATAGTTAAATTTGTTGTTAATAGCAATGATTTTGCATCCAATACGTTATGCAGGTACATAAAGATAGTCAGGACCTCCAATATATTTTTCCGGTTAACACAGATTCAATTGAACCTAAAATAAGACATGAAAATTATCCATCTCCAATATACATTCGAAAATGACAACAAACTTTAGGTTCTCTTCCCCCAAATGTAGAGAGTCTCAGATTTTCCCATCCAAAACATGGGAACATTATATCCCTTCAGAATGGGAAGACCTCATTTGTTTTCATATTCATTACTCATGAACATGTTATGAAAGCTACATGTGAAAGACCTTATTGTCTGTCATAAATATGATAACATTTATAACATCCAATATAATGACAAGATCAGGTAATATAATCTATTGATAATGAATCTAGAGAAATTAGAGAAAATTGACTTTCGCATGATATGCTGATTCATAAAACAGGTATCCTATATAGTCAAATACTAACCTCCTCTGCCAATCGCTCTCCCATTACATCCACACCATCTAGAGTCTGCATAGCCACGTTTCGTTCGCTGCCTGAGAAAGAAGATGGGGAAAAGTAAAAGCAAGCACAATATAAAAAAATTAAATCCCACTCTAGTATGCTGAAAAAAATGGTGCATTAAAGAGTCAAGACCTAAGAAATTAACATTCAAACATAATACAAATTATATAATCAATAATCAAAAACTAAGGTAACATTATTTTGAATATTTTCTCAATGAAAGACATCTTCTCTATAATCAATGAAAGAAAAAGGAGCTGCAAGTATATCATGGGATAAAACGCGTTAAACATTCAAGAAGTTATATCACAGTTGAGTTTGCCATAGCCATGCTATTATTCATTAAACAATCAGATAAATGCAAATGAAAGACAAGTAAAATCACCCTGAATGGAAGGCATTGAGGTATGTCTAGCTCAAAGCCAGCAATCCTAAGATGTCTGATTATGCTCTAGCTGAGAAATATAACTACTTCAATGAGAAACTAAGTACAACTAAAAGAGGATTTATACAATAAATCATCCATCAAAATCTTCTAGTCAGACAGTTTCATACTATCAACATCCCATGTTGACTACAAATATGGCCAAAGTATAGCTTACAAAGGTTAAGGCAATCATTATCTTACACGCAAGCTTTTGGAATTGAATTAGGCCAAGTCCAAATTCAAGATGATACCAAGAGTCTATTGCAAATCCAATATTGAACTACCCTTGATTGAAAAAAAATAAATAAAGCTTCACAGGATTTCCCAATGCAACTGATAAAAACAAATTATATATGTTGTGTTATTAATCAGATTATGCAGTAAAACTAAATAAAAGAGCTCAAGTTCTACAATGCTAAGGTAGGTTTCCCAGAGTAAACTCTCCTTAGCAAGACCCACAATATTCTTGCCTACCTCACTCCCACTCCCTTCTCTCCCCATATACCAGAATTCCCTTATTTTCTGGATTCCTTCCAAGTCACCTCCCCTCTAACTAACTAATCATTATTCCCTGGCCCCATTTTCTATCTCCTAGTATAGACTCTCCACACATTGGACTTTTGTAAAACTGTCCCTTCACCAGACACAGGCCCATCACCCTTCCTTATAGTATTTGCCATATTTGGCACCCTATCATTGCCCTCCCCCCCCCCCTCCTTTTTCAGCAACAGCCTTGTCCTCAAGGCAAAATGAAGGAAACTAACTTTGGAGCAGTGCTTCATCCTCCCACGTTGTCTCATCCCTAGTTCTAGCTTTCCACTTCACCAACCATTGCTTATTTCTCTGATCTCCTTGAACAATTTCTCTTGATGCCAACACAGTTTCTAGTTCTTCAATTTCATCCAATTCTGCTGGCAGAGAAGATTCCACAGCATAAATTCCCACAGCTTTTTTTAATTATGAAATGTGAAACACAGGGTGTACTTTAGCTATATCAAGCAACTTCACTTTATAAGAGACAGCTCCTAACTTAGCTATTATAGGAAAAGGACCATAATAGCGTGGAGCGAGTTTGGGATTAATCTGCCGTGCTACCGTTTGCTGTCTATGAGGGCGCAGCTTAATGAATACCCACTCACCCACATCAAACTCAAGAAATCTGCGCTTTTTATCAGCAAATTTTTTCATTTGATGTTGTGCACGAAGTAAATGATACTGCAGTTGTTGCAAAGCCTCATCTCTATCCACCAATTCTGCTGCCACAGCCTCAACACGTGTCTCCCCATGTGAAAACCGCACCAATGTGGGTGGTTTCCTCCCGTAAACCACTTCAAAAGGGGTCGTACCAGTGGATACATGAAATGTGGTATTATACCATAATTCTGCCCATAGAACTCAATGAGACCAAGTTTTAGGTTGGTATGAGACAAAACATCTGAGATAGGCTTCCAAGCACCTATTCACTACTTCAGTTTGGCTATCGGTCTCCGGATGATATGAAGAGCTCATCTTTAACTTGGTCCCTTGTAAACGAAATAATTCCTGCCAAAACAAACTCATGAACAAAGGGTTCCTGTCACTAACAATAAATTGCGGTATACCATGAAGCCGCACCACCTCTTTAGCAAAAACTTCTGCTACCTTCCTTGCTATATAAGGATGCTTAAGAAGGATAAAATGCCCATATTTAGACAATCTGTCCACCACCACCAATATAGCTTCAAACCCCTTTGATTTCGGCAATCCCATAATAAAGTCAAGAGAAATATCCTCCCAATTTCTATTTGGGATTGGCAACGACTGTAATAAACCGGCTGGAGAGGTTGCAACATATTTTTGGCGTTGACACACATCACACTGCTTGACAAAGTCCTACACCATCTTCTTCATACCCACCCAATATAAATTGGCAGCAATTCTTTTATATGTCGTCAAAAACCTCGAATGCCCCCCTACTGGAGAGGAGTGAAATCCAACCAAAATCGTAGGTATCAAAGTCGAATTTGCTGGTAGCACCAACCTGCCCTTGTATAACAATATTCCTCGCTGTAAACTGAACCCAGGACGAGAGTGAGCATCCTACAGTAAGTCGTGCTCCACCTGTTTCAAGAAAGGGTCAGATTCTTTTTCCTTGCTAATGTGTTGGTCCTGTAACCAAACGGGAAAAGAAGCTGCTTTAACTTGCCATCTTCAAACATTCTAGACAAGGAGTCCACAGCTTTATTCTTAGGACCAGGCTTGTATATAATCTCAAACTGATACCCCAAGAGTTTTGCTAGCCAATTTTGTTGGGCCACAGTGGTGATACGCTACTGTAAAAGATGCCCCAAACTCTCTTGATCTAAATACACTTTGAAACTTCTACCCAACAAATAAAGCCTCCAATGTTGCTCAGCTAGCACAAGTGCCATTAACTCCTTTTCATAGGTTGATTTGCTAATATTGTTATGTGACCTATGAAGCACCGACATTGCAAGAGGAAGAAGAGTCGGGTGTCGAACACGGATACAACACCGACACCCCTGGACACTGCTCGGACACGTCTCAGACACTTTTTTACAAGTGTCCAAAAATCAAAATACTTTTTTTGGCTGCGACACGGTGCAGATACGGCACAGACACAGCTGCGGATGGAAGACACAGTTTCAAAGCAACTCACTCCAGAAAAAATTCAAAATAAAAAAAAGTTAAAAGTTAAAAATGTTAAAAAATCTTTGAAACTCCCTCCTTTCTTCCTATTCCTTCTTCTGCACGTTTGCTTTCTATTCTCTGTGTTGGGTTTCTCTGCACATTCTTCTCATCCTCGACTTACCGTTTAAGTTTTTTCATCACTCCTCATCATTTGTTCCTCCAAGCAACATTAATTTTTGTCGTTTTTACTGGTAAAGTGTTTTTTGTTTTTTTTTTGCTATTCATCTTTGTTTCATTTTTTTTATTTCTATTCAGTATTTCCGTTTCTGTTTCCGTTTCCTTTTCTTTTTCTATTTTTGTTCCCAAGTTTATATTTATGTTCCACTGTTTCATTTTTTTATTTTTATTGTATTTTAATATAAATTTTTTATGGTAATTACATTTAATTTTTTTATATATTTATATATAAGTGGTGTCCTGGTGTCTTATATTTTAGACATCAGCCGTGTCCCAGTGTCCGTGTCGTGTCCGGTGTCCATGTCAAAGTCGGTGCTTCATAGTATGCGACAAAGCTTTACTGAAATATGCTATTGGCTGTCTATTTTGCATCAATACTGCCCCAATGCCCATTCTGAACGCATCACATTCAATTTCAAAAGGTAAAGAAAAATTGGGTAAAGCCAAAAGAAGAGTATTAGTCATGACCTTTTTTAATTCTTCAAAAGCTGCTAATGCTTCAAGACTCCAATTAAACCCCTCTTTCTTGGTCAACTCAGTAAGAGGTTTCGCTATCTTACCATATCCAGCAATAAATTTCCTGTAATACCCAGTCAAACCCAAAAATCTCCTTACTCCTTTAACATTCCGAGGAAATGGCCAATCAACTACACACTGAATTTTTGCAGGGTCCACTGATACCCCATGTTTAGAAATCAAATGGCCCAAATATTCTACTTGTCTACTCCCAAAAATGCACTTCTTTTGATTCATCACAAAGTGCTGACTATGTAACAACTCCAAAACAGCATGTAAATGCTCTACATGTTCTGTCCAGCTTTTGCTATAAATCAATATGTTGTCAAAGAAAACTAAGACAAATTTTCTTAATAAAGGCTTAAAACACTTGGTTCATTGTAGACTGAAAAGTTGCCGGGACATTTGTTAATTCAAACGGCATTACCAAGTACTCGTAGTGGCCCTCATGAGTTCAAAACGCCATTGCACTACCCGGTATAACATTGTACTGCTATGTTAACCTGTTTTACTGTGTTTAAAGACAACTTGCACCCACATTGGGCATGGATTTCTAGACATACTCTACTTTGCAAATACTTTGATATCCATAAACCATAGAGACCAAGGTTGTCAAATTGGGATTCAAATTGCAAATTAGAAGACTTGTTTTTCAAATTGTGGCTCAAACCGTGTCGCAAATCATATGATTCACATCAAAACTTAATATAACATATATAACTAACAAAGTAATACAAAAGCACAAATTCATTATCAATAATTAAAAAGGATAAATCTAAGAGCATTTTAACCTAATGAAACATCTCTATATTAGTAGCATTTTGAAGTCAAATAGTTCATTATATAGCCAACAAAGTGTCATGTACACTTCAAAATAACACAGCACAGAGCACAACACAGGACAAAGTTGAGAAATACTAGAATAAAGAAGGAAACCAGCAGGGAATATTAAGAATTAAGAGAAGTAAGAAAGAAATAAAAAGAAGTTAGCACAAAGTTTGTGTTGAGTAGGGTAGAGGCAGTCAGCCCTCAACAGCAAAATGTGGGGGGACCAACTGACCAGCCACAAGCAATGAAATAGTATAAGAAGCAGAGAACACACAGCATGTGCTGGGTGGGGTAAGAGGTAGAAGGTGGAAATTTTGAAAATTGAAGTTCCTTTTGGTTAATATTTGGTCTGGGCATCAATGAAGGGTAAGAATCGGCTGTTTTCTCCCAAACACAAAAGGAAATAAATAAAAAAGGTACTTTTAGGGGGGTTTTCACACTGCATTGCACACAACTGGACTTGTATTTCCACATAACCTGTGAGCACAAAGAATTGTGTGTTTGTTGGAACCACAATTCATGTGAATCAAGTGGCATTCCTGTGATACAGATTGTGATTCAATCCCATTTTTGATTTGCCGTGTGATTTGCATCGCTGGGAGGGAAACTCATGTTGAATCACATGTATCATATTGTGAATTGTACAATACTAACTACACCAATAGAGACTAATAAAGGGTGGAGTAGATATTTCAAAACAGAGACACTGTCCATTTGTATAAAATTTAAGATAGGAATTAGGCAGTGTGGATTAGATATTTTAAAAACACAAAAAAGTATCATCATTTTATATTAATATTATTATACCAAAAAAATAATTCTGAATCATAACTGACACAGTATATAGTCAATTCATTTAGAATCAGGAAATTTTACTAATAAAAAAAACCAACAAACACTCACTATTATCACACCCAATAAAATAAGCCTCATTTAAAGATGACAACTACATAAAAAGTTGTCTCATTCTTCTCTAGAAATGCCCTAATAAGGGAGGAAAGTAAAGAAAATGGCATACAGGTGACGTTGCTGATAACCTTCAGACAGGGGGCAGCTATATGTTTGTTACACAGGAACATGAAAACACAACATAGTTATCTTTCATAAATGACTACAAATATGAACATTTTATGCAATGAATAATGATGTAATATTTTAATAAGAATTGATATTCAGGCAAAAAAGCTGCAAGCATTTTAGTATCAAGATTACTAGTAATATATAGAAAGCAAGCTTCCCTCTTAATGCAAGAACATCCTCAGCTTCTCAGTTACATTCTTACTTAAGCACACAGAACTAGTTCTATGTACAGACACACACATAAATAAATAGAGAATGCAGAGGCCATGATATTCCTCCAGGATAACCAAAGACAACTCTTTTTAAGTTAAAAAACTAAACACTCCATTATTGACAATATTTCAAATTTCTCAGCACCTTTAACAACATCTATATAATTTGATTAGTGAATCATTAAAAGTTCACCATACCAAGACTAGTTATTCTAAATTGATAAGACACCACGTCCAAACTGTCTGATATCAAGGGACAGATGCAGCATTACAGCCACAGTAGCTTATAAGTACGAACTTCAAAAGAGATCAAAGGCAGACCGCAGACATACTATTGGTAAACTCTAGCTACTTACTTCAAAAGCAAAACAGCAATAACACAAATAAAATAATCTCTAACAAGTTACAACTACAATCTCGTGTTATGACCAAAGGGTACAATCGCACAAGCTTTTCAAAGAAAAGAAAATCAGAAAACAATGGTCCTTACAGTGAACAAAAACTTTATCAGGAAGCTCCTTAACAAACTGCTCCGCCGCAAACTTCCAATCCGTTGTACTGCCAAAACAAACAGTCAACAGGCGAATCAAGAGAAAAAAAATAAAAAATCAGTTAATTCCAACAAAATCCACACAAAGGAATCAGTTAACAAGAGTCAATTCAAACAATCACTTCACGAATACTCAAAATCCCACCCGAATAACAACACTCCAAGCCTTAAGATCAAAACAAACCCACAGCATCAGCATTTCATCAAAATCCAAACAAAGGAACCGTCAAATACCTTCCGAGAATTCCATTGACCATGACCACAAGATGATCCGCGGAGGAAGAAAGTGAGGGTTTGGCGCTCCAAACATCGCGACTTCCTTCTACCACGGACTCGGATGTGCACACCTTCTTCTCCTCCGCCATGGCGCAAACGAACCTCAGGAAGTCGAGAAGCTCAAAATCGGACGTGATCGCTACACACAAGGCAACAAAACTTCTCCAGTGAGAGAATTTTCCCGAGAAAATAGAAAAGAAAGCGCGAGAAAATAAGAATAAAGAGTTTGAAAAGGAACCTTGACGAAGCTTCAAAATTTAAACTGATGATTAGATTTTTGATTTTGAGTTATTTAAACGAAGAAAAGTTAGTTAGTTTGGTGCGGTTGTGTTGCGTGACTATTACCTGAGAGCGAAGGAAACTAATGCAGAAAACGATGGGACACGTGGCGGCGCCAGGAGAGTTGAGGGTCTTGAAAATTTTATTAAGAGGGGCAAAATTATGTGAACGGCACTGGGAACATCCTGCACTGATTTTACCAAGGAAGACATTAATGGGTTTTAGATAACGGTATCCATATTTTGGGGTTGCTTCCGTGGATCCAGCGATTTTGCGCTCAATTTGGGTTGCTTCCGAAAATATAAGGAAAGATAAAACAACTTATGTGATCATAGGAAGAAAGTTAAGAGCCACAGAGAGAACAGAATTAGGTACTAACATAATTGAGAAAGTTGTGTAGCCAACACAAGTCAACCAGAACCGTTTGATGTATGTTGTTTTATGAACGGTCATGATTCGTCACTTATTGGACACCAGCAGGTTTCTTATAAACTTGTATAAATTGCAAATTAGGCCAGCTATGAGTTTAATTTTGATATTGCGTCAATGTAAAGAGTTTTATTTTTTCAACTAAATTTATAATTGAGTCACAGTATAAATATCTCCTGATTTTACATAATAACATCATAGAATTTATCAATAAAAAATAGTTAGTTATATTTAAATTAAATTTATTTTATGCAGAAGCAGGTAAAAAATGTTCCGTGAAACTTGGAAGAGAGGCTTGCGAAAAGTAAGGAACATGCAGGATGGATGAATATATCCCTTCTGATGGTTGCGTATGCACTCTCTTGTTTAGTTGTTTACTCTACGGTAGCGCCAATTGGGTATATTTTCCTGTCGTTAATATGCGTTATTTGGGTGTGATTGTTTATAATGTACTCTTGTGCTTCTCCACCATTGATGTTGGAAGACCAAGTGTTGTTGGATTGAAGTTCAAAACTTGACTTGTGATGAATGGGCCAATACCTTATACATTGTTTACCCAGAACAAGCAGGAAGTTGCTTCCTTTAGAGGCTATGGTGTTTAATGCATTAATTTGGGTTTTAAGAGTCATGGGTTTTGTGATTCAACGAATTGCTTTAGGATTATCTTTCATATATTTGCTTTGACGGGATGCATTTTGGTACGGCAACGAGAAGCTTAAAAGTAACAACTTGAACACCAAGGCTAATTCCCTTGTTTTGTTTTGTACATGACATGTTCTTGGATTATTGTGCTTCATAATTGCTCTTCTCCTCACCGTCCACCCCTCCCTCTCAGAACAAATTTCTCCTCCCCAACGAAAAAAATGTTGTTTGTTTACAACTTACGTGGTAATGGGTTTTTTCTTTGTTTTTCTTCTAGATTTGAGGGAAATTTTTGACATGATAAGTTCGGAAAAAAAAAAAGTGAGTTGTGGATTGAGAAGTTGGCTTGCAATAATAAATAATAAATTTCGACTATGTTTTTCTTTCAAACATTGAGGTTAAAACTGCTTCGTTCTCTTTTTATTAATCTATTAGCACATACTTGGATGACATTTCTTCCTTAGCTAGAGGATTAATATGAAATTTTAATAAATTATTTATTTATTTTATATAAAATAATACATGGACTAAAAAAAATGAAAAACGTTATGAGCCTGCACTAACCGATTGATATAGGGTGTGGCCGGTACAAAGTTTATATATCCTGTGTACCGTATAGTCAACCAACAGAACAGAATGGGTGCATAGAAAATATATGCGGAAAGTGGAGGCTATGAGCAGAAAATGTGGAAATAATAATGATAATAAAAAAAAAACTAACAGTGCGCGTAAGTGTTGAATGGGTCAAAGATTTTACGAAGAAATTTACTAATAGATTAGCAAGTTTTCATACATTTGTAGCAGTATTTTTAAATTTAAGTAAAATTTAGGTGCTAGAGAATCTTTTGTCTTTTAATTAAATTTATCTCGCACTTGTAATTTATTGCGAATGAGGAATGAAATGAGTATTTATAGATTAATCCTTATATAAAAAAAACTATATTTTGATGATTTTATAAGAAAAAAAATCAATATATAATATTCATAGTTATTAAATGACATAGAACTCACATGATTGATGGATCATCCTTCTAAACACATCCACTTGCGTTAAGTTTTATTCAAGGTAAGATAGTCAATTTTATATTTGGATGAAAAATCAAATAAATTATTGTAAGTTTGAAATTTGTAGTACTTAAACAACTATCACAAAAATTTTATAAGTTCTATTAACATTCACGTTATATTAGACAACTAGTTATGGAAACTTCACAAAGTTGATAAAGATGATATTGTAAATCAAGTTATTAACGAAAAACAATAAGTATATACAACAAGAAAAATTGTATTTAGCAACTAACAAAATCGGTAGCTAAAATGTAATTTTATTATAAATTTATTTAGTCACTGAAATTGGTAGTTAATATATCAGTTGTAAATACATTTAGCGACCGAAAAAGTATTCAGTTGTAAAAATGTGAATTTAGCATCTGAAAAATTTTGGTCGCTATATTGTCACCACCTAGCTAGTCACTATTTTTGTTGCTAATTGTGACCACTTAATTCTGTTGTTAATTTCAACCTAAAATTTTGGTAGCTAATAGGGTTGCTAATTGGTTGTATTCTACTACCAATATTTTGGTAGCTAATTTGGTTGCAGTTTTGCATCTAACTTTTTCGGTTGCTATTTTGGTAGCTAAATTTCAACAAATATGTGGTGGCTAAATTGGTCGCTAAGTCAGTGGCTAAATATTATGGCTAATTATTTTAGATACTTTTACTTATACTTTTATTTTTATTTTTTTTCAAGAAGACCTATTTGTTTAATAAAACATGATTATATAAGACATAATATTTAGCAAAACCTGCTAATAGTCAAAAACTACAAACATGGTAAAAAATACATCTAAAGAAATAAAATAATTATACAATCCATAACAATACATGTTTCACTCCATAACAAAAGTATAACTCATTTTATAAGAAGGGAACAATCATTGACATAACAAATAGAAAAAAATGGAGCTTGTGCACTTGCCAACATGTCATAGAATTTTTTAGCATCTGGATTTGGATCTTCTTCAAAATTTTGATCTCCAACTACAGGTTGTTGTTCTATAACTTGACCAACTTTGGGACCAACATAATCCAAGATCATTTGCTCATACGGGTTGAAAATTCTTCCCTTCGCTCATTCATACCATAATATGATTCTTCCATCAAAGTAGATGAGGTTGGCAACATTCTCTCACCATGATTTGTCCAGTAGTAATAATTTCTCATGAATCCCTGATCATAAATATATACCATGACATCATCCACATAATGGAACCTTCTACATTGACATTTCTCCCACAAGGACACCTTAATTGTTGATACTTTTAGAAGCTTTGTTAAGTAGTTGCAAATTCAATAAATTCATTAACTCCTTCGACAAACTAGTGTCTCAAATGTCTATTATGATCCAACCTAGTCTCCATCCATCTTCGATTCTCAGGAATTTCCATTACTGCTAACTATAACAAATGAAAAATAGAGTTTGTAATAACACCTTATTGAGCATTGCTCCCCACTAACAAACAATGATTTAATACATCAAAGACATGCATAATCATAAATTATTCAACATACAACCAGCATCCTGCATTAAGTCAAGCAAAATCACACTCTATTGAGCATTGCTCTCCACTAACAAATAATGTTGTAGCTTAATACTTGAACCTTATGCTTTGTCTGCGTAATGTTAAAACTCTTCTAAAGGTCTTTGTCCGTTGCCTCTTATTAATCTCTTTAATTTATGCATGTTAAAGGTAAACAAACAGCCAGTTCTGTAGAAATCATAATGTTAGACACTCACAGGCATTAGGGGGAAAAAGATAATTGCAAATTATTATTCTACCGTGGAAGCCCTAATATGAAAAAGAAAGATGATGGTTTGTTTGGTTTCAATGAAGGTTGCCTTCCCCAAAAGAGATAGGATGAAGTAAATGAGTTTGTCAACAAAACTCAGTACTTAACATCCTTTTTCCTAATGTGACTATGCATGTATTGTAACTATGTTAGCAACTATAATCTCACGTTCTCTTTACTTTTTCACTTCTGCAGTGTGAAATTCACTTTGGGTTGAATGTGCTCATAGGAAAGAAAATTCCAAGGAAGACAAGTTGAATTGGGTGGAAAACTGGAACCCAAAAAATGCCATAAGTCTAATGAAGTACACCATTTCAAAAGGGTACAAAATAGATGTTAAAATTTTCTTTAATCCATTATGTAATTTTTATTATGCAATGACTATTATGAAATTACCTTTTCCCTTTGAGACCTTGAATTACGCCGCTCTCACAACACAATATATGGTTCTCATACAATTAAGGATTTAGAGAGCACTAACCTGAATCCATTGTTCCTTAATGTTACCTCTCTCTTTGATGTCGTTGATTCCTTGATATTTTTCCCAATTCTTCCTTCCTTTTTCAGCTCCTCGGATGGTTGAAAGAAAGTTCCTTTATGCGTTTACCATGAGCTCACTCAGAAATTGTGAAAGTGAAAAATAGGGAATGTCGTAACCCTCATTTGGTAATCGCTCTTTAATTTATATAAAGGGAGAGGGGAGGGTTTCCTTATAATTGTATTTACAATTATACCCGCAATGACTCTATATTTTATATTTAACCACCATCACATTAAATCATTAATTAGAATAATGCTATAAGTTACATAGGTCACTATAATAAGATTATTAAAATAATCTAACAATAGATTCATATGAACTAGGTAACTAAAATTTTTTATATTTAAGTTTTGAATTACATACCCATACGCTTTTCATTTTCTCTCATGCATTATGGTTTATGATGTTTAATCTAATGCTTATCAGGGAATGAGCTATGCTCTGGTGGGGTAGGTGCTAGAGTAGACAGTGTTCAGTATGCTAAAGATATTAATAAGCTTAGACGTATAGTTAATCATTTGTACCCAAATGCCACTACCTATGAAGAAGGTGCTAGGCCCTACTGGTTTCTATGGAAAGGAATGGTTTGATAGCTTTTTCTAGAATGTAGGACCTAGTGTGGTTGATGAAGTAACTCATCACATTTATAACCTTGGTGCTGGTATGGTTCATATCAGAAAGAACAATGCACACATTGAAAAAATAACACTAAAGTAACAGCCAAAAACTCTATATACACACAGATTTATAAGAGCAGAAAAAATATATAAATGATATCCATCAAGATTGAAAAAGATAACCAATCAAAGTATCAAACATCATAGGGACAGATGAAACTAAAGACCAAACAAACATCAACACATTACCTCAATGGCCTTGCGAATTGCCTTTGCAAGCTGCAATGCGATGTTGCGTTGGAGAAGCATCCCCGCTAACGGGGCAACCATGACTCTTGGACAAATTCTCACCTAATGCCAGCCACGAGGGTCATACATCTAATTTGATGTAAGGTTTTTCTACATTTGTAAGTGCTTATTTTATGATGCGTAAAAGAGGAAATTTTTGTAACTTATCGTAGTTTTTTTAATTTTAAAAAATATTATTTTTTCATTTAACAAATTATATATGTATATATATAATAATTTTATTTTTAAAATATTATTAAAATTATATTTTATATTATAGTTATAGTCAGTAAAATTAAAAATATTATAAAAAATTATTATTTCAAGAAAATATTTTTATTTTAATAATTAATTCTTTGTTATATTAAATACAAAGAATTTAAAACAAGATTATTAATATTAAAGAAAAATATTTAAAAAATTGTTCAAATTAAAATACACTATCATTTACGATATCATATATTAAATTTAAAATTGAATATAAATTAATATGAATTGAATTCACAATCATATAAATTTTTCGCAATTGTTATAAGACATTTGATAGTAGTATGTTTGAAAAGTATGTTTAAAATTAAATAACATTTATAAATAAAAAATTAGTAAATATTTTAAATGTTTAAATATATTATTATAAATGTATTGATAGTCTTTTAATTTTAAAAATTAAAAAATAAATCATATCATATTTAGTGAATTAATAAAATCATATTTAAAACAATTGTAATCATTTTTTGAGATATTATTTACTAATTTTTATTTGAATATTTATAAAAAAAATAAAATAACATAATAACTAATTATTTAATAATTTAAATATTATAATTTTATAGTACTATTATGATGTTTATATTTAATTTTATATACTATTTTTTTTGTAATAATTTTTTATACTATTTAATTTTATATACTATTACAATTGAGTTATTTTAAAACAAATAAATTGTATAATAAATTATACTAAATTGAATTTTTTCATATATATTTTATTATATTAAAATTAAAAAAAAAGTATAATTATGTGGATAAAGTTGAAATCATAATTAGAGATGAAATTTTTACGTAAAAAAAAATATATAAATTTGTGTTTATAATTTAAATATTAGACAACATAAATTAAATATTTTTTTTTGCTTTAAGATCATTTATGATTAACTATTTTGATTACAATAATAAAATTTAATTTAAATTTATTGATTTATAATTATAATTTTAGAATTTAGACATAAATTGATAATTATTATTTATTATATTTTAAGAACGTAACTATATTATTTATAAAAATTATTAATTTTATGCTACTAAATCAATAATATGATAATAATAGAATGATTTGAACAATTTTACGCAACAATTAATAGTTATTCGTATCTTTTAAAATAATTTATCTAATAATAGTTATAACTATAAATTTAATCTTCATTTTATAATTATTATTTATTTTAATTTCAAGTAACATTTTATAATGGTAGTTTATTTATTTTTGACAATGATTTTAATTTGTTGTTTTTAAAAAATATGAATTTGATATCATTTTTTATTTAACATATATATTTTTATTTTTTTAAAATATTATTTTTTTAAAAAATTATACATATATATATATATGTATAAATAAATTTTTATCTTTTAAAATATTAATATATATATATATATATATATATATTCATACATATTTAGATAAAAAAATTAAATAAAATTTGTAAATAATTAACAAATTATTTTTATTTTTAATAATATATTTTTAATTATATTCAAAATATTTAATTAAAAAATAATAGATTTTAGAACAACTTTAATTTTTTATTTTAAATATTATTAATTTTATATCATTTTTTTGTATTTAGTGTCTAAATAACACTTGTCACTGGTTTGTTTTAGTTGCTAAATTTGGTGGCTATTTGTCACAATTTATTTCGATTGCTAAATTCGGTAACTATTTGCTATAGATTTATTTATTTTAGTTGCTAATTTTGGTTGTCATCGTTAAACTAATTGCTATTTGTCATATATTTGTTTTGGTTGCCAAAATCAATAGCTATTTGCTACAAAAAAAAAAATTTGTTGCTATTTGTAACAAGTCTTTTTTGGTTGCTAATTTAGTCAATATTTGTTACAGATTTCTTTCAGTTTCTAAATTAAGTGACTAATTAAGTATTTTCTTGTTGTGACATATTGAACAACCTGTTGAGCAATTGGTTGAATAACAAGTTTCTTATTAGGATAATGAGGTAACATTAAAAAGATCCACAAGAGTTAGAAAGTCAGCAATTCCTGGTGACTATGCGGTGTATCTATAAGAATCAAACTATAACATAGGAGCTGAAAATGATCCTAAAATGCTTTCACAGACCACGAGTTTTAAGGAATTGAATTTATGGTACAATGTCATGAAAGATAAGATGGATTCTATGGCATCTAACAAAGTCTAGAATCTCATTGAGTTATCTGATGGTATAAAAGTCATTGGATGTATATAGATCTTTAAAACATAGAAAGATACACAAGGCAACATTGAGAGACATAAGGCAAGACTTGTCACCAAAAGGTTCACTCAAAGAAAAGGAATCGATTACAAGGAGATTTTTTCTCCCGTGTCTAAGAAAGATTTTTTTCGAGTAATTATGACATTAGTAGCTAATTTTGACCTTGAGTTACATCAGATGGATGCGAAAACAATGTTCCTCAATGGTGATCTAGAAGAAAAGGTTTACATAAAATAACTTGAAAGATTCTTCTCTAATAACGGTAAATATTTTGTATGCAAGCTTAATAAATCTATATATGGATTAAAACAAGCTTCCTGCCAATGGTATTTAAAATTTCATGAAGTTATATCTTCATTTAGTTTTGAAGAAAATATCATGGATCAATGTATATATTTGAAGGTTAGTGGGAGTAAGATTTATTTTCTTATTTTATATATGAATGATATTTTGTTTGCGACTAATGATAAGTGTATGTTATATGAGGTGAAACAATTTCTCTCAAAAAACTTTGATATAAAAGATATGAGTGAGACATCTTATGCCTATTAAGACCTATAGAGAAAGATCTCGAGGCATTCTTGGTTTATCTCAAGAGACCTATATCAACAAGATTTTAGAAAGGTTTAACATGAAAGATTGTTAAGTGTAGTTTCTATTGTGAAGGGTGATAAGTTTGAATTAAGTGAGTGCTTGAAAAATGACCTTGAATGGGAGCACATGAAAAGTATTGCATATGCTTTACTTGTTAGAAGTCTTATGATACTTAGGTTTACACTAATTCTGACATTGCATTTGCAGTTGAATTTTTAGGAAGATATTAAAGTAATATAGATGTTGACCATTGAAAAGCTGCAAAGAAGGTAATGAGATATCTTCAAGGAACAAAGGATTACATGTTTATATATAGACAGATTGATGATTTGGAGGTGATAGACTACTCTAATTTAGACTTCGCTAGCTGTATTGATACTAAGAAATCTATATCTGGTTCTATTTTTATCCTAACTTGTGGAGTTGTATCTTGGAGCAATATGAACCATACCTTAATTGCTACTTCAACTATGAAGGCCAAGTTTGTTTCTTGCTTTGAGACTACCTCACATGGTGTATGGTTAAAGATTTGTATATCTAGGCTTAGAGTTATGGACTTTATTTCTAGGCCATTGAAGTTGTACTGTGACAACTATACTCAGTATTTATGACTAATAATAACAAGAGCGAAAGTTAATTGAAGTAAACACATTGATATTAAATATTTAGCCATAAGAGAACGTGTTAAGGGAAAGAAAGTGGTCATTGAACACATTAGCATTGAGTTGATGATTGTCGATCCTTTGACTAAAGGTATGCCACCAAAGAATTTTAAGGATCATGTAGCATAAATAAGCTATGGTTCCATGATGTGATAATCATTATAGGTACTTTTATCATTTTGATATTTTCTAATTTGTTTTGTGTACATATTTGCTTATTTTTTAAAAAAATATCATTTAATTTTAACCTTAAATGAACATGTGATTTATTTATTAAGTTGAGAGCTAATATTGAAAGATTTAATATATTATAATACATGGGAGATAACACTCACCATTAGAGAAACTATTACTATGACTCATATATTTAGTTTCTTATTATGGTTAATAATGGAATAAATGGATCAAGTGGGAGAATGTTAGCAAACTGTTTTAATTTTAGTTCCTAGTTTTTAAGAACTTAATGTGATCAATTTATCTTCGGTGTCCAAATTCAATTTTGCACATAAAAATTTTTTTTTGGCTGATTTTTGAAATGTTATTAGCAATTCTAAGCTTTGAGCTCTATGATTGATAGAATCCTATAAATATTTTATATTTTCATTTATTTTTGGTTACTAAATTTACTCCTCTATTCATAAAATAACATACTATTGTGCTTTAAGTAAGAGTTTAGAAAACCAAAATTGTAAACTGATTATTTATAATGGTTAAAAGTTAATTTTTCAATTTAATTTCACTTCCACATAATTGTATTATTATTTCAAACATCACAATAAATATTACTATAAATTTTAATTTTAACGTTTATAGATTAATATTTTTTGTTTCTAGTAATTTGACAGAATAATGAAACATGACATTTCTGTTTTCCCTTTAACAGTAATATAATAGACTCTTAATAAAAATAAAAATTATAAAGACCAAAATAAACAAAAAATTTTAGGGATCATCAATCAAGAAAATTTTTATTTATAAAGAATAAAACATATTTAAAACCTAACTTTGAATAACTTACACTAACCCGCACCAAAAATACCATGAATACATGAAAGCTTTTTATCAGCTTCAAATTAATTTTGTCCAACATACACAACAACCGGGCTCCTTACTTGGGCAGTGCCATCATCCCAAATCAAGGATGAAGAAACTACATCCACATTAATTATCCCTTCAATGGTAAGACTGAAGGACATCTTTTGACCCACAGATGAGAAGGACAAAACCTCTGGTTCCACTTTGATGCTTAATAGAGATGGAGGTGTAGTTACTCTAGCTTTATATCTTGATGTAGCCAATCCAACATTGGTAACAGTTCGGTGGAAAACAGCACTAAAAAATATTGAGGTGTTTGTGGAAAGAGCAAAAGATGGGAGATTAAGATCCCAAACAGTTCCATTATTAGCTTGTGTACAAGTGCTATTATCACTTGTAATAGATCGTAGCTTTTTGGTATCATATCCTTGTCCACATAGAAACTTGACATAATCAATTTCATTAATATCATATACTAAGCCTGGATTCACTCCCTTGATGGGGTTAAGTTGGCCTGCACCATAAGCAAATTCGGCTTCGGGATTAAGTGCGACACTCATTGGGGTAGCTGCAAGTTGGTCATAACCAGCATATTAAAATCGATTCATGGGTATGAAATATTGTGATAGCATAATTGATACTAATAGACATAAAAAAAAACTTCTATAATCTATAATTTAAAAGAGTGGAATTAACTATAGGTAAAACGTATTTATAAAGTACAAGTGATTTTATTTAATTAATATACAAGTAAAATTAATTATATTAAATTTTATTATGTAATAGTATCATTCTCAAATACAAATTGATTTTTTTTAACATTAATTGTTTCCAAATCATTGTTACTAAAATGTAAAAACAAAAATGCTCTTGGTTGTTATTTCCTGCATAGAAAAACTAAACTAACACTCGAGAATAAATAAATAAAAATTCTTTAGCTCTATTCTTGTGATTCAAGAATTGAGAACATGCACCCATTACCAGTGGTCATTAATGCCGATTTGATTGCTGCAGGAGACCAATCAGGATGAAATGATTTGATGTAGGCAGCTGCTGCACTAGCATGAGGGCATGCCATTGAAGTCCCAGACTCTATATTGTAGTTAGCTATTCTCTTATCACCTTTGACACCAGAAACAGAACCAACACGAGACCATGCAGCAAGAATGTCAACTCCTGGAGCGGCTATATCAGGCTACAAAATTAGAAATAATCAGAATAAGAAAATGACATTAAATAAGATAAATTGATGGGTATAATTAATGGATATATAATTTTAAAAATTAAGATGATTTGTATTATTTTTTTAACTTATGCCCGAAATATACTGATTAATATTTGCCTAAATATGAGGTTACCTTAAGAACTTCTGGAGTGATTGGATTTGGACCTCTGGACGAGAATGAAGCTACGTAAGGGGCTAACGAGTCTTTGCCTTCATCACTCCTAAAGATAATGGCTGATGGATTGCTGTAGTAATAAGGCAATATCATATAAATTAATCACATATTAAGACTGCAGAAAATAGCTACCATACTTTATAATGAAAAAATGTGTACCTTGTTGAATTTATGTAAGAGTGTACCAGTGTCCCATCTTTTCGGCTGAGGAGAATCGCTGGCAATGCAAATGTAAATGCCACATCTTTGGGCGTTACACTGCTAAATATAATGCCAGCTGCCCCAGAAACCAATCCCACAGATGAAGGAACTTGAAAGCCGTCACATAGAACAATCTTTCCCTTCACCAAATTTTCATCTAAAGAATTTTCGAGGCAAAGCCTATGTAGTGATAATGTTAGAATCAAGTTTTGAAATTCAGTACAAAATAAGATATTGGTAAGTTTGTACCCAAAAATAATTAGAAAAAAAAGAGATTGGTAATAATATATATACAGTTGGTACCTGGATGTGCTACGATTGTATCCTCCGGTAATGTTGGCTGCATCTCCAGCATAAATTAATGGATAGCTTTCATTTTTCAGATCAAATGAATTTACTGAAATTCCCTGAATATTGAATAAACATTTCAGGATTAATTAGTTTGTTTTTTTATTTTGAAAAAAACGTAAAAGAAGACTCACCACCTATGTGAGGAGGGGGCCTCACAAGAAACTAAAGAGCATCAACTCTTCTAATGAAATATTTTTCGAAAACCCAGTTTGTATATTTAACCATCATGAAATTAATGTATTAAAAACAAATCTAATGGGAAAGAGAGAAAATGTTACTCTAAACAAATTATATTTTGAAACTTGAAAAAATTATGCTAATATATAGCTATGTATATTTAATTAGTTACAAATCATTTTTCATACTAAATAATAGTTACAAAACAAGGGTTCTTACTGGGAAATTATACTTTCACAGCATTATTTTGTTACTTATTTTTAATTAAGAGTGGTTAGAAACTTAAAAGAAAAAACTTGAAATAGAATAAATTGTGTAATAAAGTTAGAAAAAATGTTCCGTAAAAAAAAAAAAATTGAAAGTGGAAGTAAAAAAAAATTAGTGAAAAATAATGCTTTACTTCCCATAGATATGGCAAGATTTAATTTTAATATATTCTCTTTTTTTTTTGTTTATGTGAATTCTTATAAATTTTAAAATTTTTGAAACAAATCTTATTACTTTGTTTTGATAATGTAACATGTATTTAGACATGTTAATTTATTTGTTACTTTAAAATAGTCGATGATAAGTAGTACTGTTTTAAAAATATATATAAGAACAAAAATCGCTAATAAATTTTTAAAAGATTAAAAATAAATTTAATTATAATCATAAGAATATAAGTGAATAGTTTAACTTGTAGCTAATTACCTCATAAAGGGTACCATCACCCAATCGAACAGTGGTTAAAAACTTTCTGTCAGTAGTGCTAGCAGCTACAGAAAGTAACCATGGTGCATTATTAGAGATTGTGTAAGTCTGTGGACCATTATTACCAGCAGAATGGGATGTTAATATGCCTTTCTTCATTGCATGGAAAGCTCCAATTGCAAATACATCGTTGAAATAGAATGGATACACTACTTGAACAGGTCCTAGTGAAATGGAAATGATGTCAACACCATCAGCAATTGCTTCATCAAATGCATGAAGCACATCAACATCATCACACCCTGATGACACCCAACATGGTTTGTACACAGCAATACGTGCTGATGGAACTCCCCCTCTTGCAGTTCCTGAGGCTAAGCCAAAAAAACTCGCAGAACTAACTGAGTTTCCAGCAGCAATAGATGCACAATGAGTTCCATGCCCAAATGAATCCCTTGGAGATATCATGTCATCTTTTCCATAGGCACCATCCATGCGAAAATATTTTGCTCCAATTATTTTACTACAAAGAAATTGTGAAAACTTGCATTAATCATATAGAAATGCTTTATGTTATCAAACTTTTATGTATGAATTGAGCGAATTGCTATGCATGTCTTTATTTAGAAGTTTATACAATAATTAAATCCTTATTTAGTTTTGAGATTGTAAGTGATAGTCATTTTAGTTTTTGACTTTAAATTTTTATTTTAAATTTATAAAAAAGTTATTCATTTTAATAATTTTCCATAATATCATTTTTCATAAAAAAAAAAATTTAAGTGAAAAACATTATACAAAATTAAGGATTAAAAATGACTGATATTCATAATTTATGAATTAAAATGAAGGTTTATTCATTATTAAAGTATGTACGTGTGATAAATTTTACTTACTTATTGCAGGTAAAGTTATGGCAAGTGCCCTTCCATTTTTTTGGTGGTGGACCAAATCCTTTGTCATTAAAACTTTCAGACTCAGGCCAAATCCCGTAGTCAATTACTCCAATGATTATGTCGCTCTCTATAGTTGTTCTTTTGACATTTTGAGGGAAGCCTATGAAGTCCCAAGACCTTGTTGTTTGGAGCTTATTCTTTTTGTTTGGGAAAACTGAGACTACACCGTCCAATTCTGAGCAAATATGAAAACCTCACTCATCAAAATAAATGCAATATTAATATACCCAACTGGTATTATGGGTGTTAGAGAAGCATCTAATCAATACCTGCCATTCTCCCTGCTTCCTCTTCTGTAAGCTTTACCACAAACCCATTAAAACTCTTCTTGTAGCTATGCAGCAAAGCATCTGGTGCAAATTTGCTGAATGGATGCCATTTGAAATGGTAAATATTATAGTATATAATACTCTCTAACACATTTTCATAGAAAATAATAACCGTAAAAAATATCATATGTAGTAATGGTTTGACGTTGAATTTAACTCTATTAGCATAATCTTTGTTTAATAGAAATTAAATTAACTAGCTAGTGTAGACATTACAGATCTACACTAATACTAATGATTAATAGATAATTCCATTAGTATATAATTGATTATATCATTAATATATCATATTATTAGTATAATACATCACACTATTAACATAAATATATAATGTTTATTTTAGTAATTTCATTTTGATTAGACAAAATTAAATTATATCAATGCAGGCAATATTAACCTTACGTGCCAATCATTTTGTTTCTCGTTTGTATCTGATACTTATTTTGTAGTCATTAAATCTCACAATTAATTTCTTTATTTTATTTGTTTACTAATCTAAAAATGATAGCGACATTATTTTTTTAACCAATCAAACAAAAATAAATTTTGCAGAAAAATAAAAGACTTAACAAAATGGTTAACATCATTAATTTTACTGGATCGTTAAAGCAGAAATTAGCATATTCAGTTCCTTAATAAGTTGTCAAAGTAATTAATATTTCCAAAGATAAAAAAAAATGTTGAGCAGGTAGAGAAAACACTAACATATATATATATATACATATATACATATATATATATATATATATATATATATATATATAAACTAATGTAAGAAAAAATGGTTGTAACTTTAGATGCACTAAAACGAAAATATGAGGTAATTGAATAACCTGCCGAGGACATGCTGAACCATACTATTATGAAGTAATTCTGTGGATTTGACGCCCTTAGGATGATCACCCATGTAAACAATGTAGGTCTGCATATATACATTGCATATGATCACATAGTAAGATAAATTATAAAATAATATAAAATTTTAAGATTATTTTATATGATTTTTAAAAATCACCCAAACTTGAACCACATGAATAACTTAATTTTATGAGCCCTAGGGTGATACTTCCGAAAAATGCAAGTAATTATTTTTCAAAAATAAACTAAACTAAATGCTTACCAGTTGGATTGCAAGTTAAGTAATTAACAGCGTATAGAGATTACTTACCTTTCGCCCATCCTCACAATTTGTCCCGATGAAAAGAAGAATGCATGTAAATATTTGGAGAAAATGGCATAAGTTCAAAGAGATCATCTTTCTGGCAATGGAAATGTATGAAGATGAAGATGAAATTAATGATCCCCTAATAAACTCTGGTAGACATATGTTTCCACACTAATTCCCAAATGGCATATTTATAATGAAAGAATGGGAACTGCTATAGAGACTTGGCAATGCAATGGGAATTATATGAATAAATCCAATTGGGTGGTTTCTTCCTAACTTCGTTTTCTTTCTCATTATTTAAAGTTAATCACAAGCAAGACCTATTCATCTATATCCAAAGAATGAAAAAATAAAAGGACCAATTCAGTTTAGTGTGACGAGTGAAATTAATTGTTGCGCGTACGATTCCAATCCCAAAAAATGTCTCATAAAGGTCAAGCATGAATTAGATTTTATAATTCCAATTGGTGTTGACTGAGTTTTGTCGTTTGATTATTGACTAAGGTGCTATTATTTTTAAACATTTATATATATTATTAAACATTTTTTATTAAAAATGTCACATCACTTTTTGTTTTTTTATTTTTTCAACTCTTTTTTTAAGTACCATATGTTGTATTTTTTTTTTCTTATTTTCAATTGTCAAACTCTTCTACTAAAAAGGGCATATGGCATTTTCACTTCTTTTTCATTTTTTGACAATATTTCAATTTATAACTATTTTTTTTATTAATTTAGTTTGTTTTTTGCTATACTTTTTTTATATTTTTTAACCTCTTACATTCTTAACCTTTTGTTTTTCTCTTATTATTATGTATTTTATATTTTTTAATAATTAAATTTATATCAAGTAAATTTTATGTATTATATTATATAAATAATTTAATATTTTTTCATAAAGTAAGTTTTAATATTTCTATTAATATATGCTTAACATAAATAAAAAATATTTAATATTATTTATATCTAAATAATTAATGATATAAAATAATTTATATATTATTCAGTATTTTTCCCTTGAAGTGTCACATGACATTTTCTGTTTTTTATTTATTTATCTTCAATATGCTTCTTAACCATGTATATTTTTTATTTTTAATTTTATGTTTCATATTTATTCGAATAATTAAATTTATATAAATTTCATTTTTTGGTATATAATATAATATTTTATTCTTTAAATTTATTTTAATTCTTTTAAATATATACTTTCATAAATTAAAAGTTATGCACTGAAAAAAAGATAATTCATAAATTTATAAATAATTAGTAATATAACAACAAGAATAGTAGATATATTATTAATAATTACTAAAGTTAGAGGATTAAATAATGATTTACTCTTAAAAAGATTTGGTTAAAGTCCGCGATCACATTCCCCGAAATAGTGCTCAACATAACAATTCTGACTTGATCCTTGCAGACAAATTGAGCCTCTGAATCGACTCTTCGACCAATTCTTAATTCATTTATATACATTTTCTAAAGAAATTTGCACGTTACTCCTCTTAAAGTATTTGTATTTGAAAAATATTAAAATCTCATAACTTTTAACTTTTTAAACAATTCAAGAATTATATTCTTAAAAAAATACTTTCTAAAACTTATTACAAAATCTGTTACTTTTATCCATCCAAGTCAAAATTTAAAGCATATAAAATTATAATATAAATATTTACATATTTTAAAATAATAAAAGTATCTTTTTTAATAACAATAAAATAAAGATCTCTAATAAATTTATAGTAACTATGTACTAAATCAATTAAAATTTAATATTATTTTTGAATATCTGAATGTATCAATCACGTTGCGGTGCATGTTTGTGTTAGAGGATCATAAACTGTATTTCTATGTTAAAGGATAATAAAATACATGTATGCATTGTTAGTTATTGATGACACAATTTATTTTTGAACCTATATTGTTAAAATTAAAGCTTAAAATATATATATATATATATATATATATATATATATATATATATATTAAATAGTACAATGTCGGGATTATGTAGTTTTGATTGTATGCTTCTATAAAATTGTAAATTTATTATATTATAACATATTAGAAAAATCAAAAGATATAAAAAGTAAAATTTCATAAAACTAATAATTACAAGACACAAAGAACACAGAAATTTTAAATCCTTTCGGGCAAAAGAGAAAACGATCTTCTTGGACAACTAGAGAAGGAAGGGAAGACGGTGCAAAAAAGCATAATGCTGCTCAAACAAACACATTGGCATGGCAGTCATAAATGGGTGTCCAAAACAAATCCAAAGATAGAGATATTATATTTATAAGAATTTAATCAAAGTATAGGAATAATTAATTTCAATACTTTTTAATTTAAATATATTAATTGTTGCGTAATTAAAAATCATTTTTTATAATAATTATTTTAAGAGTCATATTTAAAACGATTTTTAGCTAGTTGATATTATAAAAAAATTATATTAAGAATATATTAAAATTAAACTCAATAATTTGATGTAAATAAGATTAATGTTTTATGAATAGTACTCCTATAACTTAATAGGCAAACATCAATTCTATATTGGTCATGGTCGAATGCTAATAGTGCAACCGTATGAAGAGTTGGTCATTAATAAGTTGCTTAAAAATGACAACAGGGACAAATCATCCAAAGGATCTGATGAGTAAATTTAATATATGTTTCTTAATCATAAGGTATGATCAGGTGGGACCAGAATAAAATATGGACAATTTGTTAAAGAATTCTTACACGTTGATGGAGTCAAAGTAGTCTTCTTAATTATAATATTCAAAATTGTCATTAAAGATAGATGCTGTAATGACTCATTTAACCAAAGTATATATATACATTGTTATATATTAATTATGAAGTTTCTCTTATTACAGGAGTATTCCAAAATGTCTTCAACAATTTTATGCTGTCCCAATCTTATAAAAAACATTTGTAACATCTTCCAAGTGTCCATTGGACTATCATTCAAAATCAATTTTCTCCAGTGGTATAACTTTAAATATAAGTATGTTCAAGATTAATTTTAGTGTATATTCTAATTAGATTTTAATTTAAATACATTAACAGTATGAATTTTATACTATATTTCAATAAAAAAAATTGTCATATTAATAAAAATCATTGGATTTTAATAACTAATATAAAAATTATATTTATAATGTATTTTAATTAATTTATAGTGTAAATTTTTTTTATAATGGCAGCATACCAAAATTAAACTCTTCTAATCATCAAAATAATTTTTAATTATTTAAATAAAGAAACTTTAACTTTTTTCATGTAATTAATTACTAAGTAATCACTGATTTAATTATTGTTATAAATTTTTTATGTAATTTTGTATATTTAAAATGGTACTTGAATCTTAAGTAATATGTTTAAATATAGTACTTATATTTCACAATTTAGGGATTAGAATTGCACATGTGCAAATTTATTATAGGTTATAACGAGGTAAGGGAAATAGTCTAAAGTGTTATAAGAAAAAGAGGACTGTGTTGTTGGTAAAATCGTCTGCAGATGAGGGGTACAAGAGCTTGTATGATTAGCATCATTCTATATGGTAGAAATAACGTTATTATACTCTTATAAAACCTCATGCAAACTTTGCTCAATCTATTCAATGCGTTGCATTATTTGTATATATGAGTTTTCCATGATTTCTTTCTTCATGAAGACTCCTTTATCAATGACAAAAAAACCCTTTATTTTTCCTTTACATATTGAAGTCCATGGGCACTCATGAAGATGCAAAGATGACAATTAGCCATTTCAGGATTAGCTTAATTTTGCTTGGCCTTTATATAGTTCCTCTATTGCCTTGATAATACCAAGATTATTCCTATTGATGAGTTCCAGCTTAGTTGTTATTAACAAGATAGGACCTTCAAGTTTCATTTTCTTAAATAAAGGTTGAGAGATAGATGACGCTTTTCTCTTTGAAGATGGAGGTATTTTTTAGTTTTGATTCATCTATTTTGATTTTCTGTACAAGTTTCTTAGTATAATTCTGTTGATGAATGATCATTTTCCGATTGTTTAATTTGGAATCAAGAAAGTTCAATATCATATTTATCTCGGGTTCACTCTTCATCACTTTCAAAAGTTTCATGCACAAACAATTATTAATAACTTTAAAAACAATGTTATCCTTGTATATTTGTATTATAATCCTAATGGTGATAAATTTTCTTATTAAGTGTAACATCAACTTTTCTTCTAAAAAAGTCATTTACAATAAAAAAAAATTAACTTAATTTATCACACCAAACTCTTAAAACTTATTTTATTTTCGTATAAAGTTTTTCTTAAGATAGACATTATTTAGAAATGACACTATTTAGAAAATACACGATTTCAAATCCAAGAGGTTGTTTGATAAAAAAGTTTCTTTTATAAATTCCATTAAAAAAAAAACTTTTTACATCTATTTAAAATAATTTAATGCGACGTTGTGTAAGAAATACAAGAAATAGTTTAACAAACATTTTTTTTGTGGTTATATAACTTTGCTTTGTTCTTTACTACTTTTCATTTTTTATTCAATTTATTTTTGAATACCCATTTTGTATTGATGATATACTTGTCTTGAGGCTTTGAAAGAAGTGGCATACGTCATTTTGAGTTAACTGAATCAGTGCTTCACGCGCTATAATTATGGTGTGCGCTGTGGTTTTTTTTTTTAAAAAAAAATTATGAATATTATACTTAAAAAATTTATACCAATAAAAAGAAATATATAATAAATTATAAAAAATATATATTATTATAAATAATTTATTTAAAATTATATTATTTGCGATTTTTAATATTTCTAATCCCAGCTTGCACAACTCCCGCCCATTGCCGCTCTGCAAGTGCAATCTCGCCTGGTCCCTCCCTCTCCCGCCATGCTTCTTCCATACCCTTCCACGCTATTGCATTCTCTCCATTAACATTCACTTTCTCTATCTCCCCCTTTCTTTCTCCCTCTGTCACACGCCATGGATCCTTGCCCCTTCGCGCGCCTAACCGTTGGTATCCTTGTCCTCAAGATTCCCGTTGCTTCTAAGAATGCACGCTCCCTTGTTCACCCTTCTTCTTCTCCATACTTCTGCAAGATCAAGCTCAAAAACTTTCCTTTCCAATCTGCACTCGTCCCCTTCATCCCTCCCAATACCCACTTCCTTGACTCTCAGGTTCAGTCCATCGCTACCACCGGACCTTAGCAAGTCCGATCTCGACAAGCTCGTCGGAAAATCCATCTTTGTTGGCAAACTGTCTCAAAGTGTCTGTGCCGTTGGATCTAGCGGGAACTGTGTTCGTGGTGTACCCATAAAAAAGTAATAAAGGTTTTTCAAAAAGAATTTCTAAATTATCGTCCTACGGAAATTATTTTCAAGTATCAAGAATAACTTATTCAATTGTTTAAACGTAACAAGATTGTAATAGACAAAAAATAGAGCTTAATTTTAACAATAAATTTAAAAAACGGTAATAGAATATATGAGAAAGATCAGATGAGATGAGTTTAGGACTTATGAGTTCATCTACTACACTTCTTTAGGTTCTAATTAATTTAATCCTAATATTGGTATTCAAATATTTGCCAACCACTTATAATTAGTTCTATCAACACCCAATGATTATGCAATATCAATATTCTTTTCTCTGAGCAAACACCCCCAATAATCATGCAAGGTAATTGGTTGAGAAAGCATGAAGACCCATGAGTTTGTTAATTTAATAACGGCTGAAAGAAAGGAATTAAATATGATTAACCTAGCCCTTTATTTCGTTTTATCCTATAGTTCCGTTAATTACACGTGGTGCGATCGCCTACAATGCAATTAACTATGGGATGCTAAGGGTGATCAAATATTAACATACACAATATAATTCAATAGAACAAAACCAAACATTAAAGAAAAACTAATAACAACATTAAAGTAAAAATCACATAAAGTTTGTAGTAGAATCCGCCATAGTCCTAACTATGGGTTTAATTACTCATAACAAAATAAACTAAGAAGAATGTGATAAATAAACCCATAATCACAGAGAAAAACTCAAACAAAAGAAACTCAGAAAGGTAGAAGATAAAGAAAATTCTCGTTTTCCGAAGGGTGCTCAATCACTTGCTTGGACTCCAAGAGGAAGCTCATCGTCCTTACTAATGGTCTTCAATAACTCTCAAAGATGAGTTTAGTTAGAACTAAGAAAGGGAAGAAAGTGTATAGAGAAGTTGAAGTTCAAAGTATGGAGCATAAGGCCTCTTTATATAGATTGTGCCTTGAGTTTCCAATTAGTTAAGCTGTATCTTTTTAAATCAATTTTATCCACAATCAGAATCTTAACTGAAAGGACTCTAAATATAAAGGATCAAAAGTGGGCAACTAGTTGTATATCTTTCTCAAACATGCTGAAGACCAAGAAAAAAAAATCTTAACATGCATCAATCATATTTAAAACATGCAATCAAAAGGAGTAGCCTCAAATCAGTTACAAGTCAAGTTCTAGAGCATAAATCTCAAGAGGACAATCACACAAAGCAATGAGGAAAGAGATATAATTAAATTAGGATAAAAACCCCTTTAAGGCTCAAAACTCACATATATGGGTTAAAGTTTAATGTAGAGCAAAAAACTAAAGATTTCAAATAATTATATATATATATATATATATATATATATATATATATATTATTTTCTAATGACTCTAAAACTCAATGGAAATTACTTAATTATGTTCTTATTATTTTCAAAAAAATTGAGTTCCTTGAGATAAAATTTTCAAAATTTCCTCTGAATAGGGGCATAGGAAATTACTTGAGAGCAAGTAATTAGACAAGTAATAATGGAACCCCTTCACACTTAAAGCAAAATATTGTCCTCAATGTTTAGAGAGAAAAAAAAATGAAGAAGTAAGGATAAAGAGGGCAAGAGAAATAAAGAGAAGAGGACTCCCTGAATATGAGACAAATTGCGCAAAAAAGTCACTCCCTTTTTGAAAAACAGGAACACAAAATAAATAAAAGTGAAGAATAAAACACAGGTTGCCTCTTGTAAGCGCTTGTTTTACGTCACGAGCCTGACATCCTGTTGGGCTATTGTAAGAACATAGCTTGTTGGGTGGAGGTCACTCTATCTGTGTATAGCTTGAACCTCTAACCATTGACTTGAAATGTCTCTTCCCCAGCTTTAGAAACTTCTAAACCCCCGTAAAGAAGGACCTTGAGAACTATATAAGGGGTAGTCCACCTGGACTTTAGTTTTCCAAGGAATAATCGCAGTCGTGAGTTGTATATCAACAATTTTTCTCCTTCATGGAACTCACGATGTAAGATATGCTTATCATGCCAATTCTTAGTGCGTTCCTTGTATAGCTTGGCATTCTCGTATGTCGTAAGGTGCATCTCATCCAGTTCATTAAGCTCCAATAATTTTTTCTCACCTGCAAGCTGATGAAACGAATTTTCGCTACTCGTTATGCACAAAGATTGTCGTTAATCCTCATCAAATATGCAAAGATTTGAATGTAGTACTAGGGTGTTGTCTTAGGTCGTCTCCAAGGAATTTTTGGTTGGGAACATACATCGAACAAGTGTAAACATATATTTTAAAGCAAGTAAATTGGGGGGAGGTTTGTCAATTTCCAGATTTTAATCAAGAGCAAAATGTAAACTAGTGAAATTCAATCAGTTAAGAAGAGTAATCCCTAGTCAATCAACGAGTTCTATCCCTATTCTTTCAAATGATTTAATAATCCCTTATTTTTCCCCTGAATTAAGTTAATTTATCAAGCGTAAATTAACTTTAGCATCCCAATTAAAATTAAGCATCTTAATGGGCTCCAATCTTTATCCCTAAGATTAAGCAATCTCAAAGATTAATCAAAATTAAGCAATTTTGGATTAGAATTTCGTTTGGGTAATTTAGGGTTCATTAAGCAATGTTTCCCTCATGTAAATTTCAGTTCATTCAGAGATTGGGGTTAATAAATCCAAGGAAAGAAAGAGTAATATTGCCATTAAACCCAAGAATTCAAGAACCATGTGAATTGACTAGGAATTACAAGAGAATTTAGCCATCCATATGGATAAGCTTCACAAATGAAAGAAAAAAAATGCAGAAACGTAAGCAACATTAATGTAAATTCAATAAGAATCAAAGGGAAATTAGAAATTAAAACCTATAATGGATCCCTAGCTGTCACCCAAGGCTCCAAAGCTCTAGAAAGAAAATGTCCTAATTTGGCAAAGAGAATCCAAGAAAAATAAATGTTCAAGTCCCCATACCCTAATTCCTAAAATCTATTTATAGTGGGGGACATGTCAGTAAAGTGTCCACTTTTGCCTTTGAAAGTGTCCACTTTGGGCCTTGAAAGTGCCTACGCGCATATTTACGTAAGTCTGCCACTTTTGGACTTGAAAGTGGCTACTTTGGATGTGCGTAGCCACTTTGAAAGGTAATAGTGGCCACGCGCAAATTGCTTCCAAAAGTGGCGTCCTGGAGCTTTCTAGAGTTGCTACTATTGGACTTGAAAGTGGGAACTTTGGATACGCGTAGCCACTATGAAAGGCAATAGTGGCCGCCACGCGTAAAATGCTTCTCAAATGGCGTCCCTGGAGCTCTCTGGAGTTGATACTTTGGAGGTTGAAACTAGCTACTTTGGAACCTTTAATGCCCAGACTTGCTGTAGTTGCCACTTTTGCTCCTAAAAGTGGCTACTTTGGGGGCAACTTTCATCCAAGGGCCAAGATATCTCAGAATTAACTTGGGGACTCTGCAAAATTATCAAGATAATTAAAATTGCAATATATATCTATGTAATTAAATGCAAATTAACCAAAAATTAATAAACCTATGATATTTACTCAAAATGTGATTTCTATATTATTTGCACTATCTAAGTCCATTTTTTCTATCAAGGAGCACCAAAAAGGAAAGTAAAAATATAATAAAAAGTGGATTCATCACAACCCCAAACTTAAACTTTTGCTTGTCCTTAAACAAATCAAAATTCAAGCAAATCAAATGAAGAGAGTTGGATTTATCCAAAAAAATTTTTTTAGAGATTTCCATTTCAACTTCATGTTTTAATTAGCACTTCCAACATCTTTACAATCATAGGCTCATTCAACAGAGGAATCATATTCATGTCAAATATTCCATGCAAAGTCTCACTAAATTAAAACAAAAGAATCAAGCAAGGTTTCATGTGAGTCACATAATGCAAAGAAACTATCCAATTCACAAGGTGGTGTTTCACTCATCACTCAATAACATTTCAGGCTAAGTGTTTTCCCTCAATTCATGCATTTAGCCTCACCCTACCATAGGTTTGCCCATATTCTCAATCTCCTTTGCCTAGACACAATGAACCACCTATCATGAGGGCTTTGTTGGTCACAAATGGGGTTAGGATAGGCTCAAATTTAATCAAGGAGGGTCACAAGATCAAGTGGGTACTCAAGAAGAAGGAGTTCTTTTGAGTGATTTAGTACAACAACTAGAGTGGAATGCCTTAAATGATGTAGCTTAAGAGGTTCAAGCATTCTTTCACCACATTTTTTTTTAAATTTGCCTTGTGTGAAAATCTTTTTTCAACTTAAAAGCCTTGCTATATTTTTCTTTCTTTCTTTTATCCTTTTTCATTCATTCATTCATATTTTTGTGATGTCATGGACTTTGACAATCATTTTTTTTTTTACATGTATTATGAACATGTATGCTGTCCACCACCCCAAACTTAAGACATTGCTTGTCCTCAAGCAACTACAAGCATAATCAATACCCCAAACTTAGTTTCTTGCATTCAATCTTGAGGCAACTCAAAAGAAATACCTCTATTAAGGAAAGGAAATTATTTTTGTGGACTAAGTTTGGCAAAAGCAAGAAGTGGGGAACAAGGAAATGAAGTGCAAGGGTGAGGGAAAGGGTATGTGCAAAGAAGGCCTCAATCATCTAGATGAAAAATTGCCCAATGCATGTTTAATTAAGAAACAAGGCAAGTTCTAGAAGAAGAATGCAAAAAATACATGTAATATGCACACAGAAAAGAAGAAGGAAAGGCCCAATTCACTACCATGGTAAAAGTGATAATAACTTGCAAAATGAGAGTACAATTCACCCGACAAGAAAATATGTTCAAAATGGTAGGGACAGTAAATATGTACAAAAATGAGAATGAGTAGGAGTTAGATGGGAAATGCAATCGGAGCATAAAAGCAAAATACAAAAGAGAACTAGATTAAAAAGAAAAGAGAAGAAATGAAATAAGGAAAATATTTTTGTCTTTTATCTAGTACGGTGCAGGAAAAGTAAGCTACAAATAACTGCAAAATAGAGACAAAGAGTTCACCCCCCCTTTTATAGATGATGTACTCAAAGTTCAGGGGCATAATGATGCTCCTCCTGATGGAACTGAGGGCATCTAAGCAGAGACAGAAAAGAAAACACGAATGGTTGACTAAGTGGCATCTTCATCAGAGGTGGATGAGGTGGCTTCTTCATCTTCCTCTGCTTCTTCTGCTTCCTCTAAGGTACTGGAGCTGGGGGCATCTCTAGGTGCATTGAGATTAAATGGAGGCAGGTTATTCTGAACAGCAGCTCGGAGGAAAGGGGCAGGGAAACAGGGAGCATAATAGATCTGGTCTGAAGTCATCCCCATCTTCTTGCCAATGTTCAACATCATGGTCTTCATGAGGAGGAGCATGCTGGTCTGACCAGAGTGGATGGCAGTCTGCCTCTGGGCTATTTGCTGCAGCTGCTCCCTGATTGTTGCAGGGGCCTCCTTCTTGTATTCCGCTGGCAGGGTGAAACCTGGGTCTGAAGACTTCTTTGGCTTAAATAGGTCCTTCACCAAGGTAGTGGAAATAGGAGGAAGTGCTCTAACTCTCTGTTGGTAGTCTCCAAAATCAACACCTGCATCCTGGCACAACATAGTGATTAGAGAGGGAAAAGCTAAAGAATTTCTGCTCCTTTTAAGGACTTCCAGCATGGCGCTGCTGATGACCTCCCCAACATGGATGGGCATGCCAGTGAGAATAGCATAAATGAGTTCTGCCCTCTTCACTGCAATGATGGAGGTGTGGATGACTGGCATGAATGAGCTGACAACGAAGATACTCCACACCTTGGCAGCAGGGAGAAGGTGTTTGGTGGTCAGATTCTTGGGCTGCATTTTACAATCAAATTCCCAATTTTCTCCTTCAATGCAGATTGTTTGAAGTATAGGCTGGTAATCTTTTTCCTTTTGTTTGCAGAATGTAGTGAAATCCAGCTGGCCAGGTTGCTTCTGCAGATGAGGGATGTTTAAGACCCTTTGGATGGTGGCTGGAGTGAAATTAACTTGCTTACCCCTGACCATGGTGTGCCTGGGGGGATAAGGATCATCTGCAAGGCGCAGGGCATTAGCATAAAATTCCTGGGTGATGTCCTTCCACCCATTGCCTGCACAGGAGGTGAAAAGTCCCCAGCCACGCCTGTCTATTTCCTCCTGAAACTGTGGAAATGTCCCCTGCTGGATTTCAAAATTCCTATCTTGGACAATCTGGCACCTCAGGATGTTCTCCCTGAAATATAGTTCATGCTCTGGGGACCTGAACCTGGAGTCATGGGTAGGAGGGGGCTGAGAGGAAGAGGCTTCAGCTGTCCTGCTCCTCTTGGTTTTGGGGGTGTTCCTTCTGGGAATGCTAGACATTATCTACAGAGAAGAAAGAATATGTGAATGGGTAGTGCAGGGAAATTGGGTCAACCCTCCATGGTAACACACAACAGCAAGCAATCAAACCAGGGGTTGCAAAATAATTTAATACCATCCTAAGTAATTTGTGTGCAAAAAGGTGTATAGTGCTACATATGACTCAGAAGGCAACCAATGTCAATCATGGTACATAGCCTACAAACACATTCCATTCCATAAAAAGAGGCATTCTGTGGTACAGACAAGAACAATTAAGCACAGAGAATGGTGTGGCATACATTCACTATGTATAGCAATCCATTGTATAGCAGAATATGGCTTCTAAGCTCAAAGACCATAATGCAGCAATTAGTGAAATTAAAGTCACGAAAAGCATGTTCAACACCCAGAAAGATCAACAATCATGGTTAATTGTGTAATGTGCATGAGGATCAAGTGCAGCAAAAGTAAAATGACATGGAATTGAAAAGCAAAACAGCAAAATGGAGGGGCCAAAACTAAATGGAAATGGGCACGAACCAAATTTAGGCACTAACATACATGAACAAGAAGTTTCATAGCATTATTGGCATGTTTAGAGCATAAAAATGAAGGAGGGGAGCATAACAAAAACAACAAATGGGAGTCATAGCAAAGAGGAAGTGGGCATGGCCACTATTAGGGGCAAAAGTGGGAACGCCCAATTGGATGGGAATAATACACCCCATTGGGTGCAATTTAGGGACCTCACCCTCTCTAATTCATGTAAGAATGCTCAATTACACAAGAATTACACCTTAATTTCAATAAAAAAAGGGTAAAATTGAAAAGCCCCAAATTGGGGAATCTAAGAACCCTAACCATGAATAGAGAGAAATTAAGAGAATTACCTTGCTTGAAGCCATGGGTGTGGTGAGGGAAGGTACGTCTTGGGACTAGGAGTGAGTGGGTGTGAATGGGTGTGTGAAATTGGGACGTGAAAGTGGGTGTGTGCTGGGCATCGTGTGAGGTGAGGATTGTGTGAAATTGGTGAGCGTGTCTACTTTCAAAGGAATTAGTGGCTACTTTGGGTTGGGCCCAAAGGGAATAATGCAAATGGGGTGTGGGCATGCCTACTCCAAACAAGAAAAGTGGGAACACCAAAGAGGCTAAATTGGAGGGCAATTTGTGCATGTCCACTTTCAATTAAGAAAGTGGGAACTATAGAGAGGCTAAATTGTATTCCAATTTGTGCGTGGCCACTCTTGATTGCTAA
The DNA here is from genome assembly GCF_003935025.1 of Abrus precatorius. NCBI lineage: Eukaryota > Viridiplantae > Streptophyta > Magnoliopsida > Fabales > Fabaceae > Abrus > Abrus precatorius. The sequence goes on along the minus strand of NW_020874417.1, from coordinate 10,162,898 downwards.
AGTGGGAACTACAGTGAGTTAAATTGCACTCTATTTGCACGTGGCCACTTTTGGTTGGGAAAGTGGGAACTCCAGAGAGGCTAAAATGTAAGGAGATTTGCGCGTGGCCACTATTGGTCTCTAAAGTGTCCACGCGCAAATGATCGAGCTCTTGGGCGCCAAAGTGGACACTCCCACTCTTAAAAGTGGGAACTACAAAGAAGGAATTGCTTATCTTGAGCCAAAGTATTCACTATAGCCTATGAGAGTGGCCACTTTCACGAAGGATGAATTGTACCTAGCAAGAATGAGTACCCAAAGTGTTTGCTGCTGCCACAATCCCTGCAAAAATTCTTAGTCCACAGAAAATTATTTACACAAAATTGAATTATATCAGAAATCTATCTACAAATGAAAACAAATAAGAACAAAAACTCAATTGAAAGAATGCAAAGGAAAAGAACAAAATTCCTTATTCACGTGTGAGTTGCCTCTCATAGAGCGCTTCTTTAACATCACTAGCTTGACGTGCGAAGTGATTTACTCATGACAGGGGTCTTGGTTGAAGGAATTGATGGGGGAGTAGACATTCACCTCTTCAATCTCCTCTAATGGAACTGACTTCTCCAAAAAATGCTTCAGGCGATGTCCATTCACTGGAATGCAGCCTTCTAGTCATGAACTTGAGACATGAGTTGAATAGAAGCATCTTTTGACCTACACAGGACTCTCCTCTACCTATCAATTTATCATGATACTGCTTGATTCTCTCCTTGTAGGTTCTTGAGTCTTCATATACTCCTAAGTGCAGCGCTTCTAGTTCTTGGAGTTGTGACTTCCTTTTCCTCTCCTCTTTCTCTTTCGTTTCCTTTGAAGCTGCTTCACTAGTTTAGTCCCCTCTTTCAATAGAATTTTGTGCATGCATAGGAGAGGGCTAATACCAGGAATGTCAGCTAAAGTCCATCCAATAGCTCTCTTGTGCCTTTTAATTACTTCCAACAATATCTGCTCTTGATCGCCTTCAAGCTTGGTGGAAATAATGACCGGGAGCTTCTCATAATGTTCTGGTAGGGGCTTCAACTCCAATGCGGGAGGTTGCTCCATAGAAAGAAGTGATTTGGCACTTTCATTTGACAAAGTCTCTACAATATTCAAACCAAAGGCATTAGATTCAACTGTACTTGTACTCAATACATCACATTTCAACCCTATGGAATTTTCAGGTTCATCAACGTTGAAAGTAGTAGAATTTGCATTCATATAATCAGAAATCTCAACACAAATGTCACACATAGAAGAACTATTACATTATTCACAATTGGAAGTATCTACACAATCAGAAAAATTAAGGAGAGAGTCTCCTCCTAGAAATTCAGACAAACTATCATCTATTAATTCATCAAGATGGTTAATGTGGAAAACAGAATGTTCTTCATTTGGGTGCTTCATAGCATCCAGTATGTTAAAGCGGATAATACTGTCTCCAAACTCCATAGTAAGTGATCCGGCATGCACATCAATCTTCATTCTCGCAGTCTTTAAGAACGGTCTTCCCAAAATGATTGGTGCAACACTATCCATTGACTCTTTCATGTCAAGGATGTAAAAATTAGCTGGAAAAATGAGGTCATTCTCCCTCACTAACACATCTTCCACAAGTCCAGTTGGATGTGTTGTGCTCTTGTTTGCTAGCTGGATGATGACACCTGTGGGCTGTAATGGTCCAAGAGACAAACATGTGAAGATAGATAAAGGCATAACATTAATAGATGCACCTAAATCAAGCATGGCATTATCTATTCTATTGTTTCCTATAATGCAGGGAATAGTAAACGTCCCTGGATCTTTGCATTTCCCAGGCATGGAAGTTTTCTGCCTCTCAAAAAGAGCTGATACATTCCTCTCCATGTTCACTCTTTCATTACCCTTTAGCCACCTTCTATGAGTACACAAGTCCTTAAGGAATTTGGCGTACTTTGGGATTTGCTTGATAGCATCTAACAAGGGGATATTGACTTCAACTTTTCTAAAAGTATCCAGAATTTCTTTATCAACCTCTTCTTGCTTCTTGCTAGGCTGAACCATTCTTTGAGGGAAGGGAATAAGAATGGACCTCTCCTCTTTGTCTACCACTTTTGGTTGACATGGTGTGGGCATAGGTGCAGGCTGCTCTTGGCTCTTAATCTCTCCTCCTTCACCTTCTGCAGCTAAAGTGCAACTAGGATCCTTCTTTTTCGGCATTTCTGGCTCTTGCATCACCTTACCAGATCTCAAGGTAATGGCACTCACATTCTTTGGGTTTGTTACAGTTTGTGTAGGGAGATTGCCTGAACCTTGAGATTGAAGTTGATTTAGGGATGAAGCAAGTTGACCCATTTGATTCTTCAAGGTCTTGATACTTGCTTGAGTTTGTTGTTGGAAGGCCTGACTCTGTTGCTGGAAATTGAAATTACTCATGGTGAGTTGCTTCACAAGGTCTTCTAAAGATGACTCACTCTTTTGAGGTGCAGGAGCTAGTGAAAGGGATGTTTGATGGTGTTGTTGAGATGAAGATGATGGATGGTGATGTTGTTGGGCTGAATATGGCTTGCTTTCTCCAGCTTGATGCGGTTGGAAATGGTTGTTGGATGGTTGGCTAGAGCCTTGATGCTGTGCATTTCCTCCCCACCTTAAGTTAGGATGGTTCCTCCAACCGAGATTATATCTGTTGGAAGATAAATCCTAGCTTTGTTGTTGCTGCGGCTGCTGAAAAGAGAATTTATTAGCATAAATATTAGCAGCGTAAGCTTGAGGATTACCTTCCGAAGATTCAGTTTCTTGCAATGTGGGACAACTATCAGTGAAGTGATCCGTAGATGAACAAATCTCACAAAGCTTTGCTGGAATGGATGGAGGTGGAGGTGTATATGAAGCAGAATTCTTTTGGATGGATGCCAACTGTTTTACCATAGAAGCCAACTCATCTAGCTTATGCTCCAGCTTGTGTGAATCTGAAGTTGAATTTCATTGACACTCCTGGACATGAGAGAATTTTGCCTTGTAGCAAATTATTGAGAGTTAGCTGCCATATTTTCAATGAGGTTTCTAGCGGCAGCGGGAGTCTTGTCAACTAGGGCTCCCCCACTAGCTACGTCGATCATGCTCCTATCCATTGGGTGTAAGCCCTCATAAAAGTATTGGATTAGGAGCTGGTCACTTATCTGATGATAGGGGCAACTAGCACAAAGTCTCTTGAAACGCTCCCAATATTCATACAAACTTTCCCTTTCCAGCTGCCTAATACCACATATTTCCTTTCTTATTGAGGCAGCTCTTGAGGCAGGGAAAAATTTTTCCAGGAACAATCTCTTGAGGGTGTCCCAACTTGTAATAGAGCCAGGTGGAAGATAATACAACCAGTCTTTAGCCAAATCCATAAGAGAGAATGGAAATGCCTTCAATTTGACATGCTCTTTCGGAACACCTTGAGGTCTCATGGTGGAACATACAATGTGAAACTCCTTCAAGTGTTTGTGAGGGTCTTCACCTGCAAAACCATGGAATTTAGGTAGAAGGTGAATTAATCCAGTTTTCAAAACAAAAGGAGCGTCCACATCTGAATATTAGATGCACAATGTTTGGTATGTGACATTCGGTACAACTAGCTCCTTAAGAGTCCTCTCATCACCTGTCATTGCTCCAAAACTAGAGTTAAGTGAAAATGTAGAAGAGTAAATAGAAATTGATGTCACAGATTGCAAAGATGCAGTAGGAGATGATGATGGTTCAGAGTGATCAGAATGATCCCTATGTGTCCTAATGTTCCTATGAAAAGTCCTATCAATCTCCTGGTCTAATGGATACAAATCCCCAAGGTTTGATCAGGTCATGCACTAGATATCAACTAACTAAATTGAAAGCAAATTGAGTAAATGAAATAACAAGAACAGTTTGAAATCTCTCTGCAGAATTATGCAGCAAAAGTGCAGAAAAAGAGAATAATATGCAGCAAAATGAGTGCAGAAAATTGAAAGTGAGTAATTGAAAAATTGCAGCACTTGAATGAAGGAAATGATGTAGAAAATCTTGCAATAACAATGCAGAAACAGACCACAAAATTCGTATGGCTACCAACACAATACAAAAACTCAAAAAATGAAACAAACACACTAACATGCAAAACACAAAAACAGAGCATTAATCATGTTCAACATAAGTTCAGCACCAAAAAAATTCCCCGGCAACGGCGCCAATTTGATGAAACGAATTTTCGCTACTCGTTATGCACAAAGATTGTCGTTAATCCTCATCAAATATGCAAAGAAATGAATGTAGTACTAGGGTGTTATCTTAGGTCGTCTCCAAGAAATTTTTGGTTGGGAACATACATCAAACAAGTGTAAACATATATTTTAAAGCAAGTAAATTGGGGGGGAAGTTTGTCAATTTCCATATTTTAATCAAGAGAAAAATGTAAACTAGTGAAATTCAATCAATTAAGAAGAGTAATCCCTAGTCAATCAACGAGTTCTATCCCTATTCTTTCAAATGATTTAATAATCCCCTATTTTTTCCCTGAATTAAGTTAATCTATCAAGCGTAAATTAACTTTAGCATCCCAATTAAAATTAAGCATCTTAATGGGCTCCAATCTCTATCCCTAAGATTAAGCAATCTCAAAGATTAATCAAAATTAAGCAATTTTGGATTAGAATTTCGTTTGGGTAATTTAGGGTTCATTAAGCAATGTTTCCCTCATGTAAATTTCAGTTCATTCAGAGATTGGGGTTAAAAAATTCAAGGAAAGAAAGAGTAATATTGCCATTAAACCCAAGAATTCAAGAACCATGTGAATTGACTAGGAATTATAAGAGAATTTAGCCCTCCATATGGATAAGCTTCACAAATGAAAGAAAGAAATGCAGAAACGTAAGCAACATTAATGTAAATTCAATGAGAATCAAAGGGAAATTGGAAATTAAAACCTATAATAGATTCCTGGCTGTCACCCAAGGCTCCAAAGCTCTGGAAAGAAAATGTCCTAATTTGGCAAAGAGAATCCAAGAAAAATAAATGTTCAAGTCCCTGTACCCTAATTCCTAAAATCTATTTATAGTGGGGGACATGTTAGCAAAGTGTCCACTTTTGCCTTTGAAAGTGTCCACTTTGGGCCTTGAAAGTGCCCACGCGCATATTTACGTAAGCCTACCACTTCTTTGGAGTTGCCACTTTTGGACTTGAAAGTGGCTACTTTGGATGCGCATAGCCACTTTGAAAGGCAATAGTGGCCACGCGCAAATTGCTTCCAAAAGTGACGTCCTGGAGCTTTCTGGAGTTGCTACTTTTGGACTTAAAAGTGGGAACTTTGGATGCGCGTAGCCACTATAAAAAGCAATAGTGGCCACGCGCAAAATGCTTCTCAAATGGCGTCCCTGGAGCTCTCTAGAGATTGAAAGTAGCTACTTTGGAACCTTTAATGCCCAGACTTGTTGTAGTTGCCACTTTTGCTCCTAAAAGTGGCTACTTTGGGGGAAAATTTCATCCAAGGGCCAAGATATCTTAGAATTAACTTGGGGACTCTGCAAAATTATCAAGATAATTAAAATTGCAATCTATATTTATGTAATTAAATGCAAATTAATCAAAAATTAATAAACCTATGATATTTACTCAAAATGTGATTTCTATATTATTTGCACTATCTAAGTCTATTTTTTCTATCAAGGAGCACCAAAAAGGAAAGTAAAAATATAATAAAAAGTGGATTCATCACAAGCTGCAAATCAAAATTAAGGAACTTCAATGCCTAATAGGCCTTGTGTTCTAATGCAACAAGTAAGTGACAAGATTTTCTAAAAACCAAACGATAAGGGGACATGCCGATAGGAGTTTTAAAATCAGTACGATAAGCCCAAAGCGCATCATCTAATTTTATAGGCCAATCTTTTCTAGAACAATTAACTATGCGCTCTAAAATCTTTTTCAACTCCCTATTAGATACCTCAACTTGTCCATTGGTTTGGGGGTAGTAGGGAGTAGCAACCTTATGGGTTACACCATATTTTTCTAAGAGATTATCAAAAAGTTTATTACAAAAATGAGTACCCCCATCACTGATAATTGCCCTAGGGGTTCCAAACCGAGAAAAAATATTTTTCTTAAGAAATTTAGTAACCACCTTAGCATCATTAGTTGGTAAAGCAGCCGCTTCCACCCACTTGGAGACATAATCCACAGCAACCAATATGTATTCATTATTAAAAGACTTAGAGGAAGGTCCCATAAAATTAATACCACAAACATCAAATATTTCACAAACCAAAATATTGTTGAGATGCATATCATGCCTTCTAGAAATATTACCACTCCTCTGACATTTATCACATGATTTAACAAAACTATAAGCATCTTTAAAAAGTGTAGGCCAATAAAATTTACTTTGCGAAACCTTGTGAGCAGTTTTAGTGGGGCCAAAATGGCCTCCCACCTCTCTAGAGTGACAATGCTCAAGAACCGCAGTAAATTCACTTTTAGGAACACATCTCCTAATCAAATTATCCTCACAAACTTTAAACAAACAAGGCTCTTCCCACAAATAATATTTAACATAAGATAAAAATTTTCTCTTTTGTGAGGATGAGAGTCCATGAGAAAAATTTTACCAGCTAAGAAATTTACCAAATCCGCATACCAAGGTGCCCCAGAAATAGCAAAAATCCTCTCATCAGGGAATGTCTCTTTAATAACTCTCAAAGATGAGTTTAGTTAGAACTAAGAAAGGGAAGAAGGTATATAGAGAAGTTGAAGTTCAAAGTGTGGAGCATAAGGCCTATTTATATAGATTGTGCCATCAGTTTCTAATTGATTGAGCTCTATCTTTTTAAATCAATTTTATCCACAATTAGAATCTTAACTGAAAACTGCTCCAAATCTTTATCTAAGTTTAAATTTTAAATTCAAAATTCAAACTCAGATTCACATAGCACAACAAGGACTAGAAGTATCTAATTTTTCTCCAAAATATCTCCACAATACACTAATAACAACTTCTAGCTAAACTGCAACAATTAATAATATGATTAGTGTAAATATATATAAAATAAACTTTAAATGTATAAATATAAGTCATAAAATATATCAAAATATGAACTTATCAAATTGTAGCCAAACCTATAGTGGTGTTCTACAATGGGTAAATTACGATGGGAAAAGAAGTCAAAGCTCTTCCACGCAATTCCATTTGAATGTGAAAATCAAAACCGATTCTAGCTTAAAAATTTATTTAATATTTCTAAACTTAGCTTAAATTTTATTTTTTAATTAACAATAATTATAGAGGGACTAATTGATAAATAAAATAAAAAATAATTTATTATTAAATATTTATTATTTAAACGTTTGTTTAAATATTATGAAAATTTTTAATACTTCATCAACCGTTTAGGCCTTTATTTCGAACATTAATGAGTAGCTTGTTATTATTCCTTCTAGAGTGTTTCCAAGAATTAACTCAGAAGGATGATAACTCATATATTTCTATTCCTTTTCCGGATTGTTTGTATTGATCATTTGTTAGACTGCGTGTCAATGACGATAGATTTTTCTTCGTCCTTTACTTCCACATATGCTTAGTTGATTTTGAGCCTTGTAAATTTGTGTTCAGTATTGATAATCCTTTCTCAATTGGTTCTTTGTTGTCAAGCTTTATATGTATGTATTCTTAAAATACTTTATTTTGTTTTTCTTAATAAGATTGGTAGCGCCTATTTTTAATCATTTTTTTCAGTTGTTGACACATTGCAATTGTGGTCCTTAATCACATAGTGTTTATAGACTAGTAAACATTGGATTAATATTACTTACAACACAATTCTCATTAGCACATATTTTGACATATTCATATAACATCCTATTCGTCTAATTATTAATTTATTTCACCAACATGTGTACATATGTGTTGAATATCATTTCTATTTCATAATCTCCTACTTTTATTTTTCGAAGTATGAAATTGAAAATGTCAAGAGGAGTAAAACCGAAAGAGTACAAAATTCAACAACCCATTACTTTGTTGGCCTTAAGATGAGGCTTCTCAGCCACAGTTCCATCATTACCCGCGAGTGCTTTGTACTTATCTTTCCTAGTAAAGCTAGTGCACTCATAAGACAAAGTTGCGGCTATCACCCTTTGTATATAATTTGCCACATCATGGCTTGATTTGCCCGAACCACAAGTCAACTCTTTGGGCAACTTGTTCAAGAATGTCACCTCATAAGTAGGGCTAGGGTTCATGAAGAAGTAAAATGGGTCCATTCCCTTCCACCCTCTTGCGGTTGTTCCATGGAACATGCTCATGCGATTCACCATGGCCACAGGCACGAGTTCATCGGTTAGCTCAGCAAACAAAGCAGAAAACCTAAGAAGAAAGGGTTCCCTACAAGTTGTCCCTTCAGGGCATATAGCTAAGTCACCCTCTTGCAAGAGCTTCTTGATCATGGATGCATCCGTGGCACGATCACGACTGAGCCTAACGGTTTTGATAGGGGAAATGATCTCGGAGAGACGGGAAACGGAGTAGGTAACCGCCGGGATCGGACGACGGAGCGCGGTGGAGAGAAAGATTGGGTCAAGTAGCGTTCTATGAGAACAAATGAAGAGAACCCCAGATTGATCAGGGTTAGATTTTGTGACTGGGGGTGGCGGTGTGCCCTTAATGATGACACGGACACCAAGTGCCCAAAAGGCATAGTAGACCAAATTCATGGGGAGAAGTGACCCTGCAGCTATTCTTAAGCATGCTAAGAGGAAGCCGATAGGGATCCACAGTATGATTAGCAAAGCCATGAGCGGTGAGGGCTTTTGCACAAGCCTTCCATCATGGAATATTATTGGCTTTGGAAGCTTGTCACTTGTCACTGCTTTCACCTTTGGTTTGGCTGGTACCCTGTAACCCTCCTGCATGCATTAAAAGATTTGAACTTTTAATAAAAAAATGAAAATGTTAACATCTGCTTTTTGGTTAATTTAAAGTATTAAAAATAATAAAATTTTATTATAAACGTCAATAATATTATGTTCAAAAAATGCAAAAATACAATGCAAAACTTTTAATAAAAAAAATTATTTTTATATAATTAAAATTAGTCCTAAAAATGGTGTTAAAAAACAATTTCATTGTCTACTCTATAAAATCACTTATAAAATAGCATTCAATATATATGATTTATCAAAATCAAGAGCTAGTGGTGATGAAGAAACAATTACCTTGCACAAAGCCATGAAGGGAGCATCGGTTTGTCTATCTCCAAGACCAATCTCAGGTTGCTCCTCTCCAAAAGCTTTCTTAAGAGCCTCAGCTTTGTGATTCCCAACAAGTACCCCTTCCTTGGAGACCAACCCAGTTGCTCTTCCCTTAAAAGTCCCAATCTCAGTCCCCAAAACCATGTCAGCACCCAAAAACTCCTTCAGAAAAGGTTCCACCATCACCCTAGGATTTGCCGTCAGAACACACCTTTTCCCACACGACGAGAACACGCGCCACGTGTCGGGGTGAACATCACCCGAATAGAACTTTGGAAGAACCGCACGTGCCACTGACTCTATTGTCGACACTTTCATTCCACACATCGATGCAAAGATGAGAACTTGAATGCCCGCGGATTCAGAAATAAGGTAATAGAGTAAAGCAGCAATAGGCGAAGTTAATACATAGAACAAAAGCCTAAGAACCCCACCACCCTCAAAGGCCATTAGAGCAAAATATGGAAAAGAACTACGACCTACGAGTAAGGTTCCATCCATGTCAGCAACCACCGTCTGATTTTCCCTGCCCGTGGAGGTGCATTTTTCAACGGTTGGAAATGTCGCAAGGGCCATGCTACACTTAACTTGGTGTAATTAATCAATTGCACTAGCTATGTGTAATTAACATTAGATTGGTTGCATGTTTTGTGTGTGAGGGGTTTTGTGGGTGTGACTGTGTATATATATACACATACTTACACATAGGAACTCGGATGGTTGCATGTTTTGTGTATGGGACAATATTGGGTTTGGTGCGAGTGACTAATGGGAATGTGACAATGATGGCTCGTACCCGGCGATGCAAACGAGGCTGTACTATTCTTGTTTTTGGAAATTATAAGGTGTGTAGTTTGGGTTAATGGCTTGGTTTGCTCCGTCATGTTTTGTCTTCGGTTCACTTTGCACTGCAATTGGTAAAGGTTATTCAAATATTTGTATTTGTCACAGTTTCTTAAGCAGATCTAACTCCTATAACACAAAGCGTGCACTTTAATTACAATTATAATAGTTTATTAGATTATAATAGATTGGTTGATATTATATTTTTCTTTGTTAGAACCAGAAAGTTACATATAATAGTATACAAAGTCTTGTTATAGGATACTATTATTTAATACATTAATGAATTTTTTTTTTATTAAAAATCATAATGATAAGAGCATGTTGAAAATTATGATAAAAATATACTAATGTTATTTTTTAATAACTTTTTTTTTATTTTTTAACTACTATCTTTAGTGATATTTAGTTTTTCTAAATTTAAAAACTATGTAAAATAAAAAATAAAAATGACTTATTCTTGATTGAAATTAAGATTTTATAAATATAATTATCTTTAAATAATAATAAATATTTTTTTATTTTTTACTTTATAAGTTATCTCCTTTGGAAAAATTAATCTCTCCTTAAGATAGTAGTTAGTATTTGTCTATGATAAATTATAAAATTATTAAATTTTTTATATTAGTGTTAAATTAACAAATATAACGCGTGGTATATACTTTTCTTTAAAAATTTCATTTAGATAACATTGGATATACAATTTATTTAATAATTTTTTAAAATGATAACTTATACTAGAAATTTAATAATAAAATTATTTAGTTAAACTAAAAATAATTTATTTTAATAAATTATATAAAAAATATTAAAATAAGCGTAAAATCATTAAAAAGTACGTAATATACAAATCCTAAATAAGAAATTTATTTATATGAATTTAAATCCTAAATAGATTGACAAAATAAACTAAAATAATATACAAATCCTAGATTATTTCACAAATTGTGAATAAATTCATTAAAACATCCTTAAGCTATGCCAATTCCAATGAAAGTTCATGGGGCATATTTGGATGACTGACTCCACATTGGGATTGAAACCACATGACGACGGCTTTTCCTATTCCATTTCGTCCCTCCGATCGATAATGAATATTTTATAAAAATACTCTTTTAAGTTGGTCTCAGATATCATTTTTAATTAAAAAATTAAGGTGACCAGTAAAAGAGATAAATAAGTTGATATCTACGTAATAATTTTTAAAAGAATATCATATTACATTAAAAACATATTAAATACTTTCCATAATAATATCTCATGATTTTATGTATTATAAATGAATTTAAATTCATACAAATTAGAGTAAAAGGACTTTTTTTTTTTCTTCCTAAACTATTAGTATATCCCTTAAATATCAAATTAGGTACAATACACTATAATATAATTCAATTAAGATGTGTGCTGTAATATTTTAAATTTTTTTTATGATTATCGTAATCAAAAAATTTATACTAATAAAAAATATATATGATAAGTTAAAAAAGTATTATTATATATAATTATTTAAAATTATATTATTTATTACATATTTTTATTATTTTATATATGTGTATATATTATATATTAAATTTTATTTTATTTTTTATAATTTTTTAATTTCAAATAAAATATATTTTAAGTATTTTATTTATTATAAATAAAAAATTATAACATGATATATTAATATAATAATTAAATATTAATAATAGAATTAAAAATATAAAAAATATATTAATATAATATTATTATTTTATTTTTAAATTTTAATTTGTTTAATTTTAATTGCGTTCTAATCCTATTTAAAAATTTAAACGTTTTTTTAACTTATTTAAGTTTAATAAATATAATAATTTATTATTAAATAAATTAATTATTTAAATATAGTTGTACATGTTCTTAAAGCATCTGTATACTAACTAATGCGAAGTCTTATTTTTTATTTAATTTAAACAAAAAATGCAATTCAAAAATTAGTTGTAACCTTATGATAAATTATATAATTAATATATAAATTAGTGTAAAATTTAATTAAAATAATAGTCACATAAATATATAGACTATAAAAGCATGACAAAATACATGCATGCTTGCACATGAAAAAGATTATTCTTAGAGTTAAGAATTGAAGAACTTTTGATAGTTCTCATTTTGAGTATGAATTATCATCTAATAAAAAGTATATGATAGAATTTTCATTAGTGAATAGAAGAAATCCAATACATTTTACCAACTTTTATAAGCATGACGCAAAAGCAAACTTGATAATGCAATCCCTTTATGACCTAGACTGCACAGGCAATCTTCTAAACAAGAATCATTCAATTTTGAAATTTTATGTAGGTGTACGAGTGATGATAGCCATAATTGCTATATTGAGAGGGTTGTTTGGATGCACCCTCAAAAGGTAATAGAACCCACAAAGCCACCGGAAAGAGGGTTAAGTTAAGTTAGGGAGTGGTGAGGGAGGCAAAGATCTGAAAATCAAATGGGGGGAGAAAGACAAATAAAATAGCCATGTAAGATGCACATGTTGACTCAATGTTCATATTCATGCTCTATGTGACGGAAGGGCTTCTTCGCATAATTTAAAAAAGTCATGATTTAAATGGCATATAATTAAATGTACAAAGGGGTAAAATACCTTTTTCCCTTTTAAAAAATAAAGTATATAATTACTCTTTACCAAGTAATCAAACATAACCTTAATATTTAAATTAATTAGAAATTAATTTTGTACTGACACAAGAAAAATGAATTTCATGTATAAATACATATAATGTACCTAATATAAATTAAAGTGATCAACAAAGCACAATATTAAAATATGCTCAAGAGGAATTTGAATACATGAATTATAAATAATAACTCTTTTTTCTAGTTCTGATCATGCGCACTCGATCACACACATAAGAATGATGATTATTGTTTATTCAAACATCTTCTCTAGTAAATATTGAACATAATCAACCTTAGTAGTATTTCTAGAAATAGGAATTGCATATCGATTCAAGTATTTAATCTAACTTCCAATCTTTTTGTGCTCAACAAAATTAAACAAAAAATCATGTTCAATGGTACAAACATCTCATGGGATACCATATGATCTATTTTTTAAGACTTCAATTTTCCTTGATCTATCATCATTTGCAAAAGTCTTCAAATTTATTTTCTTTGCATTCAAGGATGTGACAATTTAAAAAAGACATCTCATATAATTTACCACCTAATTTGTATTTATTCTTACGACCATTACATACTACTCTTTGAATACTATCATCACCTACTCCAATATTAGTAAAAAAATTTTAGCAATCTGAAGTTGTTGATTTAGATATTTTCTTTTTACAATCCACAAATTTAGATTATATTTTTATATTATCACTTTACATATCAATAGTGTTTGTGCCATTAACTGATTCCACATCAACTTAAATATAAAATCAATTAAAGTTATTGGAAAAATAAAATATTAAAACAAGAGAAAAAAATTCAATCATATGATTATCAATAGTTATCTCCAAAAGCTAAGAATTTGTTTGTTATGGTAAATTAAACATAAAAAAGAGGCAACAATGCTTAAATATGGCAACCATAAACAAATAAACTAAATAAATAAAACAAAGTCATACAATGAAGGCATATAAGAAAGCAGAGGAAAGGTAAATAACAAAGAGTGATACACATCTAAATGAAGTTGTGAACAAAGATGATTAGAGATGGATTGAGCAGTTAGAGACAATGGAAGAAGGACGATGACGAAGTCACAAATGAAATTGCAAACAGAGCTGCAAATGAACATGATCTAAACCTAGAAGGTGAGGAGAGACTGAGCTAGGCAGCGTTATGTGAAGGAAAGGACAAACTTAGTCATTTAGCATTAACAATTGGCATAAAAAAAATCCTAAGGATACAAATTGTATTGTAAAGTGATTTTTAAAAATATTTTAATAGCTCCTAGAATCTATATTCTCTAGAAGTGCTTGAATTTTATTTTAAAAAGTTCAAACATTTTCAAAGCTTCTATCTTCCATATATCCAAATATATCACTCTGTTGCAACTTATTCCTTCTCGGTAGGGCAAGCTGAGTATTCACTTTTATTTTGCGTATATAGATTCTTGAAGTAATGTTATATTTATTTTTTTAAGTATATTTATTATTTCTTATTATTTTATAATTAAATATATTACTAGATCATAATTTAAAAAATAACATTTATGAATTTAAATTTACTTAATTTTTATTTAATAAATAAGAAAATATAAAAATTATAAATTTTATAAATATTCTTTTATATTTAAGTTTATGCTTCTCTTGAAAAGAAAGGAAAAAGAAAGGAAGTCGCGTATAATTTTTTCTAAGATAAAATTTATTTAGGGTATTGGAGGAGAACTCAATTAACATTGACGTAGTGAGCATACATTTGGCCAATTATGAAAATCTTTTAATACTTTCTAGGATGCTTTATTTTCATAGAGGTAAATCTACCATGTTGACATGGAAAACAAAAGATAGAGTCACCACAACCATGATAATTTTAAATTAATAATTTACTATACAAGATCTTACATTTATTATATTTGTTAAAAAATTCTTTAAGAACCTAATTAACATTACCAAACAATTTAACTCTAATTCTTATCTTATCAACATAAATAGGTGAAATTTGCTTAGTTTGATTTTTTCGAAGAGGTTCCAATTTTGTGGCTGCATCACTTTCGTTTCATTTTTGCACTACCAATGGATTTAACATTCACTAGCAACTCATCATTTCCCTTTTCTCCATATGTTCTAGCTCCATTTTTCATCCCCTTCACAAAAACTTGTAATTTTGTTTCAAGCCATGTCTATGGCTATTTCATTATACTCCTCGTAATAATCACCAACTTTTGAAACAAATATTAAACGTATTGCATAACAAAAATAGTAAGATAAGAAAATAAAATAAAACAAAAATTAAATTTTAGTAAAATATTATTTGCATCACATCTTTACATACCATTCCACTGTTACTGTTTACATATATACCATCACATCTTTGGAGCCACACTTGCTACTTCAAAAATAATTGTTGCTCACAAATCTAGCTTATTACACAAATTTCTTGTTGAATTGATGAACACGGTAAAAATTTCAATCTGAAAGGAGTAAATGAGGTTTGTTTGAAGCAATTTGTCTATTTCTGACATGACATTTGAAGACAAGGGTCCAATTGGATTTATCAAGGACCACAAGGTGATTGTTGGATGAGAAAAGCCTTTGATTTCCATTGAAGTCCTTTGCTACACAAACTCTTGGTTTTAGCTGCTGCACAAGAAAATATTTAATGGTTAATTTTTTAAAAATTAAATATGAATATTCAAATAATTTTTAAATCATTTGATAAATCTAATTTATTCCTTGAAAAAAATAAAAATGACTAAATAATATTTGAATATTTTAATGAAATATGTTAATCCTCTGTTAAAATATTTTTATTTAATTTAATAAAATTATTTATATATTTGGCATCACGATAATAGAAAAATTGGGACATGGTCTGTGTTAAAAGTAGGAATTTTCATATAAATTAAACTTGTTTTTTTAAGCTATTATTGCAAAAGTACTATCCCGTAACCATCTCAAATTTAACAAGAATATGATAAGACTCCTGTTTCTTGTCATTGCAGTAAAAAAATTACTCTCTTGTGCCTTACAAAATTTTCTACTTTTTTAGAGAGATTTGATTACAACTGAACACTTGTTATATTTCAAACTTTTTTAGTGAAAATATGCAAATAATGGGTAACTTGCTTATTCATGTTTGATATGAGTAGTTTGTGTAGTGTAATATTATGGTGAGTTTGGTATCGAAGGAATAATCTCTACATGTAATCAATTAAGTAAACATTGGTTATATTATAAGAAAATGTTGAGTTATAGCTATAGAAACTAATTTTTCCTGCAAGGAGCTATTTAAAGCAGTGTAGAAGAATTGGAGATTTCAAAGCTACCAATGAAAGATGAAGTCAAACTCAATGTTGCCTGTAATTGAAACATGATGGAAAATGATAATATATTATGTGTGAATTCATGACTTTGATTATTAAGTTTTTGGATTACTGTTGTATATGAAGTGTGCTATTTATTGAGTTAAATGTTATTTCACAATGACTTGCATCTGGTTTGGATTAGGGAGTATAAGAAGATTTGCAATGAATCTAGTTCATTTGATTTACTTGTAAGCTTTAACACACATGAAAAGTTGCTATCAAATATTCTATATTCTACTACTACTAATATTACTTTGAATAGTTAACTTAAAAACACGCTTATACATATGTTAATACAATTACATACAACCTTATTAAAGATGGGTTTAGAGACTCACTAAATGTTTAAAATTTTGAAATTTTCTCTTTTATTCTTAAATAATACTCTTAGAAATGTAATTTATTTAGTTTTTCTATTATGTCAAATTGATTTTTTTTCACTATAAAAATTGACTCTAATATTTAAAAATATGTAAATTGACTCTAATAATTATTTTAGAAATCAATTTTCTAATTTTTTTTAAAAAATTGATGAAATGAAAATCATATATATCGTCTTAACTAACTAATAATTTATAAAAGTAATTTTATTAAATTAAATATAATTTTTTTAATAAAAAACCAATATGTCTCATAAAAAATTCAGAAATTATTTAATGATTTTATTTTTAAAAAAATTAAATCAAATTTAAGTGTTTTCTTGAAAATTAGTTTTACTCAATTTTAGACCAAACAGACTTTGGAACGTGGGTCGTAACTTTCAAGTTTGAATGCCCATCAGATCAAGAGAAGGTTAATGTATTTTTTGTATGTCTAGAATTTGCTCTCTCTCTCTCTATATATATATATATATATATATATGACAAATCTTCTTACATTGTTGTTGTTCTTGATGAGAAAACACTAATTTTCAAATCCCTTCTGAAATAAGATAACGTTTTTCCTTTTACTGCTGATTCTATCTGACGTGGGGAGTGTATCTGCAAAAGGCACTCTAATGATGAAGTCAAGTCTCAGTTTAGGCAATAAATACTATTTAATATTCAGAAGTCTACCCTTTACCTGTACCTCTCACCTTCCTTTTATAGGCATTATTATGGACTAATGAGCTTTATGAGTCAGTCCTGATTTTGGCCCTTTAATTACAGTAGGTGATAGTCTAATTTTACCCTTTAATTGGGTTAATTACCTTTTAACCTGACTGAGAGAGTACTCAGTTATTTAAGCTGAAGGGATACTCAATTTCCTTTTTCTATAAGTAGAACCGAGTGGTGCCTTATCTAGTACATTAGCCCCCAAGCCCGAGGAAGTACGACGTAAGGGCTTAATATCATTTTAATTGATGTTAGTCGGATTACTGAATCTTTAGTCCGAGAAGGTATTCAGTTTAGACCGAGGAGGTAGGACGCAAGGTGTTTCAAAAGTTATGGTGGCGCCAAATTAGGGTTTCAAAAAATTTTAGGGTTTCCTCGGGGTTCGAGCCTCTGAAACGAAAGGTTGTTTAATCTTATTTATAGATCTTGGGAAAGATCTAACAGTCGAGAAGGGACGCGACTATTCATATGCCCGACACCTCGAGTTCTATAAATATGTGGTGAACCAGACCTCTTTTCATGCTTTTTCACTCTAAACCGAGGGGTATACACTGTTGCTCTAGACCGAGGGGTATTCATTATTTTTAGAAGCTTTCCTTCATTCTTCCGACAACTGTAAGGTACGCTTAATCATCCTTTCTCCTCTTTTCCTTAGTTCTTTATCATGGCTGAATCCGTAGAATGGGAGGATTCATTGTCGAATTCGTCGAGGCTGACTACTGTTGTTGAGGTTCAAAATGTTAGAGGAACTGAAGATGGTGGGGAGGTCTCTTCAAGGCTGAGTGGGGCGAACGGTGAGGTAGAGCTAATAGTTAGAGAGTGTAGTGATAATGTTGAACCGTCTGGTGCTTCTGATGACTCTAAATCTACTAAATTGTTACCGAATGCTAGCCTTTCCAGGGAAAGGCCGATATTCCCCCTTGCGCGATTGCAGGATATGAGTGGGTTCATGATGAAGTAGCCGCCTACTTCTCACGTTTCCAAAAGAATAGAAATCCACTGTGATATATAGCTATGGGAGACTTTAGATTTGTATCCAATAACTATCAACATATGCTGAGGAGATGGTCAATACCTTCTTTGTATACGAGTATATGTTTAGAGAATTAGGTATAAGGCTTCCCTTTAACGACTTCCAAAAGTGGGTATCGAGGACCTTAAACATCGCACCAACTCAACTTGATGGGCAGTGATGCAAGCCTTTATGATTTTGTGTAGATTCCATTATATAGAACATAGTGTAGGTTTATTTCTTCATTTTTCTGTACTCGTCCATTTGACAAAGCGAGATGGGTATCCTTAATAAGGCAAGCCGAATTACCTTTGTTCAAGTCTTATGCTTCGTCTTTCAAGGATTTCAAGACTGGGTACTTTAAGGTAACCATGAACCCTGTAGGTAGAAAAAAAAATTTGATAGTGAAGATAAATCTTTTTTGCCCTTCCATTGGACCCAGGTACCTTGTCGGTATGACATTTTCCCTAAGGAGATATTGTCGGCTGAAGAGTTATCGGCTCTGGAGCATTTAAAGACTCTTCCTATGGAGCTTCCTGTTTGGACTCTTATTTTGTTGTTGAAGTCTCCCCAACCTCAGTTGGATATGGATGGTATATTTCATATTTTTGCCTGTATTTTGGACATTAATTTATATTGATTTGACTTCTTATTTTCATTGCAGGCATAATGGCATAGAGGGGATCCGGCTTGGGCTACCAAAAAGGTCTTAAGCTGAAAGCTCCTGAGGGCACTCCCACTACTGATCACTGACACCTGATCATAGATCAAATCCTGTCTATAACCAAAGCCCGCCCTCCTCCTCAGGATCTCGCTCTTGCTGAAGGTCGTCCCAAGAAAAGGAAGGACAAGGGCAAGGAGAAGGAATCTGAGAAGGAAAATAGGCATAAACATGCTCGGGATGCCAGATCAAGTCATCCGGGGGACTCCTCGGTTCAAACCATAGTACCACCAGCTGTTGTGTCCGAATCCTTTTTTGTTGAGGGATTTCGGGTCTATCGAGTAGTCTGTCTTGATTCATTATCGGAGTCAAAATGAGCACTTGTAAATAACCAAAGTCATAGGACTCGCTGGCAATGGTACTGCAAGTTTTAGGCTTGGGCAATCGTGATAGTGCGTAGCTTTGCTTGGGAACCTCTGCAAGAACTAGAAAGGGTTTAAGGTCGACTCTCCTCCTCCAAACAGGCCTTAGCAAAGAGTGAAGAGGTTCGGTCAAACTTGGTCAAGACTAAAAAATTGTTGGAGGAAGAAGTTGCTGAGATGAAGGAGCACTTCCATATAATGGAGAGCCAATTGAACGCAACTGAGGAGGCTTTGAAGGCAAAAGTCTTGGAATTGGAAGCCAAAAACTTGGAGTTGAGGCAAGAGAAGCAAAAGTTTGAAACCGAGCTGAAAGCTTTAACCGACGAGTGTAATATAAAACTCGTAGTGAAGCATGAGGCCTGTTTCAGACATGTCGTCTGCCAGGCTTTTGAATTCTGCCAAGTCCCTTCCCAGTTCAACTTCGACCTATCCAGGGACTTCTTTGGTGGGAAATTTCTACCATATGAAGAGGTGGACGAGGAAGTGGAGCACGACGCCGAGGCACCGAGCCAACCACAAGATGCCATTGAAGAGGATGCCCCTTGCCAGCAAGGTCCTGAAGGGGGGATTAGTTTTTTCTTTTTGCTTTTTGTAACTTAGGCCAATAGTGCCTAAATTTTGTACACCACTCGACTTTTCAATACAATTTCTCTTTCTTTAACTTGTCTTTACAATTTTAAGTATATTATGATGCCATTATCCGTAATGTAACTTGAACCTATCGTTATCATAATGTAAGCAAGAGGGGTCATCTAATAGAATCATACCATCCTTGACCGAGTAGGGATACTCGGGAGGAAATAGTATAATTAATTCATCTTTAGCCGAGTGGGGGTACTCGGGAGTTTATTCTTCCTTGGCCAAGTATGGGTACTTGGGAGGGAATAATATAATTAGTTCATCCTTGGCCAAGTAGAGTTCTTGGGAGGGTTTTAACAGATCCATCCTTGGCCGAGTAGGAATACTCGGGAGGATATTTAATAATTGATTCATCCTTGGCCGAGTAAGGTTACTCGGGAGGGTATTTAATAATTAATTCATCCTTGACCGAGTAAGGTTACTTGGGAGGGTATTTAATAATTAATTCATCCTTAACCGAGTAGGGGTACTTGGGAGGGTAAGATATAATTCGTTCATCCTTGGTCAAGTAAAAGTACTTAGGAGGGTATTAATTGATTCATCTTTAACCGAGTAGGGGTACTCGGGAGGGTAAAATATAATCCAAAATAATCAAATAACTATAGAAGAGATAATTTTTATTAATGATGTGTGCCTCGTTAAAAACCTTCTCAAGAAAACCTCTTTTCACGTTCTTTTAAGAGGACAAAACCTGAGTGAGAAAAAGAATACACAATTCATAAGTTACAATTACTTAACTGAAATAATGCTTTAAATGTGTGATATTCCAAGTCTTCGGTACTACCTTCCCTTCAAGTGTTTCAAGCTTGTATGATCCGTTGTCTAGCAGCAAGTTTTCCTTCTCGTTGGTCTCAGCGTGCTTCCCCTGTTACTCTCCATACCAAGTCTTTAACATTAAATTGTCTTGGTTTTATTTTTGAGTTAAATTTTCTGGCCATTATTCTTTTGCTTGCCTCGGCCATGATTGCTGCTTGACCGCGTACTTCATCTAATAAATCCAGATTGACAGCTAAGGATTCGCCGTTAACCTGTTCCTCAAAGTGTTGCCTTTAAAATGATGGCTCCACGATTTCAACCGGCACCATGGCGTCAGTACCATAGGTTAACCGAAAGGATGTTTCCTTTGTGGTTGTTTGTGGAGTACAACGATAAGCTCATAAGATCTCAAGTAATTTCTCTGCCCACTCTCCTTTTGCTGACCCCAACCTTCTTTTTAGTTCATGTAAAATGATCTTGTTTGCGGCTTCGGCTTGTCCGTTAGACTGAGGGTGCTCGACAGATGTAACCCTGTGTTTAATGTGTAATCCTGCGAGGAATTCATTAAAGCGTCTATCTGTGAATTGTAGCCCGTTATTTGTGATCAAGGCATGAGGGATACCGAAATGTGTGATTATATTTTTTTAAGTAAATTTCTGAACATTGTTGGATGTAATGGTGGCCAGCGGCTCTGCTTCAATCCACTTGGTAAAATAGTCCACAGCAACTAACAAAAACTTGCATTGTTCTTTCGCCAAAGGAAAAGGTCCGAGAAGGTCCATCCCCCATATGGAGAAGGGCCAACGCGAAGAAATAGGGTGAAGGTTGTTGGCATGTTGATGTATATGTGGATCATGTTGCTAATATGCGATGCATTTATTAACAAAAATTTTACAATCTTTCGATAGTGTCTGCCAAAAATATTCGACTCTGAGGATCTTGGCCGCCATTGTTCGTCTTCCCGAGTGGGTACGACAAATTTCCTCATGGATTTCTCTCATTACGTAACTGGCCTAGTCCTCGTCAAGACATTTCAACATAAGTGTTGATATTCCTCTTTTGTACAACTCCTTGCCGAGACGGATGTACTTGGCTGCCTGCATTCTTGTTTGCTTAGCCAAGATTGGATCACTAGGTAGGTTACTATTAGTGAGATATTGGGTAATTGGGGTTATCTAATTTTCAGGCATATTTTCAATTTCTATGCATTCCTGCTTAGAGATATTGGGTTTATGTATCTCTTGATGAATCACACTTTATAATTGCCCTGATTTCCTCTGGCTAGCCAGCTTAGTAAGCTTATTAGCCTATTCGTTTATTGTCCTCGGCGTGTACCGAACATGTATCTTGTCAAATTCACCTTCAATATTTTTGAATTCCTTGTAGTATTGGAGCATAACCGAGTCCTTCACCCTCAATAAGTATCATTGACCTGTTCAACCACTACCTTGGAATCGCCCCCAACAAGTGATGCGCTTAACTCCAATTTGTTTTGCTGGTCTGAGGCCAGCTAACAACGCCTCATATTCTGATTGATTGTTGGATGCTTTAAACCCGAACTGAATAGATTGTTCAATCATTATGGTGTTCAGTCCTTCTAATATAATCCCTGCTCCATAACCCTGTCAGTTTGATGATCCATCCACATGCAAATTTCACATAGTGCTGGTTTGTTTTTGGGTAGTGAATTCATTGATGAAGTCTGTGAGCACTTAAGCTTTAAGAGGTCCCTGACTTTCAAAACGGATATCAAACTGGGATAGTTCGACCGCCCATGTCATTAACTGACCTGCTAGCTCTAGTTTTCTCAAGACTTTGGCAATTGGGCATTCGGTACACACTACGACCTGATGACTTTGAAAATAATGTCTTAACCGACGAGCTGTGTGAACTAGTGCCAATATCACCTTCTCCATCAATTGATATCTGATTTTTGCACTTTGAAGTGTTCGGCTGATAAAGTACACTGGTGCTGGTTCAAGTGTTTCATGTAACAGTACCGAGCTGATGGCAGTTTCTGATACAGTCAAATAGATAATCATATCCTGTCTTGATTTCGACTTTGTGAGAACAGGAGGAGCTGTTAACACATTTTTATATTAGAGGAAGGCAGCTTCACATTCATCAGACCAAGTAAATTTTTGTGACTTTTTAAGCAGATCAATGAAAGGCTGAGATCGTTCTATCATTGTGGGGAGGAACCTGGCAAGGGCAGCAATCCGGCCGACTAACCTTTGGACCTCTTTGATGTTCTGAGGACTAGCCATTTGAATGATGGCTTGACATTTATTTGGGTTTGCTTGAATCCCCTTTTCAAAAAGCATAAACCCTAGGAATTTTCTCCCAGCTACTCCGAATGTGCATTTCTCTAGATTGAACCTCATTCCATGCCATTTTACTTCACCAAACACTTCCTTTAAATGGGCTATATGTTTATCAAGGGAGGTGGATTTGATCACCATGTCGTCAACATAGACCTCCATGCACTTCCTTATTTGTTTGTCAAATATTTTATTCATAAGTCTATGGTACGTCGCCCCTGCATTCTTAAGACCAAATGGCATTACCTTATAGCAGAAATTTGCTGAGACTGTGATAAATGTCATTTTCTCCTCATCTGGGGGATACATTCGAATTTGGTTATATCCTGAGTATGCATCCAAGAAACTGAGTACTTTATGGCCGACAACCGTCGACTAAGGTGTCAAAATTTGGAAAGGGATAAGCGTCCTTAGGGCACGCCTTGTTTAAATCTATGAAGTCAGTGCACATTCGCCATTTTCCATTGGCCTTTTTTACCATGACCACATTGGCCAACCAAGTGGAGTATCAAACTTCTCTGATGAAGCCAGCTTATAGTAGTTTATTAGTCTCCTCCTTTACTATATGTGCTCTGTCCCCTCCAATTTTCCTCTTTTTCTGAGCCACATGTTTGGCCCCCTTATGAACCGATAGACGATGACACAGGAATTCAGGGTCAATGCCTAGCATGTCGGAGGCCGACCAGGCAAACAAGTCGTTATTTTGCAATAGCTCGTTCTGAAGGTCTTGTTGCCCTTCCCAAGACAAACTGGTTCTTAAGTGACCTGTTTAGCCTTCCTCCCTAGTTGAAATGGTTGCTTGATTTCGCTAGGTTGAACCCGACATCCCTCATCAATCCTGGGATCCATCTCAATATCCAGGTCTTCTCCTGATCGAGGAGATACAATGTTAACATCTCGTTTGTATCCTTGGAATGGTTTTAGGTGCAAACTTGCAAAATAACATTCTCTGGCGGTCTTCTAATCGATATGAACAGTAACGGTCATACCTTTTTCTGATGGAAATTTCATAGTCAAGTGAGGAGTGGATACTATTGCTTTTAACTTATTGAGGGATGGCTAGCCGAGCAGTATATTGTACGAAGTATTTGCTTGTACCACTAGATAATTAACTTTAATGCATTTTCCTTCGTGTTCTGAACCGAACAAGGTATATAGGTCGATACATCCACGGGTCTCTACTCGCTCTCCGAAAAAATCGACAAGTGGCTCATGGTACTCCCTCAGTTCCTCTTTTGGTATCCCAAGTTGTTTGAAGGTGTTCCAGTATAGGATGTCGGCCGAGCTCCCTTAATCAATTAGAGTTTTTCGTACCGTGCAATTGAGGGTGTCAACACTTATGACCATAGGATCATCTTGCACCGGATCTACTCCTTGAAAGTCCTCGTCAGTGAATGTGATGAGGGAGATTCGGATTCTACTGCCCAGTGTTATGTTGTTAACAGAGCAGACTTGTCTCAAATGCCTCTTTCTGGCCGATTTAGTGGATCCTCCACCTGCAAACCCACCGACTATGGTGTTGATAACTCTTTTGGAATACTTTTCACGTTCATCGTAGCGTTTGACAGGGGGATCTCTTAACCGGCTTCGTTGTCGCTCGGACTTTTTGTCATTGTATCTTCTTGATGGCTCAGGGTACCGGTCTCTTCCCCTTTCAACATGACCGGGGGATTTGTTTGTACAAACCCTTGCAGATGCCCTTCTTTAATCAAATTTTCAATTCTGTCTTTTAGGGCGGTGCACTCCTTAGTAGTATGTCCTCTATTTCGATGGTATCGGCAAGATTTGGATTTGTTTGCCCAAAGGGGGTGTTGGCACGCCTAGGTATAGTCAATATTTTTGTTGCTAGGGCTTGGTCGAGTACCCTAGACCGATTGGTATTAAGGGTTGTATATGAAGGATATTTTGGTCCTCTGGGCAGCCTCTCAACATCATTTCTTCGATCTTTGTTTTCTTGCCTAGATTTGAAAGATTCTCTTTTATCGACTTCTTTTGAATTGGTTCTCTGTTCCATCTGCACTTGGCTCCGGTACTTGGCCAATTCCTCCATTTGCATATACTTAGCAGCCCGACTCCTTAATTCA
Organism: Abrus precatorius; assembly: GCF_003935025.1. Classification (NCBI taxonomy): domain Eukaryota; kingdom Viridiplantae; phylum Streptophyta; class Magnoliopsida; order Fabales; family Fabaceae; genus Abrus; species Abrus precatorius. The sequence goes on along the minus strand of NW_020874417.1, from coordinate 10,137,795 downwards.
TCGAGGTCCATGGGCAGTTTCTTACAAATACTATTCACAAAGGATCCTGGTTTCAAGGCTGTCGTAAGATGATGCATGGCCACTTCCGACTCCAAATTGTGAATTGAGAGTGTTACTTTGCCAAAGCGCTCCATGAACGCTCTAAGTGTTTCTCTCTTCTCTTGGCGGATGTTCATGAGTGCTAAGGATGTTAGAGGATGGGGGCGGCTTGCGGCAAACTGTAGGTTGAATTTTCTAGTTAAGGTGTCAAATGAATCAATGGACGAGGGAGGTAACTTGGTAAACCAGCTGAGTGCTGGTCCTCGCAGTGAAGTGGGGAATATTCTACATAACAATACATATTTTTCTACTGTTAGACCTCTCCAGTTCTCGGGTAACTTAGCTTCCAAGATAGACTGGACAAACGGGCTTCGGCTTCTTATATCATCTCGATCAGTTTGGGTTCCAGGTTGCTGGACCACCCTTGGTTTTTCTTGCAACGTCGAGAACTCTCCCTGTTCTTGGGCGAGGGGTGTAGTTTGAGAAGGTATATGTGTTCTGATTTCTTCCCTCAAGTTGGCATTTTCCCTTCTCAATATGGACAGCTCGATGGCGTCTTTTTCTCTCTCCCTTTTCATTTTCATCATTTCGGCCCAGAGTTGCCTTACAATTGCAAAAAGGCTCTCGTTACCTCCCCCCTCTACTAGTACTTCAGGGATCGATTGGTTAGATGTGGTATCCTCCTGCTGCCGAAAGGTTCCTCCATGCTGAATCTGTCCATCTTGTTGGCTTTTTGTTAGTAGCATGATGATTAAAAAGCAAGGCAATCTTGCCCCACAGTGGGTGCCAAATGTTCCTGATGAGGGAACACTAATCTTCAAGTCCCTTCTGAAATAAGATAACATCCTTCCTTCTACTGCTGATTCTATCTGACGTGAGGGTGTACCTGCAAAAGACACTCTAATGATGAAGTTAGGTCTCAGTTTAGACAATAAATACTATTTAATATTCAGAAGTTCACCATTTACCTGTACCGCTTACCTTCCTTTTACAGGCATTATTATGAACTAATAGGCTTTATGAGTCAACCCTGATTTTGGCCCTTTAATTACAGTAGGTAATGGTCTAATTATTACCCCTTAATTGAGTTAATTACCTTTTAACCTGACGGAGAGGGTATTCGGCTATTTAAGCCAAAGGGGTATTCGATTTCCTTTTTCTATAAGTAAGATCAAGTAGTGTCTTATTCAGTACAATTGCAATATATTGCCAGTAATCTTTGATTGAGTTAAATTGTGGAACTATGCAAATTCTGTGTATACATAAATCTGCGTGTGCAACATAGTTAAATGAATCGTTAAAAGCAGGTAGTTTCTCACTCTTCTTTTAATATATTTATATTATATTCCTTTTTCATTGAATGACTTTTGTTGAGATTTAAATTTTAACTTAAGATCCCTTATACTTTGCCTGGTTGTGTTTCTGTATTTTCAATTCCATATTGCGTATATTGTCAAGCAAATAGCACGTTTGAGGATGAGATTCTATGGGTATCTCATTTAACGGTTGAAACTTGAATTTATGTTTTTCTTTTGAAAGATGTTTCGTATCCCTGTTGATGTGGCTGCTGTAATATTTGTATTTTAGCTTTATTACAATAATCATATTAGTTATATCTTATATGTGAGTCAAAAACATTAGGGTATTCTAGTTATAGCACACTTGTACTTGACCTAGATTATTACTAAAATGTAGGGTTATGGAGCCTGTGTTTTATAACAATCCTGGGCATGTTTCCGTGTTATTTTTGTGAGATTTAGTTCTTATGCTTGCGTTAGAACTGGGTATGTTCTGGATTATTGAAGAATAGAGCTTAGGACGTGAAACCTAAGCTACATTATTTTGAACCTAAGATAGTGGAGAATTTGCAGGTGCATACTTGTGAAGATACTTGCAAGGTTAAGTTTTGGAGATTTCCAGAGGTAGAGAAGAAAAGAAAAACTTATGGATCGACTTAATGGTTCTGCCAAGCTTATGATAGTTTCAGATCTTGATTTCACAATGGTAGATATCACAATTTTGATAATGATCTGTCTTTGGAATGATGCTTGGGTCAAATCTCGTGAAGCCTGTGTATCTCACTGCAGGTAGACCATGATGATCCGGAAAACCTTGCCCTTCTTGGATTCAATTCGCTATGGGAAGCTCATTATCGTCATAATTCTCTGCTAGTTTTCTCCACTGGGAGATCGCCTACAATTTATGGAGAGTTAAGAAAACAGAAACCTTTGTTGACTCCTGATATAACAATAATGTCTGTGGGAACTGAGATTACATATGGTGAATCAATGGTACCAGATGATGATTGGAAACAGTATCTGGATCATAAGTGGAACAGAGACATAGTTATGGAGGAAACAGCCAAGTTTCCTGAACTAACTATTCAAGTATGTAGCTATCATAAAATTTGTTAATGTGTTAAAAATGATGATACCTACCATATATCTGAATTCTTATATGTGGAGTCATGCTTGGAGAATGACCTTAAATGTTTGGAATTTCTGGGGTAACTGCAGTCAGAAACAGAACAACGGCCTCACAAGGTTAGCTTTTATTTGGAGAAAGGGAAGGCCCCAAGTGTCATGCAAGCCCTGTCAAAATGTTTGGAAAAACGTGGGGTAAGATTATTGTTTGTGAACAAACTTAATGGTAGAAATTTGCCTACGTTGTTTGAAAGCTTTACCTGCAGATTTTTTTTATTGACACTTAAGATCCCCTCCCCCTCATCTGTAGTCTTCATCTATACATAGATAGCTGAACAGGTAGTCTTCATCTAATATTTCGTTGACATGCTACAATTTCATTATATTTATATTATTGTGGCTTGTATATCATTCCTTTCTTTTCCAGTTGGATGTGAAAATAATTTATAGCAATGGTATTGCTTTGGATATATTACCTCAAGCAGCTGGAAAAGGACGTGCCCTTGCTTTTCTACTTGAAAAACTGAAAGCTGGTGGACTAGGACCACTAAACACTCTTGTTTGTGGCGATTCAGGAAATGATGCTGAACTGTTCAGTGTACCTGATGCGTATGGTGTCTTGGTTCGTAGCATTATAAGATTACTAACTTCATTATATAGTTATCTGTCTTGTTTGCTAATTGTGATTGTACTGTGAAAAATTATCATTCACCTCCTGAATTTACAGGTCAGTAATGCACTAGAAGAATTGCTTCAGTGGTATGCAGAAAATGCGAGGGGCAATCCCCAAATAATTCATGCAACTGAAAGATGTGCAGCTGGCATTGTGCAAGCCATTGGTAACTTCTCTCTAGGTCCAAATGTGTCTCCAAGAGATATTAGAGAGTCATTGTTCAAATGGGAAGTTCTTAATCCTAGCCATGAAGTAGTGATGTTCTACCTATTTTATGAGAGATGGAGACGTGGTGAAGTTGAGAATCCTGAGCAGTGCATCCAAAATTTTAAAGCAGTCTTTGTAAGTTTGATTCAATTTTAAGATTTTGTTCACATTTGCCAAATTGGTTGGAAATTCATTCCTAAGCCTGATCAAAACTGAATCTTTTGCATGCATGAATGATAAAACTGAATATTTTTCATGGATGAATAATAAATGTTAGGGTTTTGAAAGAAAGCAGAGAGAAGTTTAAATGGAGTGAGAAAAGACTTGGTGACTTTGACCTGACATATTGTTTTATAATAGTGAAAGAGTTAAAGGAGAAAGACAACATGTGAAGTTCCAGTTGATCTGTTGTCTATGAAGTGCAGAGTTTTATATCTCTAATTATTTCTATCTTGTTATATGAAAATTTAAATAAGGGAAGTTCTTTTTACCATTTGAAATTGAAACTAGAAGGACCTTTTATTTAGCTTTTGTAAACATGGAGATGCATCAATGTTTTTTTCTCAAATTTTTGTTTATCTGTAGCATTCTACAGGAAATTTTGTCCATCCCTCAGGAGTTGACCAACCTATGCACCAAATTGTAGATACCTTAGCAAAGGTGTACGGGGACAAGCAGGGCCAAGACTTTCGGGTTTGGGTTGATGGTGTATCTTCTGCAGAGGTTAGTTTGGGTTCATGGCTGGTCAAATTTGACAAGTGGGAGTTATATGGTGAGTTTTGTTTCTAACTTTAATTCATTAGTCTTAACTTTTTTATTCTTCATGATCTTTCTTTTTATAGCTTTGCATCTTTATTTGTTTGATGACTTCTTGTTTACTATGAGTGTGTGGGCATGCAAGAGCAGGTCTAGTGTGATAGGCACACTGGGAAAGTAGGAATTCCTGTGTTAATACTTTGATTTTTATTTTTTTTCATTTTTGAGACATTAAATATTGAAGAGAGTATGACACTATTGCTCAATAGATATCTCTTGTTTTGGTGTAAGTTTGTGTGGTCAGCTTGCCTCTTGCATCAGTTTTACTGAAGTAGTTTGTTCTTTTGATTAAAAACTTTGACATTATTAAGATCCAACAAAAGTTGGATATGTGTGGTCAAAGTATTCCTTAATAATAACTTGGGCTATCCTCTCTCCTTAAGCTAGCTTTTTAGATTAGTTAAACCCTATCTGTTCGCTGTTCTTATAGATGTGAACTAAAGAAATACATTTGATTTGACTAAAAATTCATAACTATAGAGGTTTACCAATCTATTGTGGATTTGATATGCATAATTCCAAGTTGTCCAATTTCTTGGCAATTCTACTCATACAACACGAGGAGTCAATGATGAAAATTTGAAAGAATCGTTTGATAAAATATCGTGGGATAGAAGTTGTAAAACTTTAGCGTAGAGAAAAATCTACCAAGTGAAATAGCTGTGCTCTTGCTTTTGTCATTTTCTTGCAGTATGGAATCGGAGAGGAGGTTGTATGTTTTTCTGTCCATTTGACCATATAAAAGCATTGGTGCATCAATTTGGATTTTGTTCCTTTGGAGTTCAGCAATTAATCCCAATTTTCTCTCGCCATTTAGATATATCTCTACTTATCTGCATTCAATTCCCTGCTGTGTATATAAGAAGCAACAGTGGTAGTGACTGACAGAAATATGTGACTGTATGCATTCAGAATTACTACAGCAGCCAAAATACTTTTAAAGCCAAACTCAGTTTTCTTTTTTCAAAGATACAGTTGCTATCCGTCACTAAGATTCTCCGTTACCACATTGACATTTGCCCTTTCTCAATTTCATAGAAAATATGGACTCCTTAACGCCTGAATCTTTATATAAATGCATCAGCTCTAAGCTCTCAATTATTTGTCTGTCTACAAAATATATTGTTCTTATTAAGAAACTTGGTCCTCACTCACTCTCAAAAGTTAGTTCATGGAGGAGGACTACCCAAGATAAGTAGAAATCTGGCTCTATTCTTAGCCAATACGGGATATTTTAACAGTTCTGTTACACCGTCACATCCTTTAAATTCAATGATTAATTCAGGAGATTCATTCTTGCTACAATTGTATTGTAGCTTGGAACTCCTTTTAGCTTTCCTAATAGACTAGTATTGAATCCACTATTGTAAAATGTGTTCTCGTGTACTTGGATTTTAATTCTGTTATTGTAAAATAGAAAAGAGAATGTTTCCCCAATGAAACTGAGTGATTTTGTGATGTTGTACAATAAATAACACTGGCAGACTGAAGTTAAACCCAATATTCTAACATCGTATAATTAACCCCAAAGGATAATCCACCAGTCACCTTTTCCCTGAATGGAGAAATTTACTAGAATAAAAAGCAGGTGTCTGTTTCTAAAATAGAGCAACAAATTATGAGGCAAAACACTATTCCATCTTCTGTTAAAAGGCAGAATAGATTCCATTTCCTTAGCCTCTGTATTTCAAGTTTCTAAAGTAGTTGTATGCTCGTAGTATGCCAGATAAAAGGAAAATCCTACAGCATTTTTATCACCAAATACACAAGTAATTTCATAATTATCAAGGAATCAGCATTCGAGAGTGGCACAACCAAATTACGTAAGTAGTATACATGACCATCAATGGCTGATATGTCAGAAACACATCTCTATCTAGTATTTACTTTCACAGTATGACCAGCTCTGTGGAAAATATACAGTACATATTCTGCAGAAACTTATATTGGATTTGATGCTATAATGTATGATGAGTGATTGTGTGATTTTCATCTGTAATTCTGTTCATACGTTGCCTAATTCAAATGTAGCATGCTGATTTTCTGTTTCTTCTTTTCAACTTATGCTCATTTGCATTGTGCTGTAGGCTACACATCTAAGGTTGTTTACATAAGTTAGAAATTTCTCATTCCCTTTATAAAATGGCTTTATGAGTCTCCTTTAAATTACTTGTTTATCTTTTGCTTATTAAACTATCCTCTATCATCTAAAATCAGGGAATAAGTCACGGTGTTGTTTAACAAAGGTTTTGATGAATTCAAAGGTGAGCCTTTGTACTTCGTCTTTAGCTGTTACTTTTTATTTAGCACTTCATTTCACTTGAATATTATGATTTTACTTTACCTATTAATAGCTTCTGGATTTTGGCAGGTTGATGCACCGAATGAGTATACCTGGATGCACTTACATCAGACTTGGTTGGATGGCTCAGGAGAACAGGATGATATGCCTTGGTTCTTGTAGTTTCTAATCAGTTCTGTTTAAGTCATTCCTAAGGGGTCAAATTATTTAGCTAAGGAATTAGGGAAAGCAATGTGCACTCGAACCATATAGGGGACCATGGTGCAAAGTGCCTTGAAACAGCAAGATAGTAGGTTGATAAGGATTTTAAACAATGGCATCCATGACCTGTGTAATTAAGTGGAGGGAATTGCTAATTGCTATCTAAATAGGGACCGATAAAAAATTTACCTAGGATTCAGCAATCTAGAAATTTAACAGCAAAGGTCCAAATTGTAGGTTACAGGAGCTCATGCAAGGTAACCTGTGATCTTGCTATCTTTGTTCTTTGTTAACTTCTTCCTTGAAATTTAAGACATCTTTTATTTTGAGAAACGCCCTAGCTCTTGAGAAAATTTGTATTTTATGGTGAATTTGAATAATGGTAAGCCGGTAATAGCCTTGAGTCACAGATTGTTGCAATGAAAATTTAGTTTTGGTGGGACTAAAATCATTTTCAATTATGTGGTTATCAACAAAGGTGGCTTGCAGCAAAAGTGTAACCCTAGGTAATATTCTCCAACCCTCACAACCCCTTCGTTTACAATTTTTGTGACTTTGTCATTGTTCCTCTCGACACCCATCGACCGAATCCTTGTCCTAATAGCACCAAATATAAATAAAATTATTCTTAAATTGAATAAATCATCTATGAATAACTTTAAAGAATACTTATATATAATTATCAGAAATCATATTGCTGGAAATGTAAATAATTTTTAAAATGTTTACGCGTTGAGCTCAATTAAAATACCGTATAAAGCTTAATTTTAAATCAATAATAAAATTTAGAAAATTGCTAGATTTAGGTGAATCAAATATATTTATTGTGGATTATTCAGTTTTAACGTCTAGTTTCGATTTCGAGTTTCAATATTAATAAATGTCATTATATTAAATACTCTTAGAGAAAATATTAGCGTTGGTACTGGATTGATTTGAATAGAATTGCTTTTAGTGATATATATATATATATCACTAGGTGCATAAACTGAGTATTTATTTCACTTAATATCTTCTCGTAAAATATGAAATTAATCAATCTAAATAATGATTTTAAAATTTTATCAAATAGATCAATTTTATATAAAATTAAAATGAATAGGTACTTTATCACATTACTTTACTTTAACGTGTAATACATTTTTAAAATATTAACTTTTGGATAATACCTACATATGTTCAAATTACCTAAAATTTAATATAAGATAATTTAGTAGTTGAATTAATCAATCTCTATTCTATGAAAAGTTATTAAGAGATGTGAGTGTTAAAATTTGATATTAAGAAGGAGAAAGGAAAGAGATCAAATTATATCAATATAATTACACTCACTCTTGCACCGTTTAATAATTTTTTATTAAATAATATAATCTAAAAATCAGTTGTTAGATTTAAAATTTTAATCACATAAATAACACCTACAAAATTTTAAATCAATTCAAAATTATTTGATACTTTGTTCATATGCATTAAATTTTAATAGACATATAAAATATTTTTTTAATTGGTTAATATTTGAAATAATGTATAAAGTCATTTTTTAAAATATTTCTTGTATAACTAATGTAAAAAGCAATTTAAAAGTAAGATTTCAAGTGCACTAGTGAAACAAGGTAAAAAAAACTAAGAACAAAGTTTGGAGATGACAAACACTTACTTGCATTTTTTAGCTTTTGTTTGCATTTTAGAATACATAATTGAATATACTAATCTTGTTCCAATTAAGGTACTTTATTGACAAACATCTCAAATTTCATTCTACATTCTCATTTTTATTAACCTATTTATTTTTGTATTGATGAACATTGTATATTCTTCATTTACAAACTTAATAAAAAAACTCAAATATACTTGGAATCTCCTTGCATTCTTGAGCTTCTATTGTGTTTTTTGGTATGATGAACACTAATGTCATTTTAGTTTAGTTACGTCATCTCAAGTTTCATGTTGTGTTTTTATTTTTATAACGCATTTGTTTTGATACAACATTGACAAAAATTACATGTTCTTAATTTAGAGACTCAACAAAGTGTGAATCACCTTGCATTCTCAAGTTTCTGTTTACAATTTTGGGTATAGAATATTAATCTCATTCGAGTTCAAGTACATAGAAAATCTATATTTTTTAAATCAACTATCCTTAATCGAAATAAAACACCTTTTTTACATCAATTGTAAAACCAATTTAAAATGTTTTACTTATTACTCTCTCTGGTCCTTTTCATAAGAAATAAAAGATTAAATCATCAAGATTAAGAAAAGTAATTAAGTATGTTATATTTTTCATAAATATAAATTTTATTCTAAAAATATTCATGATATTAAATGATGTTGTTTGTAATTTGTATATTTAATTATACTAATAAAAGAAAGATATAAAAGAAATTTAGCAATTAATACATCTTGAATCTATCATTTGTTTCTTATAAAAAGGACCTAAAAGAGTATATTGATTGTATCTAAATTGATTTACAACTGTTATAAAATCTCATTTATATCAGTTGTATCATCCACATCGTCAACAACTGAATACATTTTTATATCAAACAGTTATACTGTTAGGAGTAAATGACAATAAATTTGCCTCTGCTTATGACGCAAATATAAAGAAGGAACCTCTTGACCTAAATACGCAATCTTACCATCTTATACCCTTGTTCTGGTCAAATATTTCCTAACTTGGATATTGAAATGTTTCTTTTAGGAACACCTCTATGAGAGACCTCCTCCGCCCTTCTTCAACCTTCAGAGATCACAAATATCAAGTATTCATATGGTACAATACTCCTCCTCAAAGGGAGAGGAGTAGAGAGTCTTTTCCCCCTTCATGAATCTTTCTATTCATTATAATTGGACTTTACCTTCTCTTTGATTTTTCTTTTTCTTTTTTCTTGCCTTTCTATCCCTCTATCTTTTCATGTGGTCACTATTTTTTTTGTCTTTTTTTCTCAATCTTTATTTACTATTTACTATCTCTCTTAATTTCATTTGCTTTTTCTAGCATTGTCTTCTTTTACCTCCAATATGATGCAACTGGGACTATGCCCAGTATTTTTAATGGCCTTCCTTACTATATTAGCAAACTGTTTTACACTAACATACAATGAAAAAGAAGAGACAGCAAAAGAAGAAAAAGCTAAAAAAGAAAGGCGATTTTACTTAGCTGCATGAGGCTTCATTATGATATGCGCAAGTAGATAATATTTACTTTGTTTAGAACCGCTAAAGTCTAATATGTTTTTATTTTGTATGTTTTGAGCAAATGTACTAGGTTTTAATGAAATTCTTTTTTTGAAACATTGTTTTATCCTTCCTATGAAGATTATGATTCTCGAGTAAATTTTAGGTGTGTTTATCTTTGAGAGGGTTTGGGCCTTTTTATTTTCAGGTTTTTAGAATTAATGCCTCTATCGGATACCGACAGAAACATTTTGGCATATCCAAATCCAACCAATTTTATCCACTTTTAACCATTTTACACAGTTGAAATAACCCGCTGCCAAGATTTGAAAAAAAAAAAAAAAAAGCACCATCCTTCTGGATACGGGCCAATAAAACTTGCCAGTCCAGGTAGTACGATCATACCATCGAATCAGTCGCAAATTAAATTCGATGCAAAAATATATCGTAAAAAGAAGGCCAAAGGCCTATTAGCTAATAAACATTCACAGATTGCTCACTTGAATTGTAAGTTATTTGACAACCAGCTAAGCCATAAATTCATGCCTATTTCTGGCTATGATACAAGTAACGAGAATACAGGGATTGTGAACATAACTGACCAAATCTTGATCCTAACCTAAAACCATTACAAGTACAGCAGATTATGTTCTATAATATCATACTATCACAAAATTGTGAAAAATTATGCCTTGCATTCGATAAGAAGCAAAACATGAGATTGGCACGATTGCATGTGTTGATTTGCTTTCGATAACATCACCAGTCCAGATTCCTCCTAACTAACTGGACAGTGATTCAGGACACTCACCTTTAAAGCCTATTAATTCGTTGCATCAATGAAGTTCAGACTCCAGTAGTGATAGAGAACCATTTTCATAACTATAGTCTTTTACTTCTTACGCGGCTTATGCTTAACTTTCACGAATTTTCGACCAGACTTGTCACCTCCGCCAGTACCCAATGAGAAACTCCCTCCAGCATTAAATTCTAGACTGCCAGACGCCTGAAATGGAGATGGATTCTGTGGAGCAATATTCTGTTGACTCCCAAACTGGAAAGGACTCGCTCCTGTCGGAGTTGATGCTCCAAATACAAAATTTGATGGAGGTGGGGCAGGTTGTTGACCAAATACAGGAGTCATTGGTGGTGTTGCTTGAACTGTGTCCTCAGCCATACTGTCCTCCATGCTCATCTGATCATTACTAACAGAAGCTGAACCGAACGTGAAGGCAGGACTAGAACTTCCAAAAGAAGGCTGCATGTTGGTAGTAGCTGCAGCAGAAGTGAATGAGAACTGAGGTGTTGATGCACTGGTGGATGATCCAAACATCATGGGAGAACTGGTAGCAGTAACAGCAGGAGTGGATGCTCCAAAGGAAAACCCAGAGGTAGATGAAGATGAACTAAAAGAAGAACCAAAGGAAAACCCAGACGAAGATGAAGCTGATGAACTAAAGGAAGAACCAAGGGGAGACTTGCTGGGCTGCCAGTTAGAAAGCCCAAACAACGTAGCACTTGTACCACCATTGGAGCTAACAGGGTTGGCTTCTGAAGACGAAGCAGAGGTACTTTGTCCAGAAGTTGTACCCGAGTTGAAAATGTTTGGTGTAGAACTTGAAGAAGGAAACAACGAATTCGCAGAAGAAAAAGATGTGTTCCCAGTCAACCCAAACAATGGGGATGATGCAGATGAACCAAGTGCCACTGACTGACTCTGAGACGAAGTTGTAAAACCACTAGTAACAGAAGACCCCAGACCACCAGGGACAGCCCCACTTGTTGTGCCAAAGACAGAACCCTGAGACTGGCTATTTACGGTTGTCATTGCTGAGGAACTAAACCCAAAAATGCCACTCCCTGTGCTTCCAATTCCAACTGCAGCAGAAGAGCTTCCAAATGAAGTGCCAACAATATTATTACTTCCTGCATTCTGCCTGCTCTTGCTTTCCACAGGTTCTGAGCCAGAAGATGATACAGGTAAACTTGATGGTAATGAGGTAGATCCAAATTTGAAAAAGGAAGTTGTTGGAGATGAAGATGCCACCACTTGGGAGGAGGAACTGCTATTGCTGGCTGGAACTACAGCAGGGGTATTGGTTGTAATGCTAGTGCAAGAGGAGGTTGCAGTGGCACTAACACTGCTGTTGCTAGCTGCAAGGGATGAGCTACTGAATATATTCTGACTTGTAAAATTATTTGTAACCAAAGGTGGAAATTGAGAGGAAAATGCAGGGCTCGAAGCAGCAGGCCCATTGTTTTGATTTGAACTGTTGCCAAAGGTAAATATATTTGCAGGTGATGTCGATGCTGCAGAAGAAACAGTTGGCTCAGATGACCGAGCAGAGAAACCAGTCACTACATTAGTCTTCACATCAGTATTATCAGTGTCAAAAGCTTTTGGCATTGAATCAACAGTACCAGAAACAGTAGTTGAGCTGCAAATGAAGGGAACATTTAATACATTGATCATTGTAACACTTCACAGAATATAATGGCAGATGCCCTATATCTCTTTTCAATTCCAATTTAACAATGCACCACATATGTACATAATTAAGATACTTCATAGAAATCAGAGTCACTTTGCAAAAAGTAAATACAAAAAAGGTTCAAAATTCACTTTAAAAATGAGGCTATACATTCAAAGTTCAAGATAACAGATATAAGTGGCATGATATATTCAGTGAATCTATGACCCTTGGACTGGATGCAAAAAGCCTTTTTCAAATCAATTGATAACGGAACAATCACAGGGAAGAGTTAAAGGCATCAAATAAAAACACAAGCTACTGCAGTAATTACAGGGGATGGTAGAAGCTAGCTGTGATAAATAAAGATATACTCCAATGATTACATTCAGACAAACTCTTTCACTGACGAGTAAACAGAACAGGCAGAACAGAAGTACATTGAACTACAAAATTAACCGAGATGAGTAAAGAGTTATTTTGAGAGATTGTAAAAGCAAGCCAAAACTAACACTAACCTGATTGATCTTTTTGGTTTGTCAGAAGCAGCACCAAATTTGAACGCACCAGATTCACCATCAACAGATGAAGAGAACGTAAATGGCACTTGTGAAACATTGTTAACATTTTTGTTGAAGCCAGTATTAACCAATGGGGCATTAGCACCTGGCTCCTCTGATGGTGCAACTTTCTCCAAACCAAATATTGGACCCGATTTAGGAGACTCCTTTGGTGGACCATCAGCAGCTGTCAGCTCTTTTGATGGAACAATTTTATTCCCAAAGTTAAACAGAGAAGGTTTACCAACTGATCCATTTGGTGAAGTACACTTGTCAGAGCCTAAACTCGTGTTAGAAGCTGCTATAATTGCACCTGTAGTTGGCTTAGAATTAGTATCAGAGACAGAGTAAGCTATAGAGGTTGGTACATCAACCTTCCCTTCAACTACAGACCCATCAGCTGTCCTAACATGAGGTTTACCATCAAACATAAAACTTTTGAACGGCATTGGTACAGGTGAACCAGGGGTCTTCCCAATTACAGCTGTATCAGTAGATGTGGTAATTTTCTCAGCCACAGCAGTGGAGACTGTTGTTTCTTTCCCAGAAACAGAGAAAGGAGGCACAGCTCCATTAGGATGGGCATCATCATCCAGCTCCAGATAATCCTTCACAAGAAAGAGTATTAAAAACAACAGTGAATAGTCATTATCAATGATTGAATCACTGAATCATATTTTTCATTTGAAAACTCAATTACTATATTCTGTCAGAAATCAAAACAAAAGTATCAGAACAAAAAATAATTCCCTGGAAATTGCTTCAATCATCATTGTTTGGAAGTCAAATGGAGAAAAATAAATAAATTACTATAAACAAGAATATTAACAGTACCAGCACTTTCCACTAAGTTATAAAAAATAATTAACAGGAAGCCAAATATAAAACCAAAACTAAAAATCAAGATAACTTAAAGAAACCATCACACAGATATTAAGTAAAATCTCAAACCTCATGTGCACTCATATGGAATGCCCTCTTTTTTTGCGGACTATAAGATACAGGTTTTGCTCCAGAGGAATCTCCAGATCTTACAATAGATATATCTTGCTTCCGTTGGACTGTAGTATCTGCATCAGTCACAACAGGAACTATTCCATCAGCAGGAGCAACAAGCTTCAATGGACCATTTTCAACTTTGTCTAGCTTTGATGTTAACTTTTCAGCATTAGCAGACAAATTTCCAAGTGTGCCATCCAATTCATTATCCTGTAAGTTATCCAGGAATTTTGATGAATCTACTTTCTCCATACTTCGAAGAGCCGGTCCTCGTAACATGGATGAGGACAACTTTGTTGGAGACTTATCGGTTACAGTTGGTAGCCTCAGTTCTGATGATTTTTCTTTAGGAGAAACCAACTTATCAAGTTGCTGCAGTATTTTTGAGGCCATCTCACTAGATTTTGAGGGTAAAGGAGGAAAGCTGGTACTAGGCATAGTGTCATCCACATTTTCTGCAGCCAATTTTGTATGCCTATGCTTAACTTCCCCAAACAGAACAGGCTTCTGCATAGAAGATGAAGGTTGCTGAGCAGGATCAATGCCAACTCCACTCCTATTTATAGATAGAGGGCTTCCCGAATGGGGAGAGATCAAGCTTTTGGAAGATAGAAGATTAGATTTGTGACGGATTCGGCGTATAGGGCCAAAAGATCCTATATCATTATCTAATACAGAACTTCTACGCTTTAACGCCTGCAAAAGTAAGGAGGGAAAAATGGATAAATCCAGTAACATACCCACAAAGGGAACTCTTAAATATAGATTGAAAGGATTAGGACATATAATCACAGGACGTATACCCCTTGTTTGGATCCAGAAAGCATATCATGATCTAATGCATGCTGTGACGGATCACCATCAACGGAAACCCCAGTACCCTGTAAGTTAGGGGGACCATATATAAATTTCAACACTAGAAATATCTTGATAAAAAGTACCGTTCAATAAATAGCAAACCTTGGACGTAGAGGCTGGATAAACTCTGGCATAAGGTGTCTGAGCCATACTATATATTGCTGATCTGCCACGAGATCTTGGGGTCACAAAACCATTTTCATGAACCCTACTAACGGTAGTAGCCCTTGGCACGATTGACATAATTGGGGATTTCTGAGCAATGCGTTGACCTTTTAGTAGAGTTGGATCCTCCCTGAGAGAACTCCGCAAGCCTAACATTGATGGGGATACCTTTGAAGGCCTGCTCCCCATGTAAGCCTTTGCAAGCTCCGCAGGTGAAGCAGTATCATCAATAGAAACCTATAGACACAAATACATGTCAAATAGATCATGATAATAATTTAAAAATTACAGTCAAAACATATATCAAAGATAGAAATGAAGCTAATTGTCATACAGTGGAATTAACAAAAGGGGTTGAAATAAGATGGTTATCAATCCCATTCTCTAGGGCTGGAGTTCTGGGATATTCTTCCTTTTGTTCACCAGGCAAAATTGGATCAGATGGAATCACTTCTGTTCTCTTCCCTTCTTCCTCAACAGGTAAATCCACTGTTCTTGAACGCATAAGTTCTATCAAATGATCTATCTCTGATCTGTGGAATAATAGACAATTATCATGTGAAGAATCAACAAAACACTTAAGCCAGAAGGAATATTGTCTAAAACAAGGGAATGGCAAGAACATAAAAGGGACAACCAGAAGAGATAGAAATAAACTTGAAACGAGAAGAAGCAAATTGCAAATTTCAAAACAAGAACATCGTAAGCTTTAACAAATTATACACAAATTGCAAATTACACAACAACCATCATCAAGTACTATCCCATGAGGTGAACTCAACTACATGAATCAAGCGACAAAATTGACTCTATTAACCATACAATATGATTGCATCATTTTTCACCAAACCGAGTCATAAAACTGTGTTATGTTGAGCTGTTGGCAGCAAATTGTCTAACTATAACACATCCCTCCACTCGTAAAATATATATTCAACCCTAAGTTAAGATCAAATGCACACACACACTGGTAAGAGATAAAATTCAAAATCAAATAAATGGAGACTGCTTAAATCTGGTAATTTGGTAAAGCACATAGTAACACACACCCAACTGGAAAAGCATATACTGAGCTACAAAGACATCATGATATGCAATCAGAAAACTTCTTTAATCTTTCAGTCTGCAACCAAACACAGGAGTTTATGCAAATAACAAATCACCAAAAAAAATCATTTAGAACTATAAATTTGATAATTTCATTCAAGAATTTTCTCAAAGTAAGATTATTTAAATGTTGGCACTAAAAACAGACCACGCAACCCAGTATTAGTGAACTCACATGCAGTCATGCATATCATACAAATCATACCTGGTGAAAGTTTTCTGCTTTAATAGTTTCTCAAGCTCAGTTAATCCATCTCCATCAGAACAGTTAATTTGGATACCAGTTTCACCTACTCCTCCTTGCCTGCCAGAGGATTCATTTGCAGCCTGTTCCTCCTCCAACAGCAAACAAAAAACAATGACAATCACAATAATAATAATAATAATAACAAAAACAAATATCAATAATCAGGAGCATAATAAACAAGGGGACACAGCAGACAAGAATCAAAAACAGTAATACTAGTAACAACCTCAATCAACAATGAGTGAAATTATCCAACCAAATCAACAGCAAAAGTTTGTGAATTTGTAGTAAATATTATCCATCTTCTATCTTTATAAATAAATACTATTGTCTTGACAAGCAGAATTAAAATGAATACTTTGAAAATAAATAAATGAATTCATTGTAGAGTTTCATAGCTTGCAATAATGATTTGATAATAAATATCCTATTTAATTATTTTTATTTAGTATATCAAGCGAGAAAAGTGAAGCTTTATTATCATAACTTATATTAAGTTGTAATTAAATAATGAAATAACCAAAATATTACTAGTAACATGATAAAATCATAAATGATACACAGAATTTAATTTTAAAACCATAGTTGTTAATCTTGGATAACAGTGTGTAGTGGACGACCCTCAAAACGCTATCGCAGCGCATAGCTGGATTACCACTATTTTAAAGTTTTTTATATGGATAGAAAATATATACATATCCAGATAATTGCGTATATAATAATGCTAAACAAATATGCATAAATAGCATAACATAACAGAGGCAGGATTGTAGAATCATAGAATAGAGAAGAAAGGAAGTGGCTTTTGCCACAGAAGTCATCCAAGATGAGTGACTCTGCTGGACTGGAGATAGTTGCAAAGCAGAACAGAGAAAGAGATGGGAGGAGGGAGCATCGAACAGAGGAGAAGAAAAACAGTGTAGAAAAAGGGGGTTTCGTCCTAGGTCTCTAGTTGCAAAGCAGAACAGAAATAGAGAAGAGAGGAAGGGGTGTCGAAGAGAGAAAGGAAGAAAAAATTGCAGGGAAAAGTGAGGTTAGGTCTGAAAACTAAGAAGACTATTTTGCCCTTAAAAAAACCTAAATAGAGTCATCATACGGGCAAAAAGGAAAAATCAGCTTATTTCTTAAATATTAAAAGTCTTTGTTACCCTTAAAAAATCCTAAAATTCCTTCATTTTGAGGGTAGAGAAGGAAAGTTAATATATTTCCGTGATGGTGCTATTGCACAGCCAATGGCCACGTTTTGGGCTGCAAATACAGCCATGATTGACCGCGAAGGGCATGACAGAAAAAATGCGCCGCTATGCCAGATCTGTAGCGGCCAAAGGCCATTCTGCCAGGCACCACCACTATCTCGTGTTATTGACAACTATGTTTAAAACAAATGCAGCATCATACCCAAAATATCATTCCAAAAGACATTGAAAAATGAATTATATATGTGCATACTTACAACGCTAGCTGTTTCCTGATGATGGTCCGTCACTTCCTGTGCTGTTTCTGTGCCCAAAAAATACCATAAAGTAAAAACATGGAACCACGTGACTTGCTTCAGTATCAGAAAACATACAAAATTAGAGAGAAGTTACAAGTAACAAGTTACCTTAGCGCATACCATTACAACAATTTATAACAACTTTTACACAGAAAAATAGGGAAAGCAGCAAGCCCAGAGCAAATTTTCACAGCCATTGGTTCCCATTGCTCATTTACACCATCCTACTCAGCTTAGAAATTTAATACGCAAGCCAAGAACTTAATTGCTAGGGAACATTATTATTAAGTGCACAAATTATACCATGTTAATCATATTCTTGTAGATAATGTTTACAAACTAATAACATATCAGGGGTAGGATGGGAACCACTGAACCAGTCAACAACTCCACATCCAATCAATTGTGGTCATCCACAAACCAGAAGAAGCCAACCGAAGTCTGTTCAGTCATGCAATCCAGATCAATAACCGCAGGTGCACTTTTCTCACCAAAATTACCCTTTCATATAGACTAGAAAAACCACCTCACATATCATGCTCCATACCAACATTCTAACAAAAAACAAGGGCTTCCCTTGCAATTCATCTCCACGTTTTCACATGTTAGACTCACTGACTTCAATTCAATCCATTAACCGCATCATCAAAACGTTAAGCTCAATTAAATAACGCATTAACATCATGTTTAATTACAGTACCCTCCAGCACTACCCTCACAAATTGAAGCCAGTTGCTACAAGTAGGTAGAAAATATAGTCCAAGACTTATGGAGGAGAGTATCAAAATAAATACTATCATACCGTTACAACATCTTCAAGCTTTCATAAACATAAACACAACCCACAATACAAAACCTAAAATTCAATTATTTTCGAAACGCATAACAAAATCCAACGACAGCAACAACAAAAAATAATTATTAGATAAATGGCGCCTTAAATGCTTTCAAAATTGAAGACATTAAAGATATTAATTATTCGCAATAACACCGAAATAGATCATATTCGCATAAAAAAATTTGAAAAAAAAAAGCCTAAAAAAAGAAGCTTCTTTGAATTAAAACGAATAGAAAATCTCAATTTTTAAGAGAGAGAGAAACCTTGTGAAGGTGGAGGAAGGCGTTTGCGGAAAACGGAGGCGAAAAGTTTGTGGGCGCTAGAAGCGATGAGCCTCTGCGCGGGATCGACAAGCTTCGAGAACCAACCGTTGTTCCTGTTAGGGTTTCTCAACGCTGTCGGTGGCCGATCGTACGGCGTCGTTTGGGCCCTCCGAAACGGTCGTTTTCGGAACTTACCAAACCCGCCTCCGCCTTCGTAAGGATTCTCTTCACGTGCCGTCGACATGAGAGAGCAAAAAGCAGAGAGAGAGAAAGAGAAACGGTGAAGGAGCTTTCGAATTCAAGAGAAGAAGTTGAGAGCGAGCAAAATTAGGGTTTTAATCATAGAGAGAGAGAAAGAGAGAAAAAATAAAAATAATAAACTAAAAAAGCACGTAAATAATTGTTTGGGAATAATAATGAAAATGAAACAGGGCAACGCATATCCTATGAGTAAGGCAGAGATTCTCACTACTTTTATTACTTTTCTCTCACTTTCTTTTTCTAAAAAGAAAGCACTTAGCAGTAATTCCCCATTTCAGGAATACTTTGCAATTTTAAATTAACAAATAAAAAACCGTTAAATAATTAAGTTAAGACGTAATTTTGGCCGTTATCACCGATTTTGTTTTCACGTTAAATTAACAAATGTTAATTTTAATGTTTGGGATAGATTTTAAGTAACTAATAATAACAGATTTGATTTAAAAAATATTTATTTTAATCCTGTATCTTTAATTCAAAACATTTTATTCAAAATCAAGTTTTATTATTTTTAAATATTTAAAATTAAAATTAATAAAATAATAATTCTCGCACTTTAACATATATATATATATATATATATATATATATATATATCAACAAAAAAATACATAGTTTAAGCAAACATCTCAATGACATTCAAGAATTTGAAAATAATATTATATGCAACCTTGAATCAAATGGATACTTATTTTAAATAAATAAATTCAAATCTTCATTGATAAAAAGTGACTTTTATATATTTTTTTTCTCATTTTTTATTTAGTTGTGGGTATCTTACATTTAAACGAATTATAGTTTAGCTTCAATTAGTTATTTAATTTTAATAAAATTTTTACTTCTTTTCATAATATTAACTAATATTTAAATTTATTTTATTAATATTAAATATAACAAAATATTTATAAACTGTCATTAAAATAATTTTAAGATTTCTTAAAGTTTAAAAGCTTCAAATGCTTGTACTTTTATTTATTGAATTTAAGGCACTATATTTGTATTATATTTTTTACTATTATCAAAATGTAAAAGAAGTATTTTAGATATCGCTGTCTTTTTGTAATGCAACAAGTTAATGACTGTCATATATCACTGTATAGTATATGTTTGACGGTTCAATCAGGTCTTTATTTAAGCATGTGCCCAAAGAAAATAATAAATGTTTTGGTTTCACAGGATACTATAATTATAGTGCTGATCAGATTCAAAATTATTATAATTTCAAATGAATTTCTTCAAGTAAAGCATCGTAGAAATCATTTTGATTTGATGTTCAATTTTGAAAATCTACTTAAATTATATAAGCATTTCCTTTGTCAAATCAACATTTATGTATGGACATGGCATTGATTAATAATATAATATGTCTTTAAAATAAATGAAAGTAAACAGAGCATTTTCAAACTCAAAAAAAAAAAAAACTAACTATAGTGATTTTCTTATAAAATTTGTATATTGAATGATGCTCCAAAGATTTGTTATAAGAATGTCTCATCTTCCTTTTTTAATTTCAAAAGCTTGTTCAAAGGATTTTTAACAATAAAATAAAAGGTTTGAGGACTTTAAAGAATAAAAGAATAGTTGATTTTCATGCTTTTCGGTTTGCTAAAAAAGGACAAAGAGTACAAAAATCTTCATAGACAAATGAGATTTTTATCAAGGTTATTATTATTATTATTATTATTATTATTATTATTATTATCCACTATAAAAATATTAATATTTTTATCTTTGTCAAAAAAATATTATTATTTTCAAATTAAATTTTAATAGATAAATTTTGCTAAAATTTATAAATCAACATGGCTATGTTTAAAATGATAATGGTAAGAAATTTTTTTAAAGTTCATGCTCTATTAAAATTTGTCAATAGTCAAGAATTAGTTTATCACTTTATTAATGATTAATTATTTTATAAGATTTTTTAATTTATCTTTTTTTTTTACTTCACATCCATTATAAGTATTTATTGATT
Source organism: Abrus precatorius (assembly GCF_003935025.1). Taxonomy (NCBI): domain Eukaryota; kingdom Viridiplantae; phylum Streptophyta; class Magnoliopsida; order Fabales; family Fabaceae; genus Abrus; species Abrus precatorius. The sequence continues at coordinate 10,116,715 of NW_020874417.1, read as the reverse complement.
AATATTCTCATTTATACAAAGATATCACTTTAAGATTTTTTTTTTCTACCATTTACTTTAACTAAGATGATATGTGTTAAGTATTATTATTGACTATTAATATTGCTATTATCATGTACTATTAATGAGATTATTTTTCAGTAGAATATACTCAAAGTAGACTCATCCTAACTTTGAACTAGAAGCAATGAGCACTTCAAATGAAAAAAAAATAATGTAATAAAAAAGAAAAATTTATTATTAATTATTAATAATTTGATTATTTAATTAACTAATTAATGTTAAGTATTTGTTTTTATTTTTGTTGCAATAATAGAAGAAATATATCTATCTTTTAATGAAGAAGAAATAAATAAAAATGTTAGTTTGGAAGCAAATGTTAACAGTTGAGATGAAGAACCTAAAGTTGGCATGACTTTCAACTCAAAAGATGAAGTAACAGAGTATTATAAAAATTATGCTTCATGTATGAATTTTGAAATTGCTAAAATAAGCTCAAAAAAGGAGATGATGGAAAAAAATATTTTGCTCTAGTATGTAATCGAGCAAGAAAGTTTATAAGCAATTCAAAGAATCTTTTGAAATTAAATTCTATTATAAAAACACAAAGTATGGTGGCTAGATCAAATGTATTAGTGTTTTTAAATGGAACAATTGTGCTTTCAAGGTTAGAACTTAATAATCAAGCTGAGATCAAAGTAAGCAAAAGTTTTCAATCTTTAGTTGTTCAAGAAAATGGATATGACAATCGTACATTTGGGGAAAAAAATATTGTAGAAGCTATATAGACAAAGTAAGGTAACTTCGACCAAAGATAAGAGATGTTGAAGAAATTTAAACTAATTTGTTACAAAGTTGAATCAAAATAGTCAATTTTATTATGTAATGGATATAGTTAATGAATGTCATTTGTGAAATGTGTTTTGGCCAGAAGAAAGATATAAGGTTGCATATGAATTTTAAGGAGTTAACATGTGATTTAATATAAATAAATATGACATACCTTTTGAATCGTTTGATGGCGTAAACTATCGTGGTCGATTTGTGCCACTGGATTGTGCTTTATTGTCAAATGAGGATACTAAAACATTTACTTGTTTGTTTTTAACATGGTTAGAATATATGTCTAAACATGCTCATAATGCCATAATTACTTTTTAAAAAAGGAAAGTAAAGAAACAAATAATAAAAATAAAAAAGGAAAAAATTATGTTAGACTCTTTTATTCATTAGTCTGAAGAAGTAATTTCTAGCCTATTGGAAGTGAGACCCATCTTTGAACCCACAATATGAAAAGGCTCCAAACTTAGCTAAAAAATTTACACGTGTTGTCTTCATACAAAGTGTGTCTAATGATGATTTGTAAATGTTTTCTTAGTTACTTCTTTGTATCCAAAATGAGATTATCATACTTGTGGAAATTTGAAAATTTTTATCACAAAGTTTATGACCTTCGTCACGTTAGGCTAACACAAGAGATGTTTGATATTTAAATTCTAAGTTATTTTCAACCTTTGAAGCATGACTATGACTTCAACAGAGATATTGTCAAAAATTTCAATGAAACTAGAAGTTCTTTTAAACTAATTTCCATCCATATTTCTAATAAGAGCACTAAAATCAATTCTTTCTAAACTCCCCTAAGTACTCACATCAATATTAAGGATGAATTCAAAATTTTGATTAGCCTCCCAATGAACTCAGCACCCCAAGAGCGCCTAAGATTGTTGTTCGTATTCACATAAATGAAGTTGGTTAGTAAAGTTTATAACATCAAGCATAATTTTATAAATTAGGTTCTTTTCTTCTAACAATGCAATCAATATTTCTAACCCTTTATATCCATCATAGTGTAGCTTAAAAAAAAGTAAGAATTACTTTTATGTTGAATCATAATTCAGTTATTAGAATCAAAGAAAATTACAAATCTTTAATCTATAGACCTGTATGAACTCAAATCTCCTTAGTTGTCGAATAGTTTGATAGTGGAGAGTGTCCTTGATGTAAGTGTGACATCTCAAACAAATGGGTGAAGGCTTTAACTTCTTATGATGCGTTAAGTAATTTGTAGGAAGGACATCACAATAAATAAATTAAACTAGAATTTTAATCTTTTTAACACAAGGAAGGTGTCAAATCTACCTCCAACAAATGTATTATAGGAGTTCTCATATCAACAAGCTAGTTAAAATCATATATAACTATATAACTTCCCTCCAAACTGCTTGACCAAATAAACTTGTCATCAACATGACTACTAATTGACAAGTTAGATTGATGAATAGCTAAAATAATTGATGTTGGTATCAAAGTGGTAATTTGAGAAAAAAAATTCACCATTCTTGGGTCCAAATGTCCTTAATCTGCAACTTTATATCTTGAGTGTTGACATAGAAAGTGTAGTCATGTAATTTGTCCAATCTCGACTAGTCATGATACCACAAGGAAACTTGCCCAACTAAGTTGAAAAGTAAACTCATCCTACATAATATTTTAGCCTTTTTGATTGATTTCCAAGAGTAAGACCCTCTAACTTTATTATGATCTAACAAATTATCTCCTTTTACATATTTTTCTACAAGCAGTTGGACATAGAATTTGTCTTTTTTGTACATTATATTCAAAAACTCTTTTACTTAATAAAGTTACATTAGCTTCTTTAGTTGTTCTCAAATCAAGTTCACCATCTTAGGTTCTATAAGTGATTGTATTTCAATTTAGTAGGTTAATTACGTTTATATTAATATTCTTCCAAAGGAAATTGCATGCACACTTATCAATTGAGTGATAAATAGATTGAGGTAGCCAATACAATTGTAGGTAGTATGTTGGAACTGTCATAATAACTAACTTAACTAGAGTTAAATATTATGTTTTATCAAGGAAACTAGACTTCCAATTAACAAGTCCGTGTTGATTTTTCTCCATAATAAAGTCAAAGTGTTTTCTTTTCACTCTATCTAAGATCATTCAAAAGCTTAGCTACTTATCAAGGAAAGAAGTAAAATGAATATTTGATATAGAAGTGAACTTTGTTTATTTCTGGACATAGATACCAGCCAAAGTACAAGCTCAAGATTTTATCAAGTTAACCATTAAACCAAACACTACACTAAATCGGTCAGAAATTTCTTTTATGATTCTGATTTAAGAGTTTTTAGCTTTGACAAATAAAAGCACATCATTAGTAAAGAAAAAAGTCATATGAGATATAACTGAGCCATTTTTGCAAAACTTAATGGGTGACACTGATTATTTCTCATTAGAATCTTCTATAGCAAGAGCCAACATCTCCACATAGAATCTTCACATGAGTAAAGGCTGCAATTTGGAGAAAATGAAGGAAGCTTAGGATAGTAACACAATGAATAATAATAGCCACCATTTTATTTGAAAACCTAAAGTTTAGAAGGGTACGCCTTAAGAATCCTCAATCAATATAATCATCAATCTTTTCTAGGGCTAATTTAAAGACAACATCCCCCTTTCTCTCCTCTTGGACTTGTGCATCATATAAAGAATTTCTTGTAAAATAATTGTGTTGTTCGTAGTACTTTGGCTTAGGAGGAAACTACTCTAAAGAGACCTAATAAAATAATTTAGAATAAGTCTTAACCTATTAACAAATACCTTTGTAATGACTTTGTAAAGGACATTGTAAGGGATAGTAGGTTGGAATTCCTTGAAATTGCTAAAACAGTCCACTTTTGGAATGAGAAAAATAAGTTTCTGAGAGCTTGCTATCAAAAATGTCTTTCTTGAAACAATCACTAACTAGTTTGCTTATATCGTTACTCACTTCATGTCAATATTATTTGTAGAAGATTGCTTGGAACCCATCAACCCAGGAGCCTTGTAAGGTGTAAAGCTTGAAAAGTTAGGGATCCTCTTCTTTTGTTATTGGCTGCCTAAATTGAAAACATCTTCAATTATGATTATTGAGATATTATCTAGATGGAATAATGCATCTATGACATAAGACCAGCCACAAAAAAGATTTTCAAAGAACCTATGAGCTTCTTCCTGTAAAATAAATTCATCAAAACATCATATGTTATTAGGAAAAGTAAGACTATGAATGTTGTTCATTCTTCTTCTAATCACATTTTGAGCCCGAAAAAATGAGGTGTTATGGCTCCAAAGTTTAATTAAATCCTCTCTTGACTTTTGATACTATAAAAATTTCTCCTAAAAAATAACCTTGTTATACTCAAATTGTAACTGTCTCTCGAGATGAGTGAGATAAGCTAAGTCAACCTCTCTAATCACCTTTAAATCTCCCTAATTCTAGCTTTAATGTTTTTCTTATTCTGAGTAATATTACCAAATGTTTCATTGTTGAAAATGATAGAATCCTCTCTAACCCTCTAAAAGTGATAAGAGACGATTTCCCCCACCTTTCTTTCAAGCCTTAGAAACAATTAAATAATAGTCTTTGTAAACTATCCAAGCTACTTAAAATTAAAAAGGTCATGGCCTATGGACTTGGGAAAGGTTATCACACCTTAACAAGAAGAGACTATGATCAAAGTGCAAAAGAATAAGTGTTTCTACAAAGACTTCTAAAAAGTTTCTTAACCAAGGTAAATTTGTTACACCTTTATCTAGTTTCTTTGAAAGAATACATTGACCACTATGATTCTCATACTAAGTGAATATGCAACATGATGAAACAATATTGGTTAAGTCACATTCATTTAGCCTAGTATTAAATGTGAGGCCTTGTTATATAAATGAATCTCACCTTTTTGCTCAAAAGGAAACTGCACCTCATTAAAGTCTCTAATAAACATCCATGGAGTGGAAGAATTAGCATGAACACCTCTTAAGGTTATCCATATCTCTGTTTTTCTGGTGGCTACAAGCTGACATAAATACAAGTGTAATATCACTTTTTGTTTATTACTCATATTTTAATGGTGATAAAATAAGGATTAATATGAGTGACCACAAGATTGAACTAATTATATTCTTGAGCAAAACCATTTGAGATTCTTAGGCCTCAACTATTGAGATATGCAAATGTCTTTGTGTTGCATGTGACCTTGTGACACTTTTAAAATGTGAGTCTAAAAATTTGCCTTACTGGGAGCCCATTACTTGTTGTCCTTTTGTCTCTTACCAATAATATAAAGATCACCCTTTTGTCTTTTTTATTATTATTGGATTTGATAATTTTGACTTATGGGTCCTCGTTCTTTTGAGATATAGCATTAGAGTCCCCCTTCAAAAATAGCCTTTCCTTTTTTTTTTCTCTACAAGCTCTTTGTGATATGTTTCACCTTTCTTGGATCTAATCATTTTTGGATTGGATTTTTTTTTTTTTTTTGCCTAGTAGCCACAAACATATTTACATGGTGTTATTTATGATTCTTTGAGCAAAAATGACTTCACCAATAGGTAGAAAAGATTAGTAAAAATTACAAATTTCATGGTAATGAATGGTTGAAAAGGATATTTGATGAGCAACACTATTGGGTTCCTGTATATGTGCAAGACACATTTTAGGTTAGAATATCAACATCACAACAAAATGAAAGTATGAACTCATTTTCTTATAGGTATATAAACTTAAAGCTCATATTAAGGCAATTTATTGAACAATATGACAATATATTGAAAGATAAAATTGAAAATGAAAGTTTGGCTGATTTTATTTCGTTTAACACAAAAATTGCTTGCATAAGTCATTTTTTGTTTTAAGTATCAATTTCATAAGACATATACTAATGTAAAATTCAAAGAATTTCAATTAGAAATTGTTTCTATGATGTATTATAATACTTATGATGAGAGATTAAAAGGCTTGAAATAAATATTTTCTACTATGGAAAGCAAGTAGATATATGATAGAATTATAGATGTAGTGTACAATGCATCCTTGAATAAGGTGGGTTTTGAATTGTAATGTATATGCAATTTATTTGAGTTTAGGAGTATTTTAGGTAGACATAATTTGTGTGTAAGCTTTTAAGAAAAACATACTTGCGACTATCTTGTTATATTAGTTCACATTGGAGGAATGATATACATCAAAAGTGCATACTCATTAGATGTGACTTTGATCATTTAATTAGAAATGTTGAATTACAATTACTTAATAAAGCTTGTAATTTCTTTTACAAAGTTGTTTTCGTGGATATAAATATTGATGAAGATTTATTTAAAGTTATGCATTAGATCAAAAACTCAAAGCATGATTTAATTTGCAAAGAAACATTTGTACAATGATTAAATCATTGCCTACAAATGAAAATAATACCATTCTTGACCCTATAATGACCTAAAGCAAAGGGTAATCTCTTAAAACAAAAAGACTTTTAAAGTTGATCATATAATAAAGAAAAAACTTACAAAAAAGAAAACTTAAGATAAATAAAAAAAAGTAAAAATTATTAATTCAACAAAAGGCGATCTTAATTTCAAGTTTATTTTCCTTACTTAATTGCAATATCATATATGTCTAACTTAAATTTTATTCTAGGATTTTTATCCAAGTAGAGTTCAACAACATGAAAATAAAGAGTTTATGAAATCTCATTTTATTGATGAGATTAGCACAACTGAAAACAATCAAATAAAAAAATATATTATTACTTTGATTCATAATTCTTTTTTAATATACATGATTTAATACTTTAAATTTATTTTATTAATATAACATTGCATATTAATTATATTTATCATAATGTTTGAAGTGTGAGAAAATTTATTTTTGAGAGAAATGAATATGATATTGTAAAGTTTTTTACTCCCTTCAATTCAAATCAAGAACAAGTAAATGAAATAAACAAGGTACAAATATAAAATTTTGTGTTATTTTTTTCATTCTAACTTATATTGTGGCAATGAATAGTTAATGAGCATTTTTGTGCAAGTTGCATATTATTCTTAAGTAATGAGGTATAATGTTCCTTATTCTATACTTGGCAAAGGTTATTTACTTTGTGGCGCTTTTAAAAAATTCTAAATTAATACTATATGGAATCAAATTTCAAGAACTCTATTGCATTAAGAAATAAGTAATCAAACTATTATTGAAAAAAAAATAACCAACCATTGTAGATTCTACCTTTACATTTAAGCTCTTAACTATAAATGGTTTAGTAAATTATTTTTAATCAAATAATATGTGTTCAAACTTTATTTTGTTAACAAAAGTTATTATTACATAAATAAATACTAAATTGCTAGCCATTACTAGCTTTATTTACATTTGTTGGTCTTCACTAACTCTATAGAAGAAGAATGTATACATATGTACAATTTAAAATAAAATGTTGTATTTATAAAAATATAGTTGAATTTACAAATAAACAAAAAAAAATTGCTAGTCATGAATACTCAATTCTATCCTGTTATTTTTATTTACTTTTAAAATAGATAATCTAGCCAATTCAAATACAAACAAATAAGAGGTATTATTTTATATATAAAAACTACAAAAATATACCAAATATTTTAAAATAGCATAAAAGTAAAAGTTATAATAAATAACAGTCCTTATAAACTAAAATAAAATGCACCTTAAATTATTAGAAATAAAATTTCTTTTTATAAAAATTCTCTTATAATTCAATAAACAATTAAATATAGAATTAATAACAACTTTTGACGGGTTCTTAATTTCCTAAGTAATTAAAAAGAAAAATAAAAATGTATAAAACGAGACAGGAATGGATCTAAAGGAGGGGAAGATCCTTTTTTTTTTTTCGCTCTAGCTCTCTTGACTTTGGTCATTGGTTGAGGACATACATTTTTTTCTCTCAATGTGAATGAAGGGTACATCTTATTTGGCTAAGCAAGAACTTATTTTTTAGGGACTTCTCATTTTTACGCTCTCAGACATGTTTTTCCTTTTCTTTGATAGAAAAATATACGCATTGGGGTTAAAAGATATTATAAGGAGTGGGCTCTAAACTTGGTGCTTAAGATTTCTTTTTTAACTGCATCTCCTGACTTTTGACATTTGTTACAAAGAGGCATTGGGTCATGACAAAACAATTTGACACATATAGCATTCTACCATTTTCATGAATGCACCTACATATTTTGGGAGCAGGAGGTTAAGAGCAGACGAATCTTTGCAAAAAATTATAAAAAGAGCAAGAAGGTGAGCTTTCATTTTTGTTTGATCTTTTCTCATCATTATTCATAAATATCTATTCAAAATTAATTTCCATTAGGTACAGTCTTCGCTAAAGGTGTCATTTCTTTTTCCATAGCATTATTCTTCTTTAAATTCCATACGTGTGTTTTAATTTCTCTTTAACTATTATCAAGAATGGAAATTAACTCATTGCATTTTTCTACCTATGGGAATTAGAAAGTAGAGTATTTTTTTCTAGTTTAGTCACTAGTTCTTAGTCCTTTATCCAAATCAATCTAAATAAATATCATAACATTGCGATACATAATGAAATAAGAACTCGTAATTATAAAATCTGTCACTACTTTCAAACATTTATTATAGAAATAAATCAGAATCCAACATTATAATCTTATTATATTAGTGACCAATAATTCTTTTTTTTTAATTGTTTCTTTTTCTTCTTGTTATCATTATTATAATCCTACAATTTGGAGATGCAGTCCAATATGTTCAATATGGTAAAATAGAAAATAATTACTCAAGTTAGATGAATCATAGATTCGCGGCATTAGATTTAGTAATAATGTCTATTGACCATACCATAATAATAAGAAGTGAAAGAGAATTCTTCTAATTGTGTTTCTTTATTTGAACTTTATTACTACAATGTTGCTAATATCTATGTGAGATATAGATTATTTTCTTTACTTGGACTTTATTACTACCACGTTGCTAATGTCTATGTGAGATACAATGAGGTATAAGAGTTTCCCAATTAAGCATCTATATAGGGAAGCATCAAAAGATCATTGTTAAAGACAATAAATTTAATAGTTAAATTGATTGGTAATGTAGCTCATTTAGCAACTAGATAGCCAAAATTGTCTAAGAATTATATATTAATAATGCAAACCCTAAACCTTAAAGGCTTGTGTTTTAAACTACTATTAGTGTCAGATTATTTATTTTTTAAATATGAGACATTTTAGATTTGTTATATATTTCTAAGAATATAATAATGTCTTTAAAATATTAAATATAACTTTTTATTTTATCAAGTAAATGACTTGATCGTGAGACCTTACTTAATACTATTCTTAATATTAGGATAATATATAATGTTGAGACTTGTGTAAAAGTGGACTAAGGTAAAATATTATGGATATAAGATATCAAAATTTTGCATAAGTATATATTAAGAGTAATGATATATTGAATTGACCCACCATGAGAATATTACATGAACCATTGCATGAGTATTATAGATTGTTCTCAATATGATAATGGTGAATGTAATATTTGACCTAAAGTCCTTACAATTCCTCCATGTGAGAACATATGTTTAACCTCATCAAACTTCATCTCTAATAAGATAATCCTAAAGTTAAAAGTTGGATATTAAATAAATCACATGGAAGGATGTGAGTGATGTAGTTATGATTTGTCTCTTCCATGTAACAGGAGTAATATCTATAAACATCTTAACAAAGTCAAATAAGAAAATATATGTTCATGCTTAGTAAGATAAATATAATATATTTATTTTAAGAAAGTATAATCAGGTACCAATGAAATAAAATTAGACTTTATAAGGTACATGTTTTATATCTTGTATTTAATTAAATATATAGATAAAGGAAACAATAGTAAAATATATTATCACTAAAATAAATAACTTAGAGTCATAAAGAATGAACCTATTCAATTGGTTAATGTTCATAAGATTGTGTGTGGCTAAATTATCTTTAATGTTCTATTAGATGTAGTTGCTATTGTCATGATTACTATTAGCAAGGTAATTCTAAATTTGTTTATATGCTTAAACTTTTTTTGAAAAGGCATTCAAAATTGGTTTAAGTCATTTCATGAAAAAGTTTGTCGTTTAACTAATTTTGATATTTTTATTGTTTTATTTTAATCAATTGCAAATTATTATTTTTTGTGAAAATTTATATCTTTCTAAGTTGTTTTTATGTTTTGGTTGTTTCTTCAAATATTGGTCTAAGGGTAATGATTTTTATGAAAAATTTGAGCTTTTGGTCTTGAATTTATTATGATTATAGTTATTGTAATTATATGTTTTTCTTTTTATGCTTTTTGCTATAATGATTTTTAAATTATGCATTTTGTTAAAGAATATATAATTATTGCAATAAGATTGTTGCACAAGTTTTTCCTTTAAGCACACATTAATTATTGTAAATATTTATAATTTTTATTGTATATTGCAGTATTAGAAACTTAGAAGGTCTCCAACTGCATAAAGTGAAGTTCAAGTGTTCACAACCTAGAAAATTAAAGTTGATGATAATTTGAAATCTTATCCATCAAAAAGGCAAAGTAACATTAAAAAACACTATCTATCACTTTATAACATGAAGTGATTGTAACCTTAAAAATTGTATGATTAATAATTAAACCTTATAATCACAATCATTATGAGCATTTATTTGTTTGATTAATAGTTATGACCATAATTTAAATTTTTATTTTAAATACAATGTTGTATCTTATCTCTTATACTTTAGTTATATTTTTCTTTGTTTCCCTCAAATGTACAATAGATTTTTTATTGCATCTTATAAATCCATGAGATGTTCAAGCAAAGATTCTTGAGAAGATTCCTAGATGGCATAATAGAAAAAATTGTTTGTATATAATATATTTAAGGTGGCCATAACTATGTAACAATTAGGTATAAGATGCATATGTGTTTCTTTCATTAAATGGTTTAACAAGTTAATAAACATAAATATGTTAAGACCCTAAAAAATAAATATTAAGTCCATGTCTTCCAATGCATTCTATTTGTAAAAGTTAGTACTGAATTAGGTGTAAGTTTGTCAAAATAAGGTACCTTTATTAATACTAGTAAGGAGCAATATCAATATTAAGTTTCAACTTGATTAGATTATATTTAATAAGATTGAAAAACATAGAGCCACTGAGTTAGGCATTATTTTATAAGATAAAATAGATTAAACATTATTCACTTAACTATTAGAGAGTTGTATGAGATACAATTGAAAAGTGTTTCATATCTAAATAACTTAAGCAATCAATATTAAAAATAAGTAAAATTTGAATCTTGTCCCACTAATAAATTTAGTAATGAAATTGTATATCCAAGGATACTTATATGTAATACATTTAACTAAAGATCTTATTAACTATATTGCGTGATACTTATATATAATAAAGAAGTCTAAAATCTTATTATTGTGATAAGTCCTCGAGCAGGACAAGTTATATGGGACAAATTTTGTAAACTGGTAAAAACATTCAAGAATTATCATTAGACACGAAAAAAAATTGTATATTCTAGAATAACTGATTCTTAAATTACCCAACTCTAATGTCTCTAAAGCTAACAAAAATGCTGACAAGAGACATCAAAATAACATTTTAGAAGTCAACTAGTTTAGGCTAGCTACCATCCACTTTAAGCTTCAAAAGTAGCATGAAAACATAAAGACATAAGATAAAATTGGACATTTTTTATAAGCTTCAACAAAGTCAAGTAAAAATTAAATATATGTGTTTAAAGCTCTTTTATCAATGTAATATAATAGAAAAAATCTCTTTTAATTCTCATGTGTTCACGATAATTGAATACCTTAAAAATTTAAAGTGGTTACAACTATAATATGTACGCAAGAGTTGACCACATATCTTATCTTATAATTATTATCAAAGAACTATAGTCAATTTGTTATAAACTATTACATAAACAAAATTAATAAATCATTGTTAAAGTTGTTAAGCATGTTGAGAATTACAATACAAACATTAACAAAGAAAAGGATAAGGGCATTCTGATGGTTTAATCGAGAAAAGACAAAAGAAAGACTAATAAATTATCTAGCCTTCAAGGAATAATGACTAAACATGATTTTTAATATGTTATCACATTTATTAATGACTTCAATATATATAGATTTGTGTATCTACTGAAACATGAATTATAATCCTTTGAAAATTTCAAAAAATTTAAGAATAAAGATTCAAACCAACTTAAAAGACTATGAAAGTAATCCAATTAAATCAAAGAACATAATATTTAAGGTAATAGTTTAATAACTATTTAAAAGAGTGTGGGATATAGTCTCACAACTCACTTCTTTGAGAACACCAAAATGGAATAATATTTCTAAAAGGAGAAATCACACCTTGTTAAACATGGTTGATTCTTGATGAATCATTTGAATTTACCTAACTCATTTTAAGAACGTGTTTTATTAATAACTTTTACACTAAATTGTGTTCCGTCTAAAGTTTTCATAAAAACACATATAAGATGTGGACTAGAAAACAACCTATATGTTTTTCATGAAGATTTCGGGTTGTAAAACTTATGTGAAATGTCAAGTTAAAACTTAAAATGACAAATGTCATTTTGTGGAATACCCAAAAGATATAGAGATATTATTTCTTTAATCTTATTGAAGACAAAATGTTTATTGCTAGGGCTAATATATTTTTAGAAAAAGAATTCATATTTAAAATAATTGAATATGAAAAAATTCAAGAACCACATAGTGACAATGATTTTTCGATGGGATTAGAGTAGACGTTGCAAAATACTACAAATCCTCCACCAAATGTTATGGAGTCATTAACTCAAGTAGTGGAAGACTTATGAAAGTTAAATACAATACATTACCACTATAGAAGAACTTATAAAATAGCAAGCGAATGTATTACTAAATGATCAAGATGATTTAATGACTTATCAATAAGATATGTAAGTTGTAACACTCCAATTTGGATTGAAGTAAGTTTCTAAAAGTTGAAATCTTTGTTTGGATAAAGCAATTAAATAATTTGACTTCATAGAAAATGAAGATAAACCTTGTGTCTATAAGGATAATGAGAACATTCTTTTTTTGTATTATATGTAAATGATATACTTAACACAGAAAATGACATCCAACTTTTTAATTTGTAAAGACTTAGCTACATAGTTTTTTCTATGAAATATTTTGCCAAAACAGCCAATGAATTAAGTATTATGATCTTGAAAGATAAATCATAATATATATATATATATATATGTGTGTGTGTGTGTGTGTGTGTGTGTGTGTGAGATACAACCTAAACTTTTTATTAACCCTTAGGATGTTAATAAGGTATGTAAGTTGTAACACATCATTTCTTAATTGATGTAACTTTCTAGAAGTGGAATCTTCGTTTTGATTAAGGAGTTAGACAATTTAGCTCTATAAAAAAAATGAAAATGAACCTTATTCATATAAAAGGGTTAGGGATACTACAATTTTTTTTTCATATTTTCGTGGATGCTATACTTATCATGAAAAATGACATTCAACCCTTCAATTTGTAACAACTTGGTTGGGTAGTTTTTCTCCATGAAAGACTTAAGCAAAATGACCTATATATTAGGCATCAGGATATATAAAGATAAATTCTGGAGATTGCTTGACTTAGTTTGACTTAGTTAGAGTAAATACATAAATAAAATGTTAAAATGATTTAAGATTTCAAGAAAGGTTTTTCTGCCTATCACATGCTTAAGTCCATCCAAGATTCAATATCTACTTATTATAGAAGAAAAATGTCACATGAGTAAGATTTCACGTGCATAAACTATTTGATTTATCATGTATATCATGTTATGTACTAAACCAAATATGTTGTATGTTTTAACCATGGAGAGTAGCTCTACTTTTGTTAAATGTCACCTGGTCACAATTAAGAACATTCTTTACATATGAATACCAATATGAGTATATTGTAAAAGTTTACGTTGTTGAAAGCATTCAAAGATAAGTATAACTCAAGATCACAAACATGTTTCATGTTGTGTTTAAATAGAGGAGTTATAAGTTAAAAGAGTTTCAAGCAAGAAATAGTCATTAGTTCATTGAAAAAATCACTTGTGCAACATAAATACAAGGAACACATCACTTCATTAAACACTGGACATATGTTCTATTGGCTCTACTGTAAGAATGAGATTGTTAGTGATGCACTATAAGCTTATATGCTTTGAACTACTATTATTATCATGATTAATTTTTAACATGACACATTTTAAATTTTTTATATCTTTCTAAAACAATAATAAGGTCTTCAAAATAATAAATATAACTTCATATGACATCAATTATATGACTTTATTGTGACATCTTACTTAGTATTACTCCTAAACATTCAAAATCAGGTATTAAAATTATAACAATGTAATTTGTTGAGACTTGTGAGTGGATTGATGATCAAATCTTATAAAATAAGAATTTGATAAATTAAGTCCTTAAACAACTATACATTAAGAGTAATGATATATTGGATTGGTCCACTATAAGAATGTTATATGAATCGTTGCATAAGAGTCATAAATAGTTCTTTCTGTGATAATAATTCATGTGGTCAATTGACCTGAAATGTCATTTTGATTCTTATATGAGAATCTCTATATTTTAATCTCATCAAACATAAGGTGATTGATCATAAAGTTAGAGATTGAATGGTGAAAAAATCATGTGAAATTATGTGAATGATGTAAATGAAATTTGTTCCTTGTATAATAAAATAATTTATAGACATATTGGTAGAGTTAAATTGTGAAATGTATGATCATATTCAATAATATAAAAATGAGATATTTATTTTAAGTAGATAAGCTCAAATATTAAGTTTGAAAACAAAATTAGACTTTATAAAGTGACATATTTCATGTCTTGTGTATAATTAGATATATAGAGAATAAGACAAATCACATAATATATTATTGGTAAAACATGTTATATCAAATTAATAACATTTTAAGTATTTACATAATTGTGATGTATTTCTAGATGTCACCCGTTATTCAATATATGTAAAAGTTTCATATTTAATCTTTTAACCAAATATCAGAACCTACAAAATTGCCTACAAAAAACAAGTCCACTAAAAAAATCAAATGCTAGCTAAACTAAATTTTTATCTAAATGAGCTAGATTCATAAAATGTGAGCTCATTTATTTATAATGCTCATTTCATTTTTTTACTATAAATTCACCATTAGATGCTAAACCTTAGTGCATGTGGCTATAATATTTTCCTTGTCCTGCTAGTATAATAACATAAAAATTTTCTTGTGGGAGTGTTGAAGTATAGAGATGTGGTTGCTATTATCACATTTTTTATTATTAAAACAATTATAAACTTTCTTTATTTGTTTAAATGCTTTTAATTTTGATTTTTGCTTAAACATTTAAAAATCTATATTGTTTTGTTGCTATATACCTAAATTAAAACAAGTATTTTGTTTAAATAAGGAGATTTATCATGATGATTTGACAATTTTCAATCTGACAAAATATTTAATATCCTACGAAATTTTAATTACAATAAACTTTATAATAAATATTAATCATGTTCAATTATTTTAAAATTTGACCTTACTATAATAATATCATCTACATACACCTAATTAGTAAAGATTAAGTATATTCATCACACTGAGCAACAAGTAACTATTTAGATAGTTGAACTCCAAATTTTTTTCAAAAAATTCATCATTTAAAACTGCATTATTAATCTCAAGTTAGGATAAGTGTCATTGTTTAATTGCAAAATCTTTAATGCATCTTCTTATAGTTGTAATCTTGGCTACCAAAGAAAAGGTTCTTGAAAAATTGGTATTAATATGTTAAGTATAGCCCTTAAGAACCAAATAGACTTTGAATCTATCAATTAAGTCATTTGAATTATGCTTTATTTTATATACCATATGAAACCAATATAGTGTTAATTTGGGAGAAGTAAAATCAGTTACCTATGGTTTGATTTTAAGATCTATAACTCATCATCCATAACGTTTCGTTATTTTGTAAACTTGATAACTTGGTAGAGTTTGTATGCATATGAAATATTGCAAATAAACTATTTATAACTAGAAAAATGTTTGGTGTAACTAACATTTCTCTGGCTAACATGTTATAATGATAAAGTGTAGTTTTACAGATATGAAAATGTCTAGTAGAATTTCTCGAAGGTGGTTGAAGTTGTATTTTAAGTGGATTAAAGTCAAGAATGGAAAGATTTGATGGTATAAGATGTGTGTGGGTTGAAGTTGATGGTTTTGAAGAAGACTTGAAAGAACAATGTTAGAAAAGGGATTATGGTCGAATTATAAGAAGGATAATAGGCTAAAAGGAAAAGTAGTCTTATGATAAATCATGTCGCTTGATGTGAATTAATTTTGTTATTCCAATCACACAATTTATAGGTCTTGTACCCTTAATGTATAGTCAACAAAATAGCAAGAAGTGTTTAAGTAATAAATTGTGACACGATAGATGGCAAGGTAGGAAAACAAAACATTATAGTAAAAGATTTAAGAGCTTGATAGCTTTGTATAACCTATAATAGAAAGATTGGTCATATAAGTTTAAGGAAAGTATTATATTAATTAGAAAAGTAATTATAGAAACACAACCACTTCAAGACAACATAGATTCCTTGGATTGAAAAAATAGTGTAGCAACATTTAATAAATTTTAATATTTTTGTTCTATAATTGAATTTCATTCTAGTCATTCAACACAAGAAAACCATTTAATAATGTCTTGTTCTTTGAAAAATTTAATCAATGCAAATTCATTGGCATTATCAAATCTTAATTGTTTAATGACTACCTTAAAATGAATTCTAATCATCTCATAGAACTATTTAATAGCATTAATAGTCTTTAATTTGTATTATCTACCAAGATTAAAATGAAAAACTTGCCATATGTGTAGGATGGATATAAAATCTCTAAATATCACAATATAATGAATCATAAGAAGAATTAGTGATATGATTACGACTAATAAATGATAATATGTAAAATTTCCTAAAACATAAATATCACACAATAAATTACAAATAATTCGAAAAAAAAATATTACTTAGAACTTTTAAAACATTTTTAAGTGTCCAAATTTATTATGCATAGAGGGGCAACATTGCAAGAATTAGAAATAGCATTTGAAAAAAGAACATAAGCAATGTAATTTTAACATGAAAGAATTAATCAACTTCAAATGAAATCTCTCTTGTCAATTGTTTTGAAGTGGTGGTCTTAAATAAATAACTTATTTTTAAAGAAAGTAACTAAAAGGTTAATTATGTTATAATAAAGCATGTAGTGACAATAAATTAAATTTAAATTGTTAAAAAAAAGCATCATAAATAACAAAATAATATCATTTATTGACTTATTTGAAAGAGTAACAAATTTGTTGATAGCATACTATGAAAAATATGAAAGAACATAAGGAACAAGCAATATGTGTACTGTTGAAAACTGAAACTTAAGCATGTTTATGGTAAAATTGTGATTGGTGGTTTGAGAAATATTAAATGCTTGATTGACTACTTTGGAATTCTTGAACTTTGTTAGATAGCCTTAGAGTTTGAAGTGTTTGTATTTTATGTGAATAACATTGGCATAATGCACACAGAAAAAGGAATGTAAATATGCTGAATGTTTTAAGATTTAAGGACGACAGGAAGAACCAATTTCCTTTAATACAAACATGAAAAATAGAAAAGTTAGATCATCTTAAAAATAGGTAAAAGATAGAAAATATAAATATTTTATACTTCACACAACCTATTGGTTCAATCTAATACTATAAAATTTAGTTTTTAAATTAAGAATCAAGGAAAAGTTTCCACAGGAGAAAACTTAATTGTATTTATATTCTACTTGTTCATTGTAACATCTTAATTCTCAGTAACCCTGATTTGTTGAATTTTGACAAAATTTTTGTCAAAATTTAAAAAAAATTAAATTATTAGGAATTATTTAAAGTGACTTTAGAGTTTTATATTCATTAGATAATTTATGATTTTTTAGAGTTTTTCTGGAATTTTTAGGAAATATTCAAAATTGGCCTATTTTGCGGGCATCTTAGCAAAAAAAAAAAATTCAAACTGAATCTGATTATATAGCAAATAAATCCATAAAATTTTGAAAATTTTACAAGAGTCTAATAATATTAGAAAGATTTTGGAAAGTAAATTTTTACAATGAAGTTTGATAAATTTCAAAATTCTATTTTGCAACATGTCTAATTAACAGACAAGAAACAAACCGATTCGAGAGCAATTTGAGTGAATTAAAATTTTAGTGACCATCCTAATATTATTCTAAATATTCTACTACCTTGTTTTAAAAAATTTTCCTACTTGTTAAACTAAAAAAAATTTACATTTGTGAAAGTGTAATTTTTAAGTTAAAAAATGATAAAATAATTAAATTTAGACTTTTAAAAATGATTAAGAGAGAGAAGATGCATGAAAAATAATCTTCTTCTCCAACAAGCTTCCCGTAAGTTCCTTCCTCTATTTTTCTCTCAAATACTCTCACTTTCAAGCTTGATTTTGAGGGCTAAACTTTGATTTTCTTGAGAAGCTTCAAGAGGTAAATTTGTTACCCTCACATCCTCCTCTACACTTGTATAGTTTTATTTTTCAAAATGGTGCTTATTTAGTTTTCTCTTCTTACTTTGATGAACTTGAATAGGAATGGGAAGGGTGATATCTTGCTTTTATTATTGTGGTTTTACACTTAGGATACTAGAATCATGCTTGAAATGGAGGATTAGAAGTGGTTGAGCTAAAAACCTAAGAACCCAAATTTGTAGGTCACTGTTCACTAAATTCTGCGACTTGTATGGACTGAATTGGGAGTTTATGTCTTCATGAAAGTTGTAGCCCTTTTAATACTTGAAATTTAGCCACTGGTTTCACCTCAAACAGATATTTATAACTCAAGTTATGTCCATTTTACTAACAGGTGTTCTAGCTGTCACCTTAAGAGGTTGTCCTATTCCAACAGCCACGGATTTTGATTTACTGAGACTGATGAGTGTAAAATTAGGACTTGAATCCTTCATAAAAGTTGTAGGAAATTATATGCCTGAAATTTGGAAATTGGTTTCATGTCATGATCTTGTGTGTAGCATAAGATATGGTCAAATTACTAAGATATGTCCAGAGTGTTAGTGTAGTTGAGCCACGTCAGAAACAGTCACTGTAAACTAAAAATTGGCACTATTATACAGGGTATTTGAACTTGATTCCTTCATAAAATTTGTAGATAAATGAATCCCTGAAGTTTAGAAACTGGTCTCATGTTAAAATATTAAATATATATTGAGTTATGGCAAAAACACTGAACCTTGTGCAATCTGTTCGAAATTTTTCCTGTCATGACTTTGACCAACTTTATTGTACAATCTATCTCAAATCAGACTTTGACCTCTCATTAATATTGTAGATAATTACGTTATTAAAATTTAGGCTTTGACCTCATGCCAAAACAGCCTATATAACTCTAGAAAATTCCAAAATACTGAACATTGTTCATGTTCGCCATTAGGATTCTTCCTACTCTAAGTGTGTACCAACTAGGATGATTTTTTTAAAGTTAAGTGTAAGATGAATGTGAGCTTAACATATTAGCAAAAATGGATTAACAAAACAAAATGAGTTTAAATTCCCACAAGATAAAATTAAAGAACTATAAGGTTCTAACTAGCATTTCATTAGGTGTATAGCTTTCGTCAGAAATCAACTTCAAGTGTTAGAGAGAACAAACATGGACATAACAGGTAAGGGGTGGGCTATGTAGTAAGGATTACATCATAAACTTGTTTAACCTTATTTGTTGATATTGTCTAAATTTTGTTATGATTGATGATTATGATTTCCTTATATGCTTAAATTTGATAATGGTTTGCTTATGTGTTTGGTGGTGGAAATATATGTTTGATACTTCATTAAGACATAAATTGTGTTATATGATATGAATTGTCTTTGAGTGAGCATTTATGTGCATGGTGGTTTTTCATAGGAAAGTTTAATGAAAATAAATTGAAATGATTGAATGATGGATTGAGAACCCTTATAAACTGTATTGGAAAGTTTTCTGATTGTAACAGGTATTTGAAAAAATTTGGGAAGTCTGTATTACAGGGAAAACTTTGTCAAAATTTTGAAAAATATTCAAACTTAGAAAAAATTTTAATCATTCTTGAACAAATTTAGGAATTTAGGAATATGAGACTTTTCTAAAAAAAATCACTTAGAAACTCATACATTACTCATCCGAAAATGGTATTTTGTGCAAAATGGGAAATCAGAGACTATGGACTTTGGGAATACGATAGGGAGGACTTAGGGATAGGAAGGGTAATGGTTAGAACCGTAAAAGACTCAGGCTCGCTATGTGTCATCAGGAATCCCACTGTACAAACTCTCCTGTACCTGACTGTGCTCATGGTCAGTGAGCTACTAGGTTCATATTTGAGTGTAGGTTTCAACAATCCCGTGGGTGGATTTTCATACCTAATAGTGTCAACTCCTGGCTACCCTAGCACTGATTTAAAAAATGATTCGGGCCCGCATGCATGGACATTTTAGAAAAACAAACTAGGATCATGCACCATCATCATCATTCATTTGAAATGCGATTGATCTGTGAATATTGATGATCTTTGATTTTAACGTGATGTATGAACTGTAACTCACTCTATCATTTTTCTATTTTTTTATTTTCTCTGTACCTGCGGTACTCATTGGACTGATCGGTTACCACTTGTAGTAGAGGGAGATGACACAAATTCCACACCAAATGAATATGACGATCAGGCTCATTAGCCTAAAACCACATCGATGGCAACACGATTGGGATAGACACACTCATACTTTTGCAGGCATACTTACTATATTTTTTAGGAGAGCAGTACCAGGACCCGAAGGTGGTGTCCCTATTACCATAAGAATTAGACTAACCATTGACTTAGATAATAATAATCCTTTTCAGCCCATACCACCACCAATTTCCCCTCCAGTTGAGGAGGAGGAAATGGATATTGATATTCCGGAAGATTATGATCCTTTAAACACCAATGAGTCTAGCGACTTAGATATGGACTCAGATGAGGGATATTCATCTCCTGAGTCTGAAGATATAGATTCGGAGTAGGACTGATACTATTTTTTTTTTTTGTATAATGGCAAAAGTTAATCGTCGGCATTCTTTTGTTGTACATAGGCCTTTATGGTACTGGGTAGAACTGTAACTAATATTTTATCTGTATGTAATTATGTTGCTAGGTGAAATGGTAATTGAGTTCTCCAGTATACAGTACTGTGTAATGCAGAGAACTTATTGTAACGCCCCAAATTTTGGTAATATTAATTATTATTATTCTTATATATATATATTCATATGTATGTATTGTGTGTATGCATGATTAGATAGGGCTGAAATGGGCTAAGTGCCTAAGTGCAGGGAGTAATTCTGAGTTGTTCTTGCTGCAGTGAGAGGGCCCTGAGAGGAAGGACCAGAACTGTCGCCTTTTCGCTGTAGTGACAAAGTGACAGTTTGGGGTGCAGTCTAGCTATAGCGAGATTCTGCAGAAACCAGAGTGCAGTTTTCTCTTATTTTTTTTGCTGTAGCGAGAGTGTCGCGACCAGAAAAATATTTAAAGGGAGTTAGGATTCGGGGAGGATTATTTCTCCTTCTCCCTTCGAAATTCCTTGAATCCCCTCATTCCCAAAGGCCTATTCCACTGATTAATTGCCTCCAAAGCCGTTCAGGAGCTTGATTGAAGGTTGAATCCGTGTAGGGAACGCTTGGAGGACGAAATCCGTGAAGGGAAGCATTTCTTGCTGAATTTAGCACGTGGGACGTCAATCCAAGGTAAAAGGGGCTCTATCATACTCTTTTGTGCAATGAATTGTTGTTATTTTGCTTAATATTGTGTTGTGGCTGAGTTAGGGGGTAGAAAATTGCTAAGAAATGTAATGTGGGCCATGTGCTGTGATATGTGAATATTATGTGTGTTGACCCGAACTTGATGGATGTGGATTGTATGTAAATGTTGCATGATAGATGAATATTGGCTATGTACCGTGTGATGTGAAATGAATATGGGCCTACTGCCGTATATTTGAATGCAATGTGGGTCGTGTGCCGTGTGTAAGCATGATCATTGCATGCGTGAATGAAATATATGTGTGAATGAGCGTATTAGCGCCATTGTGATGTGTTGTAAATGGTTGAGCGATACACTAGGGGTGTGGAAGATGAGGACGGTAGGAATACCTTGGGAAGGAGAGAGTGGTGGTGACACCGACTGCAGAATGGGTGCACCACAGATCACACACTCTCTTCCTGACTAGACCTCTGACCACTATCTTTGTTGAGCGACCCATGACTGCCCACGTGGTATCCATGAGGCGGGGGTAACCGGCGACCATTCATGGTGTAAATCTGTGATCACAGTACTATAGTAAGTGTGGCTGGTATTCGTATGCATGGATTTCAGCCCTATCTAGTTATGCATACACACATCCATATACTTAATACACATATGAATATATATACATATATATTATAATAAAAATAATAATAATAATAATAATTAATATTACCAAAATTCGGGGCATTACACTTAGTATTGTTGAAAAAAAATTTAACAAAAAAACACAAAAAATTAATAATTAATTACTTACTTAGAATTTAAAATAAATACATAAAAAACTCATTCATTTTAACTAAAGCATGTAAAGTAGTAGAATGAAGAGTATTTCACCACCATAGATTGATTACTCAATGTAAATGGTCTCACAACTAATACCTTTTCATGATACAATAATCACTTCTTACTAACATAAAATCAAAAATAATAAGGATATTTTTGAAGTGCTTAAGAAAATAATAATTAAAAATAAATAAATTAAGATTTATTTTATTTATTAATTCTTCTATATCTTTGAAAGCTTAATGTTTGTGTAAAAGTATAAGATCAACTTAAAAACTCCTATAAGTGTGCATGTAGTGTCTCGAAGGATATTGTTCTTGTAAAAACATTTCAATGCTTAAGTTAAGAAAAATTTCGCTGAGATGGTAAGATAACATACTCACGAATCCTAAATTTATTATTTTATACTTAGCACTGTAATTGTTTGATATAAAAATGCATCCAATACTTATATAGTGTGTATGACGTATCTGATAAAATTGACATTTTGTTAGGAATGTTAAAAAGATCAGGTATTGCAATGGATTTGGATGGAGTGATGAAAACAGAGAAGTTTAGATCAATTATATTAATAATTATTTGTCAAGGGTAGAATGTCTGGTTCGAAGGTCCAATAGAGTAGGTAGTAGGCGTGTTCGTTTTGGCTCCCGAGCATGAAAGATAAATAGGCGTTGCACCATTCTTGTTGCTATGTATGCGAACCTTGACTTGAGAGATTCATCCGATGGAACCCACACTCGAAGGAGGACCACAAGCTCACTACCAATGCCGTCAAGATCAGGTGCAAGCACTGGAACAGCAAGGTAAACTTTTGGATGCTTAAACAATCACACCCTTTCCTGTGATTAAAAAATAAGGAGATCTTTCTATATCACCTAGTAAGAATGTGGAGAAGAACTACAACAGAATGGCTCCACCTACTCAAAACTAGGCGAGGATGTTGGTGGCAAAGAGGTTAGGAATACAGAGATAAAGGAGGAGAGATGGTGGAAGTATTTATAATTTGTTCTTTATTATTCACACTATAAATAATTATCACTCAAAAAATATACTTAAAAAATATTAAACCTTCATTTATTTACTATAAAATCATATCAATGCTCACAAGTTAAAGTTTCTAAGTTATAAGGAAGATGTTAGAATCACTCTCAATGTTAAGGTGTGTTAGATTAAAATAAGTTAGCTAAAAGTTAATTGATTGAATTAAAAATAGTTAGTAAAACTAGCTATTTAACTGGTTAATAAATATAAAATAGCATATAAAGACATCATTATACAAAATTAGAATTTAAAATTTGATTATTATATGTTTTTAATAATTATTATTTTTTATTTCAACTTGTTTAAAATCATTTATTATCTTAAAATTAGGATAATTTTAATTCCCTAATTTATGAATATTTTTGTTAAATAAAATCAAGTGATACAAACATTTTTATAAAGGTATTAAAATTTTATAAATTGAATAGATGAATGAGAAATTAATAAAATACTTTTAACTAGTAGTTGGAAACTAGCATTTTAAAAATTTGTGGTTAAAGTAGCTTAAAAAAATTACTAATAACTATCTATTTTAACTATTTTAAAAAAACAAAAAATATTTTTACCCAGCAACTATTTGAGATAACAATATAAGTATAATAAAATATTTGTAGTTATCATTAAAAATATTTTATTAATTAAATTAATTTTCAATATTTTTAAAATTAAAAGTGTTAAATGTCTATATTCTTCATATTTCAATTTATTTTACCTATATAATTTTTAATTCTACTAGAAAAGAGTAGTGAAAGACAAAAAAAATAAAACCTTAAAAAATCTTATGTTAAATAATAATATCTCTAAAAATTTAATTTTTATCTAACTCAATGATGTTATATAATCTATTTAGTACATCACGTAATGGAGTAAAATTTTGTTATTGTAATTGAGTTTACCTGGATAACAATTTTTTTTCTTATATATATTTTTAATCTTCAGATTTTAGCCATTTTTTAGTATCTTTAAATATATATTTTTTTGTTTTACTCCTTATGTTTTTATAATTTTTTGTCTTTATTCCCGATTACTTATTTGATCCACTAAAATCTTGTCAAATGTCAGTTAGAAAGGACTTGAAAAATTAATATGCTAAAATTGAGGGACCAAAACCAAAAATATTAATTTAGAGAGGCTAAAAAACAAATTCACTAAAATGTAGAGATTAAAAATATATTTAAACCTTTTTTAGTTTAATTTTTTTTCACAGTTCATTTGTATTTACAAACACCTGCCCAATACATAAAGGTAGTTATACAATAAAAGATAAAAAATGGTATGGAATAGAATTAACACAAAAAGAACAAAATACATGAATTCAATAATGTTTTGTCCTTCTATAAATATTTTTCAAATTATTTTTATATTTTATAAAAAAATTATTGGATAAAAATATAAATACAATTAATATCTTAAAACTAATGATCCATTTAGGTTGAAATATACGTAATTTTGGTCTCTTAAATTTTATTAATTAATTAAACTCATCTAAGTAGTTTACAACTACCAATCAAGTAACAAAATATAACACCTAATTCATACATTTAGAAACTTAATATTTTATTTAGTAAAATTTGAAAAAAAAGGAAAATATTTAAAAGAATTTAGGATTCGATATATAAATACGTTGAGTGAAAATTGGGAATTTGATGTGTTTAAATAAAAATAATAATGGAAAAATTAAATTTATTTAATTTTAAAAATTGAAAATTAATTAATTTGATAATAAAATTAGAGAATCAAAATCATTTATAATTTAAAGTAAAGAAATTAATAATGTAATTAAACCAAACATAAAGTAATAAAATGTTTTCGTTTTAGGTAATTAGAAGGATCATTGAAAAAGGTGTTGATCGAAAGAAGATTTAGAATAAAAGCAACCACGGAACTAAAAAGAAGTGCTTGTATTGTAGTACTTTGGAGGTTGCTTCTCATCCGTACCGTATGAATAAAGGGAAAGACGATGGGATTAAGGCTGCCTCAATGGAGAGAGTTTTCCAGCAGAAAAACACTTTGGATTAAGAACTTCCTCAACTAGAGCATTTTAATTTAATTTATTTTTAAACTAATTATTCATTTTTATTAACTTTTTAAGACAAGTTTTGCAGTATAAATTATCTCCACAGCTAATAAATTAAATGATTACATTGAATCTTTAAAAGCATGTTTATTACATTAAAATATATATATATATATATATATATATATATATATATATATATATATGAATCATAGTTATAATATGTTAAGAATATTTTTTATTTTCTATAATTATGTGAAGTTTGTTCCTTTCTCTAATAAGGACCATTGTAATTAGTTCACAATAAAGCCTCTTTCATTCCATGTCATATTTCCTAAATTCCTCATACTTTAAAGAGTATAATAAGTGAGGTGATTGCAAAATCTGTATCAATCCAATTGATAAATAATCAATTTCCTCTATAACAGAAAGATTCCACCAGATATTTCTTTCAACATATTCTTGTAATTACAAAAATCCATTCAAACTGGATACAAACAAAACAACTGCAGAGGGAGAAAGGGCTAAGTGGACCCATGCGATCCCTAGAACTTACTAATGCATAAAACATTTGAACCATGAAAGAAAAATGAAAAGAGAGGGATGGGAGTGGAAATAAGCAAAGGGGAAAAAATGTCAATGCAGACACTACAATTTGAAAGCCTCCCTGAACTTAATGCTGAAACTATTTTCTAGGCCCTTCTTCCCACCCACAGGTAGATTTCCCTTTTGCATCATAGCCACAAATTCATTATAATCTATGCGTCCATCCTGCATATGATAAAACACATTGGATATTAATAATGAATATATTAATATTAGACGTATCAGATTTTTGTTAAAAGTTGTTCAATTTTTTTTAGCAAAACATTGAACATAGAAACAATACATTAGTGTGATGGGTCTCGAAATAGTAGTACACACTAACAACAGAAACATCTTTGTTCTAAACTAGTCATGAAGGACATAACAAACATACCCTGTCGTCACCTTCAACTCTCCAACTATAATAGCTAGCTTTTGTAGTGTGATTTTTCCTAGGTTCTAATCAATTGAGGGATGAAAATTGCTAATTCATACAGATCCATCAAACCAGTCCAACCATTAATGGGGTATCCAAAATAAGCAGAAACAATGATGAATTCATTGAATTGATGCCTCCTTCATTTATTTATTTATTTTTATTCAAACCAATTCTTTGAAAGAAAATAAGAATCATTGTCAGCTGATTCATATAGGATTTTGGTGTACTGAGGAAAATTTTCCACAAAGAAATGTTAATTAGACTCCATCAGGCCAACAAAAGTTATTACAGCTCTCGTATTAACCAAGAGGCAGGTGATCCTTTAATCAAGGGAGGTTTTGAGCTTAAGAAATTGAAGAGGAATTGGCTAGAGAAGATAAGAAAGAAGTACTTTCTTTGTAGCAATAACGCTAGATGCGAAACTGCACAGAATAACAAACCACTTACATTGTCTTGATCAATTTCCTTGATGATATCTTCCAAGTGGACATCCTTTATGCCAAACTCATCACAAGCCTGTTGAAGTTCTTCCTGAGTAATATAGCCACTTCCATCTTTATCAAAGTAAGAAAAGGCTGCAAATAGATTATCTTCTCTTTCAATCTTGTTACGGTGCAATGTTGCGGCAAGGAACTCCCCATAATCAATTGTCCCGCTGTTATCAACATCAGCCTACAATTTCAAGGTACACTAATTCGTTAGAGATTTGAGTTAGTCTATTAAAAAAAATACATCTATGATAAAGTAAAAGTCCAAAGAAACATCATAACCCTTATTCATCCATTTGATTTTTTATTTTTCTTTGTTTTCATGTTAACACCTGGTATATATGACTGAACCTGGTAAATTTTATTTCTAATATCAAAGTTCATAGGTTTGGCATCTGATATATGAATAAGGCCCAATTTAGATTAACTTCTCAATAAGTACTTATAGAAGACAAAAAATAAAAATGAATAATGAATTAAACTTCCTTTATTAGTTAAAATCAACTTATGATTCTCTAACTTTTTAAAAGCTCTCTCATTTAACTTCTCCAAAACAAAAGGTGTATAGTTGATTTTAACTTATGAGAAGAGTTTTAGTTGTTTTATCTAATTATTTTTTTCCTCTTCTAAGTGCTTTTGCATAAACTTACCCAAACTAGGCTTAAAAAATAAATGATACATTTGCCTTCAAGTTAGATGAAAAGGGACTATCTATAAATTTTTTAGGACTTGAAAAAAAAAAACTTGATGAAGAATTACTGGTTCCAATATTACGATAGACCCATTCTTCTATCTTAGGATGGCAGATCTAACTATTGAGGACTAGAGAATTCAAATCACAAACACCCAAAATTTATGTTACATAAGATCTTCACTTTTCATTCTTTTTGTGTATGATCATCTAATACATACCACTTGCTTCTTAAGATACTTACCGCTTGCATCAAATCATAAATTTCAGATTCCTTAAGATTAGCACCCACTCTTTTCAAACCAGCTTTAAGTTCTTCAAAAGTGATTTGACCACTGTTATCTGTATCTATCATCTTAAACATTTCCTTTAAGCCAGCTATTTCTTCTTCAGATAAGCTCTCTGCAATAATCTGAAAAATGCAAAAGGAAGACAAAAGGTGCAAATTATAACATCTCATTTTCACCTGGCAGGGACAAATCCATAATGAAGACTTCCAATCTAACACATAGTGTAACTCCATACACAATTTTATGTATCAATAAAGTCTGGATCACATAACAATCACTTTCAAGCTTCCACATCCAGAGACTTACTATAAGAGCCATTTTCTTAAGCTTGTTCATAGCAGAAAACTGTTTCAAGCGACTTAATACAGCAGAATCCAGTGGCTTGTCAGGAGCTACACCATCAACTTGAATCCAAGGATGACCTACAGGAAATTAAACATATATAAGCAAGAAAAAACAGTCTCTTGGAATGGCATATTATTTCAAATTTGGTATTAATTGTAAAATATGTCCAAACTAACTGGCATGGGCTTTCCCATAAAGCATAGAAATGGTTAATCCACAAAAGTACACAAGAACTGTTATACTTCCCCTATTACTAAGGATAAGCACGATCAATCTTGTAATACAAAAAGGGACTCAACTCACACAAAGACATCACCCATTGCAGCAACATTATTTTAATGCTAAGCAGCTAAAAGAATAGCAATAAATCTTTCTATTTGTATATACATAATAGAATGTCCTGAAGTATGGAAGTGTTTTAAAATGAGCACTTGAGCTAGAAATCTATTTCAAACTGTATACTTCCTGTTTTAACACAAACAATACTGTAAGCAATTAGAATGCATCGTTCACACCCTAAGCAAAATGAAGCCTTTATTGTTTCTTCCAACTTTCAGTGGATGATCAAAACATGTTTAATGGCAAATTAAAGATCAAGTAGCAAAATATATGACATGTCAAGAACATGGTTTGGGAAGTTAGTTTAAGGTTCAATGCACAAATAAAATATTGTCATAGTTAGCAAAGATTGGGTTACAAAGACTTTTCAATGTAAAAGCATATAAAACTTGTACCCAGAGAGTCATAAGGTAAATGGTTGTTAATATAGCATTTTTCCCAGGAGATGTTTGGTAGCTATTTTACATAGCTAGATAATGATGATCTTAGCCTAGAACATGGAAGTGAAAGTCAAACATGGAATAGAAGACCCTTTCTTCATAAGTGACTAACACCAACTGTCACAAGAAGTTCTTGCCAAACCACAAAATTTAATATCAGTATTGTTCAACTACCATATCCTTGTAAAGACCAAAGTAATGCCAAGATCATGACTGACTGAATAATCAATTAGAAAAGCCATATTTACATAGTACTTGATGAGCAGTCAGCCGCCTTCTGGGATCACGAACAAGCATTTTCCTCACTAAATCTTTTGCACTTTCAGAAATTCCAGGCCAGGGATCAGAAGAGAAATCAAGATCACCACGCAGAACCTGTTCAAATATTCCTTGTTCGTTTTCTACACAAATATATGAACCATACAAAAAGGGAGGGAAAATTAATAACGAGTAAATATATGCATAAAATTATAAAAACAGATTTCAAAATTACACTCAATAAATCCAAGAGATCTCACCAGCCCAAAATGGAGGTACTCCACTCAGAAGAATGTAAAGGATAACACCAGCACTCCAAACATCTGCTTCAGGACCATAACGCTTTCGCAATACTTCTGGGGCAACATAATACGGGCTGCCAACCACATCATTAAATATATCACCTGTAAGAAAAATATCATCAGTTTACCACAGAATCAAATTACTTAAAATTGTATGAAGCTTCAGTTAGTGCACAGGTTAATGACACAATTAAACCAATACAATAATTGAAATCTGATAAAGTATATATAAAAGATATTATCTTCAATTCAAATGAATTTACAGTCATATTATATATACTAAAAATAAATGAAGAAAGAATTTGAAAATTAACAGCAACTCAGATCCAACCTAACATTAGTAGACAGAATACAAAAGTCTACTAGGATGCATACCTACAAAATTGCAGGCTTGGCAGCACAGATCAAGGACACGCACATCCAAAATTTAGAACTCAAAACTAGATAGATAATCTATAACATTGCTTTTTACCCAAGAAGTTATAGCACTCCAGCAATAGTATTGCATTGCTTATCCTCAAATGCCAAGTGCCTAGAAATATTAATCCAGTTTTATAAAGAATATGGCATACAAAACATTCAGTAAATCATGAAATTCAAAAGCCTGATTCATCTGTCGATGATATCTCCATCCCCACCCCTGCTCCAATCCTGTCTAAGTGTATGTTTCTGATCATATAAAAATCTATTGAAAGATACTATTTTGGTCTTCAAAAGATATGCTTTTACTCAATTTGGCCACTCAACTTTTAATTTTACCCAGTCTTTATAAATATTTCAATTGATTGCAACAACCATGTCCATCGTGCCTTTAATGTTTTAATTCACCTCAACATGTTTGTCCATATTTCAATCTCATTTTGTAGTAATTGCACCACAAATTTGTGGAGCAAGACCAAATTGAGATGAACTAAAACTTTTAAGGAACAAAATGGTAGCTTAACTGTTTCTGTTTAACCTTAATACTATATAGTAACACCATCCAAAAATACCTGGCTTAAAGAACACAGATAATCCAAAGTCAATGGTTTTGAGAAGTGAATCCTCTTGCTGATTGACAAAGAGAAAATTCTCAGGTTTAAGGTCTCTATGCATCACTCCAAGCGAATGACAAGCTTCCACAACCCCAACTATAGTCCTAGTAAGCTCAGCAGCCTGTCTTTCAGTATAATGCCCTCGTTGGATAATCCTATCGAAAAGCTCTCCACCTGCACATAATTCCATCACAACATGAACAGCCACTGCATCTTCATAAGCACCTTTGATGGATATAACATTAGGATGGCCAGCCAAGTGGTGCATTATCTGAATTTCTCGTCTCACATCCTCAACATCCTCATCGGTTACCAGCTTCCTCTTTGCAATAGATTTACATGCATACTCTCGTCCCGTTGCCTTCTCCACACACAAGAATGTTGTACCAAACTGACCCTGTCCAAGTTTTCTCCCAAGTGTGAAGAATTCCTTGAAGCTTTCAGTCTCTCTTTGCAACACGGAATCAACTCGAAGTCCAGCACTAGAAACTCTCTTCACCGAAGCAGGCTTCTTGTGTTTCTTCTTCTCATGTTGCAGCTCTGGCTCTATTTCTGATTTTTTCTGTTGTTTGGTTTCCGGTTTTGGCATAGTTATCTGCTCAGGAGGTTTGCTTTGGACAGGCAAGGGCGATTCAGGTGCATTAGTCATGTCATCTTTTACAGATTCTCTATTAGACACTGATCCTTCAGGCAATTGGGACCGCCAAATTGCTGCAGAAACTGATTGAACAAAACCATTTTTTGAAATGCTAGGACCAACACATGTGTTCCCCATATTGCTTCACACTGAACAAATTTGTGCTACTGCTATCAAATGCCCAACTTTCATAACTGGGATCTAAGATCCTACATCATCTGTTAACACAAGATACAAGATCTGAATATGAACTTCAAGTCCTTAAATCGTAAGCATCTTAGTCAAACCCCATATACGGAACCAAAAATTTAGCATAAACAACAAATCCAAGGATTCAATATCATCCAACATAAAGAGTGATAGGTTGAACTAGAAAGCAGGAAGAAAAAAACTTTTTAAAAGAAAAAAGAACCTATTAAAAAAATTTAATAGCTAAAGATTGATTTTAACAAAAAGAAAGGAAAAGTGCTAAAAATTTAAAAATTAGCAAGAAAGTAGAAAAACAATGAACACACAAGTTCGTAAAAAGAACAAAGAATAGAACTTTATAGAATTCAAAAGCACTCCTTTTGAAAAAATAGCATTAATCAGAAATTATACATACCAAAAATGACGTTAGCGAAAATAGAGAGATTCAAACACTAGACAGAAAATAAAGGGTAGGAAGTAGAGAGAGAAGTTAGAATGCTGCATAAGAAAGTAGAAGAGGTTGGAAAAACCTTGAGTTTACCTGGTCAGTTGAGGTAGATGAATGGCATAGATGGATAGAAAGTTAGATATACAAATACAACTTTCTGGTTTGGTTTTTGGTTGTGTTGTATCTAATGGACTATGTTCAAGCACTTCCTTTCGTTTATTTCCAAGCTAGCTTGGTTTTTTTTATAGAAAATTTTATTTATTTGTTTTTTTATACATATAAAAAATAGAAAAAAAAAACTTTAACAGAAGACAGGACTCTTTGGTTTTTTTATTTATGAGAAAACAGAGCAATTAAATTTGAATTCCACATTTTTATTATTAAAAAATGAAATGTGAAGATAGTGTAAGAAACGTGTTACTTTTTTATGTAATAACGAAACAATAATTGCACATATTTTAACAATTTATTTTTTTATTATTATTACACTAAATTTTGTATTAACGCATATCAAAGAATTTATCTTGAATCTACTTTTAATTTCTACGAAGAAAGTTAGCACAGAATTTTATCCAACAATAATATACAAATTATTCAAACTAAAATATTTTATTAATATAAAAAATAAAAATAATTAATATAAATTATTAAATTTTATGTAAATAATGAATACTAAAAGATAAAAACACATTCTTTTAAGTATTTGTATAATTGTTAATTATCTTTTAATTTTAATATATATATATATATATAAATAATTGTATAGTCTAAGTTTTAAGTTAATATCTTATTAAGAAAGTTGCTTAAGAAAATAAAATAAAATATTTATTAAAATATATTTAAAATTATGATAAAAAAAATTTTTAACTTTTTTAACACCTTCTCGTTCCTTCTTAAATTTCTTTTAATTTATTGTATTTTTAAAATAAAAATTACTTTTATAATGTACATAATTAATAATAATATTTAGAGTATTGTTAGTTATTGGTTAAAAGATTAATATGTATAATAAATTTGATAAAAATAAATATATTAAAATCATTAAAAATTACATAGATAAGTAATTTTATATTTTAATAAAATATTTGTATTTTTAATTCTTAATTAGTATATAAAGGATATTTATTAATATATTTTTAACAAATATTTTTGTTTCTACCATGTTATATCATTTGTAGCATCTTTTATTTTTAATTTGTTACTGAATGTATATAGTTCTTATTTTTTTATTTGTTTATGTAAAAAAATTAAAATAATATTAATTGATATTTTTATTAGTTATCCTTTATTTATGTTAAAATTTTAATTGTAATAAATAAATAAGACAATATTAATTTTTTTTTTACTAATAATCTTTTATTCATATTAAAAGATTATACTGGTTTAATAACTGAAAAGTTATAAACATATTTATTGATACAATGATATATTAAATAATTATAATAAAATGATTAAATTTTTTAGTTTATATAATTTTTTCCTCTTTATACAAATAAAGAAAATAAAATTATATGTAAAATTAGAATTTATATATATACATATATATATATATATTATAATGATAATTTGTCACATATAATAATGTGCTTAAGAATCTACTTAAGTTGAGATATGTTATATAATATCTTTAATGTAAGTTTAATGATATATAATAAAAATTATTGAATATTATTTTTTATTAAAAATATATAATTTAATATTAATTACATATTAAATTTAATAATTTTTAATAAAAAATTATTTTTAAGTTAACATGTAGGATACAATATTTAAGACGGAGCATGTTTGTGCAAGTGAATGGGAAAGCGCGTTTTAGTCCGAACAAATGCGCTAATCCCGGTTTTTGCGCATTGACACAATTAGCCTTGGTTTTGTTTTCAGTTCAGGTATAGACCACTGTGCTATAAATTATTATAATCACATTTGGAATCAGTCTACTGCTATTTTAAAATGCTTATTATTAATTTTTAAAATAAGTTCTGTACATTAAATCATTTATTAATTAATTAATTAATTTAATAATAACAATAATATTTAAATAAAGAGTGACAATAAATGTATAATAATAACAATAGATACTCTTCATTAATTAAATATTTAAATATTCCATTAATGAGTTGATAATATAAAAATATTTAATCATTTAACTAATTAGTTGACTGACAAATAAAAAATAATAATTAAGTAAATAGATGAATGACAAATGGTGATGGTACAGTTCTAGTAGAGTTTTGTATGGCATATGCTGTAATGGTGTTGGTGATTAGCAATGGCTTAGGGAGCCACCACCATGGTTGGTGATGCACAAATGGATGCCACCCACAAACCTTCAAAACTTGTCAATTGATCAACCTCAGACACAATTTAGAGAGAAGCAAACCAACATTCATATGGTTAATTACTTTCCAATTGAGTGGTGTGAGCACAAAACTATCCCAAAATGACTCATGCTCGCCCCTAATTATATTAATATAATGTTTTAAAAAGTAGCTTAAATGTAGTGGTTTTCCTTTCTAATGATATTTTACTGGTTTATATGTAAATTATTAGCAATTTTTAATAAATGATTTTGTTTTTCTCTGTGTATTTGCACATATGTTACTATGTTTAGTCTATAATAAATCTGTCTAAAATGTGTGTTAAATTAATAATTTCCAATGTTTTCTTAACCATTGGTAATTAACCAGTGTTTTGGTTTTCTTCCACCGGGTTATTACTCTAATTCATGTTAAAAAGATTGATGCTGAAATAATTAACTTAAAAAGCTGAATAATCTAAAAAGCTTATTTTATGTTTAAAATGTTTTTAAAAAATAGTAGAATCAAGTTTGTTAAAATACCAAAATACTTGTTTGAAAGGTTTTAACAGAATTTTTAAGCAATTTTCATAATTGATACACGCCCAAGAATGTATAGTTATAAAACATCCCAATTTTTACTTTTTTTAAACTCTCGTCTTTTAGAAAAAATATATCTTCAAGAAATGAGTGTTTTTTCATGTATTTTTGTTTAAATTATTTTCCTTTTGACTTTATTATATTATTTTATACTGTTTAGAGACCACAAATATTTTTAAAAGATAATCTT
Source organism: Abrus precatorius (assembly GCF_003935025.1). NCBI lineage: Eukaryota > Viridiplantae > Streptophyta > Magnoliopsida > Fabales > Fabaceae > Abrus > Abrus precatorius. Next base: position 10,081,442 of record NW_020874417.1, on the reverse strand, counting down.
GTTTGAAATTGAATAGTATCATAATGAATGACAAAATTTTATTTTTAATTATTTAACACAATTACATTATTAACACTCAAATTAGAATATGCAAATTAAACTTGAACAATCTCATACTATTTAATCTATGTACTTTGTGGTAACTAAATTTTTTATTCTTTTGGTATAGTGACATAATGTATATAATTATAGTCATCCTTATTTTCTTAACAAAATAACTTTTTTTTTTACTTTTAAAATTGCACAGATTTAATTCCTTTGTAGATTTTCTTACACCTTAAATACTCAAATTCTTATTTTTTTCAAAATATTAAAAAATTAAATCAATTAAATTATTTTAAATATTTATTTTCTCAAAATGCATTGATTTATATGTCAAATTTCAGTCAAAATATAAGGAAAATATTTTTTTATTTTCAAACTCTAATCTCACATATTAAAAAATTATTCAAATCTTATTAAAAATTCTCTAATTTTTTTTTATTTTAATATTTTAAAATGTTTCTTTTAATAAATTGATCATAAGCCCCTTAAATATTTGGACAACAAAAATAATTTGAAAATTTTAAGTAGAATAAAAAAAATTAAATTTACAATATTTCAAAAATAAAAAAATTAAACAAAAAAAATAAAATGACTAGAATTATAATTAAATTTAAAAAATTTCAATAGTACAATTTATCTTTAACTTTTTTCGGTATATAATTTAAGTTCCATTAATCTCACAAAGTATTCTACAACGCGTTTGGTTTTGGTTTATTCTACCATTTATGATGTACCTTAATTTGTTCACAATCAATGCGGGCCATTGATCATTTCAATGGGCAACAATAATCCTTGCTATTGGAGAATGAATGCCATTCTGCAAGCCACTACAGAAATCTTCTTCTTCTTTCTTTCATGAACAAATCCATGGACATCATTCCCCTTTTGGACTAAACTATTCCAAATATGAGGTTGTAGCTTTGGAAATTGGTATTAGTACTTTTTTTGGTCATTTATTCTATTTATTAATATTTTTAAAATGTAATTTTCAAAAATTATATCTGAATGAATTTAATTTTTGAAAATTATTTTATATCTATCAAAAATTAATTTTTAGAAGTTGAAAATTTTAATTCTTTTTGAAATTTAATATATAAAATATAACTTACTTTTTAAAATTTAAATTTTGAAAGTGATTTGTTAAAGACCTTTCAAATTTAATTTTGAAATGTTAAATAAATACAGCTAGAAAAATGAATAGTCAAGAAAACAAATCACACCATTTTGGTTTCGGGGCTGTGCATTATTTGGGTCTTGTTTATCATGGTTCAACCTATTTTTTCTTGAGAGCCCCACTAATGAAATGTTACACTGATTCTGTACCATGAAAACAGAAAACACTGGCATAGTCATAACCAATTATATACCACTAAAGTACAATTAGTTAGCTTGGATATTTATTAGGTGGTTATGTGTGTGCCTTGTAAGGTCATTTTTCAGTGTTTGTTAATACTTCCATGTTTTTCTTTTTTTAGGTCAAATACTTCTGTTTAAGATAGAGAATGATGCTTTTGATTTATATTCATGAAGATCTTTAATTATAGGGCACAATTTTGTCTCAAAATATAATAATGACAAGCTATTAAATTTGCTTAATATGCAAGGATTCTGAACAGGTAACACTTGAAAGGTGCTGGTCACCAATTTAGCACTGTATTTGAATGTAGGCTATTAAAAAATGAGTTTTGTAAGGCTGAGGTGAGTTGAAAGCATTAATGATCTCTTTTACTTTTAATGTGAAATATTTGTGGATTGATTAATAATTTGTTAATTAATTGTTCAATTTTTAATTTTTTACTCTCACTTTTCTTTCTCATAATATTATTAATTTTCTTCATATTTAATTTTTTTTCTTTGAAACTACCTTTTTTTTTTCTATGAAAAATTTGACAGTTGCTTCTAGTTGAAATATTAAATGGAACAATAGATGAATGAAAGATGCACAGAAAAATTGTAGATGAACAGTGAGTATGTGACTTTTTTACCGTAATATTTAAAAAAAATTAAAATATTAAAATGAACCCTGCTGCAATTTATTTACAAGACTAGAACATATTTTTTAGCTATCATGAGAATCGAATTTTGAGTCAGCTTTTGTTTTTTTTTATTTTTTATAAAAATATAATATTATTAGTTTAATTATATTTATATATTTATATTATTTTATTTTGTTAAAAAAAATATTTATAACATGTTATTTTAATAAATATTTATAAATATTTTGTTAGTTATATATAATAAAATAAGTTTTATTATTTGAATTATGTTTATATTTTTATTTTACTTTAAAATAAATAAAAATAATATTAATTTTAAATGTTTATTAAAATTTATTTAACATATTTAAGATAATAAATAATATTTTTAGAAAAACTAATTAAAATAATTAAATAATAAGTGAATTATTTTAGTTAATTTTTAAAAACTATTTAAAATATTTAAATAATAAGTATATTATTTTAGATAATAATGTTAATGCTTAAATTATTTATAGTTAAAAAATACTAAATATATTTTTCAAAATTAAAAAATATATATTAAATATTATTATGTTTATTTATTTATTTAAATATGTAATTTTGACTTAATTTTTTTAAATATTAGTATGATAAAATGATATTTTGAATAAAAATTTTATTTTAATTAAATTCTTTTTTTTAAAACATCATTATTTAATATTATAATTTTTAATATCCTAAACCCTTAAACTTTATTATTATAATTTTGAATAAATTTTATTTGAGAAAAAAAATTATTTTTAAAAAGTAAATAAAATATTAAATTATAAGTAAATTATTTATTGTTGAGATAAATATTTTGAAATTAACGTTTTCATATTATTATTAAGGTAACATTGATGAAAATAAAGTGCATTAATAAAGATGATAACAAATTCATAACAATATTAATAATTAACTATCTCCGTAATGGTGGCCAGTTCCACAACGAGGGCAGCGTCTTTGACGTGGTGGGTTTCGTCATTGTGGTTGTTGCTGTGGGATTTCAAGATGAACTTATGAAAAATTTAGATCATCATAAAGGTCTAGTTGTTGGAATGCATTTGATGAATTACCAGGTTCATTAGCAAAATCTGGTTGGTAAAGAGACTGCATGTAAGTTTGTGTTGAAGATGGAGTTGTAAAATCAACTCCAAATAAGTTTGTAAAAAAATTTCCCGATGTTATTGCAAACGAATGTCTTGTGTTAATTATGTTTACTTCTGGCATAATGTTCAGAGGAATTGATGCAGTTTCGTGGTACGACGGTGTGGAAGTCATACCCATTTCAAATGTGTTGGTGATTCTTAGTTGTTGGTCGCTCCTCCTTGGATCTTATAGTAGTGGTGACTCTCCCTTGATTGGCACGATACCGAGATATGTGTCACACATTTCTTCCCAGTCAAACATTGCTGGACCAATGACTGGTAAACCATCATTGACCAATGACCGAGATATGTGTGAGTTTCAGGTCTCCACCTCTTGATCAAAGCTGTTATCAATGCATGATCTACCTTAAGATGTCTTAGCTTTGCTACTCCAGCAAAACCAAGTTGTTCAAGTATAGGAACAATTAGAGGACTAGGTTCTGGCATTGAATGACAGAAAGATGAAATCATGTTCTCAGTTTCCTGCAGTTATTAATAAATTAGTAACATTATATGTAGAATAATAGATTTACATATTCAGTTAAGAATGTTATTGCATTAGACACATTGCATAAAATTTCATGCGACGATTCAAAATGTTGCACTGAAGAAAGACGTCGTTAATATGGGTAATTTTAATTTTTTACATACTCTATATTATCATTAATATTTTATGCATTTGTTTAACTAGTTATATTAATTTAATTTGTAATATTATTTTCAGCATATGGGATGACTAAACCGAGATTCTTTTACTATTACAACATAGTAAAAGATAATAATCTTGAAACTGCACAATGGTTGGACAACATCCCAAGGAAAAAATGGACACTGGTAAGGGACAACGAACGACGCTAGGGACACATGACAACAAACCTAGCAGAGTCAATCAATTCAGTTTTGAAGAAAATTAGAAACTTATCAATTTGCTCTATGGTCATGACAACATACACCCGTTATAATAAGTTCTTCATTGACACAAGCAAGGAAATAGATGCAATGATTAATGCTAGACATATGTACTTGGAGGTTGTAACTAAAGCAATTCAAGATGCACAATCAAAGGCAAACACTCATAGAGTCATCACCTTTGACAGAACAAGTACTAGATTTTTAGTAAAAAAAGCGCAACATCCGACAGAAATTTGATCTGTAAGAAGATTTACAATACGGTTAGATGAAATGTTGTGTGACTGTGACAAGTTTCAAAAAGTTCACATCTCATGATCGCATGTACTTACTTCATACTTACACGCACACCACAACTTTGATATCTACATATCTCCTGTGTATACCTTACAACAAATTTCTAAGGTATACAAAGGTCAATTTGGAGAACTCAGACACGAAGACTATTGGCCAACTTACACGGGCCTAATTTTGTGTCCAAATCCAGAACTGAAAAGAACTTCAAAGGGTCGACCAAGTTCAGTAGGATAAGAACAGAGATGGACATTAGAGAACAACAAAATCGGGCAAAAAATTATTTTTATTGTTATACCCCTGGTCACACAAGGAAGATGTGTCTAAATATCGCTCAAGCTTTTAGTTCCCGCCATTGATTTTTGTTGTTGTTATAATTTTTAAAATTTTCTTAATGTCATTTTTAATTTTATGAATGTCATTGCAACTTTTAAATTTTTAGTATTTATAATTTATATTAAATATATAATTATATATATAATATATCTACATAATATTATTTTATTATATTTATTAATATTAATAACATATTTTTTTAAATAAATAATTATGTATAAATTTTAATAAATATTAATATCTCAAAATAAATAAATAAACTAGTTATTATTTAATACTTTATTTATATTATAAATATATAATATTAAATAAATTTTTATTATAATTTTTTATACAAATTTAAATTTAAATAAATTGTTGTTGTAATTTTTATTTTTTAAAAAATATAATATTAAATAACCAAAAATATAATTTTAAAATTTAATATTAATATTATTTTCAAAAAAATTATATTGAATAATATAATAAGAAAAATAAAAATATTATTTATTATCTTAAATATGTCAAATAAATTTTAATAAACATTTAAAATTAATATTATTTTTATTTATTTTAAAATAATATAAAAATATAAACATAATTCAAATAATAAACTTATTTTATTATATATAACTAACAAAATATTTATAAATGTTTATTAAAATAACATATTATAAATATTTATTTTAACAAAATAAAATAATATAAATATATAAATATACTTAAACTAATAATATTTATATTATTATAAAAAATAAAAATTAACTCAAGATTCGGTTTCCAAGATAGCTAAAAAATGTGGTCTAGTCTTGTAAATAAATTGCAACAGGGTCTATTTTAGTATTTTAATTTTTTTTTGGTAATATTACGGTAAAAAAGTATGAATATGTAGACATCAGATAAATAATAGTGAGAAAGATGACGAAAAAAAAGATAAAACATATTTGGAATCACTTGAAAGGAGAATATATCATAAAAGAAAATCACTTGAAAAGAGAACAGATCATAAAAGGAAAGGTGAAACTTTTATTCAATAGTCAGACAATTTCAAATATCCATCTTAAATTTTTTATTTTTAATATCAATTAAGCTTGGATAAATTTCTAGAAAAATCTTTGTAAAAAAATTAATATAAAAAATGAATAAAAATTTTCTCTTAAATTATTTTTATTTTTTTAAAACTTTCATATAACTCCTCTAAAACTTGAGAAAAAAAATTTATACTATTTTTTTTCCTTATAAGATATTTTTTTATAAGAATTTCTTTAAAAGTTTGGTTGACAAAAAAAAAAGATGTAAAGTGCAAGAAGAGAATTAAATAGATTATAAAGATAAAAAAAATTATAATAAAAATTAAACAATTAATTAGTGTACTAAATTTTTTTAAATATTATAAAAAATACAATGAATAAATAAGTAATTAATTATTAATGAATGAAGTAATTAATTAAAAGTATCTCACATGTCATTTTTACAGAAAGTGAAAGACATCGTTACTGTTTAACCTCGGCCCTTATGCCGCCTGAGAATAACAAAACTTAAATTAAAGTTGTTATACAGTCTTACTCCTAATTTAATAATTCTTACTCATTCTTCGGTAATTTTTAATAAATTTTAATTGGAGTGTGTTCGTGACTATCCTGTGATGTTGCTTTCTTAATCAGAGTTCAGTTGTGACTATTCTTTTAAATGATTTGGGACCAGTGATAGGAGCAGCATTCCATGATGATAATTCCACTATGAGTGCTTGAGTAAGCAAGGGAATAAGTATATATAGATTATAGAGTTTAATTAAATCTGTTCATGTGGCTTTGTGCTTCCTTTAACTAATTGATTAGATACAGAACTTGCAAGTAGACTAAACTCTACAGGTTGAGAAATGTCAAAGCACTGAACCAGCAATTTTATTTAAGACTCCCAGTTATAGGGTGTGGAGGATGCCTCGAACCTGTAATTACATTTTTAGTTTAGCTTATTTTAAGAAAATCATTGCTTATTTTTAATGAACTTTTGGAATATAAATGATTGTTAGTCCCACATCGGTGGGAGTTCAATTAGGAGGACCTCATTTGGCTTATAAAAGGAGGCTTAAGGGTTCCTTAAGCATCATCCCAAAATCCTCTCTTTCCCTTTTATTTTGTATTACACCGAGCTTGTACTTGGTAGTAATAGTCTCATATTTTGAGGAGTAAATTTTAGAGTGAGGAGTAGTGTAATTTTTTCTTCTGTGATAATTTTATATTGTCTTTATTGGCTTTTATTTTTCATCTTTTATTTTAGTTGTGTGTTATTATACTGATACTCTGGTCCCAACAGTGTAGCAGAGCGGATGAACAGAACTCTTCTAGAAAGAACAAGAGCTATGCTAAGAACAGCAGGAGTGGCTAAATCTTTCTGGGCAGAAGCAGTGAAAACTGCCTGTTATGTAATAAACCGATCACCATCAACAATAATTGGTTTGAAGACACCAATGGAGATATGGAATGGAAAGCCACCTAATTATTCTTCATTACATGTGTTTGGATGTCCTGTATACGTGATGTACAATTCCCAAGAAAGAACAAAACTGGATCCAAAATTCAGGAAATGTATATTCTTGGGTTATGCTGACAATGTTAAGGGGTATCGCTTGTGGGATCCCACTGCCTGCAAGGTTGTTGTTAGCAGAGATGTAGTCTTTGCAGAAAATGAACTGTAAAAGGAGCAGGAAGATGACAGTACTACCAAAGACACTACTTCAATAGTGATAGAAAGGAAAGCTAAAGAAGATGACAACTCTGAAGCAGAACAAGAGCACGGAGAACAAGAATCAAATGATGCCAATGATGGAGAAACTCAACAAACAAGACGTGAGATAAGGAGACCATCTTGGCACTCAGACTATGTGATGGCAAGCCACGATGCATATTGTCTTCTAACAGATGAAGGAGAACCATCAACCTTTCATGAGGCTTTGAGGAGTTCAGATGCTTCATTATGGATGATAGCAATGCAGGAAGAAATTGAGGCCTTACATAAAAACAAGACATGGAAACTTGTTGAACTTCCAAAAGATCGAAAAGCCATTGGTTGTAAATGGGTCTATAAAATCAAACGAGATGGTAATGATTAAGTGGAGCGGTATCGTGCAAGATTAGTGGTTAAAGGATATGCTCAGAAAGAAGGCATTGATTTCAACGAGATATTCTCTCCAGTTGTTCGATTAACCACAATCAGAATTGTTCTGGCAATGTGTGCTGCATTTGATTTACATCTTGAGCAACTTGATGTAAAGACTGCTTTTCTACATGGAGAACTTGAAGAGGAAATATATATGCTCCAACCAGAAGGTTTTGAAGAACAAGGAAAGGAAGACTTGGTTTGTAGGTTGACCAAATCTCTGTACGGTTTAAAACAGGCGCCAAGGTGTTGGTACAAGAGATTTGATTCCTTCATTATTAGCCTCAGATACAACAGACTGAGTTCAGACCATTGTACGTATTACAAGAGGTTTGGTGATAATGATTTCATCATTTTGTTGTTGTATGTGGATGACATGCTGGTGGTAGGCCCCAGCAAAGATCGAATTCAAGAATTGAAGGCACAATTAGCTAGGGAGTTTGATATGAAGGACTTAGGACCAGCAAACAAGATTTTAGGGATGCAAATACACCGAGACAGAAAAGATAGGAAGATTTGGCTCTCTCAAAAGAATTATCTTCGTAAAGTCTTGCGGCGCTTCAATATGCAAGACTGTAAGCCAATCTCTACCCCACTTCCTGTCAGTTATAAATTATCCTCAAGTATGTGTCCTAGCAACGAAGCGGAGAGGATGGAAATGTCTCGAGTGTCGTATGCATCAGCGGTGAGAAGCCTTATGTATGCCATGATTTGTACTAGACCAGACATTGCACAAGTAGTGGGAGCAGTCAGTAGGTACATGGCAGATCCTGGTAGAGAGCATTGGAATGTTGTAAAGAGGATCCTTAGATACATAAAAGGAACCTCTAATATTGCATTATGTTTTGAAGGATCAGAATTTATTGTGAAAGGCTATGTTGATTCAGATTTTGCAGGAGATCTGGATAAAAAGAAATCTACTACTGGTTATGTGTTTACACTTGCTGGAGGGGCAGTAAGCTGGTTATCTAAGTTGCAGACTGTTGTGGCTTTGTCTACTACAGAAGCTGAATACATGGCAGCTACTGAGGCATGCAAGGAAGCAATATGGATTCAAAGGCTATTGGAGGAACTTGGGCACAAACAGCAGACTACAACTGTGTATTGCGACAGTCAAAGTGCTTTGCATATTGCAAAGAATCCAGCTTTTCATTCCAGAAGAATCCAGCTTTTCATTCCAGAACAAAGCACATAGGTATACAATACCACTTTGTTCGTGAAGTAGTAGAGGAAGGTAGAGTGGATATGCAAAAGATTCACACCAAAGACAACATAGCAGACATAATGACAAAGCCAATGAACAATGACAAGTTTACATGGTGTCGATCCTTGTATGGCCTATTAGGAATATAAGCAACATGTAATTGTAATATATATATTAGTAATGTGTGTGAAAATATGATTAACTTAATCATAATCTTCAAGTGGGAGAATTGTTAGTCCCACATCGGTGGGAGTTCAATTAGGAGGACCTCCTTTGGCTTATAAAAGGAGGCTTAAGGGTTCCTTAAGCATCATCCCAAAATCCTCTCTTTCCCTTTTATTTTGTATTACACCGAGCTTGTACTTGGTAGTAATAGTCTCTTATTTTGAGGAATAAATTTTAGAGTAAGGAGTAGTGTAATTTTTTCTTCTGTGATAATTTTATATTGTCTTTATTGGCTCTTATTTTCCATCTTTTATTTTAGTTGTGTGTTATTATACTGATACTCTGGTCCCAACAATGATTATTCCTCTTTTAGAAAAAACTAATCCAAACATGCACTAAATCTAATTACACAAAGCAAACAAAGGCGCATGAGCATCTATTTTGAAACCGCAAATGAAAATGAAAGAAACACACAGATGGACAAGTGTTTGGAACCAATTATATACAATCCATTAAAAGCATCAATATCCAAATTGCACACTGCTTGAGCAGTTATAGAGAACTTTACAACAACTGTTGGGAAATGAAAGTGTTGTTTTCAGCTACATCTAGATATGCATGGAAGCCAACAATGACTGATTATTCAAGTTCAAGGAGATGCCTTTCTCTAGCACAGGCACAGTTACAGACACTCATGCCTCAAAGTTTGTTCCTCAATATTCACTAGCTTATATCATGCATGGTTACTTTGCATGGCAGCTTTCCTTTGGGTCCAAGTAAGTGTAGCAGGTGTTCTTTTCAAAGCTTTTACTCCAAATGGATTGCCTTGGCTCTGATGCATGGAGGAAAATTAGTAACAAAATTTCTAATCTATTCTTAGCTACACCATAAACAAATCCCACATTAGTGAGAATTATGTGAATTTCATTTAATAATAAAGAATGTGTTGGCATGACATTATAAAATAGTGTGTTATTAGGAACCCTCAAGTGACAATTGATTGAAATAACTTAAGGTTATAGGAAAACAAATAAAAGAGAAGAAATTACCATTAGGCAAGTTCCAGCTTGATTATCACAGATGGGGTAATCAGGAGGGCAGCAACTAGCCTTGTCATCACAGCATGTTGCAGACTCAATGGGGCAGCATCCCCATCCAAAGCAGAAGCCTCTAAACTCAAAAAGGCAACAGCATGTGGTTCCAGGGGAGCAAGAGTAGTACTCATCACAAACAGTTGAAGGAGTTACCGGAGATGGAGGAGAAGGACCAGGATTTGGGGGGTTAGCACCATTCTTTATGGGGTAAGATGGCTCCATTGCAATTCCACACTTACCAGTGTTAGTTTCTAACACATTTCTCTCTACTCTAATATAACCATCCTCACCCCATTCTGGACCCCAAGAGTTCCTCACTAGCCAGTAATCAGTACCATTTTCTGTTCCATACCCAACTACCACAACACCATGGTCTAGCCCTGTTCCACATAGACCAGTGAAAACACCCTGCATCAACGCATCAGAAAAAGAATCAAGAAGTTTGGGAAAGGTGGAATACAATCATTCAAAATCAAGTCAACACCTTCAATAAACTATGCTAGCATGATTCCTTAGTGTAGTCATTTGGACCTCTTAGCTCACCAATTCTTATTATTAATTAAACCATTTGAATATTTGATCTTAGATAATCTTATCCGACCCTGGAACAATAACTTGTATCTAGAGATCTTATCCGCTTTCATTAGCTAAGTTAAATAATTAATATTAGACAATCAATATGAAAAAGGCTAACTTTGGTCACAGACAGATACATTACCGATTGATAAAGTTGAAACGCCCTGCCACCAGCTTCAAGGGCAACGCTAACAGGTTGGTTTGCAACGGCCTTCATCAAGGATTTCTCATCATTTGGTGGAACATCTTCGTATCCATCAATAGTAACAACTCGAGCATTTTTCTGATATACAATGAATTTTAAAGATCATAAGACAACAAATGGCTATAATACATTGTATAAAATTATACTAACATTAACATAAAATAAAAAACTTAAATCGTGAAAGAAAATTTGGGTTAAAAATGGATATGAGTTATTATAAACATAATAAAATATTAAATTTTTATCTAATTATTGTAGTATTCCAATTAGCATTGGTACAAAAAATGAAAAAAAGAATATTAAAAGTGTCTATGCTTGAAATGCATGTTTAATTATTGATTCATAAGGATTTGTTTGAATTCCATGGTATATTCCCCTTTGTTTTTTCAAAAGCATAAACTAACTATCACTGTCACATATCTGAAAACAAAAGCTCAAAGGATGGGACAAATGAAACGTACCCTGTTTGGATCACACGTTTGATCACGAGCACGATATGGATAATCCTCTTCAGTATCAATGCCTCCATTTTGTATGATAAACTCAAATGCATAGTCCATAAGCCCTCCATTGCACCCCATGTTGTAACCTCTGTCACAATCCACCAATTCTTGCTCTGATAGGGAAATGAGATCACCGGTTACAATTTTGTTGATTCCTTCAACCGCAGCAACCGTGGAGAATGCCCAACAACTCCCTTCAATGAGACAAGAGTCAATTTAACTCAATCATTACACACATTTCATATCACAAATTCCATCTTATGCACGTGAATTTCTCAAGCAAAAGGAAAGCTACCATCTTTCTTAAAACAAACAAAACAATTCACCAAAAACAAAAAAGAACGTAAACAAAACAAAGCCTTTGCTAGTGTTCATTGACAGAAAGATAATTGTCTAGACAAATGACAATAAAAGTCAACAAATTTCGCAAAAAAACACGCTTCATTAAATGAACTTTAATTTGAAAATAATATTTCTTTCGTTGAAACAAAATTAATTTTATTTATTAATTCCGTTTTAAAATATATTTCATTCCTAGACATATCTATTTGTTTTCCATATATCAATGCTTTTAATATTAATAATTGATTCATCCAAAATTTAAAAGAAAAATCTCTTAATCAAATGAGAAAACGAAATTAGCAATTCATCAATAAACATCGTTGTTGCCCGAAGAAAAGAAATTCTCCATTCCCCTCTACATGCACGACAAAATCAACATAAATTCCTCAAGTAAAACGTTATTTTATGGCCTGTTTGCAACTCCACTGCAAATGAAGGTCGGTTTCAACAAAAAAATTTCCGCTTTGAAAAAACCCGATTCTCAATACTCTTATCTCAAAAAGTGTGTAACTTCCGTTTCTCTAAGTAAATTTTCAAACTTTTAGCCATTCAAAAATTTAAAATCAGTCAAATCAATTCATAAAAAATATAAAAACATAAAATTGAACAACGTTTTTCATATTTTGTCATATCTAATAACTTAAATTTCAGAAACAAATTGGCATATTTTACTCAAAAATCAATGAACTGAGCAAGAAAAACTCACCACATTGACCTTGATTTTTTACAGGAGCAACAGCACCCTTCTCCCTCCAATCCACCATATCAGGTAATGCCTCGCCCTCACGATAAGCATAACGACCACTTTTCTTCCCAAACAGTCCCTTATCTGATCTCCGCAATCGCCCACCCAAAAACATAGCCTTATACTCCTCATTGGAGAGATCAGCGAACTTGTTCAGTCCCAACATGTAACCCTTTTCTCCCATCTTATTGTGCTCCTCAATAAACCTTAAATTATCCTTAAAAATTTCAAACCTATGTTCCTTCTCACCCAAAGCATTGTACACCTTCCCATGCTTCACCAGCCACGCCTCGTACATGTCCCTCATGCGTTTCTCGTTCATGCCCTCCACTTTAGCATCGTAGTCTATGATGGACATGTCTATGGCAAATGCAAAGGCCAAAAAGGAGAGACAAAGAGAGAGAAAGAGTGCATGTGAGAGAAAACGCGAGTTTGGGAAAAGGGTCGTCATGGTTTGTGAGGGGAGTGAATATTGGAAGGTGTTTGTGTGTGTATATATATAAAGAGAGGTGAGTGGATGAAAGGGAACGCGCGTGAAGTGGGATTGGTTAAGCAAAACGGAAGGTGCGTTGAAATAGGAGAAGTTGCACGTATGAGTCATGCATGCATGCCAATCGTTGACTATTCATAACATCTAATGGATAAGGTCGTTGCTGTGCTGTGGTTGGCTCTATATTTAGGATTTTGTTGCGTAATGGAATCCAACGTTACCTCTCCAGGACACAAATAGAACCATCTCTCTCTAAATTGTGAGTCTTAATTTTATCCCTTCAAAAATTAGTTAACATTTTTCTTAAATGGTATATTAAAGATTTTTTTCAAATATTTGTTTTATTCTTATTATTTAAATTATAAAATAAATTATTTAAATTAAAATATATTATTTCTCTGTTCATTATTTTGACATAACATGCTAACAATTAGGTTTGAAATTTAAATTGGATTTCAACTTTTATATGCACAATTTTTAAAAAGAGATTGTTTTTAAGATTATTTTTTTAAGTAAGTATTTTTAAGAGTTAGCTTTCTTTCTCATTATACTAAGTTAATTTAAATTATTTAACAGGTAAATTATAATAAAAATATATAATAAATCTATTAAAACAAATAAAAATAAGAATTGACAATATTTTTATATCTTATATTTTTTAAAAAACTTTTTTAAATATAAATAAATTATAATAATATTATTATTTAAATTTAATATATTATAATTATACTTATAACATATAACATATATATTGTATAAGAAAATATTATATAAAAAATAAAATGTAAATATTATCAATAAATAATAAGTTTTTTATTATAAAATTTATAATATATTTATTATTTATCATGCATTTTATTATTTAAATGTTAATATAATTTTATTTAAAAAAAATAGATATGAGATTAAATTTTAAAAAGTATTTTATATGTGTATCATATATAAATAATTATTTTTAAAATTTAATCTCATATCAATCATATAATAATTAAATTATTTTAGCCTAATTAAATAATATAAAATAATAAATAAAATTTTTAATTAAAAATATGGAAAAAATTATATAATTTATTTTATTAATGAATATATTTTTATGTTAATTTTATAAAATAAGTAAACAACATATGTTAGTATTATATTTTAAAATCAAATATTGATATCTTGTTAACTTTATTTGATATTCACGTAAGTAAGATTTATTACTAAAAATTATACTAAAAAATAATTAAAATAAGATCTATTTACATATAATAATTAAATTGTATTAGCCTAATCAAATAATATAAAATAATAAATAAAATTTTTATTAAAAATATAAAAAAATTATATTTTATTTATTTTATTAATGAATATATTTTTATGTTAATTTTATAAAACAACACATGTTAGTATTATATTTTAAAATCAAATATTGTTATCTTGTTAACTTCCTTTGATATTCACATAAGTAAGATCTATTACTAAAAAATTATACTCAAAATATAAAAAAAATATAAAAGTCTACAATATTAATATAATATTTTAACCGTGATATATAAACAGAAAATTATTTATATTCTAAACACACATTATGTGAAAAACACAATAAAAGGAAGAAAAAATAAAAAATAAAACCTAATTTTGTTGAAAATGACTTGATGGTTAATATTTATTCCTACTAAATAATAAAAAAATGCACAGCAAAGGTGTGTAAGCAATAAAAAAATTAATTAATCATGAATGCTATGTACATCATATAAAAAATAAATCAATATCATATACAATCACTAATAAAAAAAATATACTTATATAATTTTACATAAGTAGCATAATAAAATAAAATTTTAATACATAGTTGTAGAACAAAGTTTAAGTATAGATAAAATTTCACATCAGTAATTAATAATATATATATATATATATATATATATTAATATATACAGATATGGGGCAGGATGAGTACTTAGTTACCCGTACATGCACTTAACTTCATTAAAATTTGTCAGTGCACTTATCCTCATTAAAGTTTGTCAGTACTTCCCTCGTACCAGTTTAACGAATAAATATTCTACCTGTTATGTTAAATTTTAAATGTACCGATCGAATACTTTACCCATTGTCATTCCTATTCATGAGACAAAATAGAAAGAATTTTTTTGTTGCCAAATTTTTTGTATTTTTAAACTTAAGTTACAAATAAAATGTATAATAAGATAGAAACATTATTAAATAATAGTAATAACAATATGTATATTAAGAAAGGAGTTATATAATAAAAATGTTTTCATTATTAATAATAAGAAATCTGTTTTATTATTCGACAAGGTCAACCTCTAAACTTTTATATATTATTTCTAAATATGCAGTCTTAAATAAAAGTATTTAAGAGTTTTATTTAAACATGAATACTTTTAAATAGGAGTGTTCAGAAATTATTCAAATCATTTTAAAACTATTAAATCCATTAAAAAATAAAAAAATTGATTAAACTGAAAATCAATTAAATTGACAAAGAAAATCTTTTATTTTATATTGCAATTTTGTTCAATATTGAGTTCTCATTTTTAAAACTTAAACAAATCAGACCGATTTGCATTTATAATAAGAGTATTTTTAAGAGTTTTATTTAAACATGAATACTTTTAAATAGAGTGTTCAAAACTGAATCAAATTATTTTCAAAATATTAAATCGATTAAAAAAAATAAAAAACTGATTAAACTGAAAATATGCATAAATGGTACTTGAACTCCTAAATTTGGCAAATCTGACCCAAAATTAGCTCTTTTTTTAAAAAGAAAAAAAAAGATGATGTGATTTTAATTTTTGAAGTTAGCATAAATAAATCACTCACCTTTGAGTGTATCTTCAATATCTTTTATATAGCAATAAGCCAATCTATCAATTAGGAAAATCTAATATTTTTTCCCTACAATATAGACATGAGCACTAGGACATGTATTTTGAGAATTTAGGATTTTATCCTACTCAAGACCTTAGAAATTATTTAGGCATCCTATTATGTACATTATATTAACCTTCAAATGCTAAATTTTTTTTTCTTTTTGATGAGAAGGTTAAAACTGAGTTACAAAATTAGAAAAATTCTTCTTTGGCTCAATCATCCATTTACAAGATTCCTATTTACTACATGAAGTCAATGGGAATTCTCAAGGGCATATGATTTTACTTGTTACTTACCTCCTATAATTTCATGCTAAAATTGAGAGATTAAAGTTGCTATATAACTTTCCTTTATTACTTTATATAAACTTTTATTTTTTTTAATATCTATTATAATTTTTTTATTACTTTATTAAACTTCAAACTTCTCATAAATATTTATATTTATAAAATTTATAATAATTTTTTATTTGCACTACCTTCACTCAAAATTCTCAAAATTATATATATCTAATTTCGAATAAACGTTCATTTTAACCCTTGAAATATGCAGCATCATTTTAATTAATTCTCTAAATTTGAAATTTTAGTCTTTAAAATTAGAAATCGTCAATCGTGTTAATCCCTTTTGTCAAGAGATGTTAAAAGTGAGTAACTGTGTGATGATATGTCACGTTAAGTGACTCATGTCAATTCATTGTAGATAAAAAATAATGTTATTTTATAATTTTTAAAAAATAGTTCATTTTCTTTCCTAACTTTTAACATTTTTGGTCAACAAGATCCTTTCTTCATCTTTTGTTTCGCCATTCTTCTATGGTGTCTTCTTCCTCCCTTTTGCAATGGCTTGTATTGTCATATGAACCACCAAATCCAAGCCTCTCCCGAAAGGTTTGAAACAAATTGGATAAGAAAAGAGGCATAATAGAAAATGATTTTGTTAAAGTGGAGGATAATTTTCTATAATTGGATGTTAGAGGGGTTAAGGGGGTAATGGATCTAGGGAGTGTGGGTGTAAAGTGGGTTGACAAAAATGTTATATTTGAAGTTAGTTTTGACGAGTGTAGTAGTGGAAAGAGAGGTAGTTGAAAGATGATGTTTCAATTGATGATAGCTTGAGTTTGTTAAATTGTGTTTAGGAGAAAAAAGATGAGATTTTAGGTTGAATGGAAGAGAGAATTGTGAAGAAAAAGGAAGAGTAAGGCTGCTATTATGAAAGAAAGGTGAAATGAATACCATGAAAGAAGGAGCGTCAATGCAACCACGACAGGAGAAAAAGAAGAAGGTTAAATAAGGATCTTATTACTCAAAAATGTTAAAAATTAGGAACGGAACTAAGCTATTTATAAAATTATAAAATGACATCATTTTGTGTAAAAAAATAAATTGTCATGTGTCATTTAACATGACAAATCATCCCTCTATTACTCAATTTTAACATCTTTTAATTCTAAGAAGTAACATAATTAATAATTGTTAATTTCAAAAACTAAAATTTTAAATTTCAAATTTTAAGGATCAATTTCAATTAAATTACACATTTTAAGAATTAAAGTGATGATTTATTCATTTAATAATAAAAATATGTTTTTCTATTAGAAATTGTAAAATTATCACTTTCATCCATATTATTTTTAAAATATAAATTATTGTCAAATACTTTTTCTTGCATTTCTTTTTTTTAATTAATTATAACAAAATTATTTTCAATATTAGAGTGTCATTTACTCTTCTCTATCTATCACAATATTTTATATATATATATATATATATAATATGAGTATATTTTTTTATATTTATATATTTTTAATACAATAATACATAAGTAAATTATATACTTTATATACTTTTTAAGATATATATATATATATATATATAATATGAGTGTATTTTTTTATATTTATATATTTTTAATACAATAATACATAAGTAAATTATATATTTTTTAAGATATACACTATAATTGATAATAATCTATGTTAATGTATTATATTTGATTAATTTTATAATTTTTTAAAATTCTCAATTTTTATGTTTTTTATTTTTATTTTTATAAAAAATTATTTCTTTTAAGTTGCCTGGAAGGGTTAAAATTAATTTACATTTTCTTTACTCGCAAAAAAGATAAGTGAAGGATTAACTCGGCTATGAGCGTGATTTAGTGTGGGGTAATGCAAATGAGTCAGGTTGTAGCTCTAATTTGATATATAAAATTGAGAGAGTACTACTAGGCACCGATTTGTGGCAATTGACTTTGCATAATGGTCTATTGTAAGTGTAATGAGGCAAATCAGGAATAAGAAACCTATCACATGTCTCTCCTTCTTCTTTACATTTTCATGTTGGAAAATGTTTGTGGAACAGAAATTGTCCCTCTTTTAGGGAAAATAGTATTAAACCTCCTTAACCTTCACATTCTTGTTATAAATAGACATCTTCTTTTTTAGTTTTGTCCCTGTTATTGCTTAAGCTATATTTCTTTTAAAATTAGACATTCTAAACTTTAGTTTCATATTAATTAATCCTTAAATTTTACTATCAATTTTGTAAATAGGCACCTTAAACTTTAATTTAATTTTAATTAATTCTTAAACTTTAATCTACCATTTTTACAAATAACTTTTGTAAATTAAATATACGAGATACAAATTATAATTATTAATTTATCTATCTTAAATCCCAATCTTTAAATAATTTTTGTTGCAATTTAATTTAAAGTAAGTCTTGGGAGCTTACCACTCAATAATTTAATGTATACTTTACACGATCAAGTAATTAAATTGTGAGTCATTCTATGCTCTAATACTTTTAATAAGAGTATTTTAATAAAATTATTTTACTTTACAGTTTTGTTAACTTAAACTCTTAAGTTTGAGTTTAAAAATTTAAAACAAGTAAAATTTTATAATAAAAAATATTACTGATAAATTTTATATATTTTTTATTTTTTAAGAAGTTGTAAAAAACTCTCTTATTTGGTATAAAATTTAAAGATATAAATTATTTTTAACTTGTAAAAGAATAATGATTTTTTATTTTTAAAAACTTATCTTCACTTAAATAGGGCCATATCTAATTATCATAATTATTAAAATTAATTTTAAGACGAGTGAATACTGAAAAATAAAAAATGGTTTTAAACAATATCGTACGGAGAACAACAGTCCTAATACGTATAATAATTGGGCGAATGATTTTTACGAAATTCCTGAAATATCCTTTTGTGTGCGCTAGCAGCCCTTCTTACTGAAAACCATGGTCCGCTTTGCTTCTTAACATCGCTCACTCTCACTCTGTCCCTATATATATACCAACACAAACACAATTCATTCCTTCACTTCTGAATCATAAAAAAATTCACTCTCTCTCTTAAGTTTCCTCTCTCATTGCAGTGACTCTCTTCCTTCCCATGACTCTAATGACTCCTCCGCCATTAGATGTAATAGCCAGCTCTCTCTCTCTCTCTCTCTCTCTCTCTCGATCGATTCTGTCTTTCCTTTCTGCAAATTCAATTCAATTGAAATCACAGATACTGTTCTTGCATTTCATCGTTTATTTTTCATTTTTTCTGTTTCGATTTTTCTGTGGACGGTTGCTAGGGTTTTTGATGAGTGGATCCGTGTTTCTTGATTGTGACGTTTGTTTTTGTTGTGTGCAGCGACAGCAACAGGTGGAGCCGCAGGACGATGAGATGCTGGTTCCTAACTCCGACGTGCCCGAAGGTCCTCAACCAATGGAAGGTAATTGTCACTTTTTTTGAATTTCGGTAATGCTTGTTGTCGGAGATAAGTTCAGTGAATGAGTGTTCAAATGGCGTCGTATTGATTGAATTTGCTTGCTTTTTCATTCAATTTATGTGAGTTTAGTTTGTTTTTCATTATATGTGCGTCGGATGTGGCCGGTGGTGGGTGTGTTCCTTCAGAAGTACTTGGAAATAGGAATGTAAGTGAAAATAGAGTGATATTTATGTAATTATTAGTGAAAACAACAAATGTTCGTACCAAATAGCGCTTTGAGAGTGGGAGACTGGTGCCAATTTAGCTACGAGTTTGTTGAGTGAGTGTATGTGTTTAGGTTGACAAAGGTAAGTGCGAGTCTATAGGGTTGGTTGGTTTGGATGCAATAGTAAGGGTAGCAATGGCAAATGGTGATGTTCTTGCCATTTTGTTGGGCTTAACGTGTGTGGTAAAAAAGCAAACTCTATTTTACGCTGTATTTTTTCTTGATTGGGTAAGATTGGTAATTTGAACCTTGGGACTCTTTCTTCCATGTGGTGTTTAAAGTTCTGGATTTTTGCCCGGCGGGCAGGAGGTGCAGTTGATAGATTTTTGGTTCCATTGCTCCATTCTGCTTTATATTTTTCATATCTGGCACAACCGACAAATGGTTAGGTTTGTTTTTATTGCTTAGCTTCTTTTTTTTTTCCTTTTCAATTTTGGTAGCAGTCCAAGCAGAAAACATGACTACGGTTGATGCTCCCACAGTGGATGACCCCCCATCCGCGAGATTCACGTGGACCATTGACAATTTTTCAAGGCTCACAAAAAAAATTTATTCTGACATTTTCAGTGTTGGGGGCTACAAATGGTAAGTCCATTTCTACCCCAGTATTTATCTTATGTGTATGGGTGCCAAGTTATACTTGTTATGAATGTTGGCCCTGATTGACATTAATTGAAATGAGCAGGCGGATACTTATCTTTCCAAAGGGGAACAATGTTGATCATATGTCGATGTATGTAGATGTTGCAGATTCACCTATGTTGCCTTATGGTTGGAGTAGATATGCCCAGTTCAGCTTGACTGTTGTTAATCAAATTCATAGTAAATATTCAATCAGAAAAGGTAATTTCTCTGCAGCTGGTATTCATTGAAATATTTTCTTAACCGAGTTGAACAAGTGACAAAGGAGTTAAATATCCCTCTTTTTTATGAGGTGTATCATTTGAGAAAACCTTAATAGTGGTTCTATTTTGTGGACTGTAAATAATTTAAGCTAGCGTGTTGGGTTGCATGCAGACCTAAAAATGAAAGGGGATTGGGTCTTGACAATTTGATATCATTTCAGACATTTAATTCATATTAATTATTTGATGTGAAATGAGTTCCTGATTTACACTTCCATTATAAAAGCAAATACCAATAGTTTGTAGTCAGGCAAAAGGAATCCTTTATCTTTTAATTGTTACTGTAACATGAAGGTAGAAGGAAAGATGATGATTCATTGGAGTCTGAATGGATTATAATTGATTAATCATTCCTAGTCCATGGTTTGGTAACTTTAGGAATGGTTTATCTCTTCCGTTTTTTTGGAGCATGAAATCAATGTGAAGTGGTGAAATAATTGTTCTTCATGCATGTATCTAGTATTCACATGACTGTAATCATTGATAAAGGAGAAACATAATTATCAATTGTGGATAGTGGCACAGAGCAGCTTGCATTGAGAACACTATAGTAAGATGGGCACTATATTGAAGATTATAGATACAAGAGAAATAATTTGTGCTACACACATGGATGCTCAAAAATAAAAAATTACTCAAAATTAAAGTCATTCATAATTAATAATAGTGGTGTAAGGTGTTACTTGATTTGGCAATATAATGATTTAGAAAAGCCAAAGGGAACCAATTAAGTTGGTTTGGGTTAGTCCATATAGTCGGACTCAAACTGAATTCAACCAATGAAAACCAATTAATAATGGTTTGAGTCTTGGGTTCCATGATTTGGAATTGATGACTTGATATCCAATGAACCGGTTGCCTCATATTAATATTAGTATTGATAATGTTGTTGTTATTATTATTTTTAACATATTAGAAAATACGAGGTTGGAAAAACCCTTACCCGGTTGCCTTTTACCTGATGCTGCCATTCTGTTCTTCATTGTCTACCACTTCAAAAGTCCTTTGTATCTCTTAGTGCATGAACTTATCTTGTTCCATTGCATCTTGATCTTTGTGTTCAATCTTTGTTGTTCTATGTCTTCCGGTCTTCAGCCCCTCTGTTCTCTGTTGGTTTCTGTAAAGTTCTAGTACCCAAGATCAAATCTATCTCACATTGATTCTTTATATTCAAAATTAATACATTTTGTGGATTGATTTCATTTTTATTATTTTATTAAAAAATATAAAATGATTCTTTGAGAGGGGTTTATGAAATGCCTATTTTCCTTTTTTTTTTTCCTTTTAATGTTAATGGATTCTTGCAGCATAATGCTGGTGCTTCCATTTACTACAACACATGGAGGACCCATTTATTGGTGCGAAAAGAGTATAGTTAATGAAGAATTCCTTCAGCTGATCTTCCTTTCCTTGTGTTAGTTTTGGAATGTTATTTTTGTTGGCAGAATAAAAAAATGTCAAATCCTATCAACTGAACCAAACCAACCTACTTTTTATGGTTATAGTTTGGGTTTGGCAAAAAAAACTTGCAAACTGAACCAAATAGTTTTGATTTGTTCAAATTCTGTTTTTACTAAAACTGAACAAACCCAAGCTGTGTACACCTGAATTAATAAACAAAAGTTATAGATTAAATAACTAAATCAGCATCAATCAAAGGCCAAAGTAACAATTCAATAAAAATGGAATTAAGGATGCATAATATAGTAAGATGATGAAATTAATAGAACGAAAAACTAATTAAATTAAAATTAGTGGAATGTAAAGTACCCAACACATACAGAAAAAAGAGACACTTACCGTTGAGGGTGCGAATCAGAAGTCAGATCAAAGCAGATTAGAAGTCCTGCTTGAACGGAGGCCTGGACCTGTGTAGGTGAGCAGACCAGCAACAAGCAGTGGGCGTGCCAGAAATTTTGGGCCTGACTGGGAAAAATGTGAGTGAGTAGTGGGTTAGGGGTTGGTTCAGCTGTAGTTTCTTTTGGGTCTATGACAACCAGTATCTGTACACCACATTGGACATCCAACTATCTGGATTTGTTTCTCCATTAGTATATTATGAAGTTGGGATGGCTGAGTTGGTCCTAAGTGCCAGTTAAGGTTTAACTTTAGTTTGAAAAAAAGGTTGGTGTTTAAAATTAAATTTATTTCTGATACAAAAAGGAGGAAAAATCACAAAGATATAAAGAAAAGGTGGTAGTTGTTGTGTTATAAAATTAATGATGGTTTATTGGGAAAATAAAAGTTAGGATTAGGTACCATTTAGTGTGGGTTCGGATTAGCTTGTTTTGTGTTTAACAAAGCTTATAATCAAAATCTTACTGTGAGATGTTTTGAAATGTTTTGTTCCCCCTAAAAATTAGTGTGCATTAGGATAAGTGTTTTTTTTTTTTTAAAAGAGAGTGCTTTTATGATAATAGCTGTTTTTCATGTGCTACTCTTATTAACTTGTAAGTATAGTACTAAAACTTTTTTTTCTTCAGGGTTTTAGCTATTATTAAAAAAATTTTCTAGTTGTCTTAAATTTTTTAAGCACATTTTAATTGAGCAAGTTTTTTCTTTAAAGAAATACCCACAAAAATCTAATTAAAATACATATTCAACCAAGTATGTAATTTTGATCTTTCTGATTCCGTTCCATGGAATGAGGTCTGTAATGGTGTTATAATTCCATACTCTTTTACCCCTGACAAAAATAATTATTTTCCTCATTCCTTTTCAAAATGAAAAATTAAGGGCTCGTTTATTTAGAGAACTTTTTCTATTTTAATTGTTATTTTCACTAATAATCACAATATTGTCTCATTGCTTTCATTATATTTCTTGGTTTTAAATATATGTATAGAAATGGTGAAAAACCATTGTCAAAAGAGAAAATGAAAAAAAAATAATGTTTTTTCAAACTATACAGCTCCTTGAAGTTGTGAACTGTGATGGCAGCTTTAGAATTATTAAGATAAACTATATCAAAATTTGAAAATTAAAATCATTTTGTGTAAATGAAAATTTGAAAGAAAATCAGCTAGTATTCCACTCTTATGGTTTGTTTGGATAGGAAGTGAATTAGGGAGGAAAGAAATGAGAATGAAAGAAATAGGAAGAATGTAAATAAATTGAAAATAGAGTATAAATAATATATTGTTTGGATGGAAAGAAATAAGAAGGAAAGAAATGAAGAATTTTTCCCTTTGGTTGTTTGAATAGGTGGAAGAAAGAGTGGAATGCAATTAATACATATTATTTTTTCATAATATAAATTATTTATTGTTTTTCTGTTATAAAAAATAATTTTATATTTTAAACAATGGAAACAAAAATAAAATAAAATAAAATAATGGTCTTGCTGTAATATTTCACGTCAAATTGGAGGGGGTATATTTATATGGGGCCCTCCGAAGTTGTGTTTCAATTCAGCCTTTACACTTTGACCAAACAATGTTAGTGATGCACTTCTGGCTCATTTCAATCCATTGCATTTCTTTCCATCCTATATGAGCAAACAAAGACAGTGTGAGTTTCTGGGATATGTTTCTTTTTAGACACAACTAATGAATCAAAATCTTCTTCTTTTGCTTTTCCCTTGTATATATATTCTGTTTGTTTCCCCACAATACTGTTTCTTTACAAGATTTCCCTGTCTGATATTCCGGGAGGTTTGACGGTTATGTTGTATTTTGTATCTTTGGTTCTCTACTTTGTTTTTCAGTTGTTTCTGTTTGTTGGAGAATATCTTATCATCCTCTCAGGATGATTTTCTCTTTCTCTCTCTCCCTCCCTCTATTTCTTTATTTAGAAAAACTACTTTGATTATTTTTTCATATTCCAGAAACACAACACCAGTTCAATGCACGTGAGAGTGATTGGGGTTTCACTAATTTCATGCCGCTTGCTGAATTATATGATCCTACTAGAGGTTATCTTGTGAACGATACATGTGTTGTTGAGGCTGATGTTGCTGTGCGTAAAGATCTTGATTACTGGGCACATGACTCAAAAAAGGAAACTGGTTATGTTGGACTGAAAAACCAAGGAGCTACTTGTTACATGAATTCTCTGCTTCAGACATTGTATCACATTCCTTATTTTCGAAAGGTTAGCCAGTAGCGTATAACCTGGTAAGCTCTTATTTTTTCAAAATGGGAAACACCTAATGCATAAAATTGTTTGTTCAGGCCGTGTACCATATGCCTACAACAGAAAATGATATGCCATCAGGAAGCATCCCTCTAGCATTACAGAGTTTGTTTTACAAATTGCAGTATAGTGACACTAGTGTAGCAACGAAAGAGTTAACCAAGTCTTTTGGATGGGATACATATGATTCATTCATGCAGCATGATGTTCAAGAACTTAATAGGGTTCTTTGTGAAAAACTGGAAGACAAAATGAAGGTATTGGATTTTTCATGCTGGCTTCGTATTGTTATTTTGTCTTGTTAAGGTAGCTTTTACTCTTGATACTTGTGTATTCTTTTTTATATCTTGGAGATTATTTATTGAGGTCTGCTCCTGGCCAGGGAACTGTTGTGGAAGGCACTATACAGCAGTTGTTTGAAGGCCACCATATGAACTATATTGAATGTATAGGTGTGGATTATAAATCAACAAGAAAAGAATCATTTTATGGTATGCATTTTTACCTTTACAATGCTGTTGTTTACTACAACATTCCATGTATG
Organism: Abrus precatorius; assembly: GCF_003935025.1. Classification (NCBI taxonomy): domain Eukaryota; kingdom Viridiplantae; phylum Streptophyta; class Magnoliopsida; order Fabales; family Fabaceae; genus Abrus; species Abrus precatorius. Next base: position 10,055,784 of record NW_020874417.1, on the reverse strand, counting down.
CTTGGACCTTATAGAATTTTGGATATTTGATTATAGATCTTCAGCTTGATGTGAAAGGTTGTAAGGATGTGTATGCTTCTTTCGATAAGTATGTGGAAGTGGAACGGCTTGAGGGGGATAACAAGTATCAGGCAGAGAATTATGGTTTACAGGTAAAATTTGAACCCGTGTGTTTTTCTGCCTTTTCTTGTCAGGCTGAACTTCATTACTTGCATTATTTTATCTGTAGATACCTGCTGAACTTCAGGCTGAACCTGTGTCTTTATTTTGTTTTTGTTTATAGTTTACTGTTTACTTGAATTATTACTGACTACTGTTTGATTAGTTTTTTTACAACTTTTACTTTTGTTATTAATATTTTCTTTATTATTATTTTCACGTTTTAGAATGTTTATTTTCCTAGAACATGATTATGACTACAATTTCAGGATGCTAGGAAGGGTGTATTATTCATTGATTTCCCACCTGTCCTTCAGCTTCAATTAAAACGTTTCGAGTATGATTTTATGCGAGACACCATGGTAAAGGTTAGTTTAAAATTCAAGAATCAATAAAAATCTTTTTCCTTTTGATTTTCTCATATTTTTCACCTGTGTTTACCATTTCTGTTTTGGTTCTTCTTTGCTAGTTGCAGTTATCCTTTTTTCTTCTAGTAAATGATGTGGTTAATGTCATTTGGCTTATTTTTAAAAATTCAATGCACTACATTTAGAGTCCATTTTTTAAATTTCTAAGTAAATGTCCATTTTGGGGTTCTCTCTGACTTTCATCTAGTAATCTTTGTCTCACAAGAATGATATTGCTATTCTTATTTTTGGGGATTGTCTATCTCTTTAATCCAGGAATTTTTGTCCTTTATCATGTTATAGACTTTGTTTATAAATTAAAGCTTAATGGTTTTAACTTTCAAGTACTTGAGAGTTGAAACATACAATAGTTGTTTTCTGTCTTAGATGTGTATTAATTTTGTGTCTTGCCTTGATTATTTTTTTTCCCATTGCATATGGTTACTATATATGATAAATTGAATAATCTTTTTCTTGGTTTATTATACTGTTTGTAAACTTTTCTTTTAATTTTTGACACCTGTATCTGGCATGGCGATTGACTTGATTGGTGACAGATCAATGACCGCTATGAGTTCCCCTTGCAATTAGATCTTGATAGGGATAATGGCAAGTATCTATCTCCAGAAGCAGACAGAAGTATTCGCAATCTTTATACACTTCACAGGTATTGGAAATTTCTCTTCATTGATCTTAAATAATGGCATCTTCTGTTGTTTGGTGAAATCTTTTATGTATCTACTGACTGTGTCAACAACATTTTTCTATACAATGCCCCTTTGGAATTGCATGGTATGCTGGATCATGAAACTGAAGTTATGGTTTTGCTTGAATTGGTGAAAAAGGAGAAGGTAGAAAATTTAGAAAGAGAGCTGCTTCATACTCACTCAGTACCACCATAAAATGTAGATGGTCAATAGTAGAGTGCTATACACTTGCACTCTACCCCACAAGGTTTTACTCATGCTGGACAGGAAAGTGTAACAATGAGTGAAAATGAAAACCTATTTATCCTACATTTTTGTCACTGTCAGAGTCTGAAAAATGAAATGGAGATGGATATGTTTTATTTAATAAAATGGAAATATTACAAGGATGTTTACCCCTGTGATCCCAGAGCCTAGCTCCCTCGGAGAATGCAAAGAACCTCTGCCCAGTTTACAGCCAAAAGGAAAGATAATAGAATGCCAAAAAACTGCCGCACACTCCCATCTCTACCATCTTATAAGGATCCCTGCTTGTTACCTTGAATCTTGATAAGGACAACAATCAAAAGAAATGAATAAAGTATCAATTATACTAAATAAAAGAAAAGCACTCAAGGATGGTAGTCAGAATTGCTTGCTGATGTGTAGAATTGTGCAATTCTATGATCCCTGATGCTATGCTAACTTGCAAGCGGAATTGGAAAATGGTGGAATTGGGTGGGATTGGCATGCTCAATCGTAGGATCAGTAGGCAATCCCACTGTGTTTAAAAGTCGAATTTTGACCTGCTGACCAAGGACCCATTTTCTGACCTGGTTTGATAGAAAGGGATCCAGAACCCTAAACTCGTTTTCCTCTGATTTTCACTGTGATTTCACTCAGTTGGCCTCACTACAACCTTGTTCTGCTCTGGTGACCTGCGACTTGCCAATATGTGACTGCTGTTCTGCTAGTATTTTCTGGTGAGCTGCAAGCAGTTCTGGACTTGTGAGTGTTCTGCTCAGTATTTCTGTTCTTCTCATTTTTCTGTTCTCTATTGCTGTTCTGTTTCTGTTCATCTTCTACTGCTCTTGGATGGGTGCCTGGTCTGCGCATCCTGTTCTGCTTTGGTTACGTGCTGCTGTTGTGCTTGTGGGAGTTGTTCTCTGTTGCTGTACTCTGTTTCTGATCTTCATCTTCTTACATATGGTAAATTACTACAACAAAAACAACAACCAAGCTTTATCTCACTAGGTGAGGTCGGTTACATGAATCACATGACGCACGCCATTGAGCTTAGTCAAAAACTGTATTTTCAAAATTCTGTTTAATCAAAATGTCTCTTTTAATAACTTCGTCTAAAGATTTTTTGGGTGTCCCTCATCCCTTTTTAACTGAATTAAAAGTCATGCAATCTACTCTCCTTATTGGTGCCTCCAAATGTCTTCTTTGCATGTAACTAAACTACCTTAGATGATTTTCAGTTATCTTTTTCACTATATGTGCTACTCCAATACTCTCTCGTAGACTATCATTTCTTATCCTGTCTTTTCTGTCACTTCTACTTTCTTCTTGTGTTGTTCCTTTAAGGCCTAACATTTACTTCCATATAAGATTCATATTGAAGTGTGGTAAAACTTTTCTTTTAGCTTGATAGGTACTTTACGGTCAGATATTACTCCTAATGCCTTTCTCCACTTTAACTACACAACTTGTATTCTATGAGTAACATATGGTAAATTAGATATCTAAATTTCAGACTTTGGTTTGGATCATGTGTTTGAATATTAGAAACATTGGATATTTTGTATTTAGTTTGAAGTTTACTTAAATTGTTTCTTGTTTGATGAGTTATGTATGACCTTAAATGAATTATAATTTTCTGTTTTTCTTGAATATCTTTTTTTTTTTTCCTTCTTATTTATACTAATTTATATGAATGTGTAAATTTGTAAGATCTGATGATTCGTGTTACGATCCTATGAGTTATGATCTTTGACCCCTTTTCCGATCATATGTAGGATCTTGATTTTGACTAGGAACCAGAGTTTCCTTGCCCAAGCTTGAGGCTGAATTATGAGTTTTCTCCTTGTCCTACTTCTCCCCTCTTTCTCTCCTTAATACTGAATTCCCCTTCCAAACCCCATCATGGGCCTCCAGCACCCTTCCCATTCAGTGCAACTAACTTTCCTCCAAATAACTCATTAGGAGCAGAGTTCTGTTTTTGGCTTCAAAAAAGACTACAGCCGGACTTCAACATTTGCTTGTACTTACCTTATCCAAATCTTTGTTTGGTTAAGAGAATGGGTGAAGAATTGCTAAGATGTTCCATGTCAGCTAGGAATATGGCTAAAGTAGTTCTTATAAGACTTGACAATCCTCCCCTCTTAAGTTCCATTTTGGGATTGAAGGCTTGATCCATTTCTAATAAGAGAAGTATAAAGGAAAACTACATTTTTCATTGTTTGGTTGATTAGAGAAGAGGAACAGGAAATAAAAACTAATGTGAGGATTTTTTCTCCTATGGTAGAGAGAAAGATAATATGTGGAAATGATAAGTTGTCCATCAGCATACCTCCCCACTATTATATAAAAAAGATAGTCATTTAACATTGTGCATTTTATTATTTCCTCTCATTTTTCATTCCAACGAAACAAGAAGAAAATAATCAATTTCTTTCTCTTTTTTCTTTTCCTGAAAACAACAGAAGAGGAAAATAATTTTTCTCATTATTTTCTTTTCTTCTATCTTTTTTATCTCATTTTTTCTCTGCATTCAAGCGCAGCATAACAGTGCTGGTGAAGTGAAGTTTTTTGTTTTCTGTATTCCCCTCTGTATTCCCCTCCCCTCATTAGTAACAGGATTTTTTTTATTATTTGGGATAATTTGCTCAACCCAAATTCATATTGTTGTCATATTCCTTATTACCATGGCTTCCAAATTTTATTGAGAAATTTTTTGGTTCCTATGATAATGAACTCATTTATAAGGTTGAATTCTGTATGGGTTGGCTTCCAGCACACCATTATCATATTCAATTAATGGATTTGTTAAGAGATGTAATTAAAACATTCACTTGCCTTTACTCAACAGCATTATTTTTTAGAATTATTGGTTCTTGACGTGGAATTGATGCATTCCTGAAAAAGTGGTCAATAGTTTCATTTTTATAAATTAAAGTTGAGTTAAATTGGGTTGTGCATTGTTCATACTTTTAGTCCAAAATACTCTTGCATGAAGAATTTGTTAAGAGTTGTAATAAACATTTACATGCCTTCACCCAATCTCTTAAGCTTTTGAGATAGTTGGGTTATGACAGGATTGACCATCTTGGGTTCTTTTACATACCCAGTTGACTGGTAACTTGGATGCAATTTCATTTGTTGGTACTATATTTTAGTGGATTGTTTTGGATGTTAGAATTTCGAGCAAAGTGTGGTTTGTTCTAGCAAGGCGTTGTGCAAAATTAAAATTTATTCTTCTCTATAGTTGTTAGTTAGGCTATCTGCTCATTTTTCCTTTGCTTGCCATCCTAAATTACTCAAATTTCATTAATTGACTGGAGATCTTTTAGTAATTTATTATTTAGGTATTGTTGAAATTTTAGTGTTTACACAAGGAGTTGATAACAAGTTGTTATACCCAAATACAATAATCTAGTGTGCCTATTTATAATATCAGTTAGGTTATTAATCAGACAAATTACCACGATGTCTTGAGAAAGTTATCTTTGTAGGCTTCAAAATTTTTGCTTATGTGGAGGGTGTGAGGAATCCGTATATTCTATCCAAATGTTTTCTTTGTGTAAAAAGTTTACTGTGGCATCATCTGTATCGTGGTCCTCTGATTTCAAGACATCACCAAGGTTGCCTCAAGTATCAATATGAATCAAATATCAATATAACTAGCACTTGCTGAGATATTATGATGCACGGACATGGTTTTGAAGTGAGGTGTCATACTGTCAGACACATTTTTGACGTTGACACCTTCACACCACTTGTATGGAATGTGTTAGACACTCATGTATCTCATCAGAAAATTTGTGTTGCCAGCTCAAACACTCCTCAGTAACTGTTATTATAAAAGAAAATTCAATTTTTAAATATTAAAAAAAGGTATCTTAAAATCTAATTTAGATATGAAAATTTGTTTAAAATTTCAAAAGTTCAAGATACCTCAGATTCGGATTCTGTTTCCCCTTTCATCTATAAGCTTCTTTCTCGCACTTTAATCTCTTGTCCGTGCATATTTGATTGAGTCAATTTCTTTAGGTTATATAAGTTTGTATTAATATTTCATTTAGTTGGTAGATACTTTGGTTATGAATGGCTAAGTGATAATCCTAATCAAGGCTTGAAAGTTACTTTTTAAAGAGTACTTTAAAAGGTTCTTCTTTGATGCAGATGTGAGGAAACATGTAGACTTTATTAACTTGAATGGAAGAAGGCATTGGTGATATTGATTGTCTAAGTGATAAGGGTATTAATACAAACATTTTGGTAAACTTTTCACTTTTCAGCAATGATGATGAGGAAGGTGAGAGGCCCTTGATTGATTAAATCCTTTGTTGATACACCCACCCACATATATGAATCATATCTTTTAAAACATTTTGGTAAACTTTTCGCTTTTTTTTTCCTATGATAATGAGCCTCCCGTAAAATACTAAGAGGCATCATTTTACAGGGGAAAAATGTAAAGCTTAGGAAGTTGTTTTAAGACATGATTTGCCTTAGGATTTTGTAGGTGAAGATACAAAATTCTTGTATAACAGATGATGCCTCTTAGTGATTCTGGGCCCGTGTCACGGTTATGTATAGTAGTGGCTGTCATGCCACAATTCACGACCATGAAAGGTGACAATTGTGGCCCCTATATTAAATAGGGGCAAAAGGGCAAGTTAGCTCTCTCTTTCTAAAAGTTGGAATGTTTTTTGTTAAGATGAGAGAATGAGAAGGTATGTGATGAATTCTGTGTGTCTCTCAACTACACCTTAGGTTGTGTATTTATATTAACAAAGGTAATCACAATCATACCTACGTAATTAAGAATAAATATATGTTTACCTAATTATTATAATTACATAGATACTATTTTTCTAAATTACATATTTACATGTATTTAACACTTTATATGGGGCAATCTTGGGATTTCACCCCCTTTACATTGCAATGCTTTGTGCTTCTCTTCTGTCTTCGCAAGTTGAGATCAAACCCTACCTCCATCTCTTGTTTTCTTACTTTGTCCTCCATCTTTGATGTCACTTTCTTGTGCTGAGTCGCCATTTCTAGCCAAGTTCCGGTCTTCTTCATCTCCGGCAAAACCGAAGCTATATCCAACAAGATGTAGACATTTTTTTATGATAGTGAGACATTTTTTGGCTAGATCATATGCGTAAGAGCTATTTTCGGTGATTGACCGCTCTTTGAAATATTTTTCTTCTTTGTTTTGATTGTCTTCAAAATAGCGGTCATCCTGCTATCTGCAATCCTACTATAACATTTTTGGGGTTGGGCGCCTTGCTCATCATCTGTGATTGGCTACCCTGTTTTCAGAAAACAGTGACATTGAATAAGGCAGTTTATTGGTAGATAAAGGCAATGCACTTTTGAAGAAGGTAAGGTAGATGTGGGACAGGGGATAGATATTAGGATAAAAATATAATAATTGTTGGTGATAGACCATAAACATTTTATTAATGGTGGAATGAAAAAATCTTGGACGTGGAAGGATGATATGCATCTGACTGATGAAATATGGTATTTGCTTCTAGTGCTTGTTGGGCTTTGCTGACATTAAGTGAAGCTTGAGCATTGAGGTGAGGCAGCCATGAGCTAGTTAGAATTTGTTTAGGAAGTTTATAACTGACCTATGTGTACAAGATTGAAAATGAATTTACTTGTTATAGTATGAGTGTGGCATTATTTTATGAGGTAAGGCAGCATTGAACTGTGTAATAGTTTACTGTTACTAACAGTTTTGCCTCAGATTGCTGATACCCATGTGGACCCTGTCTGCCCTATTTGTTTGCAGTGTTTTGGTTCACAGTGGTGGGGTGCATGGTGGACACTACTATGCTTACATTACACCAACTCTGTCAAATCAGTGGTATGCTCTGTTGAATCTTTCAGTGTTTATACATGTATTATTATGTTCATCTCACCATTTATTGTGCACTTGTTTATTTGTCATGAAACAAGTAATGGGACGTATTGACACAGTACTAGTGATGCTAGAATGGTAAACATGACTAGTTAATCACTTTGACTCACTCATTCAATTTCATTACTATCAAATTTATTCTATTGTAATTTTATCCTGTTTGTTACATTGAATTGAAAGAAGGTTTGGAGGTATATGGGCCTATGAGGATAAGACTCGGAGAGTGATGAAAAATCAGAGTCTGGAGATATTGAGTTTTCTTAAGTTTTTGTAATATTATTTATATGATTTGTTGTGTGTCATGAATCACTGTTTATTTATATATTTATTTTCCTGGTTGATATGGTGGGATCAGAGGGTATTGTTATTTGATTTTCCTTGTACTTTGTTTATTCTTTGTTTCAGTTTTAAATAATCTCTGGCTACTTTTGGATTGGTCAGACGCAATTGTAGAGTCAGCACAATTTAAATATGATATTCTGTTTTATAATAGCTGTTTTCTTCCCTCTACCAAATTCTGGTCTCACAGTTCTGACATCTGTGTTTATGGTTTTGGGATATAATGCTGCATAGAACTGTCCTTGTAGCTTGATTAGTTGGTAAATGTTTTATCATTTAAATGTCCATATAAGGCTTATATCAGGATTACACAGTTCGAAATATTTGTATTACTGTTGTGATCTTATATCTTCATATCCGTCTCTTTGATTGTTTGTTTATAATTACAAATTTGAAAGGAAAACATTACTTGTTTCAGGTTTAAATTTGACGATGAACGAGTCACAAAAGAAGATACAAAGAGGGCTTTAGAAGAACAATTTGGTGGTGAAGAAGAGGTAATATTCTGTAAGCATGTTTTGGGCTTGTATCTTATATTTTTTCTTGATATTTATTGTGTAGGTGAATTTTCTTTTTCTTACATCATTGTGCTTTTTTTTTTGTTAGCTTCATTATATTTTTCGTTTGTCTACAGTTACCTCATACAAATCCTGGGTTCAACAACTCTCCTTTCAAATTTACAAAGTACTCAAATGCATATATGCTTGTCTATATTCGTGATAGTGACAAGGATAAAGTAATCTGTAATGTTGATGAGAAGGACATTGCTGAACACCTCAGAGTAAGATGCTTGGTTCATTGATGTCATGTGGTTTTTCTCTCCTTTTTCCAATGTAAGAATGCTTCCCTTTTAACTACATATTTTAGATAAGATTAAAGAAAGAACAAGAAGAAAAAGAGCTGAAGAGAAAGGAGAAGGCTGAGGCTCACTTGTACACCATCATAAAGGTTCAATATTAGTATGCTTTCATTTTTTAGTTATTTTCCCTTAGAATGCTTTGTATGATAATATGATATTGGTGTGCATAGTTCATACAGTGAGTTCAATATTAGCTATTGATTTGTTGGTCCCAGGTTGCCCGTGATGATGATATGCATGAACAAATTGGAAATGATATATTCTTTGATCTTGTGGATCATGATAAAGTTCGATGTTTTCGTATTCAAAAACAAATGCCTTTTATCCTTTTCAAGGTATGAGCAGTGGTTTTATTATGTAAATCCAATTAACATTCTATCTTTAATTTTTTGACTATGTATATTTCTATTCTTTCATTTGGCTCTTAGATTTCGCACTTATGTACTGATATAAGAAAACTGGACCAGAATGAGATGAATGAATAATTTTTATTGCAAACAATCAATCTAAGAATTAAGTATTAATGTTATACAAAAATGAAATCAATAACACAAGTAGTACAGAAAAGAATTCATGCTCTCATACTCCTCCCTCTATCTATCTCAATAATTGATAACTCCTCTTTTTCTAAATTCCAGTCTCACCCTTTATTTCTAATTTACACGTGACAATAGCCTTCATCTTAATCGTACAACAACAATAACAAAACTTTATCTCACTAAGTAAGGTCGACTACTTGGATCACTCAATGCTATTGAGCTCAGTTAAAAATCAAATTTTTAGAATTTTGGTTAATCAAAATGTCTCTTTTAATAACTTCATCTAAGATTCTTAGGTCTTCCTCGACTTTTCTTTATTAGACTAAAAGTCATGAAATCCATTCTTCTTACTGGTACCTTTAAAAGTCTTCATTGCATGTGACCAAACTACTTTCGACGATTTTTAGTTATCTTTTTCACTATAGGTATTATTCCAATATTTTCTCGTATCCTATCATTTCTCGTGCGTACACATCTATTTTAACAATCTCATATCTGTCACTCTCACTTTCTTTTTGTGTTGTTCCTTTAATGCTTAATATTCACTATCATATAGGATAACATGCTGTATTGCAGTATGGTAAAACTTTCCTTTAGGCTTAATAGATACTTTATTGTTACAAATAACTGCTGATGTCTTTTTCCATTGAAACCTTCTAGCTTGTATTCTGTGAGTTGTTCATTAATTTTCTTATCATTCTGTATAATTGGTCACAATATCATATATAATTTTAACTTCTAACGCATGATTTTCATCTTTTTTTTTCTGAACTTAGAATGCATATACTCTGTCTTACTTTTATTTAAGCAAAAACTATTAGATTCTACAGTCTCTCTCGATAACTCATGATTAGTATTAACCTCTTCTTTTGAATTCTCAACCGGCACTATATCATTTGCAAAGAGCATGTACTAATGGATAATCTTTTGTATGTCACTTGTAGCTGTATCTAAGACTAGATTAAACAAGGACTCAAAGCGGAGCCATGATATAAACCTATTTTTATTGGGAAGTCCTTAGAAGTTCTCACATGTAGTTATCCCTTCATACATTTTGTATAGCTCGAATTTATGCTAAGAGTTTTTTTTTTCCTAAAACCTTCATCACACTTTTCTTAGTATCTAATCATATGTCTTTTTTAAATAAATAAAAATCATATGTATGTTCTTTTCTTTGTAGTGATGTTTTTTCATCATATTTTGTAAAAGATATATAGTTTCATTTGTAAACCTTCTTGACATAAAACTAAATTGATTTTCTGCAATCTTAGTTTCTTCTCGTAGTCTATGTTCAATCACCTTTTCCTACAACTTCACAGTGTGACTCATAAGTTTAATCCTTATATAGTTTGCATAATTTTGGAAATTACCCTTATTCTTGTATATAGGAACCAAATTGCTCTTCCGTGTATCTTGCATATTCTTAAATTAAGAAGTCTCATTAGAGTTTAGTGAGCCACTCAAGTCCTTGTTTTCCCTATAGTAGTCAAGAATAAGGGATAGTGTTGTGCAGAGTTGTCTCATGTTCACTGTGTAATTTCTCATCTAGCGATAGTGTTGATTGACTTTTAGCTTTTGATATACTATAAAACTATTTATGATTTTGAATTTACTTTTTATCTTTCTGACAATAAAGCTTTTATCAGGAAGAAGTTGCTAAGGAGTTCGGTATACCTGTCCAGTGCCAACGTTTTTGGTTGTGGGCTAAGCGTCAAAACCACACATATAGGCCAAATAGACCACTGACCTCTCAGGAAGAAGCACAATCAGTAAGTACACTAAAGAGGTTCCTATACTGTGTATGTTTCATAAATAGTGGGGTGGTTGGCATGTCTTCATAAGCTTGATATTAAATATAGTAACATTACTCTTAATCTTTATGGTTTGTTATTTTGAAGATTGATGTGTCTCTTCAATAATATGGTTGCTTATTTTCTGCATTCTAATGAAGATGTGTCCCCAACCACAAGTCTTGTGTTGACAAACATGACAAGTAGATCTATTTCTGATAATTGATAAAAGAGAACAGGTTAGACTCATTGTTATTAGTATTGTGCTATACTTGTGGAGTGACTGGCCCTTAGGCTGCTACAGAACTTCTGTTTTCTCGTGTTTTTCAGCTGTGACAGTAGCAGCCACTTCCTTGTCAAATCACCACCATCGCAGCCATTATCTTATTGGGAAAAATTCCATATTTGCCACCTGTTTTGTTGTTGAACTCGTTTGTCTTTTGATGCTCTTGTGATTTTCCTTCTTGCATCAAATGAATTTACGGTTTATGTTTTGATGCAAAAAACACGTGACCTCTGTTTTGATGGTAGAACACAAAGTGTGACCTCTGTTGTTTCTTGCTACTGATCCATGTCCCTGTATCACTTTGGTGTCAAGCATGGTATTTTCTGACAGTCACACTGCTCTCGCCTCACCGACATCCAGATCTTTATTCTCCCTTTGGTCTTTGTTCATGCATCACAGCACACTTCCTGTGGTCCCTTACTATCTAACTCTCTGTTTGCATCCATAGCTTGCAGGTCTCAGTTCTTTTTATTTTTTTCTTTACATTTTGCAGTTCATATTCTCCTACTTGGTGTATGCCCTTTAATCCCTGGCCACCACAGATGTGCTTTGGTCTTTCTTAACATATCTACAGTGTATTCTACTGATTAGAATCTAATGTGTTCTGCTTTTTTGTATTCGTTTTTTAACTTTAATTCCTATGTTCTTATTATAATAAATAAATATGAATATTATTCTTATTTTTGAGCATTTATATATGCATAGTATAATAAAATTATAAATTGTTTATCTTGTATCTACAGTCTTTGCTGTAGGCCACAACATACTATTTGCAATCTTGCTAAGTTGCTACAATGCTTTTGGAATTGGTCATTCCACACTTTGCTGCAGATTGAAAAGCTATTCAGTCTTATCTTATTTGGAAATATTCAGTAGTTGATTACTTTTTTCCTCTTAAATATGATAGTGCTCTAGACTATGATTCTGTGTATTTAGTAGATTAATCTAAACTATTTATATAAGGCATTTTTTCATTCTTTTTGAAGTTTCAATAAAAAGTATTCATTTCAAAATTCCATTTGAACATGTAGTGAAAGTTTCATTTCTTAAATGGCTATTTTCCTTATCCAGTATATTGTAAACTTATTTTTTCTGATAATGATTTGTGTGATATGATTGTGCTGTGGCACTCTGAGCATTGCAGGTTGGACAAGTAAGAGAAGTTTCCCATAAGGTAAATCCTGCGGAGCTGAAGTTATTTTTGGAACTGGAAATGGGGCAGGTAATTTTTCCTTGGTAATTTCACCTTCTGGGACAGTGGTGTGACTATTAGTATATTTTCTTCCCTCCCTTTGCAACTGAGTCACTACTGAGTACTAACATGGATTTGTTACTCATACCTCACACATTGATACTGAATCAGGATTTGCGGCCTATTCCTCCTCCTATGAAGTCAAAAGAGGAGCTCGTACTTTTCTTTAAACTATATGAACCTTCCAATGAGAAGCTGCGGTACTTGCGCTGTTTATTACTTATCAGAGTTGAGAGTACATTTTATTACTAAAATGTATTTTATTCTGTTTCCTCAGGTATGCTGGACGGCTTTTTGTGATGGGGAGTGGGAAGCCAGTAGATATATTGACAAAGCTAAATGAAATGGCTGGATATGCTCCTGATGAAGAAATACAACTATTTGAGGTTAGTCAATCTGCATATTGTGTATAATTATGTTCCATGATTGCAATATCAATGGAGTGAAATAATGCATACATTCTGTTATGCTCATTCAGGAAATAAAATTTGAACCTCATGTCATGTGTGAACAAGTTGACAAGAACTCAACGTTCCGTGGCAATCAGGTATTAATTAGTAGAGTAACTTTATATTGGGTTTCTAGTGCTTTAAAGTATGTTTTTAGTATTTTATATTTCATATTTTCACTTTAGGTGTTCAATATATTGCTTTTGGTTTATAATAATAAACCTTTCCATCTATAGTTCTGACTTTTGCTCTCACTGCTGTGATTTGAGCAGCTTGAGGATGGTGATATTATTTGCTTCCAGAAGCCCCCCAAAACTAGAAGTGGAGAGCAATATCGCTATCCAGATGTTCCTTCTTTCTTGGAATATGTTCATAACCGTCAGGTGTGAACTGTTTAAATTAACTAATAATTTCTTCTTGACTAATATATTATTTTTAAATTGCTTCCTCAATTTCAATATCTCCTGCTCTAAGAGTTATTTATACACTTTATTGATTGTGAAATGAATTCTATCTTCAGGTTCTCCTTATGTATCAATTTGTCTTGAAAAGTATCATGTGCTGTTTGGTTCTAGGAAATGTTTTCTATTTTTAGTTTAATTTACAAAATTACTACCTTGTTTTTATTCTTTTTCCGATTTTCAAATATTTGTATAGGAAACAATGAAATTAACTTTTAATTTTTGATTTCTTGTTTTGATTGTTATTCTATGATTGGATGACTTTTTTAGTTATGGATTTCGAATTTTGGTCTTGACTGTTTTTTTTTTTTTTTTATCATTTATTGCTGCTGGTTGAATCGTTTGTTTTGTTCTTTCTCATTTTTTTTATTTGACTATGAAAAACAGAAAAGCAAACAGATTCTTAGCATAATTGATTATATTAGACTTGCCAAAATTAAACATTAAACAGTGTTGTGACTGAATTGATGATGTGATTTCATTCACAATATAATAGCCCTGCTGTTTGGAAATTATTCCTGTATAGTTTAGTAATTTGACCTATTCAATTAGTTACTTCGCTTTGATGTACAGGTTGTTCGTTTTAGGTTTTTGGAGAAACCAAAGGAGGATGAATTCAGTCTTGAGCTGTTAGTTTCTTTTAAATCTACTATTCTCTCTCTCTAAATCATAATCTTATAATTGAAGTATAACTGGTAGTAGTTCAATTCTGCTCTTTGATCATCTAGGTCAAAGCTTCATGCCTATGACGATGTTGTTGAAAGAGTTGCTCAACATCTTGGTTTGGAAGATCCTTCCAAAATCAGACTCACATCTCATAACTGCTACTCTCAGCAACCTAAACCACAGCCTATCAAGTACCGAGGAATGGAACATTTATCTGACATGCTGATTCACTACAATCAGGTCATTAGTTACAGAGTGCACAATTTTCTAAGTAGAGGCTGTTATCTTCTAACATTCTTGCATAATGTTGCATGGACTTAAAATGGCTGTTTGGCTTTTGCTTAAGCTTCTAATATGCTAAATTATTGTCTTTTGGTTTTGTTTCTAGACTTCTGACATTCTATACTATGAAGTATTGGATATTCCTCTGCCAGAATTGCAATGCCTAAAAACTCTTAAAATTGCTTTCCATCATGCTACCAAGGATGAAGTGAGTACTGTTGATTATTACTTTCATTTTATACACAATTATTTAGAGCAAGTGTTGTACTTCTAACTAAATTATCCTTGTTCAGGTGGTGATTCATACTATTAGATTACCAAAACATAGTACTGTGGCAGATGTAATTGATGATCTTAAGTCAAAGGTATGATGTTAAACTCACAATAAAAGTTCATATATTTGTTTTGTAAGACCCATGGGTTATAGACACATACAATCCATAAACTTGTAGCTTCAGATCATAGCATGTGTTTTGAGCTTGCCTGCCTAATTCAACACTTAATTCACGGTTTTTTTTACTATTATGTATGAGTGGTTTTGAAACAGCTCGTTACCATTGATAAATTCCCTATTCAAAGCAATTGGATTTTAGAACTTTTTATGTGGTTATAGTGTATGAGTTGAGCTTAACACGTGCCAAAAATTGGAAGCCTAGTGCTTTCAGTATGTGAAAGGTTCTTGGAAGGGTCGGACCTGCTAAGTGGGTCTTTGGTAGGCTGCCCTAACTTGCATTTGCAATAGGCCGATTCCTTGACTTCATCTTGTGATCTAGGTCACAGGCCCAAGACACCCCTGCTGCGATTAGGTATCCAGAAACTCACTAAATTTCTAGGATTCTCTCACCCCCCCCAAACACATGCACATGCAGATATGGAATAGTGAAAAAAATGCAAAAAGACCCATTGGAAATTATTGATATTATGGCGTTTTAGGTATTGAGCGAGAGAATTTAGAGAATAAAGTTTTAGTTTAAAAATCTGTTATATAATCAGCTACCCTGCTCATTTGTAGCTGAGACATGGTGGAAGGCTTTAATATTAATTGATAGGAACCTAGGGCGGAGAACCATATCACAAAAGCTAGCTGATATAGTTGGAGAGTCCAAGACCTTCTATACCTTACATTAGAATCCCATACTTACAATGGGGAACTCAAGTTTCATACACATCTTGCAATTGGATCCCAACAAGTGCACACAAAAGTAGATAAGAGAGAGAGAAGTGGAGAGATACTCAAGCAAATCAAAATGATGTCATATTTTCTCATTATTCCAATGGGCTATATTGGTTTTTATATGCTGATGATTCAAACTGGCTGAATCCTAACAAACCCCTAGTTCTGAACCATAGTTGTCATCTTGCTCAGCAGAGCATTTTTTCTGTCGCAACCAACGTGGCTGTATTTGCAGCATTTCGCGGTGCAATAGCAGCACCATAGGGAAAGATACCAACTGTCCTTTTCTACCCTCAAAAGGAAGAAATTTTAGTGTTTTTTAAGGGTAAAAAAGACTTCTAATCTTTTAGAAATAAGCTGATTTTTTCTTTTTGCCCTTATGATTACACAAATCTTTAGGTTTTTTTAAGGGTAAAAATAATAGTCTTAGTTTTCAGACCTAACCTCACTTTTTCCTGTGTTTTTCATCTTCCTTTCTCTCTTCAACACCCGTTCCTCTCATCTCTATTGCCGTTCTGCTTTGCTACTGGAGACACATTACAAAACCCCACTTTTTCTCCACTTTTTTTCTTCTACCCTTCTTTGTTTGATGCTCTCTCCTCTCATCTTTGTCTCTGTTCTGCTTTGCAACAATCTCCAATCCAGCAGAGTCACTCGTCTTGGATGACTTCTCTGGAAAATTCCACATCCTTTTAAAAGAGATTTAGAAATAAATATT
This sequence comes from Abrus precatorius, assembly GCF_003935025.1. Taxonomy (NCBI): domain Eukaryota; kingdom Viridiplantae; phylum Streptophyta; class Magnoliopsida; order Fabales; family Fabaceae; genus Abrus; species Abrus precatorius. The sequence continues at coordinate 10,039,551 of NW_020874417.1, read as the reverse complement.
ATCTTAGAGAATTTGATTTTTAACTGCAATTAATGGCATTGTGTGATCCATGTAGTCAATTTCTCCTAGTGGGATATGGCTTAATTATTGTTGGCATTTTGTAATCAAAATTTTCGCAAATTGAATTGATTAAATCTTTTTTGACCTTTTGCTCAAAAATCATTGACCAAACATCAAATTTTACTTTAAAATTTTACTTAAAAAAGAATATCTCTTTGAACTCTAACCTCACAACCTAAAATTTCCTTTCAAATTTATCGAAATTTTACCAAATTTTTGACTTAAACTTTTAAAATTATTGCATATTCCAAATTTATTATAAACCAAATATATGGATCTAAAATGAAAATAGAAGACCTTAATTAGTTAAAATAATTTAGAGGACCTAAATCTTGCATAGTTGAAACTAAAGGGACCAAAAGTGCAATTTAGAGGTTTCCAAGCCACATAATTTCTTGGTCTTGAGGACATTCCACAGTCAGTCCCACTCTCTGCAACTCCACTAGATTGCACTTCTTTCCCTTTCGACTGCCACCAACCTCATTCCTGGCAGTCTTGGAATTGGAGGCCATGAGCCCAAACACAATAGGACAAAGGACAAACAGAGGACGGACAAAGGTGGTAGAAGAGAAGAGTGCAGCAAGAACAGAAGAGCAACAAAGATTGCAGTTTCGCAGAACAGGTACAAAATGGGTTTTTTCAAAAAATGTTGCCGAGGAAAAATGGGCTTTTAAAAATCGGGTTGTGAAAAACCCAACCTGAAAACCTCCACTCAAACCCGAAAAGCTGAGGCAAGAGGATTGGATCATTGATCTTGTGATCCAAAGGAGAAAGATTGCAATCTGACATGATCCTAGCAGGATAAGATCTTCTTTATGATCATGATTGCGGGGAGGGTGGGATATCGCAAGATCACATGATCTGAGGATTAAGATTGTGATCTTATCAACATTGGAAATAACCAAAAACACTCAAATTATTAGTTTTCACATTTTGATAGTAAAGCTAAAATCCTAAGATGCATGGTATGCCTTATACTGCTAATTCTCACAGCCTTAATTCTTTTGACACATAACCGGGAAATCCTTGTATAGAATAGAAAATAAAATCTTAATCCAATGAATGGAGAAAACCCAAGAGCTAGACTTTTAAACCCTTTATTTTCAAATTATTTGTAAAACCTATGATGTGGAATTGCATTTCCACTCATAAGTTGGGAAGAATGGGCCTCAAAGTGGTTGATTGCTGGAATCTCTCATTGGGAGTCTTTCTCTGAGAACTGTGATCTTGTTTATCTCTTACATGATCCTATTTACAATGGCCAGCTTTTGTGGTATGGTTCTCCCAAGTTTCTTATCAACCACACTAGGAAGTTAGCTGTTCTTGTTAGAGAGCCCAAGGTCTTACAATCCCCACTCTATAATTTCATACTTTGAATGTGGGACTCAAGTCCCATTACTTGCAATTGCTTCCTAACATTATTTCATAAGGTGGATGAGTGGACATACGAGAAATGATAATATAAGAGAGAATATTGGAGTAACGCCTAGTGTAAAAGATGATTGAAAATTGTCTAAGGTAGTTCGGTCAAGAAGAACTTTCGAGGCACCAGTAAGAAGAATGGATTGCATGATTCTTAGTCTGGTAAAAAAGGGTCGAGAGAAACCCAAAAAAACCTTGGACGAAGTTATTAAAATAAACTTTTTGATTTACCAAATTTCTGAAAATTTGATTTTTGATTGAGCTCAATGACGTGTGTAATTCATGGTGCCTACCTCTTAAATGGGATAAAAATTGGTGGTGGTGGTTGTTGTTGGGTGACGACTCTAAATTTATATTTTGGGAAGATACTTGGTTGGGAAAAGTTCTTTTTTCTGAGTTGTTCCCAATCTATTCCAGCTTTCTATTGTGGATATTTCTCTCTTCTAAAGTTGCTTTTATGATTTACATTAGAGTATCTGAATAATATCCAGTAGTATCTTGGTTATACACATTTGAATAATTTAGAATGTCTAAGAGATTATATCTTAGCCTTGAGTTCCATATTTACTTGTATTTCATGATTTGTCTTCTTATTTTTAGTTAGGATTATGGTATAGTATTAGTATAAATAAGGGTTAATGCTTTATGTTTTATCATCATACTGTAATATATCACATCATATCAAGTTTGATAGAGTTAATTGCCCAGATAGGGCTGCAATTTCTATATATTTGTAATGTATGGCTTTCTTTTCTGATCTGATTCCTTATCCTGTCTTTTCTTTCTAATGCTAATCTAACTTTAATTAGTAAAACTTATATTGTTTAGGATTGGATTTTTGTGTACCCTTGTGATGTCTGCCTTACAAGAAATATGGAAACTGACAGTTTTTTGTTTTGCGAAACAGGTAGATTTATCACATCCTGATGCAGAACTTAGATTGCTTGAAGTTTTCTATCACAAGATCTACAAGGTACAGAGAATGTGTAGTTTTTGAATTTCACTTTCAAATGCTTGAATTAGGGTATTAGTAGTGAACAAGATTTCCTGTAGTTGCTTAGTTGATGGTTCAGTATCTTCATGGGGTGAAAAGTAAAATCATGTGGTATTCTTGAAAATGTGATATACTGGACAGGTGACGTGAATGAATTATTAACATGACACAGCCAGTTTGAAAAAAGTAGTATAGTAGTAAAGTCCAACATTTTGAAAATTGTAGAAAGGAACACTAGGTTTGTAGCCTTAAACTTATGCCACAGATCAAATTTCTCAACAGTGATGTGTTTTTGAGCTTGTTACAAATGTACTCAATCCAAGGGCCTCTAAAGGACTTGATGAACATGTTAGCCAGCTGATCGCTAGAATTGACGAAATCAGTGATGATTTCTCCAGAAAGCACTTTTTCTCTCACAAAGTGACAATCAATCTCTATGTGTTTGGTTCTTTCATTAAAGACCAGGTTTGATGCAATGTGAAGTGCAGCTTGATTGTCACAAATAAGTTTTGTTTCATAGATGTCTCTTACTTTTAGTTGTAGTAGTAGTTGCCTAAGCCACGTAAGATCACAAGTGACTGCTGATATAACACGATATTTTGCTTTTGCACTGGATCTGGCAACTATGTTTTGCTTTTTGCTTCTCTATGAGATTAGGTTTCCTTCGATAAGAACACAGTACCCAAAAGTGGATCTTCTATCTGATAGTGATTCTACCCAATCCGCATCAGAATAACAAGTAATTTTAGTATTGTCTTTGTCTTCATACAATAACCCCCGTCCCGGAGCATTTTTTATGTAAAGAATACATGTCACAGCATCTCAATGGCTCCTTTTGACCCGTAAGAAGCTTGATATTGGGATCCATAGGAGTATCACAAGGATGACAGTCAAGCATACCAGTTTCAGTAAGAATGTGCATGACATACTTACGTTAATTAATAACAATGCCAAAAGAAGATTGGGCAACTTCAATGGCTAAGAAATATTTGAGAGGGCCCAAATCTTTAGTATGAAATTGTTGTGAAAGGTGCTCTGAGTTGTTGAATTCTTGTTGCATCATCACCAATGATGACAATGTCATCAACATAAACAAGAAGATAAATGCACCTGCTAGAAGAAGAATGAATGAAGACGACAAAATGATCAGTCTCACACCTAGTCATGCCAAACTGTATCAAGGCAAAACTGAAACGACCAAACCATGCCCGAGGAGATTGCTTCAAATCATAGAGACCGATAAAGCTTACAAACAAGACCAGAATCACCAGGAACCATAAAACAAGGGACTTGATCCATATAAACTTTTTCCTGCAATTCACCATATAAGACATTTTTAATATCGAGTTGATGAAGAGGCCAATGACAAATAATAGCCATAGCCAGAAAGAGACGAACATAAGTTATTTTGGCTACAAGAGAAAAGGTGTTCCCATAATCTAGACCAAAAATTTGTGTATATCTTTTGGCAACTAATCGAGCTTTTAACCAATTAACATGTTCATCTGGTCCAATTTTCACTGCATAAACCCAACAACAGCCAACAATTGTCTTGCCAAGAGGTAAAGGAACAAGTTCTCAAGTGTCACTGAAATGTAAGGCTGCCATCTCCTCTACCATTGCCTGACGCCATTCGGGATCAGCCATGACTTCACCTGTAGTAATCCAAAGAAGAAATAAAGGAGAAATAGGATGGAGACAAATGATCATAATTAATGGTAAAAGCATAGAGTTAGGATTACTAGTTGAACGAATACCTTTTCTTATCGCAATAGGAAGTGCAGGTGCAGGAGGCGTGGGCGGAGGGGTGGTTGGAGCAGGAGATGATGTTGGAGGATCAGTGGAGTGAGTCACATCCAGATTTTGAGACCGTCTGTGGTATTGAAGCAATGGAGGTAGAGAAGCAATTACTTGGAGCCAGAACAGGCAAAATGCACGAGACTTCTAAAGAGTTTGTTGCAAAATTGGCATCCAATACAGTAGAAGTGGAGAAGGGAGTAGTCTCAAAAAGGGTGACATTAGCAGAAACAATATATCGTTGAAGTTGAGGATAAAAACAATGATAGCCCTTCTGAAGGCGAGTAACCAACGAAAATACACTTGAGAGATTTGGCAGAAAGTGCAACTAAAGACACGAAGAGGGATGGAATAAAGATCTTGTGTTGGATATAAGAGAGAGTGAGGAACCAGATTATTAAGGACGAAGGAAGGCATGTGGTTGATCAGATAACATGTTGTGAAAATGACATCTCAAAAGCGAAGAGAAACATTGTGGTGAAGAAGAGTATGGGCAGTCTCAACCAAGTGTCAATTCTTTCGTTCAATGAGATCATTCTGTTGTTGTGTGTGAGAGCAAGATGTTTGATGAAGAATACCCTGTGAACTCAGAAAAGATTGAAACTAGGAAGACATATATTCATGAGCATTGTCAGTGTGTAAAACTTTAATAGATGTACCAAATTGATTTTGAATTTCAGTCGAAAAACCTTGGAATATAGAAAAAACATCAGAACAATTTTTCATTAAGATTAACTAAGTACATCGGAAAAAATCATCAATGAAAGTAACAAAGTAATAAAAACCTAAAGTTGAACTAATATGATTAGGACTCCAAATATCTGAATGAACCAAGACAAAAGGTGACAAAGCACTTTTATTAACTTGAAGACCATAGGTATGACGATTGTGTTTTCCTAACTGACAAGACTCGCATTGAAAAGACGAACTGTAAGAAAAACTTGGAACCATTAGACGCATTTTGGTAATACTAGGATGACCTAAGCGTTGATGCTCAAGAGTTGGAGGCGCAATGGAGAGACAAACAATCGATTGTGACAGATAGTATAATCTTCGAGGCTCATGTCCTGCTCCAATCATCTGTCCGGTATGCCGATCCTAAACAAGAACAGAATTATTAGCAAAAAGAACATAGTAATTTTGGGTGCGAGTGAACTTGCTGATGAAGATTATATTAAAAGGACACCTGAGGATATAAAGCTCAGAATCTAGGGTAAGATTAGAAGAGAGTCGTGTTTGACCAATGCCATGAACTTTTATTCTTAGCTTTGTTCCAGACATTATAACAGGTAGTAAAGGCTTGGTATTGAGGCTGCAATTTGACATCAATGGACAACCAGAAAACGCTACACAAAGAGGCATCAGTTTGCTTCCATCGGGCTTGATCATTGCTAGGAATATCCTTGGTCTGTTTGGTCAAGTGGTCATCATTACCTTAACCCTCAAACCACAGCTGGACAGAAGCAGCCCAAGAGCTGTAGTTGCTTGTCCTGGTCAGTTTTTTATGTGAAATCAGCAAAACAGTGGAAAAAGTTATTGCAGAGGCAGTATTTGAGTGTGAGCTGTCGGAAGCGATGAGAAATAAATCTGAAATAGGACTAAAAAGGGGCATTGGGGTGTGAGAGTGCGCTGGCAAGTGGAAAAACCCACCGTTTGATACGGGCGTGTGCAGCAGCAGATCAGAGCGGCAAACAGAGCTTGGTGGTCGCCGGGGAAGGTGGTTCTGGTCACAGTGCTCACCGGAGGAAAAAGGCACAGTGGCCGTGGGTACTGTTCACCCAGAAAAAAAAATTGCTGCAGATCGAGAAAAAACCTAAACTACTAATACCATATAGAAAAGTATATAGAAAAGTATATAGAAAACTAACAATATGTTCATGACTCTCCTGCACATGATGCTCTAGCAACATTCCCTAAGTCTAGTTATCATCAACTTATTGTTGAGATTAATGTAAATAAGTAGGGTAATATTGTAAATAGGGTAACTATATAATTGTAAATTTCATTGAGATAAGTTCCCCAATGTTTTCATACGATCAAATGTGTCAAAAGATTTCATATAAATTGGACAATGCACCAAGAAAATAATTAAACTTCTTTTCTTGTTATTAGTTGACAATGAATCTGGCTCAATGGAACAGCCGTGCTTTGTCCATGATGCTTGTAGTTCGTCTAAAAGTCATTTTTATATGCATACTCTTTTCAAAGTTATATGTTTTGAGAGTAATCTAGCATTTGTATGCTGAATTTGTTATTGGGCCAAGCTTGAACTAGAATTGCACTTGTACGTGACTAGGGTACAAGTAGGGTTCTGAATGTTATGCATTGGATTGTTCAAAGTAATTAGTAAAATATTGTTTACTTTATCTCATGTCTCCTTCTTGGGTAAATAATGAAACCCCTAAATCCTTGCTTGGAAATTTGAGTTCAGGACGATGTGCTTGAGCTATCTGAAACTCTTAATAGGCTATTTGAATATAATCCCAGCTTGAAAAATTTGTCTCATTTAATATTGAATTTCATGATCAAGCTTCCTTATCTCAATACACTAAGTCACTGAAAAGATATTGCCTTACTACTGGTATACTTTTGATTTAGGCATGTCAACCTGCTTAACTTATCACCTATTTCCATTATATTTCAGTTATGTGCTGCAGTTTTCATCCTTAACAATGAGAAGATGTTCCAAACTTTGTTAGTTTCTAAACAAATCTTATGATCTCTCTTTTGCAGATTTTCCCTATCAGTGAAAGGATTGATAATATTAATGATCAATATTGGACTCTTCGAGCAGAGGAGGTAAAGATTCGAATATGCTTTTTCTAATAAAAAATGTTTTAGTGGTTAAGATTAGTTGTTATCAAATATCAATTATTATCTGAATACGAGATGTTGAAATGACATATACCACGCCCATTGGGCTTGTCAAAAGCCACCTTTGTTGATAGACTATCTTCCATTCGTTCTCCTTTTGACACTCAAGAGAAGGAGCTGGAGAAAGTGAGATAGCAAAAGTAGTTAACTTGCATAATAATGATAAAGGTGGGGGAAAATCAGGGAAGTAGTTTAAGAAAGAAAATTTTCAGATAAAACTGGAGATGAAAACTAGATCATTTGACATCACTATGCTTGTCAAACTACTATATTTAACAGATTAACTGCTGTCTGATGTACATTTTTCACTTGAGATAAGGAGCTGGAGGGAGGTGAGATAATAGAGTTTATTTACATAAACATTAGAAACAACTACAACCATGCCTTATCTCACTAGGTTATCCCACTAGGTGACGTCAGCTACAAATATTAGATAGATAGAGGAAAATCAAGGAAGTGAGGATTGAGGAGGATACTTCCCTTTACACCTATATTGATTGGATATGTATAACTGTGTTTCACCAAATTGGAGAAGTTGCCTATATCTTTAACATTGACATTCTTGTTGATTCTTGGTTGTATTAGTTTGAAAAAATTGCATATATTTTTCATTATTTTTTAACTGAGATATTTGGAATGAAGTTTATTTATGGTCACTATAATGGCTACATAAGTCTTCCTATTCTTTCATTTTGTCACCTTACCCTTTTGGTGGTTATTACATCTGCTGCCTGTTCTTGGTCTTGGATGATGTCTTGTACTCTGCTTCTATATCTTACCATTTTTTGAGTGATTTTATTCTATAAAGGACTATTATTACTGCTATTTTATTTGTAAAGTTAGTGTGTAGTGAGTAGGAAGTTAGGTGACCTAGCGATTCACGTATTAAACTTGTAGATAAAGCCCAAGAGAATGTGCTTGATATGTGGAGGATCAAGTTGTTGCGTGATACTGCGGTGCAGGATACCGTGGTGCAGCAATGAGGATTCCAGACAGACCTGAATTTAGCTGTCTTATTGAGAGAACGGTTGAGATCCTTCAAGAGCTATCTATTAACAAATATGTACATGATTTGTTATTCTAGTGAGTGCTAGTTGCTTGAGTTCTTTGGTTAATGGGTTGATTTCTTAAGTTATTTATTTTTTTATTTTCAGCTTATTATTTTCTTAGTTGACGTGTTAAGGTTATAAGTATACCGATACTGCAAAAGCTTTGGGCATATAGTATACTGTTAGGAAGTTACCTAATTTTGGCTCATCTGAAGTGAAGGGTTTATGAATCCTGGTGCTAGTCTCAGTTTGTTAGGACAGAACAGTAGCTGCTTGGAAGAGTAGAGCGACAGCAAAGGATTCAATTTAGATGGTTAGAGAAGTGTGTTTTAGTTAAGAGGGATCATTCAAGGAATTATATTTGAGAGAACCAAGCAAATGCTCCTTTGTTAAACAGGAAATCCATTGTCGAGGGGAAATCCTTGGATTGGAGGAGAGATCTTCATCCTTCTTCAAGCAATTAAATCACTCTCTTCATCATTGTTCTTGAATCTCTTGATCAAAATGGGTCTCATTTCATTAAATTCTTTTTTCCCAAAGATATATCTCTAGTTTGTCAGTAATGTCTTGAGATGGTGTTGTACCTTTTTTCCTAGCACATTATTCTTCTCCATTTAATAGTTTTATTTCAATTTCCTATTCCTGCAGATTCCTGAAGAAGAGAAAAACCTTGGCCCTCATGATCGGTTGATCCATGTTTATCATTTTTTGAGAGACATTATAAATCAGGTGCTTTGACTCCAAATCTATCTAAAATAAATTTCTTTTTTAAAATTACTACCTCTAAAATTTTCTAACGTTTGCACTGTCTTTTTCTTTGTGTTGGGGGGGCTTTGCAAATAAAGCAAGTTCAGAATTTCGGAGATCCTTTCTTATTGGTTATTCATGAGAGTGAGACATTAGCCGAAGTCAAATTGCGAATACAGAAAAAGTTGCAAGTTCCAGATGAGGAGTTTTCAAAGGTAAATATTCTAATGTTGAATTATGTGCTGTTTTTAGACACAACAAATGGACTAATAATTTCGTTTTGTCCAGTTGATTTTGAAACACTTCAAGAAACTAATTTTGAGCTTTTAAGTGTGGGTAGTCATTTTCCACTGATATTTAAGCATGTTATTATTTTGACACATTATTACGGTTGTGTCAGATTGGTATGATTGGTATTATTAATTAATAACACAATAAATTATAGTGTGATCTTTGTGTTCTACACACTGCATATTGTGTCTAATCTAAGACATCAGGTTTGCATGGTTACTTATATTGTCTAGTAATTGAATTTTGAACTTCCGCGGAAAGTTGTTTCAATATTGTATTCCTGTTATTTGCCCATAATCATTTTGGTGGAAACTTTTTAGCTTCTCTATAATGATTAATGTATTTCTTATCTTTTGCTTGGTCCTTTTCAGTGGAAGTTTGCATTTTTGTCACTTAATCGTCCTGAATACCTTCAAGATTCAGATATTGTTTCCACTCGGTTTCAGGTCTGTCAATCTTCTCCCTTTTCTGATTTTATCTTTTGGCTGTGATTGATTATGAGTAGAATTCAAAGTCAACATGTTTCTTTTCTGCAAAATTAAGTTATAATGTTGATTGTTTAGAGAAGAGATATCTATGGTGCATGGGAGCAATATCTCGGGCTGGAACACGCTGACAACGCTCCTAAAAGGTCCTACACTGCCACTCAGGTATAATATTATTATGATTAACTCTTTGTTTTTAGTATGGACTGCTGGTGAATTTATGTGCCTCTTATCATGAAATGGGTTTATCACGTAGTGGACAATGAGTAAATGAACATATGACGGAGGAAATTTATAAAAGTTGCATAACGTTTAAATTTTAAAAGAGGAGTAAGTGAACTTATGAAGGAGGAAATTTATAATGAATGCATTTGCATATAAATTTAAAACAAAATGATAATGACAAGAATAGACGTAGATGATTTTAATGTCGCAGGAATTAATTTTATTGTGGGTTTCGGAAGCCTGTATGACTATTTTTTAATTTTGCAGTATCGTCACTCATATGAGAAGCCAGTAAGAATCTACAACTAGTAAAACATGTACATCTCGATCCGTCAATTTTACAGGACCATATGCCAGCTGCACTTGAAGCTTTCTGAAGGTTACAAGAAGCATGGAGAAGCTGTTAATCTTCTCCAGGATTGTCTGTCAAAATCCATAATTTTTTTTGAGGGGATGGCGGTGGGTATAGGTTGAACAGGGATTTGAACACATTTTGTCTTTGAGCAACCAAATCTTCGGCGGGTTAGGAGGTTGAGTTTTAAGTTTCCCTTGTCATTTGGTACATAAGATTTTTGGGTTGGGTTCTGTATAAAAGGTATAGGACTATAGGTATAGTTCACTGTTTTCTATGGCCCGGTTCACCCGTTGTGGGTTTTTTATCTGATTCAGATGGAGATGCTTCGAGAGGATGGGGGAAATGTGTATAATGTTTCTGCAGGGGCTAACATGTAAATTTTCCTTGTGCCTTTTTCACCTTAATTTTTGTTACCATACTGATTTGTGTTGAAGGAAAACATTACTTTTCGCTCTTCACCTTGTGTAGTAGGGTCTTGCCTTTTGCGACTTCCGTTTTTTCTATCCGCACCTCCATAAATATTTTTTATAATTTGTTTCCAATGATATCCTCAATTATCCTTCTTCCTCTTGTCCGTTCACTTTTCTGTTCTTCTCTTTTGATTTCTCTCATTTCGTTATTCACTAATTCCTCCGTTGACAAACTACTCTTCAATGCTCTACCAACATATTTGTGTGATTCTTGAATGGTGTTAGTTATTTATCATATTTATAGTTTCTCATTACTTTTCACTGGAAGAAAAGGCTTCGGATAGGTGAGTAGTATAGCTTCCGGAAATTAAACTTCAGAAGTAAACTTTCCAGAAATTAATTTTTGAGAGTATCTTTAGTAAGTTTTTGAAAACTAGATTACAAAACATTTTAAACTGAATTCTGGAATTTAAACTCAAGTGAAAACAAACTTTTGGAAACCAAATATCCGGAAGTCCATCATGCATGCTTCCAGAAATTAACTTTCGAAAAGTTTATTTTAAACTGAATTTTGGAATTTAGTTTAAAATAAAGTTCTGGAATTTAGTTTTGAGAAGCATGTATAATAGACTTTTGAAAAAAAAATTAATTTTTAATTTCAGAATCTTCTTAATTATGCTTCTAGAAGTATAATTTTCAAAACTTTATTTCTGGAAGCCGATTTCATTAATAAAATTTTGGGGAAAAAATGGTTTTTAAACCCAAATTTCCACATACTTTAAACAAATTATACCCTCTTAAAAAGATTAATGCAAATGATTAATGAAAGAATTTATAATTGACCTGTCTATAATTATTCTAATTTGAACGATTAATAGATAAAGACAAAATGTTAAAATATTGATAATTGATATTTAATTTTAAATGATTTAATTTATAAAAATTAAATTACTAAAAAATCTAAAAGAACCGTAAATAGAAAGAAAGGGGTTGCTTTTGTAGTATGTGTCTCTGCGCTGCAATCAATCTGTCCTCGTGTTATACACTCAATAACTGATAATCTTTGGTTGAATTGCCCAAGGAAAATCTCCTTGGCCGAGCTTTATGTTTATATACAGGAGTCAAAGAGTTGCATTTATGTAGGGCTTGTTTGTTTCTAGTTTTATAAAATTAATTTTACCAAAATGAACTCGAGAATATGACATTTCTGTTCTTTCATGTTTTAAAAGAGTAATTATGGTCATAGATAATTTGAAAAATAATATTCTAAAGTTTTGTTTGATTTTTATTTTATGATGGACGGTGAGTCCTTTTGTTTTTCATGGAGATGTTTGGCAGTTATCACGCGATTCAATTACTAACATTTATTCTCATTATTTGATTTTCTTTTTAAACATAAATATGAAATGCTGACAACACATGATTGCGAATTTATCAAACAATAAGCTTCCTGGCCGTGTTTTTGGTATCATGACTATAAAATGCATTAAGGTATATAGTAGGTACCTTAACATTTATTACAATTCCCACACCACACGAAATATTACACATACAAAATGTAGAAAGGGTGAGAGTTTGTCCAATTCTGAATAGAGTTAATAGAGAAATAATTTTCTTTTGCAATAAAATTATTTAACTACAACTAAAATCAAGCAACACATATATGTAATACCACATTTTAATGTAAAGTTAATTAGCAACTTATCATATAAACTTTTCAGGTTAGCAATCACGTATCTTATGGGTCTTTTAATTCACTCTGATAGTCCACTATCTATCTGGGGAAGATAGGATTGGAGACCCTGCAATCAAGAAATTTCATTTTAAATCACAACTCTTTAAACTAAAACACCCACCACACTCTTATGATTGCCCAATAATATTGATAATGTCTAGTCGAGATAGCTTCACCTTTCAAACTTCTTGTAATAAGGTCTCCAAGGGCACCCCTAGTTACTGTTTTGATATAAATGATCCGTATACTGCATACTAAATTCGTCGTACTACAGATTGCATACCGAATTTTTTTTAAAGGAGGTCTTGTAACAATAATATAAAAGGTGATGAACTGCATATCTATACGATTCACTGTATCAACACCACATATTTGGTCTCTCTGGGATGCATTGGTGGAGCAGAAGAGGTTCTGATCTGTTTACATCTTTGAAGGAATGCCAATAGACTAGTCTAATGATCATTGAAGAAAATGGACAAATCAGTCAGTGCCCAAATTGGAATGAGAATAGCTTGATTACATTACTATTTGTCTCCTCTGTTCCGTCCTAAAGAATATCAAGTAGTGGCGTCATACAGTTGTAGGCAGCTGAATCTGTGGTGATTTGGCCTTTTGATAAATTCATTTTGGTAAAGTAGTTCAAAATTCTACTACTAATAAATTCAATTTGCTTTTGTTTGGACCTGAGTTTCTACTTAACAAATTTATTTTACCCGTTGAAAGATGTGAATATTCTTATAACTACTTAATTTAGAAGCATGTGGAATGTCTTTTTTTTTTTGATATGTTGGCTAATTTCTATTTATTTTCTAACGTTTTGTTAAAAGGATAGTAACAAAAACACGAGAAACAAGAATATTCCAATAACAGCAGCTCATGTAACATATTGGATCTTCAAATTACTTTAGAGGCCTTGTCTCCCTCTAAATGCTAGTCCCTTCAACCATAAAAGGTATCAACATAAGAAATAGCTCCAAAAGATATTAACATCTTTGAAATACTATTCCTACAAGATGGTAAATATTTCTAACTCCTATAACATATCCAGAATCGTGAGAACTCTCCTCTTAATCTATTTTGCTTATAAAAAGAGAGGAGTAGGATTTTAGTAGTAGGCGTCGATGAAGCAAATGTAACTCTGTTACCTTTCATCTACTCAGTAACTAAATATGCTGCCATTATTTATGAAAAACTACACACTTATTTTTGGTCCGTGTGTTTCAAGCTTGCAAACAAAAAGCACAAGCTACTTTTCACAAATTCAATGTTAAGATACTACTTGATTTCGAAAGTTTTTCTCTTACTGCATTGACCATGAAACATTTTCTTCATTACACTTCTTGGCAGAATATTTCAAAGCTTCTTTCTGCACTATCTTTACATTGAAAACCAACAACGAAGCCAAACTCACCAAGTTGTGGCCCAGTCAGATAGATTTCCATGACTCCATCCAAATACAATCAGCCCAATTGAATCCTTAGCTAATTGAGATTGCTTACCCTGGCTACAATACCCTTCTTTTTCTTTGTTAGGGGGTATTATGGTATTCTAGATTAATAATGATTATTATACACTCGCTAGGCATATACACCTAGTAAGAGATAGGAAGAAAAGCCAGAGAAGCAAAAGATGTGATAGGTGAATCCAGTGTGACCAAAATAAAAGAAATAGAGAGAAAAATAAGGTGGAAGAGAAGTGAAAGTACTATACAAGTGTATGAATATCATTGCTGATTCTTCACCCACTCTAAATTTCTTCTAATCATGTCTTGTTGCCAAGGGAACTTGAGCAAGAGGAGTAGGGAGTGGCGAATTTCGACACATGGGGCATGAGAGGTTTACCTGCAACCACCTATCAATGCAATCTCTATGAAACAAGTGACCACAATCAGGTAGAAGTTTCAACCAGTCTGAATCCTTGTAATCTGCCAAACATATTGAGCAGCACGATGATGTTACTGTTTCTGTATCAGGCTTATGCTGCTTGGCCTGGGAATACAATAGCACTGGATAACTGTTCACAACAGCTTCTCCTTGATGAACTTGTATAGTTAAGGCAGAATCTAGCTCCACACTGGTGTTGGCAGTAGCACTTACTTGACTGTTTTGCAAGCTTCTACGGCTACAGTAATAAGAAATGAGAGTTATGGCAGTGATCACTAGGATAACCGCAAGAGATAACCCAACTGAGTAAATTGCATATCCACGCTGCTCCTCTGAACGGTTGTCATCAGAATTGGAAGTGCTGTTCATGATCCTTTGTGTTGGGGTTGGAAATTTTCAAGAGGAAAGGAATGAGGGACAAGGAAGCCCGCTGCTTTATAAGGAATTCAAGGAAAACTTTCTACTCTTCATTTGTTGAGTGGACAAAACTTAGATCGAGTTCCTTATATCTAAGTTATCACATTCTCAAATTAAACAATTACATGTGGATGTTCTTTTCAACAATAGTTCAGCGCTTATTGATCAGTAAACTTTTAACCCATGAGGGTTTATACCATATATTTAAAAATGACATTCTTTAGAATTAAGCTGAAAGGAATTATTTTGATAAGTTAAAAAGGGCTTATTCTAATAAGTTATATTGAATAGCTTATTGAAATAAGTTCTTTCAAACAGGGACAAAATAGTCGCTACTAAGAATATGATGCAAAACTAAATTAAAAATCATGTCATTATTTGATTTGAGAACTGGATGACAAGAATATATATAAGCAACATGATGTAAAGTTTATCCTTATTTAGTAAGCTTGCATGCCATGGGGTTGAATTTTTGCTCCGAAGAGATTAATGCAAGTAGTGATTTTGCGTTTATATTTTTCTATTTGAATTGGAAAGGAAGGTTATATTGTTATCATATTCATAGACAAAAGGAATAAGATGGCAACTTGTGGGAAGTTGTCATGTGGTGGTGGTAGGACATATAATAAAAACATGCAGCTACAAGCTGGCGAAGGCCAAATATATCTGTCATTTGACTCTATTTTACCCTCAACTTGCGATTCTTATGCCAAGAATGGCAATGAATAAAGCCATTTCAAGAGAGAAAGAGAAAGGAGAGTGCTAGGTGTGACTATTCTATTGATTCATATAAGCATGCTTCTGGTCTACAAAATAATACATAATTGGTGTTAGTGTCATTACTATATTCGACAAATCAGAAACTGAATTGTGGAGTTTTGTGGTTGTATATATTATTTGTAAGTTGTGTTATTGGACGAATATACGTATGAATGCTTCATGATTTGTCGATAATTTTGACTTTGGCCTGTAATCACGTGTCAAGGCTGCATATATAAATTATAAGCGAAAAATTAGTAGTGAAAAAAATGGGCAAAGGTTCCCCCCCAGAAGGAACCAGTTCTGATTGAAAATTTCTTTTGGTATGGTTATTCCCCCAGAAGCCGAATATTATCTGGGCTGTTGCTGACTACTTTAATTAGGTTAATTTCTGAACCAGTTGTATGCTACAAAATATTATTTGAAGGACAAAATGCACAATTGGGAGTTAAAGTAGATAATATATATATAAGTCAAACTCACTATCGCTAAAACCATGTTAGATATATTTTAATCAATTGTAGATGTTTCAACATTAACTATGTGGGGATTTCTTCTTCCTAATTCTTTGGGGTCAAACGGTTTTTCTGGTCTACAAGAGAGCCCCACCGTTGAAGGATGACCACGCTTCGAGTGAAACCATATGAAAAGGGCAGGAAACTGGAAATAGTCAGTTTATTTTTGGAAATCAAAGTCATTTTTTGCTTTTCACTCAATAGGAAATACGTACCATCATGTCTTCCTTTTTCAATCCACCGTGCCATATTTTTTTATGGAACGTTTCTTTAAACAAAATGTAATTCAAGAGTTTTAAAGAAATCTTGCATATAGAACTAATTGTACGTGTATTCTTCTCAATGTTTTATTGCTATGGAATAAAAAAAAATACAAAGGAATGTATATACTGAATGATGCACACTTGATCAGCAGCTAAATATGTGACAAAGTAACTAATCACTTACTACTCGTAATTGAAATAACCAAGAGAAATAACCTCTCAAATAACCATATTTATCTAAAGTGATTTTGTATTGTTAAATTTTTCCAACAAGTTAGAGTGTACAATGATGTAATAAGTATTACTTATAAAGTTTATAAGTATCTCATAATGGAGGTAGGCTACCATGAAAGAGTAGCAATATAGAGAAAAGGAAATAACAAGAGAGATGAGACCTTAAAGAAGAGAATAAGAAATCACTCATTTTACACCTTCCTCTCACTAAATGGGTATATATCCTTAATGGTCCCACAAAAAATTCTTTCAATGTGAATTTGTTACCCACATTTTGTTACTTTTGCCCACGCCCACAATTGTTGGATCAACTGCCACATCTCTAGATGATGATGTACCATCATTTGCCTTCATGTCATATTTCTCAATTACCCTTTGATCATTTGTATGTGATAATATCACCCCCATTAATATCAATACTGTCCCCTAGGTTTAAGTCTGGACATGCATCAATCAGAGCAGAATGGTCTTCCCATGTAGCTTGTGATCTTGTCAATCCCTTCCATTGCACTAGGTTCTATTGAATTTGTTTATTACCCCTAAGTACCATTCTTATTCTTAAAATGGCAACTTGTTGCATGACATGATTGAAGTCATGGGTAGTGATAGGAAGTGGAACATACAATTGTTGATGATTGCCATGATGATATAATTTGAACTCAGAGCGATGAGAAATTGGATTATTACGGGTAGATGCAAGTAGGAATAGTTTACAAGAAACCTTCCCAATGTTGTCTAAATATGGTTGTAATTTAGCCAAAATTAGATCACTTATATTAAACTCAACATGAATCTTCTTTTTATCAACGTACTTCTTCCTATATTGTTAAGCCTTGTGCAAGTGTTGTTTTTAGTTATCCTTTTGCATGAGTAGCTCTTGAATTGAAGGATGGTCATTCTCTTGCACCACATACATGGCAAGGAAATAAGGATCACAACCATACACAACCTTGAAGGGTAGCTGTTCCTGCTGGGGAAAACACTAATCTTCTAATCTCTGTCCTGGTGGAATGATGTCCTTTTGTACGCTGTTGAAGTGGAGAGGCCACCTGCAAAAGGCACTCTGATGCTCAAGTCAGATATCGATCTTGAATAACAAATACTATTTTCTTTTAATAATATGCCAAAGAGAAAATTTTTCATACCCGTGCTCACTACCTTTCTTTTATAGACTTTATTATGAGTTAATGGACTTGAGTTATACTTAATTTTGGCTTCTTAATTAGTTTTGGCCCTTTAACATAAACAATATTTTGGTTATTATCATCAATTACGCTAACTCCTTTTTAATCTGATAAGAGTATTCGGTTATATTAACCGAATGGCGGTTCTTTTCCTACAAGTTAGTCCGAGTAAGGCCCTATCCAGCACACTAGCCCCCCAAGCCCGACGAGATACGAGAAAAGGGCTTAATAATAATATCAACATCTAAGTTTAGTAGGCCGAAGGGGTAGTCGGTTTCTTCTTTCTACAGTTTGGGTCAAGTAGTGTTCTACCTGATACACTAGCCCCCCTCGTGGAGCGAGGATGTAAGGTGAAAGGGCTGGAACCACTGGTGGAGTTCTCGGCCAAGAGACGACATGGTAGTCAGCTTTCTTCTGGCGATATGTGCGCGTCAAGTATACGGTGTGAGCAGAAAGATATTGATGGTGTGACGTCAACGTTAATGAATTAGGGTTTTGAAGCTAGGGTTTCCTCGTGTGTAGAGCTTCTGTCGTCAGATCTGAGGAAGATCTAACAGTTCAGAGAAGGCGTGACCTTTTGCTTGTCTAAAGCCCTAGATTCTATAAATATGTGGTGGACCATCCCTCTATTCACACACTTTTGCTCTACACCAAAGAGTACCTTTTGTGCATTGCCTTTTCCGCTTTTGCATAGTTATTTCTTCAAACCGAAAGGTACGCTTTGCTTCTCTCATTCCTTTTTTTCTATTATCGTCATGGCTAGTTCAATTGAGTAGGTGGACTTCTTGTTGGACCCGGTGAGGCCGACTACATCTGCCGAGGACGAGAGCCTCACAAATGATAGGTTTGAAGAAGTGTCTTCACGACCAAATAGGGATAGTTCTGAGGTTACTACAAGGGAGGATGAAGGAAAAGCCGAAGCCGAATCATCCCAAGCAGGTGCTGAGTCAGATGAACCTCTACCGAATGCGAGCCCCCCCAAGAGAGAGACCTATCTTTCCCTCATGTTCCGTACTTGGATACGAATGGGTGCATGGTGAAGTTGCCGCCTACTTTTCTCGTTTCCAGAGAAACAAATGTCTTCAAACCTTTGTAGATAACTGTGACATATCTTTGTGGAAGGGTTCAGATTTGTATCCTATAGCAATAAACACCTGTCAAGGCGATGGGACCGATCACCCAGACTTTGTATTTTTAGGGGAGGAGGTTGAAGGGGTTGACACCTTTTATGTATACGAGTATATGTTCAGGGAATTAGGTGTTAGACTCCCTTTTGACGACTTCCAAATGGGTGTGTTAAGGGTGTTGAACGTTGCACCTACGCAACTGCATCTGAATGGGTGGGCGGCCATGCAAGCGTGCAGGGTCCTTTGTAAATTTCATTACATAGAACCTATGGTAGGTTTATTTTTGCATTTTTTCTGTACGCGTCCATTTGATAAGGCGAAGTGGGTGTCTTTAATAAGGCAGGCCGAGTTGCCCTATTCAAACCTTATACTGCATTCTTTAAGGGTTTCAAAACCAGTTACTTTAAGGTGACCGTAAACCCTATAGGTAAAAAATATTTTTTTGACAAGGAAAAATAACCTCTCTTTCCTTTCTATTGGACCTGGGTACCTCGTCACTATGACCTTTATCCCGAGGAGATGTTGTCGGCTCTGGAGTATATAAAGACTCTACTTAGGGAGCTTCCTGCCCGCTCTTTTGTTCTTTTGTTGAAGTCCCCCCAACTCCGGGTGGATCTGGATGGTATGTTTCATATATTTGTGTCTATTGCGCATGACCGTCGATTTGTATTGACTCGTCTTGTATATATTGCAGGGTTAATGGCATAGAGAGGAGCCGGATTGGGTTATCGTCGTGGTCTTAAGCTGAAGGCTCTCGAGGATACTCCAGCTTGGGTTCACCTACACCTAGTAATAGATCAGTTGCCCCTCGTAACTGAAGCTCGTTCTCCACCTCAAGACCCACCTCTTGTCGAAGGCCAGGCAAAGAAAAGAAAAGACAAGGGCAAGGAGAAGGAGGTAGAGAAGGAGAAGCGACCCAAGCATGCGCTTGATGCCGGGTCAAGTGGCCGGGAAGGTTCCTCCACCCCCACTACCCTGTCGACTGACACCATACTGGAATCGTTCTTTGTTGAAGGCTTCCGGGTTAACCGAATGGTGTGTCCGAACTTATTATCGGAGTCTGCACGAGTCCTGATAAATAGGCAAACCCATAGAACTTGTTGGCAATGGTATTACGAGTTCCAGGCACGGGCCATGGTGATGGTACGCAGCTTCGCATTGGAGCCCCTGCAAGAGTTGGAAAGGGTCCAAGGCTGACTCATCTCCTGCGACTAGGCTCTTGCCCAAAGTGAAGAGGTCCGATCAAGTTTGGTCGAGACCAATAAGTCCCTGGAGGAGGAAGTTGCTCAGCTGAAAGAGCACTTCTATATCATGGGTAACCGGCTGCGGGCGGCCGAGGAGGCGCTGGAGGTGAAAGACTTCAAGCTGAAGGCAAAGAGTTCGGAGTTCGAGGCAAAGAGCTTGGAAGTGGACAGAGAGAAGCAAAAGTTTGAAACCGAGCTGAAGGCACTAACCGACGAGTGTAGCATAAAAATTGTTGCTGAGCACGAAGTCGGTTTTAGTCACGTTGTCCGCCAAGCCTTTGAGTTCTGCCAGATCCCGTCGGGCTTCAGTTTCGAGCTGACGCGAGACTTCTTTGGTAGGAAGTTCCTTCCCTATGATGAAGTGGACGAGGAGGTAGAACCTGACGCCTTGGCCCTAAGTCAACTTATGAACCCTGGTGAAGAGGATACCTCGCCTCCTCAAGGCGCCGAAGCGGGGTTATAGTTTTTTTTTTTTGTGGGCCGATAGTGCCTAATTTTTTGTATTGCTTATTGACAAATGAATATCAATGTTTTCTTAAATTTTCTTCTTGTGAGCTGAATAGTAATGTTTGAACACTAATGTTTTCGTAAATTACCTTGTTGTGAGTTGACTAGTAAAATGTATAAGCAATACTGACGTCAACCCGTTAAGTGATTAACTGCTAACGAAATGTTGGAATAGTTGACCGAGTAGGGGTACTCGGTATAGGTTTTGCTTTTGACCTAGTAAGAGTAAATGGATTCGATCTTGGATAAGTATTTGGGGGGTTGTTAACAACCTGGACCGAGTAGAGGTACTCGTTAGGAATATGTTTAGGCATGGCCAAGTAATAGAGCTGGGGAGGGAATGCAATAGACAAGTCGTTCTTAGCCTAGTGGTATGCGGGAGAGGGTGATACAAATAATTCATTCTTAGCCGAGTAGGAGTACTCGGGAGGGAATGCGATAAATAATATTTCCTTGGCCGAGTAGGAGTACTCGGGAGGGAAATAAAATAATTTAAGACAACCAAGTAGGTGTAAGAGATATTTTATCGATAATGTGCCTCGTTAAAAACCTTTCCAGGAAACCCTTTTTCACATTCTTTTAAGAGGACAAACCCTGGGTGAGGAAAAGAGTGCACCGATTATATATTACAAATGTTTAACTGAAGTAATGCTTTAAATGTGTGCTATTCCAAGTCCTCAGTATTAGCTTCCCTTCTAGTGTATCTAGCCTGTATGACTCGTTGTCAAGCCGCTCCATTATCCGAAAGAGGCCTTCCCAATTAGCAGCTAATTTTCCTTCTCGCCTGTCTTGACGTGCTTCCCTTGTTATTCGCCATACCAAGTCACCAACGTAGAATTGTCTTACTCCATTATCCGAGAGGATTCTCGCTGTAGCAAGAGGGCCTTGGGAGGAAGGACTAAAATTGTCACTTTCAGGCTGTAGCGAAAGACGTCTCGCTATAGCGAGAGAGCGACAGTTTGTGGTACATTTTTGGGTGCAATCTTGTTGTAGCGAGATTTTGCAAAAACCAAAGTGCAGTTTTCTCTGATTTTTTGCTGTAGCAAGAGGGCGTGTTGCTGCAGTGAGAATGTCTCGCTACAGCAAGAGTGACGCAACTAAAAAAGGATTTAAAGAGGGTTAGGGTTTGAGAAAAGTTATTTCTCCCTCTCCCTTCGAAATTCCTTTGATCCTCTCGTTCCCAAAGCCCTATTCCACCGATTAATTGCCTCCAAAGCCGTTCGGGAGCTTGATTGAAGGTTGAATCCGTGTGGGGAACGCTTGGAGGATGAAATCCGTGAGGGGGAACACTTCTTGGTGGATTTAGCATGTGGGTCTTCAATCCAAGGTAAGGGGAGACTCTATCCTACTCGTTTATGCATGAATTGTTGTTGTTTTGCTGAATATTGTGTTGTGGCTGAGTTAGTGGGTAGGAAATTGCTGAGAAATGTAATGTGGGTCAAGTGTCGTGATGTGTGAACATTATGTGTGTTGACCTGAAATTGATGGATTGTATGTAAATGTTGTGTGATAGAATGATGGCATGTATGCTGAGTGTTGTAAATGAGTATATGCACTTGTGCTGTGTATTTGAATGAATATTGTGAAAATATGGGCCTAAGGACCGTGTAATATAAATGAAAATTTTAGGTTATGTGTCGTGTGCTGTGAAATGGAATGTGGGCTGTGTGTAAGCATGATTACTATATGCGTGAATGGAATATGTGCGATTGGGCGTATTAGCGCCGTTGTAATATGTTATGAATGGTTCAGCAATACAGTGGGGATGTGGGAGATGAGGACTGTAGAAATATCTTGGGGAAGAGGGAGTGGCGGTGACACCGACTGCGGAACGGGTGCACCACGGGCCACACACTCTTTTCCTAACTAGACCTCTGACTATTATTTTTGCTGAGCGACTCGTGACTGCCCACGTGGTATCCGTGAGGCAGGGGTAACCGGCAACTATTCATGGTGTAAATATGTGATCACAGTACTATAGTGAGTGGCTGGTATGCGTATGCATGAATTTGTGTTTTGTACTTATGAACGTGAATTGTTGCCTGTGATTGTGTTTGTTGAATGTATTGGGAAGGTTCTGGAAGTGAGACTTTATTTTGATTGTGTGTTTTGGGTAGTGTAGAGTACTCACCCTTACATTCATTTTTCAGGTAATCAAGACGATCAGCACCAGACTCAGTGAAGGAATGGATGGACTGCTATAGGACTTAGTTTTTATTTTAAAATTTGTTGTAACTAAACTAGTCTTGTAGCAGTCATTTGATATTAATTTGTAATCCTTCCCTTATTTTGAAGTATTTTATGAAAATTAGTTATTTGAATTTGTGAAATTTTGATTAAATTAAAATTATATCTAAGGTGTTACACGCTCCAAACAATCAATTTAATAAATCATATCCTTGTTGGCCTATTGTGGTTACACCTTTTAAGCTTCCTCCTGAAATGAGAATGAAAAATCCATATTTATTATTGACTTGTATAATTCCTGGTCCAGAAAATCCAAAGGCTAAAATTGATGTATACCTTCAACATTTGATTGATGAGTTGAAAGAGTTATGGTGTGAGGGTGTAGTAACTTATGACCTATCAAGGAAACAAAATTTTATCATCAAGGCAGCACTGATATGGACGATAAATAATTTTCCTGTTTATGAAATGTTGTCTGGATGGATGACTCAAGGGAAGTTAGCATGCCCAACTTGAATGGAGGATACAAAGGCATTTACTTTAAAACATGGAGAAAAAATTTCATGGTTTGATTGCCATAAGAGATTTTTAGATATGGAACATCCTTATAGGCGTCAAGCCTACAAATTTAGGAAAGCAACTATTGAGAATGAGGACCCTCCTGTCCTTTTAAATGGTCATCAAGTATGAGATAGAGTTAGACACTTGTCAAAAATAATAGAAGTAGGAAAATCTATTAGGTTTCCTGGTTATGAGATGACACATAATTCGACCAAACAAAGTATATTTTAGGAGCTCCCATATTGAAAGGATAACTTAGTTTGTCATTGTTTAGATGTGATGTATGTGGAAAAAAATGTATTTGACAATATCATGAATATTGTAATGGACACTGATCGAACTAAAGATAAGGTAAAGGCAAGACAATATTTAGAAGAATATTGTAGGCATCCAGAATTGAGGTTATAATAACTTGCAGATGGTCGATGGTCAAAGCCAAAGGCAAGTTACACTCTGACTTTACCACAAGGACAAGATGTGTGTAAGTGGGTGAAGGACTTAAAAATGCCTGACAGTTGCGCTTCAAACGTCGGTCGTTGTGTGAATATTGAACAAGGAAGATTTTTTGGGATGAAAAGTCATGATTGCCACATATTCATGGAGTGTCTTCTACCTACTGCATTTAGGGAACTACCAGACCATGTTTGGAAGCCATTGACTGAGTTAAGTGAGTACTTTAGGGACCTGTGTTCACCTACTCTTAGGGTTGAAGATCTATTAGTTATGGAGAAAAATATTCCTGTGATTTTGTGCAAATTAGAGAGAATACTTCCCCCTGGTTTCTTTGACTCCATGGTGCACTTGCCTATACACTTAGCGTATGAAACACATGTATGTGGACCAATACAATATAGAGTTCAAGTGGAAGGATCCATATGCCAGGCATATATATCAAAGAAGACATCAAATTTTTGCACATACTATTTTGAACCTCATGTTCAATCTAGGAGAACTTAGGTTGGTCGAAATGATGATGGAGGAGAAAGTAGTAATGAGCCAACTCTATATATATTCAACCAACCAGGTCGTGTATCTGGGAAATACGAAGAACGATGGATCTTAGGTGATGAATCAGAGGCCACACACTTGCACATCTTATTAAATTGTGATGAAGTTCAACTATTCAGAATGTAAGTGACTTATGATTGCTTTAATGACTTTTTCCGATCATGGTGATTCAAATCTAATTAATGATGTTGCAATGTTTACAGATATTTTGAACAATTATATGGTGACGAATCCCTTAATCAATTTCCATCATGGTTCAAAACTTATGTACGTCATGAAATTTTCCTAAAATTTTAGTTTATCGACTTTTGAATATTATTCTGTATTCAATCAATCGACATATTTAATGGTATGTGTAGGTGCGTGATCCTAGTAATGGTATCACAGATCTTGACCTATATAACTTGTTCAGAGGTCCAAAAAATAAAGCATATTGTTGGCCAATTTACTTTGTTAATGGGTATAAATTCCAAACCATTGAATCATGTAAAGGGAGAAAAACAGATAATAGTGGAGTTAGTGTGAGAGAAAATTTAAGTGATGGTGACTGTGATTGGTATGGAAAACTTCATGAAATAGTTGAGCTTGAATATGCTGGTGAAACCATAAAAAATATTGTCTTATTCAAGTGTGAATGGTTTGATCCAACACGCCCAACAGGGACACGTAAACATAACCATTACAATATAATTGAGATTAACCATACCAAAAGATTTAGAGGCTTTGACCCCTTCATCATTGCACAAAATGCAAGACAAGTATATTTCTTATCTTACCCAAGAAAATGTAATAAAAATTGGAGGATTGTAATAAAAACTAAACCAAGGGGTCAAATTGAAAGTGATGAAGTAGATGATGAAGATGCATATCAAATTGAGGAAGGAGTTATGAATGAACTTTCATCGACTGATGATGAAGGTAGTCTTGAACCATCAGAGTAAATGAGGTAAATTAAGTAGGTTTATTAATTTACTATGTTTCCATGGTTATTTATATTGAGTTATCACAAATATTAATTATATTTTATAGCGATTATAGTATTTGTCACTAAACATATATTGTATTTGATTCAGATATGGCAGGTAAAGGTATGAAGGGTGTTACTCAGCGTCCTGATCGTGGCAACACTTCTTCACCCGGGGCTCCCACTTCGACCTCCACACCATCTATAGCGCAGACTTCCCAAGTTAGGGGACAGGAGGAAATTATCATGGTGCCCAATTCAGGCTATATTGCTCCTCCCCCTCCAGTACAACGAGTTTCACACTCTGCATCGCCTACTACACAGGGCACAAGAGAGGGATCCACTGCTGTCCCAGTTGTAAGTGGGCAGCAGTCATCACAGACCCAGGAATCATCAAGATCGTTACAAACTTTGAGATGGGATGGGTCCACTTGGTAAGTTTCCTTCAAAATATGCCAAACATTGAGTATTTTATGTGAATGTTAGTCCTGATGTTTTATTTTATTGTGTTATCAGTTGGATACCACCACATAAAGGTCTCCACCAGGTCACAGATACGATTAAGAAGATGTTTGGTGCGCCTTACACAAGTTTTGCAAAGGTGCCGAAGGTTACAAAGATGGAATGGTTCAACAATTAGAAGGTAATAATAGTTTATTAATTTTAACTAAGTGTAATTACATATGACTATTTGTACCTTCTCTAATGAAATTGTGTTTTTGTAAAGCAACTTCTCCATTCCCCCTAGGACGAAAAATTGATTTTCAAGTCCTGGAAGAGTCGCACTACAAAGTGACTAAGACAGATGTACACTGAGGCTCGTCAGGACCCTTCTATTGCTGATTGGATAGCACCCAACTTGCCCAACAAACAAGCACTTTGCAAATAATTTGTTCTCTTGCCAAAGCTTCAAAATCACTTATAAATGATGTAAATGAATTGACCAATATAGGTTATAAACTAAGATGTCATCAAACAATACAAAGATAAATTTTCTCAGCAAGCTACTAAATGACATTACTAGCCATTCGTAGTGCCCTTGGTGGTTATAAAGACAATTTTATGTCGATCTTTCAAATTCATAAGGATTTGGTAATAACCTGATCTTAAGTTTGACTTGGAGAAGTACTGCGCTCCAAATAATTCATCTCCAATTAGGATTGGAAATTATACTTAATTATGATTGTATTTAAAGCACTGTAATCTATAGAAAATCTCTAAGTATCATCCTTCTTTTTGACAAGAATGATAGGTGAAGCGAAAAGGCTTGTGCTAGGCATAATAATACCCTTATCCAACATGTTTGCACCTGTTATAAATTTTCGGAAGAACAAAACAAGAACAGAACAATAAAGAAAGAGAGAAAAACAACACAGCAGTTTACGTGGTTCACCCTTAGAATTGAGCTACATCCACGGGAGAAGCAGAGACAGATTTTATTACTTAATGAAGAATATGAAACAGTGTATGTAGAATGAAAGCTTCGTGACCCTTATATACGTATGGATAAGAAGAAACACATGATGACAGCAAATAAAAAATAGCTGTAACCGAAAAATGGTATATACGAAAAATAATCGTAATTGGATCATTACTTCGCATGTGGATCTAAGACAAGTCCCAACATTTCTCCACCTTGAATTATCATCCACACATAAACATGTAAAATAGAATCTGCATCCTCCTGTCACATAGGACTATTTCCAACAATCAACATTGAGCAAGTTCAAGCAATGATCAAACTTGCTCTTTGGAACTAGCTTTGTGAACATATCAGCAGGATTGTGCAAGGTCCTGATCTTTTGAACCTTAATTCTCCTTTTTGATCAGATGAAGTGATATCTAACATCTATATGCTTGGTTCTATCATGATGAACTTGATCCTTGGCCAAGCATATAGCACTGAGGTTATCACAGTAGATGTCAGCATGCTCCTGATTGATTCCAAGATCACTTATAAGACCTCTTAAACAAATCCCTTCTTTTGCAGCTTCAGTGAGTGCCATATATTCTGCTTTAGTAGTTGATAGAGCAACTAAAGGTTGAAGTGTTTCCTTCCAACTCACCAAGCAGCCACCAAGAGTGTAAGCATATCCTGTTAAGGACCTTCTTTTATCCAAATCAGCAGCATAATTAGCATCTAAATAGCCCGTGAGAGAACAATCTGAGCAAGATCCATAGATCAAGCCTACGTCTGCAGTCCCTTTAAGATATCTGAAGATCCTTTTGGTAGCCTTCCAATGTTCCTTTTGTGGTTGGTTTAAGAACCTGCTAACCATACTAATAGCATAAGCAAGATCAAGTCTGGTGCATACCATGGTATACATGAGACTGTCTACAGTACTTGAATAAGGAACCTTTGACATATAGTCCTGATCAGCCTGAGTTTGAATGGTTCTTGTTGCTAAAAGCTTCTCTTTTGCTGAAAGAGGAGTACTGATAGGTTTTGAATCAGCCATTCCAAACCTTATAAGTATCTTCTGTATGTAATCCCTCTGAGACAAGAATAACCTTTTCTGATTTCTATCTCTAAAGATTTCCATCCCTAAGATCTTCTTGGCAGCCCCTAGATCTTTCATATCAAACTCACCATTCAAGAGAATCTTCAGCTTTTGAATGTCACACATGCTTTTTGTTGCAATAAGCATGTCATCTACATAAAGTAGAAGATAAATCATGGCTCCATCTTCCACCTTGGTTTGATAAACACAACAATCATAGAGACTTCTCTTGAATCCTTGGCTGGTAATAAAGCTGTCAAACCTCTTGTACCACTGCCTTGGAGATTGTTTTAATCCATACAAGGACCTCTACAGTTGACATACATACCCTTCTTTCCCTTGAACTTCAAAACCTTTAGGTTGTTTCATCAAAATGTTTTTTTCCAACCTTCCATGAAGAAAAGCAGTCTTGACATCAAATTGTTCAAGTTCCAAGTCTTGGTTTGCCATAATAGCTAGCAGAACCCTGATAGATGTATGTCTCACTACCGTTGAGAAAAATTCATTGAAATCCACTACTTCTTTCTGGCTGAATCCCCTTGCAACTAACCTAACCTTATATCTGATTCCTTCCTTTTCTGAAAGACTAGGTTTCTTCTTGTAAATCCACTTGCAACCTACCACATGTCTTCCTTTAGGTAGTTCAACAAGTTTCCAGTTTTGATTCTTATATAGAGATTCCATTTCCTCCCTTATGGCTAAGGTCCACTTTTCAGCTTCAGGATGACTGATGGCTTCTTTGTAGGTGGCAAGTTCATTCAAATCTATTTCTTCACCTGCATGTAATGCATAGGTTGCCATATCTTCAAAACCATATCTCTCAGGAGGTTTGATGAACCTCTTAGGTCTTTGACTAATTCCAGGATTGAGTTAAGTAGAATCAGATTCAGCATTTTGATAAGACTCATTAGCACTGGAATCTTTGGATTGCCTTTCTTCTTGAGATGATTCGGAAGATTTATTCATCTTATCCTTCTCTTTTGTCTTTCCTGATATAGATTCAACATTCTCCACCTAGAGAGGATGACTGCTATGTGTTGAAGTGATTAGAACCTCCAATTTAGGATGGAACAGATAAGATTCATCAAATATCACATCTCTGCTGAGAATGACTTTCTTTTCAGAAGATGACCAGATCCTATAACCCTTCACCCCATCACCATATCCCATGAATAAGCCTTTCCTTGATCTAGGTACCAGCTTCCCTTCATTCACATAGTAATAGCCATTGCAACCAAATACTCTAAGGTTAGAGTAATTTGCTGGTTTCCCAGTCCAAGCCTCAATAGGAGTCTTAAGTCCTATAGCAGTAGAGGGTGTTCTATTGATTAGAAAACAAGCTGTATTGATAGCTTCTCCCTAGAAGCTTCTGTTGAGATCAACATTTGATAATAGGCACCTTGTTCTCTCC
The DNA here is from genome assembly GCF_003935025.1 of Abrus precatorius. Lineage (NCBI taxonomy): Eukaryota > Viridiplantae > Streptophyta > Magnoliopsida > Fabales > Fabaceae > Abrus > Abrus precatorius. The sequence goes on along the minus strand of NW_020874417.1, from coordinate 10,010,342 downwards.
AGTAATGTTCTGTTCATTCTTTCAGCAACTCCATTTTGCTGAGGAGTGTTCCTGACAATAAGTTGTATAGCAATCCTTCCATCCTTGCAAAAGTTGTTGAATTATGTTGAATAGAACTCTAGGCCATTATCAGTTCTGAGTCTTTTAACATTTTTTTTAGTTTGGTTTTCAATCAATACCTTCCATTCTTTGAAACATTTGAAAGCTTGATTCTTATGACTCATGATGTAGATCCATGTCATTCTTGAGTAGTCATCAATAATGGAAAGGAAGTACCTTCCACCACCTAGTGAAGGTACTCTAGAAGGCCCCCAACAATCAGTATGAATGTAATAAGGTTCCCTTGGTAGTGTGGACGGCTTTAGGGAATTTAATCTTATGCTTCTTGCTAAATACACAATGCTCACAGAATTTAAGTTCATTCAATTTCTGATTTCTCAAAAGCTGTTGTTTCTGAAGTGTCATCATTCCTCTTTCACTCATATGACCAAGTCTCATGTGCCATAATTGAGTTAAGCCAGGTATGCCCTTATCAGCTTTTGATGCTACTGCCACTGAACCAATATCAACACATGTTGTCCCTTGAAGTATATATAGAGATTACCCCTCTTTATACCCTTCATCACCATAGTAGAACCTTTCTGAATTTCTATAACCCCATTTTCAGTGTTGCACTTGCAGCCCTTTCCATCCATTACACCTACCGAGATTAGATTTTTCTTTAGTTCTGGAACATGTCTAACCTCAGTGAGTGTTCTAATAATTCCATCATGCATCTTGATCCTTACTGTGCCAATTCCAATTGTCTTGCATGGAACATCATTTCCGATAAAGATATTTCCACCTAATTTCTTCTCATAGGTGTCAAACCAGGTTCTGTTAGGACACATATGAAAGGAACAACCAGAGTCTAGTATCCACTGATCTTCCGAATGTTGGTGGTGATCAGCAACTGAGAGTACTAGCTCATTTTCTGATGTGGATCCTTCCTTGACAACAACAGCAGAGGGTTTGGCCTTTTTCTTAGGACAATCTTTCTTCCAATGACCTGGCTCCTTACAATAGTTACAAATGTCCTTTGGATTGACATTTGTCTTCTTCTTACTTTTGTCCTTCTTTTTCTTATTGTTCTTGCCAAAATTTGAGGCCACAAGACCAGAACCATTTGATTCTTCAGAATTTCCAGATGCTCTAAATCGAAGTTCCCTTGAATGTAAACTGGATTTCACCTCCTCCATGGTGATACAGTCCTTACCAACACTAAGAGAATTCACAAAACTCTCATATGATGGTGGTAGAGATGCTAACAGAATCATGGAAGCATCTTCATCCTCTATCTTAACATCTATATCCCTTAATTCCATCAAAATAGAATTCAATTCATCAAGGTGCTCCTTTAAAGATGTACCTTCTTTCATGTGGAGACCAAATAGATACCGTTTCAAAAGGAGTTTGTTGCAGATTGATTTGGTTATGTATAGCTTCTCCAACTTAAGCAACAAGCCACTTGCAGTTTCTTCATCAGTAACCTCATAGAGAACTTCATCAGACAGAGAAAGCAAGATTAGTGAGTGAGCTTTTTTTTTCTTGTTCAGCAAGATCTTCAATCTTTGAAGCGAGAGCCTTTTCTTTTGATTCAAAAACTACTTCTTTCTTCACAGATGCTGAGGCAACCGGAGCCCAGACACGTTGTTCTTTCAACAAAGCACGCATCTTGATCCGCCACATATTGAAGTTGTTATTTCCATTGAATTTCTCGATCTTCATTGTGTTTGACATGATTTCTTGAGTGTTCTTGATCACAGTTTTGCAATGGAAGATTCCAGGAATAGGACTGACAAAATTTGATCTCTGTATTCAGACGAGAATCTTAAATTCCCTTGATCGCAACGAGTGCTCTAGATACCAGTTTGTTATGAATTTCCAGAAGAAAAAAATAAAAACAGGATGATAGAGAAAGAGAGAAAAACAACGCGGTAGTTTATGTGGTTCACCCTTAGAATTGAGTTACATCCATGGGAGGAGTAGAGACATATTTTATTACTTAATGAAGAATATGAAACAGTGTATGTGGAGACCAAATAGACGCCTTTTCAAGAGTTTGTTGCAGCTTGATTTGGTCATGTATAGCTTCGCCAACTTGAGCCACAAGCCACTTGCAGTTTCTTCATCAACAACCTCATAGAGAACTTCATCAGACAGAGAAAGCAAGATTAGTGAGTGAGCTTTTTCTTCTTGTTCAGCAAGATCTTCAATCTTTGAAGCATGAGCCTTTTCTTTTGATTCAGAAACTACTTCTTTCTTCACAGATGTTGAGGCAAGTAGAGCTCAGACACGTTGTTCTTTCAACAAAGCACGCATCTTGATTTGCCACAGATTGAAGTTGTTCTTTCCATTGAATTCTTGATCTTCATTGTGTTTGACATGGTTTCTTGAGTGTTCTTGATCACAGTTTTGCAACAGAAGATTCCAGGAACAGGATTAACAGAATTTGATTTCTGTATTCAGACGAGAATCTTAAATTCCCTTGATCGCAACGAGTGCTCTAGATACCAATTTGTTATGAATTTCCAGAAGAAAAAAACAAGAACAGAACAATAGAGAAAGAGAGAAAAATAACACAGCAGTTTACGTAGTTCACCCATAGAATTGAGCTACATCCACAAGAGGAGTAGAAACAGATTTTATTATTTAACAAAGAATATGAAACAATGTATGTAGAATGAAAGCTTCGTGACCTTTATATACGTATAGATAAGAAAAAGCACATGATGACAACAAATAAAAAATAGCTGTAACTGAAAAATGGTATATACGAAAAATAACCGTAACTGAATCATTACTTCGTGTGTGGATCTAAGACAAGTCCCATCAGCACCATATGTTTAATCTATTATTTTTGGTTGTGGGAATTCCTATAAGGCCTCTCCTTGATAAGACCATCAGTTGCATGCAATAGAATTGAATGATTTTGATTTCTTATGGAGGTAAGCCACTTGAAACAACAAAAACCTCTTGCAGCAAGATAGCCAATTCAGGCTCCATATCTGTGGGAAGATCCAACCATACATCGATATTGCATGAATATGGTGCATTCTCCTAAGGTGATTTGATTAGGCAGGCTAGGTAGAGTAGGTCTCTCAATATGCAAGATAATAAACTTATTACTCAAGTAAAATTTAAAGTTAAAGTGTTAAAATATGTGACATGAAGACCTAAGGTTGCCAACCATGCAGCGCCAAGTACCAAATCAACTCCAGACACATGTAATAGATACATAGGAAGCTTCAATTGCTAGCCTTGGATCTTAACTACCACTTCTCGAATCATTCCTTCAACTGCAAGAGAATTTCCATAACCCACTTGCACTTAGAAATTAGGAATCAGTTCAATCGGTAATTCAAGACAATGGATAATCCTTAGTTGTAGAAAGTTATCTAAACTTCCACGGTCTAACAAGATTTACTCCTAAACATCTAACAAGATTTGCTCCTAAACACCATTAATTAGCATGGTGCCTTAAAATTTTATGGTACAAAAAAATATGGATAAGAACCAAAAATAATAATTAAATAAGTTCACATAAATTCAACAAAACAAACCAAAAAAAAAAAAATTCTAACCAAATAACTTTCGATTAATCTTGTACAATGAAGATGAGCTCCCCCAACTTTTAATTTCTTTAAAAAAAATTTAAAAAAATAAAAAATCATATATAACATAAAAAAAATAATTAAATAAGTGCACATAAATTCAATAAAACAAACAGACAAAATACTCTAACCCAATAAATTTCGATTAAATTTAATATAGTGAAGGTAAGTTCTCTAACTTTTTTTTTCCTTGTGGAAGACATATATTTTTTTTTGAAGTGACACTTTAGGGATGCAGGTAAAAGTGACAGTCTTTTGTTGAAAAATTAATAATTAAAATTTATATAAATATTTATTTTATTACACATGTGCATGTATACATATAATTTGAGTTTTAATTGTCAATTTTTCGATTAATGACTATAATTTTTTTATATTAAAAGAGTCAAATTATAAAATAAAATCTCTTTTTAGTAAAATAAAATATTATTTACTTTTAATAAACTATTATTTTTATTTATAAAATAATAATAATTTTTTATTTTTTAAATATCGTTATTGAATAAGATTATTTAGAGGCTTAATGTAAAGGCTTTGTTGACCTTAGTGTTATTGTTGGTCAGCCCTGCTTTAAAGTATTATAATAATATTAATTTTTCATCTTTTTTATTGTAAACAGTAAATTATTAATTAATTATAATCAAGAAAATACTTTCTACTTTGTCTTGTAATTAGGAGAAGGGTGTAATATAAAAATCTCTTCTTCATACAATTCTTAATATTGTTACTCCCCACATCTTCATCATCATTTTAATGTGTATCAGCATTGTAAACTTGTTTGCCAAAAAGATTTGCAGTCTGTGTGACATAATTTTATTTTATTTTTTGCTAGTATGGTGTGACATAATTAGTTGCTCAGAGTCAAATACCATGTTGATCATAAAGAGTTTATGAATAGCCATTAGGGTAGACATAGATTGAGTTTATTGAGAAATGTTTTCTACATTCATGCTCTAGTAGAAGAACTTTTGTTGGTTGAGGAGTAACCTTGATACTATAAATCAAACATATCTTGAATCTTGATTGTAGAGAAGATTGGCTTGCATATACATTATATGGAGAATGGTCAAATCTTTTATTCCTTCAATTCTTTCTTCCTTAGTTATCAATAATGCTTCAATCTCTGCAGCAGTGCAGGAATCGAATCTTGATATGATAGAGGTTACTGTTGGAACATATTCATCACATAAGTCATAATGACTTGGATATACTCAGTATCATTAATTGGTAATCAGTGTATCCGATATTTTCTTGATGGCAGCGAGTAATAATTGATTTTTTTTCCAATTTTTTTTTTATATTCTTGAGTTATTATCAAATTTGACTTACTTCTGCCCTTGTATAGTAGTCCCAAATAGACTTCAAGTTTCTTCCAAATTTAATAAGTGCTCACACCCTACCATTCTGGTGTGGAGATTGGGTGACAGTAATGTTAAGAGCTATGTCAAGATTTATTGGTCTAGCTACTCCCCAAAGGTGGATTCATCGTTGATTCTTTCAGCTGCCTTATCTTCTTTAGTGAGGTATTTTCTTTGGAGTTTAAACCCTTTATTGCTCCTAGTGCTTGTTTCTTTCATGTAAGGAAGTTGTCATCTAACATGATAGAGACTGAAGAATTGAGAGCATTTGAGGGATGGGTTGTCAAGCCATTATAAAACTCCAAGCCATCAGGATTGAACTCTGATACCATATATAAAGGTATTGAAGAGTGTATTGAGAAACATATATATACATATATATATATATATCATAATTGTACGAAGAGCAAGAGAATTTTATTGCTTGATTATTAAGAGAGGTATATTGCTGACTATATAATAGACAATAGACTAATGACTGAAACACTAATAGAAAAATCTTCCAACAATTAACTGCAAGTGATCATAATTGATTGTCCTCGTAACTGTCTAACTACACTTTACACCAGATAGTACCATACCACTGTTTTTGTAACCGCGTTGAAGAGAAATGTAAAATTATAGTCTTATTATTTAAACCACTAAAAATTAAAATTATACGTGATTTCATATACTTTTGTTTCTATCTTCTACCTACTTTTCTTATCATCTTAAAAATACTTTCCACTTACAGAGGAGACACCTTTAGATATCTCGTTTGGTGGTTGAAAAAACATTTCCGAAATTATAATATTGCAGCCATAATTGGGATTGCCTTAAGACTCCTTTCTCTTTTTACTTTTCTATTCAATCACCACGCCTTGTTGCTAAAGGAGCAACTTGAGCAAGAGGAATTGGGAGTGGTGAATTTCGACCCATGGGGCATGAAAGGTTTACGTGCACCCACTTATTAATGCAATCTATGTGAAACAAGTGACCACAATGAGGTAAAAGCTTCAACCACTCGGAGTCCTTGTAATCTGCCAAACATTTTGAGCAACATGATGATAATGTTATTGATGCTGGATCATCTGGCTTATGCAAGTTGGCTTGGGAGTACAATAGCACCGGATAACTGTTCACAGTAGCTTCTTCCACACCAACTTAGATGGTTAGGGCAGAACCTGGCTCCATGCTGCTGTTGCCTGTGCCAATTCCATTCCCATTTTGCAAAGCACGGCTACAATAATATAAAGTGAAACCTATGAGAGTGATCACTCCCAGAAACCCAATATATAATCCAATAGAAGAATATGCATATGATCCATCCAAATCTTGTGAAACGCCACTGTTGTTAGAATTGTAATTAGTTCTATTCATGATTCTTGTAGTTGTAGGAAAAGTTTGACGTATTAAATTATATATATTGACGTTGCTAGGTAGCATATAGATAGCAAGAAGCTGAGTTTGTGCTCCATAAGATATTATTGATTAATAGATCACCAAAATGAAGGGAGAGTTAGTTTTTTTATTATTATTTTTTGGATTGGAAGGGGAGGGTATATTGGGTGAATGATTCATTGGAACGGGCCAAAGTTGATTCATATGTTGACAAAATGGAAATGAAAGGGGGTATTTGGGGAGTTGGTATGTGGTGATGGCATGGTAGAACATGTAGTATATATAGCTCATATGGGTTTGCTGTTCGGTTGGTCAACTTGCCATGCTTCGGGCAATGATAGGTGCTTGGCATGCTAGCTGTGGTTCTTCCCAGACGAGTTCCTATATATGTCTACATATAGATACTAAAAAGTTAAAAATAAAAAATATATTAAAAATGAGAATATTTATTATCTAAAAATTATAAAAAATATTCAACACATACTTTTTTTATGATAATTTAAAGAAAGTAAAGGACATATTGAATGGTTTTTACAAAGTTATTTTTGACACATTAAAAATTAAAATTTTTTTTATTAATAAAAAAGTATGATTAGTCTTTAAACTTGATTTTAAGTAATAAAAAATTATTATTATTATTAATAAAAACATTTATTATATCAAAAATATAAAATTCAAATTAATGCTAATAAAATTAATTTTAAAAAGTTAAAAATAAAGTATGAAGAAGTATATTACTGTTAATCCTCTTCTTTCGTACATGGTTAAGATGGATAATTAACACACGCTTTTCATTATTCTCATTGCATTTGAAACTGCACCAAAACTATTGAGTTTTACCACTACAAATACTGCGAAAGTTGCATAATTCGAACATATAACACGTGCTTCATTATTTGTTGCAAAATTGACTTATCACCAGTCTATTGATCTGTCAGCGTCGTACGAAAATTTGGGGCAAAGGTTTCCCCAGATGAAGCTATGTGTTTGAAGATTTTTTGGGTATGGCTTTTCCTAATTGTAGGTTTATCTGTGATCATTTTAATTTGGTAATTGCTTAATAGTTTTATATAAGAAATTATTTTTATAAATTATGCTATAATGCATTAAAATTTACGAAGAAAAATATATTAATAATTTTGTTATTTTTAAATCTCTATTTAATATCTAAAGATATCGATCAATTAATATTTACTTATATATACTTCAAAAATTTCAAGGTCAAATATGCTTACTTTCTTCATAATTTTCATGAATGTCATCCAAATAAATATTTATTTTAATTTAATTTCAATTTACCTGTACACCATACGTACGATTGAATCATGGGTTGGCATGATTTCAATAGTCTTTGCCTTATCCAGAACTGGTTATTGTCTATAAGTATATAAATTTATCTAACATATAAAGCATGTCATGTAAAACCGAAAAAATGTCAGGTTCTTAAGTAATTTGTTCCGCTAAAGATGGCATTTCTGCTATTAACGGGCAAAATGTGGAGAATAATTAGCATACTAATTATGTTTTTTCTTTTTATCCATGCCTCTCTATGTTAGAATAAAGTTTCACATGAGATGAGACATGAGCAGGTTTGATAAGCTCTGACCAAAAGAGCAATAGTAGCACCCATGGTCGATGTGAGAGTGTCTCGTAAAAAAAACTGCAACACAAAATAAGTCTTAACAAAGTGTTGGTGGTACTTACTTATGAAAAGTGAACCCAAGAGCAACTCTAGTGCAGACTATGTGAAATAGATAAATTTACATTTGAGAGCTTTGAATCAAGTGTAAATAAAATCTCACATAAGATGAGTCATAAACAAGTTAAAAGGTTTATAAATTATGTATATAATCGTATTCACAAAATACACTAAATTAATTTTTAAAATATAAATATCTATTAAGTTAATCTTTAATATCGTTAAGTGTAGAGTTTATTATTATAATTTTAAGAATTAAAATTGTTTTGAATCATACTCAGAAGACTCAAAAACTCATAATCAATCTTCTTACCTACTTCTTATTGCGTCCAATGCTCCATCCAAGACTTATTAAGATATAATCAGATGCACACTCAGTGTTCCATATACAAACTTTTTATCCGACGAATCTAAACTCTTTTACAGTTATGTGATGCTAAATTGCATCACGCGAAATTCCTACAAGACAATGATTGTACTTCATTCAAATTCTGATCATATATAACCAGCCAACACTGTTGTTTAAGATATAAAAGCCTTTTTCTATGGTTAATCTGTTGATTCAAATATATAAATGTTAAAGAACTTTTTTACGAGAACATAAACTTTCATCGCTAAACTCTCGCACGTTAATCTTATAATAAATTAAGCGATTAACAATAATAATAATTTATTAAAAAGATAAGTATTTATTATACTTTTATAATTTTAATATAATAAATATATTTATTTATAGATGTTTAAACTCAACTCTTACTATTAACAAAATCCTATAATAAGTTCTCTTGATTGTACATTGAATTCTCATTATTTTGAGTCTATCAGAAAGATGTTAGATAAAAATAATTATTGTTTAATAAAGTAATAAAAAACTAAATAATATTATTTAATAATTTAAAAAATTAATTTGATGTATATAAATATTATGCCTCACTCAATTATCGATACAATATTATTCAATTGTCGAGATGGTTGCTCACACTAACGGAGATAGAAGTTAAAATTATTTCTCAACAAATATAAAAAATATATAAATAATTTTTAAGACTAAATTTTCATCATTATCATCCCTACACTGAGACTCTATCTCTCAACCTTCGCTAAATGCCCATATTCTTGAATTAATAAATATTTCATATTAAAATTTAAGTGTGTTTAATTTATACTTAAAAAATCTAAAAAATTAATTTCAACGTAAAAACTTAAACTAAGAATATTAAAATAAATATAAATCCTTCAATATTTAAAAGCCAATCCATACATTCCGCCAATGAACGGAACATCAAGTTATAATTTTCATATTTTTAAAACAAACTTACTATTTTATTTTATTTTATTTTATTTCTTTTGATTTCAATTTTTTTCCTTAAACCACCAAATACCAATCAATTCCATCTCAGTTCCCACTACTAACTGCACACCATCCTCCCACCTTATCTCCCTTTCACTCGTGAAAAAAGAGAGGCTATTATACTCCTTTTTACTTTCAATAAATAGACGTAAATTAGATAAAATAAAGCATAAATAAAAAAATAAGATATATAATAACAAATAAAGAAAATGATGTAAAATATATGAGTATATGTTTAAAAAACAATATTAAAAAAAGCACTTGTTCTTGTGGTGGCCCACCCACTGTTTTCTTGCATCACACTTCTCTCTTCAGAAAAAGCAAAACGTAAGAGAACAGAACCTCACGCTTTCATAAAGAGCTTTCTTCTTTTCATTCCTCTCTCTCCTTCTCTCTCTCTCTATTTGTCTCCCTAATTCCAATACCTCCATTTTTTGTGACTTTGTTTCTTTGCATTCTAATCTGCCCCTTCTCATCAATTATTTTATGCACACACCCATCATTTTTATCCACTTGCACAAGAATAATTGTGGTCCTGCTTTATATATACATGATAACAATAGTGAAACTATATCATATCTTTGAAAACCACCACTCCTCCCTATAAATTATCTCCAAAAGAATCCACAAAGCCAGCATAGTAGAGTGAAAGATTTAGTTGGTCCTAACAATTGATTCATTTGACTTTTACATCATACAAAATTACATTTAGGCTTTAATAGTGCTAATTTGCTACATTGAAAGTTACAACATAAGTATCAGCTTGAAAATTATATTGGGTTTGTATTCCAACGCTGACATCCGTCTTGTAACAGCAACAATTCCTGCTTTGGGATAATGTATCCCAATCGAAGTTAATGTTTGTAGTCAAATTAACTTACGGTTATAAAGTAAAAGACTAAATTATAATTCCTGTGTTTGATCTTTTTTATTATTTACAAATTAATTTATGTATTTAAAAAATTATATTTTTATTTTACAAGAATACTTTATTACATTTTAATCAATAAAATAAAAATATTTAAATTATGATACAATAAAACTATGCATAAAAAAAAGTTAATTTACATACGTAACCTTAAAATAATATAAGATAGAATAAAATGAAGGGAAGGTTTCTATTTAAAAATTAAATTAATGAGTATTATAAATTTGTAGAAATGAAATTGATATTTTAGAGTCCCCGAAGATAATGCGAAATTAAAAGGAAAAAGAAGAAAAAGCTCACATATTCGGGCTTTCTTCTTCTGTGCTCACTTTCGTCCACCAAAAACGTCTTTTCTTGTTCAAAACCAAAACGCACACTCACTCCATAATCGCCAATGTTATCATCGACAAAATTGTCCTTATCTTCAACAATACCCATTCCCTTAACTATTCCCAATTCACCATATTCATTCCTCTAATCCCACCCCTTCTCATCGATCCCATCTAAGAAGCAAAACAACAAAAACAAGAACATGAAAGACTCACTTCATTTCCATCATCTTCCTTAAAAATATCACATAAAACTCCTATCACACTGTACTAAACCAACAAAACCAAAACCACCTCAAATCTAACCCTCTTCCTTAAAACTTTCCAATTCCACTGTCTAAAACCAACAAAACCAAAAACATCTTCCAATGTTGTCGTCACCAATGCTTGTCTCCTTCGCTCTCATCCTATCTCTCCCTCTTGTCCTCTACCTCTCCCCACAAATCCTTCCCACAACCTACTTCCCCTTCTCCCCCGACGCCGACGACCTCTCCCTCTTCCGCCGCGCCACCGCCGCACCCTCCTCCTCCTCCTCCGCCGCCCACACAACCTCCCACTTAGCCACCACCACAAACCCCAAACCAAAAATCGCCTTCCTCTTCCTCACCAACTCCAACCTCTCCTTCGCCCCTCTCTGGGAAAAATTCTTCGCCGGAAACCATCACCTCTTCAACATCTACGTCCATGCCGACCCCTCCGCCGCCGTCACCTCCCCCGGCGGCGTCTTCCACCGCCGCTTCATCTCCTCAAAGAAAACCCACCGCGCCTCCCCAACGCTCATAGCCGCAGCACGCCGCCTACTGGCCACAGCCCTCTTGGACGACCCTCTCAACCAGTATTTTGCTGTCGTCTCCCAACATTGCATTCCGCTTTCGTCGTTTCGATTCGCTTATAACTACCTCTTTAAGAACCCGCTGATCTCGCTGGCGAGTTTTGCGGGTTCTGAATACAATTTTTCCTACCGCAGCTTCATCGAGATTCTCTCCGACGAGCCGAATCTCTTTGAAAGATATTCGGCTCGTGGAGCCAACACGATGCTGCCGGAGGTGCCGTTCGATGCCTTCCGGGTCGGGTCTCAATTCTTCATCCTGACCCGGCGGCATGCAAAGCTTGTGGTCCGGGATCAGAGACTGTGGAAGAAGTTCAAGCTTCCTTGCATCACTGAGGAGCCGTGTTACCCGGAAGAGCACTACTTTCCGACGCTTCTGTCGATGGAGGATCCGAACGGGTGCACCGGATTCACACTAACGAGAGTGAATTGGACTGGTTGCTGGGACGGGCACCCTCACTTGTATAACCCGCCGGAGGTGTCACCGGAGCTCATTCGACAGCTGAGAGAGTCGAATTCGACCTACTCTTATCTCTTCGCGAGGAAATTCTCGCCGGAATGTCTTGCGCCGCTGATGGAGATTGCTAATGACGTCATTTTCCGGGAGTGAAGTCAGCTCGGTGAGTAAAGTCTACCGCACTCTACTGTGCGACAACTTTTTCTTTTTCAAAGAAATATCATATTTATTTTTGTTGTGTGTGCATTATTTCTTACCTCTATTGTCACCCTAACTTTAATGTTTTTGGTTTCTATTGTTCATATTATCTTTCACAATTTTGTCAAAAGGAAAAATTAAATTTCACAATTGACTGGGAGTCATTTCAACTTTAATATAAAGCATAAAGCAAATAGGAACCGTCGAATTAATTTGTCCTACAAGAAAATACAAGCCTACCTTCATAAAAGAAATGGATCAAATAAGTTTTTGAAGCTTAAGAATTACTCAGTAATGATACATTAACTAGTGTGACCAACCTGCTCTACTGTGTTGGAGCCTTAGTTTTATTAAGCCTTCGTGATTGGGTACTGTTAGGCAATTACTTTGGAGTGACTGAGAATGTTACTCGTTTTAGCTAAGATAAACTGATCAAGTGCTCTGTCATTGTGGGGTTACTGGAATTTAAGAGTGATGTGTAACATTATACTGTACTTTTGTGCTTGTAGAATTGTGTGAATATTAATATTAATTGAATTGATAACAAAAGTATAAGTTGTTAGGTATACTTATTGGTGCAAGTCAAAAGTGGAGTATGTCAGACACCTATGCAAGCTCGTGCTTTACACACCTAGTCTCACGCCTCTGTGAGATTGATCCACCCGTAATTAATTATATTTAAGAGTAGTTGGTTGTTTTGATGCCAACTGTTGTTCATTCTCTATTTTTGCTTTTCGTGTTCTTTGCAAGTAATAGATTAGGGAAATCTTATTCAATTTTTCATGGTTAATTGTTGGATTGAGGCTAAAGAAAAGTTTGGATTTGTTAATCAGTACATTAGTTAAGGATTTAATATATTAAAAAAGTTATTAAAAATCATGTTAGAGTGCATTAAAAACTACCATAAAAATGTGTCGATAACACTTTTTTAATACAAGCTTTTTATTTTTTTTATTCTTTAGTAAGTACCTGTTAGCATTTCTCAAAAAGTATTTTTAATATGATTGAGATTGAAGTTTAGTAATGGGGTAGGTATGAGCACTTGTTTTGTTGCCTAGTCATGATCGTTACAGAGGAGGCTTGGTTCAGTAATCCAGAGAGAAAAAGACACTAAAAGGAGACGTTAAAACAAGCAAATATCTGATTGAGTAAATGTTCATATAATACGTACCTTAATTCTAGGATACTGTTGACCACATGTACTTTACATAGGGTACATGTTTTGATAATTTTTGCTTGTTCCCCACCATATACTGTGACCCTGTGGTCTCTTCATAATGTAAGGTTTCTTTTGGTTCATTGGAACATGGGACAGGTTGTCTGTTGGTAACTTAGGTCTTAACATAATAATAAGAGAACCCTACAGAAACTTTCTGTGAAGTCTTCAAACTCACTTTCTCACAGATTATGCTCGCCTCATATAAATTTGAGTTCAGTTTATGCACAAATCTTGGTAGGACAAATTAGACCAGGTTTAACCAATAAAAAAATGTTAACAAAATTATGAGTAATCTACTTTCACTACTCTTCTGATTACAAAAGATCATACCACTGTGAATCTCTAATTGTGAGTTAAAAGAAAAATTGATACGATAAATATAAAAGTACAAAAAGCCAAAACTATACCATTATTTTTCGTATTAATTAGAAAAGATGTTGAAAGTTATGAATTGTTTTATTTTTTTATGCTTTTGTAGTAGTTGTTGTGAAACAAATTTTATCAGCATATCATTTCTCTTTTGTTTTTATTTACATAATAAATCTTAACCCCCCACCCCCCAAACAAAAAAAGGAAAAGCAACTCAAGTCTTAAATAATGCATAAACTTCCCCTGCAACACAATCCATAGGGGGGCCCTAAGGTTTTATCTTCATTTTGCATTTTGACTACACCTTCACCTCTTAATATCATCATTTAATCATCTAATAAATTCATGGTTTATCCAATGGTAATCTCAGTTTAGTTCCCTTAAATCAATGCTATTTGATGGTTCCTATGGGTACTGGATACGGCCAAATCTTTAGATACTGGTCACAGAATACTAGCAAGTAGCAACTTGCATCACAATAGAGGGTATTTTCTGCCCTGGTTCTTCTCAATTCAATAATACAGCCAAATGGTTGAAAATTGTGTATCAAGGTCACGTGGTTGAAAATGGGACCTTCACTAGATCCTACCTTAAAAATATGCTAGTTCTTGATATATTGGGCTCACGTGCCTTCTTCAATGGTTCTAACCAAGGCATTTGACTATTTCTCTCACGTGAATTTATGTTTTCTTGTTTCCTTTTACAGGGTATCTTTGATGGTGCTGAGAAGAGAAAACGTTGTCTTGATGTACAATGCCAATGTGTGTATAGAAAATATGATTTCTTTAATTGTAAATCTTCTTGTATGTGAACGGACTAGGGGCTTAGAGTGAACTGCAAAAGGCAAAGATGGTCTCCAAAGGATGCCACAATGTCAAAAATTGAGAATTGTATTTTGAAAAATCTCATGTAAAAATTCCACCATAAAAGGGGTGCAAGTTTGTAAGATGGATATATAGATTACGTATGTTATGCTAGCCAAATCTTGTGTACAACACACAAAGAAAACAAGCAATAGTCAAAGTTTACTTTTTTGTTAGTTCTTTTCACCTTCCCCACCCCAGCATCAATGTAATTCCAAAAGAAAAAATGTATTGTAAAAGAAACACAACAGAGTCATGATTTTAAATCGATATATGCAATATGCTTAGCCAATTCTTGCATTAGTTATACTTTCTCACCACTTTTCATTTCTTTCCTTTTATTTTGTGTGTTAAGTGGAAAATCAAATGCTTGATCAGCATCCTATGTTATTTGTAAACTTGAAAAGATATTATATACTTTTTCAAACTGAAGGTTGTAATTTTTTTAATATTTTAGAGATTAAAAGATATTTATATTTTTTAAATAAATTACTAACTCAATTATCTATTAATATAAAATTAATAGTAATAATTATTTTACATATAAAAAGATATAAAATACTCTATTGATTTAAAAATTAAAAAATCGTGAATGGCTTGTGCTGGGGAGATTGAGAATCCCTTTTTGGTTTTTATACATGTAGTTAGGTTTAGTTTATTGGATTCCAAAAAGAGTTTTGATACTCGACTTAAAAGTAATCGGATTTATTGCTTTTAAAATTAATTACACCTAATTATCCGAATTAAATTGTCAATCTTATAGTTCGGGTTGGTCCAGCACACCCAAATCATAACTTTGGCCAGAAAGTTTAGTCAATAAAGTTTTAAAAAATATTTTATAAGCTTTATCAAATTTATGTTACGTTAAATACAATTTTGGTTTGACTTAATTTTAGTTTTGATCCTTATATTTTAAGAGTTTGATTTTTTTTTTATCCTTGTAAGCTTACAAGTTTTAGTTTATCTAGTTATTTATTACTTTAGTTTTTATCTCTACAATTTTATTTTATTCAGGTGTCCCTATAATATATCAAACATGCCAGTGGTTCTAGTTTATAAGGTAAATGTCGTTATTAGTAGGGATTAAAATTAAAAATTTAAAGATTATAAACTAAAATTTGAAAGCATATGAATCAAAAATAAATTTGAAATAAATTATAGGAACAAATAATATATTTAAAATTTCATTTTAAATTTTAATAAGTTGAATATATAAGGAGCTTATCAAAAGCTAATAAATCTTTTTTAGAAGTGAGTTTAGACAGAATGTGAAACTGATCTGTTGGAGAGTTTGCTTATCTTAATTTTATGAAAAAGGGTACGAATGGTTCTTAATAAAAGAACCAATTTCTTATAAAAGTTGGGATCCAATGTATTTTTTTTCAGTTATTCTATTTGAGGTGGATGATGAGAGAGAGTAGAAAAAAAGAATATTTTAGATAAAGTTGGTCTTATGTTGTGAAATTTTGGGGTGTATGAACGGGTCACAAGGGATGCAAACTAGCAGGATCATTCCTAGAAAAGCTTTAAGCCACCACTGAGGCTCAATTTTTAAGTTTTTATAATATCTTCATATTCTGTATTCCTTCAAAACCATCTCTGATCCACCCATTGGGACGATCCAGTATTCCATAAAATCGCCCACCAATGTGTTGAACTTAAGAGGTGTCCATATTGCAGAATTTTTACATAAATAAAATAAATTAAATAGCATATTACGTATATGCTCTGAATTAAAAAGATTTACATAAATATCTTAAATGAATTATATAAAAGTTAATTTTAGTCGATTTTTGTTATAAAGTAGAATTCAATTTTAATCGATTTTTATTTACAATATCACTGTATTGCCAGCTGCGCTGTTTGTTTACATGTACATTATAAAAAGTCGATTCAATTGACTTTGCTATTACTTGCTATTATGCGTGTTACATTTAGATTCTGCAGTGCAGATTAAATAAGAGGTTCAGAATTCTATCAAAGCTATTAATTTAAGGAGAACGAGAGATTTCAAAAAAAGGTAAAAATAATTATTCTTATTAACAGTTAAATCTCAAAAATTCAAAGTATTTAATCTCATATTTGTATATTACGATTGTGATTAATTTTTATGTGGTTAGAATTCAAATTAGGATTCGATTGGTATTCTGATTTGATATTTAATTCAGATTAGATTAAATGATAATTTGATTTAATCTGTAATTTAGTTCAATTAGGTTATTCGATTGAATTAATATTTGAATTAGGTAATTGTTCAAATACAGATTAAAATCTTTAGATACTGTAATAATCAGAATTACATGCATTTAAGGTTTTATGGATTAATGATTCTTAATCTGTTTTAATTCATATTAATTTCGTTCATAGCATTAATTTAATTGATTTGAAGTTTTCAAACCCCCAAATTTTATTTGTATTATTAAAGAACCTAAAATTGAATTTAACCGAATATGTATAGACTGACATAAATCAATTTTTGTTATAACTTTAATTCAATTCTAATTAATTGGATGTCAAAATATTGAACCATATTATTTAGCTCATATTATAAATAATTATTGTTACTGAGCTTATTGTAATAACTTTATAGTTATTAGTGAATATGGTTTTATGGTTATTGTTATTGGACAGAGTCATAGTGGGTAAGCTTAACCGATCTTGTTATTAACTAGGGAAGCCTTTGCTCCTAACCACTTAAGAGTAAATATTGCCTTACTGAGACAGTGTAAGTAAAACATCTGAAAAGGGTGATAGGATAAATACAATTATTGCTATAAAGGCCAAAAATAAAGTAAAGTATGAAGAATAAGTTGATAACTTGTACGTAAAACATCTCAAAGGGTGATAGGAGAAATGTTCTCTCTGTTTTCTAGTTTCTCTCATTGATAAAGGAAGTACTTAGTCATGGATTCATCAATTTCTACTGTTCCATTTCGAGTAATTCTAATACTTAATCCTATTATAGCATTTGTGTATAATTTGTCATATTGAGAATTAGATTCCAATTTTTCCTTCAGTTCCTCCAGACCAAAGGAAGAAAAAGGCAATCACCAAAACATTTTCAAAGCATAGGGACGAAGGGCACCAAACAAATCTAACTGAGAATGAAATGAAACACACTTTAAGAAATTTAATAGAAATTGATAAGCATAATTTCTAAATTTCACAGGAAAATCACCTTAAAAAAGAAGAATCCTTTGTGAATAGCAGGAAGATTAATAATAAGCATGAATCCCTATGGAGAAAGCAAGGTGGAAAAGTAAAAACCTAGACAAAGTATCACAATAAGAAAGAATGGATAAAAGCGACAATAAAATAAAGATACCAAAAAAGATACCTTGATAAGACAAATGATGTTTCATTATTTGAAACAAATAATAAAGGTTAATGAGAGAGACTTGTGAACCAACACCAAGTGCAAGAGCATAGAATATTGAGTCATCAATCACTTCTAAGGAATTGTGGATATAACATAAAATGAGCAATACTTGAAAATAAACATCTAAAGAAGCAAGTTGTTTGTCGCCTCTAAGAAGTGTAACATTTCATGTAAAGCTCTTTGAGAATGAGAACCTTTATAAGTATGACCCTTCAATTTTGTGGCCATATCCATAATTTGACTGGGAATAGAAGCACCCAAAAGGCCTATGGTACCAAATTTAAAAACTTTAGAAGAATGTGAGCATCTTCAAGAGAAGAAATGAACTCGCCTCAAGTTACAACAAACATATGAAACATTCCATCACTGAAAATGAGAGTCAAATCATGTAAAAACTAGGCTTCATCAAAATCATTGCTTCAAAAGATATCATAACATAACCACAAGACATCACAATATTTACACACGAAGTAAATGCACTTAGGATTGATGCAGTAAAGGCACTAACATTCTCTGTTCAACATTTCTAGCAAGTGTCTCATACTTACCTATAAGTGAAAATTAGATTTTAAAAAAGGTTTTAAACGAAAGTCAAAATTGAGTTACTAAAAATATGAGCAAGTTAGAACATTTTTTCAAGTATCATTAAATGTAATAATAACACTAACATACTTTGCATGACAAAAGATAAAGGTTCAAAATATTACACTAGTATATGCATTCTTGCTTAATGTTGCTCCTATCATAACATTTAAAATTATAGCAAAAGAAAAAAGAATGACAGAACATGATACTAAAATCACCTTCAAAAAGTAGCTTACAAGGCAAGCATGAAAATGGTGAAAAAAAATAACAAAAGAAGAATAATAGAAAGAAAAAAAACTTATCAAGCATTAGAGAACAATAGCTAAGGAGATTTTGTGAAATCATTTCATAACAAAGGTAAATTTCTAATATCTTACAAAAATAATTTTTTTTCACTAAGAAGCTCCTTATAGCAAGCCAAATTGTCACAGGAGAACAATTATTTAGGTTGAAACCAATAATGAAGTAGTCATTTAAAAAGCAAAATGTATATGAACAAAGAAAAAAGAAGTAGAGTTGCATAAGTCAACAAACATTGAAGTTATAAAAAAAAAGCATGAAGATGCCGAGGGGAACCCTTGATGAAGTAGATGTGAGCGCAACAAAAAGGGATCCATAGTAGCAAAAGGGAGTATCGACCAAATCATAACAAAGACAAACTTAGGAATTTGACGTAGGCCCTTTTAATGGACCAACAGAAGAGAAGTCATTACCAAAGGAGGGGCAGAATCAAAATCACACTTTGGAAATAGTATGTTAAGCGCCCAATGCCCTAAAGCATTATTTCGTTCGGAGTAAGAAAAAGCAAGTTGGAGGCAAACTTGCTTTTTCTCATCCTCATCCCTTGGATACTCACATCTACTAGCTTGGATCCCAACTTGAAGATGACAAGCTAGACTCCTTTCATCAATGACATAATATAGATATGTAATAATTAAAGAGGTGTTGTGCTTAGCACATCGCCCAACAAATCAACCAATGCTTGATCATAAGAAACTGTTGACAAAAACCTATGTGCAAATGTTAAGTATTATTCGTGGGCAAGTGTACCCATCAAAAAGTAATAAAGAGTTCTAAAATAAGTTCCCAAAATATCAAATCACAAGGATTATTTTCAATTATCAAGAATTTTTTAATTTATTTGTTTGAACTTAAATAATATACAATTAAATAAAACAAAGATTTAAATATAAAATTAATTATCAAAAAATTAAAATAGCATAGCCTCTAACAATAAACTAATAAAGAAAAACCTAGAGTGTATCATTTCATCTTTATATTTCTCTATGTTTTCTTTTAGATTAATTCTAATTTCAATTTCCTTATGATTATCATCGCATTCATACTAAATTTATTAACATCCAATGATCATACAATGTTAATAATCTTTTCACTAAACTATCACTTTTAATGATTGATGAACTATTAATTTAATAACGATTGAAGAAATAGAATTAAGTTTGGTCCCCTTAATTCTTTGTCTCATTTTACCCTATAAATCTATTAACTATATGTGGTACGATCACCTACAATGTAATTAATTATGTTATGTTCAAGAGTTGTCAATTCTAATATACAAATATAGAGCAATAGGATAAACACTTATCAAGAATGGAAACACGAAATTATCATAAATAATAAAAATTTCATAGAGTCATGCAAAGAATCCAACATAGCCCTACTTGTGGATTTAGCTAGACATAATATAAAAGAAAGCTAAAATAACAATAAATTAAACCATAATAATCAAAAAGAAAATGTAAACTAGAGTAGTCTTCAATAGAGAAAAGATGGAGAGAGCTCTTATTCCTAAGACGCGCTCCCAAAACTTGAGTAGTCGTCAGCGACTGGCCAACACTGTAACATCCTCGTTTTTATATTTATTATTATAGCATTGAATGTTAGTTGTATTTGCGAAGTCATTTAAATTTTAGAGAGTTTAAATAATGTAAGTTGCAGAATATCTTACTACAACGAGATATTTCTCACTGTGGTGAGAAAAAGCGTCCATAAATCAAGCATTTTGATGCTCTCTCGCTGTAGCGAGGACTTTCCCGTTGTAGCGAGATGCTCTCACTGTAGCTAGAATGATAGACAACAAAGTACAATTTTGTCTGATTTTTTTGTTGTAGCGAGGCTCGCTATAGCGAAAATCTCTCGCTGTAGCGAGAAATGACTCGTTATAGCTAGAATGTCGCGAGTCAAGGGGTATTTAAGGGTTTTCAAGTTAGAAAACTTGGATTACAATCCAAGTTTCGAGCTCTTCTTCCATTCTCTCGACCTCTAACCCTCCTTTCTCAGAAAATCTCTCTAAAACCTCAACTTTCTTTTGAATCCAAGTTTGAGAACTACATCAATCAACTTCAAGTAAGTTCTTGGAGCTTTGTTTTCTCTTTTTGGTTATTTTCTAAGTTTTTCGCTTCTCAAAATGTTCTCTTTGTGATATCTAGGAAGATCTTGGTCCTTTCACCAAAACCCCTCACAAACCTTCTTTCAAAACTTCATTTCAAGGTAAGGAGGGCTCTATTTTGTGATTTTAAGCATAATAACTATTTTGTAATAATGAGAGTACTTTATGTATGAATTCTTGTATGATTCTTATGATTGATTGACATTGAATTGTTATGAAAAATATGTTTGGCTGATTTTGGATGTTAATGATATATGTTCAAATAGTATATTGTTTGGAACTTAGTCCAAAAGTGCTTTACTAAACATGATCTCTTACTTGAATAACGAGTTTGGTACGAAAGGAAGCGTGAGATAAGTGTAAAAAGTTGAATGGATCTAGTGTAAATAGTTATAGAGACACACCGGGGGTATAAAGTCCAGAGATGATAGGAAATTTGGGAGAAATGTAGGGTGGTGAGCGACATTCGCGCATGTGTACACATTCTTTCTGAGGGCGAATGCACCACATGGCCTCACACTTATTTCCTGATTAGACTCTTGACTATACCTTTGCTAAGAGGCCTGTTATTGTATACGTTGTATCCGTATGCATAGGCTAACCAGTAACTATTTACTTAGTGGTGTAAGACCTCAAGAACTACTCAAGGCATCGTATATCTGTGATCACAGTGCACTGAGAGTGCATATCCGAAAGAGAGAAATGTAATGAGTTGTGATGGAATATATGTATATGTGATATATATTGCTTTGAGATTCATGATTTTATGATTCCTTGTCTTGTGTTCTATGATTGTGATCGTGCTATGATGTTAGTCTTTAAATTAATATTATATTTAAATGATAAAATAGAAGTTCATTCTTACTAATATTTTCAGGAGATCACGATGACAGAGCCTCAGAAAAGAGTTAGACTAATAAAGTTCAGTACATTATAGGTTAAATTATGTATTTAATGAATATCAATGACTGTGTTACTTTAAATTTACTATTTTGGTAGAAACTGAACCTAGAACTCTTGTTATATTAGAAATGGATTTATGCTTACTATTGTTTATTTAATAATTTCTGTATTGGTAAATCTTGTAAACGATATTAATTACAAATAGGTATTTTATCTATTTGTAATGACAATATTTTTCATATATGAAATATTTACACAGTATACTGAGTTGTATAAATGAAATAAGCAGCTTTTAAAATTTAAAGTTTTAGGATGTTACAAACACCAAAATTAAAGATGTAAAAGGGATGTGTAAAAGGCGTAGAAAGATGGATATCAAAAAGATGTCTAAAAAGTGTCCTCAGGTTGTTGCCTCTCGGGTTTCTTTAACAGGGTTTGAAAATTCTAAAATTTCTTCATAGTTAAACTTCTTGCTGGTAAGCACAGTCGTACATGACTATAAGCATGGTCATGCATGTGGCTCGAAGCATGATTGTGCTTACTGCGAGGGTATAGGCGTGTCGACTATTACAAAGCCTTATTTTTCAATCATTTTGAGTTCAAAATGCGTCCAAAACCTAAATGTGACCTCATATTAATCTGCACAATAATAATAAAAATTAATGCAAAAATTTAATAAAATAATGACCACAAATAAATACATAGATTATAAAAGCATGTTAAAATATAAACTTATCAAGTATCACTACAAGTACTCACGTGATGGCCTAGTGTTGTCAACCATGTTAACATTAATGTGGCAAACATTACATTCACCCTATAACTCATGATACACCTTGAAATGATTAGGCCGCCATCTTGCTTAACCTTGCACTCTATGTCCATCATTGTCATGAAGCTTGTCAATGTTCATTGAATAAGGTATAATATATTAGGCTCCACCAAATTGATGAAGAACATAGTCTGGATTGTCTTATCAAATAATAAAAAAGCATATGAGGGGTAACAAATATCCAAACATCTTTATTATTATACACAAATGCATATGTAATTTGTCTCACGACTAAGTGATTATATGGCCTCCACCTAAACTATGATCATAAATAAAATAACATTAAAATAATATTAACAATTAAAAAATAATGCCATTATACTTTGTTTATCCCATCAAGACCAATCATGTCAAATTTCTATCCTAATTGTCACCAATTGACTATTATCTGTATTAGAAGTATATTTAAAATTATACCACTTAAAGATAATTGTCAATCATTACAATATTGAAATTACATGATATTTTACATATATACACCTAAATATTTTTTTATTTCAAATTTCTTATCTAAAAATGATTAATAATTTTAGATATGATTTGGTGAGAAATTTTCAAGGAGAATTATTTTTGTCTCAAATTCAAGCTCTAAAAATAATTTACAAACAAATTTTGTAAGAAAACTTTTATAAAGAAATTTTTTTTCAAAGTTAAAAGAAATTATTTGTGCATACATAGAAATAAATTTTGCAATAAAACTTGCATAGAAGAATTATTTTTTTCTCGAATTTTATCTCTAAAATTGATCTACAAATTTAGAAATAGATTTTGCAAGAGAAATTTTAAAGAAAAAAAATATTCTCTATCTAAATCTGTGTAACAAAATTTAAAATAAATAAATTTCTAAATATTCGCTCTAAATCTGGACCGTTAGAAATGGATATATTTTTTTAAAAAAAGATTGAATCTAAAATTAAATATTCTAATAGTAAAAAATACATGTCTTTTTAAAATTATCATATGACTTTTATGGTTTAATCTTAATATGATCTAATAATTAAAAATTATTCTTCTTATTCTTACATAAAAAGAATTTTCTTAAAATATTAAAAAATATTTAATAATGTTATTATTGAATTATATGCTCAAATTAATTCTAATCATACATTTTATATTTAAACATAGAGTATGTACAATAAAAAATTAATTATTCAAGCTTGTGAAATAAGCACTTACTTTTATCTACTGAACATGATACGATAACAAATGATAGGATATCAAGATGAATAAATATAATATATAATAAGAGAAATAACCTTTTATTATAGTAAAGCATATATTATTATCTTAACCATTTTAATATTTGAAATAAATTAAAAGTAATAGATAAAAATATAAATTATATTTAAATAAAAAATTACTCTTGTAAAAAAATTAATACAATTTTTTAAAAATGATTTTTATTTAAATTATTTTACTTTCAATATTTTTATCTACATATAATATTAAAATTTTATATTAAATTACAATAATTTTATTCAATTTTTTAAAAGTAAAATTTTTTTAGGTAAAAAATTATGATTAGAACAAAAAGTTATAAAAAATTAAAAATATTTTATAAAATTATAAAAAAAATTTACAAATGTATTTTTAAAAAATATACTTTTCTTAAAAAAATTATAGATCTTTTAAAAATATATAATTTTTTAATAATATTTTTTTATGAAAAATGTTCATATATATTTTTTATATAAATTACTAAAAGAGTATGAAGTATCAATAAGAATGGAATAGGAAAAAAAATTATCATATCATGATGCTTCATAACCCAATCACCCCATTTAGAATAAAAATTTGGACCATAATTATAGGATAAAATAACTGGGTAAGATAAATTATTATATCTTATTTTTAAGCAATAAACATAAAAAAAAATAGATAAACTATCATATTATGTCACATGGTAGCCGCCAAACATACATTACATGTGCCAGTAATTCATGGATAATTAAGATTGAGATTGAAAAATCAGTTAAAATTTTAGTAAAATATGAGAAGTTCACTTCAAAGATATCACAATTTCTCCAAAATTGTTATGGCAAAGGAAAAGTATGTAAGCAAGAAACATTAATATATTATGTAGTATAGAAAGAAAACAATTTTGAAACTTTTAACTTTTCCTAGCACAGTAGCACGCAGAAATTGGTAAACCTTAAGGTTGTTTAGAAGTTAAATTTTGAAGGGATTAAGGAAGAACATGGTGTAATGAAGTAGAATTAGCAATGACTAGTTAAGTTGATCCTTTAGTTTGGCAATCCCCATAAATAGCATAAAGTATTGATCTTAAATATTCATTTTGGCCCAACAAAATTGTACGCTTGCTTTGCTCGTGGGATTCTATCTGATATGACAACCAATTTGATTACTCATTTAAGTTTATTTATTACTTTCCACATCATCCCAATTTAACCTCATTACAGATCCCCATATGGCTTTTCAGTAGTCTCATTTTGGTTTTTTCAATTATCCTGCTTCGGGTAAGTTTTTAAGTTTTCACGTAAGAAAAATAATATAAAAAATTAACTAAAATTTCTTTTATAAATTCAAAATTATTTATCTCTTCACCTTTTAGAGAAATTAAATAAAAAATGTTTTTAAAAAATAAAAAAGTATAAATTTACTTAATATTATAGAAAAAATTAATTTATTTTACTACTTAATATTTTATTTTGATAAATATTTATTAAATAATATATCCAAACTGGACCAAATATATTAGCGGAAGTTATCTAAAAAATATAATTATCGAACAGAGAATTGGAAGATTGAAATTGCTAGAGTAAAAGAAAAAGAGTTCCATTAAAAAAGTATAAAACAATAAATTTATATGTAAAAGTTATTTAGGTGAATGAGAATAATAAATATTAATTATTAAATTTTATTTAAATAATTAAAATAAAATGTGTAACTATATTAAACATCATTTTAAAAATATGAAAACTGTAAATATAGACCTGTGCAATGTTAAAAGTTAGTTAATTACCATATAACTACTTACAGTTTATGTACTTTTAATATCAAATGGTTATATGGTAATTAACTAATTTTTAATATTGACAATTTATGTATGATTTATAGTTATAGTTTTTATATTCTTAAAAGATTAATTTCCAACAGACTATTAATTATAGGGATTAAATGTATATTTTAATTAGGAATAAAAATATTTTTTGATGAATTTATTTAGAAAAAATTAAAAATTAAATATAAAATAAAAAAATTGTGAATTATTAAAAGATTAAAAACTTATATATTTAGGCTAAAGATATATATAGTCCAAGATCATAGTAACAGATACAACTCATTGATTTGAGGAATAGATAGATTAATAAAAAAATCATACATATAATTAATAAAATAGTAAGAAA
The DNA here is from genome assembly GCF_003935025.1 of Abrus precatorius. Classification (NCBI taxonomy): domain Eukaryota; kingdom Viridiplantae; phylum Streptophyta; class Magnoliopsida; order Fabales; family Fabaceae; genus Abrus; species Abrus precatorius. The sequence goes on along the minus strand of NW_020874417.1, from coordinate 9,984,232 downwards.
AATTAATGTATGACAAAGGCTTTTTATTACAATTAGAAATAAATTATATATGCTTAAAAAATATAGATAAAATATTTAATTGATAGAGAAAGTACTGTAAAGATCAATTAACGAGTTTACATATAATAATAACTTTTTATTTATATTACAATAAAAGGTTAAGAATTCACTTATGTAATAAAATTGATTTTTTGAGTTATTTAGTAACTATGTAGTTTTATATAGTTCTTAGATATTGACGAGAGTAACGAGTAATCGTTAATGTAACAAGACATGAAAAATAATGACTTTTGACAAACTTTCAACAAAAAAGATATACAAAAAAAATGAATATGAACTGAAATGAGAGAGAGGTCCAAAGACTGTATAAACATGAGATTATATAATTGGAGATAATTTAAAAAAATTAATTAGTATTATATATATCAACAAAATGTATTTTGTAAGTATTATAAAAATTAACAAAATGTACTTATTTAATTGGGTTAATCCAAACTTTTATGATAAAATTTAAGGTTTGTAATTAAAATTTTGAGCTTAAATTAAATATTAACATTTTTAGTCTAATATAATTAAGTCTTATGTGAATTAAACAAAAAAAAAAAGTTTTTAAAAAAACGAGCTTTATACATGAGCACCACTTTTACGGCACCAAAATAAAATCCAATTTTTAGGCCCAGCTCCTTAAAGTCTCTCTCTGCATTGAATTGAATTAAATGTGTCAAGTAGTTTGTGAGCTCTAATTATAGGAACATGAAATGTACCGAGCAAGTTTAAACTCTCTCACATGCAAAAAACTATAATCTTATCTTGCTTTACTTAAAAGAAAAAAATTAATAAATAATTTTTTTATAATATTTTAAATTTTATTAATCTCAGTTCTTAAAATTAAAAATAAATAATTAATAATAGTAAAATTTTATTAAAAAATATTTCTTATACTTTTATGATTATGTATAAATATTTAAATTCAACTAAAAGTTAACAAAACTCTAATATTTTTTTAAGCCTTTTATAACTTCAATATAAAATTTTTTTAACAAAAGAATTGCTACTTATAGAAAATTTTATTACATGGGTGACATGTTAGAAAACAATAAAGAAGAAAAGGTCTGGTCACGTCTTTCTCATATCGTCCTTACATAAAAGACACATTTGGTAGCATCAAATTTTGGTTCCTAAAGCAATATCCTTCTCCAAGAACCATCATGTACAGTAGAAAATCTTGGAGAACCAATACATCATTCAAACCAATTCGAAGCAAGAAATTGAAAATTTAATAGAACTTGTTTGCACGATGATGTAAGACGCACACAGAATTTACAGAGAGAGAGAGAGACGATAGCAAAACCAGCAAACACGCCCTTGTCCTCTTACGAAGCACACACATATAAATAGAACCAAACGCATCGAAAGCTGAGTCACTCTTCACTCAGAGAACATAACTAAGTTTCCCCAAGAAAATGGCGAAGGAAGTAGTAGAAGGGTTCAAGTTCGATCAGAGGCACGGGAAGGAGCGAGTGAGAGTTGCGCGCGTGTGGAAGACCAAACAAGGTCGCCACTTCATCGTCGAGTGGCGCGTGGGCATCAGTCTCCTCTCAGATTGCGTCAACTCTTATGTCCGCGATGACAACTCTGACATCGTTGCCACTGATACCATGAAGAACACTGTAACGAAATTTATTATTATTATTTAGCTTTTGATGTTTGGTTGATGGCAATGATACAGTAGCATATATGTACTGTTTAAGCCGTTTTCTCATTACGATTAACATTTCATGTCGATAATTGCTACGGATTTTAATTACAAAAATGGTTATTGAGATGAAATGTCGATTTTGACTTGGGAATAACGCAAATAGTATCTGTGAATTTTTAATCAAGTGACCTGGGTTCCCTTTGATCTGAATCTCTGCTCCTCGCTTGAGATCCAGATCCATTGATAGAGATTGTGGTTTTGAATGGTTCAGTGATATTAATTGAATTTAATTTGAATCTGAGCGGTTTACTGTGCTACTAGGTAATTGATTGGCTTATAGTTAGTGCGTGTTTGAAAATATTGTAAATGTGGATTCAACCAAGAAGTTAAAAATAGTACTGTTGAAATAAACGGGAATCCATTACCAATTAAACTTCAATCCAAACACACTATTTGCGAATGATACTCACCCCACTAGAGATAATCAATATGTGAAAACACTTTTCATGTGCTTGTCTCTAGATAGCAGCTTATACCATTTTTTTTGTATTTTCTCATGAAGTGAATAGTGAGTGACCACTCTAGGGGAATATCTGTTAACTGATATGATATTGTCATTGTGTTAGAGTAGAGACTCATCTCATAAGATTAAGTTTTAACTTTTTGAGGTTATATCATGTACATAAATTACTATTTTCTTGTTCTGGGACATGTTTCTGTGAAGATGAATTTATACAGAATAGAAAATATGTTTGCTTGTGGTTGTGTGTTAATATGACATGTCATTTACTGCCAGATCATTTTCATCTGTCTTTTATTCTTCATCATCAGTTCACTTCAGTTTTGAATTTTGAACTTATGTGCAATTAGGTATATGCAAAGGCAAAGGAATGCTCGGAAATACTCTCTGTTGAGGACTTTGCTATTGTACTTGCTAAGCACTTTATATCATTTTATAAGCAGGTTGGTGACTGAAAATCTAATATCAATATGGAGATTATTTGTATTTTTTTCTCCTTTGTTTTTGTTGTTCTTGTGTCTTGTACTGTGTTTTTCCTCTGATGTTTTTTTGAGCTAAATGTTTTATTTTGAACAGTCTTTTGTCTGAAATTAACGTCATTACATGCATGTTTAGTTTAGCTTATTTCAGAGAAATAATTGTCCTTTTTTATCAGCTTTCTACAAGAGCTTTTGAAAAATAAGGGATTATTTCCTAGAAAAAGCATTTTCTAGCATGTGCTACTTGGTAGAAAGAAAATTCTTACTTTTTCTTTGTAGGTTACTACTGCTATTGTAAATATTGTGGAAAAACCATGGGAACGTGTCAATGTAGATGGTCAACCTCATGAACATGGTAAGTCAAACTAACATTAATTGTTTAGGATGTTACTCATTTTTATCGCACTCTTTGTAGAGGTTCTGCCTTTGTAGGTTTTTGTACTTAATTTTTGTTACAGATGAAGATTTTTTATTTATAAAATCTGAGATCTTTTTGAGACAGTTTTAGATACCCAGTGTTCTGTTCAAACTTGCATTTGCTTCATAAGACAGTTCCTTGTTTTCTTTTCTTCTGGTGCTATTGATTTGGTTAATACTTTTTTTTTCGGTTTTTTTTTTTCGTCACCTTCAGTTAAGTAATTATACTTAGAAGAAGAATACATATTGAATCATTGATAAGATCTGGATTTAGTTGGACAGATCTGACCTGATATGGATGCCATTATTCCCACTTCTGTCCTTTTTTCTGCACTAATATTGGATCTAACTTAGGTGTAGGCCAATGAAAGTAGATAGCACTTCAGAGTTTTCAGATAAAAGCTGCAGTTTGTTTCTTTCCTGTCTTAAAGTCCTTGATTTTATTTGTGTAAGGTTTCAAACTTGGATCTGAGAGGCATACCGCAGAGGCAATAGTAGAAAAGTCTGGTGCACTACAATTGACTTCTGGTATTGAAGGATTGTCATTGTTGAAGACAACCAAGGTAACGTTGCTAACCCCCCACCCTAAAAAGAAATTTAACAAAAACCTTCTATAATTTTATTTTCTTTTGGTACAGCAACTTGTGTGATAATTTGCTCAAAAAATTTCTGCAGGCATCATATTATAGTCATACATTACACATAAAACATAAGTTCGTAACGCAGGAGAATGGATTCTAACTCTACTCTAATTTATTCAGAAATACATACAAAAGTAAGACAAATAAGAAGAGTGCTTTTAAAACCACACCTTGTGACTAAATAAACTCTAGTTCAGATTAAACAGTAGGAGTAAGTTGTAAGAATGTCCAATATTATTATCATTGATGTTGTTACATATGACAAAGATGTGACCAGGACATGGATTTCCTAATTTTAAACTAAATTGCAGCTGTATGAAGGCTCAGAAATATTGTGGATTTTAATTAACTCAGTGGTATTGTACCAGAAGTATGATAATAAGTCTACAAAAATTCTCAATTCTTGTTTAGAAGATAGGATACTCAAAGTGACTGTGGTAAAAAAAGCGGAAGATAAAATTATTACTACAGAACAAAAGAGCTAAAGACAAAATGAAACAAATAAAATGGAAATGCATATCAAAACAAGAGGGTCCAGTTCAAAAGCTGCTATGTATACATGCCATGGCATCCCTACATCCTTTTTTTTTTTTTTAATTTTATTTTTCATCTTGAAATACCCTTGGTCCTAAAAGGCTCATGAGGATCATTTTTTTTCCATATTTCTGAAATAGGTTGAAAAAGTAACATATATCATTGTGAATGATACGAACATGTCCAGATGGTAAACAGTAAAAATGTTTGTGCTATGGTACTTGTGCAATTTGCATGTGCATATAGATATGTACATGTCATTTATTAGGTAATTGGTTTGTGGAATGTATTAGATAGAATGGTGTTAGTCTTTGTCACTAGGAAGTATTAAAATTGGTTTGCTGCATACTTAAAATACAAGTTGAAGTATGAGCTTATTTTTGGTGTGTGCATCCACGTGTTTGTGGCTTGTGAGCAGTCTGGTTTTGAGGGTTTCATAAGGGACAAGTACACAGCACTCCCTGAAACACGTGACAGGATGTTGGCAACAGAAGTAACTGCTCTGTGGAGGTAATTTTTGTCCCCGTATGGTTTTTTTTTTTGTCTTGGAAAAATATTTATTGTCATTCATTAATTATAAAATGAAAGAGTTCATAAAGCATTATCAAGTTAAGCCTGAGAAGTTTTCTCATTGATCATTACGCTGGTGTTAGGTATTCATATGAATCGCTATATAGCATTCCTCAGAAGCCACTCTACTTTACCGACAAGTATCTGGAAGTGAAAAAGGTTCTGGCTGACACTTTTTTTGGCCCTCCAAATGTGGGAGTCTATAGCCCATCTGTTCAAAATACTCTCTACCTGATGGCGAAGGCCACATTAAACAGGTTTCTCTATGTCCAACTCTATGTATGCAAAATTTATCCGCCTATTGTCTCTGCATATCATTGCAACTTTTTCTGGTTTTCTAAATGCCACAAACTAATTTTATGCTTCAGGTTTCCTGACATAGCTTCTATCCAACTAAAAATGCCGAATATTCATTTCTTACCAGTCAATCTCTCAAACAAGGATGGTCAAATTGTGAAGGTATTGATTCTTTCCCTGAAGAACTTGTAGTAGAAGTTAGTGGAACTCGTTACAAAGTCTTGATTGATTTTATTACTATTGATATCTTCCTATAAGGAACAAAAAAGATTGAGGAACCACAGATAATTTGATTTTTCAATTTAGTCGTGGACTCATGGGTCTAATTGCAGCTACAGATTATTGCCATCACAGATAATTTGACAGCTGACTTGTGATGACATAGAAAGACCAACATCAACATTTCCTGTATTTACTGTCCATTATTTTAAATACTTGAGATCCGGTCCTCCCTTGGGATGGGGGTATTTTAGGTAAAGAAAATGTTAAGTGATGCTGCTCGTAGGCCAAGTAGACCAAGAAAAGTATGAAAGATAAGAGACAAAATCAAGAAAACGTGAATGAAAGAGGATTATTATTTTGTCAGACGATAACCCTAATTGAACCAATTTTCTACTTGTTTTCCTTTCCCGCTCAAATATGTATACTAGCTTCAACTTCCAACTTATCTTTATATCAGTCACCATTTAGCTGTCATTATTGTGAAAGTATAGGTTATTTATACCACCATTACATCAATCACCTGATGTGTTCTAAAGTTTAGAATTTACCTTGTCTTAAATATCTTAAAGTTGTTGAACGATAAAGATGCTTATGCAGTTTGAGGATGATGTTTATTTACCAACCGACGAGCCTCATGGATCAATTCAAGCTAGTTTAAGCCGTCTTTGGTCAAAGATGTAACCACTGAAACTATGGTGCTCATCCCTTCTGGTGAATTGCCATTACAGCATGAACTGTGGTGCTTATTACGGTTTAAAATCACGTGCGAAGCAAACCTGGCCTGAAAGATACTGCTTTTCCATTAACGTGTCATGTAATTCTGGTTTTTGTTTTATTTACATTTTGTTTCATGGAGAACTAATATGCATGAATAACTTCCAGGAGGGATATTCTGCAGGTTGCACCAATATATAATTTTGGTTATCTAAAATTCCAATAAATTCCTAATGTCCTTATGGAGATTGAAATAAGTTATGACGTTTAGGTAATGCTTTTATTCTGGTCATGTAAAGATGATCATGCGTTTATAGACTTGGTTAATATTTTTTAACCGAGTTGCATTGAATTGGTAAGGACATGGTTTATGGTTTAATAGTGCGCCGTAGTTTAACTCATAATAATTAGATGTACCTTTTTAATATTATATAATATATTAAGTAATAAATTAAACTATATCGCATGTCCTATAAGATAAAAGAAATACTGATAATAAAAGGTCAAATAATGGCATCCAATAAATTTCACATTGAGGAAACGAAGGAGGAATAAAGAACATTGGATTGCTTAGTTCTTCAACTTTTAGGTTGAATAATGTATAAAATATCTAGTAAGATACAGAAAAAGTGAAAGGGTGAATGCCATCTTTTTTCTTGCTTATGGGTAAAATGTATGTGTTTTATAACTTCATATTAGACCTTGATTTGGCTGAAAGATGCTTTTGGTTGAAATAAATATTTTTATAAACTTTGATTCAAACATGTTTATTGGTTTAATTGGTTCTCCACTTTCTACTCACATATACCTCCACACTTATCGAGCTCATATCTGAATATGACAAAACAAAATGTGAATCTGATCATTCCTTGAAGGAGTAGATGGATTTTACCTTATAGACATTATACAGACTCGTAACATAATCTGATATCTCTAAAAGTTCTCAATCAAAGAATTTAAAATAAGCTTCATGATGAAATAAAATATTGATAATCAACGTACGTGTATGAATATGATTTGCTTAATTTAAGACTATAGCAGACGAAAATGCCAAATTTGAAACAAATGCACACATTTATTATTAAGAGAAATAAAATGCTAAAACATTGTTGGCATGAACAGAATCAGTGGTAAAACTTAAAAGAGTTGACTGAAGTCTTAAAAAAGGTCAATCAGCTATTTTAGCGTAAGAGTTTTAATTTGCATTTGTTTAAAAATAATGTGTTGCTAGCATTTTTCAAAACAATTGTAAATATTATTCTTTTTAATTAAAGTTAGAGTTTTATATCAATAATATGCATAATAAAAATTTGCATTAACGGTTCACACATTAGCATTAAGGCTGATACATATTATTAAAATAAAATTTTATTTTTAATTAAAAATAATATCAACAATATAATACTACACCTAAATTTTGTCTTTATTTAAACTTTATTTAAGTTATCAATCAAGTTTCTTGAATATGTGGCCCTATGTCTATTAATTAAATAAAAATAACTAAGATAGATTTCAACAACACTTTCTAATACTTTAAGTAACTTCATATACATTTTTCTTATACTTGTACTTCTCATTCTATCTTAATTATATAGTAAAAAAGACCGTAGCAACAAGATCTTTCACTTAGAAATTTTCTGATGCACAAGATCCGTTTAAGATGGCTAGTGCAGAGCATACTTCTTTCTAATGAGGGACTAGAGGATAGTAATTATAAACAAAACTTTTAGAGAGAAAAACTTATAATAAACTCATGATATATAAAACACACAAGTTTTATTTCATTCAACTCTTACATTCAACTAACAAGAGCTCTCCCTTATATAGAGAGGTTGAGTACAACAAGACAAACATTCGGATAAGATTCTGACATAATAAAGCTACTTTAACAAAGCTATAACAAAGCCAAACTACTTTAAGTATATGATCACACTTAAAGCTACTTTATAATACATAAAGATGCTTTTACAAAAGTTGACAACCATAAAGTGACTCTTTATTTATCTTTCAATCCTTGAAGATAGGCTCATGACTCAGAGAGAGGTTAGAGTCATCTTCACTAATCCATTCAGCTTCTTCCAAGATAGATTCATCAGGATCTTAGGAATCTATAATCATATCAGCTTAGGATGACTCAGCTTCTTTACTTATAATTATTTGGCCCTCTCTTTCCCAATTGTCAATATGGCAGTCAGAAGAGACAATAGATGGAGTGACTTGTTGGATTCTATCCCATATGCCTGGATCATCAGGGTCAAGTGGACAAATGATATCCATCGATTTTATATTGGAAGAGGTGGAATTCACCTTCATCATTTGATCACGGACTCCATCAGTGACATGTAGATGAATTATCAAATCAGCTTGCTCAAAAGGTGGTTTGTTAGGATCAGAGATATCCTGTAATTTTTTGTAGGTATTCCAAAATCTGACCTAATTTTGAGTGTATAACAGTTTGGTTGTTGGATGTTGAAAATAAGGCCTGTGGATTATTACAACAGTCATATGTTATGGGAAATGATCAGGAGGAATTGGATCTTCTTTCCATATGCAAAGTCTCTCCATTTCTTTTTGGATATCTTTTTTCCAGTTAGGAATATGTTGATACCATGTGAGGAATTTCCATAACAAGGATGAGTTATTTTGACCATTATCAAGAAATTCAAACATCCTAAAGGTAGGAAATATTATGGGATAATGGAACAAAAGAGAGACACACCATAAGTACCATAAGTCTTCTTCAATCATGGGATAATCCATTAATAAAGCAAAGATATTCAGATAAGGAGCATTTGGATGAAACCAAGAAGGTTTAGGTTTAATTCCATGATTATGTAAAGAAAGAGCTAGGTAATGGAACATATGGTGTGGGTTACTAGAGCAGGCTTCAACAATGTTGAGAGGAAAAATTAATGGATAAGTTTGAGTGGAGGTAACAAGGGAAATTGAGTTTTTTGGACGAGAAAACAGATCAGAGACAATATTTTTTTCTCCCTTTATGTGCTTAACAATAAAATCATACCTGGAGAACCAAATTTTCAATCTGAGAACCTGAGGATCAGGTGAAATCTTATTTTTGAACTCAAGAAGAGTGGAAAATGAAGAATTATCGATCTGAACTTCAAAATTATGATTTCTCAAGTAGAAATCAAAATTTTGAATACCATTTTTGACTGGAAAAGCTTCTTTGTAGGTGGTATGATAATGCTTTTCAGATTCTTTGAATTGTCCACTAGCATGTCTACAATAGGCTTTCTTTCCATTAATTTCCTCAAGTACGATAACTCCCCAATAATGATTACTGACATCTGTCTGTGAAATCCTTTTGCCATCTCTAGGAATCTTCAATGGTGGATGATTTTGAGCTATCTTTTTCAGATGACGAACAGTTTCAGTCTGTTTAGCACTCCATGGTGGAGGACTTTTTCTTAGAAGTTTTGAACAAAGGACTTGTGTATTTGGCTACATTAGGAATAAAATCCCTAATATAATTCAAAACTCCAAGAAATTGTTGAATTTGTTTTATGGTGAAATTTTTGTTAGGAAAAGTTAAGAGTTCTTGTGCAATATGAGGTTGAGGTTGATAATTTTCTTGAGAAAAATGCATTCCCAGAAAATCTATGAGAGTTTGTGCCAATTGAATTTTCTTTTCTGACAACATAATCCCATAAGTATTTGCAAGATCAAAGAACTTGTTGAGAAGGTCTTTATGAGATTCTGTGTCTTTTAAGAATAGCAATACATCATCTATGTAGATGAGTATACTATCAAGGATAGGCTCAAAGATTCTGGTCATAACTTTCTAGAACAAAGAAGGTGTAACCTTAAGACTAAATGGAAGAACTTTCCATTGATACTGAGCATTAGGTATGCAGAAAGCAGTTTTGTATCTATCAGCGGGATCAACACTAAGTTGCCAAAATCCAGATTTTAAATCGAACTTAGAAAAGATTATGGCATCCTTGATAAGAGTGTGAAGAGAAGCAGTTTTTAGGATAGTGAATTTATCATCTTTGAGAAAATGATTTAGAGGTTTATAATCAATCACTAACCTCTTTTTTTCCCCTAAGTTTTTCAGATCTCTTCTCAACATAGAATGTCTGGTATGCCCATTCTGATTTTGTTGGTTCTATCAATCCTTGATGTAGAAGTTCATTGCATTCTTGTCTAGCCATCTGAAGATCACTGAAACTCATTCCAGGATAAGTGACTTTAGTAGGATTGATATCTTCATTGACTTTGAAAAGAAGTTTTATAAAAAACTATGGATTATTCTAGATTGGATTGGGATGAGAGAAATTCTCATGACCATCTGCACATAATCGTTTTATCTTTTCCTTGATCTCAGAGTATTCTTTTGAATTTTCTTCAAGAGAATAAAGTTTCAGAATATCAGTGTGTGGCTTGAAACTTCTTTTGAACTTGATTCCCTTGGGAAGAATTTGAAGCTTTTTAGCTAAACAATATGCATCAATTCCGAGAAGAATATCTTTATTAGGAAGATAACTTCCTATGACTTTCGTCTAGACTATACAATCTGGAAAAAAACTTAATTCTAATAGGCATTTTAGAAATTAAGTCTGTTCTGAAGAGCTTTCCATCTGCTGCTACAAAGAAAGTTGGATGTTTGGTCCAACAATCTTTTGGGAGGATATCTGTATTCATCATTGTTCTTTGTGCTCCAGTATCCATATAAGCTATGACTTTAATAGGAGTAGCATATTTGTTGGAAAAGACTTGTACTTCAACAAGAGGTTGAGCTGGAGTTTGAGATATGCTTTGTATCTCCTGAGTGAAATAGAGAGGTATATATTCTTCCTCTTTACTAAAGGTTTGTGAGGAATAATCAGAGGATTCTTGTATAGCAAAAATTGTGTCTTGGTCTGCTTCTTCCTGCTCTGAGTATTCTGATTCCATATCTCCTTCAACAGGATCTAATGAATTCACCAAATTTTGGGCTTTAAGGTCTTTATTGGGACATTCTTTTGCAAAGTGACCTTTTTTCCAATAGATGAAGCATCTCGTGCATTTATTTTTTCCTTTCTTGTTCTTCTTCTTCTTCTTTTTTGAGAATTTTTTTATGTTCCCCTTTTTCTTAGATGAATAGACACATTTTTTTATCTTTGCATCTAATTTCAAGATATTTCTTTTTGCAGGCTTTTGTAAACTTTGACCTTTCATTCATGACATCTAAGATGAATAGGTGTGTCCTGCAAAGTTTATCAAGAGATTCCAATGTCTTCTAATGAATTTGTCCAAGACTTAAACTAGTCAACTCTTGTCCTTGAGCAGCAATCAGTTTTTGGATCTTTGGTTGTAATTCTTGAGGAAGAAAGGCAACATAAGTGTTCTTTAGACTAACATCATTTAGCCATTGAGAAGATACAAATTTTCTACCATTCGTCTATGATGTCTTTCTGAATCACTCTTCTTTAAAGAACAACACCACATTTCAAAATAATCCTGCCTGATTTTTTTATCATAAAGATTCATGTCACCCACAAATTCTTGATGTATAGCTCCAAGAAGTTGGTGAGTATTTCCCAGTTGATGAAACTGGTCCTGCTTTACACCCCCAAGATTATGATACCATTCTTTGAGGGTGCCAGTCATTCTGCAACAAAATTCTTCAATGACTTTATATGGATCTGCATCTATCTTCATAAATTGAGTATCCAACCATGCCCCAAAATCGAGTAATCTTTTTCTCCAATGTTGTGGAGAAACGTCATCAAGAGTGAAATAAGGACCTCCATTAAGGTTGGATCCTTTTCTTTCTTTTTTGTTAGTTTCTTCCTCTTCCTTAGGTGAATCATAAAAAGATCCTCTTAAATTACTGAATTCTGCTGTGTTGACCATTAGTATCTCAGTAGTATCAATAAAATTTTTTTTCTGAGAATTTTATTTTTGATACTTCTGATTCACTCTGAAATTCTTCAGTTGTTGAAGATTCATAAGATTCTTCTTCAGTTGTTGAAGATTCATAAGGTGCTACCTCTTCAGATGAACTGGAATATGGTTTGTCATCTTTTTCAACAACTACACCTACAAAAGGTGTTTTTTCTTTACTCCCTTTAGATGATTTCTTTCGAGGAGACTTTTCATCTTCTAAAGAATCTAAATTTTTTGTTTTGTTTGTCTTTAAAGAAGAGATACTCATATTTCCTTTTCCTTTTCAGTCACTTGTAGAGGACTTGGGTTTAGGTCTATATGTAGAGGGTAAGGAATAAGATGGTGCTGTAAAAGTTCATTAATAGAAAGGAGAAAGACTAAAAGGAGAATAATAACTTGATTGTATAAGAGGTGGAACAAAAAAGGAATTTATTTCTGTTTTCCTATTTTGTTGCTTTCCTGCAATAATATCATCCATTTCTTGCAGCTGATTCTTTAATCTCTTGATTTCTCTGTCCTTTTTATGCTATTTGTCTGTAAAGACTGCCTTTTTTGCTGTTAGCTTTGCAATATCTATCTCCAATTTGACTATTTGCTTTTGAGATTCTTTGTAATATTTACGAAGCTTTGCAAACAGATGTTGTAGTCTTTCATCATTTTTTGGATAGATTCAACTATTCTGTCCATCTTCTAATCCATCTTTTTCAAGATTTTATTTTGAACTAAGGAGTTTTCAATTTGCCAATTTAAAACTTCCTCAGCTTGAGACAAAGGTTTCAGACCACCATCAGCCTAAACTTCTGAAGATATCATCAGAGGTCTGGAGTTGACCTTAGTAACTGGATCAATTTTTCTTTCAAGAGAAGGAAAATCTTCTTGAGAAAACATCATACATGGAATGGGTTGAGGTGTTTTTTCTGGAGTAGAGGAAAATGAATTGCAAAGTGATGGAGGAGGAGGTCATGTGATTAAGTCAGGATCATTTGGTGGATCTGACAAAAGACCTTCTTCCCTTAGGATTCTCAATTCTTCTTGATAGATAAAAAGAGGTTCTTTTTTCTGTCTGATACCTACGTAGGGAGAAAATCCTGGGTCTCTCCTTCAAGGTTTAGGAGGAGGTTTTCATGGCTTTTTTTTTTCTATGGTCATCTTCATCATCATCAGAATCTTCCTTTGAGGTGTCTCCAGTATGCATCCAGCAATCACAGTCTGAATCACACATAGAAGGATCGACATCCCACAAGAAATGTCCATCAAATTTGTCTGAATAGATTGGAGTACCATTAGCTCTAAAGCTGTAAATGAGAATTCCATCTTCTACTTCTCCAAGTGTGATCATCATAGATTGGAAACAATTTGATGGTAGATTGCTTTCAACATCAGGTTTTTTGAAAATTGTGGTGACAGAACCATTTACAAATTTTCTGAAGGTAGCTTCAAAAGACTGTATTGATTTTTTATTATGTATGATCTTCTCATAGTTTGTTGTCCATTCTACAGGGATTAGCTTAATCAACTCATCCCTAGAGATTTGTCTTGGAATCTGGACAATGAAAGGGATATCATCTTCATCCCTATTTGCAACTATGAGCATATTATCATGAGTTCCACCTGGAACTGACAAATTATGAGCATGATTTTGTAGTCTGTAAATGATCTGGTGGTAGAGAGTGGCAGAGAGAGCTTCTTCAACTTGTTCAGCTCCAGTCAATTGGTTCTAAACCTTTAGTCTAGTAAGCAGAGTCTTATCTTTCAAAGAAATATTATAATTTGGAAAGATTGTGAGAACAACACTTCTCGCATGCAAGGTGGTCAAGAGAGTAGCAATCACTGCATGTTCATAGCGGATATATAAAGTGTCCAACAAAGCTATCTTAGCAGAGACGGACAGATTTCTCCTACCATGCAATGATAGGATTAGCCTGACAGCTCTGAAGTGAAGGGATGTATATCCCTCTTCTCTCCAGTGGTTGATGAACATTCTGTGAATCTCAAGATTGATATACTGCTCTTGAGTTGTGACACTGATCTCACACTTGTCCATCTTGGATGATTGGATATACTATTTGATGGGTGACTTCTTTATGAGAATAAGCCTATTTACTTTGTTGGCAATAGACTTATGCCTTCTAAAGACATTATAAGGACTCAATAGAGGGACTACTGATTCCTCTATTTTTGCTTCTTCAGGAACATATGCGTATTCGATCATATTATCAATTTTATTGGCTGCTGTACAGATACATTCTTTTGGTAGAGAAAAAGGTGAGTTTAGGTAGATCGGAGAAAGTTCTGAGGTTTGTGTAGTTGTTGTATTCATGAGGTTGTGGTAACTCTTACTCACTTTATTTATAATGATTATCACACTTATCTCCTTCTTCAACAGAGACTTTAGGCTCTGAATAAATACATGTGTTCGTGGCTTTGTTTCAGATAGGGATGACTGTAGATACAGTCTCTCCAGTAGGTGCCTGTCAGTTGTCCAGTCGATAAACCCTGAGGATTATGTTGTTTCTGTTTTATCTTATTTAGGTGATTTAAAAAATTAATGGTCCTTAATAAAAAAATTATTTTAAAATTTTAGACATATTTTAATAAGATATTAATTAAGAAATTTAAAATATTTTTAATATATTTTTAGTATAATTTTTTAATGCATCTGAAAATATGTTTAATAAAAAAAATTATTTATCATTTTTATAATGAGTATCTAGAACATGTCTTTTTTCATAGTTGCCATTCATTTATTTTACCTTTTTATTTAACATAATAGAATTAACATTAAATAAGAATACATTTAAAAATTGTAATTAATATTTTTGAAAATCGGTGCATGATTAATTTTAATATTTAGTAATAAAGAATTTGCTAGAAAGAAAGAGTATGTTGCTACCAATTTTTTTTCCGTACATGCTTTGGAATAGAGCTAATTGGATATCTTGCTTGGGCGTTTTTGGGTTAGAAAACTATTAAGGGAAGGGACAAAATTTGAATAACAAAAAAACAAAACCGGTATAAATTCCTATGCAGCATCTAAAGCTTCTTGTCCCTTCTAAATGTTTGCATTCACTCATTATTGTCTCATGAGACCCTACCAACCAACCCACCAAATAAATCAACAAATCGCATATGTTTGGTTTCTCAAGTCAACCTTAGTCACATAAAATGCAGGATGCTACAAGAACACTATATATATCAACATGCATACCAAAAATAAATATAGGATTAATTAAAACGCTCCCTAAGTTCTAAGTCTTCCACAACAACCATGTCCATGCTTTTGTTGCTCACTTTGCTCCTAATCCAAACTCAAAGTGGTGAAAACACTGTTATTAACCACCCCTTCACTTTCTCCTTTGTTTCTTTTAACCCTGAAAGTTGCACCAATGGTGAATTGCTTTGTATGGGATCAGCCACTGCAGGAAATGGGTATTTAAGTCTCACACCAGATCCACAACAAAGTAGCAATTCAAATTTACCACTATCTTCCACAACCAACAACGTGGGAAGGGTTCTGTACCCTCATCCTGTTCATGTTTGGCCAGCAATTATCTCTACCACCTTCACTATTAGGATAACTCCCTTTTCAAAAAATTCAACTTTCTCTGGTGATGGAATGGCACTAGTGTTTGCACAGGATAATAGGCCCTCACCAAATGCTAGCTATGGCTCATACCTTGGCATGATTGATCGCTCTACACATGGTAAACTGACTATATTATTTATTTGTACAAAATATAACTGTTTCAATGTTCGTTGTTTCAGGTCATATGTCACCCTGGCTATGTTTTGGAAAAGTAAAAAAAGGTTGAAACTACTTTTATTTTTGTATTTGACTCGTAGAAAAACAAGGGATATATTTAAAAGGAAAAAAATGTAGATTTATCTTCTTAGACTTAATTAAAAGAGTTGGGAAAAAAATTAGATCGTATATTTGCATTTATGTTTTCTTTTTTTGTTGTATAAAAAGAAAATGGGATATTTTTATGTAAGTTTTCTCAGTGTGTAAACACTATTTCTGGATTGTGAATTTGTGAGTTGCATAAATGTTGCAAATGCACACATAGGTCCACAAGATCAAGCAAGTGAGAACATTCCAAAAACCAAATACAAGAATGGGATAGGTTTTTTTCTTCTTTTTCCAAATTCAAGATTTCAACCAGAAACCAGCTAGTGAGTACACATGGCCAAAAATAAGAATCTTTTTATATTTTTCGATCATTCCAATGGTTTTCTTTGGTAAAATACATCAACAAGGTGAATGCTATCACTATGATTCTCAGAACCAAACTTGGGTTGTCAGGACCCTGTGACTTTCATTTATTAATGTTAAAGGAAAAAGAACATTTTAGTCTAAAGTCTGAACTCAAAATGATGTTGTGCAGGGGGTGATTTTCGTCAAATAGCTGTGGAGATAGACACTTTCATGAATGAATTTGATCCAGATGAAAATCACATTGGGATAGTCACTACAAGCATCACAAATCCACTAGCATTTGAGAGTCTCAATAGCACTGGCATTGACCTCAGAAGCGGAAGAGACATTGAGGTCAAAATTGACTATGATGGATGGAACAAAATGATTTTTGTCTCTCTGGGATACTCTGAAGGCCAATTAAAGAGTGTCCTTAACCATTCAATTAACCTTCCTGACATAATTCCAAGCTCCATTTATGTAGGTTTCACAGCCTCCACTGGCAACAATTTTCCTGAAAGCCATCAAGTTCTCAATTGGGTGTTCACATCAGTGCCACTGCCTAGTCTTTCAGTTCAGCCAACTAAAATTGGTTCCATCAAGACCATATTGATAATTGTCATGCCAGTTTGTGTGTCGGGGTGCTTATTTCTCTTTATTTGGTTAGTTTGGAAAAGATATGCGAGGGGCAACAAGGAGGATATAGAAAGCTTATCAAGGAAGGCTGCAGATATGCCCAAGATGTTCACTTACAAGCAACTATCAAAGGCCACATGCAACTTCAGCAGAGAAAATTTTTTGGGCAGAGGTGGTTTTGGTAGTGTTTATAAAGGCTTCATATTAGACTCTGGGAAAACTGTAGCAGTAAAGCGGATTTCAGCATCTTCTAAGCAAGGTATGTTTTAGACTTTTGGTAGAAACCATATCACCTACCCTCTTTATATGCCTCATTTCTTTTCCTCCTAATTAACATACCACACCTCAATAAAAGAAAAAATGAAACACAGACAATATTGTAATGTAAAAGAGAGCGATAAACTTTTATTAAGTCATTTTTACATTTGAAGGGACATGAAAATGGAAAGGTAATTTCAATCGGTTTTGAAACTAGTAAAAAACTACATGGAACTTGATTTTCCTTATAACAAGGTCTCAAGTTCAAGACTTGTGAATGGAAACAAAATAAGCTTTAAAAGAGTTTAATTTCCTTAAATGAGTCCTTAACTCAGATTAGTCATGATCCAAAGTAATTTTCAGATACCTGGTGTGTCAAACCGAAAAAGAAAATTATATGGATATCGATTTGGATTCCAATTAACCTACTTAAAGTATATAACCTTATTTTTCATGTCTTCCACGATCTCTATTATTAGACTTCCCCATTGTTTCAGTTTTCTTCTATTATTGACCATTTTGTTTTCCCCTTGTTTCTTTGATATTGTCTACACAGGTGAAAGAGAGTTCTTAGCAGAAATATGCACCATCGGGCGTCTTAGGCACAAAAACATTGTGCAGCTCCAAGGCTGGTGCAATGAAGGCAAAAGACTTCTATTGGTTTATGATTACATGCAAAATGGAAGCCTTGACTGCTTCATAGGAAAGGACACTCTAAACTGGCATGCAAGGCACAAGATATTGACAGGATTGGCATCATCATTACTTTACCTTCATGAAGAGTGTGGAAACCCTGTTGTTCACAGAGATGTTAAGCCCAACAATGTCATGTTGGACACTGATTATAATGCTCATTTAGGAGATTTTGGGCTAGCAAGGCTACTCAAAAATGAAAATTCAGTTACTACAAATCTAGCTGGAACTCCAGGATATTTGGCCCCAGAAGTAAGCTTTACTGGGAAGGCTACACCTGAATCAGATGTGTATAGTTTTGGCATGGTAGTACTTGAAGTCATATGTGGGAAAAGGTCAAAATGGATCAAGGAAGAGAACAGTTTTTTAGACTGTGTGTGGAATTTGCATGCTCAAAATGCATTGCTTGAGTGTGTAGATAAACTACTAGAAAACCAATTTGATGAGGTAGAAGCCAAAAGGGCATTGATGGTTGGGTTGGCTTGTTTGCATCCAGATTCCATGTTCAGGCCAAGGATGAGAAAAGTGGTGAACATTCTTCAAAACCCAAATGAACCTTTAATGGAATTACCAGGAGTGAGACCCACTGGAGTTTATCTATCAGTTTCTTCTTCTACTACTACATCAACATCTGACTTTGGGTCTAGAGGCGATCTACAACTTCAATCATCTACAAAATCATTGAAAGAAATTTAGGTTGATCAGCAGTGACATTATTTGCAACCACATATCAGTTGTATTGTTTATGATTAATTACCAACAAATAGTAAATACAACAATAACCAAGTCTTATTCTACTAGGTAAAGTCAGCTAACTCGAAAGTAGTAAATGCAGGAGATAATCGTCATTTTAATCTCCTAAATTCAATCTGAATACAATATTCTTTTGAAATAGTAATAGATAGGAAAATATTTTCATGGGAACAATTTTGAATTATGTATAATCTGCATCTGCAGTGCCATTGACATTCATGTATACGAGAAGTTTTAAGTTTGTGCAAGTACTTGATGTAAAAAGTTAGATATAGTTTTGACTTAATTACCTGTAGTCCTTCAAGTTTCCCTAAAATCTAGTCTTGTCCCCCCTTCATTCTGATTCAATGTTTTTTTTTTTTACTTTAGAAATTATACCCCCTTTTGTTCTGATTTACTAATTATCAAGTGATTTTAAACTCAAGAGTGGAGTCAATTACATTTGTAAAAGTTTTTTTGCAAACTTTGCAGAACACTTGTTTAGTATTTTTGCTGAATCTATTAATGATTTAACGATAGAATTAAGGATTTCAAGAAAGATTAAATTGAAGAAAATATAAAGAGAAAAATACAATGATTTATATTGCTTCTATGACTCCCTCTAACAAGTTTCAATGAAAAGTACTCGGTACCTTTGCACCATTGGAACACTCACTACACTAGTGAAATACCTTAATTTCAATGTTTGAACTTCTTACATACAAGGGATGTCTTACCCTTAACTTTCTTGAGGAACACCTTATACCTTCTTACAACAATTACAATGTGGAACAAAGATATATATACTCATAAAGTGAATATTACAAATTGAATCAGTAAGAACTCTCGTAGAGAATTTGATTTTTGACTGAGCTTTATGGTTTATGGTGTTGTATGATTCATATAGCTCCGCAATTATATATGAATAAGCAATACTATCATAAGTCATACATTTATAAACGGCTACAGAAACAAAGACGATAGAAGTGGTTGGTGGTGCAGTTAATGCAAAAAAGCCTGGTCGTTATGCTTTTCTAGAGGCTAAATCACCATGAGTTGATGATCGAACATTGCTTTCAAAATATGAATAGGGTACATTGTAAGTAAAAATGTTAGATAAACAATTCATTGTTTTTCTTCAACCATTTAACATATATTACATCATATTTATCTATTTTATGATTATTTTTGAGTATTTTGAAGTGAGAGCTGTTAAAAATGAATAGTAACAAGAACAGTTCATCATGGAAGAACCATTACATTCAAAGCAAGATTCTCTGGTGTATCATAATTCCAGACTCGCTCTCCAAGATTAACACACACAAAGATCTGTGTACACAGGATTATAACGTATTAGAGTATCAGACAAACTTTGCTTAGAACTACAACGTAATAACATTTTTTTTTCTCTTACTTATTCATATTTTATAAGAAATTAATTATTTATAAAATACAATTTTAATAGTTCTTATTAAAAATATTACATGAACATATTCTGAATAAAAAATACCCAGAAAAATATTTTCACGAAAAATAATTTAAAAAAAATATTTTTATGAAACGTAATTTATTAATTTTATAAAATATAATTATTTCTTGTAGATTATTATAAAAAATAAAATTTTTAATTTGAAAAATAATTTAAAAAAATACTTAAATGTTTGGTTTCTATAATCATAGTATAATTCAATTTAATTTTTATTGTTAAAATATACTTCCTACTTTCTCTACTTTACTTTATTTTTAGCCTCCATGTAATTCAATCAAAATCTAACATTTAATAGTATCTTGATAGACCATGTTAGTTATAGAGTCTAAATAAAATATTGAGAAAAAAAATATCATTATAAAAATCAACACTTAATTAAGCTTTTAAGAAATTATTATAATTCAATATTATTTATACACGAAAGTAATTTTTTTTAATATTTTCTATATTTTTTAATATAATATATTTTTCTATTGAAAAGGTAAAATAATTAAAACAAATATTAATTTCAAAAAAATTAATTTTATATTTTTACACAATTTATGACTTATTTAATTACTTTTTATCTCAAATATTAAATAAAATAACATAATATTATCTACTTAGTTATTACATCCAACGTAAAATAAGAAAATATTACAGATCCAATTTGAATGATTACGTATCTTTATCGAAATGTCATTTTTTACCATTACCTATTGTGTTTACCAATCGGCCACCTTGCCAAAAGTCCAAAACAGACAGTGTCTTGGAAACTGGCGACAGTGCGGACATGACTCGTTTGCAGCTGTGTCTTGTGTGAATGTGATTTTGTGATTTGTGTTTTTCATAGCAAAAGCTTTGAAAGAGAGGAAGAAAGAAGAAGAAAACAAATATTAATGGGAATGGGCGTGGCAAGTGGTGATTCGATGCTGAGGGAGAAAGCGTTAGCGATGAGAGAGTCTCTGGAGCGAAGCCAAACCATCACCGACGACGTCGTTTCAATTCTTGGCTCCTTTGACCACCGTCTCTCCGCCCTCGAAACCGCCATGCGTCCTACGCAGGTCGCTCACTCACTTTAGTGTTGATTTGGTTTACAGTTCAAAAATTAATTCAGTGAAAAACACGCACCAATAATATTCTACGATTTTAAATTCATTTTATCGAAGTCAATTTTGCTCAACTTTAGAACAATTTGTTTTGCTCCATTGTTCAACCCATTTGCTGATTGTGTTTATTTGGGATTGGTTTTGCAGATCAGAACGCATTCTATTCGGAAAGCTCATGAGAATATTGATAAGACTTTGAAGGCTGCAGAGGTCATATTGGCTCACTTTGATCAGTACCATCAGGTTCGTTTGTTGTGGTTACCATTGTTTTACTATTGCCAATCTTTCACTCCTTAAGTAGTCACCTCGTTTTCTGCTTCACACTAAATTTGTCTATTTGTTGAATTGAACTGTTTTTTTTTTTTTTTTTTAATTGGGAGTAATATAAATCTTATTCCTTTCTTTGATTCTGGCGTCAGGCTTTATAATTTGCTTTTATGTGCTTATGCTTTGTGATGATCCTCTTCATAATGTCTAATATTTTGTTATGATAAACTGCAAGTGTTTGTTGTTAGATGATATGTTATCTGAGAATGAAGTCTGACACTGACATCTCTATGTGATGGAAGTTTCTGCTTAAATAAATGAAAATTCGTGGAGGAGTTAGATTGAGAAGAAGAATAGAATTGATAGCAAGGGTTGTTGATGGCTTAAATGCAACCCTTCTCTTTCATTTGCATTAGGACTGGCCATGAAAAGACTTGCAGAAAACCATGACATAGGCAAATTCTGTCAATAAAGAATGAATATATTAAACCCAATGATATTATTCTTGATCCTAACATCCTGATTTCTGTAATTAGATGATGCAGTGTACCTAGACACAATTCCAATTGCAGGTTAATACACATTTTCAAAAAGAGTCGAAAGGAAAATTTTCAAACCCAGATTGTGTTTTTTAAGTTCATCTATCTAAGTTTTATAGGGAGATGTCCTGCCCCAGCTAGAGCCTATTTAATGCTTGCTATCTTTAGCTTGGTGGAAAACGTCTCCAAAGAAAACCAACCATACTGATGAGATGTTAAAAAACATTATACTCTTTGTTTTATTAAATTTTTTTAATCATTTTGTGTCTTGCTGATCATAATCTTTTTCACTTCTATATATCATTATTTTATTATTCTTAGTCCAATTTGATGCATTAAAGTACTGCCTTAGCCCTTAGGTACAATGAAATCAATTTTTGCTTCATCTTTCTTCTGCCTTTATTGCATTCATTTGAAGTTATCTGTTTAGCTAAATTTTATGACAATTTGGAAAGAGGGAGGGTGGAAGTATATTCATGCTTAAATATGGTTTGCTGAAAGGAAACTTAAAAAAATATATTTTTGTTATCATATGAGTGGTGTGGACTATCTTAATCTTATGATCTGTTTTCTTTTGTGTGTGTGTGTATTATGGTGTTCAGTGTTCTCATTGTGATCTAATATACAGGCAGAAGCAAAAATAGTTAAAGGACCACATGAAGATGTGAAGAACTATCTTGAAGCAATTGATCAGCTGAGAAGCAACATTAGATTTTTTGGCAGCAAGAAGGGTTTTAAGAGTGACGATGGTATTGTCAGCCGTGCTAGTAATTTGATAACTAAAGCTATTTCTAAGCTAGAAGATGAGTTTAAGCAGCTCTTATCATCTTACAGGTTTGTACTTTGCTTAATGTCATTGATCTTGTGGCATGTTCAACCAAAAGTTCATGTTCTTGCATGAACTTAATTACTATTGATGGTTCCTTGTCTCAGGTAAATGACATTTCATTAGATAAGTCAGTCTTTAATGCAAAAATGAAGCAGCAGCCTGGTAACAGTCAGGTTTTTTAACTTCTTGCTGCTATCATATAAGATTTTTTTCTCAATTTTTTTTTATTATTTATGTATGAATGGGATAGATCTTATGAATAGTGTTTCCTAATGTTTGACATGTAAATATTAAAAGAATTTAGAGGTCAGTTTAATTCATTTTGAAGTTTATGTTGAATTGTTGATACTGCCCTCCTGTACCTTCCATCTGATTCTAATATATACTTAATAGGGTTTGATATTTTTGTTGTAATTGGTCTTATGCTTTATAACTTTCAAAGATTTATTGTTTGTGAATCTAGGATTGATAACAGCTTGATGGTGTCCTTGACTTGATAATATTAATCATAGAAATATCTTCAAATTATGTAGGAAGATGGTTTACCTGATGTAGAAGCATAATGCTATTCTTGATGCTCTGCGTGACAAAATGGTTGTTTAGAGATTTTTTTTTCTTTGTGAAGATTATATTTGTTATTTTGCATCATCTCTTGCTGTGTGATTACAGCAAACCTGTGGAACCTGAGCGCCTCTTTGATTGCCTTCCAAACTCAATGAGACCTTCATCAGCATCACCTGGCCGTGATGGTGATCCTAGTGGCAAGAATCATTCTTCTAATATCCATTCTGAGCCACATAAAAATAATGTTGATGCTGTTGTATACACGCCCCCTGATCTTATGCCACCAAGAATTTTGCCATTGCTCTCTGATTTAACCCAGCAAATGGTTCAAGCTGGTCATCAACAACAGTTGCTCAAAATATACAGGTATAGCTTCTTCTCTTGACTGTTTTATTGTAAAAGGAAATGGAAATTGCCTGCTTTGCTATGGTCCTCCATATTTGTATACTGCAAAAGTATCCTGATAAGAAAAATATTCTTTTTAAAGCTTTTTATCATGTTCAATCCTGTTACAAGTGTAGAAAAAGATTGAGTTTTGTGAATGAAGCTTTGACATTGTGTGATTAATTTGGGATTGACTCTAGGTGATTGATTGACAACTATCCAATTGTATGATGTAGATATTAATATAGCTGTAGGCTAGGGGGAGTATATATTTCAACCAGAATTGTTTTAGGCAATTTATGGTAGGTTTATGTTCCTCTCAAGTATGATTCTGCTCCTTCTTGAGCATTATATCTTTCTCTTGAGGTTACTGTAGTTCTTTTAGTTGATCTATTGCCGGATGGCTTGTGGTATTGTGACATTAACAGAGGAATCTGTAATCTGTTACGGTGCAGCTTAAATAGAGTTCTTGGTGATTCTATTTGGGTGTTGCACCATTGTGCTCAGCTGCAACTTAAAGGAGTGGTGTAGATTTTATCAAATCCAATGTTAGATTTCTGTGTTCTTTGATTGATGGGTTGTGTTACTGTTGTGTGTTTCTTTTTTCCTATTTTGTTTTGGGTTTTTCATGAGTGACAGAAATTTGGAGTTTGTTTGGAGTAAGTTTGTTAGCCCCTGTTAGGATAAGGATAAGAGTTGTTACTTTCCATAATTTCTTAAATAAGAGCTTTGGTGACTTACTAGAGCCATGGTAAAATCAGCCATGTAGAAGCTAATTATGGCTTGGTTTCCTTTGAAGATGCTGTCTGTAGCCAGCATTTACCGTTACTCCAGTACCTGGCATTGATTTCCTATCATCTACAAGATCTAATCCAAGTCAGTTTAGAACTGTGCTCAAACTGTAAAGTTTATAATAGGGTGAAAAAGGAAGCTTGAACTCCTTAATAGGGATGAAAAAAAAGATCCAGAGGAGAACAGTTCCAGCTTGGCAACATGATCTCGAAAATTCCATGGTTTGGTTGGTTAATTCTATGGAACCAGCAATAGGTAAGCCATTCCTATTCTCATCGACAGCCAAGTGTAGGATTGTCAAATATACCTTTTTTGACTTGGAAAAGAATTCATTCAAGATTTGTTGAGTATAAAATAACAATAACAACAGCCAAGCCTTATTTCACTTATTGAGGTCAGTTACATGGATCAGACGACGCTATTGAGTTCAGTTAAAAATCAAATTCTCAGAAATATTATTAATCAATAAATCTCTTTTAATAGCTTCATCTAAGTTTCTTTTAGGTCTCTTTCTACCCCTTTTTACTAGTTAAAAATCAAAGTCATGCCATTCACTCTCCTTACTAGTGTCTCCAATGGTCTTCTCCACATGTGATCAAACTACCTTAACTGTTGTAGTAATCTGTTTCACTATGAGTGCTACTTAAATATTCTCATGGATATGATCATTTCTTATTTTTTTCTTTCTTGTGTGACTATTCATCCATCTTAACATTCATAATTTTGCCACTCTTCACTGTTTTCTTATGTTCTTCCTTTAGGCTATGTTTAAGAGTTGTGTTTAGGAAAAGATGGGTTAACCCTTGTTTGGGAGTTTTTCTAAACCTTCAAAAACCCTCTGAACGTTAGTTCTTTGAATTCCCCATTTCAGGAAGTTTTCTTTCTCTCTCTCTTGTACTCTTTCACAATTAGGGTTCTAATTTTTTTTTAAATGTTAATTTTTCAAATGAGATTTTTTTTTAAAATTTATAAAAAATAAAAATATTAATTTTTAAATTATTAATTTTTAGAGAAAGAAAAATAATTATTTTTTGAAAAAACAAAAAAATGTAAATGAAAAATATAAGTAGACTATCAATTTCCACCATTATTTTGTTAGTATTTGTACTTGTATTTGATTGGCAAGTAAACATATATAATGCTTATACAATAACATACACGGTCCCTTGCTTAATGATAGGTGTGTAATTATTTGTTTACATCCATATGCTAATGCAGACAATTAGAGGATGTTTGGTGTACAAAATCTTTTTTGGTTTCTGGGAATTATTATGTTTCATGGAAAGATAACATAAACTAGGTTTAAATTTGAGAATATTGACAGGTATGATTATATTTTGTTATCATAAAAAACTTTGCATCCTCATGAAAATATTAGATTCCTACCCTTTGCATGAGAATGTTTTCTTAGGAAACTTGATTGAGAAAAGCATTTGTGAGAATGTTAGTATGTTGGGCATATTTTTTTAAATATTCATACTAAAACATGGGAATTTAAAATTTTCAACGTAAGATTCCTGAAAAAATATAAAAGAATCCCTCTACCAAATGCTTCCTTACAGTCATATGTGTCTCCTATCACTGTTTGAAGAATATTAACTGTTATCGTTATGATTATTATTACAATTGGTATAATTATGATTGTCATCATCACTATTGTTTAGAGATACCCGTTCAAATGTATTGGAAGAAAGCCTGCAAAAACTTGGAGTTGAGAAACTTAGCAAAGATGATGTCCAAAAGCTACAATGGGAAGTATTGGAAGCCAAAATTGGAAACTGGATTCATTTCATGCGTATTGCTGTAAGAACCATATATTCAATTTTGTTCAATTTTTTATCTTTATTTAATTTGGGATCAAATATGGAATTATACATGAACAGGTCAAATTGTTGTTTGCTGGTGAACGGAAAGTTTGTGATCAGATATTTGAAGGATTTGATTCACTCAGTGATCAGTGTTTTGCTGAAGTAACTACCAACAGTGTCTCCATGCTACTTAGTTTTGGAGAAGCAATTGCAAAAAGCAAGAGATCACCTGAAAAGTTATTTGTACTTCTGGACATGTATGAAATATTGCAAGAGATCCATTCAGAGGTATGAATTTTAACATCCAAATTCATGAATCTTGCTGATACTTTCAGTCCACGGTTAAGGTTTCATAACTCTAACTGGGTTAGTTATAAAATTTTATTTGACATTCAATGGCCAATTATGATTCTCCGTAATCCTTATTCCATAGCGAGCATGTTTTTATTATAGGAATCATTTCCTAACTACCGTAATTACAAATATACTAATTTCCCTATTTACAACATTGCTATAGTTACATAATTCCAACATTAGTATTGTATATTGGAATAATATGTTTGATGATCTCTTAAAGCTAATTTCATGAATTGTTCCCTTATATAATTAGGATTAGCAATTTACCATTTTGTATTTGTCACATCATTACATTCCTCAAGTCCTTATTGATGTATATTATTTAAAGTCATTATTATCTTCTCTTCCTGTTGCCTATCCAAATTCTATAATTTCAAGTGCATAAAAAAACATATATATGTATACAATTATGGTCTTTATTGTTCATTATCTTGAAATTATATAATTTCCACTTTCTCTATTTTTATTCAAGAAGAAGTTATTTTGAATATTCATATAAATGAATAACAAAACCTATCTCAAGTATACATGAGAAGCCTTTGGCATGTGTTTCGGCAGATGAAAGGTTAGTTTATGATCAATTAGAGCATTATACTCTTCTCGTTAAAGTGGGTCTCTTAGACTCTTAATTGTTTTTATATTCAACCTGTGATAGAATTTTGCATTAGCTATGGCATTAATGATGTCACTAGTCCAAAATGTATGATATATTAGCGGTTCATGGTCATGCAATGTAGGGTTTTGTGGCTGGTTTACATGTGGTTACCATAAGCAAACAGGAGACATTTCAAGGTTGTAACTTATTATCAACTTTTTCTCCTTACAATTTGTAGATTGAAACAATCTTTAAAGGAAAAGCTTGCACCAAAATAAGAGAAGCTGTACTGGGTTTGACAAAACAGCTTGCACAAACAGCCCAGGAGACCTTTGGAGATTTTGAAGAAGCAGTTGAGAAAGATGCTACAAAGACTGCAGTAACCGATGGAACTGTCCATCCTTTGACAAGTTATGTGATTAACTATGTGAAGTTTTTATTTGAGTAAGTTCATCTGTGCTATATTATGCTTCAAATTCTCAAGATGACTAATGAAATTATATCTAGCATTCTATATTGTTTTCACTGGTGCAAAAGCTGCCTCTTTATTCATTTAGGATGTGATTAGTTGCACAGAAAATTTTATTGATTTTCTTTAAATTTCTTTTCATTTGTCCAGCTTTTTTTTTAATTTCTTTTTCCAATTATCTATCCTCACTTGTTTGTATTTATTTGTTTAGTTCTCCCTAGCCTGAACTAGTTAAATTGGTACAGAAATTGCACTAGTGATTGTTACTAAAGACAAACAACTTTGTCAACACAATGGGGATTTTAATCATCCCTATGTGTTTGGGGCACACTGTGCTAGCAGGGAAAAGAAAACAGTAATCCTTATTAGATATTCCTTAAAAGATTCCATGCAATCTTCTTCTCTTGAACTAGCTCTTGGGAGTAAGGCTTGGTCCATTTCTAAGATGCTATCAAAGCCTATTCGATCTTAATATTGGGCTACCTACAAATGTCTAGTTCTACAAACTTTACCTCTCCAAATATCCGTTCTTGGGTGTGAAGGGGTTCGATGTTTCACATTGCATAAGAGAGTAACAAGAATACTCTAAATTATAAGACGTGGTAACCTGCTTTCTTGATTTAGCTTCTGGCAGTTATGTCTAGTCTGTTTCTAATGATATAAAACCATTCATGAGTCATCTTGTCACTTAAGCTTTTGATAGAGTTGGTTTATGACATGCTATTAGAACCTCTGAGTCATGTAGTCTAGAGTTTGATCCTTTTTACCTTCATTATTCTAAATAAATTTTAAATTTAAGCACAAGATAGGATGTTCTTGTGCATTGTCCATGCATCAAACCCAATGGACTCGTGTAATGGTGTGTTAGATATCAAACCATTAATGCATCTTCACCTAACAATTTTGGATCAATGGACTGCAGAAACCAACTAATAATCAGTGTTCTTCCATTCCTCCTTCCTAGTCTAATCAATGTCCTCTACCTTCTTGGTGGAATGCTCTGATAGTTTCTGGCCTAAAAGTCATATAAATCAACAGCAGTATACCAGTCCCAGTTCATGGCAGAGTTTCATGGGCTATAGTGGGAATGCCAGAGAGAGCTCTAAGGACATTTGGGGCTTCAAAGGTGATAAAGGATTAGTCTGTTGTAGAAGCCTTGTAAGTAGTGCTTGAGCTACAGATGCAGGTAGAAAGGATGGGTATTGGGGTGCATGAGGGTCTGTGCTAGGGCCTTCAGCGATGGCACTCAGAGGGACATCTGATCAGAGACCTTGACACAACATACCCTCACCTTGATGGTTGTCTTGAGACCAAGTCTCAAACCTTGACAATGGCAGCCTTACTAAAACAACTAGGGTTTTCAGCCCCATGACAACACAGGAGTTGGTTCATGTGTCCTAAAAACTGTTGCCAGGAAACTAATATTACTTGGCTAGAGCAAAATAGAAATTTGGAAATATGAAAAAGTCATGTGTTTTGGTTTGGGTTTGGAGAAAAATGTAGCTTGCATGTGAAAGAAAGATGGTTTCTAGCTTGTGTATAGTTAATTCATATGCATAATCTCCTATTAAGAATAAGTAGGGAGCTCCAGAATTTTGCATCAGATTTCCCAATGCCTGTAAGATTAATTGTTACTGTAAAGGGTCTGCAGCATGTCTGTAACAAATTTGTTGTCTTCATTAGATCTTTACTGAAACGTCCTGTTGTTTCTATAGAGCTAATTTGAAAATTCCAACTCTTCTAAACTGAGTTGTTCTTTTTTTCACATACTTGTTAATGTTTCAAATCAAGAAATTTGGCAATTCTGTGCATTTATTCTATATTAAGTGAAATTACTTATCATCCATTCAATTTCTCTCCTATATGCAAGGATAATTCTCATGCTTATGTCCTATCTTCTTTGTTTGTGTTTGTAAATTTTGCACTGTCTACAGTTGAGACATGTTTAACTGTACCAGAATTCACTTATATTTGCAGCTATCGTTCTACCTTAACCCAACTTTTCCAAGGTTTTGAAGCTGAAGGCAATTCTTCACAGTTAGCATCTGTAACAATGCAAATATTGCAAGCTCTTCAAACCAATTTAGATGGAAAATCAAAGCAGTATAGGGACCCTGCTTTGACACACCTATTTCTCATGAACAATATTCATTATATTGTCAGATCAGTTCGAAGGTATGTCATCCATATGTCTTGGTTTTAATTTCATCGAATCCTGTGAATTTTGCTGCATCCTCTTCTTGTTTAAAGTTATTATTATCCTAATCCTCTTTTGTTTTAGGTCTGAAGCAAAGGATTTGTTGGGGGATGATTGGATACAACGACATAGGAAGATTGTGCAACAGCATGCCAATCAATACAAAAGAAATGCTTGGGCAAAGGTCGTTTTTCTATTGATTTAGATGACCACTATATGTTTGCAACTTTCTTGGATGTTATGTTTTCTGTTAGATCTGAAGATTATTAATAAAGGCAGATGGTTGTGGTTCTTTTTTGAGTAGATTGAGTTAAAATTGTCATTTGAAGTGGATCTTTCTGAATTTCATTGCATAATTTTATTTAGTTCGATTTAGGAATTCTGTTACTAGCCTTTGAATTATGCTACAAGGGGAGTAAAATAAGTTTGCATCTAGAATTCTGCTAGCATAATCTTTCTCTGTTTAATCATTATATTGTTTGGAATAGAGTAAAGCCCTGAATGGTCCTCAAACATTAGCATGTTACCATATTAATCTTCCAAAGTTTTGAAAGGATTTTGTCACTGAAGTTATCCTTCAAAGATAAAAAGCAATTACTAAATTTTCCTTTGCTGTCACCACTTTTCTCCTTCATAAGAATGAATGTGGTGATATTTTAGACTTTTGAGCGATTAATATGGTGACAAAAATCTTAGATGCTAAAGTCATGACACTGTAATCATTGGACAACCGGTTTAGGAGTTTACTCTTTTGAATATGCTATTTATTGGCTTCACATTTTAGAAAGTGGGGAATTATACGATTAAAGAACTGCTGAATTTTATATTTATGGCTTGGAATCTATAGGTGCCCAACTAATTTAGGCAAGAATAAAGTAAATCACACCTATAGTATCTGGAGGAAAAAAATTGAGAAAGTAAAATACAAAAAATTGTTTTTGTTAAAGGAAGTTGCAGTCTTACATTTGCTTTGTAAAGATGATGCAAGTTTGTTTTCAGAGAACAGAGACGGTTCCATCGATGCTTTATCATTCTATAATTCATTGAGGCTGTGTTCTGGGTTAAATTTTAAAAACAATTTTAGAATGGTGGCTTGACAAGGCTGACTGATGATAATACAGTCTTTCTTCCAGCCTGTATAGATGGTTGTCTTGGCTTACTTTGGTATTACATTCTGAGATCCTGTGATTCTTGAAATTCCTAATTATTTAAATATATTTTGAACGGTGCTTCCTTTTATTCAAGTGGCCAGACCACTCATAAATTTTTTTATTTAGCATCCTACTTCTCTTTGAAAAATTGTATATTTATAATGATTATACAGTCAATGCAATTCTATTTATATTTTCTGTTAGATAACATATTTATTTTGTTAATATTTGTAACAGTTACTGTAATTGGGATATCCATTATAACAATTAGGGGATTTGCTTGATTCTTTTTATGTACTCATATGTGATCGTAAATACACAAGTATATAGCATCTTTGACACACACAACATTCACACACATTTCTCTATATTTTCTATCAATTATTTTGGTGAGAAGTAATTTTTTTCCTTTCGATCTTTTGCATGTGGCTGAAAAAACAAGTTGCTCATTCTCCATTGATTTGCAATTACTTGAGAAGGTACTGTGCCATTTCTGAATTTTGATTCTTTCCATTGCAGATTCTTCAGTCCCTGTCTATTCAGGGCCTCATCTCATCAGGTGGTGGGGGTAGTACTGCAGGCGGTGATGGGGGCAGTAGTGGTGCTTCAAGAGCTATTGTTAAAGAGAGGTAGTTTTTCGGTTGCATATTTATGGACTTCATTTCAAGTAAAGCATTTGTCCTCTTTTCACGTATCAATATGACTGTTCTCAGGTTTAAGACATTCAATACTATGTTTGAGGAACTTCATCAGAAACAAACTCAGTGGACAGTACCTGATGCAGAGTTGCGAGAGTCTCTTATTCTGGCAGTTGCTGAAGTCTTGTTGCCTGCCTACAGATCGTTTGTGAAACGTTTTGGGTGCGAATTCTCATTATAATTAGTTGTTTATATGATTGCACCATTACACAATTGGGCAAATTGCACCTCCCCCCCCCCCCCCTTCCCTTGGGAAATTCTTAAAAATACTTCCCTTCCAGAGAGTGTGTAAAATTACACTTCCATCCCATGAGAAATTAAAGTGCTTTTCTTTAGTCCATTTTAATGCAAATGAGCTTTTTTCTCTCATAATTCTCTGTCATTGATATTAGTTTTGAGCCCGTATTGTTAACTTAGGGGCTTCAGAAGATGAAATGAAGATTTTGGGTGTTGTTCCATGGTCAGACAATTGGATTTTTTTAAATTTTATTTTATTTCCTGGTGTCCTGAATAATAGGATATTCAAAATTAATTACCAATGATATTAAATATTGCAAGGAAGAATGTTCTTGGGAGGCTCACAGTTGTTTGTCTCTAATTAGAGGTTCATTTACATTATAATACATTTCATCTTTAAGTGAAGTGTAATTTTTAAAATTAGAGGGAGGACTGTAATTTAAAGCATCTCTGAGAGTGTGTAATGTAGTATCCTTCTCAGATTATCTTTATTTTATGGGAACAGGTATCGATGGATGTTAAATAATGTCTTTTCCTACCTTGAGACTAAAGTACATAAATTTTCTGACAGTTTTATCTAGCTGCTGATTCACTCCAACAGCTCAAGAATTGATTTGTTTGCATTCAATGCTTTGTGCTTTTGTATGATATATTGTTTAGCTATAAATTATAACTCAGATCCTAATGCATCACAGGCCTCTAGTGGAGAATGTAAAGACTACTCAAAGGTACATCAAATACACTGCAGAAGATCTAGAGCGAATCTTGGGTGAATTTTTTGAAGGAAAAAGCATGAATGATTCCAAGCGGTAATTGAAGCGTAATTAGAGGTAGGCCTGCTTGCTTCTGCCCTTGTGTGCTTCATGGTATTTAGAGGTTAATGCATTTGATGTTGATTGGTTTCATTTCTTAATTGTCATTTCAATGATCGTTCAGGTTGTATCCGGTCCTGAATGCAATTCCTAGTGTTTATATATCTTTGGGCTGTGGCAAGAAAGGTGACATGTATTCGTTTTCATGCGTAAATTTAAAAACCCTTAAGCATATATTAACAGGATCCAGATTTTACATGAGCATTGTTTAAATTTGATACACGATTGATTTTACATATATGGAGTTCTAATGTCTTTTTGTTTATCTCTTTTGAGATGCATATATGTAACAAGAGATTGGCATAGCCTCCCACGTCAAATTTCAAGCGGGAGTTTGCCCCATTCATTAATGTTTTAGATTCTATGGTGCTAAAAAAAAATAAGGAAGTATTTTATGCTTTTATATACGTGAAACAATTATATCCGATGATTTTAGTAATATAGTTAGTAGTGTATCTGTAAAAGATGTAAATATCTTTTAATATTTTAATATAATGTAGAGAGAGTATTTCATATACCATCAAGTTTAAGAGCACTGTAGCAAACACTATTTATAAAAACTAAAATCAGTTTTCAGTTTTACAGGGTATGTTTACTGTTCTTAAAAATAATTGTATGCTTTGAAAATATAAAAACTTGTTTGATAAATGCTTTTATAAAAATTGATTTTTTAATTATACTTTGTACGTATTTTAATATAATTGTAATTTTGGTGTCTTATTTTTAATTGTTCTTATTTGCATTTATTTAGTCTAGTTTTTTAAGTATTTAAATTAAATCATTTAACCTAAAATAAAGATTTTTATTATATTTTATTGTATATTTTTATTTAAATATTTATATATATATATATATTTGATTTTATTTTTAAAAACAGTTTTTAGTTTTCAAAAATAAAATATAGTACAAATTTATATTACATTTTATTTTTAAAAATTAAAAATTATTTTTAAAAATGAAATCAAACATATTCTTAATTTAAGTATTTGAAAAATTACTGGAAACTAAATGAGAGGAATTAAAACTAAGACTAAAATTGTACATAGACGAAAAACAAAAGAGGGATCCTGTTAGGAATGAGATTTTGTTTGATATTTTTATTTCCTTTCAATTAAAATTTGTTGTGCTTTTGTTTTCTGTTCCTGATTTTCTCTTTGAATGTTAAATTCATTCTCTTCTTTTAAGATCAACAAGAGTAAGAGAAATCAGAGCTCCTAACCATTGATGCCGCCTTTCGAAGTCCCAATGCGCCACTGTGCATTGTTGGGGTTGGTAATTCTACGAAGCCATCGATAAAATGTTAGAAGTAAATATCTTTCAATTAAAAATGTTACTTAGTACATACTTATGAAATGTGATCAATAATTAATAAACAGATTTTGTAACGTTTATTCAAAGGCACTTGAACCCCCTAATACATGGATCATCCGGCAAGCGGTTATTTTAATTTAAACTGTAGTTTAAAGTTTGAGTTCTAACTGAATGCAATTATGATAAATACATATTTTGAAAGAGAATGTAGTCTCAAGTTTAAGTCTAATTGGATGCAACTGTGTTAAATACTTGAAGAGAGAATTTTACTAACAGTGTGTGAAAAGTTTCAGAAACCTATGTGTGGGAACCAGAGTGTGAGAAGTTTCAGAAACTCATAGGTGAAACAAAATTTGTTATTATTTAAGTAATTGATCAAAATTTTCTTTTCTATTTTTTAAAAAAGTTTTTAAAAATTATTTTGTAAAATAGCTTTTTAAAACAAAAAAAAAATTCAAATAAGCTAAGTTTTTAGTTTCAAATTTTTGTACATTATAATTTTTAAATATTTATATCAAATCTTAAAATCAAATCATATAAATAACATTTCCTTTGTTACGAGGAGATAGTCGGAGTAACAACGGTAGCAAACATTATGATTGTTAGTAATAATTATATTTATAATAGTGATAATAATGTGAGAATGGTAATAATAATAAAAAAGATAATTGTGATAATAATAATAATAATAATAATAATAATAGCAAGAATTATAACATTAATAATTACTGTAATGGTAATAATTAAGATGAGAGTAATGTTAATTATTAATGGTAAGAATAATTATAATAATAATGAAAATATTGTTGTGATAAAGACATAGGTCGTCACAATAACGATAGTTGTTGTGTACTTTCAATATATGAAGATTGCATGATTTATTTTTACAATTAAAATTAAAGCTTTTGAAAAAAAAACTGAGATGAAATTATTTTAAAATTAAGTTAAAATCAACTTAGCTCTATTTTTACTTAACATGTTTTATTTTAAAAATAAAAAACTCAGCCACTCCCAAAGGTGCTTCAGATTTTAGCATAAAAAACAGTGCAAGTACCCCCTGAATCATAAAACACAGTGAAGTTTATTTCTCTCTTGGTCGTCACTCATGTAAATTAAAATAATTGAAAACTCACAGTTCAAATTCATTTCCAACACAATAAAAACTAATCTACGATAAATTTCATTAAAAAATCATAAAATATTATTGAATTCAATATTTTTATAATATTATATATTATAATCTTCAATACAAAAATATTATTTGTTAATATTTTTATCATATATCTTTACCTACTTTAAAAAATCATTAAAAATAATGCAAAATAAAAAGGACTTTTCTCTCTCCCTGCGTATGCCTCATGGCCACCGCCCTCACCGCCACCATTATTTTTTCACCTTTGCATGCAAATGCATATATGAGATCCTCTCGACTTCTACCACAAAACTCTTTTTCCCTTTCCAAAAAATTCCATCTTCCACCTTCTTCAAAGTCAGAATGGAGGCATTCTTCCACCATAAGCTTCATCTTTTCCCACACGCAAAATTGATTTTGAGCTCACCATCCTCCAAGCACTCTAACGAGCTCAAGGTTGCGTGGAAAAGCCCTCTCCTTGGCTCTTTTGTCTTCTCCACCCTGTGAGTGTCCTTGCCACTCTAGAGCCCTTGCATGTTGTGTTTTATCTCTCTTTCTATTTATCCTAATGTTTTCAAGTGGCTGTGTTTCAAAAAGGTTAAAATTCAAGTCCTTGGAAGACCGAAACTCTTCTTTCGGTTACTAAAGTTTTTAGTGTAAAGAGATGGAAATTTACCAAGTTGTTTTGTGGGAAAAGAGGGTACTTAGGGAAGAGAGGTTTTGCATGTTTTCCTCTTCAACTCCTTTTTATGTTACTTTAGATCAAGATATGCATGATGTTTGATGAAATTTTATGTTTCAAAAATTTTGTTCTGTCCATTAGCTAAAACTGTATGAGAAAATTGTGATGCGTAGGCCTTATATGAGAAAACAATTTGAATTGTGATGCGTAGGCCTTATATGAGAAAATTGGACTGAACCACATTCTAATTTTATTTTTTTTTGTCAGTGGCTCAAATTTCTTGATTTGTAGAATTGTCTACAATTTTATATGAATGTTTATTATGTTGTGCTTAAGATGATTCTTGCTCCGACGACAAGTTAGCAATGATTCTTATTTCGTTATAATTTTTGGTGTGGATGTTTTAGTACGTGTGTGGGGACTATCCAAGAAGTTTTACCATTTTTGAAATTTTCTATGACTTATGGTAGAGTTTTGAATTTTCTTGTTTGATCTCACGAAAAGTTAGTAATATATTTTTCAATATACACTTTTTAATACACTTTTATTTATTGGTTAAAATTTATTGAATATTTTTAAATTACAAAAAAAAAACATTAAATTAGGAGTTAGAAAGAGTGAAATTTGCATTATTTTTATAATTCTCAATAATTTTAACTGATAGTTTGAAGTGTTGAAAAAAAAGTGTTACATGATATGTTATTAACACTTTTTCTTTTCTAATACTGTTTAGAAACCTCCAAAATTGTCACAAAAATTAAGGATTTTTTTATTTTCTAATAATGGTCAGAAAGCTTCAAAATTATCACAAAAATTGAGGACACCTTGAGCAATAAGATAATATGATTGACAAGTTTAAGGTTTTAAAGACTTTGTCCAGTGAAAATAATAATAAAATGATGTGAGCATGAAAAGACATTACTGCTCTTATGATCACATAATAAAAATAATGGTTTAGTAAAGATAAAGTAATTAGTTAAGTTAAATACATAAGTTAGGTAAATTAACCATGAACTTTAGGCTTAGAACTTTAAGGTGGATTAAATAATTGAAGTTGAGCAGACTCACAAATTATCGAAGTCATAACGGTTAAGTGGTTACCATAGACATCAACGAATTACATTAGTTAATTAAATACTAAATAAAATTAGTAATTAAGATAGTTAGTAGGTGTTTATGTTTAATTATTTAGTTAAGCTATTTCCTGTAACCTTTATGAGTTTTAGTTACGATGGATAGTCCAATATTTGTTAAATAAATTTAAATGTTAATTTTAATAGTTTTAATTCAGCAGTTTTTTTTAGAATAAAAGATCAAAAGTCAGTAGTTATTTTGATAAATGGCTATAATGAGTTTTAATTGTAATTTATGGTTATTAATAGAATTTAAGCTTTTCATTTTATAGATAAATCATTGTATTGTTCAACAAAATGCGTGAGATATATAGAAAGAGTTTTTTTTCTCTATCAGTTTTTAATTCTACAATTTGGTATCAAGAGCTTATGGTAAGTGTGACCAATAATGTGCCACTGCCCCGACTAACGAAGGCGAACTACAAGAACTGGAGCATTCAAATGAAAGCTCTTCTTGGGTCTCAAGATGGTTAGGAGGTGGTCTAAGAAAGTTTTGAAGAACCGAAAACTACAATGGAATATTCGGCGACTCAACACAAGGTGTTGAAAGAGAAGCTATCAAAAGATAAGGTGGCTTTGTACATGTTGTTTCGAGTTGTTGACGAGTCGGGCTTTGAGAAGATTGTGAATGCAAAAACTTCAAAGGAAGCATGGAACATTTTGGCGAATGTGTAAAAAGGAGCTAACTGGGTTAAACAAGTCTGCCTTCAAACTCTTCGTGGTGAGTTGGAAAGTATGAAGATGAAGGAGTTGGAAGGGGTCTCCAACTACATCACGCGTGTTCAAACCGTGGTGAATCAACTCAACTGAAACGGAGAAGCTTTAATTGATGCACGAGTTGTGGAGAAGATTTTGAAGTCGTTAACTGACAGTTTTGAGAATGTCATATGTGCTATAGAAGAGTCAAAGGACCTAACAACGCTTACGATTAACGAGCTCGCCAGTTCTCTCGAGGAACACGAACAATGTAAGAAGAAGGCGGAGGAGATACTTGAGGAAGCACTTCAAACCAAGGCGTCAATTAAAGACGAAAAGACACTCTATTCTCAAAACATTCGAGGCAGAGGGCGTGGCCGTGGAAGTTGAGGAAATGGTCGCGGTGGTAGAGATCGTGGTCAAGAAGGGTATTATAAGGAGAAAGAACATTCAAACTAGCAAAATTGGTGTGGAAGAGGACATGGTCGTTCGAGAGTCGGTCGATCAAATTATTCCAACAATGGGTGCTACAAGTGCGGCAAATATGGTCACTATGCGAAGGATTGCAAGTCCAATAAGTGTTACAATTGTGGCAAGGTGAGGCATTGATAAGTCTGTAATTAGGCCTTATTTTACAACCCATATATTCATATTTGACCTTTATTTTATTTGAGTTTTACACTAATTTATATATTAATTGTGTAGTTTGGTATAAAGAGGCCGCAAGTGAATTTTGGGTGCATTTTGGGCCCAAATTGATTAGAAGATTAGAGCTTCGCAGCAGCCAGCACGCCCAGACTCTTCCAACAAGAACAGGGTGCTTTAAGCCCATGCACGGTCGTGCTTAAGGCCTTGCACGGCCGTGCACATCTGCGGGAAGCCCAATTATGAAGAGTTTTTAGGGTTTTCAAATCTTATTAAAAAGAAGACTGGAGCCACCATTAGGAACACGGTTTTGACATCTTGGCTTTGATTTTAGAATACATCTGATCTCGTCTCTCTTGCACGGGATCCTTGGCATATGCTTGGCGAGACTTGGAGCTTCAAGTAATCGTACTTGAAGACCGGGAACACATCTCACACTCTAGTTTGCTATTTCTTTTGATTATGGCTTTGTTTATGATTGTTTTAATTCTTTTCTTTAGCATGAGTAACTAAGTCCACAGCTAGGGCTATGAGAACTATTGTTCATGGATTTATCGAATTTTGATATTTGAATTTAAATTTGATTTACATTTTGTGATTAGATTTTATCCTATTGCGCTTTTTTTTAATCCTAATTAATTATATCGTCAGGCAACCGTACCTCGGTTAATTAATAGATCTATAGGGTAAAACGAGACAAAGGATTAGGTGGACGAAACTAATATTTCTCTTCTAATCGTTATTAAATTAACAAGTTCATAGGTTCCTTAAGCTTTCTTAAATTGATGTCTTGCATGACCATTGGAGATGTTAATTTAGATAAAATAATATTAATATTGCATGACCATGGAGTATTAATAGTATTCGTATGAATGATTGGTAATCACAAGGAAATTGAATTTCGAGTTAAATAGAAAAATAACATAAAGAATTAAATGAGAAAACTCATATGCCCTAGGTTCCTCTCCGATAATTTCAACCAAGACGTGCATTTGTATTCTTTGCTCTTAGTTCTTAGTTTTATAATTGATTTTATAAATTCTTGTTTTTAATTAATCTCATATCTTTGAAGCTTAAACAATTGAATTAGGAAATTCTTAGTAATTGGAAAACAATTCTTATGGGACGATATTTCGGGAACTTAATTTAAGAACCCTTTATTACTTTTCGATGGGTACACTTGCCCTCCGAACAAGTTTTTGGCGCCGTTGCCAATGATTACTTTTTCAATATTAAGAAAATCTCAAATTTAATTGATTTAAGCAATTTGTGTTTTATTTTATTTTGTTTTTTTTATTGTTAATTTTTTTTATAATTTTCGTATTTATTTTATTTTAATTTTTTTATTTCACAATTTCTTTTAATGTATGCTCACTCGTTCTAAGTGTTTTACAGCTTGTTTATTTGATCCGAAAATTGAGAGAACAACACGTAGACAAACAAAAGAAGTGAGAGAACAAATAATGGCAAAGGGAAGGAGATCAATTCAAGATTACATGACACCCACTGCTAGAGGCACCCCTGGAAGCATCGCAACCCCTAATGTGGAGGCAAACAATTTTGAATTGAAACCAGCACTCATAACCATGGTCCAAAACTCTATACAGTTTGGAGGCATGCCTAATGAAGACCCCAATTTACATATGACAAAGTTCCTCCGATTGACAGATACCATAAAATACAATGGAGTCTCCAATGATGCTATTTGACTATGTCTTTTCCCATTCTCGGTATCTAAAAAGGTGAATGCATGGTTTTCCTTCACTCCCAGCCAACTCCATCAGAACTTAGGAGGATCTCACTCAACAATTCTTGAGAAAGTACTTTCCCCCATCAAGGTCCTCTAAGCTTATGACAGAGATATGTTGCTTCCAACAATATGAAACAGAATCCTTATTCGAAGCATGAGAGCGATTTGAAGAGCTTTTGAGGAGATGTCCTCATCATGATTTTTCGACGTGGAAACAGGTACAAATTTTTTACAGTGACCTATCAATCACTACTAGGGCTACAATTGATGCCGCAGCAAGAAGGTCCCTCATAAGAAAAGATCCAGATGATGCATACAAGCTGATAGATGAGATGACATCTTCTAGCTTTGAGTGACACACTGCTGACTCTTATGACATCAAGAGGAAAGAGATTGCTCCAGTTTACCAAGCAGAGAGCAGCAGCCCACTAATGAACCAAATGGTAGCCCTTACAAAGCAACTAAAATCTTTAATGAAGGCTCAAGACCAACCTGTAAGAGCTCTTGCAAGCCCAGAATCTAAGCAAGAGGAGGAAAATTTCATAGGCAATCACAGTTCAGGGTGGAGGAGTAATCCTCCTAACTCTTGGGGGAATGGCTTTGGAAGTCAAAATTCAACTGTTTATCGCCCTCCTCATATGCAAAGTCAGAGAGCAAGACCTGAAGGAAAAGAAGCTCCTAGATCTCAGTCCAACTTTCAAGAACAGATGATGCAATATGTGCATTACTCTGATAAGAGGATGACAGAGTTTGAATCCAAGTTGGACCAACATATTGAGAAAACTGATAAGAGGTTAGCAGAGGTTAAATCTGAAAAACAAGCCAATTCTTCTAAGATGAGTGCACAATTGGAGCAAATTACTAACCTTCTAAGTCAAAGAGTGATTGGAACACTGTCATCTCAGCCTGAGCCTAATCCAAGGGAGCAATGCAATGCCATCACCCTTAGAAGTGAGAAGAAACTACAAGAATCGCAGAATAAAGGCACATGCATGCCCATGCTTATAGAGAAGCACACTCATGTTAATTCTACATGTACGCCCATGCTTACTGATGAGCACGCCCCTGCTGAAACTGAAGCACGACTGTGCTTATACAAGCACGCCCATGACAGTGATTAAAGCACGACCTTGCATTACTATGAGCAAGACCGTCCTTCAAGTGAGGAGCCTGAAAAAGAAAAGAAGGAAGAGTCTCTTGTTCAACCAAGGCCCTATGAGCCTAAGATACCTCTCCCACAGCGGCTGCAAGGTCACCCTCCTTATGATGAAGAGTTCCACAAGTTCTTAGACTTATTGGCCAAAGTTCACATCAATATGCCTTTCATTGATGCTATCTCCAAAATGCCCAAATATGCTAAATTTTTAAAGGAGATTTTGAGCAATAAAAGAAAGCTGAGAGCACATGAAATTGTGAAACTCAGTCAGGAGTGCTCATCTGCGGGAACCCCAATTATGAAGAGTTTTTAGGGTTTTCAAACCCTATTAAAAGGAAGACCGGAGCCACCATTAGAAACATGGTTTTGACATCTTGGCTTTGGTTTTAGAATACATTTGATCTCGTCTCTCTTGTATGGGATCCTTGGCACATGCTTGGCGAGACTTGGAGCTTCAAGCAATCGTACTTGAAGACCGGGAACACATCTCACACTCTAGTTTGCTATTTCTTTTGATTATGACTTTGTTTATGATTGTTTTAGTTCTTTTCTTTAGCATGAGTAATTAAGTCCACAGCTAGGGCTATGAGAACTATTGTTCATGGATTTATCAAATTTTGATATTTGAATTTAAACTTGATTTATGTTTTGTGATTAGATTTTATCCTATTGCGCTTCTTTTTTTTAATCCTAATTAATTATATTGTCAAGCGACCGTACCTCGGTTAATTAATAGATCTATAGGGTAAAACGAGATAAAGGATTAGGTGGACGAAACTAATATTTCTCTTCTAATCGTTATTAAATTAACAAGTTCATAGGTTCCTTAAGCTTTCTTAAATTGATGTCTTGCATACCATTGGGGATGTTAATTTAGATAAAATAATATTAATATTGCATGACCATGGAGTATTAATAGTATTCGTATGAATTATTGGTAATCACAAGGAAATTAAATTTTGAGTTAAATAGAAAAATAACATAAAGGATTGAATGAGAAAACCCATATGCCCTAGGTTCCTCTCCGATAATTTCAACTAAGACGTGCATTTATATTCCTTGCTCTTAGTTCTTAGTTTTATAATTGATTTTATAAATTCTTGTTTTTAATTAAACTCGTATCTTTGAAGTTTAGACAATTGAATTAGGAAATTTTTAATAATTAAAAAATAATCCTTGTGGGACGATATTTTGGGAACTTAATTTAAAAATCCTTTATTACTTCTCGATGGGTACACTTGCCCTCCGAATAGGCATTTTGTGAAAGAATGTCGAGTCGAGAAAAATGTGGAAGAGACAACCAATTCAGTTACAGAAGATAAGGAAGCAAAATAAGTTTTTCTCTTGATGGCACACAACGAAGACAACACCAACAACAACACAGTGTGGTACCTTGACACG
Source organism: Abrus precatorius (assembly GCF_003935025.1). NCBI lineage: Eukaryota > Viridiplantae > Streptophyta > Magnoliopsida > Fabales > Fabaceae > Abrus > Abrus precatorius. The sequence goes on along the minus strand of NW_020874417.1, from coordinate 9,941,491 downwards.
GGTGCAAGCAATCATATGTGTGGGCACAAGTACCTTTTCAAAGAGAAGCAAAAGGTTAAAACTGGACATGTGTCGTTTGGAGATGCATTGAAGGTTGAAGTCAAAGGCCAAGGTACAGTTTGTTATTTGCAAAATGATAGCTTAGTTTGGTCAATCCAAGATGTATATTACGTACCAAATCTCAAGAGCCACATTTTGAGTATGGGTTAACTCATGGAGAAAGGTTATTCGGTACTTATGAAAGATTGAGTATTACACTTGAAAGATAAACACGGCCATTTGGTTACTCGAGTTGAAATGGAGAAAAATCACATGTATAAGCTGAATTTGAGAAGCGTTCAAGAAAAATGTTTATGAGTCAACGTAGAAGACAAGGCGTTGCTGTGACATCTCTGTTTTGGTCACTTACATCATGGTGGTCTAAACAAGTTGGCAAAGAAGAACATGGTGCACGGGCTATCGGACATGGACTACGAGAAATTTTTTTGTGAAGAATGTGTGCTCAGCAAGAATGTAAGAACTTCGTTTCAAAAGAAGATAGAATATTGTGCTAAGGAAAATCTTGAATTGATTCATACTGACATATGTGGAGCAATCACCCCTGAATCTTTTAGCTGTAATAGGTATTTTATTCCCTTTATTGATGATTTCTCACGAAAAACTTGAGTTTATTCTCTGAAAGAAAAATCTGAAGCATTCGAGGTGTTCAAAAAGTTCAAAGTAGTGGTGGAAAAGGCAATTGGTAGACACATCAAATCGGTATGATCCAATAGAGGTGGCGAGTATACTTCAATGGCTTTCATGGAGTATTGTAAGGTGCAAGGCATAAGGCAATTTCTAACCGCACTGTACTCTCCCCAACAAAATAGTGTGACTGAGAGGAAGAACCGGACTGTTCTTGATATGGTTCGGTCAATGCTTAAGAGCAAGAAGATGTCGTAGGAATTTTGGACGAAAGTCGTGCAATGCGCTATCTATTTGCAAAATCGGTGTCCACATGCAAAGCTGGATGATCAAACACCACAAGAGTCATGGAGCAGACAAAAACTATCAATTTCTCATCTCAAAGTATTTGGTAGTGTGGCCTATGCACACATGCCAAATCAGTGAAGAATGAAGCTTGATGACAAAAGCAAAAGGTATATTTTTATTGGGTATGACAAGAAAACAAGGAGGTTGTGGTGAGTCGTGATGTACAAGTTAATGAAGCAAGCGAGTGGGATTAGAGTAACTCAATGGAGGTTATCAACGAAGATGGAGAATCATCAACCGCTATACCAACAATCATACCAACAAATCCTGTAACTATCAGTGATAAAGATGAACTGCAAAAATCCAAAATGCGAAGTTTGCAAGATTTATAAGATTCGACAAATGAGGTACACATTGTATGTCTTTTGGTAGATTTCGAGAATATAAGTTTTGAAGAGGCGGTGCGAGACAAGAAGTGGCAAACTGCCATGGACAAGGAGATTAGAGCAATTAACCGCAACAACACATGGGAGTTAGCGAAGTTACCGAAAGGAAGTCAGCCTATTGGTGTGAAGTGGGTGTTCAAGAGAAAGATAAATGCTCAAAGCGAGATAGAATAGTACAAGGTGCGGCTTGTTGCAAAGGGATATAAGCAAAAGGAGGGAATTGACTATGATGAGGTGTTTGCTCCTGTTACAAGGATGGAGACAATCCAATTGCTCATTTCACAAGTGGCTCAATTCAATTGGCTGATATTTCAAATGGATGTCAGGTTATCATTCTTGAATGGAGTGCTTGAAGAAATCTATATTGAACAATCACCCAGGTACATGAAAAGTGGAGAAGAGAAAAATGTGCTGAAATTGAAGAAGACACTTTAAGGGTTGAAGCAAGCACCACAGGCATGGAATTCTCGCATCGATACATACTTCAAGGAGAACGGGTTTGAACAATGTCCTATGAACATGCCCTTTTATGTGAAGAAGAGTGGAGGTAATATGTTATTTGTTGCTCTTTATGTTGATGACCTCATTTTTATGGGGAACAATAGTGAGATGATATAAGAGTTTAAGAGCACAATGACACAGGAATTCGAGATTACAGATTTAAGTTTGATGAAGTTTTTCTTTGGTCTGGAGGTAAGACAAGAAGAGACGGGTATTTTTGTGTCACAGGAGACATATGCAAAGGAGATTTTGAAAAAAATACAAGATGACACGTTGTAATCGTGTATCAACACCGATCGAATTGAGTGCAAAATTTGATGGAGGAGAACGAGTTAATGCAAGCAAATATTAGAGTTTGGTGGGAGGCCTTCATTATCTAACATGCATAAGGCCAGACCTTTCATTAAGTGTTGGCATTGTAAGTCAGTTCATGGAGGAGCCGGTTTATTCACATTGGAAGGCGTTGAAGTGAATTCTACAGTATATCTAAGGAACAGTATCACTCGGGTTATTCTATTTGAAAGCGAAAGATTACAAGTTAATTGGGTACTCCAACAACGACTGGTGCGGAGACTTAGATGATCGGAAAGTACATCAGTTTGAACAATATTTTCAAGTCTACAATATTTAGCAAGAATATAAAAAGCCTAAACAATTGAGTCAAGAAATTTGAACAAGTGACAAGAGACCTCTTTGTCAAGATATGTTGTGCTGGTACTTGACGGATATGGGAAATGAAAAGAATGATTTGATTTATTTGAGGTCACCAAGGAATGCCTATTGTAAGTAAAATATGAGTGATGTTGAGGAAGAATAGTAGCATGCATCATTGTTCGTTGTGCATTGAATTATGTATGGAAATCACACATCTTGAGGCCCATGAGTAAGGGTAAATAGAAATGATAAGAATTAGCTTATACTAACGCAAAAGTGTTTTACACTTCATGTTTAAAAAGCTAAGAGGTAGGGTGCTAAGTTAGAGACCTATGAAGTCCAGCTGCTCCAATTTGGTCGAAATATCAGCGGACAGATATTTGATACTCACACGTGTCAGATACCTTTGGATACGTATCCAAAAGGTATTGGACTTTTTATTTTATTTTGAAAAATAAATTCCTGCCCCAGTATGGCTAGGATATGACTCAATACATTTGAGTATAGCACAACTTTTGGCAAATATATATGATAAGTTTAACTTAGTTACTATTGAAATAATGAGTTTCAATTTCATGATTGTTTGACACTTGAGATAGAGTCTTCGACTAGGATTATTTCTCATCTCCTCTAGCTAAGGCATGTGGAAACATGAGTCCCATCTTATACAAACAGGGGTTGTGATTCTCGTAGGTCTTGTGTGCAACAATGCTCAAAACTTTCATAATCAATATTTTACACAAAATTGAAGACCTCTATTACAGTACTTAAAGCTTTCACACATAGTAGTGGTTTTGAGTCTTGCAAAAGTCACTTGTTACTAGGTCACAAGTTGTGGGTTGGTGATGATAGTTGACAACTCACAACACTCAGTCCTTGTGGGTCTTGTAACATCTTTATTTTTATTCAAAACAATACGAAATAGAATTCAAAATAATATGAAAATTTAGTTAAATTTATTACCGGTTAAGTATATCAAATGAAATTATAACATATCTAATTTATTTTGTTCTAACATATAAGAACTTTGAATGATGAAGCAATAATAGTTAAACAAAATTTTAAGAGGAACTTTAAATGACATGAATATACATTGTGCTCAAAATATACAAAGTATTAACATTTACAAAATATTCATCAAGATACATCAAAATACATTAGAACTAATTTCCAACACTTATAAAATACAGAACATAATAAGTCATAATGAGCAGCCTATCCATCACATGACCAAAGAGACACTAATCATCTCCGTACCATCTCTCTATCATCGCTATATCGTCAAAGTCGAGGTCATCGTCTGATCCGAGATATAGGTCACCAGGGTCTGTAATGACCTAGATACCCGTAATCCGCTTAAACGTCCAATGAGATGGTCTTTCAAGATAATCGTAGTCATGGTACGTGAACAGGTACGTCAATGCTACTTGGGTCCTCACGGTGCCGGGAAATATATAAACAGAGAAAGTATGATGGATTCTACTTATAGGAAAATCAAAATGTATGTTATAAGCTAATTCCATTTCCATTATAATGAGGTCACTAGGTACATCACTTTCATATACAACAATCCTAAAGAAACAAAGTCTTTGGTACTTATTAAATACATAATATAATCTATTAGTTACAAAACTATCTACTAATCTAATCCTCTCTATAGGTGTTGTCATCCTGGTTTCCTAAAATATTTACATAAGGATGAGTCTTTATTTTTATTACTAAGCATACAGTCACGAATAATTCAATGATACAGATAAAGTAATCATACAAGCATCGTATAACAAGATTATTAATCATCTAAGTTATTTAACTTAGGTCCATTACTACTAACATTTTCAGTTCTCACTTTCACTGCCCTTGTGATCCTTTAAGGTCTTCTTTAGCATAGATAGTTGCTGGATAGTCGCAGCTACACGGATATAACATGTGTCGACCCGGCCCTTTTTAGCAAAAGCATGGTCAAAAGTATTAGTAAGGAAACGAGTGTGAGGCCTGTGGTGCTCCTACTCTCATTTGTCTTGCGCAATTCAAGAAAAACATCCACCACCCTCATTTCTCTAATATTTTTCAGTCTTCTCCATCTTCCATACTCCTAGTGTACCTCTGAACTATCTATACTTGTCCTCATCATATTCCTTTCTTGTTCCATATTTCTATCTCATTTCTCTATTATTTTATTCTAACTCATTATTACTTCATACAATAAATTAGTTATTGTCGAGAGTTAGTTCCCTCAGACTCAGTCCACTATGTACATGCATATACTCAAATAAAGATCATACTCATCGTCAATCAGCGCCAAAACATGCTTCACACATAATCAATCATATTCCAAATATATCAAAAACATATTATCATCCATCACATATTCAAATCAAGCACTTTCATACATACAAACACAACATTTCTTAGTAATAAGATAGAGCTCTCCTTACCTTAGAAAACTAGTTTTGGTGTTGAGAAAGTAAGAGAAGGTTGGTCCACGAACCAAGGTAATTCTACACCTTATAGAAAAAAGTATACTTAAAGAAAAGAGAAAATAGAAAAGATAGAAGTGAAAATGAGAGGTTTGAGCTCTAAGATACTCATTGACGATTCTGTAGAGTTAAGGTTTGAGTTCGGATTCGGTGAAGTTTTAGAGTTTCTAAGGCTTATTTGTGATATGGGAAGAGAGAGTTCAGAGAAATGAGAGAGGGACATGAGTTGTAGAAATGAAAATGAATTTTCATGCTAGAAATCTCTTAAATACCCCTCAACTTTGCGCGTTCTCACTTGAGCGACGGATCCCTCGCTTGAGTGAGACATGCAGACAATAGTTTTTTCAACATTTTTCTGATATGCTCGCTTGAGCGAGCTCTATCTCGCTTGAGTGAGAGAGCAATATTTCTCCTGTGAGTCCTCGCCTGAACGACATAGCTCGCCTAAGCGAGATCTTCATCTCGCTTGAGCGAGGTGACAATTGGACAGATTCTATCATATCTTGCTTGAGCGCGAATTATCTTGCTTGAGCGAGATTGCTCTAAAATAAGATATTTCTGTGCACTCAGTCTCGCTTGAGCAAGATTTCTCTCGCTTAGGCGAGATTCCCTACACTAACTTCCTCTAATACTCTTCAAAATACACTCTTATACCTCTTAATGCTATTTAATATCAAACAAAACATAATTTTCTAAATAATAAAAAGAGTATGTTACAAGTCTCATCTTCCATATAGTTCTAATATGCAAATATAATACATTAATATGAATTAGTCGTCAATATTCCTTTACAAATATTTTGTTTTTGTATAAAATATGTTGTTTCTTTGACTTCATACTATGTGTCTAGGCCATATTGTATCTTGAATTTTCAAGAATCTCTTGTGTCTGTGCATTCATATCGTATTGTATCCATGGATACTAAGTATATGAGCTTTATAGTTAGAGACTTTCAATAGGTTGGAGTAGTTCACTTGTAGCTAGGACTTCTTTGGCATACTTAATTGTTCTCAACAAAACCTCGATTAGTATTATGTTGGTTAAGCTTTGATAGAGCTATAAGTACATGAATACTGATAAGTAATATGAAAAATTATGTTTACAAGGATTGTTCTATTAGATATTAATTGCAACTTAACTATCTAAATGTGACTAATTAATAAGATGAGATAAAAAGAAAATAGAAAAAGCTAAAGAATTAAAAGTACAATTTATTCAAAATGAATGAATTTAAATTCTAACAAAGTTTTATGGATTAGTTTCACTATAAATTAAAATTAACAAACTTAACTAAAATTGATTCTAGTTTATTCTTGATTTATCTTGAACACAAATTATCCTTAACTAATTATTGTTATCTTTTAAAATATAATATCAAACTTAATTATTATTTTTGCTAATCAAACTTAATTACTTTAACTCTTACTTTTGAGATAATAATATCTAATTAAACCTATTAAATTCTACGGTGATCTAATAATTCATCAGGAAACATAACCTAGTTTTGTGATCAGCATCTTAGATTCAATTTGGGGTTTCCAATAGTAAGGTTCACTTTTCGATGCCTTTCTTAGCATATAAAATCATGTGAATAAGGAGTTCAACATATTTACAAGCATTAAGAATACCAAGAATTGAATCAACAAATCAAGATTAACAAAATATTATAAAATATTTGTAACATTGTCATCAATCCTAATTTGAGATACTCCTACTTAGTAATAGTTGGATTACAGGCCAAGAAAGGAAAATTAAACATAATGGAATAAACAAGATTAATAGAAGATTAGAGTAGAAAAGAGAGAGAATTCCAATTTCTAGCTTTTAGAGTGTATTGCTCCCGTAAATCGCGTAGAGATCCTTTCGAAATCCTACCCCAAAAAATCTCTACTATTGCTTTGATCTTTTGAAAACTCTATAACCATTCTTCTCTAGCATGTGTGTCTAAGTGTGTTAATTATATGCCATCATGTTTCAATTTATATTGGGTGCATTTAAACCCTTTTTGAACCACTTAAAACAGATAAATAAGTCAACGTCCTAATAGCACAAATCACGTACGACTATGGTTAGTTCCACTAGCTACTTGTGAAACTTTGTTGTGTTGAAAACATGAATTTTGACTCTTGGCATGGCTGGTAGTGAAGCTCTTTGATTTTCAGTAATGATCTCCTCTCTTCATGTGCCCGCTCCGCGGCCACAAATATTACACGAGCACCTAGTGGAGTCTTTTGGGGAAATGGATTTCACCCCTATTGAGCTCTAATTTACTTAGTGGCCTCCCTCGAACTCCTCATCTATTAGTAAAATATAAAGTGTAAATGATATCATAAATAAATAAAGAAAATGTATGCTAAATATAATAAGATGTGTGATTATACAACATTTAAATATTGATTTAGGCTTGAATATTACACTAAATACGCAAACTTCAAGCTTATTTTGATCATTATTCACCACAAGATTTGTTACTAAACTTGATCGGATCTACATGCATTTCATTTTAAAATCATGGATGTGAGGGAAGGGAGATAGATTTGCGCATCATGTATAGCATACATAATATGAATTTGTTATGCATTTTGTGTTGTATTTTTATTTAAATTACATGAATATTTTAACCCCTAATTGCTTTCTCTTCTATAAACATGTCCTTCCTTTTATTGTAAAATTTCATTTGTTTTCTAGTTCAATCGCAAGATGACAACCTCAATGTTGGATGATATAATTGAACTATAACTAAGGATGGATAGTGGACCTATTGTGACATAAGATATGTAGTCATGTATGAAGGACCCTTCTAAGGCACCTAGTGGCTCTCATGTTGTGGAATCTGCTTAAGATCCATGTTGTGTTGTGTTATTTCTGTTGAAGACCAACTTATGTTATGCTTATTTACTCTGCTAAATTGTTTTGTTGTTGTATGCTTGTAATGTTGAGAGACTTGGTCCCCGAATGACTATACCGTGTACTTAGGTCAAATGATTTTAATTATGATTTCATTCAAGAAAAGTTTTTATCATGAGAATTACTAAGTTTTCTAAAAATTACTGTTAAAAGTACATGTTGGGTCAACGAGGATTATGACCTTCCTAACTATAAATTAAATATAAATAAATAAGTAGTTAGTTGGTCTGGAGTTCAAACATATATATTTTTTGTTTGTTTTCATAATATGTTCTCAAAATTAATTTACTAAGTAATTCTTTTTTATTTCGTCATCTATAAAAATATTTTCAAATTAGTATTATCAAACAATTTTTTTTCTTTATTTGAAAAAGAAAATTAAAATGATTTACGACACAGATTTTATAAACGGAAAAACGAGCAAAATCAAGCACACCCTAAATGACTATAATCGAGAAAACAACATGAAAAAGACGAGAAATTATTGTATGATTTGATCAATTAAGGTAAATGACACTTCAAAGTAAATTTTATTTATCTAATTGTTAAATTTAATGTTTTATAAATTTAATCACGTTTTTTAAATTTTGCATAGTTAAAAAATATTTATCACTTTATTTTATTCTAAGAAGCATTTGGTACATAAAGACTCTTTTTAAATTTTCTAGAAATTTTAAGTTGAGAAAGTTAGATACTATGTTTGGTATGAATATTTCAAAAAGTATATATCTAAGGAAGCTAACATTCTCTGAAATAATTTTTAATTAAATTTTCTAACAGAACATTGTTATGGAAGGAGTAAAAGTCTAAGATTACTGCTCAGGTATAAAAGAAAAATATGGTAAAATTATAATTATTCTCAACATTTTTAAATTAAATTAATTTATGTTATTTGCCCATCGTATATCCAAATTGCTATCTTGCAATTGTATATGAAGATTATTTGGACAGTCATGATGATAAAAAAATTTGTAGTCTTTACCGTTCTAGATTATGGTGATCTCGACCAATTAGCATATGACACCTGTCAAAATGATTTGTGTATTGGTTGGGAATATCATGACCCCATACCATACAAAAGTTTCTCTTACGTATGAGTTAACTTGGGTGTAATATCACATTCTACTATTATTGCTTTTAAATTTTTTATATTTTTATAATTGATGAAGTTGATTTTTTAATATAATATAATTTTGTTCTATCACACACAGTCATACATGGATGCACACATTTCACCCATTGTAAATATATTGTATTACTTTATCGTTTTGAAGTTTCATTTGGTTGTCTAAATTTTGTAAATAAATATAAATTTAATTAGTAGTGTAAACCCAAAACAAAGTCTACTAATTATCATAGAGAGTAAATATATATATTAAGAAAAAAAGCGAAATCTTTTAAGAAGAAGGATTAATATTCTTAAGTAGTAATATTTTCATTTTTTCTAAATAATTACAAAGTGCTTGGAGTCGAGGTTTAAATTCAAACAAATGTATATAAAGGTATAGTATGTGAAACATAAGATAATTAATAAGATTTATGGTAATTGAAAACTTTCTTACGATGAGTTTTTAAGATGGTTTCTTAATTAAAGTACAGTCTTATATGTACGGTACACAATTTACAAAACACTAAGCAAACTGAATTAAATTACAAACGCTAAATTAATTGAACATGAGATGACTTTTGTACAATTTATGTTGAGCACAAAACATGCTGGTATTAAACACGACCATGTTTAAGCTTGCACTAACTTAATGCGACATGTGTATAAGATATAAATTGTTTTAACTTAGACTTATGAACTATAAAAAAAACAAACAAAATTTTGAGTTTGTTCACCGAACCAGACGTTTTTCACATTTTGTATTTATAATATTTTATATTTTTAAAAAATCCTCAATTATATGTACTGAGGATTTGCAGAAATAACCTATATCAACAACCTAGATCTATTTCCAAACCTAAACTTTCAGGATTTGACAATTTAAAACAAAGCATATCATGAGACATGATCAGTGCTACGTAGATAAAGTATTCTTGGAAGTTTATTCGGTTTATTTAACATAGGCTCATGTTGTACGGTTTACAGTCATTGATAGACTCAGATCTTATGCGATGCAGTGCACAAGTGTTTTGCCAAATATCCAATCATCACCATCGTCCTTTTCCACATATATTCTTGTTAAATACATGAAAAATCCTCTTTTTGATTTAGTCATGTTCATTGTCATTCCTTTTTTTGTTGGCCATTACTGCACAAACTAGAATACACCCTTCAATGCAACTAATAATTTTAAGATAAATTATATTCACATTCTTTAGTTTATAGGTAATGTTTTACGTGATAAATACTTGTACAGTTAAATAATGATGAACAGTTAAAAAGACATGTAAGATGATGTAACAAAATTTTATTCTAAAAATATGCTATGGCTATTTCAGATAGAGATGCCACAATTACATGCTGATTATTGGAAGCTAGCGATCCGAGAAATTCCTTACTTCCATGCACAAAATTCTTGTAATCGAAAGAAGAAAAAGAAGGTGGGGACCTTTTATGTATAAAACAACCGTTTTGGCTTCTTTTATTTTATTTTATTTTTCTCTTTTCCTTAAAGACAGCAAAGGCTGTAGCTGTGGAAACTTTGTCTCCATGCCAAATACTTATTTGCCACTATCTCCTCCCCCTCAAAAGTTAGGGTGTTATGGGTTATCTCTCGCTCAACACATAGCTGCAATATGTTCAAAGAAAAGAAGAAAAGTTGCATTGCCTTTTGAAGAGTGTGAACATTTTGAATGTTTATTAGTGCTCTTTTAATTTTGAATGTTTATAAGGGCTTTAATGACCACTAATTGGTGGGGTCACATGCTTTTTCAAATTCTCTTTTTCTTTAACTTTCTGAGTCTGTAATGATTTTTAGATCGAGTTCTTTGAATATCTTTATGTTTTAGAGAACCTTTTGGTCATCGGGATGACAGCTTCAATGATAAGTTGCATATTGATGATCACATAATAAACACGAAGATAAGCAAAATGATCAGCTTAATTTGTTTGGATATTGTGTTGGAATGGTCAAGAATAAAAAATCATATATATATATATAATTTAGTGATATCGTGTGAAATTTAATAAAAAATATTATATAAAGTTAGAAATTTTAAATATTTTTTAAACAAGAATAAATTTTATTCATTTAACTATTAAATTTTTTTTTATTTAATAAACGGGACCTAAAAACACAAAAACAACACAACTAAAAAATAGATCTAGGGACTCAAGTCTCCAAATAATCCAAATTTAAAAAAGGAATTAAAGATAGAGGAGCCTCGTCAAAGCTAAAAGAAAAAACTTACAATCAAAATCCAACTTAACTAACTAATCAGCACTTTGATTAACTTCTCCCAACACATGACTAAATCTAATAAACTTAAAATATAGTAATAAACTTCTAATCTCACTAATAAGAGGGAAACAAGGATGATTACAGTTCTAAAAGTTAACTATTAAGGATATAGGTTCTTTTGAATCACATTCTATTCAAATAAATTAGATTTCTTTATAAATGACAAGATGAAGGCCCCAATATACCGCTCATAACTCTATAGTCAGAAGGAAACACAGATCCAAGGATTTGTAGAAACCTGCTACCAGTCTACCATGGTTGTCTCTAATAAGTCATCCACAACTAGCTGCTCTAACTGCAAGAGAAACAACTTCATCCATATTTAATTTTAGCTATTGGCTCAGAGGGGGATGCTATTTGGTAAGGCACTCAGTACCCTGCCAAATAGATCCAAAATTATGGTTCACCCTGCCATAAAAGAGAAGATAACTAAAATCGGCTTTAATTTTAAACAACAAAGACTCATTACTAAGGGGAGAGTTCTGAAAAATGTCCTTATTTTTATTATTCCATAGGTTCCATACAACAAAACCAAAAAGTAATTGCCAGTAAGAATGAATGGAAAGACTGACTTTAGACAAATTAAATTTTAGCCAGCTAGGTAACCCTGTGCTAAAAAACAAAACATAGTTGTCATGAGGGATCAGCTGGATCCAAATCTGGCTAGTAAACCAGCAGTCCCTTAAGACATGAGTTATAGTTTCATCAGCATCCTTCCACCTAGAACAAGAAGGAGAGTTAGTCATTCCACGATTATATCCTTCAGCATTAGGAAGAAGCTTTCCATGAGAAATTTTCCATAAGAAAAAAATTATTTTGGGAGGGTCCTCCCATCTCCAAACCAAGTTAAAAAGGTTGCAAGGCAGAGCTTGATCCTGATCAGAACAGGAGATGAGGTTAAAAGCTAATTTAACAGAGAAAATACCATTTCTAGTGAGTCTCCAAATTGATCATTCCCCCTGCAAGGGACGGGGGATTAATTTTACTGATTAAATCACAAATATAGGTAGGGACAAGGGTCTTAATTCTAGACCAGTTCCATTGATTATTCTAAGAAAACATGGTCATCGGTTCACTAACCTTGGTATCAAGAACAGGCTGGAGTGCTAATTGAGAAAGATTATGTTGGGGAAGAAGCCAGCTATCCTCCCAAAATCTAATAGTTATACCATCACCCAAAATTCAGGCAAGTCCATTATAAAAATTCTTGCACACCAAGATAATGCTTCTCCAAAGATGGGAACAGTTCTAGTATGACACAGAACTAGGATTCTTACCAAGAGAGAAATTATACTTGTTGTAAATGACCTAGGCCCACAGATCATTTGGAGATGTTAAAAGCCTCCAGCAAAGTTTCATAATATATAAGACTTGTTCACTAGAGAGGACTCCATAAAGCCTAGACCTCCATATTTTTTAGCTCAACCTATTAAATGTCATTTTCTGCCACCTAAGGAACTACAAATGAACCTCATACATATAGTATCTATGTCCTTACAAACTGACAAGGGGAGTAGCATAGACTACATAAAATAGGTTAGAATGCTCATGATGGGAGATTGAGCAAGAGTGACCTATCAACTATAGATAAGGAATTCATTTTTCAGAGGGAGAGTTTCTTGCTAATTTTCTCAACTAGAAAAGCAAAATCTTGTTTACTAGGGTAATAAAGGTGACTAATAGAAATACCTAAGTCTTTACCAACTTTGGGAGAAAGGCTAATCTCTAACCTACTACTGATGTCTCGAGATAAGACTGGATCACAATTTTTACAGAAAATGACAAAAGATTTCTCCTTATTGATAGACAGGCCAAAGGCAGAACAAAATTCACTAAGGACAAAATTAACCACTTTAGTATTATATACATCAGCTTCAGCAATTAAGACAAGGTCATCAGTAAAACATAAATGAGATTCTAGGCCCTTTATGAGCAAAAGAGAAAGGAGTCCAGTCCCTATTATTCATTTTGTCTTGAATAAAGTAGGCTAATCTTTATATGCAAAGAACAAAAATATAGGGGAAAATGGGATCCCCCTGTTTAATTTCCCTATAAGGTTTAAAATTTTCATTTTTACTATTATTTCAAAGGATGGACATGGAGGGAGAGGAAATATAGTGATAAATGAGATCATTTAAGGCAGGGGAGAACTCAATATTTTGAATGGTGTCTTTGATAAAACTCCATCTGAGCCTGTCATAGGTCTTCTCTAAATCTAACTTAATAATCATATAGCCATTTTTATTCTTTAGTTTATTGAAAGAATGAACTAGCTTCTGAAGGATTAAGGTGTTATCTATGCCCTGTCTTTCAGGAATGAAGCTGGATTGGTTGGCAGAAATTAAGTGGTGTAGAGATCCCTTGACTCTGTTAGCTAATATCTTTGTAATAATTTTATAACTAACATTGCATAATGAAATAGGCCAAAAATTTTTAAGATGATCAAGATTATCAATTTTAGGAATAAAGGCTATAACAGTATCATTTACCTCAACAATCCTAGAAGGGTTATTAAAGATATTTGTCACAAACTCAAAAATAAAAGGGGCTGAAAACTCCCATTAACTTTTATAAAACAAAGCATGAATATGCCATCGGGACCAGGGAATTTAAAGTTTCCTATGTTGAATAAAGAGAATTTTATTTCTTCCATTGACAGATGACCATTTAGGACAGCCAACTCAAAGTCCTTAAGAGGAGGGAAAGAAGAAATAGTAATTAGAGGAGGACTATTAGGGTATGGGTCAGAATAAATGTTTTTAAAATAATTAACAGCAAGAGTTTGCAAATTCAGGAGGTCAAATTCCCAGTTGTTAGAATTATCTCTAAGGGCTTCAATAACATTTCTTTATCTGCGAATTAAAATTGCCTTATGGTAGAAACTATTGTTTCTATCTTCCAGCCTAAGCCAATTTGATTTGTAATGGTGGAGCCAAAATAGTACTTAGGAAGGGGTTATCCTTCAAGGCCAGCTTATTTGAAATTCCCCTAATAAAATTTAGAAGTCACTTCTACCTATTAAAAATATTAGCAATAGTATTCAAGTTCCATTTAGATAAGTTTTTCTGGAAACTAGTAATGTTTTCAAACCAAGGTCTAGAAGGAATTTAGGAGTTTTTAACTTGATTAGAGAAATATTTATGAGAAATCCAGGGAGTCAAAAACTTAAAAGGTTTATTATGAGGCACAAAATCATTATTATCTCTAACTTTGATTTAAAGCCCATCATTGTCATATTTTAGGAGAAGGAGATGTATAACAGAACTGTTAGGGAACAACATTCTTCAAGAGTCATTAACCACAACTCTATCAATTCTTTCCCTAATATTACCTTTATGCCAAGTAAAGAGGTTTCCTTTGAAACCAAGATCATGTAACCCAAAAACATTTAGATAATCAGCAAATTGTTGAATGAGGCTTAAACTAGCAGGTCTGCCCCCAAATTTTTCATGTTGATAGAAGATAGAATTGAATTCCTTAACTAAGCACCAAGGCTTATTTACATTAGAGCTGAAATCTGACAACAATTGTCAACACTTAGCTCTTTTACCCTTTTGGAGACTAGCATAAATGGAGGATAAGATCCAGTCCCATGGACCATTACTAATATTAAGGTGGATGGTATAACTATTTTTAGCTATGGTGTTGACTTTAACTTTTTTTGTGTTCCAACAACACCAAATTCCCCCAGCAAAACCCCTAACATCAATTTTCACTATCCCATCAAAATTTATTTTTTGAATAACCTCATCAGCCTTATTAGAGCTAATTTTAGGTTTAAATAAAGCAATAAAATTAAGATTATGTATTCTAATCAAGTCATTTATTAATCTATGAAAGGTCTTATTTCTTGCCTCCTTACAATTTCAAAAAAAGCAGTTTATAATCCTACTAGTTAATATTTGTGTCTACTCATAATTAACCCATCTTTTATTCTAATAGACTCTAATTTTTTTATTGATTCATGAGCTATTAATATTGGATCATCAGGGAGTCTATCAGTGGGAACTTGTTTCTGGAAATCATGATTCTTCCACAAAAGATCAAAATTCTAGCCTATGAGGTCTTGTATAGAGTTTCCTAATTTTGAATTCTTCTGAATAATATTTTCAAATTTATAAGGAGAAAAGTATCTCTGCTCTCTTGATCTTCAGTAGTTTCATTATATTCCATCATATCACATGGGGGCTCAATTCTCTCTAAGATTAACACATCATTTTTTTCCTTGCCTAATTTCCTAGGTTTAGAAGAAGGTCTATCCTTTTTAAAGGATCCATTTAATTTGGATCCACTTGGAGGATTATGACTCATTTTATTGCTAGTCTGGTCTCTAGTTAGTGACTTGTGATTAACTATAGAATCCTTATTACTTAAGTTATCTGAGTCTCTTATCTGGTTTTGAATCTGGTCAAAGGTCCCAAGGATATCAAATCTAGATCCTAACTGAGGTTCTTTTTTCCTACCAAGGTGCCCAGGAGTACTTGTTGTGTGAGGGGAATTGATTCTCTTCCTGAAGGGTTTTTTTACTAGAATCCATGGACCAAATTGATCCTTTTTTAAAAAGAGGTGTGCTCTTGATTAGTCATTAACATATCCTTAACTACCTCAGGGTTAGTCACTTCCTTTTCATCCTTAGTAGATTTATCACTTTTATTTACATTATGCTCTATCACATTGATCTTGCCTATGCCCATATTTCCCACACCTGAAGCATATAAGATGTAGACCTTTATATTTCACTCTAAATTCATGGTCTAGGACTTTAAAGGCTGGCACAAGCTTCCTCCTTAGGCCTATTTCTATACAGATCCTAGCAAATTTTCTTCTGGATACTAGGAAAGTGTGGGAGTTAACTTTTAGTATAGAACCTAGACAATTTCCTACTTGCCATAAAAACTTATTATTATAGAGTTCCAAAGGTAGGTCAGGTATACCCACCCAAACTACAATCTTTTGCAGGTTTTAGTCTTTAAAAGGTAGTGATCCAGGATTAGCTAGGATCCTTTGAACATAGCATGCTTATAGTCTTTTAGGCTTTCAAACTTGACTAGAAAAAAGTCGTTATTGAGGTTAAGAATTTTTAAGACTTCCTCCTTCCCCCAAATATTACCTAGTTTCTGATTTAGATAACTAAAGCTAGCTGTTTTACCTAAAAAGCTTCACAATTAGAGTTAGCTTCCAGGGAGAACACCAGTTTTCATAATCATCTAGCAGAATTTTAATATTAGGGCATAACTCCCTAGGACTATCAAGAATATCATTCCTTTCATCATATTCAAAAGAGGTATTAAACACATCCAATATAGATTTTAGTATTTTTTTCATTGGTCATAGCTAAATATAGGTCATTTAACATCATCACAGCGTATATCCTTTTGCATGTCCAAGATCACAACCTCAGTTGAGTCCTCTACGCCTCTTTTAATATTTTTCTTACTACAGTCTAATAGATACAACTCTTTTGTAGATTGCTTTTCAGTTTCATGTTGCTCTATTACTTTCGGCCCACTAAAGCAGTGGAAAAAAAGTCACACACCTTTTCTCATAAACGCTTCAAAGAATTGATTCATACATTGAAAACTTCCAATCCCCGCTGGCCGACTAGAGATAGAAGACCCAGCAACACCTTTCTTGCTGTCTTGAAAGGAAAAGAATCTAAGATTCTTGGAGTCTTTAAAAAATCATGTGATCTTTACTTATTTAACTATTAAGTTTTATAAATTCATAATGTATATAAAGTATATTAAAAAAATTATTATTTACTAATATAGTAAAAAATTGTCAAGTGTTAAAGATAATATCTATTAATAAATTCTTTTTAAGATATTTCAATTCGATGATGGATAGTTTATAAAAAATATTAGGATAATCAATTTATATTTTTAACTTATAAGTTCTACAAAAATTGTTATTTAATAATTTTTAATTTTATATAAACTTTAATATAAATATTTATATTTATATTTATAAAAATATTTTATTACTGTTTATAAAATTTTAAATTCTTTGTAAATACTTATGTTTATATTTATAAAAAAAATTCATTATTTTGTATAAATTTTAAATTTTTTTATAAATATTTGTGTATATTTCTAAAAGATATGAGTTGAGTGTACTCCAAATAAAAGAAAGTTTATCCTCTCTAAAGGAAGTTACATATAATGGGTAGCCCTATACTCTTCAAGATTATGTCATATCTTTTCAAGGTAAGGGAAACTATATTTAGTTGGTAGCTTTCTTTGTTTATAAGGTTTTAATTTTTAAGTTTAAACAAAGGCCTTCGTCTCTAAACTAAAACATAATGATGAAGAATCAGTCAAAAGCTCAAAAAAGTCATGTTTATAATTTTTTATATTTTTATTTAAAAATTATATATAAAAATTAATAAAAAAATAATTTTGAAGTGTATTTTTATTTAAAAATCCTTAAAAATTTTCTTATTTAAAACCAATATGTTGTTGGAATTTTTTTAAATGAAATCAAATAAATACAAAATTTAAAAAATTCCTTGTTTTGTAAAAAACTTAAAATATGTCATTTTCTTTTACCTTACATAAGTCACTCATACTTAAGCATATGTCATCTTTTTTATAGTACGTAAGTCGCAAATGCAAAAGTCATTTCAATTTGGTGCAACTTATGCTTGAGTACGACTATATTGGTTATGAGTACACCTCATCCTCAACCTAAATTGTACAAAAGTTGCCTTGTGTTTGCGCAACTTAGTTGAGGACACTCAATGTAACATAAAACCTTCAAAATAATTGTAATATTGGAAGAAATATGGCTAAAAGTTATTATACATAAGTTATATTGTAGTAGTTATGACATGAGAATAATAGGCATATAATGGAGATGTTATATAGGTTACCCATAACGATTTGACAAAGTGTGATCAAGTACATAAGTTATCTAATTTACATTGATAATAATGTGAGTATAATGTTTCATTTTTAAGTCTGATTTCTAGATATTGACATAATGGAAATATTTTTAAGTCTACAAGAATCTCAATTCAGCTTTGGAGGTTCTAATCCTAAGGATTTAGTTGTTAGGGTGTCATTTGCCTCAATTTAGGGCTTTAGATAAACATCAATGTCAAATCTTGGTTGTATTAGGCCAGAATCATTAGTAACAACACAATGTATTTGTGTTTCATCCACAATCAATGAGACAAATTATAAATTACAAAGAAAATAGATAATAAACAATGTTTATTACTTAAGTTACCATAAGGATTCATTTCATTTGTAACAAGTTCAAGCTTAAGGTTTCTTAACTCATTGTCAAACTCTGGAAACCACTGATAGATTTAATTCTTAGAGAGAATTAGTTGGATAGAGAAATTTTTTATCATTGCCTTTCATATACATGTCATCTAATGTCCTTTGCTTCATTTACACTAACAAGTAATCATGTGAACGAATTAATGGAAGGTAACATAAGACTTTGGCGGTGGTCCTTTTATACTCGCATTATAACTAGAATCACCATAATTTATTTTGTAATGTAAAACTCCACAAATAGGGCACTTATGCAACCATTAATAATTTTCTATACAAAATATAATTATTAAGACAGACATGTATCTTTTTATACTCCATATTTATTGGACATGATATCTTCTTTACTTCATAGTTATAATATAGAAATGTATTATCTTCTAGAAGCTCATCTTTCAACAACTGAACAATTCAGTATAACTTTTATCACTTCATCTATTTTTTACTTTCAAGTTAACTAGTTTTCACATTGCTGAAAACTGCACGACATTATTACACCTTGGATATAAAGACTAGTTCACAACTCTACACAAATTATCTAAAACATGTGCTCTCTCAAAAGACTATTGTCTAATGCCACATATCAAATCTTCAAGTTCATTGATAATCTCTATATCAACCTTAGTTATTTGGGAAACGTTGGACATCTTTGTATCATATCCATCTCATATAAATGTTACAAAATTAATCACAAAACATATGTTCTTTATTTTCTTAACATTCACCTCTCTTAAATTCAAACAGTTTATACAAGGATAACAAAAATATCATTTATTATTAAGTACATTTCTGTTAGCAAATTTCAAAAACTCTTCCAACTCATTCTTATAATCTTCATATGTGTGTCTAATATTTATCCAACTATGATTCATAGCTACATAAATAGGAGAATTGAACAATTGTCTCCCAACTATGATTTGTAACTTTTGATCTTCCTTTCATTGGGTATGAACTTATTTCACCCATGAAAGTTTTTCCATCTAGCAATTATCAAAATTTTTTTGAATCTCATATATTACACTTGATAAAGTTTTGGCAACATTTTATATTACTCTTCAAATACACAACTTAAAAGTGGTATATGTACTACAAGTAAGCATGCACCCAGAGAAAATACAAAGTTTAGAGAACTAAAATTTTATTAAGTATATTATACAAGAATCATAAAACGATTAATATTTATTTGATGAAAAAGTTTGTTTCCAAATTGTCTAACTTGAATAATTCAATATTCAATACATTAAAGGAGGAGTATTGTATTAAATCTCAAATAGGAAACTAAGTTTTCACTTAAAAACAAAAAACAATAAAAAAATTCTTAACATAATCTAAACATATCATCTTATTTCATAGGAATAATATTAAAAGGAAACAACATAGTTCAATCAATGATATCATCATCATAGCTTATTCAAGATTATGATTTTGCATAAAAGATATGCAATGTCATATCTTCACCAATTCTACATGCACAGAGTAAAATACTCAGCAAAATTTTCATGAAAAGTTGTCTACTATTATTGATGAATTTTCTTGACTTGAATTTATTAGTTATAACTCATTAGTAATTTTAATTAAGAAGTAAAAATAGAACACCTAATGACTAAATCGAATTGGGAAAAGTCTAGGCCACAAGGGAATATGGGTGATGTGTCACGATTTTTCGTACTAACTTGGAAAGGAAGCTAACTACTCGACCACAGATCACATCCAAAAATTTTGCAACATTTAGAGGCTATTACCCAAAATACAAGCCCTTTATGGGAGAATAAAATTTTAAACATAGGAATCAATAAAAACAAAAGGCTTCAAGGATACAAAAATAAGGAATCTTGACTAAGTCAAGTTATCTACACTTTAATATAGCTAGAAAATAAGACACATAAGATAACCAAAATCAACCTAATTAGATAGCAATTTTGTCTAAATTAGTGTAACACAAACTCGCTAATTAGAATCCAACTAGGAAGTAACCTAAGTCAATTACACGTTCAAACTAAATCTTTCAAGGGAATCGTACATTTTGCAAACTAAGATAAAGGTTAAGGATTGATAATATGCTAGCATATGTGTTTAAAAATATCATAGTTCACACCTCTAAAACTGTATCGCAACAAACCAACAATCCAAGAAATTTAATATCTTTTTTCTCTTGCAATTATCAACTAAAACAGCTAAAAGAAGGTACTTAACCCTTTCCTTTTTAACTTTTAATACATTTTAACCACAAAAGTCACCAAAACATTCCTATCCCACCTAGATTTTCACACCAAACACAAACAATTTCCAAACCATTACTTATGTAAGCAATTTCATAAACAAAAAGGAATTTTTACTAAAAGCTAGCTTACTTTTCACCCTAATATATACTATCACCATCAACTCGATCTTTATAGGTCATTCAATCTTTTTATTAAATATAACATATGCAATGTTAGAATTACCAAATAATATGTCATATAAATGTTCACAATTCAAAAAATAATAATAACAAAAAAATAATATAAATAATAAGATATTCACAGTTCAAATACAACATGCTATACATATAAATGTCTCTACAAATTTTAAAAATGGAAAATATCATACTAACTTGAAATGTCAACTAGTTCCTTCCTAGCAGCAATATTTTGTTCCAAAAATTAAAAATGATGTCAAGATTCTCATTAACAAACCACATATCAAATCAAAAGTAATAACAAAATACAGTAAAAATATAACGAGAGCAATTTACATATTAATGATGAGATTTAAACCAAAAATAATGTTTATATGAATTGTTGCATGAGAAAGGTGACATTGTGTTCATAAAACTAATACTGATAATCAATTTTCTACACAGGCCCGGTTTTGAGGGTAGTTTAGAGGTGCGATCGCCTAGGGCCCAAGCTTAAAAGAGGCCCAAAGTAAAAATCGTGTCCTACTTTTACTTAAAAAAATTTCAGCTATTACAGTTTGTAGTTGAAAAAAATAGAAAAAAAAATTAATTTCTCGCACCTCACTTGCTATAAATGTAGTCGACTCATTGATCTCTATAGACTTAAAACTTCATTTAATTCTAAAATTTTACTATTCTTAACATTAAATCTCATAGAGAATTTTAGTTTTTTTTCCAAAAAATTATATAGTTATTGAGTTTGTCCAATTTGCAGATTGTTATTTAAATGTTTTAATCAATTATAGAATTTTTTTACAGTCCCAATGACTATATGATCAACTGAAAGAAGTTTTTTAAAGTTAAAGTTAATCAAAACCTACCTAAGGTCATCAATGTTACAAGAACCATTGAATGGTCTCACAATTTTATCAATCGATAAAGAATTTTTAAAAAATATTAATGTTAATGCTATCATTGATAATTTTGCATCTCAGAATGCTCGTAGAACTCATTTTTTATGATCTTATGTGTTTTTGTAGTTAATTATAGCATAAGAGTTGCTTGAATGAAAGAATATTTTTTTTTTATAATTTTATTAGAAAAAATTAAAGTTACTTAAGAAAAAGTATTATTTTAATAAAATTATTAATATATAATTTTATTTTGTTTATTACATTTTATAATTTTTTTAAAGGGCCCTAATTTTTTATTTTGCCTAGGGTCTCAAAAAGGTAAAAAACGACCCTATTTCTACATTGTTTATCAATAAAATCAATGTCAAAAAAACTTTTCACATTAATTATATAACACATTTGTAACTATATCAATTTCAAAAATATCATAATCTCATTTTTTACATCAATTACTTCTAAAATCCTTGTAAAAAAGTTCTTGTAAATTACTAAAATGTTACCATACTTTTTTTAGTTTACTTTTTTTATAATTGATTAAAATATATTATAAAATGTTTATTTTTCATTAGTGAGTATTAAGATTTTAAAATTAAAAATTACATAAATTGAAAACATAAAATAATATAATTTGTTTAAAATATCATAATATTTGTAAAATAATTGACATATTATTTTATTATAATACCATATTTATAAGTTTCATTATCTTCAATCTTATTTTTGTGAATTTTAAAATATTTAATTAAATTTTAATTATTTTACTGGATGAAAGATATTTTAAAAATATTAATTTAATTACTTTAATTTATTTAAACTATATATTCATAATTATTTTAGATTTACTTAACTGTCAATATTTATAAATAATTATTCACAACATAATACTTTGAAGAATAACTAAGTTAAATAGGTTGGGAAATAAAATCATACTTATACCTACATAAATTAAAATTTAAGTTTGAGTATTACATTATAAAAATTAATCAAGAGAAATCGTAAGAAAAAATAATTGACTACACAAATTAAAATCATACTTATACCTATATAAAAATATTTAGTTGATTGACAGTTGAAAGTTAATGAACCAACAAATTAAAATTAAGAAGTTAAAAATTTAAATCAAAATAAAAATAAATTAAAATTAAAGACTAAAATGAAACTAAAAAATAATAAAAGAACCAAACTTCAAGAAAAATATTAGAATAATAAAATATTAATTTTATCAATTAAAATAGAAAATAAAAGTAAAATTGTATATTGCCAAACATTCATCTTTTACATTTATATTCTTTTTTCTTTTCTTTCGTCATTCTTCTACTTATTTACATTTCAAATATACTGTATTCTATCTTACTAGAATACACTTGGAGAAAATGATTTTATTAACAATTCACCATCGAAAGATATAACTTGGATATTTTACTACGGAATTTACCAAAAACATTACTATAATCATTCTATTAATCCATTCTCATTATTGAAGACAATATATCGATAGTGTCCATAAAATGGGAGGACAAATTTCATCAAAGTTTATTCAATAAAATTATATATAAACTATCCTTAAAAAATCTTTTACATTGTCTGCGAAAATTTGAAACCTTCGTGAAACTTGAAGTTCCACAATCAAGGAAAGGAAGGCCTGGTTTCTTGTAAGGTGAGGAAGGAACAAACCTTTGGATCAACTTAGTAAAAAATTTAAAGCTTAAAGATCTTTGTTTTTTTTTTTTTTTTTTGGCTCCTTTTTTTGTCTCTCAAACTTGAAGGATAAATTTGTCTTCGTCATAGCTTTTATTTTTTCGACTCCCTTTTTAGGAAAAAGAGGAAAGAATCATATTTCTTTTTCTTTTCTAAGGGTTGTAATTACATTAAAGGATGAGTTAGTAATGTTTAGAAAAGCTAAAAGAGAAAAGGCATGTTATATTTTGTGTCTGGTATAGCACCATTACAGGCAAAAGGGCGTCAATATTTTTCTCCCAATAAAAATGAAGGCAAAGGTTAAAAATACTGATTTAGAAATTAAAAATATTTTTTAATTTAATATAAAAAACAATACACTCTTATAAGTTTTAATAAACTTTTAATGCAATTTTTAATAAAAACTAATATTTATTATTTTTTAATTAATGTTCCGAAACTATGATTAATAGAACCCTAAAAGAATAAATTCCTGTGCTGAAATAGGGTTTCTGTGAGTTAGTAGTACATTTGTTATTAATTGATATATTTGTTATTAATTAATTTTTTAAACATTATAAATTTTTCACATACTTGGATGTGGTGGATGAGTTTATTATTAAAAAAAATTTTATACATAATAATTTGAACTTGAGACTTTACTTAAGCAACATCAAGTTGTTTGTCACTTAAATCAATTTTCATTAGTTATTTGGAGTTTATTTGATCAAACACTTTCTCTGCTGTAAATCTCCCATTGGCTCAGAAGATGTTAGTATAAGGCTAAATTAATTAATCAAACATGTATTTAAAACATTCAAAGGATCACCGCATGTTCTTCGGGGTTGGAAGTATTGAGTTGCAATCGAATATAGTTAATTATTGTTTGGACGTATATTTTAGTACTTTCTAATAGTATTTTAGCTTAAATAGGTTTCCAATTCTAATAAAATGCCCTGTAGTATTAACTAGAAGAAAATTATTTAATTGAAATTCGCACACATAATATCTGTCCTATCTACAACAAGTTAAAAAAAAAGATATATATTTGTCCTTGACCGGTTTGATCAACATTTCGATTCATCCAACCCATAATAATTTTTTAACGAGTTATATTTTTTAAATATTTTTATACTTTATTTTTTATATCTCTTTTTTCCCTAAAAATTTCGTAATTTTTTTTATCATTTTTTCCTCATTTTTAATTTTTTTCCCAAAGAAGTCACTCAAAATTTTATTTTTCATATAAATCCCTCTTTTAATAATTTGTTACTTTTTCTCTGTTATATATTTATATAACATTTAACTTGATTTATAAAATTTGACAGAGTTGATATAAATGATGTTAAATTTACATTTTCATCTCCTTCATATTTTTAAACCTCAATTTTAAAAATCATAATTTTATAAACTAAATTTTTATTCAAAAATTAAAAAAATACTAGAAGTATCAGAAAGAACTGAATAATAATTTGTGAAAAACTAAATAAAAAAATTAAGAAAGAGAGACCAAATAAAAAAAAATTATAAAGTTTTGGAGGACTAAAACTTTATTTAAGCCTTTTTTTCATTTAATTTTACATTATATCTGTTATCTTCGTATTTTTCTCTTATAAAAAGAATTGTACATAAACACTGCAAATATAATCATGCGTAGCGTAATTTTGGTTTTATGGTTGGTATTCAACAAATAAAATGTTTTATTTTTGAAATTAGCAAGAGATCAAATGAATCAACGAACATTTGCATGAAAAATATATTTAAAGTACAATACATACATATCATTTTTTATTTTAAATCAGAATATATATATATATATATATGTATATTATGATTTTTCTTACACTAGTATAAGTCTAAAAATTCTCACACTTAATTTAAATATTTTATATAATAATTAGTGAAGTACTAAATTATAATATGTTACACGTAAATTAAATGAAAGAATTAGATTAAATTTAATAATTTTTAGACTTACACTAGTGTGAGAAGATCTTATCCTATTCCTATATATCCTTATTATTAATTTAGCAAACCGAAAGTGCTCATCCAAACTAGCGCGATAAACTTCTTAATGATGCATATACTTAATCCTGCAATTCGCTTCATATTTGAAGTTTTAGATCCTCATGCATGATCTTAAAACGGTTTTAAAATGAACAGCTTTTGACTTAGATTTATGAAAAGTGCTTTTTATATGTACTTTGAGATGTTAATAACCCTTTTTCTTTGCTGAATGCTTACGCTATGAATCATTCCTTTATATACCCTTCGAAGACCTTTAACCTTTTGACAAGTCTTATTTTCCTTAAAAGACTTGTTTGAACTGTCCATGACATTTATTGTTTTTGTTCAACAAACTGTCCACGAGATAAAGTTACTAGAATGAACAAGGTGCAACAAAGCTCACATGCTGCCACTTACGTCCAGTAAAACCCTAGCTTACTAACACACACTAGGAAGAAACAGATCAGTTAATTTTTTCTCATTTATTAAAATTACCTTTATGTACTTCATCATTTTAAAAAAAATTTATGTAACTTATCTAAAAATTAAGGTATATAATTTAGTTTTCACTTTTAAAAAATTTGAATTTTTTTCATTTACTAAAATTAACTTATGTACTTCGTTACCTTAAAAATTTTCTTATTTAACTCATCTGAAAATTAAGGTATATAAATCAATTTTAACTTTTAAAAAATTTGAATCTATTTTATTTTATATTTTTCTCCTATAAATATTTATTGATAGTTTATATCCAAATTACATCATAATGATTCGTATGAGAATGTAAAAAATAAAAGAAGTTAATTTTAATTATACAATAATGCATAATTTTTTTATTTATTTATAAATTTATATCTAAATTACACAATAATATATTATATAAAAATGTAAAACGTTAAAAAGTTAATTTTAATGATAGAAGTATGCATAAATAGTTACATACACTTTGTTTTAGTGGAAACTAACGTTAACCATCTTTATAATATTAAATAGTTAAGAATTGATCTTAGATGATATCCCGACACCGCTGAATATCCAGAAAGAGAAAATAATTTTAATGCAAAATTGTTGAACTTTCTGTTCCATGCTTAAACATCAATACATAGTTAAGTAACAATATAAGCAAAAAAATGAAGTTTAATTATGTGGTTACTTAACTATATAAGTCATTAACAGATACCTATAAGCAAACTATATCATGAAAAAAAGAAGAGTAGATTACTTAACATAACATATACACAGATGCTTCATAAGTTTACCGTCGCCAGCCAAGCTTTAAAATTGAACATAAAGCTGTACCTCGATAACAATATCGATTTCATTCTTTCTTTCCCCCAAACATGTATCTAACTAATTAAGCAACAATAATAACTAGAAAATATACATATAACAAAAAGTTATCATCCAAACTAAACAAAGAAAATTACATCTCCTTCTAATATCACAGTTCTAGTATTTTAAAATTAATTTTCTTATCTACTAACTCTAGGATCCCAGCAGTGTCTCCACCTAAAGGCACATTTTGCGCTTCAACTTCAATAGCTATGTTGAGATCCAAAGAGAGGCATGGAGTTTTCTCCTCCAAGTTATCAATATTCCCTTTCCCTATGATTCCATTAGTTAGAGAAGTTCTAGCAGGAGAAGAGTCTCTTGACACTGAACTAAACCTTTCACAACTGAAAATGACAATAGCATCTTTGAGAGGTACAAATTCACCACCAGGAATTGTTATACTTCCACTTTCAATTGCTTGCTTAACACCCTTTTGGGAAAAGTGATCAACTTGCTCCAAATCTTCCATGAAGAACACCCTATGAGGATTCTCATTCACCGCTTCCCCAAATCTCTGAAGATAACTGCTACCAAACTCATCTCTTGGTCTTTTATTTTTGGACTCCTCATGAGTGGAATTACTATAACCTCTTGTACTAGAGAAACTGCTTATACCAATGACAACAAAGTTACCATAAGAGCCAAAAACAGCTTTTGCCAACTCTTTTGAGACCACTTCTTTTGCATGAGAATCCACACCTAGAAAGAGCATCCAAGTTTCTTGTCTATCATCTCGCTTCACCAAGTGATTCCCTCCTTTTCTCATTCCTGACCTGCAAAGAAGGACAGTGCTTGAGATCTCCTTAATTATTTCTTTCTGTTGCGGAACCTTTTTCTCCAATGCATCACAGAGAATCTTCAGATTCTCATCATTATGTTCATTGACCATTTGAGTGCTATCCAAACCTTCCACTGCCTCACTTGAAGAAGCAGAGTTGGGGCTAGAGTTAGGATTTGACAGAAGATCTTGCTTAGGGACATTGCTCTCTGGCATGAACATTATTAAGTTTCCTTCATCGCAATCATCTCTAACAGTAGTCTCAGTGTGTAAGTCACATTCTTTAGGTACTTCGTTTGCTTCAGAAATGACTGGCCAAATTATGGGACCCAGATTCAAGCTACACTTTCTCTCATGTGAAGAGACTGAAGTATTAGGGGATGAGGGAGATGACGAATCAAACAAAAATTGTTTCTCAAGCGCTCCATGTACTGAATTGCAGAACGAGTTCCATTTTTTACAGATATCTCTAAGCTTATGGTTTTCCTGGTTCAAAACAAAAATACAAAAACGCGTTAGTTTCAGGACTTTCAATTTGTTCATTAATACCTTATTATTATTTTGAATTAAGAATGGTTAATTATGATACCAACCTGATCGTTCATTATGTGATGACTTCTCTCTTCCTTGCAATTTTTGAGCCATGTTGGCAAGCTAGTAGTGCAATCTTTCTTGCTCATAGTAATCATATTAGTGATTCTTTTAGCTTCTTTTTCAAAATTCAATGAACAATCTCCACAGCAAGTTAGATGCTTGCGCACTTTGGCTCTATCAACAAAAGATTCGTCCTTGAATATTACCTTGCTTCTCTCCTGAACTTGAAAATCACTGAATAGAATGAAAACAAAAACAACACTTCAATATGCATTAAATAATAATAATAAAATCATTCTAAACAGAAAGTAGAGAAATATAGAAGAATAAACTAATATTACCTATCAAAATTTAAACCAAGGCTCAGGCTACCAACTGGAACTGTAAAGGGATGAAGCTCCCAAATAGTTTCAAGGGAGGGATGACATGCTTTACACTTTATGTATGTTCTAAAAGTTGCAACCCCCATAAGCCACAGTCTACCATTCTCCCGATTTCCACTGATCAATTTTTTAAGCTCCATCACCATATGCTCCACAGAACAGTAGTAGTTTGTTCTTTGCTCACAATAATTAGACCAAAACTCAAACAACCATTTCAGATCACCCAAGTAAAGAATAAACCCTCTTCCCACATAGCTTTTCACTAGGCCTCTAAGCTCCACAACCTTCCTTTCAACTTCCTCCTTGCTAATATTCCTGAAGGAGACTAGAGGAACACTTACAAATTGCACATACCTTAACTCTCCTTCAACTTTGCCTCTCTCTAACCTTTCCATCACTCCCCTAGCTACACCCTCAGCACAAGCAAGACTCTCCCCAACAATAACAGTGTTTCTTCTCTTGCTCACAAGTTCACTCAAAGCACTAGTTACATCATCTACATCACTATAAACATGGTCTATAGACTTGATGAATGAGCCCCCAAATTGACCAAAAGATATAGATGGGGACACTTGAAGCTTATTATTGTTTTCCTTGGAGGGTTGTTGTGAACAAGCTTCCATTGAAACAGCTGTCTCAACCTTGCTTTTAACAAGGGTGCTAGAGAAACCAGCTTCTCTCATGACCCTGCTAATACTAGGGTCATCAAGGATAGATATTATGAGCTGTTCCACCTCAATCTTCAAGGCCAAAATGGGTTGCTGCTGATTCTCAATGGATCCACGGCGTTGGTGAGCTTGAGCACGTTTGAAGGCTGCAACCAAGGCATTGGAAAGTGAGGGAGTGGTTGAATACTGAGGACCCAAAATAGTGCTTGGTGTGGATGCTGGCAAACGGTTGAGGGAAACATTGAAGCATAGTTCTAGTGCCTTGTATTGGAGAGGATGAGAGTGGCATTGAAGGCAAGCTTTTCGGAGAAGGCCTGTGGAAGTTGAAAGCATGACAGTGGCAACATGGAGAGGGGTAACTTGAGCATGACCCCTTCTTGTGGCAAGATTAACAGCTTGCTTAACAAGGGTTACAGCCTCTGGTGTCAAAGCTTGTAGCTGTATGCTGCAAATTCCTGCTCTCATCTTTCCAAGTTGTTGTGCCTCCACCACAACACAATAATAATACCTCACAAGAAAATTTGCAGCTTTGGTTAGACCAAACTTAGTGGAGTTTTTTTTATTCGAAGAGGTTCATTAATATGGATAAAAAGCAACAACAAAATCTCATTGCTAGTATGAGGAAGATGCAGAAATATTTATATATAAGTCCTAGTTTAAACTAGTTCGTTTGAGGACACTAAAATATGATGAGGGTTTTGTGCCTTTCTTGTGAGTGAGGGAAATTTTGGCTTTGCATGTGAAAGTGGGTTGCATGTGATGTAGCTCTCTCTCTCTCTCTCTCTCTATGGTATGTATGTAAAGTTATGTGGATTATCAAAAGCTGCTTCTCTTCGATCTTGTGGTACTATAAAATATGTTGCAAAGCAACAAGCTTTAAACACAGTGAATGGAATAATTGCTTTTGTCATGAATAAGCTCAGAGCTTGACGATGGAAAGACAGAGAAAAAAGAGATTGAAAAACAAAAAAGAAAAGAAAAGAGGAGTGTATATAAAAGGACTGTGTTCTGCCAATAACGAGGTAGTGAGGAAAGAGGAGAGGACGTTCTGTCTGTTTGAATGGACAGTGAACAGTGGTTGTTGGCTTTTCTTTTGTCCAATCTCGAGGAGAAGAGGAATAATAATCCTTGAATGATTGATGGAATAATGGTTTATTAAATCAAATAAACAAACATGTTTATATCGAAACCATGTTCTTCAAATGTGTCTCTTGTGTATCTCTTCTAATTCATTCCAAAAGTTGGCTTTCTTGAACATTTTAATGTCTAAATCATGGATTTTTGTTGCTTGGTGTATGTGTTATATATTTCTAGTTTTATAATAAGATGATAAAATAGAAAAGTGATGTATATAGGACATGGAACTTGGTTGAACGTGTTTACTTGTTCCAAATAATGGTTTTCTGTTGGCTGATACTTGCGAGAAATAAGATGACAAAATAGAAGAATGATAGTACATGGAATTTGTTGGAGTTCGGAAATACTACTGAAGTTGGCAACAAAATGACGTGGCATTTTATTGATTTTTGAACATGCTAAGTATACCAAAGCTAAAGATAAGAATGTAAGATGCATCTATCATTCTAGGCATGTTTGAAAAAAAAAAAGTTCTACTTACCTCAATATTCTAATGAAATATAGAGTTGAATAATTTATATAATAATTTTTTATAACATCAATTTTTTTTTAAATTAATCTGAAAATACTTTAAATTATTTTTTAAAAAAATAATATTTAATTTTTATATTTTGAGAGTATTGAATTTTTAAATAGAATATATATTTTTTAAATTCTATTCAGTACATGGACCTATTTGAAAAATTTTAAATAATTTAAAAATCAGGTTATTCGTTAAATTATTCATTAACACTGAATTATTTGAAAATTTTCAATTGAACTTATATAATAAATAATATTTAACTTTTATATTTTGAGAGTTTGTGATTAAGTTCTTAAATTTTTTAATAGATTTTTTTTTTAAATTCTATTCAGTACATGGACCTATTTGAAAAAAATTTAAATAATTCAAAAATTAGGTTGTTCGTTAAATTATTCATTAACATTGAATTATTTGAAATTTTTCAATTGAACTTATATATTTAACAAAATCCTACCAAAAATGTGACGATAGCTCAATTAAAAAATTTAGAGACATACTTGCAGACTTTTAAATGCAGAGGAACTTATTTAAAAATACTCAAATTATTCAAGGACTTTCAAATTAATTTAATTTTTATTTTACTTTTTTATTATATCAATTATCTCACTCCATATGCCACTTTTTTTTCTTATATTTCTTTATTATGCAAAAAGTTGTACAACCACAAAATTATATAAGTAGTAAAGGCTTTAAATTAATTTGTAACAAGTCATTTGTCATTGTTTTATTGAAATATAAATAAAAAATTGAAATATAAAACATAATAAGCATAGATATCACTAATTTATTATTGTTATTATTATTCTTACGCAAAACAATATGATACTTTTAATAAATAAAGAGTTTCACGATTTTCTTATAACATTCATTATTATCTTATCCTTGAGTATTTATCACCTTATTAAACATATATAGAAAAAACAATTTTAAAAATGTTGAATTTAGAAAATAGACGTAGTAATTATTATAAATTTATTTTACAAAACAATAAATTTTTTAATCAAATTTCATAGAGAAAAATAAAAAAAAGAAACTAGTTATTAATATTCTTGTTAACTTATATCACAATTATTAGGTTAAGTAAAAATAACATATATAACTATTATACATTAAAATTCATTGACCCGTTATTATTGAAATATTGAACAACTCAAAATTCTTAAATTATTAGTTTATTGTGACTAAAACTCAAAATTATTGAATTACTCAACCTGACAGAGTCAAGTATTCGACATTTGCAACGTTCTATTCGTAAAAACGTTATTATTTCTTCAACCTCTGTCGAACAAACAAAATAATAAAATTATATGAATTATGAAAAAAGTTAGAAAATATATGATTATTATAAAAAGTAAAAATAAAATTTATTAGTGCCTTCTATTTATGCAGAGTTATCTCATGCACAAATTTACTCAACAAATAACTTAACATTAAGAAAAATGAAGAACGGAGGAGAAAAGCCGACTTGGATGAGTATAGTTTTTTTCTTCCTGAATTATGTAAGTATAGTTGAATGACATCTTGTATCAAAGTAAAATTTATTAGTGGCTTTTGTTCATGCAGAATTACTTATGCTCACAAATTCACTAAGCAAATAACTAACATTAAGAAAACTGAAGGATGAAGAAAAGCCTAATAACTAACATCATAAAAAATATTTTTTTTAAAAATATACTTTTCTTATAATATTTTTTATTAAAAATTATATAATATTTTACATAAAAGTATTTAGATTATATTTTTTAATTTTTTTATAAAATTTTTAAAAGAGTATAAAGTATGAAATAAAAAAATATAAAGAAAAGTTATCACATCAATATTTTCTAACACATTACTCTCCTTAAAATAAAAAATTAAATTATTAAAATAAAATAAAATAACTCAAAAAAATCACATTATTTAACAAATATTATAATTAAAATAAAATAAATTATCTTAACATATTCCTTGTCCACCAAATGCCACTAAATTATATCCTATTCAGTAAACATGAATTTGATAATAAATTTCAATTTATCACAATCATTTGGAATGCATCAATCATACTATGAAAGCTATATGCTAATAATAAACATTTTGCTGAAAATGTTATTTTTAGATTTTAGTTATTTTTGGGATACCATGAAATAAGCTCGATATCAAAAGCTTTAATAATTCAATGATTCAATGTCTAGCTTGTGACTATATAAATATTCAGCAACATCGGTAGTAGAATATCTTATAACAAGGAAATTTCACATTACTAATTCAATATTCACAAATATCTCAACATAAAGATATGTAGTATGCCACTAATGAAATTTTTTAAAATATACATCACCAATAAAGAAAGCACAATTTAGATCATGAATACTTTTGTTAAAGGTGAGAAGAATTTGGCACACATAATATATATAATTATGGTCCATTAGTAGAATCACCATTAATTTATATATTAAATAATTATTTTATTATGATTTACTAAAATTTATTTTGATGTGTTTTACTTTATCAAACACTTTATCTTTTGTAATTAAATAAAAATATTATTATTCTTTAAATTTTTTATTAAAGTTTTTCTTCATATTTCAAAAAGAAAGATTTTATGAAAATTAACCACTTATTATGTCTTATGAAAACATTTTTATGTACATATTTGAATTTGATATAATTTGTTCTTTTATATTATATTAGACATGTATATTATCTATTTATATTATATTCAGATATATTGTAATATGTTGAAAAATTATTAATTATACCATATTTAACATGAAAATTTCTTTTTTAAACTCAACATATATTTTTGCACTAATTTTGCACAAAATTTTTAAATTTTTAATTAAAAAAGTCAATTACAATCAATGTTAATTTTAAGTTTAGGTAATAGGTACATAGATTAAGATAGAGAGAATTATATTTTTTTCTCTACATGAAAAGTTATGCAAGTAAGTTCTAAATTATCAAAATTACAAGACATGTATTATAGGTACTCCTTTGAGTCTTATAAGAGTTTATTCTATCACTGTCAAAACAAAATGTAAATTTTTTATTTTTATTACAGACTCTTTATATTCATTATCAAATTTTTTATTAAGAAAAATCTATTGAATGTCTAAACTTTTCATCTTTAATCGTTCTCTTAGTATGTCATATCAAATGTTTTTCATTTTCTATATTGCAAAACATACACTACTAGCATGTCATTCAATAAACAAAACAAGTCCACGAAACTTTTATCACTACATATATTAGATGCTTTTAAGTTATAGAATTTTAACATACTGCACTCAATCTTGTGAAATTTGTATATCCGTATACAACAAATTTTCTTAAATATCTTTTAACAATCTTTAGGATCTTTTTCAATAATATTTAAAAAAAATTTAACATAATCGATCTCATATCTCATTAATGTATGAGTATCTAATACTAGAATATAAATATACTCATGTACTTTTTTATAAATATGATAAAACTTAATTAATGTCTTCGTTTGTCAAATATGATATGGCTTTATCTCAAGAAGAATTTTTTTAAGCTTTAATTACCATTTGTTATTTAAATTGAGTATTTTATATTTAACAAAATTTTGACAGCATTTTATATTAGTTTTCAAATACATAACTTGAATATGATATTATTTATCACAATCGAGCATGCAGGCAAAGATAATGAAAAATGTCTAAACCAAAATTTTTTTAAGTATGATATACACCATTTTAATAAACATTTGCTAACCAATCGGTGGAAATTTTATTCACAAACAGCTAACTTTAACAATTTAAGTTTTAACATAACGACTAATTCAATTATTATTTTAAATCTCAAACAAAAAATTAAAATTTCACTCAAATTTTAAATAAAATAATATATTTAAATTTAAACTAAAGAACAATTTGCACTAATTAATAAAGTATATGTATTTATCTTCATAATTTATACCGAACAACAAAGTATATGTATTTATATTCACAATTACATTTTTGTTTTGGGAATCATTTTTCAAGCAATTTTATGGACCTATAACAAAATTAGATTATGTGACATTATGGCTTTGTTTCAAGCAATTTTTGGAAATCCTTTTCCATAATTGCCTCGTAGCTTCTTTCAGATATAATACATTTATAACCATATTAATTGCAAGAACATATATAGAATGAATGGTTTAAAGTCTTCACCCTTAGTTTGGGTATATTGTTTTAAAGAATCAACAACATTGATATTCTCACGTAATGATCCAGGAGAATTTTTTACAAGTTAGCGGAAGATAATCTGGCGTAGTGAGACTTACCTGTTTGAGCAATATTGCACAAGTCAGACCCTGCTAAAAAGATGATCAATTAGTGGTGGAACTAGCTCAAGTGTTGACAAATTTTGTTGTATAAATAATTGAGTTGAATGAAGTAGCTTCCTCAACTGCATGACTAACCCACATCAACGGTTTTTCAAATGCTAAAAAGCTAGAATAGGAATTGTACTTCAATTAGCAAATGGCTTAATAATTGAATAATCTTTAAAGTTTAATTTCAATACCTCATACAATTAGGTGTGGAATATGAGGTTTACCTAGCCGACCTAGCAACTTGTAAGAAGTTAGAGCCAACAAAGTAATATTGTAGTGATTTGTAGCTAATGGAGTTTTTTAATTTAATATTGTTAAATGTCAAGTCCTTACTCTCATGATATAATTAATACACAGTTCTTAAGAGTCCCAAAAAATTTTTGAGCATCTTTGCTTTCATTTGCTCTTCTTCCATTGTTTCATCTTTTTCGCACAACCTACCTACAAACGATCATGACCAGGAATTTTAGTGAATCTTGTTTGTACATGATCATTAGGGTTTAGGATTTGCATTACTCTCATAACAACTGTGTACTGATTAAAATAAGAATATAATTAGTATTTGACTTGTGGTACTAGTAAATTAAAACTTTTTTAGCTAACCCAACACTTAATAAACAAATGTTAACAACATACACTAAGGTTATCAACTAAATTCAAACTAATTATTTTATAGAATAATTCTAAATGCAACAACTCTTATATGGACCAAAAACTATTAAATATCTATTTTAAAATGATCTTAAATATTGTATATTACACATTTATTGGGATTAAAACAAGTAGCGATATATATATATATATATATATATATATATATATATATATATTTAATATTAAAATGTACTTAATTTTTTATTAATTAAATTAATATCAAATAAACTTTTTGGTATTAAATAAATAACTCAATATGTTTTAGGTTACAAAATATTTTATTAAATATCTACTTAATGTGAAAAAAATTAATTTAATATTGTTAATAATTAATAATATAAAAAAATAATACACAACGGTACCACTTGCATAAAGAAAACAAACTTGAACAACTAGCCAAAAAAAAACTTGCAGTATGGGAGAAAACGACAAGGAGTTTGTGCAATTAAAAAATTGATTACCTCAATAGCCATGCATATGAGTTGCAAGGCAATTATGCAGCCGCCATTATACATGCCGATGTGCCCATTAGCATCCCTAATAGATATCTTGAAAGGAATTGCCTAAAAACTTGCTGCGAAAATGATCATAAACCTGTGAGATATTTAATTTAATTTCCCTATGTAACTCACTTTATAAGAACTTAACGGGTGTGACTGTGAGTGAGCTCGACTCTTTAACAGGACCCTAATTGACAATTCAGCACAAATACACTGAAAGATTAAATTGCCAACAAAAGTTTATATATATATATATATATCACAAGAAACTTCAGCCCCACTCATTTGTGTATCTAGGAGGATAATCTACAGCCCAACTCTATGCATATCTTGACCTTTGAAATTTTCTTGATGATGATGGTTGGAAATATATTAATGTCGTGACACATATAATAGACTGTGATAGGCAACGATTAAGATATTTAAATTATTTATGCAATTTTCTTTAGTTTAAATTATATAATAGATATTTTAACACGTCTTGAAATTAATTAATTCTTCTTTCAAATATTTATTATTTTATTAAAATAAATTTAACTATGTACATTAAGAATTAATATTGTCTATCAATAAAAGTTAATTCAAATAATATTTTTTTTTTAATAATAAACTCATACATCATTATCTAGATATACAATCTGAATTGAATCTAAATTAAAATAATAGTTAGTTTTATTTTATTATTATATTTTTATGAGCCAATATGCAATGTATATTTGTTTTATATTAATTAAGATTTTAGATTTAAATTGAATATATAAAAAATCTTATTAAAAAAATTAATTTTATTGTTATAAATTTTTTATTTAAATAAAATTACCTTCTATAAATAATAATTTTAATACAAGATTAAAAATGACGAGATATCCTAACATATAAAGATTAACTCATATTAGAGAATATATTAGTTATTATAACTAGATTGATTGAGGATTCTATTAGGCTACGATAGTTAATAAAACTTGTTAGTAAATATATAAATTATATATTTTTTTAGTTTCTTTTACTTTAAAACATTGATCCCTAGAATTTTATTAGTTTTAGAATTTTTTCTAATAAATTAGAATTTTCTTATTAACAGTTAGTTCATAATAACATTATAAATTCTAGACTGCTGCATATAATTATTTATCTTAATTTTAGAATGAGAAATTTATCACTTCATCCAAAATTAGAGAATGTTTGTTTTACTTTTTTTTAAAAAAAATTATATTTTTAAAAATAAAATTTAATATTAATTTATATTAAATTTTATTTTTAAAAACATAAAACTGTTTTTAAAATAGTAATTTAGCATACCCTTACTTTCTTGTTATGAAAGATCTAAGCACTTTTTCTTTAATATTATCCACTTCCTTGATTACTATAGTTGCACTCATTTTTTTTACCATGTTGCCTTCTTTTAACGAATATCTAAAACCTTTGACTATGGATTATTACTTAATTATAAGAGTGCATTTAATTAATATAAAAAAAATTAATTTTTACTTGAAAAAGTGGAATGATTTTTCTACATATATTTTTGTTCACATAACTATGGTTTCTTTCATTCAAAATATTATTTGAATTTATATGTCAAATTAATGTAATATTATTTAAATTATTTATTTGATAAAAGAATAATCTTATTTCCTTTTAAAAAATAAATATCAATTTTCCATATAAATGAAGTTGTGTGTTAGAATAATGTATCACATTGTTAACATATTTATACCCACAATATTTATAGTAATAGTTTTATTAGACAACAGTTATGCTATTGAAAAAATAAACTTAATATTCTTATAGTGAATATGCTGTTCACCATGAATTCAAATTTATGTATATTAACACTAGTTTTTCAATATGAACGATCGTCATGCTTACGATGAATCTTACAGTTTAATGTATATGCAATATTTCAAATATAAATTAAATCATAAATATATGCATGATGAGTGGTAGATACCTTGCCTAATTAAATAAGATTCATCACAAACCCATGTTTATATCAAAGCAACTCAACCTAAAGTAGGTAATTTTAAAATAGAAAAGACGTATATAATTGTTAATTTATTTACCATGATAAATATTATAGAATTAAAAAATATTTATTATTTTGTAAAGCCTTAAATATGTTTTTATATTTTCTAAAATATATATAATTTTGATTTGAATTTCTATAAGATTATTTTTTTAGTTTGTATATTTTAAAAATTATTATTTTTGATATTGTTTACTTGTGTGACTTTATAAAAATTAAAGCATATATAAAAATTGATACGTAATAATATTTAAGTTAATCACATCATTATTTAATATTATAAAAATAAAAATTAATAATTTTTAAATATAAAAATTCAAATAAAAGTAATAATTTTATATAAATCTAAATCAAAATTTAATATATTTTGAATGACAAAATCGTATTTAAACCTTTTATTATTAATGTATGAGACAATCAATTCAAAGAAAAGACAGAGAACCTAACTGGACCTGAAATCATTCTACTATTTCTTTCAATCTACAAATATACACACAAATTGCGACAGAAATTACTATGGACACTAAGACCTTCCAGTATCTTCATCCTGGTGATCAATAACCTCATTCTGATTTAATGGATACAAAGGGGAAGAAGCAAAAGATGAAGCAGCTGAACAATATGAACTTTGAGAACAAGAATCAGAGGCAGCAGCACCCAAACTAATTAGTAAATCCACAAAAGCCAATACAACAAACCCATGATTGTTCTTACCATTTAGCCTCAAATACCAACTCAAAAGCTCCTCCAAACCCTTCCAATCTTTTACACCATGAGTCTCCACCACCTCCTCCATTGACTTTCTAAAGTCGCTATATGGATCCTCTGACTCCATAGAGAGTAACAACACACTTTCTTTGAAATTCAACGGAGCCCCACCAACAACCTTAGCCTTGTTATTATTCTCCAAGATTGAACTTGTGTTGTTGTTGCCAGGCTCAAAAAATAACCTTCCTGATTTCACCTCACGCACCAACATGTCCAAACACTCTCCATCATAGTTCTGATCAGAATCTGTTTGGAACAAGCTTGGAGATTCAGGTGAGGTTGTGAACCATGTGTAGTCAATAGTTTGGACTTGGCTCTCAAAAGGGTCAAAGAATATGTCATGATCATATTCACTGGCTCTGAACGAAAGGGTCTTGTTTTGTTGGGCACAAGAAAGAAAGAACTGCCATGGATGGTGCTTTGATCTTGGTGGTGCTAATTTGAAGAGTGATGGCAGTTTCAATGTTTTCTTCTTTCCCATTGGGAATGGAGGGAAGGGGTGAGGAGGCAATTCCCTTTGGATTGAATTATATTTATATAATTTTTGGATATTATGCCTTTGTGACTTCAGTTGAAAAAAAAAACAAATAAAAATTATGGTGTTGTATTAACAATATTTTAAATAAAAAATATTTTTAATTTATTAACTATTATCCTGAAAATATTATTTAGTATTTATAATAATTTGTTAATGAATTAAAGAGACAAGAAAAGAAGAGAAAAAATAGTATAATAAAATATTTATATGAACTAATTTTATTGAAATAAATAAAATTTTTTTTTATGGCTTGAAGGGATTATGTTGGTCTGGCAATTGAAAAGTGTCCTCAATATATATATATATATATAATATTGCATAAATGTTTTAGGAAATTAAAGTAAAAATAAAATTTCATGGAATAATTTCAGTTAGAAAGGGGTCACTGTTGTATTTATAGCAGAAGCTGTGACAGGAAGCAAAAAATATGGCAAAACCAGTGGGGGGTGATAGTGCTTTCGTGGTTGAATTTAATTTGTAGGTTGTAAAAGTCACTGTCATTCAATTCAATGCACCTTTCAACAGACTGAATGCAACACTTCCTTGGATGGGGAGGTGGGAGGGAATGGCCTT
This sequence comes from Abrus precatorius, assembly GCF_003935025.1. Lineage (NCBI taxonomy): Eukaryota > Viridiplantae > Streptophyta > Magnoliopsida > Fabales > Fabaceae > Abrus > Abrus precatorius. The sequence goes on along the minus strand of NW_020874417.1, from coordinate 9,901,074 downwards.
AATTCTCATATCTGTGGTCCTAATTAATTATTAGATAAAGATAAATATTACATTATTTTATATTTTTATTTATTTAAGATAAATAATTATTAAAAATATGTGACAAAATATATTTTTAAAATGACAGTCTCACACGCCTTTTACAAGAGAGAATTAATGAACGGTATTCTCTCAACAAACAACGAAAATGTTATCATTATTATTAGTTTATTTTATATATATTTGACCATGTATGAGTTATTATTTATAAATAAGGATAAAAAATGTCAGATTGGAAATATAAGGATATTGTATTGAAAAAAAGGTTAATAAAATAATTTTAGCATATTCTTTAACATTTTCACCACCAATTTATGGTTTAAAACTTAATATTTAGTTTAACAAATATAGTTTATTTATGAAATAGTAATTTGACTTCTTTTAAATACATTAATTAATGATAAAAAAACGTCATAGGTGATTTTGGCGAAGAATTTATTTTGACAATGAAAATAACATTATTTTTTATTGTCGCATATATATTCTCTTATTTTAGAGAACCTCGAAAGTGTTTTTTTTATCTTTGACAATTTTAAAATGAGATATTAAAGTTACAAATCTATGATATTTTTATACCAAAATGACTAAAAAACTCCATTTGTATGACTCATGCATTTGAGATTCCTTAAATTATTTATATTTAAAAGAAAGATAAAGAGAGAAGATTGAGACGTAAACCTGTTTAAATATTCTTCATATGGTTCATTGGTTTGTATATTTAGTAAAAAAATAACATTTAGAAGCTTCTTTTGAAAACAAAACTTATAAGAAGGTTATATTATTCTTATAAAATATTGTAAAAATATTATATGCAAATAGAACTTCTTTGTACATGCATGCACACAACAAATAACCTGACATAAGGCTTTAGGGATATAACATTTTCAGTCACTACAAATGTATATACGTTAACAATGTCCGAGCAACTCAAATTGCAAACATTATAGCCCATTCCTCATCTTCTAAGTTTAGAATTCAATTATTCTCCTTCTAAATTTGTTAAATTAAAAATTTCATTCTACCAAAAAAAAAAATATTAAAAAGCAATTTTGTATTATTTTAAAAAATAGTGTAAACTGCTCTGTATAGTATTGTTATGTAAAGTTAAATGAATTGTTTTTCAATTACTATAACATTAATTGCAATGCAAACGCCAATTATCACCGAATATATCAACAAGTTAAACCGCTACATCTTTGCAACTCAATCACGAAATAAACTTGTACTACACCATTACATCAGTTTTCACCATCGATCTCACTATTCTCATTTCACAACAACAACATGACCATCATTATCATCACTTCTTACAAATTTAATATTATTGCTTACTATACCCAAAACTACTACTAGTTCCACACCATATTATGCCTAAAATCAAACATATAATTATCATTAACCTTTCATTATGCCAAATGTCAACCACTATGTTGTCTTAGTCTTCATATTCTTAATAGTTGAGTGGCACCTAAGCCTTGTGTACACTATTTTTAAGTTAGAAGTTGCTAGAGTAAATTTTAAAATATTATTTTGTGAGAGCATTTAGTACATAGTCATTATTTAAAGTAACTTAGAAAATAGTTATACATGAAATCATTTTGCAGATGAATATTAGGATGCAGTTGTATACCAATTGTCGTCTAAAGTCACTTTAGAAAGCAATTCCATATGAAATAATAAAGAGTAATTATAATAACTACTTTGAAAGATAAAAAATGGTGTTTAGTCACAACTCATTCTCCATCTTTGTTATAATTAACTAATATGTTTTTTAATTAATTAAATTAAAAATTAACCTCTATACTTAACATGAATTTTCATTTTAATCTCTACATACATTTTAGACCTTATATTTAGAAAAATATTAGTGAAATATTTTTTGTCGTTTGGGCCATTACAATAATAATAAATTTAATTTCTATACTTCTTGGTTTATATATGAAACAAATTTACACTTTATTTTAGTGGATTGTTTTAAAAAATAAAATAACTATCAAACGTTAGTAGTAACATCATAAGTCACGTTACTATTAGGTGACTTATACATAAATACTTGACGTGCGTAATTTGAGCACGACTATATTCAAACATAAGTCACACCAAGTTGAGATGACTTACGTACTATGACTAAGTTGCACCAGTCTTGTGTGACTTATGATTGTGCATTGGCGTGCTTGGTATGAGCATGATGATGCTAAGTATTGTATATAACATAAGTCTTTCAATGGTAATGTGACTTATGATGTCATTGCTGATGTTTAAATATTTGTAGTAGGCATTTTGACGTAGCCTAGTGTGATATCAATCACATAAAATTAAAGGTGTAATTAGAAGAAAAAAATGGTTGAAAGTCATTGAATACTAGTTTACTATAATGGAAAAGTTACAAATAATATAGGAATTACTTTTAGTAATGTCCAACTGATCTACATTGTTGTCCATTCAACTATCAATTTTTTATAGCTGCAAAGCAATATATTATAGCAATTAGGCCATGAAAATAATAGGTAGATTATTGAGATGTTGTACAAGTTGTCCATGATGATAGGATAAGGCATGATCAAGTATACAAGTTATCCAATTTGCAGTGATAATGATGTAAGTATGATGTTTAATTTTCAAGCCCAATTTCTAAAGATTCACATCATTGAGATATTCATCACTCTGCAAGAATATCAATTCAGCTCTAGAGATTTTAATCCCTATTAATTAGCTGTTGCAGCCTTTTACATTGGAGTGTAGTGTGAGAAGGCTAACATTAGAGTTCCTTAAGAAGGTCAAATGAAGGCATGAATGATAAATAAAATTTAATATATGAATTGTAATTGTCATAATAGGGATCCATGTTGGCTTATGTCATAGTTGTGTTCATCATTTGTAAAGCACAAAAAAATTGGGAGTTCAGACGTAGATATAGTTGGATTAGGCATATTATGCATGGTATGCATAAATTGGTGGTTGGTAGATGGTGGCTAAAAGGTGTTGTTAAAGGGTGCTTGGTAGATGGTCGCTGAAAGGTGTTGTTAAAGGGTGCATAGTTTGGTGGTTGGCGAATGACCCAATTTATGTAATACCTCAATCATTGTAGTCATTATCTTGAACATCATCATCGTTAATATCCTCACTCCCATCACTTAGATATTGAAATCTATTAGCACGGGTCTTAATAGGAAGACAACGGGTTGCACCTCTTTCATCAAGGAAATCAAGTGGATAGGTGATTATTGGAGGTGTTGGTGCTGTGCTTATCACTTCACAAATGAACCAATGCTTAACCATGAGGCACTTCAAATAAAAACTTGTGTGCAAATGTTGAGTACCATTACAAGTAATCATGTGATGGTCCATTGTCACCAACCATGTTAACCTCAATGTGTCGATCAATACATTGATCCCATAACTCATGATACACCTCAAAGTGATTAGGCCACCATTGTGTTCAACCTTACACTTCACGTCCATCGTTGCCATGAAGCCTATTAATGTTCATCATATGATGTGGTATGTGCTTGGCTCTACCAAACCAAGGAAGAACATGATCTAGAGCGTATCATTCAATAATGGCAAAGCATATAAGAGGAGTGACAAACATATGGCAGATAAAGGTAAGAAGGGTGTTACTCACCATCCTAATGGTGGTAACACTCCTTCATCCATCATTCCCATTTCGACCTCCACACCAGCTACAGTGCAAACCTCCTAGGTTAGGGGGCAGGAACAATTTATCATGGTGCCCAATCCTGGATATATTGCTCCTTCCCCTCCAATAGCGCGAGTTTCACACTTTGCACTGCTTACTACACAGGGCACAGGAGATGGATCCACTGTTGTCCCAGTTGTAAGTGGACAGCAGTCATGACAGACCCAGGCATTATCAAGATCGTTAAAAACTTTGAGATGGGATGAGTCCACTTCGTAAGTTTCGTTCAAAATATGCCTATTGCTTATTTTATGTGAATGTTATAATAATTATTTTATTTTATTATGTTATCAATTGGATACTACCGCAGAAATGTCTCCACCAAGTCACAGATACCATTAAGAAGATGTTTGATGCACCTTACACAAGTTTTGCAAAGGTGCCGAAGGATACAAAGATGGAAATGGTTCAATGATTGGAAGGTAATAATAGTTAATTAATTTTAACTAAGTGTAATTACATATGACTGGTTGTATCTCTTCTAATGAAATTGTGTTTAATAGAGCAACTTCTCCATTCCTCCCAGGATGAAAAGATGATTTTCAAGGCCTGGAAGAATCACACTGCAAAGCGACTAAGACAAATGTACACAAAAACTCGTCAGATCCTTCTACTGTTGATTGAATAGCACCCAACTTTCTTCATGCCTTGCAGAAGTATTGGGGTACGGATGAGTTTAAAAATCTCTTTGTAAAGAATAAGACAAATAGGACATCTAATAAGAGGGGATCACTTCATACTGGTTGCTCTACGACTTTGGCTGGCACTAAGGCGAATTTGGTATGTGATTTTAAAATTCATTTTACTCTATCTATAATTTTATATTTGAGATTGTGATTTAATTAGAATTGCAGGAGAAGTCATTGAAGAGGCCACCTACATATGGAGACACACACTCACACGGGAGACAAAATCTTGTGGGTTGATACACAATCTCAAGCCACATATGTAAGTCATTTTTATTGATACTATATGTTATTATTAGTGATTTATTAAATAATTCTCCAGACTAATATCTAATTATCTGAACTGAACTATAGGATGACTATGTTCAAAGGCTTGAGGAGACATCTTCTCAAGATCCATAGTCAGTTGATAAGGATACTATATGGTCACAGACAGTGGGTGACCTTTATAAAAGTTGCATTTATGGCATGGGGGCTCACTTTGCAAACTCCATGTCTCATGCATTTATCACTAAAGATGACCTTTCTCTTGCACCTGAGAAAGTGGGGGTCCACACTCAGGTCCATGCCCTCAATGAAGAACTCTAGAAGCAAAATGAGGAGATGTGGAAGAGTAAGGAAAGTGCATGGAAGAAGAAGTGGGCAAAAAAAATGGAGAAGAAGATAAAGAAGAAGGTGGTATTGAGGATGTAAAGGGAGATCTAGTAGCAGATGGAGTAATAACATATACAGATGCAGCAGATGCATGTATATTTTGAGCTCATGAGAGTAAGGAGCTCCACACCTCTTCTTTCTCCTCTACCAGCTCCAACACCAGCACCACCAGTTACTCCTTCAGTAGCACAAAAGTCGCGTTTTATACTATTTTGGACTAAGCTTTTCTCGCTATAACTGACACCCTCCCGTTGTAGCAAGACATGGAGGCAAAATTAGGTCATTATGCTTGCTTCTCGTTGCAACGACATATGTCTTGCTCGAGCGAGAGAAGACATTCTTACACACATTCTCGCTGTAGCGAAAGGAGTACAAATTCACTCTCTTGAAATTAAGAATTCTTGCTGCAATAAAGATTTTTTGCTATAACGAGAAACCTCTGTAAGCTAACTTTTCTTCAACTTTATATTTTTTATGCCTTTTGCTTAACTTTCCAAATTATTTCAATTTTGGGTGATGTTTTCTTCTAATTTCAACTACAAAATATATCAAAAAGGAACAAAAATACTAATTATATTTGCATTCTTCTCTTCAAATATACAAATAATTGTAAAAGTACCAAGTTTAAGAGAAATTTAAACAAAAAATTTAAACACTTAATATAAAAAGTGTTTAAATTATCACCTAAAATTACTCAATTTTTACATTTATCAATATATAAACACATAATAATAAGAATCTATTAGAAAAATTTTCATTGTAAAAGGTAAATTACTTTTCTATTTCTTAAATTTAGCAAAATTTCACTCGATACTTTAACCTTAAACCCTAAAAAAATTATGACATTTTTAACACTTTTCATTTTATATAACTTTTTTTTTGCATTACTATAATTTAAATTTGAAAAATATAATTTAAAAATTATGAGCAAATCATCTCTAAAATTTAATTTCAAGAAATAATTTTATACATTTTAAAAAATATTTTTTTAATAATATTTATGAATAACTCGTAAAACTTAATGTTAAAATATAATAAAAAAACATTTTTAAGAATTAAATTCCAAAATAAGTAAGGTCAAAAATAAAAAATTGAGTACTTCAAGAAGATAATCTCTTTCAGAAAACAGGAATCTTACCTTCCAACATTCTGTGTGGAAAGGGAACTTGTTACCAAAACACACTGTCTCAGACCAAGCTATATTCCCTGCGTTGCTTGCCGAATCTCATGCAGTGATTGGCGAACCCTAATTGCGATTCTATGCTTACTTAGATTAACGTGTGCATTTGTGAGTTCTTTTTCTCTACTCTGATGCTTGCGAGTTCTCTTGTTTTTCTGCATTCAAAATGTTGTTAACAAAACGTCTTTTCAAATACGACACTTCATAAGCTCTAGTCAATTAGGGTTGGGGAGTTGGGGAGGGAAATGTGCACTTGTGGAATTTTTAGGGGCCTAGTACATCTTTGTGAGAGCATTTCTGGAAGCATTAGATAAGAGGTCCCTTTAGTTTTCATGAATTCAATATCTAACAAAAATAATAAAACTAGGAAAACTTCATCCAATTTAGTTTTCATGAAACAACACTAACTACTCAAAAAATTAAGACCAAAAAAGTCATCCAACAAGATATCATGCACATGATAAATTGTACCTTCTGCCAGAAAATAACATTAGAAGGGGCATTTTTCCTCTGCTTGCCCAACACTTTAACGCATAAAACATCAATTACCTTAAGCTCGGATTGTTAGATTGTTACATGTGGCATTTACACATATAGAATTGATTATATAACTTTTATGATTTTGTAGAACAAAAAGTTTTTCTGTGTTAATGTGTTATGAGTTTCATCCTTGCTAGTGTGTTACTTTACGAATAAGGTCTCCTTTTGTGTGTGTGACTGAATTGTTTATTGTAATTATGTTGGAACCTGTACTAAATCTTCCACTGAAACTCTTTCCCTTTACTGATCTTGGATATTTAAGGATCTACAGTTTACTAAGAGATTAGTGCAGGGCCTGAAGGGTTTTGGTGGCTACCAGTTTGCAGTTTCATGCATAGACATGAAAAGAATTTGTGGGGTGTTAATGTCCATGAATATAGCTCACCAATACTAGTTTCAACAATTCACCCAATTTGATAAATATTTGACATTTATGTTGTCTGTCACCTTAATGTGCATATTGATTGCTTGTAACGATGCTGCTTGGTCTTTATCTTTTTAATCTTCAGATTTTGTTACTGCATCATTTGATTTGTAAATAGCCTCACCACACCATTTGTATATCTTTGACTGTATCATGGGTAACAAAGTGACTTGTTCACCAGCTGTTCCATGCCAGAAACTTCATGTCTCATTGTATCTTTCTGTCTAATCTAATTCTACTAAAGTCTGTTTTTTCATATTTCAATGTAATCCCTTGCATTTGTTAGTTGGTTTTCGTCCTCAGGCAAGTATGCTGTCAAAGTGTCAATAACATCAACATATCAATTGGTAGTCTCAATGCAGCAATTATGAAGTCATTTATTATTATTTTTCTAATTATTTGTCTAATCTTTGAATTTCAGTAACTTGGGCAATTCTGATGCTTTTGGAATTCTGGGTCCAGAACTTGGTTAGCTACACCATCTGAAGTACCTGTACGGTCTTGATAACTGTATCAGAATTTTACAGTTGTATGCATTTGATAGGTAACCCCAAGTTAGTTAGAGTTATAATTAGTGTTTAGAGAGTAGCTAGTTTTTTATATTTGTTAGTTGGTTGGGCACAGAAGAATTATGGAGGACTACTTATAAATAAGAGGACAGGTTGACAGAGGGGATCTTGTCACTTTTGGAAGGATTGGGGCCTTTGGGATTTACAAGAGAACTGGGTCTCAAATACCTGGATTGTAGTAGAGTTTTTATATCAATAACAGTAATTTTTCTTTAAAAAAAAAATGACTCTCTAAACACTAATTGTATTATTTGTATAGAACCCTCTATATGTATTGATCACATGAATGCTTAATTATTTGACTATTGCATATGTTAAAACCAAATTTGAAGTGACACCAGTTTTATTACTGGATTTTGCAAAGAAAAAAAAAAGATTTAAAACTTGATTTGATTAGAAAAACTAGATTTAAAACCAGTTTGGCAAAAACGAAAAAGAAAAAGAAAAAACAGATTTAAAACAGGAATTGGTTACCAGATGTAAAACTGGTTTTGGTTCAAAACCTGATTTAAAACTGGTTTTAAACCAGATTGGCGAAAAGTAAATGAATTTTGAGAAAAGAAATGGATTGAGTTTGAAATCCAATCCATATAATTGGGTTTATAAATGGATTTGGATGATTTTTATGCTAAACCTATGCATGCACACCCCTACTCACTAATGCACTACTGACTGTGCACAAATGCCTACTTGGATGAGTACTAACCTTTTCTGGTCACACTTAAGCCCCCTGCACAAGGCTTTCATGCTCTTTTTCCCTTCCCTTATCATTCACCCTTTTGCTCGTTGTGTTCATTTCCCTAATAAAGCTTCTATTTCTCAGTTCTCATGACCCTTTCTTTTTCCTAAAAGGATCATTTCCTAAATTTAATCTGTTCCCAAACAAGCACTAAGCGCTTTGTTATTTAAATTGAAAGTTTATTGGTGGTTATTCTGGGCTATGCAATTTGGGGGTACTTGCAATTTGTGTTATATATTCATTTATGATAACATATGGTGCAGGTTAATAGAGGTCTAGGGGCACTCTCTTCAATACTCTATTCTCTAACAAGTTTTCAATACACAAGCCATGATTATGTTACATCCTTTTGCACCTCTTCCTTCATGCACTACCATTAAATGCTCTAATACTTTTTCCCATAAGAATCCCTTGGTGCCTTCATCAGTTCCTCTGCTAGTCCCAAGTTATACTAGAAAGTGGACATTCTTATGTAGTGGTAGAAGTCGACGAGAAGATTTGAATGGTAGGGAATTTGGTATAGACATCATTAAGGAAGATCAGGAGCTTGAGGAGGATGATGATGATGATGGTAAGTTTTCGGCTCAAGAAATGTATGCAAGAAGGGAAGCAAGGGAAATTGATAAAGAAGTGCAAGAAGATGAAGATGAAGATGGTGGTGGTGGATATTCGGGTCAAGGACCACATGCTGGTAGGCAAGAGAAGGATTACGATAGAGATCCAGAATTTGGTGAAATTCTTGGTGATTTTCTCGAGGATCCCAAACAGGCACAATCCAGAGTAAGCATCACTGTATTGACCGCTTAAAATAACTTTTGTATTGAGTTGTAGATCTCAGTATGGTATGTGTATGTGGGGAGGGGCCAGGTCATGTTTGTTACATTTCAAGTTGTTGAAATTTAAAGTGTAGCAGAGCTGCTTTTGAATTTTGAAAATGAGGGATCTAAACTGTGTGTAAATCAATGAGTTGCAGTTGGAAGGGAGATTGCGAAAGAAGAGGAACAAAATACTGCACACAAAGACTGGATCAGGAAAACCAATGAAAGTGTCATTTAACAAGTGAGTTCAACCATGCATGTGTGTATATATGATTGTGGCATGCAGTTTTCTAGTGTCTGTGCTAGTCTAGTTGCAGTTTCTTACTATCACATTTAAATTTCTCAATTTTGTGTGCTAGAATTTACTGGTTTTATGACCTCTGTTATTAATTTATTAAATTGTCTACACCCAATGATGAGCTTAAAACGAGCAGCAGTAATATTTGCTTTTCTACGACGTATGGAGAGGTTCATGGTTTTTTGTTATGAATAATTTGTGTAAGATTGCAATGATCTATCTTTGTAAGTACTCAAGCTTACCTTTTCAAGCTGTATAGGGTGGAATAGGAATAAGTATTTAACTAAAGTTTCTGATTAAGCTCTCGTTCAGGGCACAGTTTGAAGAGAAACTAGAATGCTAAGATGGTTATACTCAATACTTGTTTAAACTGTATTATGTTCGAATTCCATGAACAAGTGGGTATTGCTTTGATATCTGGTTTGTTTGAATTACATTTAACTACGATGGAATGGATAGGTTAGTGCTGTTGTCTGTTTGAATACTTGAATATCATAAGTCGAATGAGCTTCAAGAAATGGTCAGATTTTAAATTAAACAGAGTGGTTTGAGTAATTTGCATTAAGAACAGCATGAATAGTTCTTACACAGGGAAAACAGAAAGGAGAATAGTTCTCTCTTAGAAAGAAATGAGCCTCTAGTATCTCCCAATGCAAATGATTCTTCCTTCCTTCTCACCACCTCTCTTCCCATTCTCACTAATTGCCTGTTCATTTACCTTAACCCTCTTAGGTAAAATCCCTTGCTGCTCTTTTCATCCCTTCTGTTACAAACATTTAACTGGAGGTCTGTCACTCATTTTCTGCCACTCCATGTTTTCTTGTGCTTCCCATTTTTTAAGAAAACCAGAAATCCGACAGGCTTTCATATTGTGTGTCTCTTGCTTTCACTTTTCCCATTCTCATTGACAAATCGAATATTGAATAAATATTTTGAATCTAATGGAGATAAATATAAGTGTTGTTAAGAAAGAAGAATGAGAAACATAGGATGAATCAGTGTGTTTTAACTACACAGCCAAACATATATTTATAATAGGGATCATTAATACAGAATATACAATTACGTATTTATTATAATTATAAAAATACTAATTTTCTTATTTATAGTATTACTATAATTACAAAATACCAACACTCCCCCTCAAGTAAGAGCATGTAAATCATATGCACCAACCTTGTTGCATATATAACTAATTTGAAAACCGAAAGACTTTGTATAGACATCTGTCGGTCAATCATGAGAATTTAAAAGCTAGTAGTGATGTCTCCAAATAAAATCTTCTCTCTAATGAAGTGACACTTTATCTTAATATACTTTGTCCTCTCATGGAAAACTGAATTTGATGTAATTTGTAAAGTTGTCTGATGATCGCAAATAAGTGTCATCTATCTAACTTTCCCAAATCTCAATTCTTTAAGTAATTGTTTAAGCCAGATAAGTTCACAATTGGCTAGAGTCATGACTCAATACTCTGCTTCTGCACTAGACTTTAGAACTACACTTTGCTTCTTGCTTTTTTAGAAAACTAGATTTCCACCAATAAGGATGCAATAGCCAGATATACTTCCTATCACTAGGTGATCCTACCCAATTTGCATCTAATTACCCCACAATCTGAGTATGTTCTTTGTCTTCATATAAAAGGCTTTTTCTTAGAGCTCATTTAATATATTTCAGAATGCGGATTACTGCATCCCAATGCCCGTCACAAGGAGAGTTAAGAAATTGATTCACCACCATAATAATCAATCTCGGATAGCTGTGCTGAGCAAATGACCCCAAAAACACTACCGTGAGATAGCGGCGCAGAGCAATCTCGGATGATCACTATTCTGATGTTTTAAATATACCTAATGAAAATTAAACTACATATGTGTATGCTAAGAAATATAAAATTAATACACTAATTAAAGACATGCATAATTAATGATCAAAAGTGAAAGTTTGAGAATATAACACATGTCAAATGTCAATGACAACAAAATAAAGGAACCAAATAGAGGTAGTTTCCTATGACTGATTGGGGGAGCAGTCGTTGCTTTTGTATTAAGCCTTCAAATTTGGAACAAAACAGAGAAGGAAATAAATAATAGGCAGCGAAGGGAAATAGAAAACAGTGTGTTTAGTCACCAGAAAATGTTTGGCTCATGTTAGAAACTTTGTCGAAAATGAAAAAGACGACAAAAAACATCTGGTCACGTTGAAAACTTCGCTGGAGATGCAGATGACCAGAAACGTTGGGGTCACATCAAAACATGTCACCAGAGATTAAGATGACAAGAAGCTGGTTGGAAATAGTGACTCTCGATGTCGTACCAAAGAAGCAAGATAAACCAAAAGCATGTCTAAGGGCTTGACAAGGGAGAACAAGATATTAGATATGTAAAAAGGGGGTGATATCTCAAGATTACCTCCCTTAAAAGTTACCCAACGTTTAGAAAAAGAGGGTAAAATACGGATGTGACCTAGGTAATGAAATAGTGGCCACGATGGTCACAATTTGCTTTGTTATTGACCGCTTTTCATGGCACAACTTCTAGATTGAAAAGCGATGCAACGACGACGAGATAGCAACACCTTTCCATGATAGCGGCTGCTATAACCGCTATTGACTACTATGTTCACTACCATTGATTGCAAAATAGATGTTGGGTAAGTAGTTGCTCCATATAGACTTCTTCAAGATCACTATGAAGGAAAACATTCTTGATATCAAAAAGAGGTCAGTGAGAAATAACAGCCATAGTTATGAGTAGCCAGACAAATGTCATTTTGGCTACAGGAAAAAAAGTGTCACCATAGTTCAATCCAAATATCTATGTATAACCTTTGGCCACCAAACAAGCCTAAAAGCGACTAATCTTACCATTAGGACCAACCTTGACCATATAGATCCACTTGCAACTAATAAGAGACTTCCCAAAAGGAAAAAGAACAAGTTCCCACGTACCACTATTTTGAAGAGCACACATTTTACCAATCATTGCTTGTTTCTTACTGGGATGAGAGAGAGCATCACTTGTAGACTGAGGAATAGAAACAGAGAACAACGAAGACAAACAAGTATAATGGGAAGAGGCAAACAATGGTAAGTCAAAGAAACACAATGAGAGAGATTACGGGTAGAGAACCTTTACCAAAAGCAATGGAAAGTTCAGTCTAAGGAGGTAAGCCCGGAGGAGAAAGGGTGAGTAGCATCGGAAACGAGTCAGAGGTAGGCTCATCAAATATGGGCAGTGTAGAGAGTGGCGAATGACGGTGATACACCTGTAGAGGATGTGAAGGAGGTGATTTTGCATAAGCATGAGATGGTTGTAGTGAAAGATAGTAGAAAGGAACAAAAACTAAAGGAGGGGAAGAAGTAGGCTCAGAGATTGAAATAGGAGGACTGGGTGTATAAGTCTTTAGCCTGTGTCCAAACAGACTCACGTCTCATGAGGGAAAAAATTTGATTCAAAGGAGGATGAATGGTAGATTTGATGACACTACAAAACTGAGCATCAATGTTAGTCCATTTAGGTTGTTCAGCAGCATCCAATGGAGTCCTCCTTAGTAGTGAGATGATCAACATAACCTTGACCTTTGAATCAAAGTTTGACATCTGAAGCCCATGTGGCATAATTACTCCCATCCCGTTTTTCCAAGGAAAGGGGGGCAATCATGTAGTTCCTGAAAATAGGAGTGTCTACTTTTGGAGATACGAAGAGGGATGGAGTAAAGATCTTGTGTTGGATATAAGATTAAGTGAGGAACCTGATTATTGAAGATGGAGGAAGGCATGCGGTTTATCAGATAACATGCTGTGAGAATGACATCTCTCCAAAAACGAAGACAAACATTGTGGTGAAGAAGAAAGGTACGGGCAGTCTAAACCAAGAGTCAATTTTTTTTAGCGACACCATTCTATTGTGGTGTGTGAGAGCAAGATGTTTGATGAAGTATACTTTGTGAACGAAGAAAAGACTGAAACTGGGAAGACATATATTACGAGCATTGTCAGTGCGTAAAATTTTAATAGAGGTGCCAAATTGATTATGAATTTCAGTCAAAAAACCTTAGAATATAGAAAAAACATCAGAACGATTTTTCATTAAAAATAACCAAGTATATCAGAAAAAATTGTCAATGAAAGTAACAAAGTAATAAAAACCTAAAGTTGAACTGACATGACTAGGACCCCAAATATTTGAATGAACTAAGGCAAAAAGTGACAAAGCACTTTTATTAACTCGAGTACCAGAGGTATGGCTAGTGTGTTTTTCTAACTGACAAGACTCGCATTCAAAAGACAAACTATGAGAAAAACTTGAAACTATTAGATGCATTTTGGTAATACTAGGATGTCCTCAGCGTTGATGCCTAAGAGCTAGAGACACATAAGAGATACAAGCAACCGATTGTGACAAATAGTATAATCCTCGAGACTCATATCCTGCTCCAATCGTCTGTCCAGTACGTCGATCTTGAACAAGAACAGAATTATTAGCAAAAAGAATAGAGTAATTTTGGTTACGAGTGAGTTTGCTTATGGAGATTAAATTGAAAGGACATCCGGAACATAAAGCACAGAATCAAGGGTAAGATAAGAAGCGGGTCGTGTTTGACCAATACTATGAACTTCTATTTGAGAACCATTTCCCATAGTAACGGAGGGTAAAGAATCTAAATAAGATATGTGAGAGAAAGGGACTTGTTACCAGACATATGATCAGAGGCATCGCAGTCAAGAATCCAAGGTCCAAGGGAGGAGGACTAAGAAACAAAGGCTACAAGATTATCAGACTAGGCAATAGCGACGACAGGTTGGGTATGCTGCATGGTTACCTTATATTGGAGAAATTTATTGTAGGCATTAGCTGAAATTGAAACTTCATCAGATGCTCCTGGAGAAATGACCTAAACAATATTAGCTGTTTTGGGTTGTTGTCGTGCCTTTGTACGACATTCTGCCTTAGTATGGCCATACTGTTGGCAAAAATTGCAACGAGGGCATTGACCATAATGGCTACCACGAATTCCACTCCATCCACCCCAGTAGGAAGAGTGGGAGTAAAAAAGCAGATGAATTGGTCAAAGATACAGGAGAATGCCCAAACACGTGAGGAACTAAGAGGCGAAGTAATTGTTCACTAACGGTGTCATAGGATGGAGCAACAGTGCCCGATAATATTTGATTGCGGACAGAGTCAAACTCAGGAGAAAGTCCGCAAGTGCAAGAACCATAAAAAACTTTTCACGTTCAGCATGTTTGTTTGCATCATTGGTGAAAGGCATGAGTGCATCAAAATCAGCAATTAAGCGATCAAGCTTATCAAGATAGGTTTGTAAATCATGATTTTCTAGCTTCATCGAAATAAGGTTGGAGACAACATTATAAAGGCGATGAACATCGTCGGAGTATACTTTCTTAACTTTGTTCCAGACATCATAACAGGTAGTAAAGGGTTGGTATTGAGGCTGCAATTTGACATCAATAGAGAACCAAAGAACGCTACACAAAGAGGCATCAATTTGCTTCCATAGGGCTTGTTCATTACTGGGAATATCCTTGGCTTGTTTGGTCAAGTGGTTGTCACAACCTTGACACTGAAACCATAGCTTGACAGCAGCAGCCCAAGAGGTGTAGTTGCTTGTCTCGGTTAGTTTTTCACATGGAATCAGGGGAACATTGGTAAAAGTCACTGCAGAGGCTGTATTCGAGTGTCAGCTGTTTGAAGCCCTGGGAAATAAAAGTGAAATAGGGTTAAAAATGGGCGCCTAGATGTGAGGAAGGGGTCAAAGGGTGCGCCGGCAAGTGGGTTGCATCTGAAAGTAGAAAAATCTGCAGTCTAAGACAGTCGCGTGAAACGCATGCGCCAGAAAGAAGCTGCAAGTGTGGGCGCGTGCGGCGGCGGATTGGAGCGTGGTGGTTGCCGAAGGAAGGGGGTTCTGGTCATAGTGGTCGCCAGAGGAAAAGGACGCTTGTTGATGGAGATAGGGACACAGTGGCTGGGAGTACTATTCACCCAAAAAAAAATGAATGCAAATCAGAAAACCTAAACTACTGATACTATATACAAAACTGTGTTTACTGAATATGTTGTGTGTCTAATACAGACCACACAGTATAGATTTATACTCATTTATAGAATCAAATACAATTAATTTTACCTAATAATCAGGAATCAAATCTATAACGGTTAAGGCTATTTACATTCTAACAATCTGTAACGGCTAAGGCTATTTACATTCTAACAATTTGATAATAATATTTATTTTTGTGTTGAGTTGGAATCCACATGATGCAAATATTAAATATTCTGTTTTCCTTTTTTATCAAAAAATATTCTGCTTTTCTTACTTCTAGTGTTGGTATTTCCAGATTTGATTTCTCAAACTCCTATATATGGTTTGAATTTTACAATGTTCCACTGGCAAAAGACATCTCCTTAATTTGTGATGTAAGGAACTTATCCCTATGGCTCCATTTTGTTGTACATATTCCATGATGCAAAGTGGGAAATTTTACAGAATTTGGGTCTTTACAGACTATTCGAGCATGGCACATTATCGGACGTCTTGGTGGATGCAATGCCATGAATATGCAAGTATGTTTTTTCTCTTTTGCCATGGATACCAAGTTACTTTCTCTTTCTCTTTACTATTATTTATTTACTTATTTTTGTGTGAATTTTTCAAACATGATATTGTTGCTTATAGAGCTAGCATTGTTCCTATAGTTGTCACAGTCTCCACTGGATGCCCGGCCAAGTTACGACTGTATTCAGGGAGCTAACGTGGAACCAACTACATTTTACAACATTGGGGATCTTGAGGTTCAAGACAACTTGGCTCGAATATGGTGCAACACCAATTGCATATCCCTTCTCAATGCTTTGTTATACATATAGATGTAACGTGAAGTACAAATACTAGTAATTTCTTCTTCTGGTATTACAGGGTGGATATTGGAACCATTGAACCATTGTTTCTGGATGTTTTGATAAATGCATTGACACAGATAAGCTCCGAGTATGATCTCCACCCACTTTATTTATGTTTGGTAGAGAGAAATATATGGCTTGCTTTTTTAGCTTGTTTCCTCCAGCTTGCCCTTCATTTTAGTAATCATGTTTGGTATATTAAAGTTAGATAATCATTTTTATCCCTTTGGATACTTTTTTTTAATCCTTTTTTTTTTGGGTTTGTGTTTTTTATAGTTTTGTTGGGATCAAGCAATTAAGGTTTGGTGGAGAAGAATTTGAGAATTGGAATGACAATTTGAATTCAGAGGATTCAGGTTATGGTGTTCACAAGATCTAGCCACTTTTCTTGGCTTATGAGGATTTTGGATTGAGGTCAATGAAGAGGAAGTCATGAAATGCATCTCTTTGGGTATCAGTAACTGTAAGACTGAACAGAAAGCAGAGTTGTAAGCATTTCCCTTGGCTGTATATTTGATTTAGGCAACTGAAGCTCATGGAATTTGTGGGGAAATGTTTCAATAAAATCGAAGCCGAAATATATGGCTATTTGGCGAAGTGTACCTATTTTAATAAAAATTACTGGTTCTAAGAGTTTTGCAATTTTGAACGATAATGCTAACTGAATAATCAAGTTGTGCATCAGAGACTCATTTTAAGTTTGTTGTAATGACATGATCTAACATTCTTTTGTCATGGAAGCCTTGTTCATCATTAAAGTAAACCATTAAATTTGTCGTAACGTTTACGTCATACATCAAATTAGTAGACCTTAAAGAATCAATTAATACTTTAAATGAGCTCTCAAAGGACACCTTTGCATCGTTAACAAGCCACCTAAGCAGCCATGCAGTAGATTACGTGTCGCGTTTGCATTATATTTAGCAGTATTAAAAAAATTATAATGACAAAGACTAAGGGAACATATATATATATAGTGGTAGTAGTAGTAGGAATTATGACTATTGCGGCTACAATTTGATGCACGACAAAAAATGTCATATTTATTCTCATCTCTTAATATTAAAAGACTTCTAAGGAGGGCAATTTTGAAACTTTGCACCTCTTTACATTGTCACTTTTGAAACTTTGCATCTCGTTTACATTGTCAATTTTTGCATGTCATTGTATCATTTAAATTTAATATTCTTGAATCCTAAGGGCTCATATTCACCATTTTTTGTAACTTTTACTTTGCCAACAAGTCACATTAGCCTATCTCCTTTTTTGTCAAGATTCTGTTATCTTCTTTATGTATGGCAATTTCTACTTATTTCTGACGTGACCCATTTGCACACGGTATACTTTCCAACTAAAATATGACTTTGTTTACTATATTACACCAATTCATAGTCAAATCTTCATTTCCAACAAGACCCACTATGTTTTGTTTTATTTTACTTCTATGTTCTGTTCTGAATTTGAGAGCCCCTCTAAACCATTGAAGTTTGAAATCTTCAACTTTTAAGAAAATTGATACATCGACATTATGTAGACACCCATAACACCTTCCTCCACATGGACATGAAAAGAAAATTTGCGAAACTTGCTAACGTGGAAACTGATTTAATTTAAAAACAAAAATACCCAATTTAAAAACATTGGGAACCCCATACCTTTGCATTTTAAATCTTCGCACAAAGAAAATTGCCACCCGATTCTCCTTCCTTCAACACCAAGACGTTTGCATAGAAGAAAATTGTCGTTAGTTGTTCTTATTCACTGCACAAATATAGCATCTCTTTTCTTTATTTCTCATATCAGGCTTGTCTCATTCTCTACCTAGGGCTTTTCATTCCTCATTCTGTTTATTGCATGTTTCCACGTTTGTTCTGAATAAGATTTATCCTTGTTGGGTTATCAATGCAAAGAAAATACTGATTATTTGTTGCCTGGCATCCCTAAATTTGTTCGTGTTACTGCACATCTCTATTTCTACTACTTAGTCGAAGTGGGAGATAACAAAAAACCTATACTTGCATCCACAAGGTTTAGTGGATGCAAGTTCGCCCCCTTTTTATTTTGCCAACTAATTTGTTTTATTCTGCTCTTAACTAAATCCTAACTGATAGGCCCTTAATTTATAAAGAAGGCTCAAATGCATTTTTGTCTAAAAATTTCTCTAAGCCCTTAATTTAAAAAGTATACGAGAGAAAAAAAAAATGAGAGGTTAATAGTGACCAGGTGGTGCATTAGAGTTGGTATGTAGAAAGAATTCTTCTATAAGGGAAGTAACGAGGAAAGAGAGAAAAGAGCATAGCTCCAATTACTCAAATTCTCTAGTTTATTGTCTTTATTTTTGTAATTAATATATATCTCATTTTTCTTTCTATCTCAATACCAATTTTCATTCCTTTTTTTTTGTTACTCTTATGTTCATCATTTTGCTGTTTATGAATTTCTAACAAACTGGTTTGACATGTCGGATATTCAATTTCGATCGAATGTTGTCTATGGATTTCTAGCAAATTGGTTTGACCTGTCAGATATTCAATTTCGATCAAATGTTGTCTATGGATTTCTAGCAAACTGGTATGACCTGTCAGATATTCAATTTCGATCAAATATCGTTAGTTCCATAACCAACGTTAGTAACTACATTTTGAATGCCACAAAAAAAATGGAAAGCAAAGTCTCAACCATAGAAAAGGCAATGTCAGATTTCCGTAACATTTTGGTGGAGCTACGAGCTTTGACGATGGAAAACATGGAGAGACATGATTCCATCGTTACTAAAGAATTGGAGAATGAAGAAGCTCTCAATCCAAGAAGAAACCAAAGGCGAATCCAAATGAGAGCGGATGATCCAAGCTTGACGATGATTCCTTGGAGGAATTTCGATGATCAGTGAAGCAAGTTGAGTGCCGATGTTCGAAGGAAAAGATCTCGCCGGTTGGATCGTTAGGGCAGAGGTGTATTTCGAGGTGTGAGGTACTCAACCAGAGGTGAGGGTGAATTTGGCCCAGTTGTGCATGGAAGTGCCAACCATTCATTTTTTCAGGTCCCTAACAAAGGAAGGAGGAGAGTTTGTTAGAAATTTTCCTCTTGGACCATATGGGAATTCGAATAAAACTCAAGAACTGTTACATCAGATTATCGAATAGAGATAGGAGGTTATAGAAATACATGGATCCATCAATATTAACTGGAGGTTGCAGCGGAATAGCCTTTTGGTGTAATGATCTTCCAGGTTGCAGCGTAGTCTTTTGGTGCAATGATCTTCCTCTGCCAAAATTACCTGATTCCTTAATAGAACTTTATGTTTCTCTTGTGATGGGATACAGAGAGACGTATTGTTATTTTGGCATATTAGGGACCATGACCAACTTTATGATTTTAAACCTATTAGGGTTCCCATCAACCCTTTACGGGTCAAATCTAGTCTCCACTTATTGAGCCCATATTTCATTATTCATATTTTTAATTAGTAGTCTAAAGGCTCTCCAAAATTAGATCACTTTTATTGAGCCCAACAAAATGTAAATAGCTAATATAAATGTTATAAATAATATGTATTGCCCACATCAACTATTAGAAATAAAATTTCTAATAGAGTTGACATGGGAGAAGTTCAAAGAGGAGTTGTTGGGTTGGAACGAATCAGCGAAGGAAATATTTTTGAACAACTTGCTACAGCGTAGCAAGACAGAGATGTGGAAGACTACAACATCCAACAAATTTAATGGTTGATCGTGTAGGTTGGTCGTCTTCTTGATAATTAATATTTCAGGTATTTTGTCCACAGATTACAGGATATAAGGGGCAAAGTGCAAAGCTTATAGGCTCTTGGGTCTTGACCTTGTGCTCGCCTTCTGAATGTGGCCAGAGTTATGGAGTTAGAGATGAGGGAGACAAAGGGGAACTGGGCTAGATCGCGACAGTTTGTATCCAATACCATGTTTAGATTCTGGTCACAGTATAGATTCAGGTCGCATGGGTTGAGTAAAGGCAAAATGGGTGATTGGGTTCATGTGAAAGGAGGGAAAGAGGGCCATAATAGAAATACAAATGGCCCAACATCCAAATATGAGCTCAAATTTTTTTTAAGAAAAGGGAGTATTGACATAGACAGGAGAATACACCATTTGTCTTATCAACAAATGGTCGAGAGGAAACAAAAGAGGCTATGTTTTAGGTGTGGGGACCTTTCCACCCAAAGCACTAATGCCCAAACAAACAATTGTATATAATGTTGACTGAGATGACAATGATGAGGTGGGTGAGACCCACGAAATGAAAGTCGATGAGAAGAAAGGAGGTGATTCTAAAGAAGAGTGCAGTGTTATGAACCTTCAAAGCTTGGAGGAGTTGAAATTCCCCCATCCACGCACTTTAAAGCTTCAAGGTATGGTAAAAGGAGTCCCTATTCTACTCTTAGTTGATAGTGGGGCAACCCACAACTTTATATCCAGGAAGATTGCCGAGAAGCTAGGGTGGCCAATTGTTGAGACCAAACCATGAAAATCAAATTGGGTGATGGTCACAAAGTAGAAACCTAAGGGAAATGTGTGGGTATAGAGCTTGAGTTAGGGAAGCATAAGGTGAAAATAGATGCCATCCTATTTGATTTGGAAGGAATAGATGTGGTGTTGGGAATGTATTGGCTAGCTTCCCTTAGAGATATGTGGGTAGACTGAGAGAAGCAACTCATGTTAGTGCAACTGCAAGAAGAGTGGGTTGAGTTGAAGGGAATTAGCAATGAAGTATAGTGTCATGTGGCATTACATAGTTTTTTGAATAAATCTTTGTAGCTAATTGAGGGTAATTTGTTTTTGCTGAGCTGAATTTGTCCCCTACAAGAGGAAACATGAGGACACCAAAGGAGTTGCAGAAGTTACTGACCTTGTACGATACGATATTTCAAGAACCTAGGGGGCTACCTTCCAAACGAAAAGAGGCACATGCTATTATGTTATTGGATGGAACAGGTATGGTTAATGTAAGACTGTATTGATATCCTTATCATCACAAGAACAAAATTGAGCGACAAGTAAATAAGTTGTTGCAGTCTGCAATGATCAGAACAAGTCAGAGTGTTTTCTCTAGTCTGGTTAGCTTAGTTAAAAAAAAAAAAAAAGACATCTCTTAGAGGATGTGTGTCAACTATCGTGCTTTGAACAAGGTCACCGTTCCTAACAAATTTTCCATTCCATTTATTGATGAATTATTGGATGAATTCCATGGTGCAAAATATTTTTCCAAACTAGATCTCAAGTCTGGATTTAACTAAGTCAAAGTCAAGGAGGAGGATGTACATAAAACGGCGTTTAGGACTCGTGAGGGTGTTAGGGAACGACCCTATATTAAGAGGGTCTATAATATGAAGAAGGGTTCATGGCAGGGAATCACTCACCCTCAACCGCTGTAACCAGGGGCGGCTCAAGAGCTTTTAGGGCCTAAAGCAAATTTAAAAATGAAGCTTTTTTATTAATAAAATAATTTTTTTTAAAATTATTATAATTTTATTTAAAATTTATTTAAAATAAGACCAAATTAAACAAATAAAACCTGATTGTCAAGAAAATAAACTTGACACTTGCAATCTCTACGCCTCCAAAAGTGACAGCTTTGCAAAGAAACTGTGAAATACTGTTTGGTAGGTGTGGGTAATGGAGGATGAGTAGTGAAGGGAAGACTCTTGTACCAGTGCCTCTGCGTTGAGAAAATGGAAGGCTTCATACCAATGCTTATGCGTTAGAAAAATAGAAGATTTTGATTCCTCCTCTACTTCTACCCTAAGGTTGTTGTTAGTAAAAAAATACAAATTGAAGCAGAATTGAACAAGAAGAGAGTAGTTAGAGAAAGGAAGAAGAAAGAAGTAGCAATTAAATAAAAAATAAAAAATTGTTCAATTTTTTTCTTTGTTATTCAATTATTTTTTTTTAAAATAAAAAAATTATTTATTATCTATTGGTTAATAGTTACAGCTCATTAAATATTATTTATAATATCCATGAAAAGTTAATAATTACTTAAGATATTTAAATTCAAAGCTATTTTTAAATTTAATCTTTTTAATTCTTTTAAAAGTATAATAAAACTAAAAAATTTGGGGGCCTAAAGCCCTTGCCTTACTTGCTTGGGCTTTAGGCCGCCCCTAACTGTAACAAAATTAGTTAGGAGTAGGGTGTGTTTTAAATAAGAAAGGAAACACCTAATATAGGCATCGAGGAAGATCACGTTGTTGTAAGAGAGACTTGGCCTCTTGAAGAGCCATTCCTTAGAGTAGGGTTCTGTTAATACAATTTGCATTGTTTCTGTATTTCTTTTCCCTTTCTTGATACCAGATTCTATCACTGGTATCAAAGCTTTGACTTAGGAGCTCTATTGGGGGGTGACGCTGCGTTGTAAGGGAAATGGTAGGAAAACTTGGAGTAGGCACCTAGAATAGAGAACCGAATGGAGTCACTAAAGAGTGTGGTTGTTGCATCACGCGAAAACTAGAGGGAGCACCTGGAATTCCAGCGAGTTCAAGAGTTGCGTATGAAGAAGATGGAAGAATTGATAGAGCGAATCATGACCATGAATCAGAATGGTCCAGAGCAAGAATCAAGAAACATAAGAGAGGCAATTCTGAGACACCAATTGAGAGCAATGGGGAAGATTGTGGGAAGCGGCTTGAACTCCCAATCTTTACGAGGGAAGACGCGTATGGATGGTTGTCCCTGGTAGAAAGATATTTTGACATTCGTGGGGTGACTGAGCAAGAAAAGATGAACGCAATGATGGTGGCCTTGGAAAGTAAGGCTCTTTACTGGTATCAATGGTGGTTCCGAGGAGACTAAGACGTGGGAGACCTTTAGAGAAGCTCTGTTAGAATGCTCCCAACCTGCAATTTTGCAGAACTCTTTTGAAGCGCTCATGTCCTTGAAGCAAATAGGATTTGTCCAAGAGTACAGAGAGAAATTCGAATTGCACATGACTCTTTTAAGAGATAAATTCCCAACGTATCTACGAGGCATTTTCTTACTTCGCAGAGATATTAAGGAAAAGTTAAACTTGTACCCCTCAACAACAATGAAGGAGGCAATGCGCAACGCGCAAGCTATAGACGAGGCCAATTAAGCTCGACTAGTTGAAGGAGCAATGGTGAAAGGGAAAAAATAGATGGGAGTACCTAGGTCTGGGTGGGTATCCCTTGGTATGGGTAGCAAGAGTACTAGTATGGCGAGCATGGAGGTGAGCAAGAATGAACCCAGCGGCAGCAAGAATCGTGGGAATCATGGAGTGAAGAGAATCTTTGGACCAGAATTGAAGAGAAATATAGAAAGGGCTTGTGTTTTAGATGTGACGAGAAGTTTGGGCCAAGCCATGTATGCAAGAACAAGGAGCTTAGAATTATGATAATGGCAAAGGAGGAAGAGATAGAGCAAACAGAGGATGAGGAAGTGAAGAAGGAAATTGAAGGTCAGTTGAAGGCTCTACAATTGTCCTTATGCTCCTTGATGGGGTTTACTTCCAAGAAATCTTGGAAATTATGGGAAGAGTTGCTAGGAAAGAAGGTTGCAGTGATGATAGACTATGAAACTTCCAGCAATTTCATCTTTCTAGACATGGTGAAAGAATTGGCTTTACCAGTAGAAGAAACTCTTACTTTTGCGGTGGAGGTAGGAGATGGGAGGAAGTGTAATAGTGTAAAAGGAAATGCAGGAAGCTGGAATTGAATCTACAAGGAGTCAAGGTGTAGGAGGATTTTTACCTATTCAATATGAATATGGTAGATATGATGTTGGGCTTAAATTGGTTGGAAAGGTTAGGGAAGGTTAGTATGGATTTTAGGGAGCTAATTCTGGAGATCAACCATGGAGACAAAGGGAGCCAAATTCAGGGTGATCCAACATTGTCTAGAGGGAGGTCTTCCTATAGATCTACTAGGAAGGCACTTCTGAACGAGGGGCAAGGCTACCTGATAGCGCACTGCCAGGGAGGATTCAAGATCAAGGTGATAATAGAATTTGCAGAGGTATTCAAGCATCCTGAAGGCTTACCTCCCTCCTGTAGACATGATTACAACATCCACTTGAAAGAAGGTACAGGGGTCCCCAACATTCAGCCATACAGATACCCATATTACCAGAAGAATGAGATAGAGAAGATGGTAGCAGACATGTTGACAGCAAGTATCATTCGTTAGAGCACTAGTCCCTATTCTAGCCCAATTATTCTAGTTAAAAAGAAGGACGAGAGTGGCGTTTCTGCGTTGATTATAGACCCCTCAATAGAGCCACTATAGTGGATAAGTTTCTAATACCAATTATAGATGAGCTATTGGATGAGCTGGGGGTGCACAAATCTTTTCAAAACTAGATTTGAAGGTTGGCTATCACCAGATTCAAATGAGGGAAGCTGATATAGAAAAGACAACATTTTGTATGCACAAAAGGCACTACAAGTTCCTAGTAATGCCATTCGGATTAACGAATGCACCATCCACTTTTCAGTCATTAATGAATGATGTACTCAAGCCATTTTTGAGGAAGTTCGCACTTGTTTTTTTTTACGACATACTAGTGTATAACAATGAGGAGGGGCATGCGGAGCACTTGAAAATAGTCCTATGAGCTTTGAAGAGGAATCAGCTTTATGCCAACCTGAATACGTGTTTATTTGCCAGAGAGTCCCTAGAATATTTGGGGCATATAATCTTGGGAAAAGGAGTGGATGTAGACCCCCAAAAGGTAGATGCCATCCAGAACTGACCACCTCCGAGAGATCTCAAGGCTTTGAAAGGATTCCTAAAATTGTGTGGGTATTATAGAAGATTCATCATGGGGTTTGGGCAGATTACTAAACCATTGCATCATCTTCTTAAGAATGATAGTCTAGCTGGGGTCCAAAAGCCCAAACAACTTTTGAAAAGCTGAAGATAGCAATGCTACAATTGCTAACTTTGGCTGTTCCAGATTTCTCAAAGAAGTTTGTGGTGGAGGTTGACGCGTCTAGTAAAGGACTAGGAGAAGTCCTTTCACAAGAAGGCAGGCCACTAGCCTTTTGGAGCCAAAATATGTCCGAAAGAGCCCAGTAGAAATTTGTTTATGAGAGGAATTGATGGTTGTGATCTTAGCAGTTCAGAATAGCAGCATTACTTGATGGGGAGGCCTTTTGTGATACTGACCAACTAAATGAGCCTCAAATTCCTAAAAAAACAAAGGTTCGTAGAAGAAGGGCAATTCAGGTGGATATCTAAGCTAGTTGGTTTTTACTTTGAAATAAAGTTTAGACCAGGAAAGGACAATGGTGTAACAGATGAACTTTCAAGACAGCTTCAATATTTGGCCATCTCAGTTTGCAGGCAAGATGATATAGAAAAGTGGGTAGATAAGGTGGATGGAGATGAAAAATAAAGTCAATTATTGAAGACTTGATCACAAACCCGAGCTTACATGCAGGGTATGAGTTGAGAGGAACAAGTTGTATTTTAAGGGACGTTTGGTGTTGCCAAAATAATCTTCTCGAGTACCACAAATGTTGACAGAGTTTCACAACTCCCTTATGGGAGGGCATTCGGGCTTCTTCCGAACTTATAAGAGGTTGGTAGCAGTGGTGCATTGGGAGGGGATGAAGGTAGACGCGCAGAAGTATGTGGCTACTTGTGAAACTTGTTAGCGAAACAAATATGAAGCCTTAGTAGCGGGGCTATGACAACCTCTATCCATACCCACACAAAGTTGGAATGATATTTCAATGGACTTCATTGGAGGTAGACAAGCTCAGCAAGTATGCCCATTTCATTCCTCTCTACCACTCATTTACTGCAAAGGACGTAGCTGTGGTATTCCTAAAGGAGGTGGTAAGGCTGCATGGCTTTCCCATTACAATTGTGTCCGACAGGGACCAGATATTCTTGAGCAATTTCTAGAAGGAGCAATTCAGATTGGCAAGGACACAACTCAAGTTCAGCACGGCTTACCATCCACAAACAGATGGACAGACTAAAGTGGTTAATATGTGTCTAGAAGTGTATTTGAGATGTCTAATAGGAACAAACCCAAAATGATGGCTTGCGTGGCTTATGTGGGCTGAGTATTGGTTCAACATCAACTATAGCTTCTCTGCTAAGATGACCCCCTTCAGGGCATTATATGGCAGAGACCCACTGATTCTGCTAAAAGGGACCATGGTGTCATCCAAGCTTGAGGAAGTTAACAGGCTAAGATGGGGAACTTACTAAAGGCCTAAGACGTCATGAAGACCATGGCAAACAGGTCTAGGAGATAGATCGAGTTAGACGTTAGAAATTAGGTCTACTTAAAAATACAGCCCTATAGATTGACGTCCCTGGCCAAAAGACTGAATGAGAAGCTAAGGCCATGCTTCTATGGACCTTATCCTATGAGGGAGAAAGTTAGCTCAATAGCCTACTGCCTCTAGCTTCCAGAACACAGCCAGATTCACCCAGTTTTTTATGTTTTACTGCTGAAGAAAAGTGTTAAATTGCAGACCCCAACTCAACCCCTCCTCCTATGTTATCTGAAAACTATGAGCTACAAAAGCAGTTTTGAATGTAAAAAAGAATCGCAACAAAAGTTAGAGGTTCTCATCAGGTGGCAGAATCTATCAACGTTCGAAGATAGTTGGGAATCAACAACAGATATTCAAGATCAGTTCCCTCACTTCCACCTTGAGAACAAGGTAGCTCTTTTAGAGGGGAGTATTGTTAGGGAACGACCCTATATTAAGAGGGTTTATAATAGGAAGAAGGGTCGCGACAGGGAATCACTCACCCTCAACCGCTGTAATAGAATTAGTTAAGAGTATGGTATACTTTAAATAAGAAAGGAAACACCCAATGTAGGCATCGAGGAAGATCACGTTGTTGTAGGAGAGACTTGGCCTCTTGAAGAGTCATCCCTAAGAGTAGGGTTCTATTAATACAATTTGTATTATTTTTATATTTCTTTTCCCTTTCTTGATACCAGATTCTATCAGAGGGCCACTACAAATATTTAGTAATACCTTTTGGTTTGATGAATGCCCATTCAACATTTCAAGCCCTCATGAATTCCATTTTTAAGGATATGATGCGTAAGTTTGTACTTTTTTTTTATGACATTTTGATTTATAGCCTAGATTGGGACTTTCATTTGGAGCATATAGTCAAGGTGCTGCAATAATTTCAAGTTGAACAGTTAGTTGCAAATAAGAAGAAAAGTTCTTTTGCCCAAACATCTATTGAGTACTTGGGTCATTTAGTCACTAAGGATGGGGTGACAATGGATCTTAGCAAGATTTAGAGTATTTTAGAGAGGCCTGTTCTTATTAATGTGAAGGGAGTCTGCAATTTTCTTGGATTAACGAGCTATTATCGCAAATTCATAGGGATTATGAAAAAATTTTCAAGCCACTGACTACTCTTACCAAGAAGGATGGGTTTTTTTTGGTCCAGTGAAGCATAAAAGGCGTTTGAGTTACACAAAGAAAGATGACCACTAGGCTAGTTTTGGCCTTACCAGGCTTTTCTAAAGAATTTTTCATCCAAAGTGATACTTTCGGGCTTGGTTTGGGAGCGATCTTGATGCATCTTGTGTCTTATTTCAGCAAGGCTCTTAGGGAAAGGAATCTAACTAAATCAACCTACGACAAGGAGCTCATAGCCATGACTCTAGCTGTCCAACATTGGCGTCCCTACCTTCTTGGTCGTCGATTTGTCGTGAGGACAAATTAGAAAAGTCTAAAGCAATTAATGTAGCATCGTATTACCATTGGCAGTCAGCAGAACTAGATTGCCTAGCTCCTCGATTACCAATTTGACATTGAGTATAAGCCTAGTCAGGAGAACAAGGGGGCAGTGCTCTATCCCGTATGAGAAGCAAGGAGTTGATTGAAGAGGTGCATAAAGATGCCTTTATTGCAAATTATTTTTGCATTGTAGCACCAATAGCCCACCAAACCAGGATTCACCTATACTAAAGGGATTTTGTTCTATCAAGTGCGTTTGGTAATCTCTAACCAATTTGCTTGGATACCTACCTTGTTAAATGAGTTCCATGCCACTCCACAGGGTGGTCATTCTGGTTTTTATCAAACTTATAGAAGGGTGGTAGCCAACCTATTTTGGTTCGATATGAGATGTTCAGTTCAGAATTTTGTGCGAAAATGTGATACTTGTCAACACCAAAAATACTTAGTTGTATCCCCTGCTGGCTTGTTACAGCCATTGCCAGCTCCAGAATAGATTTGGAAAGAAATATCTTTGGATTTCATTACTGGGTTGCCCAAATCTAGAAGGTTTAACGCTATTTTAGTCGTTGTGGACCGATTGTCAAAATATGGCTTATTGATCTTCCAATATGCAAGTTTCAACAATTCTCGTTGTTTACATTTCTTCCTAGTTGCTTGGCCTGTCATTTTATTCATCTAAAACACCTACTCTGCTAAAACAGTTGTTGAAGTTATCACTAAAAATATGGTGAAACTACATGGGATTCCTGCTTCCATTCTAAGTGATAAAGACCCTATTTTTGTTAGTAGTTTTTGGAAAAAGTAGTTTAAAATGCAGGGAATGCAACAAAAAATGAGTACCACCTATCATCCTTGGACCGATGAACAAATTGAGGTTGTAAATAGGTGCCTTGAGACTTATTTGAGATGTTTTATTAGTGACCAACCTAAATCTTGGGTTATCTAGTTGCCATAGGCGAAATTTTGGTACAATACCACCTTTCATGCATTTACAAAGCACACTCCTTTTGAGGTAGTATATGGACAGACACCCCCAGTAATAACTTGATTCTTGCCCTGTGAAATTAAGGTAGAAGCGAGAGCTTAAGGATAAAGATGAGGCCCTCAAGCAGCTCAAGTTACATTTGAACGGAGCCTAAAGCTCTATGAAGGATCAAGCCAATAAGAAGCGCACTAATTGACAGCATGACATAGGTGAGAAGGTGTTTCTAAAACTTAGGCCTCATTATCAGTAATCTATGGGTCCAAGAATTTGCCCAAAATTGTCCCCTCACTACTATAATCCTTTCATTATCTTGAGCAGGTTAGGGAAGGTTGCTCACTAGCTTCAATTACTTCCAGAGTCTCGCATTCACCCCATTTTCCACATTTTCCTCAAGAAAGTTGTTGGAAACTATTCAGAAAATGATAATTTACCCACTGATTTGGAAGGGGATCTCAATTCCCCTTTGGAGCCTACCGCTATTTTGGCCTCTCGAATCAACACTAAGAAAGGAGTGTCAATTCCTCAACTGCTGATCCAATGGAAGAGAAAACCAACTAAATAAGCTACTTGGAAGGAGGAGTACAACATCTACAATCAGTTTCCTCACTTTAGGCTTGAGGACAAGCCTAGTTTGCATGGAGAGGAGTATGATAAGCCCTTAATTCATAAAGAAGGCTCAAATAAATGTTTATCAAGAATTTCTCTAAGCCTCTAATTTTGAAAGTATACGAGAGAAAGAAAAAGAGAGAGGAGGTTAGTAATGGCCAGATGATACAATAGAGTTGGTGTGTAGGGAGAATTCTATTATAAGGGAAGTGATGAGGAGAGAGACAGAGAGAAAAGCCATAATCTTATTGTGTGTACAGAAGCATTCATATATTCTAGGAGAAGCTACTTAGAAAGGGGTGTCAATTCCTCAACTGCTGATCCAATGGAAGAGAAAACTAACTAAAGAAGCTACTTAGAAGGAGGAGTACAACATCTACAATCAGTTCCCTCACTTTAGGCTTGAGGACAAGCCTAGTTTTCATGGAGAGGAGTATGATAAGCCCTTAATTCATAAAGAATGCCCAAATAAATTTTTATCAAGAATTTCTTTAAGTCTCTAATTTTGAAAGTATACGAGAGAAAGAAAAAGAGAGAGAAGGTTAATAATGCCCAGATGATACAGTAGAGTTGGTGTGTAGGAAGAATTCTATTATAAGAAAAGTGATAAGGAGAGAGAGAGAGAGAGAGAAGGCATAATCTTATTGTATGTACAGATGCATTTGTATATTCTAGGAGAAGCATAACTCTTGACAAGAAATTATTTAAATTCTCTGGTTTATTGTCTTTATTTTAGTAATTAATATATACCTCATTTTCTTTCTATCTCAATACCAATTGTCATTCTTTTTCTTTTCCTCTTATATTCATCATTTTATTGTTTATAAATTCCTAACACTAACAAGCGATTTTTAAATTCAATTTTCATTGTGTTATTCTTTTTCTCCGGAGTTTAATCTCTTTTATTTCTGTTTTACTTTTGATTAATAATTTGGGTGAAATTTCTTTTACTATGTATGTAATACACAGAATCAACATTGTGCATATAATTAATTGGAACGGGACATTTCGTAGTGGCTGCATGGGCCTGAATCATATTGAATCAATTTACGTCATCCTTTTAGTATACTGTTAATATACTTTCATTTAAAGACAAAAACGTACATGTTATAGAAAACTAGATTTTATTTCTTCTTAAAGTTACTTAGCAAATTTAAAATTTAAAATTACAAATAACACAACCTACATATAAAAGTAAGCATTTTTATTGGATTTTGATATCAGTGTAGTTGAAGGCAGTGTCTTCTGATAAATACTAATGGTTCACGAATCATTATCAAACCGAAGGGTTCTTAATCACATCAAATGATCAATCGTAACAAGCAAGTTAATGAATGAAAGTGCTGAACATATTAAACATAAAGATTAAAACAGAGTAAACAAATATATTGCTACTGTACAAAAAGAATTAAATATTTTCTCATAATTTTTTTTATCCGTTATTTAAGAAAATTATGAAATCATAGTAACTTGAAAATATGAACATAGGACAGACACAATCCAACTTGTATTGAGCAAGAACCAGGTCAATTTTAGGAAACAAATTAGGTCCTTATGACTTTTCCTGAGAAGATGCTGCCCCCATTTCAATGGCGAAAAGACCATGGCATTGCTTAATCTCTTGCAAACAGAATCATTAGTCTATTTCTTATAAGTGACTGCATCAAAAGCATTAAAGAAAGAAACAAAAAATTGTTAGTGTGCATTATATTAACAAACATATTTGAAATTGTGTGATGAAAGCATGATAAACAAAACTTGAGCATACAAATAAAATATGAACCAATAAAATAACAAAATTTCCCTTTTAAGCTATATAAATAATTGAGCTTCCAATACAATTTACTAGTTCAATAACAACAATAATGTAGCAAAATCTCACTATGTGAGCTCGTATATGTGCTACTAGATCAAACAAAGCCAGTCAGCTCCATGAAGAAATAAATTAAGAATAAGGTACTTCAAACAATGGTAAGGTGATTTGATTCTTGACAAGATATAAAGTCTCTTTGAGAAAACAGTTAGGAATTTGATTCATACCATTCCCATTTCTCTAATAATAAGTTAAATTTCAACACACAATAGAATAAAACTATGCATTTTCTATTCTGTAAACCCAAAAAACTTCTGTTTGAAAGGAAAGTTAGAGATATAAAACCAATCCTTAAAGTAGGCAATTGATGACAGAAGAACAAATTGGATTTTGTTTTTTTTCCTCATGAATAACACAAACATTTTGATAATAAAAAAAGTTAACTAAAAGAAAGGTCACTCTGTGGGGAAAACAAGATGAAAGTACAGAAAAAAAAGGGGGTTGGGCTGTGGGGAAAAAGGAAAACCTGCATATTTTCTCTGGGAGTCAAAATAGCACAGACACAATCAGCAATTCCCTTGTACTCGCCAACCTCTTAAACCAGATCCTTGTTGGTGGCATCATGCGGTTTACTTTATTCAAGTTTGCCTTCCAAAGAGTAGTTTTTATCAGAAGCTTTCACATTACCCAACTCATACAAGTCTTGAAATGAATAATATGATGTACATATAATATGACTCCCAATACTAAATGTGTTTATACCACCAGCTCAACCGATCGTACCCTTTTTATTTTTGACAAGAACCACTTTTAGAATAGTTGCAATGCAAAATTACTGGTCCAGAAAATCATGTTTTTTAACCATTTTGTTAAACCACAGGTAGTTTCTGTACCAACATAAAACAAAAGTGGATCTACTATTATAGTCTAACATTAGTGGAGCACCAACTACATCTATAATCTTAGTAAATTGATCTAGACTCCATATTTGAAGAACAGTTTGGTCAGAAGGAAAGATAACAGAACACCTAATTATGATACAAATACTCATGACATACCTTTAGGTCCATTCTATCTATTTTGTAGAAAATGTATGCATTGAAAAACAGGTACTGTGAAACTGGATGCTTTTATATAATTCATTTACTATGTTGTAGACCAGTTATCTGAACAATACTCTAGTATCAACTCCGTACTATCCTAAATCACTAATCAAACAATCTAGATTATAAATATTAAATACATGATATAATAGGAGAATTACCTTTCTTGATTATAAATATTAAAATACCGGATTTTAGAAGAGAAAAACGCGGATACTAAAAAGGATAATAATTAATACTAAATGTTTGTCCAAGATTAGACCTCTGCCTTCTATTCTGGAAAACGTCCAGAGCTAGGCTGCTAGCTATTGTACTCCTCTTTCTTTTCTCACATATCAGACAATGAAATATGATAGATCCTGATATTTTATTCTAGTTTAATACTTCAGACTGAGTCACTATGAAATAACTAATGACTATGACATAAACAACTAATATTTTACTTCTCTAATCCATACCCCGAGAAATCCAAATGGATTTTGTTAGTCCTTAAAAGAGTTCATTGAGAAAACAAAAACAATAAAAATTAATGTTTATATGAAGTTGTTTACATGGTAATTACAGTACCTCATACCATTCAATTCAACATGAATAAATATACAGAGATGCAACTGCATTAATATCAGCTTTCATAGGTTCTCCAGGTTTTACTTCTCGTCCAACATTCCATCTCAGAGGGCCAATGGATGTTCTAGTCCATATGGGTTACATTAGACACTATACATATGCTCAAGTGCCATCCCTGCAGCTTCAAAGCGAAGCCATTGCAGTATATGAAAATAATTGTCGCCATTGCTCAATGCCCGAAAAACAAAATAAGTACCACTCATATACAAGTCACTGAAATCTGAAATCAAAACGGGGATAACAAAAAAACAGGGTTGTTTGGTGAGGTCAAATATTCTACAATCAGGAAAGCATTATTATTAGGAGCTATGATAAATCCACATTTTACTATATTTTTAGCTTAATTTTTAGTAGTAAATTGCATTAATATTCATAGTTGTGTAAATAGTTTAGAATTTAAATTTTATCCCAATTCTGAAATAACTCTACTTAAAAGAGTTAATTTTGTGCAAAAGTTTGACCTAGAGATTTTAAAGTTGAGATCCAAATGAAGAAAGTGGAAAAATTGAGCTTAAAAAGTCAAAAATCAAGTGATATATGTTGGGCGTTACAACTTTGGGTGCATAAAGTAACAACTTTGGGAGTTTTTAAAAATATAGAAGTTCAAAGTGAACACTTTAAGTGTTTAAAGTTAACACTTTGAAGAAGAAAATCCATAAAGAACATACGTGAAACAACTTTAAGTATTAAAAGTTATCACTCCAACAGCAAAATATATGAAGAGGCTTGTGCATAGCAACTTTAAGTACTGAAAGTGGTAATGTGCAAAGCAAAATCACATGAAAGACTTACACATAGCAACTTTACCCACTGAAAGTACCAATGCGCAATTGCGCGTAGCAACTTTAACCACTAAAAGTACCAATGCACAATATCAGAATTTGGAAAACAACTTTCAAGTGTCAACTTTGAGCGTTTAAAGTTCTTATTTCAGCCTTAAAAGCTTTTAGAAGGCCTTCTACGTTACAAGTTTCAGTGATTAAAGTGTCAATGTGGAGAGAGACAGGAAAAATTATAAAAAGCAGTTGACAGTTCAGATTGGAAATCTTTTATCATTTTTTCATTTCTACATCTTAGGAGAGCTAGATAAGGAGATTGAAGGCGACTTCCAAGCTCTAGACCTTGAGAAATTAAGCTAAGGATTGGATTTATGAAGAAATTCTGCAACTCCTCTTCTACTCTTTCTTTCTCTTTTTCTTTTAAGAACATGTTCTGATTTCTTTTTGTTAAGGATTAATGATCCGATTTTGATATTGTAAATTGATTGTGAATCTGAATTTTAAGATCTTGATTGTATTCAACGTTTAATTCTATCCTTAATGCAATTTTTTAATTAGCTATTCAATTGAATTGAACCTAGAGGATTTTCATCAATGGAAGTTGAGTTAATTTATCATATTTGAATTGAATGTCAAGGTTATAGATATCTTAGGGATAAATAATTTATAATGCCTAATACAATGTTTGAAAGATTTACACCTAAAGAATTAGGGTAGTTAATTAAATATTAGGATCAATGAGTAAAGAAATTGAACTTTGATTAATCTAGTGAAATTATCATCAATCAATTAAGGAACTTAAAGTTCATATCTACTTCAATTTTTCAATTGATAAAGAGGTGAAATCATTCCTAACTTCATTCACTCATCATTTCATTTTTAAATTCGTAGCTATGTTTTACTTTGATTTTCTGCTTTTATTGTACCTTTTACTTCATTTGTTAAATAATTCAAAACATTTCAAATTTCGTTTAACTCAACTAATTATTGATTTGTGAAGTAGCAATTGATAGAACTAATCTGTGAGAACGATACTTGAGACTAAAAGGAATTCTAAATTTTATTACTTGTTACAACTACCTAGTACACTTGCTAATCAGCGTTCTTTCAGCTTTGTGACAAGCTACAACAGTGATGACAACCACCAAGCCATAATTTACAAGGTAGGAACAAGGAATTCCAGAAGCTAGAATGTGCACATATGGCTACTAAAGTGTTCAATAATTATGAAAAATATGTAAGTACATCTATTATACATCAAATAGTAATAAAAATAAAAATTACCTTTGGAATAGTGAACAATGAGATTTAAGTTTTACTGAAGTGATTACAATCTTTCCCTTGATTATGCAATTGCAAATCTAACCTGCGGATGCATTTGCTAAATGACAACAAATAAAAAGAGAAAAATTACACTACCTCATTATCAACTACTTTCCTTATCCATAGTTTTTATGATTGAATTTTATACTAAAAAAATTGTGTAAGGATTTGTCATTGGTGAACTTACACTAGCATCATATGGTCGTTTGGATAACAATGTGATTTTGAATTGAGTATATCTTCTGCAGCTTTGCGTGTTTAAACTACTATTTTAATGGAACTGTCATTGTAATAATTGGCTACATAAAATATGAACAAATAGAAAAAGTGGAGTTAATGTATCCTTGTACAAGACTTGCGGGTAAAAAACAACTAAGAACATTATTATAATGTTTCCGAAAACAGCTTTTTTGCATTTGAAAATAACATGAAAAATTAAATCTTTGACCTAGAAGTGGTCTTAGCTTTTCGTTATCAGAAGCATTCTATGTATAAAAGAGGCACATAAGGTGGACAAAATGACATCCTTTGTTAATAGTGAATAGCAGAATGACAATCACGCCAAAGAATGAAAACCAAGAATGAATCTTATCTATTGAACATGTAGCCAAAATTTAGTTTTAGTTGTCTCTCAAAATTTTACCTTTTTCAACCAAAGAGCAATCACATGTACAATTTTGTTATAAATTATTGAATACTTTGATACTTTGATTATTATTTCATCAGAAATTAAATACTCACAACTTAATTAATAGCCTAGAATTCAAAATAAGAAAATTATTGTACATGGACTTCAAAGTATCCACAGTAAAAGAAAATTGAAACAAAATATAGATCCGCAATATTTACCTGTTCATCTGACACAATGACTTCATAATTTTTCCAAAGGAACTAGCCAACAATGCATCAAGAAGAATCTACACAGGACCTACTCCCCAAACCAATTGCACTCCACTGTTCTCTTTTGGCTTCCCAATTCCTAACTACTAATTGTCTCGTTTCTTTCAACAAGTCACCAGCTAAGGATGAGAATGATAATGTTGAAAGAAAGATGGAGATGTGATACGGGGAACCAAACCCTCATGGATGCAGCAACTCTTGAAATAATGTTAGAATATTTTCTATTATTGTAGCTGGAAAGAAAATAGTACACAAGAAAACAAATAAGAAATATTGGAGTTTTCATGTTTGACAAAAGGGTAGAAATACAAGGAGAACCTACTCACTCCTTCAAAGCAGCATTCCCAACAGGAGGCAGAGTAGAAGTTGTACATTGATTAAGACTTTTCAAACTTTCTTTTGAAGGAGATTAAGCAGCAATCTCTCAAAATTGTGAGAATATCCAACTACTTTAGTAGAATATGAGGAAATTAGTATAAGCAAATTCTCTAAAATCCAAATACATATAAGGTGATATATTGAACAGGGGGCCAGGAATTAAGCTTGCTGCTCCACCATATGAATGACCATGTAATACACGCTTGCATTTGTTCTATTCAGGAAGCCTGTAAAATACTGAAGCAGATATTGCTTTAGCATGAGCCTCTAAGCCATAAGATGAAATATCAGAGAAATTATTAGAATATAAAAGACACTTGCACTGATGTGTTCATAAATCACAAAAGATACATAACTAAGTTGATAATATATTTTTGTTTGCAGTACCACCACAAACTGTTGACAATTGGTGATAATATATTTTTGTTTGCAGTACCACCACAAACTGTTGACAATTGGAAATTATGAAATCTGATAAAAACAAATTATATATGTTGTGTTATTAATCAGATTATGCAGTAAAACTGAGTAAAAGAGCTCAAGCTCTACAATGCTAAGGTAGATTTCCCAGAGTCAGTAATTGACTCCTCCAGAGAGTAAACTCTCCTTAGCAAAATCTACAATATTCTTGCCTACCTCACTCCCACTCCCTTCTCTCCCCATATACCAAAATTCTCCTATTTCTTGGATTCCTTCCACATCACCTCCCCTCTAACTAACTAATCATTATTCCCTGGCCCCGCCCATTTTCTGTCTCCTAGTATAGACTCTCCACACATTGGACTTTTGTAAAACTGTCCCTTCACCAGACACAGGCCCATCACCCTTCCTTATAGTATTTGTCATATTTGGCACCCTATCATCACCCCCCCTTTCAGCAACAGCCTTGTCCTCAAGGCAGAATGAAGGAAACTGACTTTGGAGCAGTGCTTCATCCTCCCACGTTGTCTCATCCTTGGTTATAGCTTTCCACTTCACCAACCATTGCTTAATTTACTAGTCTCCTTGAACAATTTCTCTTGATGCCAACACAGTTTTTGGTTCTTCAATGTCATCCGATTCCACCTCCAATTCTGCTGGCAGAGATGATTCAACCGCATAATTTCCCATAGCTTTTTTTAATTGTGAAATGTGAAACACAGGGTGTACTTTAGTTGTATCAGGCAACTTCACTTTATAAGAGACAGCTCCTAACTTAGCTATTATAGGAAAAGGACCATAATAGAGTGGAGCGAGTTTGGGATTAATCCAGCGTGCTACCGTTTGCTGTCTATGAAGGCGCAGCTTAATGAATACCCACTCACCCACATCAAACTCAAGAAATCTACGCTTCTTATCAGCAAATTTTTAATTTGCTGTTGTGCACGCAGTAAATGATACTGTAGCTATCGCAAAGCCTCATCTCTATCCACCAATTTTGCTGCCATGGTCTCAACATGTGTCTCCCCTTGTGAAAACCGCACCAATGTAGGTGGTTTCCTCCCATAAACCACTTCAAAAGGGATCGTACCAGGGGATACATGGAATGTGGTATTATTCCATAATTCCGCCCATGGAACCCAATGAGACCAAGTTTTAGGCTGGTCTGAGACAAAACATTTGAGATAGGCTTCCAAGCACCTATTCACTACTTCCGTTTGGCCATCAGTCTCTGGATGATATGAAGAGCTCATCTTTAACTTGGTCCCTTGTAAACAAAATAATTCCTGCCAAAACAAACTCATGAACAAAGGGTCCCTATCACTCACAATAGATTGCAGTATACTATGAAGCCGCACCACCTCTTTAGCAAAAACTTCTGTTACCTTCCTTGCTGTATAAGGATGCTTAAGGAGGATAAAAAAATGCCCATATTTAGACAATCTGTCCACCACCACCAATATAGCTTCAAACCCCTTTGATTTTGGCAATATCATAATAAAGTCAAGAGAAATATCCTCCCAAATTCTATTTGGGATTGGCAAAGGCTGTAATAAACCGGCTGGAGAGGTTGCAACATATTTTTGGCATTGACACACATCACACTGCTTGACAAAGTCCTGCACCATCTTCTTCATACCCATCCAATATAAGTTGGCAGCAATTCTTTTATATATCCTCAAAAACCCTGAATGCCCCCCTGCTGGAGAGGAGTGAAATTCAACCAAAATCGTAGGTATCAAAGTCGAAGTTTCCGGTAGCACCAACCTGTCCTTGTATAACAATATTCCTCGCTATAAACTGAACCCAGGACGAGAATGAGCATCCTGCAATAAGTCATGCTCCACCTGTTTCAAGAAAGGGTAAGATTCTTTTTCCTTGCTAATGTGCTGGTCCTGTAACCAAACGGAAAAAGAGGCAATCTGCCTTAACTCGCCATCTTCAAACATTCTAAACAAGGAGTCCACAGCTTTATTCTCAGGACCAGGCTTGTATATAATCTCAAACTGATAGCCCAAGAGCTTTGCCAGCCAATTCTGTTGGGCCACAATGGTGATATGCTGCTGTAAAAGATGCCCCAAACTCTTTTGATCTGAATACGAAACTTCTACCCAACAAATAAGGCCTCCAATGTTGCATAGCTAGCACAAGTGCCATTAACTCCTTTTCATAGGCTGATTTGCTAATATTGTTATGCGACAAAGCTTTGCTAAAATAGGCTATTAGCTGTCTATTCTGCATCAGTAATTGACTCCTCCAAAGAGTAAACTCTCCTTAGCAAAACCCACAATATTTTTGCCTACCTCACTCCCACAATATTTTTTCCCTATTTCCTGGATTCCTTCCACGTCACCTCCCCTCTAACTAACTAATCATTATTCCCTGGCCACATTTTCTATCTCCTAGTATAGACTCTCCACACATTAAGCTTTTGTAAAACTGTCCCTTCACCAGACACAGGCTCATCACCCTTCCTTATAGTATTTGCCATATTTGGCACCCTATCAAAATCATAATAGAAAAAGATATAAAAGACACTTGCACTGACGTGTTCATAAATCACAAAAGATACATAACTAAGTTGAAAATATATTTTTGTTTGAAATACCACCACAAACTGTTGACAACTGGAAATTATGAAATCATAATAGAAAAAGATATAGATGGTGATTATCCTACTTATAAAATTACCAATATCTCGAGCAAAACAAAGTCTGACAGTGTGTGTTGTTAAACAGTAAAAACGGGTAACTATTTGGCACTTAAAAATTTTACCTGAGTAAGTGGTGCCAAACATCATGGAAATCCAACAATTTTAGACAATCTTCAATATACAGTATCTCTTCTTCATTTTCTGGTTTCATTTTCTCCTGTAAATATTAAAACAAATAAGTCTTCCGTGCTAAAACTATAATTTAAAAATTTACCTTCAATTCAAAATTAAGAATGAGAGTCTAAAGAAATTGAAAAAAAGTAAACAATAGAAATTGAAACTATACAAAACTACTATTTATTTTGTACATTTATGAAGTAGAAGGAACCAAATGAATGCATATTTGTTTTCCATCAATAATCAATTCACAGACATATTTACACGTTCCTAACTTTCTTTCTATATAATTTGGGTCTTGATTAAGGCCCTGTTTGAGTAAAAATAAGTCCTTGTAAGAGATGACAAATAATATAAAAAATGAATAAAACTCCTTAGATAAGTTAAAATTAGTTTCTCTTTTCAAGTTTTAGAAAAGTTAAATAAAAGTGATTTTTAAAAAAATAGAGAAGTATAAGTTAAATTTAACTTATAGAAGGAGCTTTATTCATTTTATTATTAATAGTTAAATATATAATGGTTAATATCAATTTTGACATAGACTCCTATAATTTTTAACAAATAAAAATCAATTTTATTAGAAAAATCTCAATCTAAATTTAAAACAAATGAATACTGAATCAATACTAGTAAGAAGTATTTTTTTGGAAAAGCAGATAGGTGCAATAATCAATAATTAATTAAGTTGGCATAAAAGGGCATCAGTACCTTTATTTACTCGTACCTTTACCGCTAAGGATGATTTCTGGGATGTGTGCAATTTGGGTGCTAACAACACTCGTTTTTGTTCGGCATTCTTTAAGTAAGAGCGAACAATTCCTGACCTCAAAGATCTTTAAGTTGGTAAGACGAGTAATTCCTTCGGGCAGCGATGCCAAATTTGGGCAATCGGAGATCTTGATATGCTCAAGTGATGAGATGTTGCAAATCCAATCTGGCAAAGTCTTTAGGTTTTTACATAGTCTTATGATTATTTGTCGTGGAGAAGTAAGGCAGTTGGTGTTGTCATTAAAACAAGTTTCAAATTCCTCAAGTGCTTCACTTTCAGACCATCCAAGTTTAAGAAACCCGAGAGAAGTCAGATTTTGCATCCAACGCTTTGGTAAATTTAGAGGATGATGATAAAAGCACA
Source organism: Abrus precatorius (assembly GCF_003935025.1). Classification (NCBI taxonomy): domain Eukaryota; kingdom Viridiplantae; phylum Streptophyta; class Magnoliopsida; order Fabales; family Fabaceae; genus Abrus; species Abrus precatorius. Next base: position 9,859,884 of record NW_020874417.1, on the reverse strand, counting down.
GGCGTTTGAGCATGGAAAGAGGAGCAGTGTAGGAAGACGAGTCATCTGAACATGTTGACGCAGTTGTGTTTAACGTGGCTATTAATGGCTCCACACCACAAGCATGCAAATACAAATCCTCAACATTTGGAAAAGTAGGCATGCAAGTCAACTTTGGACAGAGAGAGATTTGTAGCTGGGAAATAAAAGGAAACGGAGGTAAGGAGTGATGATGTGAATCAATGATATCATCTCCAAGTCTCTTCCATCCCCTAAGATTGGGACAACCACGTAACTTGAGGATCTCCAAAGACGGGAAGAATGTTACTGCAAAACCATCTTCAAGATATATGTATTCCAATTCATGAAGACCGTCTAACCGAAGTGACTTCAGGGATGGGAGACGTTCCAACGGTGGGAGACATCGGCAATTGAGAAGCCAATTCAGCTGGATTTCAACAACATTTGTGAGGCAAGAAAGCCAATTTGGGAAAACGATGCCTGGATACCCCAGCACGTTCAATTGCTTAAGATTATGGTGGGGCTGAAGGTTTTTTAATAATTGTGAGCTGTCACTGTAATCAATTTCATCTTCATCTTGCCATTTTAGACACAGGGATTGAAGGAGATCTTTTTCTTTTAAATTTACATCCTGTGATTCCTGAGTCGCGTCTCTTACCCTGTTCAGATAGTTAATTGTTAATTCTCCTCTGAGGTTTAAGTCCTTCAATTCATTTAGGGTGCCATATTTTCTATTTTGGCTTTCTCCCACCAGAAAGTTGGATAAGAATTGCAACGAAGACAATTTTCCCAACCCAACTGCCATCCCCCTTAAGGATCGCAAAGGAACAATATCAATATCAAGGCATCTTAAATTGACTAATTTTGTGACGAGTTGTGAAACAAATTCATCGTCGTATCGACCCAATTTTAACGTTTGTAAGCAAATAAGATTACTTATAGATTTGAAAAGACTTATTTGTCCTTCCTCAGGGAAAAACTGGAGATATCTTAAATGCTTCAAATTTTCAATTGAATCAGACAACTCAAGTAAAGAATAATACGGCATCTTCAAGATGCGTAAGTACTTAAAGCTTGAAATAACAGAGAATTCTCCCTCATTGCCATCCCTCAAAATCAAAGTTCGTAGCCTGCTGGGATCTAATGATTTCAGTAAATGAATGGCCTTGAATTCCAATGATACGTGCATAGGTCTGCCTTCTAGATTTTCTGCCTTATCATCTAAGAAACAATAATCATTGCCAGCAACAAGCATTGCAAGATCATGCATTAAATCATGCATTTTGAAACTAGTGATCTCACCATATCTACTTTTGACAGGATCTTGAAAAAATGAGTTCATCAAAAAAATATTTATAAATTCATTACCGACATCTTCCATGTGTTTCTTTTTAGTTGAACATTTGAGGTAACCTTGTGCCATCCATAACTGAATCAATTCATCCCTTAAAATTTTCGAATCCTTGGGATATAAAGAGCAATAAGCAAAACATTGTCTCATTTCAGGCAACAAGTTTTGGTAACTGAGTTTTAGAATTGGCATGATACTGTCTTGCTCTTCAGATAATTTCCAGAAGTCACCAATTAAAACATCTTCCCATTCACTTTCTTCATTTTGTCCTCGTAACAAGCCTCCCAGTGTTTTAATTGCCAATGGAACCCCTTTACATTTTTTCGCTATCTCTTTACCAATTAATTCTAGATTTTGATTCAATCCTTCGGTATTATCCTCAAATGCAATGTTCTTTAACAGATTCCAAGATTCTTCTTCAGTCAAACCATTCAAATGATAGGAAGTGCTTGCACTCATTGTCTTTGCTACAATTTCACTTCGAGTTGTCATTAAGACCTTACTGTCTTGAGCACCAAACATCAAATAAGTTCTCAATTTAGACCACTTGCTATCATTTTCATTCCAAATGTCGTCAAGGACTAGCAAATATTTCTTACCACTTAATTCTTCACGTAGCATTTTTTGCAAGTTGTCTAATGATAACTTGTCTTCAATTTGGCTACAAGTACATGATTCTAATATTTTCCTTACAATGATCTTTACATCAAAGTTATCAGAGACAGACACCCACATTCGCTTTTCAAAAGAATTCTGCACTCCCAAATCATTATATATTAATTGAGCAAGAGTTGTCTTCCCCACACCACCAATGCCTACAATGGCAATCACAGAAATATTTTGGTTTTTATGTGATTCCATCAACAAAGTTATAATTTCCTTTCTACTGTCATTTCTTCCAACAATATTTGATTCTAACACAGAATCTGTCTCCCTCCATTCACTATTAGTTTGCTTAACCACCATAGTTCTTGGGCTTAAATTCAATTTAAACGTGTCTTCTACAACATCATTAAAACTTTCTCGTGTTTTCTTTATTTCATCAGCCATTTGGATGGGAAAATCAATTCGATTTGAAGATGAAAGGGGATAAAGTACCTTTGTCACTTCTTTTCCTTGTCCTGCATCCATGTTGTGTCTCATATACTCAATAGCAAGATCATCTATGAAGTCATCTGCATAATGAAGTGCTTTTTTGAACCTTCTTATCCAATTTCGCACGCGAGCTTGTTCTTGTTTATTATCGGCATCAAGGAGCACATCGTTGATGGATTCAATTGTGTTCTTAAGCTCTTCCAACTCTTCCATCACATCATACTTCTGTCCAAATTCAAGAAATTCAGCTGAAGCCAACCTGTCAATGAGATTTGAAACAACACCATATGGAACCGACTCAGCCATCATTTGAGAGAGACACGTCAATAAGATTTGAAAATGCTCAGAAAGACTATAAAAGGCTGCTTCATCAAGAGGAAGATACAGCGGCATTGTGTAAAGTTTGACATTTTAGCGTATTTATAAATTATTTATTTTATTCTTTGAAACACTTTGAATATTTTTATTTATTAAACTAATTTTTAATAAATATCTTTCTGCTAAAACTAAAATTTAATAATAATAAAATATAATTTTATCTTAATGAGGATACTCTGAGATTATAAATAAAATATTTGACCATAAAAATGGTATATTTATAGTAAAAAATTATGATTATTTATTTAAAGTACAACCCTTGAAGTGATAACGCGTAAATGCTATATATATATCATTAAATGTCACTTATTATATCTAGTTAGCAGTTAATATGCTTAGTTAGCTATTTGTTAGGACAATTAACATTAAAGTGATGATCGAAATTAAAATGGTTAATGATTATATACGTTTAAGACTAGAAACGATGGACAATCATATTCTGAGGACTAAAATAATATTTTAGTTAATTTAGGAAGCATCTTGATGAATTCTAAAAATAATAGAAATTAAAACATTTTTCTCTATCCAATCTATTATCACTAAAGTAATTTCTTTAGTATTTTTTAAAATTTCTCAAAATTCATACTAAAACAATTCGTACAAAACAGCATCGCTTAATTACAAAATAATATTAGTAAACAAATTTCAAGTATTAAATATTAGGGAAAAAATATTCAAAAAGGAAACAATAAGATAGAAAGTTACCTTGGAGAAAAAATAAAAAAGGAGAAAAGTTCAAATTTAAAAAACAAAAACAAAAAGATGATTCAAAATTACAATCAAAGAGATATCTCTAGAAAGCAGATAAAAAAAATAGTATAAAAAATTATCAAATAAAAAATATTAGACCTTAATTTTGCATCATATAGTAAGATTTTATTTTATTTTTGTAAAATTTATATTTTAAAGCTCGTCGCTGTCTAAGAGTTTTAAAACTGAAGAGACCGTAAAATAACAGCACATAGCAAATTTTACATGTCAAATATATTTTAAAAGTTTTTTAATAAAAATAAAAGAGATATTATTCAAAGCAAAGTTTAAATAACAAAAATGTTAAAAAAACCCTAAAACAAAAATATGAACTAAGAGAAGTAAAGAAACAAATCTGTAAGCTAAACATACTATGAAAGAAATTGAAGAAAAGACGCGAAAACGAACCTGTCAATGAGATTGGAAGCAACACCAAATGGAATTTGCTCTGCCATCATTAACATAACACCAAATAGAAGAACGCTTGATCTAATAGAGCTCCACTGCGTAAATTTCTGTTTTGGGAAAGACACCGCTAATATATGTACCGAGGAAAGGGGCACAATTGTAATTACTTAATATGCGTTTATTTTAGCAAATTTTTTATTTTAATTTCTTTAAATAATTTTTTATAATCTCCCCCTTTTAATAAATTTTTAATTTGTATTCTTAAAGCTCACGTAGTTAAATAAAAACTGACACGTAATTAACAAGATTTTAATGAACCAAATCAACAGTAGAAACTAAAAAATATTTTAAAAGATTAAAATAAAATAAATTTTAAAATATATAAATAAAAATATATTTAAATTTATACTATAAATATATAATATTTAATAAAGTTGTCCAACCTGAAATTACAATTTTGTTTTAAAGAAAAACATTCACTCCTTCACAGAAAATTATTATCAACTTTCCACCTGTCATACATTACATTTGCGGAGAAGATGATTCTAGGATGGACCATGTGACATGTATATTTAGCTATAAAATTAATGTATATGGAACCAACCAATTTGTATCTACCGCCAATTTTGTAGCTTCACTCAGTATTTCAAATTAAAATTGAGATGCACATACAAAAGGAGTTGCCACAAATCCTTAAATTTGGAAACAGGAACATAGAACCCTGAAAATGCATTATTTTGAAACAAAATTATAAGCTCAACACATAGTTGCTAATTCTATTGCTGAGTTTACGAGGCCGGTATGAAATTAAGGCTTTCTTTAAAAATTTGGAAGAAGAAAAAATAAGAAAAGTTTGAAAGATATGGAAAAAAAAAAAGGGATTAATATGAAACTTTTTAAATTAGGAGATTTTAAAAAGTATAAAATTAAGAAAATTTTAAAAGATTTATAAATTTTCTTTTTCTTATCTAAATACTATGTCTAAATATCATGAGATTTTTTTTTCCTTTTCTTTTCTTTTAAAAATTAATTTTTAAACAAAACTTAAGAAAAAAATAAAGTTTTGAGTCCTTATTAAAAAACAGGAAAAAAAAAATATTAGCGTGAGACATGTGAAAATATTGTTTTCAAGAATTATTTATCTTTAAGTATGACAAAAGATTTTTAGAATTTAAATACTCTTCTAATATATATTAGTAAGCATAAGAACAAAAATATACCAAAAATTCCAAAAAAAAAACTTTTGTTAAAGAAAAAAAATATTTTTACTCAAAAACGAAACCATAGTCCCTTTTTATATAGATATGTAACTCTCGTAAAAAAATAAAATATAATAAAAATTTAACAATTAGTTAAAAAATAATTTGAATATATCCAATTAATTAATCAAAAATAATTAAAAAATATTCTGATATTTCCATAGTAATAATTTTTTTGTAAAATCATTCAATTAAATTTAAATAAATTCAAGATTTAGAATTAATGTAATGGATAATCTAATAAATAAAAGTTAATAAATATAAACATAGAGTTAAGACAGTCTTGTCAGAAGTACTTACACGAATAAGAACAATAAACAAGATAAGACTAGATAATGAGTAAAATCTTATGATTTAGTCAAAAGCATGCTTGAGTTAAGTAGTAGGAAGAGGTCCTAGTACATTAATGGATATAACCCTTACAAGATATTCTGTGAAGGATACAAAGGAAATAGTCCATTACTCCATTTCATGTGATGTTGTCCAATATGTTTGAATTTTTAGTTCAAGACAAAAGCCCTTTCACAAGTCTGTGATGGACGAAGATTAATTAGCATTTTTTATGTAGCATGTCAAATATATTTCATCCTAGTTGTATATTTACTTTTTAGTATATTTAATTACTTATATTTAATAATATCGCGATAAATCAAAATTATACGTACCAAATTCACAATATAGATAATAGAGAAAATTAAAGAAGGAAATACAGTACATCTTATTATATTATTTGTAATAAAGAAAAATTACAAAAAAAAAATTCATCTATCTAGAGTTTGACAAGGAATTTCCTATCTTATCCGAAATTATCTAGCCAAAACAGAAAAATGAGCTCCCTCCCCATGTATACTCATCATTCTAAATATAGAGAATTACTCTCTTTCTCTCCTCTAATCATCTTCTCATTATTCAGGTCATGTCCCTCATCTTCTTGTATACGTAAACTTTTCAAGCCTTAGGATTAATTCCCACTTTGTGGACTAGAGGCTCCTTTGGCCCAATTCCCTTATGGGCTCCATCAATACTCCTCTTCAATAACAGTCTTATCCTCAAACTAAGGCTATGAAATTGGCTTCTACTAATCACTTCATCTTCTTATGTGCTTTCCTCTGTTGTCCTGTCAAACTAATATATTAGCCATTAATTCACCTTTTCACCATGCTTAATAATGCTTCAAGCTATTAACACCGACAGTGGTTCCATCAGTTTAGCACCACCATCTTCTAAATCAGCAGGTAATTTAGCTTACACCTCATAATCACCAATTTCCTTCTTGAAGAGTGACACATAGAACACGAGATGTATTTTCAAAGATGGGGGAAGTTTCAATCAGTAAGTCACTGCTTTAGTCCATTCCATCACTTCAAAAGGTCCATAGTACCTAGCTAAAATTTTAGGATAGATCCAAGTCATGACAGATTGCTGCTTGTGTGGTTTTATTTTCAAAAAAACCCAATCTCCTACCAAAAAACTATTTTTCTATTGATACTTATCAATTTGAGTTTTCATTCTATCTTGCACTCTCACTAAGTAGTTCTTCAATTGTCTAAGTTCTTTAGCACGGTCCATCACTTCACGTTGCACAGTTTCTACTCTAACTTCTCCTTGCATGCATCTAACCACAATACAAGGTTTTTTTTGCCATAAACTTACTCAAAAGGAGTAGAAGCTATTGAATTGTGGTATGTAGTGTTATACCAATACTCCACCCATGGCAATCGTTGGACCTATCCCTTAGGTTGATAAGTGATGAAACAATGTAAATAAGTTTTAAGACACCAATTAATCATCTCCGTTTGGTTATCCGTTTGAGGATGGTAAGCGGTACTCATCTTTAATGTTGTACCTTGTAATAAAAAAAAATTCTTTCTAAAAATGACTCATAAACAAAGGGTCTCAATCACTCACTACTTAATTGGGAATACCATGAAATCTAACTACTTCCTTGACAAAAATTCCAACAATCTCCTTAGTTATATAAAGATGTTTCAAAGGAATGAAGTGAGCATACTTGGTCAACCTATCAATAACCACTAGAATAGTTTCAAACCCCTTCAAACATGGCAATCCTGTGATGAAATCTAATGAAATGTCTTCCCAAATTATATCAAGAATTTGGAGAAGCAGTAGGTGTAACACCTTATATTTCTTTCCTCAATATATGATAAATTTTCATAAAAATTAATATGGTAAAGTAAATTTTCCTTCAAAAATTTTCTAATAAGAAAAAGAGACATTGAAATGATATAAGGTTCATAGAGTAAAATTTCATTAAATCATAAGTACTTTAGAAAAACAAAGATTCTAGAATTTTCATCAACAACAAAAAGAAATAATAGTTTTACAACTATTTCAAAAGAATGTTATAGAACTGAAAATATTCATTACATAACTCAAAATAACTAAATCCTATAGCAGTTCTCATCCATCCATGCACTGTGAGCCTGGTACTATTCGTTCTGATTTCCTGAAAAATGTTGTATAAGGGTGAGTCTCTACCCTACCACTCATACATTACACATATTCATCACAAAACACATCTTATCACGATTAAAGAAAACATCATGGCATTACATATCACAATGTCATATAAAGCATATTCTCATCTCAACACATATTATATTTCACAGATTCACAATTTCTTTTACTTTTATCCGCGCTTACCGCGCCCTGTGGCCACAGTTATCCGATGCCTCTATTCCAAGATCTTACACATCCATGTAAATAGTTGCCGGATGGCCCAATGCAATACGAATACAATGCATGCAATAGATAGTCTCTTAGCAAAGGTAATGGTCAGGAGTCAAGTCGGGAAACGAGTGTGCGGCCATGTGGTGCATTCGAACACAATATTCCATGCACAATCCCGAATGTCACTCACCACCCTACATTTCCCCAAGATATATCATATCGTCTCCATCTTCTACTCCCCCAGTGTATTTCTGTAACTATTTACACCATATCCTTTTCCATCTTATACACTTTCGAGTATATTCACATGTTCACATATGTCATTTCTCATGTTCACACATATTTTTCATTATATTTCCACATACTTTTCATCAAATCATAGCATATTCACAATACATATCATTGTTACATGAAACACAATATATTGAAACATGAAACATCCATCTCTTTGTTTATTTCATATCATAAAATCATATCAACCATTCTCAATATACCTTATCATGCCCTATTTGAACATAATATCATATTTTCACCATGTATTCATCATAAAATCACATAAACAGCCAATTATTATCACTTTTCATCGATTATTTCTCATAAAGCAAGGATTATTCCACATATAATCACATACATGACAAGATCTATGAGAATACAAGTAATAAACATAACAAAATGATAAAATAGAGCCCCCCTTACCTCAAAACAGGGGTTTTTACAAAGATTTAACCGAAGATTTGAATTCTAGAATGGATTTTTTTCTAAGAACATCATGAACATCTATAAGAAGAAGAAGAAGAAGAAGAGAAACGAACGGTAAATCTAACTTCAAACTTAGAGAAACTTACTTGAAATTCTTTAGAATGGACGTAGAATCACAGATATGAAGAAAAATCTAAGTTTAGGAGGTTTAGTATGGGAGAAAATGGTGAGATATAGCCTTAGAACCTTTGAGAACCTTGGATAGGAGTGAAGAAATGAAAATTTTGTGTGATACCCCCTTTTTATAGAAAATTTTTGAAATTTACTGTTCATCGCCGAAATTACTGTTCACTGCTGGAAACACTGTTCACCGCCTTACTATTCACGCCGGAAACACTGTACACACGTACTGTACACGGGCTGTACGTGAATGTGACATCAGCCATGACATCATGTTGATGTCATTGATGACGTCATCGTCACTGTACATAGACAGTTTCACTGTTCATACGCGATTTACTGTTCATAGGCAGTTTTGCTGTTCACTCTTTCTTTTTTTCTTTTTTTTTAAATATAAATTCTATCCAAATCTAATCTAATTATAATTTAACAAACCTCATTTTATTTAAATCAAAATGCAGGATGTTACAGTAGGAGTCCCACTTGAGCAGCAGTCAAATATTTTTGTCACTGAAAAATCTCACATGTTTATACATATTTATGCACCGTACTCTTCATCCCACGCCAAAAAATGTTAACAGTCATGCATCGATAAGTTCTATAGCATCCCGAGTATCCCTTTTGCATTGTAACATTAAATTCAATTAGCAAGTTAGGAATCCATGCTAATTTCTTAGAAATTACCAATCTGTCTCCATAGAACAAAACTCTTTACTTATGAGAAAGACCAAAGTGTTTATTAGATCCTTGTTCCACCTGGTCAATGATCTTCATTCGTATAGACCTTTGTTATGATGACGTGATTGTCTAACCATATAGGAAAATACACCATAGAGTGTAACAATTCTAACTCCTTTCCACGCTTGGACATCATATACACCCCTTTGTTCTCAAGCCTCAATTTGCATACAATCTCAAAGCTATACCCCAAAAGCTTTGTTAACCAATTTTGTTGATTACCAGTGATCACATGTTGTTGTCACAATTGTTTGAGACTCTTCTGGTATGTATACACCTTGAACTTTCTCCCTAACAAATAGAGACGCTAATGCTAGATGGCTAAGACTATGGCCATAATTTCCTTCTCATAGGCTAACTTAGAAACATTTCTGTCACTCAGAGCTTTGCTGTAATATGCAATAGATTTTTTCTCTTGCATAAGAATAGCTCCAATTCCAGTGCCCAAAGTGTCACACACCACTTCAAACTCTTTCTTAAAGTTTGGCAAAGTCAATATCAGAGTTGTAGTTACTCTTACCTTTAATTCTTCAGAAGCTTTTCGGGCCTTTTCATTCCAACAGAATCCATTTTTCTTTGTCAACTGAATCAGGAGTCTTGCAACTTTCCTATAGTTTTGAATGAATTTCTGGTAGTACTTTGTCAGTCCCAAAAATCCATATACACCTTTTACTGATTTGAGAACTAGCCACTGTAAAACACTATTGATTTTTTATGGATCTACGGTCACTCCTTGAAAATAAATGATATGTCCTAAGTATTCATTCCAACAGAATCTATTTTTCTTTGTCAACACAATTAGGGGTCTAGCAACTTTCCTATAGTTTTGAATGAATTTCTGGTAGTACCTTGTCAGTCCTAAAATCCATATACACCTTTTACGAATTTGGGGACTAGCCACTACAAAACACTATTATTTTTTCTAAATCTACAATCACTTCTTGAAAATAAATATGTCCCAAGTATGCAATGTTTGTCTGGCCAAACTAGCAATTTTTCCTATTAGCAAACAATTGCTACAATTTTAGAATACCAAAAACTTCTTCCAAATGTCTCAAAATGTATCTCAATCAGTACTATAAATTAATATATCATCAAAGAACAAAAGAACGCATTTCTTCAATAATTCACGAAATACCTAATTCATTAGTGACTAGAAAGTGGAAGGGCATTCATTAACCCAAAAAGCATTACTAAGTACTCATAATGAAAGGCATGGATCCACAATGTAGTATTAGGAATATCCTCCACTTTTATGCGCACCTATTGATAGCCTGTCAAGTCTAATTTAGAGAAACATTTGGTCCCTTGCAATTCATCTAGTAGTTCTTCAACGACTAGTATTGGAAATTTGTCAAGTTTTGTTTTCTTGTCCAATGCTTGATAGTCCACACACATTCTTCAAATGTTATCTTTCTTTTTTACTAGTATTATTAGACTGGAACAAGTACTCTGACCGTGCCTAATATGACCATTTTCCATCAACTCGCAATGGTAGGGACGTACATTGATTGGTCCCTGTCCATGAATCAAATTAATTGCATGCTCATTACTGCGAACAAGAGGCAAACCCTTAGGCTCCCCAGAAACTCCTTCAAATTTCCCTAGTAATTCTTGTAAAGCCAACAATTGGGACTTGGTCAAATCTCTCCTCATCAACCTTTGTGAATTACCATGTTGTATTTCTGTGGACATCAAAACCCCTTTTATTATTCTTCTGAGATCCTCTAACAACATGTGAACTACTGCAAAAATCTAGTTCTCTTGATAATGATGTCAACCAAGTAATGCCTAATATCATGTTAATATCCTCCAAATCAAACAGGTAAGCATTGATAATGAATTCACTCTTTTGCACCTCCATCTTAATTCCTCTGCACATACCATACGTCTCTGTCTTACATCCATCACCCATTAAGATCTTCATGTTAGGAGTGTCCTCACGATCCCATCCCATGGCCTCCACCAATCTTCAAGAAATGAAATTGTGAGATGCTCCATTATCAACCAATATAAAAAGAAATCGCACATTGATCCTCTTAACTTCAAAGTTTGCGACGAATCTCTTTTCAAACCTTGCGAGCATAAAATGCTACACTCCCCATCAACAATCTCATCTTCACCTGTTTTAGTGCCTTGATATGCTTGATTATTGATTGTTTACTTCTTTTTATTCATTAACCATTTATCATCCCTAATAAATGTATGGCCTTTTCTATGGGGGCCGAGAGATGGGATTATAATAATGTTAATTAAACCATCATGTTTAGAGGAAATGTTATCTTAGTGATAATCACTATGGATAATCCTAACATTGTCCTTATAGTCATGATAGATGCGATTAGAGTTAAGGTCACATTTCCCATATATTGTCCAATGTCATATTTGGGCATGCATGATTGATAAGTCAATATTTAACATGTTTTATGACTTATATTTACACACTTGAGCTTATTTTATAATTTTTTATAATAATTTTATTATTAATTGTTGTAGTTGAGCTTGAGATACTTACCAATGCATTATGGAAATATTATGAAAAAAATTAGATAAATTTAGTTAAATTTGTAAGCAAGTACGACCATGCTTCATGACATGCACGACCATGCTTCTCAACCTACATGGGCATGTTGGAAGATATAAACGGTTGTGCTCACCTATGGAAAGTTTAAATCTAAAGCAATTTCAGGATTTTCAAACTCTATTAAAGAGACCTTAGGCAGCGACTTTTTGAGACATCCTTTTGATAACATTTCTTCTACACTTTTTACACATATCTTTCACATCTCCAATCTTAGTGTTGGCTATTCACTGACAACTATTGGAGCTTTGGAAATGAATCTTGGATTAAGAACTCTTTTCGTTTCTTCTTCATTGGAAACTTCTCTAGTTTGCATTTGCTTTTCGAGTTCTATGGATTTGTTTAGTATTGTTTTAATTTTATTTTATATTATGTCTAACTAAATTTATAGCTAAGGCTATGGTGGATTTTTTCATGACTCTATGAAATTTTTATAATTTATGATAATTTCATGTTTTTATTCTTGATTGATGTTTATCCTATTGTGCTATATTTGTATGTCAGAATTGACAATTCTTGAATATACCATAATTAATAATACTGTAGGTGGTCGTACCATATATAGTTAATAGATCCATATAATAAAATGAGACAAAGAATTAGGTAGACTAAAATTAGTTCTTCTTTTTCAATCGTTGTTAAATTAACAACTTGTAGACTCTTTATGTTTTTTCTTTTTTTTACCTTGCATGATTGTTGATGGTAGTAATTTATAGAAAAGACTGTTAATATTGCATGATCATTGGGTGTTAATAGATTTAGTATGAGTGGTTGACAATCATAAGAAAACCATAATTTGAAATAATCTAAAAGTGAACATAGAGGAGTGTAAATGTGAAACTCCTAAGTTCTTATTGATTAAATTTATTGTTAGAAGTTGTGTTATTTTAATTTTTCTTTAATTAAGTCTCATATTCAAATATTTATTTTATCTACTTTCGCATCCTTTAAGTTTAAATAATGAAATTAAGAAATGCTTAGTAATTGAAATGATATTTTAAGAATTTATTTTAAAACTCTTTATTACTTTTCACTAAGTATAATAATTATCCTTCTTTTGGTAGGCTTAAGGAGTAGAAAAGGACAAGTTATTTACGAAACTACTATATATGTTATGCGTGCTATAAGACTTCTTTGTAAATTTTATTTTATCTTATTTTTTATTATATTTGAATAATTAGAACAATTTAGAAGATATGTAAAATATTTTAAAATCTGATACTATACTAATGTATAATATCAATATGTTTTTATTTAAAAAAATTAGTTTGAAAATTTTAGATATACATAATATTGATTAGTAACAAATAAATTAATACAGAATGATTAATGAAATAGAAATAGAACTATTATTAATAATAGAAATGTTTCATCTTTACTTTCTTCTCTCTTATTTCTATTTGTCCAAATAAAATATATCTTTTATTTTATTTTAACTTTATTTCTCACATTAATTATTATTTCTTTTTTCTTTCCTTTTGATTTCATATGTCATCCAAACATATTTTAAAGTTTTTGTAAATAATATAACCATGCTTGTCATATTGTATTGACCATTAACTCATTATTTTCAAAATTTCCAAAATAAAACAATCTCATCAAGAATAATATACACTATATAAAAATCAAAATTCTAGATCCACCAAAATATAAATTGCGAATGAATAATCTTTATTTTGGCATCTTATTGTTTTATTTATTCTAGGTCAACACAAAAATGGAAACATGTAATGTTTTGTTTACAAAAAATTATTACCAACTATATTGCCTCAGTTACACCTTTATTTTAAAGGATCGGACTACTATCATATACAATACTTAAGTTCTTGATGTCAAAGACTATCAATATAACAAGAGCATTTATCAACAAAAAGAGTACTCTAAAATGATCATCTAGTGATTATTGAGAACAAATTCAATCAAATTCCTTGAAAAGATACCAATGGACATTTACGCTTAATCAATGACTTAAGATTTATCACTTCTAACTAGTTTTGAGTTAGTTAAAACTTACATTTTAATTAGAACATGGATCCAATTCAACATTGAGAAGCATTTAAACTACAAATTTGAAAGACTCACTTTTTAAAAATATTTTAGACAATTTTAAAATTATTATTTTGAGTTTTTAGATAAAAATTGAGAGAATTTATATATATATATATATATATATATATATATATATATATAACTTTCACAATATCATGTTTTGAAGTTTTTTAATTTAAAAAATTTTATATTAATTTTTCTTCTGTACCTTTTTAAATTACTTTATTCTTTCTTCCTTTAAAATCTTAAATAAAGCTTTAAGGGTGGTAGTCAATTATTAACAGTGATGACTTATAAGAAACTATGTGTACACATTACAAATAATATATTTTCTCTCTTTTTTTTATCAATTTTATATATTTGTTCAAATAAAATTGGTTAACTCATTTAACAGATAACATTACATAAGTTTTCTAAATGAATGTCACTAGTGTACTTGTGAAAATAAAAAAAATAATTATTGCATTTTTTAAAAGTAATAACGAAAAGAAAGAGAAAGACAAGTAGAAAAAAGAATAAAAAAACAATATGATTAATAATGTAATAAAAATAAATAAAAGATATAAATAAAAATTATAGTATATTAATATATATTATTAATTTTATTTAAGTAATTTGATTAAAATACTTTTATTTTCTTACAGGAGTAGCAAGTGGTAGATAAGAAAGGTAATAGAAATTTCTGAAAAATATCTTGGGCTACAGCTAGGCTCTTAGTGTATAATATGGACATTGTAAGTTACCCGTTAGCAGTGGAGAGAGTGACGAGGTTCAGATTGTGCTGCGACAAAACAGAAGACCATAAACGATAACAATGGAACCTTTCTCATTCTCAACCTCACACTTGTCCATACCCACCAACACCACCCTCTTCTCCCCCAAACACCACCTTTCTTCCGCCGCCACCACCGTATACTTCTCTCTTAAACCGCCCCCAGAATCCAACAACTCCGCCACCCCTCGCCGCCCCTCAAAACCCCACAAAACCACCGCAACCCCTCTCTCCTCAAACCCTAATAAGCCCTCTCCAAACTCAAACCCCCTCACCAACAAACTATGGCTCACAAGCAAACTCTCTCCTCCTCCTCCTCCTCCTCCACCACCACCACCACCTGAAGTAGAACGAGAATTCGAATTGGAACCCGAACCCGAATCCGCCAAGGAAGAGGTGAACTCCGATAACCGAAAAGATTTCCGGCAACCGGGGAAAATCTTCGTCGGGAACCTGCCAGGGTGGATTAAGAAGAACGAGTTGAGCGAGTTCTTTCGGCAATTTGGGCCAATTAAGAGTGTGATTCTGATAAAGGGCCACCACGACACGGAGAGGAACGCGGGGTTTGGATTCATCATATACGAAGGCGACGAGGAAACGGCGGAGAAGGCGGCGACAAGGGCGGTGGAGTTCGACGGCGTGGAGTTCCACGGGAGAGTGTTGACGGTGAAGCTGGACGACGGGAAGAGGTTGAGGGAGAAGTCGGAGGAGAGGGCGAGGTGGTTGGAAGGGAGTGGAGATAAGGTAGAGTACCATTCCACGTGGCACGAGGAGAGGGATGGTGCCAGGAAGGTGTTCCAGAAGGTTCTGGAAACTGAGCCAGAGAATTGGCAGGCCGTTGTTAGCTCTTTCGAGAGAATTAAGAAGGTTGATCATCTTAACTTCAATTGGTGCTTGTGCATTTGTAGATTGGCAATAGACACGGTCTAATAGCTTTTTACGTTAGCTAGAAGGTTATGCTGTAAATTTAACCATAGAACTTATTAGAATAAGTTAAGGTTATACCAAAAAGCTTATTGAAATAAGCTAAAAAGAGCTTATGAGAGTAATAAGTTAGTGTAATTTTTATAGTACAAAGGTTTAGTGTAATTTTTATAGTACAAAGGCTGCTGTCTAAGAAGGAAGCATAGATATGACATGAGACATGGATACAAGGACATGGCGATAAGATGAATTTTAAAAATCATAGGACATGAGATGACATAATATAACATAGTAAATTAGTTAGAAGGTTCCTAGTGTGAATTCTTAGCAGAAAAGTTACTAGTTGTGTATGTGGTTCTAACTTCTATGTTTCTTAGAGCATCTTAACCATGCAACCAGAGGAGTTGCTTATTTTTCTCTAGCTTTAAAATTATATATATGTGTGTGGATCTCATTTTCTGATATAGTTGCTTCTATTAGCAATTTTTAACGCAATCCTCTTTTTCTCTTCTATATGAACAACTTCAACCCTGCAACTCGTTGTGCAATAGTTGCTTAATTTTAAACAACTCCCACTAGATGCTCTAACAATTGTAAAGATTAGTTTGGCATAGCCTTAATTGTTACATGATGAGTTTTATTTGAAATATTCATCATGTGTGAAATTTTTCACCATCTGCGTCAAACTAATGAGGGTTAACCAGTGAGGCAGTGAGACATTGCCAAAGGTTGTTTTAAAATAGGGGGGCAGTTATAACAACTGAAAATAAAATTTGAAGCTAGAATGACAAATGAGTGTGGCATAAGGTGTTTGACCCTAGACATCAAATAAATTTGTGATTTTAAAGCATAAGAATTGTTTCCTGAAAACCTGAAAGTTTTAAGCCTGAACTATGGCTTCAGTTGTGCCATTAGTGATCAATATATATTGTGAGTTATTTTGTATTTTTCTTGTTGAGGGTGGATGTGGTTGTTGAAGAGATGATACTACCTCCATTCCTATATATCTGTCCAAAGAGAGAATAAAGTACATAGAGCAAGAAATCCAATCATTTTGTTTAAATTATTTGGTAAACTTCATAATATACCTTCTATTAGTGGATCTTTTTTGACCTTGGGGTTGCTCAAGTAGTGTAAATGCTTTGTTTATTATACTTAGAATGTCTACATGGAAAAAAGGGTATTAGTGAAAAAAATAGCAATTGATAATGTCTTGAACTTCTACAGGAACAGATAAATAGGAACAAATTTCATCTTCTTTCACTGGAAAGATAAATTAGAACAACGGTAATAAGACCCTGGCTCTGTAACTAGACCAGATAGATAATAGGTTCCTTGATTTTCTTTGGTTATACCAGTCTGCTTTGTCAAATTTCTTATACACTAATATATGCATCAATATGTGTTTATCCCAAAGCTCATGTGAAATGTAAATCACTGAGATAAGGGAGTAATTGTAGATGCTACTTTTGTTGTCATTAGTTAAAAATTCATGTTTACATCATAATAACTGAAAAAGACTTTTCCTATGAAAAATTGTAATAATACCTTTTAAATTTTTCAGCCTGCTAGAAAAGAATATGGCTTGATGGTTAAATATTATGCGAGGCGAGGGGACATGCATCATGCACGTCAAACATTTGAGAGTATGCGGGCAAGAGGAATAGAGCCATCTTCACATGTGTACAGTAGGTAAATTCTTTAAACAAGATCTTCTGTAGTAAAGCTGTGATATAATTTTAACATCAGCTGAAATTGTTTTTAGCCCTTAAGCTGAGGCCGCATTTGATTGGCATGTGCAATCTTTTCATAGGTGACCATGTGAATGAGTTGATTTTTATATGCAAAGTTGAATATTGTTGATTCGGAAAGATAAAAAAATGATTTAACTTTGTTTCAGCAATTTCAAAATTTTCAGGGCCAAAAGAAGTTCTGTGTGAATTTTTACTTTCTTTCTTCTCACTCCTTTTGAACTTGTGTTGATGTACTTTGTCATGCTTATACTTTCTTTGGTGACTCAAGGATTCTGATAGATAAGAACAGGATCAGATCATCACACAGACTACAAAGTTTTCACTATAATCACTTATATCATTTCTCTGTAGTGTACAACAGAATTTCCCTCCTGGCAATGCTGGCAGTTAGTTACCCCAGCTCATGCTAGTCTTCTTGCCACTTGGGGCCATGATCCCCTACAATTTTTCCTCAGATCAACCACACAAAATGAGGGTTTTTAACATTCCTTAGGGATTGGTTGGTATATATTGATAGGGATTGCAACTTGCAAAGTATTTCTGTATTTTGTATCCTTTTTCATGTTATATTTGATTTAAGGAGAATATTGTATCCCATCTTTTTGCAATCTTTCTTTTCTTCAAATTAAATTTCTTTTATAAAAATGATAAAGCACTGTGGTTATTCTTCCTTCAATAATTAATATATGTTAAATGTTTGCAGTCTTATTCATGCTTATGCAGTTGGTCGAGACATGGAAGAAGCTTTACATTGTGTTAGAAAGATGAAGGAAGAGGGCATTGAAATGACTATAGTGACATACAGTATAATTGTAGGTGGATTTGCTAGAATGGGCAACGCTGAGTAAGTAAACCAGACAAATTTCCCCCATTATTGTTTTATTTTATTGGAAATATGTTTCTACCTGTGAGTTTTTTAATTTCTTTTTCTGTTTTGGTCACATACCAATTCTCCTAAATGCTTGACCCATTTGGTGAAAGTATATGAATGACTTTTTCTCTAACTTGCCCCATTACTTACCTCTTGTGCAAGAGTCCTTTGGGCTTGATATTTGTCTGATGTCCATGCCAACTTCACTTGTGCTGAAAATTTAACAAAAATTTCGTAAGAATGTAGCCAGCAAGGATTGAATTTGGACCGCTTGGTTATAGAGCTTTCATATCATATGCCAAAGGGGAAAAAAATGAAATATGCCAAGATTCTTGTTCAATTCTTGTGTGGCTAGTCCTCGATTTTCTTTTTAGTTCCAGTTCAATGCACTAGGGTGAATATTTGGAGGATAGTTATATGCTCCTATTTTCTCCTAAAATTGGATATGAAGATTTAAGGGTTATATAAATGAAAGAAAATACTTTTTTTTATTACATAACGGAGAAGCTGGACCCAAAAAATAAACAAAACTTTCAAAACTGATTGTAGATTAAAGCCAAATTAAATCCCAGCTACTGATTGTCACAGAACTTTAGAAGTAGCATGCCTTTTTTTCCCAGATTATAAAGAAGCCGTAGACCTGTATCCTTTAATTGTGAAAGTTAATTACCCAGGTCAGATACCATTAATAACTACCTCACTTTGTTAGCTTTTCTATTCTCTTTTTTCATAAAAACATGGTAAACTATATAGTTGCATTGGTTACTGTGAAGTTCAATTGGTCTTCTCAAGACCTAACCTCCAAAGTCTGAAGTGTACTGCTGTGGTTGGGTTTGGTGTTTTTCTCTTATTAAGTGATTGGATATTTGGATGAACTTAGAATTTCTGATTTGTTCTTGTTTTTCACGCCTCAATAACCCTGCTCACACTTTCATTTTTACTGGAGCTGATGTGAAAGTTTTGATCTAGTTTGATTTAAGGAAATAATTTGAGGGCCTGTTCATAAATGAGTAAAAATTGAATCATCAGTTCTGTGTCATGGAGATAACTATTTGATGTTGTTTTGGAAGTGCTGCAGATCACTGGTTTAAGGAGGCAAAAGAGAGGCTTCCATCTTTAAATGCAGTCATTTATGGGAGCATAATTTATGCGCACTGGTGAGCATTCATATTTTTTGTATGGGTTCATTTTTATTTGTATGATACAAAACCTTCAATTGTCATATGTTGTAGGTGGATTATTACTAAATGGAGAAGTATCTTCCAAATTTGCTTGTTTCCCTTCCTTCTTTTCCTTGGTGTAATCTTTAATGTTGCGTATGTTTGCATAGTTTTAACTGTGGAAGAAAAACTAATTTAAGCGACAGGGTTTATGAATGAAGGTGAAAACATTTACCATGGAAGTCGTTAATCAAATTAATATTAGGTTAAAAATTAGGTGCATCAACCACCCAATTAGTAAGTAATGTGGTACATGTTTATATCTTGGTGATTATTGTAACACAGTTTTTTGTTTCTGAAAGTCTCCCATTTATTTTTTTGATGTGCAAATGATTGTCATTTCTTTTCAATTTTCTTCCTCTGTCCCTCTTGCTTCTTGCTTTTCATATCCTGACGTGTTTTACAGTCAAACTTGCAATATGGATCGAGCTGAAGCCTTGGTGAGGGAGATGGAAGAACAAGGGATAGATGCTCCCATCGACATGTATCATACCATGATGGATGGTTATACAATGATTGGTAATGAAGATAAATGCTTGATTGTGTTTGAAAGACTTAAGGTATAGCTTTTTCATAGGTTGTTGACTTCTTGTTGTTGGGCTTAATTGCATAGGTCCTTTTTACTCTGGAATGTGTGCAATTTTGGTCTCCCAATTTTTCCAAGTCAATTAAATCTTTCTACTTCTAAAATTAGGCAACTTTGGTCCTTCTGTCAATTTTTTTTTCTATGTAAAACCTTTAATTCTCTCATTCTACTAAAAAACTTCAAATTTTTGAATCAAATAAATTGTTTTAAAGTTTTGTCTGCTCAAAACAACAGGCAACCAAAACATCAAATTTCACCCAAATAAAAACCTTAATTTTGATCCTCTTCAAAACCCTAATCTCACATCATGAAAAATTCTTCAAAGTTTATTGGATTTTCTCTAAACTTTACTTTTGAACTTCTGAAATTTTTGATATCTCAAATCCATCATAAACCCCAAATATTTGGGTAAAAAATGAGAATTTGAGGGTTTAAGGGAGATGAAATCAATAGAAGGAGCAAATTTGTGTAGTTTTAAAATTTGAGGGATTTAATTGGGTAAAAAAAACTGGGGAAACCAAAATTAGAGAGTCCAAATTACAGGGATTAAAAGTTTCATAATGCCTTATTTATTATTATTACTATTTTTATTGGCTTTGTAGTTTTGATCTGATATGTGCTGTCATCAGTTATATATTTTAAAAGAAAATGACCCACTCCATAAATGACCAAAAGAGGACATTAGCATAAATTTCTAACGTAAAGATTCCAAATTGTATGTAGGATTATCTTTGAAACAAAACTTTGTTACCAGCTTTCTGCCTGTATGCTAAATTTACTCTTGAATTTTGCATCATAATTTGAATTTTCCAGCTGGTTTTCTTATCCAAAACATGATAGTTTATTTTGCTGTAAATTCATCTAAACTTTTTCAACAATCTCATTAAATTTTACCTTCTCTAGTTATTGCCTATTGGGTTTCTTCCCTTTTGAGTGATGTTTATACTTGTCTCTTTTTTGCAATAGCCAGCAAATGTACCTATTCTCAAGTAATAAATGAAGTATAAATATATGTCTTAGGCATGTGCTATGAAAATGTTAATGTTAGATGTCTTAGTTAGGCATGCTCTAGCTGTACTAGATTAGTTCCCAACCAAGAATGCTACAACAACAACTAAGCCTTATTCCACTAGGTGAAATCGGCTACATGATCATACGACGTTATTGAGCTTGGTTGTAAAAATTAAATTTTTAGAAATCTGATTAATCAAAATGTCTTTTTTAATAACTTCATTTATGGTTCTTTTGGGTCTCACTCGACCACTTTTTACTGAACTAAGAGTCATGCAATTCATTCTCCTTACGGGTGTCTCCAAATGTCTTCTCTACACATAACTAAACTATCTTAGATGATTTTTAGTCATCTTTTCCATTATAGGTATTACTCTAATATTTTTTCATATATTATTATTTCGTATCTTGTTTCTTGTGTACCCACTCATTCACCCTAGCATTTTCATTTTTGACACTCCCACTTTTTTTTTGTGTTGTTCCTATAAGGTCCATTATTCACTATCATATAAAATAGTTGGTTGTATGGGTACTTTACGGTCATAAATAATTCTTGATATCTTTCTCTACTTTAACCTTTTAGCTTGTATTCTGTCAGTAATATTTTCATTAATTTTTCTGTCGTTCTGTATAATCGATTCCAAGTTCTGAACCGGGAATATTTGTATAAATAGATGTCTTAGGTTACTGATTTGTATCATATATTTCAATACATCTTGTATTATTACATGAATAATATCCTACCCCCTATCCCCGGCTACTTTTATCAATAATTTCATTTTGTTATTTGAGTGCTATTGTTCATCTTAATCCACTGATGAGTTCCCAAAAATCTAGAACTCTTCCATGGTATATTTGTCCCGGGACTCCTCAATGATTATGTTTTGACTTTGGCAATTGGAATCTTTTTCTTCTACCCACAGCTGCAATGTACTTTTCAAGCTAATATTAGTGATTGTATTTATACTTGCTTGATTTTCTTCTCACTGCTGCTGTCATATCCGTTTCCCAACCTTTATGGAATCCACTCAATGATCTTTTAGGACCTGAAGTCTCACTGGGAACCTCCCAGCCATGCACTTCCACTCTCCAGTAACTGGTTTCCATGTCAGCGTGTTATGGCTCATCTTCAGTTGCCTTTGCTAGCAACCGTCATTGATAAGCTCAACTCCCCATTTTCTGCATGTTCCCCAACCATTTACTTGGGTTATTTCAGTCACTCCTTTTTGCCCTGCTTGGCAGTGTATTTGGCTTTTTGTGATCCCTTAGTTTGGTTGCTCTCCTATCTATTTGTCTTCAACTTGTTTGTTTGCCATGAATTAGATTATTCCATGGCGGGTTACTATGCTTTTGCTCCTTTTTTGAATTGCTTTCCCATGCTTTGTAATGTTTGTTTCAGAGTTTTCTGTTTGGTATGGTTTGCCGTGTTCTTGGCCCCCTTGGGCTTCTTAGCTCCTTTATTGTGATGTTTGTGTTTTCTTCCAGCTGCTAGATGTTGATTAAAACAATTCAAGCTATTTTTGAACTGACTCATTAGAGATTAATTTTTTAACATTTCCAACTTCCTTGCCTAGAAAACTCATCTTTCCCACTATGCATATTTTAATAGTATTTGTGTAATATTTGTATTTTTTAAAATGAAAAAAGGTGATAAAATGAACTGAATCATGTTTATGTTTTACTTTTGACAGGAGTCTCTATTCTTGTTTGAATTTTTTGTTAATTTAGCACATGTTATATTACGTGCATAGTCAGTCACCTTGATATATTTGATGTGTATCTAAAACTGTTGTGCATTACTACACTTAACATTGAATAACACTTGACATTTTTTTGTTTTGATGAAGGAATGTGGTTTTTCTCCCTCAGTTATCACATATGGTTGTCTTATTAATCTTTACACAAAGGTAAGATATTTCATGCTTTACATTAATTTGGCCATTTATGTTATCAATTTTGCTTGTCTCTTACAGCAGTTACAGCCTGGTTTTCTTGCAAACATTTGATCAAGTTCCCATCATGTAAATCATACCAATACAATTCACTCTATTTAAACTCCATTCATATTAATATAAATTTCAAATATATGAAAATATTAAATATTTGATTACATTATTGTTGATGTTCAATTTTTTTTAACACATGATGTGAAAATTTGAGACAATGGATAGTTACAACTCAATGGCTCTCCTCGCAAAGATTATATTTTAGGAAAGGTTATTGGGTGGTATAAGTTTGGTCAAGTCTTAATCCTGTGCCATTTTATTTCTCTTTCCTCAACTTTAATTACATACTACTACTCTTTATTTTCTGTTGATGTTGATGTTCAGCAGATTTCCTTAATAATGCTTATTCCCTTTAAAAACTTAAGCAGCTGATGAGCTAGGTAGTTAGCTGGGCTGGGCCATGATTGTTGTGAGGTCAATTTGCAGAAGTTGAGGGCTATGGTTTTGACAACATCTGCTTCAGCAGTTGAAGTTTGTAACAATGTCACAGATGATGCTTATCTGCAATAATCAAGTCACTTTGCATATTGCTTCTATTCTTATCGCCCAATCTTCCATGAACTGACCATTACCACACACATTCATAAATATGCATAAAAATAACATAAATAAGGAAAATAACCTTAAAATCATCACTAAATTTAAATAAAATTTATTTGAAAATGCATAAAACTCGTGTCACAACAATTCCCAATATAAAAACCTTAAGATACGAAATTAAGAGCTCAGAAGAACCTATATGAACCCAGAACCTGAACAGATGAAATTAAGAGAAACCCAGTCAGCCAGAATCTCAAAGAGAGAAGATGAAATAATGAGGCAGATTAACTCACTAATCTTTCTTTCATTTAAACCAAAAGATCTCTCTTGTTGCTTGTGATATGATTTGATCCTTCCTTCACATTTTATTGTAAATGCTTGTTATTGCTTAATTTGGCTACATCATTTTCAAACATGGGGACATTAATTTTGGTCTGGCAAACAAATGTATGTTCCACCAGTAATTCTGGCTTGTTGACACCTTTTTTTTAAAACTTAATCCTTTTCAGATAGGAAAAGTTTCGAAAGCATTGGAGATTAGCAAAATGATGAAAATGGCTGGCATTAAACATAACATGAAGACGTATTCTATGCTGATAAATGGATTCCTGAAGTTAAAAGATTGGGCCAATGCATTCTCCATTTTTGAAGACATTACTAAAGATGGTCTGAAGCCTGATGTAGTACTCTACAATAACATTGTAACAGCTTTTTGCGGGATGGGTAATATGGATCGTGCCATTTGTATTGTGAAGCAAATGCAGAAGGAGAGGCATAGACCTACTACACGCACATTTTTGCCCATTATACACGGTTTTGCAAGATCTGGAGAGATGAGGAGAGCCCTGGAGATTTTTGATATGATGAGGAGGAGTGGGTGCATTCCCACTGTACACACGTACAATGCTCTTATTCTTGGCCTTGTTGAGAAGTGTCAGGTAACCTGTGGTTGACAATTGTTAATTGAAGTGTGCAAATGACTTGATCTGTTTCTTACTTTTCCTTATCTTTATTATGTGTTTATCCATTTGAACTTGAAGTAAAAGCAAATACCTAAAAAGCTAACTGCAGTAAATTGAATAAAAAGTATTGTAGTCATATTGCAATTGCTGTTTAAAAGTGGATTTTGATACAACAACAAAGCCATATCCCAAGAAGCGAATCTTAATACACTTGATTTTTATTTTTATTTTCAAAAAATAATTTCTTGAAATTTTGGGAGTTGGAGGCTTTCCAATTCAATTGATTGCTATGAAGTTAAAATTCACACAACTATGGAATGCATCCCTAGCTTCCATTGCTTCTTACTGTTATAAACTTCCAACAGTGCTGCATTCTTGAAAGCATTGGGGAAATAATCATTGATAATCACAAATGCTGAAGGGATTTCTCAGTGATTAAGATGAATTGTCAAAACTCTAAACACAAATTATTGATTAGAGAATCTGAGGATGAAGAGGCAAGCAATCATACCTAAGTTTTGTCATATAGTTATTTAGGTGTAATTTAGTCTTCATTTGTTATGATATGCATTGAATAGGAGTATAAAGTCTTAATTCTTAAAGGATTTTCCTGATTCAATCAGGACAAGCTACACGAGTGCTAAATGTCTCATTTTGACTAGAAAGAGTCAAAATACTTCTCATAAGCATTTGGGTAGTCATCCTCCTATGAGTTAGCTTTTGGCTGCCCACATATATTCAAACCTGCAAACTTCGCGCAATAGATGTTCAATCGTGAGCATGAAGGGGATGTTAAGATGTTTCACATTGGTTAATAATAGAACTAGAATACTCCTCATAAGGGCTTGCGTAGTCCTCTTCCTATGAGCTAGCTATTGACAGTGAATTAAGCCCAAATTTCTTAATAAAAACATTGGTTCCTAATAGAGTCTTGTGGCATTAATTGGTTTGTTTTACTGAACCCACCTAGTGGGACAAACAAACTGCTTTCTTGGAGATGTGGTATAATCCAACCCTAGCTGTGATGCCTACAGGAGCCTGATTGTGATGCCTGAGTTTCACTTCATCCTCTCGGAAACTATTCTGTTTTCTTTGATATTTAACACTTCTCAGATTGAAATTTTACTGGTACAAATGAATTTCAAGCTGTTAGATATAGAGGGATGTTGCTGTTAAATCTTTTGTTCTAGTTATGCATCTTGATCTCCTCACACATAATGTCACATTTCATAAATTATGTTGCATTTCTTGTAGATGGAAAAGGCTGTAGCAATATTGGATGAAATGAATCTGGCAGGCGTTAGCCCAAATCAACATACATATACAACTCTTATGCAAGGTTATGCTTCACTGGGTGATACAGAGAAGGCCTTTCAGTACTTCACAGTATTGAAGAATGAAGGCCTGGAGATTGATGTCTATACCTATGAAGCACTGTTGAAGGCATGTTGCAAGTCAGGCAGAATGCAGAGTGCCCTAGCAGTCACAAAAGAAATGAGTGCAAAAAAGATTCCAAGAAACACTTTTGTCTATAACATACTAATTGATGGGTATGAATTAGAAACATCTGACAGAATTAAACTAAAAATGTTCACTTTATTATTTTTTTTCCATTAATGGTTTCACAATCTGCTCTATATTTTAGTAACCTAGTTTAATTTCTTAGTTGGGCTCGGAGAGGTGATGTTTGGGAGGCTGCAGACCTGATGCAACAAATGAGAGAGGAAGGAGTTCAACCAGACATTCATACGTACACTTCTTATATAAATGCTTGTTGTAAAGCTGGGGATATGCAGGTATGGTGTTAGTTGAGAAATATAATTAATTATCAAGTTTGTGGTTACTTATTGTGGACTAAAAGTAAGGGTATAATTGACTCAACGTCTGAGTTTTAAATTTCCTCAGAGAATGGTTTTGAATAGTAGATTTTAGGATTTTTTTTTTTTAATCATGGTAAAGTATTTATATAACCGGTTAATCGGATTTTTTCATCTTCCTGTCAGAAAGCAACAAAGATTATTCAAGAAATGGAAGCATCAGGTATAAAACCAAACCTCAAAACCTACACCACACTAATAAATGGTTGGGCACGAGCTTCTATGCCTGAGAAGGCTTTGAGGTGCTTTGAAGAGATGAAAGTAGCTGGATTGAAACCAGACAAAGCAGTGTACCATTGTCTTATGACATCTTTGCTATCAAGAGCCACCTTTGCTCAATCATACGTTTATAGTGGCCTCTTGTCTATATGTAGAGAGATGATACAGTCTGAGTTGACTGTTGACATGGGAACTGCGGTTCATTGGTCAAGATGTTTACGCAAGATTGAGAGGACAGGAGGGGAACTAACTGAAGCCCTACAAAAGACCTTTCCTCCTGATTGGACCTCGCATCATGTTCTTGATGTCAACAGTGAAACAGACGCTGCTGATCATGAAATTGATTATAGTGATGAGGATGATTTACATTATAATTCCGATGGAATCAATAATGGTGAGGACACTGATGATGAGGATTATGATAATGTTATGTCACACAGTTGATGTTTTTGAATTGTTATTGTAAAGGGAAGAGGCAGAATGTCACGATGGCATGCCAATTTTTTCGGCATTAATTTTTCTTTGTAAAAAGGGGGAAGTAGTAATATCATTTGACCTTCATTAGTTTGGAAAAATGTTGCAAATTCATGGAATCGATTGACCCCAAAAAAAAAAAGTTATCACCCAACTTGCTTCGTAAATTGAGTACAATTAACGGTGTGTTTGAATTTTTGTCAATTTCAGTTAAACAAGAATCTATTTCAACGCTACGAGTTATAATTTCATGTTAAAATGATTTAACATTATTTTAATTAATTTGATTGCATACTTGTAATTGTCTTTGATTTAGATTGAAGAAATTAATAGTGAGAATGGTGAAAAATCACACTCTTAACCTCAATTGATTAATCTACATGTGCATTAGTCACATGACAAAAATAATTTCGTTATAGGATCGATGCTTCCTCGACCTCCATAGCACAGAAACTTCTAGTTTGGCACTGGAAAGTTATGAAAAGAAAGTTAAATCCGAGTTTAGTGTGGGTATGTCATTAGAGCTACGTTGTTGGGCATGTATGACGAATTGTGTTATTAAAATGATACTTGAAAGGTGTTTGATGAAATATGAGACATTGTGATTTCCTCGAGTTCCATTATATGTCTTCTTGAGAATAGACAACCAAGAGGACTTAAGACATGTTTCATTGAATGGTTCTTGACATAATTAGACCTAACTCGATTACATTGCTTAGTTGAGGCTAACTAAATTAATCCATGCAAATGTGATTAGAAAATGCACAATTGGTGATGTCAATTTGAACAAATCTCTTATTATTATGTAATATGGCACACTACTTTTTGTGAGCTACGACACCAAAAGTCGGCCTTATGGAATTTGCTTGAATTACATATTTTTATGAAAAATTATTCCTTGATATTCCACTGGAGATGCCCAATTTTAGAAGTTCTTCTAACCTTCAAGTTGCATTGAGAGATAAAAAAAAAATAAAAAAATCGATAACCATTAATTTTATTCCCTTCAAGAGGATTTTATCTAGCCAAATCGACAACCATCTCTTATATTTGGAATGGCTAGATATAAGATAGGGCATATAAAGGGTCCCGGAGAGTTCTACTTACCCTTTGAGTGACAAACTAAAGTTGCAAACAATCTACTTGATTGTGGTCTGAAGATGATGAGTTATTGGTTATGGGATGTAACCAGGGGTAATTCAACAAACAGATCCTTTTGAGATGAAAGGGAAAGAGAAGTAAAAATTATCTCAGTGATGATAAGGGAGATGAGAGAGAAGTAATAAGTAAACATCAATATGAAACATATTTTAATATCTTAATAACATATTATAGGATGCAAGATGCTTATATGTTATTTAAAAATTAATTTTTATTTTAAAATAATATTTTATAAAGTTAATTTATTGAATAAGAACTTTTAAACCAACAATTAAATTATTAATATTATATTCTATAAAAATTATTAAAAAAATATAAATATTTAAGTTTGAACAAAATTCTTTTTTATAAACTTACATTTTTATGTCACATTAATTTTTACATGAAGAACTTTATTTATGTTAACTCATATCCCTTTACATAAAAATTAGTTTGTTAGATAGATTTTAATGTTCAAAG
This sequence comes from Abrus precatorius, assembly GCF_003935025.1. NCBI lineage: Eukaryota > Viridiplantae > Streptophyta > Magnoliopsida > Fabales > Fabaceae > Abrus > Abrus precatorius. Next base: position 9,830,869 of record NW_020874417.1, on the reverse strand, counting down.
ATTAATTTGATAATTTTTTCATAAATAAACCCTAAAACCCTAAATTCGGTTCATTTATATTGCTACTTAAGTATGTTTAGATGAAATATTTCAAGTGAATAATTTTTTTTAAAGAAATTATGACTTTATAGGTTAAAATATTTTTATTAGATATTTAAATTCAAAGAATTTAAAAATTAAAAATTTTAGTGAGTAATTTTAATAGACAAAAAAAAGAATTTTAAATTCTAATAAAACAGTAAAAATTCAAAAACTATCTCAAATTTCAATAAATACCCCTTCTTGCTCTCGTTCTCTCTTCTGGATGCACAATATACGTGAAGTTTGGGAGTTATTTTAATTAGGGTAACAAAAGCTTTATACCCACATGAAAGATTAGAACTATAGTCAATCCTGCACGGAGGTTTGAGCTCTTGGAAAAAGGCATAACTTGATATCGGAATAAAAGGTTTCATTTTAACTTAATAGAAGTTAAAATGATATAATTTAAATTTCTTAATTTTTCAAAATTTTTAAAATCTTTTATTGTTCCATCCAAATGCGATTTAAAAATTTTAATTTGTCACAAAAATTATTTGAAATTTTGATGTTTTTTTTTGTCACCGCTATAATTTACTATAAGGATTGATTTGGTGATAAAATTTTTAAAAAACTAATGTGATAACTTCTAAATCTTTGAGGGCTTAAATTAATGTTCCAAATTTTTTAAGGAATAATGATGAGATACTTGTAATAATTGAGCTGTAAAGAGAATGCTTCCTCTTAGAAATTATGACAATTTACCTGTGGGCATGTTACCCATTTCATTCTCCCAAATGGTCTTTGTTAGAACAAAATCAACTTCTTTTAAAGAAAAAACAAAAATCAAAATTTATTTTTAAGTGAAGTTGGAAAAGTTTGTATTTGTTGATAGTGAAAGAGAAATTATAATAATAGTCATGTAATAAATTATTTTATGACAAATCAGCAGAAGAATAAATAAAAGAATTAGATCAAAACATACTCAATGAAAAGTTATTTGGAGTAGAAATGCTTTAGTTCTTTAATTTGCCAACCCTTTATACACCATTTCTTTTTATTCTTTTCTAATAATGGGATGTTAAAAAAGAAACTACACACATAACTTGGGATATGACCCTTCACATAATTGTCAAAACCCCTTCCTACGGATAATAATACTTTTTAATCTTAATAACTTTATTTATGAAGAATAATAACTAACAAGCTTTTCTTAGTTTTTAAGGTTTTATTTGAACAAAGAGTGAAATAGGGATAAAAAAAATAGAGAAAAAATAAATTAAAAGAGTGAAAAAAAATTATATTTAAATCACTTAAAATAAAAAAGAAGAAAGTAAAATACAAATTATTCACCTATTCTGATTAATAATAAAGAGAGTGAATATAAATATTTATATTATATTTAAAATAATAAGGAAATTATTTTTTTTCAATCATATTTTTTTATTGTACTTAAAAAAATAGTATATGGACCTTATGACAAAGTTTGGAGTGAAAAATACTATGGAATATGAAGCTTAGCCTCACTCCTTCTATCATTAATATATGTAGAAACAAGATTGATATTTAAGGATTCAAATCTTCTTAATTTTTGCATAAAAATGTCGATTCAGTTAAAATTTACTTAAATAAATTAAATTTCACTTAAGCAAATCAAAGAAATATCACATAAAATCACATCAAATTTGCTTAAACAAATTAAATTTACTTAATCTAATTTTACATAAACCCTAAACCCTAAATAACTCAGCTTCAACACCTGTTCATGACCTCATTCAACAGGATTCCAATCCAATATAGTTTTACCTGAATTTTTTTTTTTCAAATTTGATGTAATGTTTTGTTTATCTTTATCTACAGTAATAAAATAAAATAAAAATTCTGTTATTACAGAAAATAAAATTAAAATTTATAGTAGTAATCAATCTTAATTTAAATTTTAAATCTTGCACATTATATTACAAAATTAAATTCAATCTTAATTTCAAAAAAGGTTAAACTTTTTAATTTAATTACATTTAATATTATATAAAAATATTTATTAATTTAAAATAATAAATATTTTTGATTAACAATAAAATATTTAAAATTTTAATTTATAAATTATTTAATATATTTTCATTTTTATTAAAAAATAATTTAATAGTCACATAAATCTCGGTTATTAAAATAAAAAATTTAATTTATATAATATTGTACATAATAATAATTTTTTATTAAAAATTATTGAATTAAAAATATTAATGTTATATTTTTATAAAAATTTATCATATATAATTTATTATTTTGTGCAATATTAGGCAAGTTAAACAAATCCTTATAATTATAAATATTATAAAATATAACTGTACCATAGAGCTGGTTATTGTTAAAACCCTAAGGCCTAAACCACTCACGCCTCTCTCTGTAGCAGCAATCCCTCTCCGTAGCAGCAATCCCTTCTGGTCCTCTCTTCTTCTCTTTCTAACACAAGATGGTGAAGAGGAGCAAGAGTAAGCAAATCCCGTTCTTCTTTCGATCCTAAACGTCGCCGTCGTTTTATAACCCTTTTTTGTTGTTGTTGTTGTTGTTGTTATGATGGTACAGAGAGTAAGAGTAAGAGGGTTCCTCTGAAGAAGAAGTACAAAATCATAAGGAAGGTGAGAGAGCACAACAGAAAAAAGACCAAAGAAGCAAAAAAGCTTCAATTAAGTGGAAAGAAGAAGGTAGAGAAAGATCCTGGTATTCCCAATGATTGGCCCTTTAAGGAACAGGAACTTAAAGCCCTTGAAGCTCGCAGAGCCCAAGCTATTCAGGAATTAGAGCAAAAGAAAGCTGAACGCAAAGAAAGGGTAAATATACGTTTTCTCTTCCCTACTAAATAAATAAATTTGATATTTTACTTTCCTTAACGCTTGTTTCAGGCTCGAAAAAGGAAATTGGGCTTGCTAGATGAAGAGGAAGATCCCAAATTGGGCGAACCGAAGTCTCTGAAGGATAGTAATGATTTTGCAACTGTTGCGAAAACTAGAGGTGTTTATTTTTTTGTATTTTGGCTTAAAATTTCATTCAAGTCATTGCTTTTCTCATATTTGTTTTTTTTTTTTTTTATACAATGTAGATAGCTCGGATAGGGCTTTTTACAAGGATTTGGTTAAGGTGATTGAAGCGTCTGATGTGATTTTGGAGGTCCTTGATGCCCGGGATCCTTTGGGTACTCGTTGTGTCGATATAGAAAAGATGGTGATGAAATCGGGACCTGATAAGCATCTTGTATTGCTTTTAAATAAAATTGGTAACTTTGCTGACGATCAGTTTTTTTCTTTCCTTTTGGGATTGTTTTTGTAGTTCTTAACATTAGCTGTTTGTTTGTGTGCTTAAAAATAGATCTTGTGCCTCGAGAAGCCGTGGAAAAGTGGCTCAAGTACCTTAGAGAAGAATTGCCTACTGTGGCCTTCAAGTGCAGCACACAACAACAACGGTCAAACTTAGGATGGAAGTCTTCTAAGGCAGCCAAATCAAGTAATACTTTGCAATTGAGTGATTGTCTTGGAGCTGATACTCTCCTCAAATTGTTGAAGAATTACTCAAGAAGTCACGAGGTATCGGAATTGCTTGAATGTGGTTGAACTTGAATTACGCTTGCACTCTTGTTGTGGTTGAACAACAGTGATAGCAGCTTTTAAAGTTACAATGTCATAATGAAAATGTGTTGAATTAAGTCCCTGTGATGTTGGATAGAGTTACAATTTTGGTTGTCTGAATTGTGCTGCTTATGGCTTCCTCCATGAAGTTATTATCTGAGATATGCAGAGATTGTGTAGCTTTTCTGTATTCTTCTTTTTTTGTGTGTTTGTTTGTATGTGTAGGATCTCTTGTTGAGATAGGTTAGAAGATCTGAGAGCCATATCAGATCTTGTGCATGCACATACCAGATACATATCCTATATCTTAGCCTTTCTTTTATCGATTTCCTGTCATGCTAATTTATCCAGCTCTTGTTTTAACTTAGGATATCTCTGGTGAAATTGTGAACTTGAATATTGACAATTTGACATAATACGCATATGGTTCAAATCAAGATTATCAAATACAAAATCAGAAACTTTTGAAAATAGATATCCTGCACAATTATAGTTATTTTTATCATTCAGTCTCCCTAGTGAGATAAGGCTTGATTGTTGTCGTTATTGTTTACTGTCCAATTAATTCTCATATCCAAGTTAAAGAGCATGCAACGTTTTAGGAGATTGTGCCTATGATAGTATATAAAATAGGAGAGTTGTAGGACCTATATGAATTGTTTTAATTTTTGTTCTCTCACTTCTGTCTTATTATGTTTGTTCTTTTGAAAATTAGTTCTTAGTTATTCAATATGTTTTCATTTGTTTGTTTCTTCATGGACGCATGCATAGGACACCCTTCAGGTTCCTCTGTACTGGATTTAATCTTGTAGTAAAACTAAATTTAATTTGAAGCTTTTAAGTTAGAACGTCTGTATGGGCTTTCTTTCATTGCTATCCATTGGGGATTTTCATTTGACTATTTTTCTTTTGCCCCTTATTCATGTAGCTTCTCCTCTAGTGTTATAATTTTTGGTGCTTATCTGTTAATTGTTTTGTTATTTATGTAATGTCTATTTGATTTTAGACCATTCATTATCAATCTTCATTTGTTTTGCATCCATTTCTTTACAGATCAAGAAGTCAATCACCGTGGGTTTGATTGGCCTGCCCAATGTTGGCAAGAGTAGTCTTATTAATAGCTTAAAGAGATGCCATGTTGTCAATGTTGGTGCTACTCCTGGGTTAACAAGATCAATGCAAGAGGTTCAATTGGACAAAAACGTCAAGTTGCTGGATTGCCCTGGTGTTGTTATGCTGAAGTCTCAAGAAAATGATGCTTCCATTGCTTTAAAAAATTGCAAGAGAATTGAGAAGTTAGATGATCCAGTTAGCCCAGGTATGTGAAAGCTTTTCTTTCCCTTATTCTGTTTATTTAGTTATATATATTGTAGTAATGCAATTGAAAATGGATGGTAGAAAATGAGACTGCTATTAGTCCATGTATATGAAGGTATTTTTTGTTCTTAAACTTGTTATGAGATATGATTATGTTGTTGCTTTCTTTAGTGTTTTACTCATTGCTGATTGGTGTTGTTTCGTATTGTTGTTTTATTATCTGTTTTGGTGAAGCTCTTATCATATGCACATTCCTCTCTCAAATACAATTACTTTTTCATTTATAAATTCAAATCTCAGCAACTTATTTCCTTCCTCTTGTATGGTATGCAATTTTGACTTGAATTTTATTGTGGAAGACAGCCCTATCGTTTCTTTTTGTTCATGGTACATTTTGGTCATTGTCAGCATGAAGATTCTTCTTCTTCTTCATGGAGGGAGAATAATCATATGCATAAATATTATTTTTCTCATCCACCCTATTTGTCTTATTTCTTCTATTTATCATCTTCCTTTGTTATTTTATCTTTAGGTTTCAGTTATTTGCATATTAAAATTTTCTGTTTTCCAACTTTGTTTATTGTGTTAATAAATGATGGGGTAGATGGTCAAAGTCCGTACACTATATATTTTGATGTCTGGTTTGTCCTGCAAGGGTCATAAAGTTGGTGATGAGTGTTCTCGTTCATCAATTCTTACCACTTACCCTAGTTATAAAATATTGAGTTCTATTAGGTATTAAAAAATCACCGATTGATGTTGAAGTAGAACATCGGATCTTTCTATGCCTGTACCATTGGATATGCTTTATTGTTATCTTTTTAAAAAGTAATTTATCTGGTTGCCTACTTCTAGATATAAATTAAAGTTTGATATATATTGAAGTCAATTGTCAAATGCTTTAAAGTTTGCACGAAACAGTTCTAATATTAATGGAAAATCTTTATGTTGATTCCTGTATTTTAGGCTATACTGACTCTAAATAGAAATTCATATTCTTTTTCTTTATCCTTGACAATGCAGTGAAGGAAATTCTCAAGCTCTGTCCGGCCAGGCTGCTGGTAACACTTTATAAGATCCCGAGTTTCGATACAGTTGATGACTTCCTACAGGTGGTAGCTACAGTTAGGGGCAAGCTCAAGAAGGGTGGAATAGTTGATATTGATGCTGCTGCGAGGATTGTTCTCCATGATTGGAATGAGGGTATGCATGCGTGAGCTTGTTATTGCATAAATGGAGAGACACTGGAACATTTCTTTTGAAGTTAAAATTAGGATGAACTTAATAATATTACAAATCAAGTGAAATATCTACTTGTATGTTTCAGGTAAGATTCCATATTATACCATGCCTCCAGTTAGGGATCAAGGGGAACCTTCAGAGGCGAAGATAGTTTCTGAATTTTCAAAAGAGTTTAACATTGATGAAGTCTACAAAAATGATACTTCATTTATTGGGAGCCTCAAATCTGCTGATGACTTTAATCCTGTTGAAGTTCCTTCAAGTCGCCCTTTCAATCTTGATGAGAAGATGATAGAGGTCTGTTTTTTATGTTACTGTTTTGAAAACATTGATATTAGGCAAAAATGTCTAGGGAACGTACCAGTGTTGATCTCAATCATAAACTCAGTTTCAGTATATGATTTACTTATTAAAACATTCTTTCACAAACTGATTTTTTAGGATGACACACAAATTAAACCATCTGAACAAGGTCAAGGTCCTGGAAACATGGCTGAGAATGATGCTGATGAATCTATGGAATATGATGATGATGATGATGATGATGATGTTAGTAAGAACAAGGGGAACAGTGCAGCAAGTAAGCAGAATGAAAAATTATATGCTGCTGATGGTATGCTTAATACAAAACTGAGGCGAGCAGAGAAGAAGAGAAGGAAAAAGGCTAACAAAGCTTTAGCCTCATCGGATCCCATGGATGATGATTATGACTTTAAAGTTGATTATTTCCAAAAGGGAGCCACAATGGATGCTGAAGAGAGCAAGAGTGAGGAGGATGATGTTGATGAACAAGTCAACTCTGAGATGCCCATGTCTAGTATTCAGGTTGATGAATGATGGGGAGAATGGACACAGCCAAAATTTAGACATAAGGTGCTTCTATTCTAAACTTATTCTAGTTTCGAAGATTTGAAATTGTTGCAGTAATTGATCAATCGCGTATATATTATTTTGGCATGGTACGAACAAATTTTTGGAGGTCAAGATTTGTGTCCAATTGAGGCTATGGTAATGCAATTTTGTTTTCGGATGTTTTACTATCACTATATGTATTCTCCTGTCTGTAACCGTAACCATTTGGAATAACTTCGTACAACACGTTTTTCTTTTTTAATGTTATTTATCACATATTTGTTGATTAAAGTAAAGCTTAATAAAAACACCTACGCTTGTTTTATAAATTTTCTTACATGTCAGTCCGATAGTAGTTTAATTTTCTTGTTTTATGTAAGTTATGGATTGGCTTATATGTTAAATTTCATCTACTCATTTTTTTTTTCTTTTCGGCTTTTGTAATGCTTCTAAAATCATTAATGTAAAGAATCCGTGTTTTTTTTAAAAAAGCGAGCTTGATCTTTGATGTAATAATCTCAGCTTACTAAAATTAAGAATAGATGTACTTTTATTTGAACAATTTCATGTTAAAAGAAAATTTTATAAATGCAGCAATTAAACAAACATTACCTTCCAAAATCCGTACAAGAAACAAACAGATCAATTACTTCCAATAGTGTCGCTCTTGGCCAATAAAACCACGCGTGAATTGAAAAAAGGCACATGCTTTTATATCATCCGCTCCAGAGTATAAATTAACTAGAGCATTATGTCCCTTTATATGGAAAAGTCATCACTTGCAGCTTGGCAGCGGAGACCCACACAAGCACTTATTGTGAAAAAATGAAGACACGTCAAAGCTCTGCAAATTGCCACCTTGGGGAATCTCACCACAAAGCATATTGTAGCTTACATTCAACAACTGCAAATTTTGTAATCCTACAGGGAGATTCCCATAGATTCGATTGTGACTCACATCCAATGTTGTTAGGTTCTTAGGCAACTCAATTTTTCCCAGGTCAAAGGCCAGCAAGTTCCTTGAAAGGTGAATGGTAGCTATCCCTTTGGTGGACCCAAAAAGCACGGATGCATCACCTTCGAGCCTGTTTTGAGACAAGTTAATAAAGTACAAGTTTTTCAACTTTGCCAACGACACTGGGATTGTTCCAGAAAGATGGTTGTGTTGGAGGGTCAAAGTGAGTATTTTCTTGAGGGAACCATATGAGTCCGGGATTGGTCCTGTAAGCATGTTGTTGTCAAAGTCAATGGTTGTGAGATCATGCAAATAGGAGAGAGAAGGAGGGAGTGTCCCAGAGAGTTCGTTGAAGGAGAGATCCAAGTAACTTAGGCTTTTGAGTTCGGCCAAGAAATTGGGTATTGGTCCTGATATTTGGGTTGAGCTGAGTGTGAGGGAACTGAGCTTGGTGAGCTTGGAAATGGCCTCAGGGATTGGGCCAGTGAGGTTTGGGAACACATAAAGAAACAGGTTTTCAAGGTAAGGTAGGTTACCTATGGATGGTGGAATTTGAAAGGGGTGGTCTTCGTTTACAAGGGTAATAGAGTGGACACGGTTGGTGTGGGGTTTGCAACTCACACCATTCCAATTGAAGTTGCAGCAATCAGTGTGTGGGCTCCAAGAGGATAGAAAGGTTGGGTTGTTGAGGTCTTTTTTGATTTGGAGAAGGACTCTTTTGTCCTGTGGGTTGCATTTTTCTTCTGAGAGGGAAGTTGCAGCATGAGAGACCAATATGAATAGGTGAAACAACACGATTTCCATAGCGATTTTTTTTAATGGGTCATGAGTTTGAGGCGAGTAAAATGGTTAGAGAAAAGCCTTGGCTTTTATAGTTAAAACTAATAGGATGTCAAATTGGAAAGATATTGCATGTGGTGGCTACCATAATGCCTTTACATGCAGTGTATGAACTTGCAAGTGGTCCAAAACAGGTGTATGAGCTCATTGATATATATTAATTTCAATGACCTCAGCTTTAGATGTAAAAATGCCAAGGGTCAAACGCTAGGGGAAGTTCGATAAACTACTCGCGATTTGCGACCCAAGCATAAGTATCCAATATACATTCCTATTTCTATTATATTCTAGGGTCCATGCATTTAAGTTGAGGTATGTTGCTGAAATATATAATTTTCTTTTAGACAGCTCAATCACATTTGACTATTGAAGACTTTCAATCGCTTGCCCTTCTTTAAATCGTCAAATTACTGAAAATAACATAAATCACATTAGTATTACTTTACATAAACTACATCTGTTACCTTATGAAATCACCCAGTTTTAACTTAGAGGTTGAGAATTTATATATTCTTCATTATATGTATATAAATGAGGGGCATATTGACAAGAACCGAATAAGGAACTCCCCAACCCAAGCCACTAAGGATTTTTTTTTGTTTTTTGGTCTTAAAACTGTTTATAATCTAAGATGCTAAGCTAATGTGTTTACAAATATAATGGTGTGTGTTTAGGCTAGTTACAAATCTATTTTAGACATGGATCTATTTTAACGCTACACGTTACTGTTTTTATATTAAAACGTGATTTTGATTAGTTTTCCAAAGTAGAGAATCACATTTAATCAGTATAATTATTAAATAAATCACATTCTTTCTCCTAAATTATATTATAGCACACATCTCATTGATTATAAGATTAGACATATAAAACAAAATAATTATAATAAATAACAATTGAGAAAGCGTAAAATTCATATAGTAATGAGCTAGAAAATAAATTTAATCCTATTTGGTGAAACTTTCCAAAGTATTTTCTTTAAATTTTTTAAAATAAAAAACACCAACTTCTACTCAAGTCATTCTGAATAAATAGAGTAGATGAAAATCAACAGGATAATGCAAGGATAATTTATATAAAGATGGAAAAAGTAATAGAAATAGAAGACAAAAAAAAAAAAAAAAAACCCAGCGAAAAAAAGATTCAACCCTTTGTAGATGCAACACTAAGTTATGAAAAATCATATACCATATCGAAAAAACAATAAAATTAAAGATAAGTTGGGTAATTGGATTGTAAACATGATGAAAATCAAAAGTTTGTAATAACAATAAGACATAATAACGCAAATTCTATTATTTTTGCAAACCTCCAAATAAAAATACTCTCCTTAGTTGATGCAATGTAATTTGGACCTTTATAACTTTTGTGCATGTAACTTATTATGTTTTATTCCAAAAATACCTTGAAACGATGAAAATAATTTAAAGAAAAAGAAGAATAAAGTCGGCATGAAAGTATTTAGTAAAGGAAAATTGTAGTAAGCAAAAATAAAAATTTGGAGTTTGAGGACAGGATAAGCTTTAGATAGTCCTTGAAGTCAAAGAAACTGTGTTGACTAACTAAAACAAAGTCATAGATTTCAACTTTGTTTCAACTTGAAATGGCCCATAGAACATAAATTAATCCACCATTTAGTGTCAAATGCTATCGCATCATTCAGATCGAGTTTGACCCTGCCCACACAAAGTTCTTACATGGATAGCTTGCAATATCTTTTCACCTTAATGTTTTGTTCCAAGCTAATAGCTATATATATAAAAGCCACTTTCCCATTTTCTAATCAAACCAAACTCAAAATCCAAATAAAAAATAACAAGGCCAATGATAACCACGTTGTTCCTCTTGCTCTCAAATATTGCATCTTCTCTGTATGAAAGGCAATGCAATCCAGAAGATAAAAAAATCCTTCTCCAAATTAAGAAAGAATTCAACAACCCAACTCTTCTTTCTTCATGGAAACCAAACACTGATTGCTGCCACAACAAGTGGCATGGTATCCATTGCCACCCCAAAACGACCGTATTGACTCTTTGAAGCTCTCATATAACAACCAACTTACCTCTCATATTCCACCCTCTATTAGTAACCTTCCTCACTTGGAAACCTTATTCCTCTTCCATTTACCAAACCTCATTGGCCCAATTCCTCAGCCTATATTCAAACTCACCAACCTCAAATACCTTAGCATTAGTGAAACTAACATATCAGGCCCAATACCCAACTTTGTGGCCCAACTCAAAAGCCTCGTTAACTTGGACCTCTCCTTTAACAACCTCTCAGGGACACTCCCTCAATCTCTCTGCCAATTGCCCAATCTCACAGGAATCTTCTTCAGCAAAAACAAATTAATAGGCCCAATCCCTCATATGGGTTCTTCAATAACAAGAACCACCAAAGTTTATTCCTCTCTCATAACCAACTCTCTGGGAGAATCTCATTGTCTTTTGCAAAATTGAATTTGTCATCTATCTATCTGTCACATAAGAAGTTAGAAGGGGATGCTTTCATGCTTTTTGGGTCCACCAAAGTGACAGCAGCAATAGACCTTTCTTGGAACTCGTTTGCATTTGATTTTGGCAAAGTGGAGCTGCCTAAGATAATTTCAATGGTGGATGTGAGTCACAATCAAATCTATGGGAACCTCCCTTTAGGAATAGAAAATGTGTTATTATTGAACGTGAGCTTTAATAGACTGTCTGGTGAGATTCCAAAGGGTGACAATGTGAATAGCCATGATCATGATGTGTATTCCTACGTTCATAATAAGTGCTTATGTGGGTACCCTCTTCCAAACTGCAAGTGATCACTGTTTCTTTTCTACTTTGAGGGCTAAATTTTCTCATTTATGCTAATGTAAGGTTGATTCATTATGTTTTTTTTTCTTTTTAAGTTGCGTTTTTCTTTTTCCTTTCTTTTTTTTTTTTCTCTTCTTACTCCTCTTAGTGAATAAAACCGTTTAGTATTGAAGAGATTGCTTTCTCCAACATCAAGGCGAGCAATAAGTTTGATAAAATATAGTTAGTATCTTCTGGAAACAATTGATAATGTTGTCTGACACTTAATCATTGAACTAATAATCATTTTAATTTTTTAAAATTAACGAGCCCTTATGTTCTTATTTGGCATTGCTAGATTTCAGCTGAAGGTAAAAAAATTGTTTTAGGAATATATGCTAACATGCTTTTTAACACATTTTTTATTCCACACTTTTATTTATGAACTAACTTTTGTTAAAAATTATACAAGTATAAAAAACTTATTAAATTAGAAGAAAGAATTATTAAACTAAAAATGAGTCACATAAATTTTAAATAAATTTAAATTAATAATTAAAATTATATTAAAAATATATTAAAGAATGTATTATTAATATTTTTCAAATTATTATTTAAGTCCATGTGTTTACCAAATAAAATCTCCAGGCCAAAGTGAAGCATAACGTATTATATATAAGCACATAAAATATATTGACATACATTTTTATGAACTTTATTCTATATTGACCAAAACAAAAATGTCACAAGATTGTTCAAATTGAGATATAATAGATTAATATAACTATGTGCATAGTTGTAAATATCAAAACGAGTAATTATACACTAAATTAATAGAGTAGTGAGGAAATTGGCAAAAACATGACACATCAAGGATTGGGATATGAATATGCTGTTTTAGTTTATACAGAACTGGATGTTCAGTTCTTTATTTGTTTATTTGTTTAAGTGTATTTTTCAATTTTTGCTTAAACTTACTCCGGCCATTTTGGGCTTAAACTCCTTGTGTGAGAATAGAGCGAATTTTACAAAAAAAGCTGAAAAAGGAGCCAAAAAAACTGACTTAAGTAAATATTGACTCACTTAGGCAAATATATTTCATGCTTATGCAAAAAATAAACAAAGAACATATCATTATTGACTTCATATTCACTTAAGCTAAATTTCATTCGCTTAAGTAAAATTAAAATAGTTTAAGTGAACCTTCTTTATTTTAAGTGAAAAATGGACAAAGAGTATGTCATTTCAGACTGATAAATTGGCTAAAGCAAGTCAAAATGACCTAAATAAATATTGAATTGCTTAAGCACGTCTAGTTTAGTTTAAACAAATATTGTCCAGAGACTAATGTCCATTAATTTTTTGTGAAAAGGCTTAAGCGAAACATGGTGCACTTAAGCGAATTATGATGACTTTAAGTAAATAATGCAAAAAACTCAACTTGTTAAACAAACAAAATAAATACATAAGAAAATTTTACAACATTTACATGATTATAGAAATATAGCCAAAGTGAACAAAACCAACAAGGTACAAAATGAATTTAAGTTAAGGTTGGTTGATCAAGGATTCGATGAGTTGTATCATCCAAAAGTTCTTAAAAAGAAAAACATAACTTCACCAAAATTTATACAATGAAGTAAGAAAATTTTGAAAATTGTATTTCTAAGTTTAAAGAACTTACAATCAATAATGTAGTAAAACTAAATGGATTATTGAAACTGTGAGAAAGATGATAAGATAAAGGTGCTCAACAATGTATGTTAAGGATTTCAAAAAGAGTGGGCTAGTATTCCTTAAATCTTGACCAAATATAAACCATATGATTAATAAGAATGTAGAAATTGATAATTTATTCGTAAATAGATTGATATATGTACCTCCACATGTTGGATTTGTGATTGGATTCTAGTTAGAGCATTCTTTCTCCTTTTTCTTTGTAGTTCAACGTAACTTTTGAATCATCTATACTTATTTCTCTTCATGGTTGGTGCTTGAAATCCTTTGATTGTGCACCATCATTAATCACCAATGTAGGGACATCGTAGTTAGCGTGACTCTTAGCATTTTATGCTTATAATCAATGTGTGTGATTTGACGACACATAATATTTACACTTTCATCTATGGCATAAGTGAATTTTGCAATTTTCAATTTTTGGATCAATGTCGTGCATCATTTGTGATTGTTTTTATTTTGTGCCTTTGCAGACATGGCTCCAAATAAATTCATTCCCCAAAGAAAGAAGTAACATGTAGGTGTTGGAATCCTTTCACAACATGTTGAAGGTATAAGGAGTTAGTTGAACCAACCAACACAAACCATCGCCACTACCACTCCCTTGCCCTCTTTTGATAGATTTAGGTTCCTTAACCTAGCCAAATATCAAAGGTACCTAGAATTAGAGCCAAGGGAGCTACTGCCTGAACGAAAAGTAAGTTTAGAAGAATGACAATTTATCCAATTTATAGAAGAAATCAATAGAAAGAAATGGAATAATTTGGCTAACCAACCAGATCACATTGATGAAGACATAGTCAAAGAATTCTATGTTAATGCATGACCCTTGCAAGATCAACCTAATGAGAAGAAGTTTTGGGTTAAAAGCAAATCAGTGTCATATGGCAAGGATGCAATCAATGCGTTGTTGGGTAACCCTTTCACCTTAGAAGAAGAGTTGTACCACTATCATTAGAAAAGGAGTCGTACAATTGGATTTATAGATAGCAATGTAACTAAGTCTTTATGCATTTTAAACATATCTTATGAAATGAACAATCAAGACAAGGCAATGGTTCAAGAGAAAAAGTTTGAAGACATTGGCATAAATTTGGACATCATTTCTTTTTGTCAATATTGCTCCAACCACTCACATATAAGATCGATGCATGCTTCGAGCCTACCTCATCTTCAGTATTATAGAGAAGATCACAATTAACATTGCAACTGTAATTTTTAAGGAGATTCACTAGTTCATCATCTCCACCAGCTCTCCTTCTATAGTTGCAACAAATCCCTTAGGATTCTTAGCATTAATAGATACCCAACAATTCTAAACTAAGCAACAAGTTGAGAACGCTCAATTCATAAACAATTATTGCAGTAACCCATTGGAGTAGGCATATGAACATTTTGGTCCTTCTTCATCAGCACGACCAATACAACCACCATCACCACCACTATCCATCCCCAACATGACACCTATGGAATGCTGCATCACACAACATTTGAACCAAATAGAGTAGAAAATGTAGGCCAATAATCGAGCCTATACACATATACACGATAAAATGACAACAAACTATCAGTATACACTAGCCTCAGTAAATCATTCTACCGCTTTACCTTACATTAGCATGCAAGAAACATTTCAACATTCTCATTACCTATTGCAAAAGAATTTGCAGCACATGTGTCATGGTTAAAAAACACCCTAAATGAGCTCAATCAAGCTGAAGAGAATGCACAACATGAAGAAGGAAAAATGGAGGAATAAGGGCTAGCAGAGGCTAATCATGAAGGTGGTGATAGGGGAAGAAGACCACATGGACAAAGATTAGCTTGTTGATGAAGATCTCTATCAAGTTGCATGAACGCTTCTATGGTTTTTTTTTTTTCGTTTCCTTTTTCAAGTTTATAGTTGTTTTGACACAATATTTTTTACAAGGATGTCTAATATTTGGAGTTTAATTATGCTATTAATATATAATTATTTAACTTTTTTTTATATTAAATCTTTTTAATAATTTGTATAATTTAATTAAGGTTTATTTAACAAGCTTATTTTTCTACATTATTTATTTAAGCTTATCATAATTTGCTTAAGCGCATCATAATTCATTTAAGTACGCTATGTTTTGCTTAAGCCTTTTCACAAAAAATTGATGAACATTAGTCTTTGGATAATATTCTCTTAAGCCAAACTAGAAGTGCTTGAGCAATTCAATATTCACTTAGGTTATTTAGCTGTGCTTTAGTCAATTTATTAGTCTAAAATAGTATGCTCTCTATCCATTTTTCATTTAAGCTAAAAAGAACTTGCTTAAACTATTATAATTTTACTTAAGCAAATAAAATTTAGTTTAAGTGAATATAAAATCTGTAATAATATACTTTTTGTTATTTTTTTTCTTAAGCTTGTTAGTCAAAGCAGTTGTTTTTTTTGTTTTTTCACGTCCATAATTAACCCGATTCTTCAGAGACAGTTATTTTGAATTCCCATGCACGAGCCATGAAATTTGACCTTTTTGTTTTGTATTCTGTTTTCACTTCTATATGTGTAAAAGGCTATAAATAGTCGGATACTCATTTCAAGAAACATGAATTATCTATTCTCTCCACTTTACATGTTATTGCATTTCAGTTTCTACATCTGGTATTGTCACCTTCTTAACAGAAGTAAATTTGACTAACAAGTGTACTAGTGTTATTGCAGTAAATTATAAAAAATATTAGAACTGTGTTTGAGTCCTAAATATCGTCCTCAGGGAATAGATTTTCAATTATCACTTCACAAGTCCACAATTAGTTGAGCCTAACAAATTTCAGATAAAGTTTGGAAGTAAAAGCAAGAATTATTAAATGCAGAAGATAGAACAGAACAATGAACATGCAAATATGTGTTTAACAGATGTAGAAAACATAGTTAGGGACTTGTTTCACTAAAACTTCAGTGTTGATTCAATAAAGTTCTGAACTTGCAAGTACTTAGATGGAATGACAATCAGTTTTACAATATATTAATCAAAGGTTAATTCCTTAACTTAATAAATCTAACATTCAATTCAATCATTCTAATTCCTTAGATCTGGTTCAATTAAATGTTGCATTAAGCATGAGAACCCAAAAGATTGCAAGATAAAGATGTCTTATCCCTAAGAAATCAATAATCTTGGTAATTGATTCAAATATGAGAAACAAGTTCAACTTCTATTGATAAAAGTTCCTTTGTAATTGGTTAATCAAATTTTCATTCAACAACTACTTGAAAAGCAGAATCAATTACTCAATCCAATCCAATACTCAAAGTTCAGATCCAAAATCAATTCAATACTTCCATTTCAGATCCACAATCCCTAACCACAAAGATTTTAAGCAACTATAACAAAATGAAAAGAGAAAGAAAGAGAAGAAGATGAACGAAGAAGCATCTTCAAGCCAATCTTCAATCCGATTCCTTAAGATTTGAAGCTTGGTGTTTGTCCCCAATCTTTCTCTCAGACTCTCTCAACACCAGAAAACAAGTGAAAAGTAAAAATGAACAAAAGATCCCAATAAATCTGAGCTAATTTATATTTATAGAATTTTTGCTTTTCTAGCGTGATCACTATTTTTCACTAAAGTAACCACGCATAGGCTTTTTTGATAATCTTCATGACTAGAATGATCACTTTTCTTCATGAAAGTAGCAACGTAGAGGTTCGATGTTTACGCGTGTTCATTTTCGTAAGTAAAAGGAGACACGCGCAACTTTGCAGTGATGGAAGGTTCTCTGGAACAATCACTTTTGTGAACAAGAGTGATAACGCGGAGCTTGCTTTCCTAAAGGCTTCTATGGAACGATCACTTTAGTGAACAAAAGTGATTACGCGCACCTTTACTATTCTGGAGCTCTCTCTGGAACGATCGTTTTTGCCAAAAAAAGTGATCACGCACGCTTTGCTATGCTTGAGAGCTCTCTGGAACAATCACTATCATCAGCGATAGTGATAATGCACAGGTCATCCTTCAATGTTAGGCTTTGGAACAATCACTTTTGCCAGGAAAAGTGATCATGCCAAGTTCTTGCTTCATCAAACCTTGTTCTTTGCTTCCAATTTTTGCTACTTTTCTTCTATCTTTCCCTTGATCTTCTAATCTTATGAACTTAGCTCATAATTTCTTACAAAAATATGATTAAATCATTACTTTTTACACAGAAAATTCATAAAATCTAAATAACTATGTATTTAAGAAAGACTTTAAACATTCTATTATTTTTATGAGTTTTTTAGCTTTTACTAACATGTTTTCTTTATCAAATGCATTAAAACTAAAGTAAAATACTAGTAAAATATGGATTTTTCAGGTATAAGAACTCTGCAAGGGGCCTGATAATGAGTGAAAAGTGTGTGTAGGTCTACAAACAAAATGTCAGAAAAGTTTGTACAACCAGCTTTTCCAAATTTGACGGCCATTATGATCATTGACCAATCTTTGGTATATCCTGGGATCGTACTCTGATCTGATGATACCCCGATCTTAAATCAATCTTTGAAAAAATTGTTGCCCCTCGCAATTGATCCATCAAATCATCTATTCTTGGTAATGGACATTTATTCTTAATTGTCACTTTATTTAGTTGTCTGTAGTCAACACATAGTCGCATGCTCCCATCCCTCTTTTTTACCAACAGTACTTGTTCTCCCCATGGTGATACACTCGGCCTAACGAATTGCTTCTCCAAGAGTTCTTCTAGTTGCTTTTTAAGTTCTGATAGTTCCAATGGGGACATTCTATATGGGGCTATAGATATAGGTCCCACTCCTGGTACTAGATCAATGCTGAATTCTAATTCTCGTTCTGGGGGTAATCCCGAAATATCATCAGAAAAAACATCAGGAAATTCTCTCACTACTGGCAAATCATCTAACTTTTCTTCCTTTCCTTCTACTAGTAAGGACATTACAAATCCCCAAACTTCTTCCTTTAAGGTAACATCTTCGTAGTTGGCACTTTGAATCCTTAACTGCTCAGAATTGTCATGTTCAAAATCTCTAAACACAACAGTCTTCCTGCAATGTCTATGATGACATGATTGTTAGATAACCAGTCTAATCCCAAAATAACCTCCAATCCTTTTAAAGGAAGACAGAAGAGATTCACTATAAAGTTTCTACCATCTATACTAATAGGACACTCGCAGCATGCTTTGGCAGTGATAACAGGGTCATTACTCGGGGTATGAACAGACAAATCAAATGGCAATGCTATGGTAGGTAATCTTAATTGTTTCACACAACTAATAGAAATAAATGAATGTGATGCACCTGAATCAAACACCACAGATAAAAGGGTGTCTCGGATAATACACGTACCTCTAATCATCATGTTAGAGTGAGATACTTCTTTTCCGCTCATTGCAAAAACTTTACCATGAGCCTTTGGCCTGCTAGCTCCTCCTCCAGTAGAATTTTGGTTGTGATAGTTTGCATTGCCTCCATCTCCTTCCTTCTTCACCATCGGGAAATCACGAGACATATACCGAGGTTTGTTACAACTAAAGCATATTAATGGTTTTACTGGGCAATCTTTCCTGTTGTGTTCTCCTCCACAAGCAACACATCTTCCTCTAGGTAGGGCCGACATATAGTTTTTACTATTACCACAGTTCTGAGGAATCTCAATTGTGGGTCCCCTTTGTCGTTGTTGCCTTCCAAACCCTCTCCTTTGATTGCATTGAGACCCATAGTTCTTTGTCCCTGAAGACTCAGAACGGTGTTCTCTGAACTTGGCAATCCTTGCTTTATGATCTTTTTCAAAAATCCTGCATCTATTCAGTAATGTAGAAAACTCCTAAATCTCTTGCATTCTTATGGCTTCATTAATTTCAGGGTGAAGTCCATTGACAAACTTCACACACCTAGGCCTCTCGTTGATGGCATTGTGGTAGTGGGGGTGATACCGTGAAAGTTCTTCAAATTTTGTTGCATACTCTCTTACATTCATAGATCCTTGCGTCAGTACCAAGA
This sequence comes from Abrus precatorius, assembly GCF_003935025.1. NCBI lineage: Eukaryota > Viridiplantae > Streptophyta > Magnoliopsida > Fabales > Fabaceae > Abrus > Abrus precatorius. The sequence goes on along the minus strand of NW_020874417.1, from coordinate 9,811,515 downwards.
ATTTCATCTCTTTCTTCTCTCGAACATCTTCTGGAAATTACTTCTCTAAAAATCTCTCTTGAAACAAGGTCCAAGTAATCATTACACTTTCCCTCTCAAATCTTTGTCTCATTCCGTCCCACCAATACTCAACATCTTCCGTTAGTGCATAAGCAGCAAACACAACTTTGTCATTCTCTGTGCATCGTAGGGCACGAAAGATCTTCTCCATTTCTCTAAGCCAAATTTGTGCACCTTCTGGATCATATCCTTCCTTGAATTGGGGAGGGTTCTTCTTCTCGAATAAGTCTAACCTTGTCAGGGCATCATCACCTTGAGGTACACAGTTCTGTTTGTCGGTCCTGCTCTATTGCAGCAATTAGTCTCTCCACTGAAGCAGCCAGTCGATCACCTCGTCCCGCCATTGTTTTGTGTTCATCGAATCGAATTTGACTAAGTCATCAGGAAATCATCATTGATGTTAAATCATGGTAATTTCCTACACATAATTTACTACAAAGAGTGCACAACAGCTTAAGTAGATCTTTCTCCAGGCTTAAAGGGTCTAACTGCTTTGATACCACTATTGTAACACTCTACTATTTAAACCCTCAATTAAAGAACTAGTGATTTTTTTTTACTAATAATCTTCCCCTTATACATAATAACAATGTATTAAACCATTAATCGCAAAAATAAACTTTAACAAGCAAATTTTAAATAACACATTTCAGAATTTTGTCACTGCATAAAGTACATAAGGTAAACTTTCATAAATATTTAGATATCTTTTTACAGTAATACAAAGGGAAAAATGGTTAATAAGTTCTCCGCATTACACAACACTGTTTATTGGGGAACTCAATTACTATTTCACCTATCAATATAATTACATTCATATAAAACATTAGTTACAGTTCTTCAAAATAATAAAAGCAACATTGGAGATGACTTCCTACAGAGTAGCATAACTAATAAAAAAAAGTGGCTTTTACCCGGTACCATAAAGATCTATGTACAACAAAATAATACCTACGACTAACCTTTGCCACTATACAAAAAAAATAAAGTAGTATCAGTCCTACTCTAAATCCATATCTTCAGACACATTGGTGTTTAAAGGATCATAATCCTTTGGAATATCAATATCCATTTCCTCCTCCTCAGCTAGAGGGGGAATTGGTGGTGGTATGGGCTGAAAAGGATTATTATTATCTAAGTCAAGGATTAGTCTAGTTCTTATGGTAATAAGGACACCACCTCCGGGTCCTTCCGCTCTCCTAAAAAATATAGTAAGTATGCCCGCAAAAGTTTGGGTGTGTCTATCACAATCGTGCTGCCATCGATGTGGCTCCGGACTAATGAGCCTGATCGTCATATTCATTTGGTGTGGAATCTGGGCCATCTCTCTCTGCTATAGGTGGTAACTGACCAGGTCCAATGAATACCGCAGGTACAGAGAAAATAAAGAAAATAGAAACAACGATAGGGTGAGCCACAGTTCATACGTCACGTTAAAATCAAACATCATAAACATTCATATATCAATCGCATTCCAAATAAATGATGATGATGATGGTGCATGATCCTAGTTTGTTTTTCTAAAATGTCCATGCATGCGAGCTCGAATCATTTCTTAAATTAGTGTTGGGGTAGTCAGGAGTTGACACTACTAGGTATAGAAATCCACCCACGGGATTGTTGAGACTCACGCTCAAATATGAACTTAGTAGCTTACTGACCATGATATACGATAAGAGCACAGTCAGGTACAAGAGAGTTTGTACAATGGGATCCCCGACAACAGGTAGCGAGCTTGAGCCTTTTAGGGCTTCCAACCACTACCCTTCCTATCCCCAAGTCCTCCCTCAGGGCCTCTCCATCGTATTCCCAAAGTCCATAGTCTCTGATTCCCTATTTTGCACAAAATACCATTTTTGGATGAGTAATGTATGAGTTCCTAAGTGATTTTTCTTAAAAAAGTCCCATATTCCCAAATTCCTAAATTTGTTCGAGAATGATTAAAAAATTTTCTAATTCTGAATATTTTTCAAAATTTTGACAGAGTTTCCCCTGTAATATGGACTTCCCAAAATTTTCCAAAAACTTATTGCAATCAGAAAATTTTCCAATACAGTTTATAAGGGTTCTCAATCCATCATCTAATCATTTCAATTTATTTTCATTAAGCTTTCCCGTGAAAAATCACCATGCACATAAATGCTCACTCAAAGACAATTCATATCATATAACACAATTTATGTCTTAATGAAGTATCAAACATATATTTCCACCACCAAACACATAAGCAAACTGTTATCAAAATTAAGCATATAAAGAAATCACAATCATCAATCATAACAAAATTTAGACAATTTCAACAAATAAGGGTAAATAAGTTTATGATGTAATCCTTACTACATAGCTCACCCCTTACCTGTTACGTTCACGTTTGTTCTCTCTAACGCTTGAAGTTAATTTCCGACGAAATCTATTAATGAAATGCTAGTTGGAACCTTATAGTTCTCAGATTTTATCTCGTGGGAATTTAAACTCACTTTGTTTTGTTAATACGTTTTTGTTAATATGTTAAGCTCACATTTACCTCATAACTTAAAAAAAATCATCCTAGTTGGTACACACTTAGAGTAAGAAGAATCCGCATGAACAAGGTTCAGTACTTTAGAATTTTCTAGAGTTATATAGACTGTTTTAGCATGAGGTCAAAGCCCAAATTTCAATAACGTAATTATCTACAATATTGATGTAGAGGTCAAAGTCTAATTCTAGATAGATTGTACAATAAAGTTGATCAAAGTCATAACAGGGAAATTTTTGAGCAGATTGCACAAGGTTTAGTGTTTTTGCCATAACTCAAGATATACTTAATATTTTAACATGAGACCAGTTCTAAATTTCAAGGATTTATTTATCTACAACTTTTATAAAGGAATTAAGTTCAAATACTCTATATAATAGTGCCAGTTTTCAGGTTACAGTGGCTGTTTCTGATAGGGATCAACTACACTAACACTCTGAACATACCTTAGTAATCTGGCCATATCTTATGCTACACATAAGATATTGACATGAAACCAATTTCTAAATTTCAGGTATACAATTTCCTACAACTTTTATGAAGGCGTCAAGTCCTAATTTTACACTCATAAGTCTCAGTAAATCAAAATCCGTGGCTGTTAGAACAGGACAACCTCCTAAGGTGACAGCTAGAACACCTGTTAGTAAAATGGATATAACTTGAGTTACAAATATCCGTTTGAGGTAAAACTAGTGGCTAAATTTCAAGTATTAAAAGGGATACAACTTTCATGAAGACATAAACTCCTAATTCGGTCCATAAAAATCCCAAAATTTAGTGAACAATGACCTACGAATTTAGATTCTTAGGTTTTTAACTCAACCACTTCTAATCCTCCATTTCAAGCATGATTCTAGTATCCTAGATGTAAAATCACAACAATAAAAGTAGGATAACACCATTCTCATTCCTATTCAAGCTCATCCAAGTAAGAAGAGAAAATTAAATAACACCATTTTAAAAAATTAAAATCATACAAGTGTAGAAGAGGATAAGGGTAACAAGTTTACCTCTTGAAGCTTCTCAAGAAAATCAAATTTTGGCCCTCAAAATCAAGTTTGAAGGTGAGTGTATTTGAGAGAAAATGTAGAAAAAATCTTACGGAATCTTGTAGAAGAAGAAGAAGATGCATTCTCTCCTAATCACTTTTTAAAAGTAAAAAAATTAATTACTTTATTTTTTTTTTTACTTAAAAATTTCACTTTTGCAAATGTATATTTCTTTTTCAATTTAACAGGTAGAGAAAATTTTAAAAAAATATTAGAATATTTAGAATAATACTGGGATAGTCACTAAAATTTTAATTCACTCAAATTGTTCTCAGGTCGGTTCGTTTCTTGTCTTCTTATTAGACGTACTAAAAAATAAAATTTTAAAATTTATCAAATTTTATTGTAAAAATTTACTTTCCAAGATCTTTCTAATATTATTAGGCTCTCGTAAAATTTTCAAAATTTTACAGCTTTGTTTGCTATAGAATTAGATTCAGTTTGAAAATTTATTTATTTTTTCTAAGATTCTAGCAAAATAGGCCAATTTTAAGTATTTCCTAAAAATTCTAAAAAATTCTAGAAAATCACAAATTATCTAATGAATATATAACTCTAAAGTCACATTAACTAAATCCTAATAATTTAATTTTTTTAAAATTTTGACAAAGGTTCTGTCAAAATTCAGCAGACCGGGGTACTGAGAATTAGGATGTTACAAAAAGAAGTGAAAGAATACAAGTTAATGGTGTTACTCAAGTAATTTCATATGTCTACCTTGTTCCTGAGCTTAAGAATAATCTGCTTAGCCTATGACAACATCAAGAAAAAGGATTGACAATTTTGATTCAGAAGGGAACATGTAAAGTATTTCCCTCTAGGAAGGGTTTAATCATGCAAACTAATATGAGTGGAAATAGGATGTTTTATGTGTTAGCCACTGCAACACCAAAGGAGACCATGTGTCTTCAAACGAAGCTAGAGACAGAAAAGGAGGTTCACTTGTGGCACTGCCAATTTGGGCACCTTAATCACAAGGGACTCAACATACTTTCACAAAAATAATTGGTAACGGGCTTACCAAATCTGAAGTTACTAAAGAAGACTTGCATCACCTGCTTAATTGGAAAATAGCACAGAAAATCAATCCCAAAACAAGGCACGTGGAGAGCCTCAAAGAAACTACAACTTGTGCATGCTGACATATGTGGTCCTCTCAAACCTTCCTAAAATAGCAACAAGAGATATATCTTAAGCTTTATAGATGACTTCACACGTAAAGCTTGGGTTTATTTCTTACATGAGAAATCTGAAGCATTCTAACACTTCAAGAACTACAAAATTAGTGTGGAAAAAGAAGTTGGTGAACACGTTGCTTGCTTGCAAACAGATCGAGGTGGTGAATTTACCTCATATGAGTTTGATGAATTCTGGAAAACTCAAGGCATTAGAAGGAAATTAACAACAGCTTATACTCCTCAGCAAAATAGAGTTGCCGAGAGGAAAAATAGGATGATCATGAATACTGTGATGGCTGTATTAAACGAAAGGCAAGTTTTGAAGGTGTTTTGGTCAGAAGCTGTGAAATGGTGTGTGCATGAATAGAATCGAAGTCCAACTTCAGCAATAGAAAATACAACTCCCGAAGAAGCATGGAGCAATGTAAGGCCTACAATGGCATATTTTTGAGTCTTCGGGTGTATGGCTCATGTTCATATACCAGAAAGGAGTATCAAACTTGAAGATAAGAGTAAGATGTGTGTTTTCTTAGGAATTAGTGATGAATCAAAATCTTACAGATTATTTGACCCTATTTCCAAGAAAATCATTGTAAGTAGAGATGTGGTGTTTGAAGAAGAGAGAAGCTGGGATTAGGACATAACTGATGAAGAAAGGAAAACTGATGTCTTAGTATGTGAAGAGAAAGCAAACAATCTTGAAGAAGAAAAAGTTGAGCAGGAAGAAGAAGCTGTGCAAGAAGATAGTGGCAGCAGCCCAAGTGGAATCAGATCACCCACAAGTGAGGAAACCGACACTGATCAAGAAAGTTCAGATCAAGGGAGGGCCATAAGAGTTAGAAGAGAAACAATATGGATGACAGATTATGTGACAGGGGGTCATTTGGATGCAAAAAGTCTCATGATGTTGATGGCTGAAAGCAAAAATGATCCACTTTCCTTCAAAGAAGCACATGGAAGCATAAAATGGCAAGAAGCAATGAAAGTTGAGATGGAAGCTATAGAGAAGAACAACACATGGGAGCTAACAGATCTACCGAAAGGAACCAAGCCAATTGGAGTTAAGTGGGTTTTCAAAACCAAACTCAACGAAAGTGGAGAAGTAGAAAAGCATAAAGTAAGATTAGTGACAAAAGGATATGCACAACGATATAGAATAGACTACACAGAAGTTTTTGCACCAGTGGCTAGACTTGATACGGTACGTCTAATTCTTGCAGTCACAGGTCAACATGAATGGAAAATATTTCAACTTGACGTGAAGAGTGCATTCTTGCATGGAGAACTTGAAGAAGAAATTTTCATTGAACAGCTAGAAGGGTTTATCAAAAAGGGAAAAGAAGACAAGGTTTATAGACTGAAAAAGGCATTGTATAGCCTTAAATAGGCACCAAGAGCTTGGTACAGCAAGATAGAAGCATATTTCACTCGTGAAGGATTTGAAAAATGCTCTAGTGAGCATACATTGTTTACCAAGAAAGGAGGAGGTAACAAGAGTATGTGTGATAAATTCAAAAGCTCAATGATGAAAGAATTTGATATGTCTGACTTGGGAAGGATGAAATATTTCTTGGGAATTGAAGTTATACATAATGAAGTTGGAATATTTATCTGCCAAAGAAGATATGCTCGAGAAGTTCTTGAATGATTTGGGATGGGGAGCAGTAACTCCATGAAAAATCTTATTATTCCCGGAACACGATTATCAAAAGATGAGGCAGGAGATGGAGTAGATGCCACCATGTTTAAACAAGCGGTTGGAAGTCTTATGTATCTCACAGCCACTCGACCAGATCTGACATATGGAGTAAACTTGATCAGTAGATTCATGGCCAATCCAAAGTCATCTCATTGGCTTGTAGCAAAAAGGATTTTAAGGTATATAAAAGGAACCACTGAATTTGGCATACTATACAAAAGAGGCAGTAGAAGTGCAGGTCTTGTATCTTATACAGATAGCAATTATGTGTTCTGGAGGGCAAGTGTACCCATCGAGAAGTAATAAAGGGTTCTTAAATTAAGTTCTCGAAATATCGTCCCACAAGAATTGTTTTTTAATTGCTAAGACTTTTCTAATTCAATTGTTTAAGCTTCAAATGTACAAGATTAATTAAAAACAAGAATTTATAAAATTAATTATAAAACTAAGAGCAAAGAATATAATGCACGTCTTGGTTAAACTTATCAAAGAGGAACCTAGGACATATGGATTTTCTCATTTAATCCTTTATGTTATTCTTCTGTTTAACTCTAAATTCAATTTCCTTGTGATTACCAATCATTTATATGAATACTATTAATACCCAATGGTAACCAATATTAATATTCTTTTCTCTAAATTAACATTCCCAATGGTCATGCAAGACATCAATTTAAGAAAGCTTAAGAAACCTATGAACTTGTTAATTTAATAACGATTAGAAAAGAAAGATTGGTTTGGTCCACCTAATCCTTTGTCTTGTTTTACCCTATAAATCTATTAATTAACTAAAGTACGGTCGTCTAATAATATAATTAATTAGGATTAAGAAAGAAGCGCAATAGGATAAAATCTAATCACAAAACATAAATCAAATTTAGATTCAAACATCAAAATTCCATAAATTCATGAACAATAGTTCCTATAGCCATAGATATGGACTTAGTTACTCATGCTAAAAAAAAGAACTAAAACAATCATAAACAAAGCCATAATCAAAAGAAATAGCAAACTAGAGTATGAGATGTGTTCCCGGTCTTCAAGTACGATCGCTTGAAGCTCCAAGTCTTGCCAAGTATGTGCCAAGGATCCTGTGTAAGAGAGACGAGATCCGATGTATTCTAGAGCTAAAGCCAAGATAAAAACGGTCCTTTTTACGATGCCTAAGATCTCCTTTTAATAGGGTTTGAACACCCTAAAGAGTCTTGATAATTGGGCTTCCTTGCAGATGAGCACGGCCGTGCAAGGTCTTAAGCACGACCGTGCATGGGCTCGAAGCACCCCCGTGCTTGTTAAAAAGGTCTGGGCATGCTGACTACTGCAGAACTCTAATTTTCTATCAATTTGGGCCAAAAATACACCCAAAGTATACTTGCGGCATCTTTATACCAAACTGCATAATTAATAAATAAATTAGTGTAAAACCCAAATAAAATAAAGATCAAATATGAATATATGGGCTGTAAAAAAAGCCCTAATTACAGACTTATCACTATGCTGGAGATTTGGATGATCAGAAAAGCACTTCAGGTTGTGCTTTCATTATGGGATCTGGACCAATTTCATGGGTTTTGAAAAAACAGCCAGTAGTGAGCCTATCAACCACAAAAGCTGAATACATTGCTGCTGCACTTTGTGCTTGTCAACGTATTTGGCTTAGGAGAATATTAGAGTAACTTGGAGCTGCCGAAAAAGAAAGTATAAAAATTCATTGTGACAACAACTCTATAATTCAGTTGTCCAAAAACTTTGTTTTCCATGGATGCAACAAACACACTGGAGTGAGATTTCATTTTCTCAGGGATTTGGTAAATGATGGAAGTGTGAAGCTAAGTTTTTATAGCTTTGAAGAGCATATTACAGACATAATGACAAAGTTGCTCAAATTGAAACAATTTGTGAAACTCCGTGGGATGCTTGGAGTAATTAATGCAGTTGAAGTTTAAGCTCAATGCAGATTCATTAGCTTAAGAGATGGAATGTTAGTCAAAACAGTTGTTTTTTTTTTTTTTTTTTACGTTCATAATAAACCCAATTCTTTAGAGACAGTTATTTTGAATTCTCATGCATGAGTCATAAAATTTGACATTTCTATTTTTATTCTATTTTCACTTCTATACATGTAAAAGACTATAATAACATGATACTCATTTCGAGAAATATGAATTATCTATTTTCTTCAATTTATGTGTTATTACATTTCAGGTTCTACAAAGCCAAATTTATTGGCTCCTTACCAGCTGCTCTATTTTCACATAAGATGCTAAAATCCAAAATGATTACTTAAGTCAAAATTAAAAAAAAAAAATGCTTTTGTTTAAGCGAACGAAGGACGGGACGTCTAGTTCTCGCCGATTGAACACGATAACAATGGAGAAGAGTACAACTGTACAAGAAATCTTACATTCTTTCAAATTGTCAGTCAAAGGCTAATTAAAATATTATTAAATTTCAAACTTTGCCTATCCATGGCATCGAGTCCTTTCCTGCGTGGTCGTGCTATGACCAATTCACTTGTCATAATTTAATTTTTTATATAAAATATATTTTTATAATTAATACAATTATGAAAAAAAAAACATTTTAGACAAATCCACTTAAAAGAGCGTCGTGACATGCATGTAGATTTAATAATAGACACTTCAAACTCTGTTTTTAACATTTTTCAGCTTCTCATATAATTTATTTCGATAAATGTAAATGAAATTTCGAACAGACTCTTATTCTTCTTCAAAAAGTGAATTTAAATATTATAAAAAATTAATTTTTATTTATTTGATTTAGTTAATTAATATAATACAATAGTTATTATTCATAATAAAAAATTATTTATTTTACTTTATAAATTAATTATATCTAAAATTAGTCATATAAAATACTCTTAATTTAACAAAAGAAAGTTAAAAATACTCATATCATGCACTTGCCCGAAAAAATTATTAATTTTTTACTAAATAAAGGTAGTTGTAAATGCTTAATTAAACAATAGGAATAATTCTTTAATTTTGAAACAAAAGTATATTTATTGTTGTAAGTTTAATTTCTTTTCCCACATTAGAATACAGCTTTTAGGTATTCATTTTAGTTATTGGATAGTCAACTAAGAATGTATGACTTTATTTATATATAAAATACATTTAAAAATGGAAGGGGAAAATATAAATAATAATAATAATTGTTATATCAATCCAAAATATTTTTTACAACTGCATTTTAATTATTTTGAAATAATTTATTTAAATATAAATTTTATGGGTTGTTAAAATAGTTTTAGGCTGATATAAAGAACCTGCATTTGATTTTACATTTTTGCTTCATTATCTTCTATATAAAATAAAATACAGGATTTGAGACTAATTTTTTGTGAGGATTTATTAATAATAATTGCACTTCCCTATAGTGGGTATTTGGTAGGGAAACAAGCTTACGAAGAATCCAAAGTCTGAAATGTTAAATTAAGTTTCTCAAGACAATATTCTCAGGGGAGGGGGTGAAATTGTAATATTTTTATAAAGTTTAAAAGATTTTTATAATATAAAAATATAATTATATCTTTCCAAATTCTTAAATCTAAACTAGTTTATTTTTTCTCTCAATTTTATTATCGTCTGTTTAAAATATTTATTGCCAAGTCACTGTTATAATAATAAGAAAATTATTTAAAGTTATTATAATTAAAATTTACAACTCTTATCATTCGTAATAATCAATTTAGGTGATTATGCCATTTACTACTAAATACAATTTACAATTATGTGTGTATGTAATATGGATTTATATATATTTAAATTATGTAAAATTTAATATACATGATAATAAAAATAATATAAAATAATTTAACAGATTAATCAATATCTCATTTTATAAAGTTATTAAGCAGTAAAAATGTTAAAGTTTGATACTCAATGTTATCTTTCTCACACACATATATATTAAATTTAATTATACAAATTAATAATCTAACGGTTAAAAAATTACTTTTTTTATACATTTATATTTTATTACTTTGGTTAAACAATAGATAAATTTTTAACTATTAAATTATTAATTTGTATGATTGAGATTTAGTATAAGTTTAAAAAGACTTGTACCTAGTATTAATAGATCCTAACCTAACCTAATATATATATATATAGATCAAATTACAGGTTTAAATTATATATACACTTATTCTGTTAATAACTTTTAAAGATATCTTATTTGTATACATTAACATTTATGTAATATATATTTTAAAAGATTTAAAAATAAAGATTCTTTGGTAACAATATTATAAATGTTTAATTTTGACAAAATTTAGTAAAAATAATTTAATTAATTATAATTTAACCCAGTTGAATCGATAAAAATTATTTCTTATTAAATTATTAATAGTATATGGTGTAAAATTGAATATTAGATGAGTATAATTTTAATCTCTCCCTTACACACACGTGCATGTGTAAGTACATATAGGCCGTTGATTTTTATATAATTTTTCACACATTCTCATTCTAATTTTTTTAAAATTTTAATTTAATTTTTAAACATTTGAATAAACATACATTTAATTAATATTATAAATAATATAAAAAAAATTTAGTAACATTTTTCCGTAATATTTAAGACATGTCATGATACCAAACATATTTTTAACATAAAACAGAGCTCCCAAGAAGCATGTTTCTCAAAAAAAACATAATTCTCAAAGAACTAAAACAAAATTGCATACACCAAATGACTCCTTCGAGTAAGTATACAATTTACAGCACAACAAACATTTGGAAAGGACCCTTTTAAGCGTTCTTTTGTATTTTAGTGTAGTTTTAGTATAATTGTACGAAAAAAATAAAAATAATTATTTATGATGTTAATTATTAGTCGTAGAGATAACGGAAATTTTCATTTAAGTAAACAATATAGTACATTGCAGATTAATTATTCCCACTGAGTGTCACCATAGATCCTCGAAAACCACACCTGACTCGAAACAATAAAACCCTTAACTAGCCAAATGAAAACACAATCGATCTATCACACTTTCGAAAATGTAAATGCACTAGAAATTATTGAAGTCCCTTCAAGAAACTATGATTACTTGCAAGGTGGAAGTGGAGACCCACACAAGCACTTGTTATGAAAGAACGTAGACACATGAAATCTCTTCATATAACCACCCTTCGGAATCTCACCGCACAACCTATTGTAGCTCACGTTCAATGAGAAAATATTTTCTATTCCCACGGGTAGGTTTCCGTATATCTGATTGTTGTTCACATATAAGGATATCATTGTCTTAGACAACTCCACTTTTCCAAAATCGAAAGAAAACATGTTCCGTGAAAGATCTATTGACGTTGTCGCTTTGTTGGAACCAAAAAGCATGGAAGCATCACCTTTAAACCTGTTATTAGAAAAGTCAAAAAGGGACGAGTTTAACCTTGCCAAGGACAGTGGGAGTGACCCCGAGAGTTGGTTGTTAGAGAAATATAAATCGGGTGGGTTTTTGTCATTGAAGAACCCATACGAATAAGGGATTGGTCCTGTTAACTTGTTGTCGTTAAAGTAGATCCATGAGAGATTCAGGAACTTGTTGAGTGAGGGAGGGAGTGTTCCAGAAAAGCTATTGAACGAGAGATCCAAATTAACGAGGCCTTTACTAGAGGGCCAGAAATTGGGTACTGGGCCTGATACGTTGGTAAAGGTAATTGTGACAAATTTGAGATTGGTGAGTTTCGATACGGATTGAGGTATTGGGCCAGTGAGATATGGAAAACTCGAAATGTATAGAGACTCTAAGTATGGTAAGTTCCCAATGGAAGGTGGAAATTGGGCTACAATGTCGTCGCTGTGTTGTATAGTCAAAGAGTCAACACGGTTATGATCAGCATAGCAACCGACACCGTACCAGCTTAGGTGGCAACAATCAGCATCTGGTTTCCATGAGGAGAGAAGGGTTGGGTTGTTGAGTTCTTCTTTGATTTGGAGAAGGGCTTTTTTGTCTTCTGGGTGGCATCTTTCTGAGAGAGAAGGGGTGGTATGAGAGAGCAATGTGAATAGGAGTAACAGGATTGGTGTTATTGCCTTGCTCATTTTCTGTGAGATTTCAATTGAAATTGGGATGAGGAAAATAGATGGGGTTGTGTTGCTTTATATAGTGTTAGGATTAGGAGGCAAAGGTGAGAAGGTGTTACATGATGGCATTGCATGAAATTGCAATGCCATGCAAATTGCAACAGCTAAAGTGAGAAGTCAAAGCATGTGTGCTCGTAGCCGTATTTGTGAGCACTGCCGTTTGTTTCATGGCAATGAGAATATAATCGAGGGGTGTCAAAGGAATTTATATTCTCTCAAACTGCCAGCCAATTATTATACTAAAAACTGTGATTTTGATATCTGATTAAAATATAATTAAATTTCAAACTTTGTTTCAACTCGATATCCCTAGAATATGACCAATTCACTTACCATGCATTTACCATTTGCTTCACGCCTCACGTTTCTTTATTGCTAATCACAAAAGATGCGGCTGTGGGTACCTTTTTTTTCCACTTAGTCATATTTATAAGATTAGTTATAATTTCAGTGTATTTATAAACTTAAACAAACACATTTAAAAAAGTTTTAAAATAAGCAAATGGCCAAGCTGTGCATACCCCTTCCCAATTTGCGGTCTAAGAATAATTTTAAAGCACGACAAAAAGAAAAAGAATAATTTAAGTTATTTTATATTTTAAAATAATAAATATTTATACTATTTTTAATTAAATGCTTAATTTAAGAAATGATAAAAATATGGATTTTTTTAAATTAACAGCCTCTCCTTTAACAGCCTCTCAGGGACACTCCGTCAATCTCTTTACCAATTGCCCAATCTCACAGAAATCTTCTGTGGCAATAACAAATTAATAGGCCCAATCCCTCACTCGTATGAGTTCTTAAATAACAAGAACCACTAAAGTTTATCCCTGTCTCGTAACTAACCCTGAAAGAATCCCATTGTCTTTTGTAAAATTGAATTTGTCATCTATCTATCTATCACATAACAAATTTGAAGGGGATGCCTCCATGCTTTTTGGGTCCACCAAAGTGACAGCAGCAAGAGACCTTTCTTACCTTTCTTAGAACTCGTTTGCATTTGATTTTGGCATAGTGGAGCTGCCTAAGATAATTTCAATGGTGAATGTGAGTCACAATCAATCTATGGGAACCTCCCTTTAAGAATAGAAAATGTGTTATTATTGAACATGAGTTTTAATAGGCTGTGTGGTGAGATTCCAAATGGTGTGACAATGTGAATAGTCATGATCATGATGTGTATTCCTACGTTCATAATAAGTGCTTATGTGGGTACTCTTCCAAAGTGCAAGTGATCGCTGTTTCTTTCCTACACCAAGGCTAAATTTTCTCATTTATGCTAAAGTAGGGTTGATTCATTATGTGTTTTTTCTTTTTTAAGTTGCGTTTTTCTTTCAATTTCAATTTTTTTTCCTTCTTACTCCTCTTTGTGAATAAAATCGTTTATGATGGGATAGATTGCTTTCTCCAACATCAAGGCAAGCAATAAATAAAATATAGTTAGTATCTTCTGGAAAGAATTGAGAATGTTGTCTGACACTAAATCAATGAATTAATAATCATTTTGATTTTTTTAAATAACTTATTTTTTCAAAATCAATCGGCCCTTATGTGCTTGCTTGGGATTGCTAGATTTCAGCTGAAGGTAAAAAATTGTTTGATTAATATATACTATCACACTTTTTAACATATTCTTTATTCCACACTTTTATTTATTAACTAAAATTTGTTAAAAATTATACAAATGTAAAAAAATAATTAAATTAAAAGAAAGAATTATTAAAGAAAGATGAGTCACATAATTTTTTAATAAATTTTAATTAATAATTAAGAGCATATTAAAAAATGTATCATTAATATTTGTAAATTATTATTTAAGTCCGTATGTTTAATAAATAAAAACTCAAGCCAAAGCCAAACATAACTAATTATATATAAGCACCTAACATACATTGACATATATTTTTATAACCTTTATTCTATATTGACTAAAATAAGAATGTCACAAGATTGTTCAAATTGAGATCTAATAGATTAATATATCTATGTGCAAATTGTAAATGTCACTGTGAGTAATTGTATACTAAATCTAATAGATTAGCGAGAAAATTGGCAAAAACATGACACATCAAGGGATATGCTGCTTCAGTTTGCACGGGAATTGGATGTTCAATTTTTTATTTGCTTAAGTGAAATTAAACATGTTTTTTAATTTTTGTTTAAATGAACAATTGTCTGCTTAAGCCATTTTGAGCTTGAGCGCCTTGTGTGAGAATGGAGCGAGTTTTGCAGAAAAAGTTGGGGAAAGGGACAAGAAATTTGGCTTAAGCAAATATCAACTTGCTTAAGTGAATACATTTCATGCTTAAGCAAATAAGGAAGGACTTAAGCAAAAAATAACAATAAACATATCATTGTAGACTTCATATTTGCTTAAGCTAAACTTTATTTGCTTAAACAAAATTATAATAGCTTAAGTGATCCTTTTTTGGTTTAAGTGAAAAATAGATAAAGAACACTTAAATATGTCTAGTTTAGTTTAAGTGAATATTGCCTTAGAGACTAATTTTCATCAATTTTTGTGAAAAGGCTTAAGCAAAACATGGTGCACTTAAGCGAATTATGATAAGCTTAAGTAAATAATGTAGAAAAATCAACTTGCTAAACAAACTAAATAAATACATAAGAAAACTTTACAATATTCATTCACAACATTTATATGATTACAAAAATATAGCCAAAAGTGGACAAAACCAACAAGGTACAAAATAAATTCAAGTTAAAGTTGATTAAGGATTGAATGAGTTGTATCTAAGGGTGAGCATAGATTAGATTTGTATAAATCCAATCTAAATACATTTTAAATCTAATTATGTAGAATGAATTTTAAGCCAATTTATATTATTTTTCTAAAAACTGGTTTTTAAACGTAGATATAGTTTAAAACTGATTTTAATAATATACTTCTTTAGCATAGAAATATATATATATTAAAATATTATTATAAGATATAAAATTTATCTTATCATAAAATAATTAAAAAAATAATTTTTAAAATATATTTAATAAAAAATGCATTTTATATATATATATATATATATATGGACAGGATCTTTTTACATTGGTGTAAGTTTAAAAATTCTTACACCAAATTTGAACCTTTCATTTAACTTACATTTAACGGTTATAATTTAGTACTTTACTAGCCATTAGATATAAGTTAAATGAAAGGTTCAAATTGAGTGTAAGAAGATCCTTCCCCATATATATATATATATATATATATAATATAATATAATATAAACAGAAAAAGAGTAGATATTAACGGAACCGAAAGTGAAAACGAGTGAAACTGCCTTTTCGAGGGAGCAAGAGAACATCGTCTGAGCAGTTTCTACCTTATATGTTTTATTTGACAATAGAGATTTGGAACGAACCGCTCTTTGAAACTGTCTAGCATAAATAGTATAGGGGTGCTATGTCGGGACCTGGGGCAAACCATTTTCCATGAAAACTGGTTTTTCAACATTAAAACTAGTTTTATTAAATGAAGTCCAAAATTTATCTCAACCAGAAAAAATGGATTGGATGTCTAATTTTTTAAAATAATTCAGATTTTTAAATCTAATTTATTTTAGTTATGGATTTGATCATTAAATATGAATTTTTTGCACACCCCTAGTTGTATCAACCAAAGGTTCCTAAAAAGAACTTCACCAATTTTAGGTGAAACATCTTCCCGAAGTTGAACTTCCTCCCAATTCAAGTGGAAACATCCATTGAGTACGGATCTAGGTGAGTTTTTGGCACTTGGTTCTCCTATTCTACTCCTTATTTCTTGATTTTCTTTCTCAAAAGTCTTCTATTTTGTGATATTAAAGAGATCTGAGTCTCTTTAATCTTGTTTTCTTGTTGGGACTCGCAAAGATTCAAAACCAAGAAAACCCATTTCAGGTAAGGGGAGCTTACCTGAGTTGACTTCGTTCATTTGATGGATGCTAAGATATTTATATAGATAACTTCGTTTTAGCTGAAAACATTTTGTTGTATGAGCAAACCTTAGGTTAGAACCCAAAACATGTATGGTTGAGTGGATTCCTCTATTGTTTGACGATTGTTTGGAATGTTGTGGTAGAAAATGGTATGTTGAAATATTTGATTAGTGCTGTGAACCACTTAGTTTTATTATATATATATAGCTGTGCTGTTGAGACTGAATGATAGTGTCTATGTAACTATATCGCTGAAACTGAGAATATATAAATATATAGTTGTGCTGCATCATATTGATTTTTTGATCATTTTAGAGCCGAGTTATATGTTTAGGTGGTTAGACATGTAACAATAGAAATGTTGAGTTATGCTGTGTCTAGATTCAGATAATGAGATAGGTCGCTCCTAGACCGGGAACAATTCCTTTTGAAATACTTAGGCTATGAAACGAGTTGGGTATAAAATGTTACAATTGCATTAGATGGGCTGGGAATGAGCTGAATAGTTTGTGTTGAATTGCTGAGAATTGTATGAGTTGTATATACATTTATGATATTTCATATTTACCCTTGCACTTGTGTGTGATTGTGCGTGTATGTGCTGTGATGATCGTATGGTGGTATGTGAGCAGATGTGACAGGAAATGCATCCACTTTTCTCATGCTAGAGGTTCTAGATAAGGAATTCTAAAGTCACCATATTTTATTTTGGGAAGATTGTAATTTTAATCATTCTGTTTGTCTAGGTCTTAGATAGGTCTAAACTATTTAGCTACAGTCTTCAAAAATATAATTATTATTTATAAATATGTATGTTGAGCTCCATGTAGAACCATTGTTATAAATATGTATACTCTTATATAACTTTGGAATTATATGAAAAATGTCCTTGGGGCTTTGTTAGTCTGTTGATTTGGATGTTGAAATTTAATTTTTGGGAAGTCATATTATCTGTATTATACATGTATTATCTCATAAATAAATTTGGATTAGGACCAGTAATTTAAGACATCATTGATTCTTTACAAAAAAGCGTCGTGACACCTAGAATTAGAGCCAAGGGAGCTACTACATGAACGGAAAGTACTTTTAGAAGAATGGCAATTTACCCTATTTCTAGAAGAAATCAATCGGAAGAAATGAAATAAGTTGGCTAACCTACGAGATTATATTGATGAAGACATAGTCAAAGAATTCTATGTCAATGCATGACCCTTGTAGGATCAACCTAATGAGAAAAAGTTTTGAGTTAAAAAAGCAATCACTGCATAGTTGGGTAACCCCCTCACCTTAGAAGAAGAGGAGTTGTGCCACCACTACTAGTAGAAAAGGCATTGTACAATTGGATTTATGAATGAGGATGTAATTGAGTCTTTATGCACTCTAAGCAAATGAATGGTGATGTAATTGAGTCTTTATGCACTCTAAATTTGGACCTTTTTTTTTTTTGCAAAATTACTCCAACCATTCACACACAATATCTATGTATACTTCGAGTCTACCTCATCTTCAATATTATAGAGAAGATCACAATTGACATTGCAGCGGTAATCTCTGAGTAGATTCACCAGTTCATTATCTCCATAAGCTCTTTTTTTGCAACTGAAACAAAGCCTTTAGGTTTCCTAGCATTGATAGATACCTAACAATTCTAAACTAAGCATCAAGTCGAGAATGCCAAATTCATGAAAAACTATTGGAGCAGGAACATTAACCTCCTGGTCCTTCTTTATCAGCAGCACCAATACAACTACCACCACCATCCACCCCGAGCATACACTTTAACATGCAAGAGACACTTTAACATTCTCATTGCATATTATAGAAGAATTTACAGAACATGTGTCATGGCCATGAGACACTGCAAATGAGCCCAATCAAGCTGAAGAGAATGCACAACATGAAGAAAGGGAATTGGATGAAGTGGAGGAACAAGGGCCAGCGAAGGTTGATCATGAAGTTGGTGATAGGAAAGGAGACCACATGGACAAAGATTAGCTTGTTGATGAAGATCTTAATCAAGAAACTGCGTGAACGCTTTTTTTTTGTTTCCTTTTTAAAGTTAGTAGTTGTTCTGACATTGTATTTTTTTTTACAAGGATGTCTAATTTTTAGAACTTAATTATGTTATTAATATATAATTATCTAACTTTGTTTGAAGTTAATTCTCTTTTATAATTTGTTTAAGTTCTTCCATAACTTATATAATTGAGGTCTATTTTAACAAGCTAATTTTTCTATATAATTTGCTTAAGCACACCATGTGTTTGCTTTATCGTTTTCACAAAAATTGATGAACATTAGTCTTTCGACAATGTTTGCTTATGGCAAAGTAGAAGCGCTTAAGCAACTCAATATTCGTTTAAGTCATTTTGACTTCACTTTAGTCAATTTATCAATCTAAAATAACATGATGTTTGTCCATTTTTCATTTAAACTAAATAAGACTTGCTTAAACTATTATAATTTTATTTAAGCGAATGAAGTTTAGCTGAAGTGAATATAAAATATGCAACGATATATTCTCTTTTTATTTTTCACTTAAACTATTTCTTGTTCACTTAAGTGTAAAGTATATTCATTTGAGCAAGTCAATACTTGCTTAAGTCAAATTTCTTTACTTTTTTCCACCGTTTTATATAAAAATCGCTTCATTTTCGCATAAGATAATTAAGTCCAAAATAACTGCTTAAGCATAAAATTTTGCACATAAAATTTTGCTTCAGCGAACGAAGAATAAGATGTGCAGTTCTCCCTAATTAAACGTGATAATAATCAAGGAGAGTCCAAACAATCTTACATTCTTTCAAATGGTCAGTCAAAGGCTAATTAAAATATTATTAAATTTCAAACTTCGCCTATCCATGACATTGAGTCCTTTCCTGCATGGTCGTGCCAATGACCAATTCACTTATCATGCATTTACCATTGGCTTCATGTCTCACAATAATCCATTGTTAATGATGAAAGATACTGCAGTGGGCACTCGCTGTATGGTATTGAACTATGAAAAATATTATCACTTATATACACCTATTTGCACATTATTATTATTATTTTTTATAGAAAATATATATATTATTAAAGAGAGTTCACACATAATTCAAAATTTATATACACAGAGAAAAAAATTAATATTTACTCAAAAAAATAAAAAATAGAAACATACTTACTCGCACATTAATTCAATTTTTTTTATAAAATAAATTTTTATTCTTAATACAATTATAAAAAAAAATATTTTGGACAAATCCACTTAAAAGAGAGTGATGATATGCATATAGATATAATAATAGTCACACTTCAAACTCTGTTTTTTAAATTTTCAGCTTCTCATATAATTTATTTCGATATGTGTAAATGAAGTTTAGTGTAATTCTTCTTAAAAAAGTGAATTCAAAGATTATAAAAAATAAATTACTTTTATTTAATTGATTTTGTTAATTAACATAACATAATATTTAATTCAGAAATTATACTAGCATGTATGTTTACAACTATGATTCCATATGAAATTCAAAATACAAAACCTTTATATAGTAATAATTATATCTCCTCAATTGGAACTAAATGGTCTAGATCTATTATCTAAACTAGACTGACAAAACATTCTAAAGCTACAATCTTCAAAATATGTTGACTCTGATGTTCCTCAGTTAGACCTTTCAGCTTGAGAAGTAGCTATAGTACTTATTCTCTCTACTCACATACCATAGTATGATCATTGCAAAACACATACAACACAAATAAAACACAAGGATGAGCTTACGAAACATAGTCATAATTATTAAGATTTGTAAATTTATATATATATATATATATATATATATTATTACTAACATAAATATTTGAAAAACTTATTATTCAACAATTCTCCCCAACCTTTTCCTCATCAATACAACTCTTTTTATTAACTCATTGAGTGTCGATAACTACGACAATGACAACAAGAACAATAATATCAACCTTAATAATAACAACAACAACAACAACTTAGCTCTAACTGGCATTACGACATTAGTATTCGAGAAGAAACCTATAACTTAACATACTTGCCTATCGCTCGGCACATTTTCCTACAATCATTTCATACGATTTCAACACTATCATATAATCAGCATTTAAATACATCTTTAATAACACGTATCAACTAATCTCAGCCTATTGTACACCCGTATTTCAACAATTATTTAGAACATAAATAATTTTATATTACACACACAAATCAACCAAACTCCATTACAACACATCAGGCTCAACATTCTCAGCATATATATCACAGTAATTTGGCATATCATTTAAGCAACGGAGAAATCCACTCAGTTATACTATTTTGGGTTTTAACCTAGAGTTTGGCCATTTAACAACTTATTCTCGGCTAAAATAGAATTAAATTCCTAAATAGTTCAACATTTACTAAACGAATAAGTCAGCTTAGATAAGCTCCCCTTACCTGGAATGAGTTCCAGGATCATACTCCTAAGGAGTCCCGAAGGAATATATCAAGCATTTGGGTATGAAATACAACTCGAACGGTTCAGATCTACTTAGAATGACATGGTATAAGTCATTTAAGAAAGAGAGAGCAAGAAATAAGAGTAAAGACCGAGAACTAAGCTTTGAAAACTCACCTAGATCTTAATGAGATAGATGATCTCACTTTGATCGGGAAGGAATTCGCCCTTGAAAAGGTTTCTCTAAGGTAAAATGATGAGAGAACAGAGAGAAAATGAGAGCAGAAAGTTGTCTGGTGAGAAATGAACTTTTTAGGCGTTGAGGCTCCTTAAATACCCCTCCAAGCCCGTGCGCTCGTGCTTGAGCGAGCTAATCCTCACTTGAGCGAGCTCCTCTCTTGCTTGGGCGAGCTCATCCTCGCTTGAGCAAAAAAATCAAATAGTGGAACCTCCCACATTTATGCTATTTTCGCTTGAGCGAAGAACACCTCACTTGAGCGAGTTGTATCTCGCCTAGGCAAGCAACATTCTCACTTGAACGAGATTGGGTCCAAAGAGCTACCCATATTTCCTACGACTCCTCGCTCAGGTGAAATTCTCTCACCTGAGCGAGGTCGCCTCTCACCTGAGCAAGATCCTTTCTCGTTTGGGTAAGGAGACAGTTAGGGCGATCTTATTTTGTCTCACTTAAGTGAGAACACTCCAGGATGCCAAATTCTGTACGACTATTTCTCACTTGAGCAAGACTACCCTCGTTTAAGCGAGACACTCTGCACCTATAACTCCAATTTTCTCTCCCGGTTGAGATAATACTAACTCTTAACCATACTTTCTAAATTATCCTACATACAACACACTTAATAATCATTTTTTGACTCACACTGCACTTTACATTCAACAACATCATCATACAGCATGACAATCACAATACTCCTAATATGGAAAACATACAACCCTTATATATATACATTCCAACATATGAAAATTCATACACTTTAGGTATACGCGACATAGTTCAAAGGGAATAATAGACATATAAATACACTAATCTGACAATTCTCCCCCTGAAAATAATTTTTCATCCTAAAAAATTTCACTCATCATAGAAAAGATGAAGGTATTGCTTCCTTATTCGATCCTCCAACTCTCTTGTCGCATCACCAGTAACTAAGTCCCAAACAACCTTCACGAGCTGAATTGACTTGCCTCTGAGTGCTTTAATTCTAGTGTCTTCAACACGTGCAACTGGAAGTGCAATCGACAAGTCATCTCGCATCTGCACATTATTCAGTTTGATCACGTGAGTATGATCCGGGATGTACTTCCTCAACTGCAACACATGAAAGACATTATACAACCTTGCTAGTTGAGGTGGTAAAGCTAACTCATAGGCTACTGGTCCTCTGCGATGCAATATCTAATCTGGTTCAATAAACTTAGGTGTCAGCTTCTTTGCTTTCAAGGCTTGTCCTACACTTGAGGTTCATGATACTTTCAAGAAAACCACCCACATTAAACTCCAATGGCCTCTGACGTTAATTCCCATAAGACTTTTGACGACTTTGAGTCGCTTTCAATCTTCTCTGTATAAGCTTAACTTGCTCTATGGTTTTCTGAAGCATTTATGATCCAACCATTAAATGAATCTCGTCTTGAAACCAATAGAATGGAGTTCGACATCTCCTACCATACAAGTATTCAAAAGGTGTCATACCCATACTTGAATGATAGTTGTTATTGTAGGTAAATTTCACAAGATGAAATATGTCCTCCCAATCTCCCTTATGATCAATAGCGCAAGCTCGCAGCAAATCCTCTAAGGTCTAAATAGTACGCTCTGACTGACCACCAGTTTGAGGGTGATATGTTGAACTCAGCCTTAGATGGATACCCAAAACTTCTTGAAAGCTCTGCCAAAACTTAGAAGTGAAACGAGGGTCCCTATCAGAGATGATGCTAGAAGGAATTTCATGTAACCTAACAATCTCTCTGATATATAGCTTAGGAAGTCTTTTCATGGTATAGGTCATGTTAATTGGTAGGAAGTGAGCACACTTAGTCATTTGATCAACTATGACCATACAACATTATGGTTCCTAACAATCTTCGGCAAATGAGACACAAAGTCCACAGTTACACTCTCCCATTTTCATTCAAGGATCTCTATGGTTTACAATTCTCCATGCAGACAACAACGCTTTGCTTTTGCCTTTTGACAAGTCAAACATGCTTTAACAAATTTGGCTATTTTACTTCTTATACCTGACCATCAAAACATCTTCTTCAGATCTTGATGCATTTTCATCACTACAGGATGGAGATTCATGATACCGTTATATCCTTCCTCTAAAATCTTTCTTTTTAACTTAGTGCCTCTAGGAATACAGACTCGATCATGATATCGAAGAATACCATCAGCACCTTAATTGAAACCAATTGCGTGATTTATGCCCAAAAGAAATACAATTCGGCATAATCTAGGATCCCACAATTATTTATCCTTAATCTCTTGTAGAAATTCATTGGTTACCACAATCCTGCCACATCTAATCTTTCCAGGTAATATATCCATGTGCAAGTTCAGGTTTCAAAATTGCTCTATTAGAAGAGACTCGTTAACTCTCAATGAGAAAGCTTGAACTACGCTCCTACTCAAAGCATCTGCTACTACATTAGTCTTACCTCGATGGTATTGAAGTTGAAACTCATAATCTTTAAAAAATTCCATCCAATGCCTTTGCCTCATATTCAGTTCACTTTGATAAAAAAAAAATACTTAAGGCTTTTACAATCACTAAATACATCAAACTGTGCTCCATAAAGATAGTGCCGCCAAATCTTAAGGGCAAAAACCACTGCAGCTAACTCAAGGTCATGCGTAGGGCAATTCTGCTCATGGGTTCTTAACTAGCACGATGCATATGTCACCACCCTCTTGTCTTGCATTAATACGCATCCTAAACCTTAATGCGATGCATCACAATATACCTCAAAAGGTTAGTCAATAGTCGGAAGAGTCAGCACCATAAAGGATGTTAACCTCTGCTTTAGCTCTTTAAAGCTCCGTTCACAGTCCTTCGTTTAGATGAAGGGTTGATATCGACGAATTAGTCGTGTTAAAGGTGAGACAATCTTTGCAAACCCCTCTATAAACCTTCGGTAGTAACCCACAAGCTCACAAAACTACAAATCTCTGTGATTGTCTTGGCCTATCCTATGTCAACACTGTCACAAAGCTGAGAGAACACTAACTAGCAAGTGTACTAGGTAGTTGTAGCAAGTAATAAAATTTGGAATTCATTTGCGTCCCAAGTATCGTCCTCATGGGTTAGTTCTATCAATTACCACTTCACCAATCAATAACAAGTTGAGCCAAACAAATTTTGGAGTGTTTTGAGCATTTGCAAACAAGAGCAATAAGGTGTAGAAATAAGAAAATCACAACAAAATAGAGTTACGAATTTTAGTAATAAAATTATATGTAAATAAAGTTAAGACTAATTTCACCTCTTTATCAAGTGCAAAACTAAAGTAGATCTAAACTCTAAGTTCTTTAATTGATTGATGATCAATTTCACTAGATTAATCAAAGGACAATTTCTTGCCTTATTGATCCTAATATTGAACTAAACTACCCTAATTCCTTAGGTGTATTTCAGTTAAACATTGCATTAGGCATTAGAAATTAAGAGATCACAAGATCACAAATTCTTATCCTTAAGATATCTATAAACTTCACATTCAATTTAGATATGAGAAATTAACTCAACTTCCATTGATGAAAATCCTTTAGGTTCAATTCAATTAAATAACTAATTCAAGAATTGCATTAAGGAAAGAATTAAATGTTCAATACAATCAAGATCTTAAAATCTAAATCCACAATCAATTTAAAATATCAAAATCAGATCTATCAATCCATAACAAAAAGAAATCAGAACATGTTCCTAAAAGAAAAAGGGAGAGAAAGAGTAGAAGAGGAGTTGTAGAATTGCTTTATAAATCAAATTCTTAGTCTGATTCCTCAAGGTCCAAAGCTTGGAAGTCGCCCCCAATCTCCCTCTCTAAATCTCCTAAGTCGCCCTTGAGAAGGTTTCTCTAAGGTAAAATGATGAGAGAACAAAGAGAAAATGAGATCGGGAAGTTGTTTAGTAAGAAATGAAGATTTTAGGTGCTGAGGCTCTTGAAATACCTCTCAAACCCGCGCGCTCTTCCTTGAGTGAGCTAATCCTCGCTTGAGCAAGCTCCCTTCTCGCCTGGGCTCGTCCTTGCCTGAGCGAAAAAAGCAAATAGTGGAACCTCTCAGATTTTTGCTATTCTCGCTTGAGCAAAGAACACCTCACTTGAGTGAGCTGCATCTCGCCTAGGCAAGCAGCATTCTCGCCTGAGCGAGATTGGGTCCAAAGAGCTACCCATTTTTTTGCGACTCTTCGCTCAGGCGAGAGCTCGCTCAGGTGAGATTCTCTCGCCTGAGAAGGGTCGCCTCTCGCTTGAGCGAGATCCTTTCTCGTTTAGGCGAGGAGACAGTTAGGGAGATCCTATCTTGTCTCGCTTGAGAGAGAACACTCCAGGATGCCTAATCCTGTACGACTAATTCTCGCTTAAGCGAGACATTCTGCGCCAATAACTCTAATTTTCTCTCCCAGTTGAGATAATACCAACTTTTAACCATACTTTCTAAATTATCCTACATAGAACACACTTAATAATCATTTTTCAGCTCACACTGCACTTTACATTCATTAACATCATAACACAACACGACAATCACAGTACTCCTAATCTCCATGGTTTGCAATTCTCCAGGTGGACAACGATGCTCTGCTTTTGCCTTTTGACAAGTCAAATAGGCTTCAACAAATTTGGCTATTTCACCTCTCATGCCCGACTTCCAAAACATCTGCTTCAGATCTTGATACATTTTCGTCACTACAGGATGGAGATTCAGACTGCCTTCATGTCCTTCCTCTAAAATTTTTCTTTTCAACTCAGGACCTCTAGGAATATAGACTCGATCATGATATCGAAGAATACCATTAGCCCCTTGATTGAAACAAACTGCGTGATTTGTGCCCAAAAGAAACATAATTTGGCATAATATAGGATCCCACAACTGTTTATCCTTAATCTCTTGTAGAAATTTATTGATCACCAGAATCTTGCCACATCTGATCTTTCTAGGTAATATATCTATGTGTAAGTTCATGTTTCAAAATTGCTCTATTAAAAGAGACTCACTAACTCTCATTGGGAAAGCTTGAGCGAGTTTGGGTCCAAAGAGCTACCTATTTTTCCTACGAGTCCTAGCTTAAGTGAGATTCTCTCGCCTGAGCGAGGTTGCCTCTCGCTTGAGTGAGATCCTTTCTTGTTTGAGCAAAGGGACAGTTGGGGCAATCCTATTTTGTCTTGCCTGAGCGAGAACACTCTAGGATGCCTAATCCTGTATGACTAATTCTTGCTTGAGCTATACTACCCTCGTTTGAGCGTGACATTCTACACCCATAACTCCAATTCTCTTTTCCGGTTGACATAATACCAACTCTTAACCATACTTTCTAGATTATCCTACATACAACAAACTTAATAATCATTTTTCGGCTCACACAACATTTTGCATTCAACAACATCATCACACAACACGACAATCACACTGCTCTTAATCTGGCAATCGTTACATTCCAACATATGAAAATTCATACACTTTAGCTATATGCGACACAATTCAAAGGGAATAACAAACACATAAATACATTGATTTGACATGTAAGTACACATAGGATTTTTTATATAAATTTTTTACACATTGTCATTATAATTTTTGTTAAAATTTTAAATTAATTTTTAAACATTTGAATAAACATACATTTATTTAATATATAAATAAAATTTATTAATTATCATATAGAGCAAGGAGATACTTTAAAAAAAAGCATTAATGTTCTTAAAAAATAATATTTAAATCAAACAAATATCAAAACATTTTTAGAATCATTGTATAACATTTTTCTGTAATATTTAAGACATATCAAAAATATTCTTAACATAAAACAAAGCTCCTAAGAAGCATGATTCTAAAAAAAAAAAACATAATTCTCAAAGAGCTAAAACAAAATTGCATACACCAAATGCTTCCTTCAAGTAAGTATACAATTTACGGCACAACAAACATTTGGAAATGATCCTTTTAAGCATTCTTTTGTATTATTTTAGTGTAGTTTTAGTATAATTGTACGAAAAAATAAAAATAATTATTTATGCTGTTATTTTTTAGTCATAGAGATAACAAAAATTTTCATTTAAGTAAACAATATAGTACATTGCAGATTAATTATTCCACTATGCCAGAAACAAACTTTTGCAATGCTAATTTAGATAGCAGTTAGTAAAATCCACTTTGTGTAATGCACTATAAGAGCGGTTAATGGTAAAATGCTCTTCAATGGAGGCTTCTGAGAGTAGTTCTCACATTACCGCTATCTAATATAAACTTTTAAGAGTGGTTACAAATGAACTGCGTCATCCTTGTGCTCGCGCGCTCACTCTGTACTCCCAAAATTCTATTTGTTCATTGTGTTCTGAGACAGATCTGAACTAGCATCTACACTGTTGACGTCGCCTTCACAGTTCTAAGGTATTATCATCACTATCTCTATGTTTTCTGAATAAGTATTACTGAGACGTGCTCACTCTGTGTTAAAAAATGAATGGGTTCTTCGTCCTAGTGTTGAGGTCCCAGCATCTTAATCTATGTTCCTTGGAGGTTTGTGAAAATATTCAATATTTTCATTTCTGCTGCCTAACAGATACCATGCTTTTTAATTTTAGATTCAAACTTTGGAACTTCAAGTTAGTTAACCATAAATGTTGTTAGTTTGGTATCTTTTCAATTTTTGAACATTATATTAGTATATTTACTTTTTGTAATGCAAGTGATATTCTGTAAATGCAAGAAATACCTTAGGCTCTGTAAATTGTTGTTGTGTTTTTACAAAAACCTTAGGTTATTAAGTTATATTTGTTGTGTTTCTTTTGTTCTTCCAATATATGTACCTAACAGAGGTAATGAATTTAAATTCTAATTAGTAAAATTTAGATTCAAAATGTGGATGTTTAAGTTAGTTAACCTCAATACGTTTTGTTTTTTGTGTTCTTCACATTATTTTTTATTATTCTGCATATTGTTGTTATGTGTTTTGTCTTGCTTTTATGAATTTATTTTTCTGCTGTGGACATTATTATTGATGCAAATTGTTATGCATGTACTTTGAAATTATGTGACGATATCTATATTTGAGTTAAACCTTAGTTTCCTGTTTGAGATTGAAAACAATGATTGAATAAATCATTATTTTCAATCTCAAATTGTCCAAGGACAATTTGTGAACAAAGTTTTACATTCATTGGTTAGCAAATCCTTCTTATAATGTTGTATGTTATACTTGAAAATATTTTGATTTGGAGCATTTCTCATTGTCTCTTGATGCATGCTTGATTGAGTTAAGTCATCTCATATTCAAGTTATGTACTAGGAGACTAATGCGAAATGCTGTCAAAATTTTGCCAAGTATAAAATACAATATTTAAGCATGAATTGTTAATTAAAGCATGAAAAACTTTGTTCTCAATTAGGATAAGGCTCTACCATGTGAGACTTAAGAAGTATATGACAAATGCATCTATCGTAATCGTAGTTGGAGCAAATATGGATGAAGTTGGATGGTAGATGATCGTTTGAGTGAAGAATATGAAGACAGAGTGAAGGAGTTTATTAGATTTACGATTAAGCATGCAACTGATGTCAACCTTATTCCCTGTCCTTGTTGGTGTTGTTTGAATATGCTACAAGTAAATACGAAAGAATTGAAAGAACATCTAATGTGCAATGGGATAGATGAAAAATACACTTATTGGACAAAGCACGATGAGATAAAAGGTGGAAGTACATCAATTAACATGGAATCGAGTGTCAATTACTCAAAGACATTTAGAACAGATGAGAGTGATCATGTTGAAGAAATTCCAAATGTTGTTGAAGAAGATCTTAGAGATTGTCCAAAGATATTTGGGAGGCTAAAAGATGATATTATATAATGGATGCACAAAGTTCACAAGATTGAGTTTTGTGTTAAAGCTTTATAACTTAAAAGCCTCAAATAGATGGATTGATAAGAGCTTCACAGACTTGCTAAATTTATTACATGAGATGCTACTAGAGGATAATGTGCTACCCAAAAGAACATATGATACTAAACAAGTACTTGCTTCCGTTGGATTGACCCATAAGAAGATACATGCTTGTCCTAGTTATTGCATTTTGTTCCAAAATGAGTATGGATCACTAAGTCAATGTCCAAAGTGTAATGACTCACGATACCTAAAAGAAAGAATCAACACCTGCAAAAGTTGTGTGGTATTTTCAGTAATACCCAGATTAAGGCGCTTATTTCACAGTGCAGAAAATGCAAAGCAGATGACTTGGCATGCTAACGGGAGAATTAGAGATAGGAAGCTTAGGCATCTAGCAGATTCTTTGTAGTGAAAAAAAATTTGATAACGAATATGAAGACTTTGCAGTTGAAACAAGAAATATACGTTTTGCATTGGCAACTAATGGAATGAATCCTCATGGCATGGAAATTAGCACCCATAGTACATGGCCCATGATTTTAATAATGTATAACTTACCTCCATGGCTTTGCATGAAGCGAAAATATATGATGCTTTCTTTGTTAATCTCTAATCCTAAATAACTTGGAAATGATATTGATTTGTACTTGTCTCCTTTAATTGAAGATTTGAAGTTGTTGTGGGAATTTGGCATTGAAGTATATGACGGGTTTAGAGATGAATCTTTCACGCTCAAGGCAATGTTGTAGGGAACAATTAATGATTTTTTTGCATATGAAAATCTTTTTAGTTGTAGCATAAAAGGTCAATGTGCATATCCAATATGTTCTGAAAAAAATAGATTATATAAAACTAGAGCATTGTCACAAGAATGTTTTCATAGGGCATTGTAGATGGTTGGCACGAAATCATTCTTTTAGAAAAATGAAAAAAACTTTTAATGAAAGTTGTGAAGAACAACGATGCCCTTATTTAAAAAGTGGAGAACAAATCTTTAAATAGGTTAAGCATATAAGAACAACTTTCGAAAATTCTTTTGCTAAACAAATTTCAACTGTAGGTTGGAAGAAGATGTCAATTTTCTTTCAGTTACCCTATTAAAAATCTTTATACGTAAGATACTTTGTTGATGTTATACATGTTAAAAAAAATGTTTGTGAAAGTATCATTGGTACATTATTGAACATCGTAAGAAAAAAGAAGGATAGCTGATCAATTGGAACTTCTACAATCTTATTTCCTCTCATTCCTAGCTCATTAATCCTCTTTTGTGCCTAATTGGTTTGAATTGGATCATTTTATGATGTTTGAATTTTATTTGGGCTTTATTTAATTTTTCCAGCATTAGGCAAATTCTGATACTATTTTGGTTTCTAGGCCATATCTTGAGTTTTAGCGCTCATTTCATTATGATTCTTGATTTGTAGGAAAGCTAAGAGAAAGCTGCATAATTTCTATGAGAGGTCAGAATCAAATTCTAATGATAAAAAGTTGAAACTGGGCCTAGAAAAAGTCAGAATGCTGCACTCACGATTTCTGAGCTTGGTACAGTATTTGGGCTATATCTCAGTCCACAGATGTCAGTTTAAGCCCATTCTAGTTGCGTTTTGAAGCTAAAATCCAAGGTTATAATTTCTCTTCATATCATAAATCAAATCGGATAGATCTTCATGGCCAAAAATACCACACAATATCTTCTCGGATTCAACATGGATGCTGGGCAGCAATTACAAGCATAACTTTCCCTCCAAAATTCAAACTTGAACAAATAAGGAATCCAAAGACAGCTATTGAGTAGAGGATTAATGTAATTGAATAATTATTAATTATTTTTTACATTTTGACCCTTGAGAGCCTGTATTTAAATTAGGGCTACAGGTTGTAAAAGGCTAGTTAGTTAGTCGGTTGTTTTTCTTTAGGAAAATACAAGTTTTAGGGTTTTTGTCTCTTCTTCTTCTCCTCTTCTCTTCTCTCACGTTTTTACCTTTCATTTTCCTCCATTAATGGAGGTTTAGACTTTTATCTAATCCAAGGATTGAAAAAGGGCTGCGATATTATTGAGGATCAATTTCGTAATTCATTCAACAACAAATCCGGTTTCATCTCTTCCTTCTTTCCCTTTTACTAATTATGATTTTGAATTGAAGTTATTTGTTTAGATTGATAATTGTGCAACTGTTTCATTGCATATTATTCCATTGATGTATGTAATTAATGTTTGAAGGAAAGTGAATTAGATTTTCAGGTTTGAGATCTAAGATTAATGACATCAGTGAATTAAATTAATACAAATCAATTAGGTTCTAGAGGTTTCTGAACTTTGAGCGATTGTGTATTAATTGAATGCATGAAGGTTTTCATGTAAATGTTTAATTTGAATTGAGGTTTCATTCGAATTTAATGTTAATCACTAATTTGTTGGTTGATGCATCTTCTTGAAATTCGGTGATAGAATGATCATAGTTCTTCTAAATTCTTATATTAGAGTTTTAAATTCTTGTTAACTTTTTATTCTAATCAGCATTGTTTTATAAATCAAACCCCATCTAAATTCATAATCGTATAATATTATCATCATTGGGAGATGACTCAGATTGCACCTCTTACTACATAATTTTTATGCAATTCAATTTTTAATAATTTATCCGAGCGCGACACTCACGATCAATGGCATCAATGCAAGACTTGACTTGGTAAAGCTGAGAATATGATCCGATTTGACTCCAGTGAAGAAGGAAAAGCAGACCTTTTTTTCGCGAACAGCATGTATTCTATCTAGATATGAGAAATGTGCTTTACTTGAAGCTCTTTATTTAATTAAGGTTTCATAGGGTTATTCATCAAACATTAAAAGTCTTATATAATTTAAGGATCTAAAGTTAAAATGATTGAAGTCTCGTGATTGTCATATCTTAATGGAGAATTTGATTCCTATTGCTATACAGTCTGTTCTACCAAAAAATATTCGCATGGCAATCACAAAGTTGTGTTTCTTTTTCAAGGTAATATATAGCAAAGTGATTGATCCTACGATATTACTAGCTTTGCAAAACCAAATAGATGAAACTTTATGTGAGCTTGAAATGTATTTTTTTACTTTCATTCTTTGATATTATGGTTCATTTGACCATCCACTTGGTAGAAAAAACAAAATTGTGTGGCCTTACATATATGAGATGGATGTATCCCATTGAAAGATATATGAAGATTTTAAAAAGGTATGTTAAGAATAGAAGCAGACCAGAGAGATGTATTGCTGAACGATATTTAGTGGAAAAAGCAGTTGAATTTTCCAATGAATATCTATCAAATGTTGAATCATGT
Organism: Abrus precatorius; assembly: GCF_003935025.1. Classification (NCBI taxonomy): domain Eukaryota; kingdom Viridiplantae; phylum Streptophyta; class Magnoliopsida; order Fabales; family Fabaceae; genus Abrus; species Abrus precatorius. The sequence continues at coordinate 9,779,057 of NW_020874417.1, read as the reverse complement.
GGTCTTCGAAAATCGCATCACACAGGAAGGACTTTAGGGGAAGGTAGTAGTGGTTGTCAACAAATAGAGGCTCCTAGATTGCAATGAGATCAAGCACACTTGTATGTATTATAAAACACCCTAAAATAGAACCTTATATAAGCATGCACAAAGAAATTCTAAAGAGTAGAAATCGTAACAAAGATGAGAATTGGATAACAAAAGATCATAACAAGAGATTTATTGGATGGCTACAACAACATGTTTGTGAACAGTTGATAGAGAATAATAATTCTGTTACAAAAAAGATTCGATGGTTATCAAAAGGTCCTTGTATTGATACTTTTTCATACATTTCTTACTTAAGCAACGGGTTCACATTTTACACAAAAGAGCATGATGACCAAAGCATAATACAGAATAGTGGGAACACTCTTGTTGCTGAATCATTACATATCTCCAGTGCAAAGAATAGAAACCCACTATATGCAAATATGTCATACTTTAGAGTCATTAAACATATATGGGTTACACTAAGTTTCGAGTAGCAGTATTTCGAAGCAAGTGGGTGGACAATAATAGTGGGGTTCGATTTGATGACTTAGGCTTTATAAAGGTCAATTTTAAGAAGGTGGGTTATCAAGACTATTCGTTTATCCTTGCATCAAAGGCTCAACAAGTGTTCTATGTCCCAGATCTTGTTGACAAATTATGGTCAATTATCTTGCTGTCTAATAAAGTAAATGTTTCCACCTATAGAGAATTCATAGTAGAAGAAGTTAATGTAGAGGACTATCTTTTGAGAAGCATTGAACAAATGTCAAAAGTTGATAAATTGACAAATGATGGAAATTTTTATGCAAGACATGATCATGAAGAGGGTATTGGTTAAATCCATCATTTCATTCCATAAAAGGTTATAGGAAACTTAGTATGACTTCTAGAAAAAGAAAAAGGTGCATCTATTAGTAGATTTAAATTGATCATACTATGTTTTTATGATTTTACTTAACTTAAATGTAATTATTTAATGTTAACTTTTATATTTTTTTCTTGCAGAGATGACTTCTTCAGATAACATAGAAGGAAGTTCCCATCATCACTCCGCTGGATTGAAAAAGAAGGAGACTCAAGGAATTACCAAACTGGAGTCCATTAGCAAATCAATGAAGTTAAGACAAAAGTTACAGGTAATTTGAAACCTCTAATAAATCAATGTGTAACTCTTTTATGCTAATATTATTAGCACTTGTAGCTCTCATCACTTATAATGCATATAGATTGGATCGAATTAAAAAAGGCAACCGATTGACCCTAAAAGATCAAAATTTGCACATTTTATCGTATTTGTTACTAGGAGTACATTGCCAATCAATTATTCTGATTTGACAAATGTGCCTAGTAATCTTAAAGAACACATATAGGAGCAAGTAGAGGTAAATATTATTGTTTTCAGTAATTTTATATTGGTAGAAAATTGTGGTCGTATCTGATATGTGTTTTGTTTCGAATGTAGCAAACTTTTGAGGTGAAACCTATCCACAAAGATATTGTTCTTGTATTAGCAAGATGGGATCTTCGTGCATTTCACACACGGATGAGGAAATTTTTCTTAGACAAGGATGAAAATTGTCTCCCCCATCCTCCAAAGAAGTATTAGAGATTCATCACAGTGACTGATCGCTAGAAGAACTTTGTCAACCAAAGCTACATAAAAGATTTTAAGATAATTTGTCTTTTATTTACTTCAACTATCACTTGATTTACCGTTGATAATTGATTTGATTACTTTATAAATGGCTAATTAGAAAGAAAGTGAGGCTAATGCAATATGGGTGAAAGGAATGTCTTACAGATAAAGGCAATAAGCTAAGGGAAATACTTAGTTGGAGCAAGATTTGGTATTACATTTTGTGTGATATGTAACCATGTAATTGTTTTTTTACTCTTATGTTTTGTTTAACACTTGCATTTAATCTTAATTTTTGTGTAGATTGCTACATCTAGGACTAATTTGACCTCTATACCTTGACATGTCCTATGGAAAGCTGCTAGGGTAAACAAACACGGTGGTATTGATTATGACGGAGTTTAAAAAATGGTCCATGAATTTTTAAGTGGTTGGCCTAATGTGTTAGTACTTTGAGGGACTGCCCCTGTATTTCAATTCTCCTTAAATGACCTCCAAGTTTATGTTGTGTTTATTGTAAGAAACCCTTTCACAGGTCACTCAGAGGCTGAGTCTGAATCAATAGCCCAAAATGACATACTCTCTCAAGCACTTGGTGTAAAAGAGCATCTAGGTCGTGTGAGAGCTATAGGTTTTGGGGTGATCCAAAAATCTGCATTTGGACTAGGACCATCATATCCATACCCATCATTTACTGAATGGCAGAACATGAAGCATTGGATGGTGCATTTGACCAATGTAGTGACACAGTTAATAGGGGGTTAAGGACTGCCCCCATTCATGTCAAGTCAGATGTCATTCAACCCTACTGCCTCCCCACCACCATGTATGCCACCCTTTTTCAATATTGCTCCTCAAATGCAATCAATGGTGGAGGTAGGTCTCCAAATGCCTATAGATGCACCTTTTACCAGCCATAGAGGCAGCTGCACACCAATTGCATCTGTTGAGATTCAAGAGGTATTTAAGCTCCACTTAACTTTTATTTACCTTTTAATGTTTACTACTTTTGATTTAATTAGAAAAGAATATAACAAACTTATTTTTGTAAGGTGATTATGACTGTATGTTGTACTTAAACACCCGTGTTCGCGTGGTTGCAAGAGGGAGAGTATATCATATAGTGGTTAGGGACTCGTTACACAATATGGCTCTTCCACCAAAACATGGTAAAGTTTCAATAGAGGTAGTGTAACAACATGAGGAAAAGTTTGCATTACCTGTCCCAAATGAACAAGCAAACGTAATTTGCCTGAGAGATGTCATTGGTACTTATGTTGCTTAGCCATTATCCCTAATCACTTTAAGACCCAAGGTATGTATGCAAGCTTCTTTATAGTTTGATATGTTATAGTACATATATATTCTATTTAGGTACATAAACAAGTACTTTGATATATTTCAGGTTGCCCTTTCATCAAGTAAAGGTTTAAGGAAAGAGATAGACTACTCAAAAAGTCGATTGTTGGTCCATCTAATAAAGGTAGCAGTGCTTGTCATTCATAAGAGATTCTTAAGTTGGCACAAGCCCAAGGTGCTACATTCTTGGATAGGATGAAGCTTTTTGTGAGAAGTGATCAAGCCATTGATACAGCTACAATTCATATGACGACTGAGCACTGGAAAAAAGAGCTTTATGACATTGTGGGAAAGGAAAACATTTTATAGGTCATACGTCAACATTGGTTGAGTGCTTCTAGCATTAACCTTTACATACGATAAATTACTTTACAAATTATGTAATTCTATAGCAATTTATAACTTTTTGTTCATTTCATTATATAATGCATTTCAATTCTTCTTTTGCACTACAAGATATTTGTGTGAAACTTGCTTGCATGGGACAAATAAGACAAGTAGATTCTCATTTATATCTCCGTATGAAATGGACGAAAAGCACAATCCGAACCCACATCAACATATACCTGAAATGTTGAAATGTCATATAAGTAAAGATCACTTGATTTTTGCACCTTACAATGTTGGGTAAGTCAATCTGATTGAGCATTGCTTTATGTTTTATAATTTAGCACATAACTTTTAATTCTTGTAATCTTAAACATATATTTATACTCTTTGTAGGCAACATTGGGTCTTGGTTGTCATCAATACCTTTGATGAGACTATGTATTATATGGATCCTCTACGCAAGCAACTAAAGACCAGAACACATATGCAAAACCTATTTAATAAGTAAGCATACATTTATGTCAAATAACTATGATTAATGTTAAGTGGTTGATGAATGAAATATTTTCTCATTTGCAAAAAGAGTTGTCGTGAACCTTCATCAAAATATGCAGAAAAATTTATGTAGTCTAGGATGCAAGCCTAGGTCGTCTCCCATGAATCATTGGACAAGTGACCAAATATCAAACATGTAGTGTGTAATGTATTTAGAAAGCAAGTAAAAAAAAGGGGGGTTTTGTGATTTCAAGTTCAATCAACTTAAGCAGAAAATTAAATTGCAAAGTTCAATCGATAAAATGCAGTAACCCCTAGTTCATTCATATAAACTCTATCCCTGTTCCTCTCAAGATTTAATAATCTTCCTCTCCTCCCAGAATTAGGTTGATTTAACAAGCGAAAATCAACCTTATGTTTTCATATGAATTAAGCAATCCAATGAACTCCAATCTCTTATTCCTTGATTACGCAATCTTGGAATTAAACAAGAATTAAGCAATTCAAATTTAGAATTTCCTTAAAACGAATTAGGGTTCATTACGCAATGCTCCCCTCATTCAACCATTAATTCAATTCAAGAGTTTGGGAGGAAGAAATTCATGGAAGAAAAAGATTTGCATTAACATTCAAAAAACAAGAATTCAAGAATTCATATGAACTTACTAGAGATTACAAGAAAATTAACCCTTCATAAGGATGGGTCTCACAATTGCAAAATGAAAGTAAAGAGAAATCAATAACATCAATACAAAAATCAAAGAGAAGTAAGGAGAAAATGGAAATCAAACCCTAGGTTGGACCCTTGGCTGTCACCCAAGGCCACCTTAAGCTCTCCAAGTGTCCTAAATTTAGTAAAGAAGAGAAAAGGTACAAAAAGTGTAAGAAGTCTCTACCCTAAATTATTAAAAATCTATTTATACTAAAGCTAGCACCGCCCAAAGTAATTACTTTCATTCTTTCATAGTAAACACGCGCAGCATCAGTTGGATTTTTCCTCTCTGGAGTGATTACTATGAATTTTGATAGTAACTACGTGCAGCACCTTCAATTCTGCATGCTCTGGAGTGACCACTATGAATATTCATAGTAACCACGCACAGGTTTAGTGGATTTTGGGCTGCTGTAGTTGTCACTTTAAGCTTTGAAAGTAATCACTTTGGTCTCTTTGCTGAAAGTGGCTTGCTGTAGTTGTCACTATCAATTTTGAAAGTAGTTACTTTCACCTCGAATTCCTCAAAATCCAATAATTCTTTAAAATAAGCTTGGGGATTCCTGCCATATTATTCAAATGATCAAAATATGTAAAATAAACTATCTAAATCCATGTAAATTAACAAAAAAACTAAGAAACCTATATTATTTAGCCTAATTGGAATATTCATCTTATTTACACTATCTAAGTCTATTCTTTTCTATAAAAAGTAATAAATGATGTATAAAAATGTAGTAAAATGTGGATTCATCACAGGTTCAAATTTATCTAACTTTTATCATGCACCATTGTTAGTACTCTTGTAACATATCGAGCAGAGAAAGAAGTGCAGCTCTCTAGGACAAAGATACATCAAACAAGATGGGTCATTGTACAGGTAACACTATGATACAATGTGTTTTTAATTTTCAACTTAATATTAATAGCACTGTATATTTCTCTGTGTTAATGCTGGTTTATTTGTTTTTATCTTCCACACAGTGTCCAAAGTAAACAAATAATGATGACTGTGCATATTATGAGTGTCTATTCATTGGAGATGCTTTGCACCATAGACAAACTGTAATCCCAGTTAATGTACGACCCTTACATAAGCTAAACCAGTATCATAGAACCTATTTGATCATGTTAATTGTCTGCTATATGCTTATTATTTAACTTAATTAATTAAGTTTTGTGTTTTATTGTTTTGTATTCAGTATTTTCCAGAGTTCCAGATGGCAACTTTTCCTTACAATGAAATTCATCACGTGCAAAGGGAGTGGTGTGCATATCTATATCATAGATATTTAAAGGACACATTAAGCACAATAGATTTATAGTATTTTTTACAAGACTTAGATAATTTTCTTTCAAGGCATTAGGCAAAAAATAAAAATATGAGATTATTTTCTTCCTATCAATGTAAACTCTGATTGTAATTTGTACAAATACAAAATCTTAAGTCTTTCATCTTTCATTTGAGTTCTAATTGAATAATGCAATGTGCAATTATTTTAAAATTTTGGTTATGCGGTTAATCACGTGAAACCGTTCTCTAAAATAAATATTTGGGAGCAGTTATTTAATCACTCTTTTAAATTCAAGATATTGCATAGTAAAAAATTTAATATTTATAACTGCTCTCTGTTATCAATGAATGTCTCCATAGATCCTTGAAAACCACACCTGACTCTTAAAACAATAAAACCCTTAACTAGCCAAATGAACACAATCGATCTACCACACTTTCGAAAATGTAAATGCACTAGAAATTATTGAAGTCCCTTCAAGAAACTATGATTACTTGCAAGGTGGAAGTGGAGACCCACACAAGCACTTGTTATGAAAGAACGTAGACACATGAAATCTCTTCATATTACCACCCTTCGGAATCTCACCGCACAACCTATTGTAGCTCACGTTCAATGAGAAAATATTTTCTATTCCCACGGGTAGGTTTCCGTATATCTGATTGTTGTTCACATATAACGATGTCATTGTCTTAGACAACTCCACTTTTCCTAAATCGAAAGAAAACATGTTCCGTGAAAGATCTATTGACGCTGTCGCTTTGTTGGAACCAAAAAGCATGGAAGCATCACCTTCAAACCTGTTATTAGAAAAGTCAAAAAGGGACGAGTTTAACCTTGCCAAGGACAGTGGGAGTGGCCCCGAGAGTTGATTATTAGGGAAATATAAATCGGGTGGGTTTTTGTTATTGAAGAACCCATACGAATAAGGGATTGGTCCTGTTAACTTGTTGTCGTTCAAGTAGATCGCTGATAGATTTTCGAACTTGTTGAGTGAGGGAGGGAGTGTTCCAGAGAGGCTATTGAACGCGAGATCCAAATTAACGAGGCCTTTACTAGAGGGCCAGAAATTGGGTACTGGGCCTGATACGTTGGTCAAGGAAATTGTGACAAATTTGAGATTAGTGAGTTTCGATACGGATTGAGGTATTGGGCCAGTGAGATATGGAAAACTCGAAATGTATAGAGTCTCCAAGTATGGTAAGTTCCCAACGGAAGGTGGAAATTGGGCTACAATGTCGTCGCTGTGTGAGATAATCAAAGAGCCAACACGGTTATGATCAGGATAGCAACCGACACCGTACCAGCTTAGGTGGCAACAATCAGCATCTGGTTTCCATGAGGAGAGAAGGGTTGGGTTGTTGAGTTCTTCTTTGATTTGGAGAAGGGCTTTTTTGTCTTCTGGGTGGCATCTTTCTGAGAGAGAAGGTGTGGTATGAGAAAGCAATGTGAGTAGGAGTAACAGGATTGGTGTTATTGCCTTGCTCATTTTCTGTGAGATTTCAATTGAAATTGGGATGAGGAAAATAGATGGGGTTGTGTTGCTTTATATAGTGTTAGGATTAGAAGTCAAATGTTTGAAAGATGGCTATTGGCTAGCAAGTTGCAATGCTATGCAAATTGCAACAGCTAAAGTGAGAAGTCAAAGCATGTGTGCTCATAGGCGTATTTGTGAGCGGTGCCGTTTGTTTCATGGCACAATAATAACTCATAAGCGAAAAAAAAACTATAAAGAGATGCATTGAAATGAGAATATAATCGAGGGGGCGTCAAAGGAATCTTATATTCTTTCAAACTGCCAGCCAATTATTACACTAAAAAATGTGATTTTGATATCTGATTAAAATATAATTAAATTTCAAACTTTGTTTCAACTCGATATCCCTAGAATATGACCAATTCACTTACCATGCATTTACCATTTGCTTCACGCCTCGCGTTTCTTTATTGCTAATCACAAAAGATGCGGCCGTGGGTACCTTTTTTTTTCCACTTAGTTATATTTATAAGAATAGTTATAATTTCACTGTATTTATAAACTTAAACAAACACCTTTATAAGAATAATTTTAAAGCACGACAAAAAAAAAAGAATAATTTAAGTTATTTTATATTTTAAAATAATAAATATTTATACTATTTTTTATTAAATGCTTAATTTAAGAAATGATAAAAATATTGATTTTTTAAAATTAATGTTATTAAAGCTATAATTAAAAGATTTAAAATGATTTATTTAATATTGTATTTGACTCAAGCTCGATAACAAACAAAGCGTAAGCAATTTTAATTAGATCTGTACTACACAATTCATAACACCATAATAATAAATTACATGACTCTCGAAGATTAAATGATCTTGCCAATTTTGCAAAAATATATATGTTTGTATACGTCATGAATAATATCTTCCTCTCTTGCTCCTTCTCTTGCCATTGAGCGTCTTGATAGAAAAGGTGCACAGTCTAAGAGTTCAAAGTGGAGAGAAGATCATGAAGTTGTTTATTAACAATAACTAATTTTTACCTAACATGCCCTAAATCTAAAGTTTTTTCTTGATTAGGCCTTACACTATACACTTACTTTGGTCCAATAAATATTTTAAAATTATAACATAAATAGTTCTTTTCACATATAGTAAATCACATAATTATATCAACTCACAGAAAAATATTAGGTTATTCGTTCAACATGTCTTATGAAAACAAATCCATCAATCAATAAAAGGTCAAATTCAAATTTTTTTAACTTTCTTTCACTTAGGCAATATTGATAGGCTTTTAATGTATTTGAAAATGACTCTAGGTTAAACAACTTTGTGGTCACTAAAAACCTAATAATTATCCCACAAAAAATCATCTCAACTCAAAAATCATTCGCTGAGAGTCACAAGTGAAAATATTTAGTGTCTAATTTACTAATGACTTTATTAGCATGATCATGTCTATGAGTGTGCAAGTGTAAAAACACATGAAATGTGATTTTTATTACAGAAAATTAACATCTTTCACAAGAAAGACCAATAATTTATAAATAAAAAAAACCATCAATCTCTCAAAAGAAATTATAAGCATGGTTATACTAGAACATCATTTCCATTAAAGAAAATTAACATCTTTTAGAAAAGATCTAATATTTTCCAAAAGAAAAATTAAAATACTATCAATATCTCAAGAGATTATAAACATGTTTCTATTGAAACATTATTCTCATTGAAGAAAATTAACATCTTTCACAAGAAAAATCAACATTTTCTAAAGAAAACTAAATATTTCAAAAGAGATTATAAACATGTTTTTAATGTACCTAAAGAAAATTAATTAATGATCCTTCTATTGAAAGATTAGTGTTTTTTTCGAAAAAACACCTACTCCTGAAGAATGTTGTTATAACATGACATTACATCATTGTATACATAAAATTTTGACATATAAACATGATTAAATTCATAGAATCTATAAGAGTCAAAACAACACAAGGCATGTGAAATTTAATTCTGTATCAATTCTCACTGATCAATCACTTCAAAAAACTTGAACTTTCGAGGTTTAAACAACTTATCAAGTAGTAATAATGATGAGCTTGCATACTATTACTATTAACAACATTAATAGCCTGATTATTTATCACGAATGCCAAAAACAAACCTTATATATAACTCAAACATTAATAAATTATTAAAACAAGTTAACAATCATCACATATAGTATCAATTATAAAAAATAATTTTAATAATATCAAGAGAGATACATTGATAAAATTAATCTCTATACTACAAACGAGAATACACTATTTAGGAAGTAAAATATTTACTATAGTTACTTTATTTCATAGTTAGTCATATGTATTTTTAAAATTAATATTGACTGAAAATTATATGTGAATTACATGTTCTTTCACTAAAATAATTTTATACTTATCCACAATATTTTAGATTTATTTTATTTTATATTTTAAAGATAAAAATTGTTACGTAAATTTCTTTTATTCTTTATGTAAAATTTTGGAGATGCTTGAAATAGGGTTAATATGTTAGAGTACAAATGCTAACCGTAATGGTATAAAGAGAATTATGAATTGATATTAGTAGTATTCAAAATCACTAGAAACATGCTATTACATATAGATATTACTAACGAACTTTTTTCGTTTGTAATATAAACAGATTTACTTATGGTAAGTTAGAAAAATTAATTTTTTTTTAATTTTTGAAAAAATCCATCTGTAAATTATAGATAAATTTTTTTATATGTAAAATCTGTCTGTAAAAAGCTTGTTTTTTGGCGCTTAACATTCTGGACTATCATTATAAATGAAAAAATTTATCTATAATTTACAGATAGATTTTTCTATTATATTTTGGAACATATATTTTTTTACCTTTCATACAACTATTTACAGATGAAATAATTTATTTGTAAAATCTCACAGACTGACATTACAGATGAAAAAATCTGTCTATAATTTGAAACTAAGACGTGTAATATTGAGTGGGAATTATAGACAAAAAAAACTCTATTTGTAACTAAGGTGTTTAAATATTGTGTTTTATTAAACTAGTTACAGACAGAAAAATTCATCTATAACGTGTGAAATAGATCAATACCTCGTTTTTCCTTCTTCTTTCCCCTTAGTGTTCATTTTTCCATCTCTTTTACATCTCCCTCTCTTTCTCTACCATCTTCAGTTCTTTGCTCATTACGAGTGGTTGAAGCATCCATTTGGAAAACAAATTACACCATTCTATTCCTATTATGATACTCTAACTTTTAACCAGTTTAGTTTTTAAATTTTTGATATAGAATAGACTCTCATGTGTATTGCTCATTCCATTTTGGATAGAAGCTCTCAATGATTGTTCTAGTTCTCTCACATTTCTATTCATACTTGGCCACACAACAAGCATTTGTTGACCTTTTACTATTTTTGTCTTCACAGGTTACAGCCCTTGAGCACTCAAAATTCTAACTTCAAATATTCCAATTGGTTGCTTCCAAAGCTGCCTAGCAGTTGGCCTTATATCACTAATATACATTATTAATTTATCTAGCACATGATAAGCACCCTCAAGACACACTCTTAGGTGTATCCTACTTGAGAACTTGTTTTCATTCCTCTTGTCACACTTCAACACACCAAACCCAAACTTTTCAAAGTTGTACCAACGTGAGTGCACTGTCCTGTGATCCAAACGAATCTCAAATTTGTTCAGTGGAGAAGTAAATAAGATGACAAGTAAATAAAAAAATAAAATTAAATATTAGAGACAGATTTTTTTCGTCTGTAATGTTACAGACAGAAAAATTTGTCTATAATGTTACATACAAAAAAATTCATTGGTAATTTACAGATAGATTTAAAAATTCATCTATATTGATTTACCGACGCAAAAATTACAAACAAGTTGATTTCGTTTGTAATTACAAAATCTATCTGTAAATTTTAAAAAATTCATCTATAAATCTGTTTATATTTCACGTAATTTTGGTAGTGAATAAAATTAGGACAAATAAAAGTTAACATGTCAAGAATTTATTTAATTTAAATGGGAAGTACTTATATAAACAAACAAGTAAGTAAGCTAAAGTTATTATATAATGAACATAATCTAGTATTTGATAATTAACTAGAAAACTTTAATATGATTAGAAAGGATTACAATTTATAACAAAAGATAAAATCACTTACAACTAGATGGTGAAATAAGGGGGGGAAAACTCATTGAATAGTGTTGTCTTTATGCTGTTGTTTCTTCCCAAATAGAAAATATTAATGCTCTCAATAAGGAGATGAGAAGAAAGACATGAAGTGCTTCTTCTCAATTAGGGGTGCTTATTACTGAAAAGGGGAAAAGCCAAAAGAAGGAATTGAAGGGTGGTAGAGATAATAGTAGAAGCAAGTTTAGGTCTCGGTATAGAGAAATTGAGTGTCATTATTGTCATAAAAAGCTGCACATACAAAAATGTTGTTTTAAGTAGAAGAAGGAGAATAAAGTCAAGAAAAATAATCAGAAAGAGAAGGATTATGATGATGGTGATCGTGTGACTGATGCTATTAGTGATGATCTTGTTGTTCTTTGTGACATTGATTCAGTGAATCATATATCTGATAAGAGCATGTAGATAATTAACAGAGGTGTTATGTTGCATGTTAGTGTAACACCCCAAATTTTCTACCCTGCTAGGAAAAATGTAAAATTCTTACTTTATTTTATTTATTTTGATCAAATTACTAGGAAAATTTTTCTCTTCAAAAAATTTAGCAATTGTCTTCCCTTGTCATGTCTAGCTAGTAACATTCAATTTAATAATTACTTTGTATGTGTGCACTTAGACCACCATTGGTATAAAACAATAATTTTGTCAACTATTATACCATTATCTCATTTAAAAAGTTATTGACTCAAAGTATGTTTGTACATGTTTCATGCAAGACATCAATTGATCTAAGTTGCATAAAAGGGAACTCACATTAGAATTTTGAAAAAAAACTGAAAGCATGCCTATGACTAGGTTCCTAGAAGGAAAAATGCATTAGTCTAATCTGTTAATTCTAATTTGGATGCAGTATACATCAGAACCAAGAGAATATACCATTTACATGTTATTATTTTCTTTTCTTGCTTTATAATGTAACATCCTGCACTTTGATTTAAATAAAATGAGGTTTGTTAAAGTATAATTGGAAGATTTGGATAGAATTTATATATATAATTTTTTTTTTAAAAAAGTGAACAGTAAAACCTCCTATGAAAAGTGAAGCCACCTATATATAGTGATTGATGATGTCATTAGTGACATCATCATGACGTCATGGCTTACGTCACATACGCGTACAGTACGCGTGCACAGTATTTCTAGAGTGAACAGTGCCTGTGAAAAATCTCTGTTTTGAGGTAAGAGGGCTCTACTTTATCATTTTGTTATGTTTATTACTTGTATTCTCATAGATCTTATCATGTATATGATTATATGTGGAATAATCCTTGTTTTATAAGAAATAATCGGTGAAAAGTGAGAATAATTGGCTATTTATGTGATTTTATGATGAATACATGGTGAAAATGTGATATTATGTTCAAATAGGGCATGATAAGGTATTTTAAGGATGGTTGATATGATTTTATGATTTTGTGATATGAAATATACAAAGAGATGGATGTTTCATGTTTGATTATATTGTGTTTCATGTAAAATTATGTGTATTGTGAATATGTCATAGTTTGATGTATACGAAGAAAAATATATGGAAATATAATGAAAAATATGTGTGAACATGAGAAATGGCATATGTGAACATATGAATATACTTGAAAGAGTATGAAATGGAAAAGGATATGATGTAAATAGTTACAAAGATACACTGGGGGTGGAAGATGGAGACGATATGAGATATCTTGGGAAAATGCAAGGTGGTGAGTGACATTCGTGATTGTGCACGGAATATTGTGTACGAATGCACCACATGGCCGCACACTCATTTCCCGACTTGACTCCTGACCATTACCTTTGCTAAGGGGCTGTCTATTGCATGTGTTGTATCCGTATTGAATTAGGCCATCCGTCAACTATTTACATGGATGTGTAAGACCTCGGGATAGAGGCATCAGATAACTGTGACCACAAAGTGCGGTAAGCGCGGGTAAAAGAAAAAGAAATTGTGAATATGTGGAATATAATGTGTTTACGTATTGCGATGAGAACATACTTTATATGACACGGTGAGATGTAATGCCATGATATTTTCTTTAATCGTGATAAGATGTGTTTTGTGATGAATATGTATTATGTATGAGTGGTAGGGTAGAGACTCACCCTCACACAACATTTTCAGGAAACTAAGACGAATAGTACCAGACTCACAGTGCATGGATGGATGAAAACTGCTATAGGACTTAGTTATTTTGAGTTATATAATGAATATTTTCAGTTCTATAGCATTCAGTTGTAAAACTACTATTTATTTTTGTTGCTGATAAAAATTCTAGAATCTTTGTTTTTCTAAAGTACTTATGAAATAATAAAATTTTGCTCTATAAACTTTCTATTATTTCAATGTCTCTTTTTTGTTAGAGAGTTTTTGAAAAAAAATTTACTTTACCATTTAAATTTTTATGAAAATTTATCATATATTGAGGAAAAAAATATAAGGTGTTAATACCTCTCAACTAATGAATTGAGTTTCATTTAGGATACAGTCACGTGAAATGAAAGTATTCAGCGCCTAAAGAATGGTCATGCAGTACGGTATCTTAGAACTTTCATACAGGATTAAATCCTCTTTTGGAACCTCCCACCTATTTGCTCAATCATTTATGAAAGGCCTACACAAACAGAATTCTCTATTAAATACAAGTGCAGAATGATAACTGAAACAGATATATGAACATACTCTTAAAGGAAAGACAGTACCTCATCAATATTGTTACAATATCGAAACTAAAATGATGCAGCCATCCTCCGATCCCTCCCCTAATCCCTTACCAGAATTCTTGTTGCATGAAAAAGGGGTGCGCTAGCCTTACGCCTTAACCCCACATGTTATCCCTCAACTTCCTCAATCACAAGCCTTAGAAAAACTCAAGATAGTGGAGATTACATTACTGGGTGACATCACAATTGATTACGTAATATGGAGGTGTTACTGTGCAGTCCTTAGACACCCCATTATCAACTTCCACCTCAGCTAACGCATGCAGGAAATGCAGGTGGTTTCATGCTTGGGCTACACCTGTGCGTTCAAGTTCCCACTTATAACTTCATGAAATTGGTAGCTAAACTCGTATAATCTTGTGTATAAATTAGTGGGGCCAACAGCCGGGATGAATGCACAACTCTTCCATCATATTGAGCACTAAGTTTACGAATGTTTCCTCACCATAAAAGCTTCCTCTTCATCTATTGTGTCAGCCACTGATACTCAATAACCAAGGTACCCATTGCAAAGAACTTGATCCCACAAAAAAAAAAAAAAAAAAACAGATCAACTCTCTAGTTATCACCCTTACTCGAACACTTTTCACTCTACTCTCTTCACTATTTTTCTCGAACCGTATTAAGGTGTTATCATCCTTGCGTCTCTGTCCCTACAGTGATAGGGCCAAACCATTGTCAGATTCTCTTAACACTAATGTAAGGGGGAGTCCAAGTGTCTATGATTGTGATTGTGTGTGTGTATTCTCTGAATTCCCTTTTACTTGAATCCTTTTAAATAGATTGCATGTGTGATATTTCTCTTTGTTTTAATGTATTTTTGAGTGACTTAATGAATAAATAAATTTTGAACGCTTGCATGGAGTATGATTATACAAATGCCACTGTTGCATGTTGTTATTACCATATCCGTTATCCCTCTACTTGCTTTCAAATGACTCCATGACTAATTTCAGCGAGTAAAAATAAAAAGGACTCTGAAAATATGAGTTTTACTTTTGAGTTTCATGAGTTATTCTGGTCTAATACAAAATTGCTTATGTTGCATGTAGCCTACTTCTCAAATGTCTTTATTCACATTTATTTTGACGGATGGTGAAAGGGTAACGTGGTAACTATTTATGTTTTTACTACTTGCTTGAATAAGAATTGTGAGCACTTGCATACAATAAATTTAATGAACTCGTGTATTATGAATTCACTGTGACTCTTGATGAAATTGATTGTACACTACTCTATCATGAATGCATTCTTTAATTATGTGAAACTGAATGTATCGTTATTGTAATCAGAAGAAAAGACCTATCTTTATATATATATATATGTATGTGCGCGCGCATAGGAATACACTCATGATCTGAGTAAGATTAGCTACTAATATTCTAAAAGTACATAACTATGATCCGGCATCCTCTCCCTCATAACTACGAGGAACAGTTGATAAATTCTCCCTGATTTTCCCTTTTTATCAAACTAAATTTTTAATTTATTAATATGCACTTCAAATTGATAATTAACTCAAAACTTAATTCGTATATTAAATAAACTCTAGAAAGAGATCATATTCTGTATTGTGTTTGAGTGCTCCTTATTATATTTTCCTTGAACAAATGTGCAATACTAGGCTAGGAACTAAGAATGGTGCAGTAAGAGATTCTAACAATATTATTAATTTAATAATTTGATTTCCCTGCCATTCAAAATTTTAAATAAAAACCTCTTTATCCTTTATTGGCATTAGTCACCTTTTGAACAAGGCACACACGCATAACCCATCTACTACGATACCATTCCCAGTAACTAACTAACTTGTTTATTGAACTTCTGGTTTTGGTGTTCTGAATTATGAAATATCTTATAGAATCTTGTTACATCATCCATATTATGATTATATCATGTCTTTTATGAGCTATTTGCTTAATCTGATGTGTATTTGTGATAGTACGTACCAACTCTTACTTCTACATGCTACAAATATAGAATCTGGAGTATGTGTTTACCTCTATATGTCTTAAGTATATGTATTAAATTTTAGCCTGACTAAGTCCAGTAATATGAATGACAAGACTACTTTATGATTTAAAAATAAAATTTAGCATATCGTAAAGATTAAAACAAATACATGTATAGGGTAGGTGAATCAATTCTATACTTGCCTACTGTGTAAAGTGACCCGGTGCATATAAAAGAAAAAGAAGTTAACAGGACTTATGTTAAATCTAACATTTCAAAACCAAAGGATTATGAGAGACAAAAGGATGGTCCCAGTGTAGATATATGTTTTGAATTACTTATACGGGTCTGTATGTCCTTTACAAGGTTTATATATATATATATATATATAGAGGTGGGCAACAAATTGACAACCGACCGAATCCGGTAACTTTGAAGTAGAATTTTAATATCTTGGGTCGGTCGGGTCAAAATTAAAGATCAATGGGTTAAAAGTTAGGATGCCTGCAGGTATAATTGGTCGGGTGCAGGTTTAAAATTTTGTATCTGACCTCGACTGACACCAACTTATATTATATGTTGTTAATTATTATACCCAGGCAGCCAGGTCAGGCTAGGCCCAACCCAACTTATACATCTCACACAGTTTGCTAACAAATTTTAGAGTTTCATTGTTTCAGTGTAAAATAGGGTACGATTACTTTACCCAGTTCTCTTCTCTTTCTTCAGAAGCAGTATAACCATACTGTAATAAAGCAGAAATTTTTTTTCTTTTTTTTTTCAATAATTTCTCCTTTTTTTTATTGTTTCTAGGATTAACGATACTCACAACTTCAAGGTTTTAAAGGTACAATAAATACAGTAGCAAGTCTATATCTTTCTTTTCTTATCTTTTGCATTTTTTTAAGAGCTTAAAATTTTTGAAAATTTGCCTATTAGGGAAGTAGATTTGAAAATCAACAAGTCTTTTAATTTGAAGGTTCTTAAAGTATAACACCCTCAAGGGTACATCTATATTTGTCTTTTATTTTATTTTTTTGCTTTGACATCTAGGAGCTTAAAATGTTTGAGATTTTATTTGCTGGTTTACTATTTTTTAATGACATTCTATTTTTTTTATTTCTTAAAAAGATGAAAATATATGATATTTAGTTTCTAATATTTGTTTTAGAATTTTTTTTAAGTTGTTAACTTTTTTAAATAGAAGTTTGTTTGCTAAATATAGAGATAACGAAGCAAATTTATGTTCTTGTTTACTAAATATATGGTATTTAGTTTTCTATATTTGTTTCAAATTTACTCTTTTTTTTTTTTTTGTTAAAAGAGTTTAACTTTTTTTAGTTGAAAATTTGTTTGCTAATTATAGAGATAATGAATTAAATTTACTTTATTCTTGTTCTTTTTCTTAATTAGTTTAGAGCTAAAGAAAGATTAACGAAATTTTTTAATCAGAATGTTCTAAAAGTATAACATGCTGATAAGTAAGTTTATGTTTTTCTTTCATTTTTTTTTTGACAGCTCTAAGAACTTAAAATTTTTTATATTTTATGTACTAAGTTACTATTCTATAGTATTTTATTTTATTTTTCATTTTCAAAAGGACTGAAATACATGATATTTAGTTTTCTATATTTGTTTCATATTTTTTTTTTTTTGTTGAAAGTTGTTAGCTTTTTTAAGTAAAAGTTTGTTTACTCAATATAGAGATAATGAAGCAATTTATTAACTTTACCAATGTGTGTATTTGTTGTTTGTACATAATTTGTTTGCACATGTCTAATTGAGTTTCTATTTTTCAAAAAAAAAATTAGTGTATGTAAATTTGTATTGTTTGAACTATTATTCATTTTGCTTGCACATGTTTAACTGAATTTTTGTTTTTAAAAATAGATATAGTATGCTTATTTTAATGGTTTGATTCTATTTAATTAGATGTTGTTCATGTAATTTTTAAAACTTTAGAATTGAATATAGTAAATTGTTAGTGACTATAACTCCTTCGTTGAATCAATAATGGAGCAGTCTAGTCAAAACCTGCTTCCAATACTTACCCAACCAGCACCTACATCTCTAAATGAAATTGAAGGAATTGTTTTCACTAATTCTGCCCCAACAGTAGGAAGTGGTGGAAGTGAGCCTAATATAGAATCTGTAGCAGTCAATCCCAATTCTCTTCCCAAAGAAAAAAGAAAGAGAAAACCAAATGCTAGTGGTTCTCAAAAAACTTTAGCGTTTTGGGATCACTTTACTAAATTATCTAAATCTAAATGTAAAGAACCAATGGCTGTGTGTAATTATTGTAATAAAAGGTATTATTGTGACACTAAAGTTCATGGAACATCAAACATATTAGGACACTTAAAATGTTGCTCTAAATATACATTTGTTATTAGCAATGATCCCAGCCAAAGAATTGTTATTTTTGGTCCTATTAAGAGTGGAGAGAATTATAATTTGATTGTTGCAAGTCAGAGATTCAATGTAGAAGCATGTAGAAAGGCTTTGGCTTTATTTGTCACATTAGATGAACAACCTTTCAAAGTTGTTGAGGGTGAAGGATTCAAGATTCTTTGTAAACAATTGCAACCCTATTTTGTTGTGCCTTCAAGATATACAATGGCTAGAAATTATTTTAAATTGTATGAAGATGAGAAGATAAGATTAAAAGCTCTTTTAAGATCAAATTGTAATAGGGTTTCTCTCACTACTGATTGCTGGACTTCTGTTCAAAATCATAATTACTTAACCCTCATAGCACATTGTCGCAACTAGGCAGTCGCAATGGTACGGCGAAAAATGTTTTCAAAAAATATCAGAGGAGTCGCCACCAAAGTTTATTTTAAGAAAACTTTGAAAAAACCTTTTTTAAAATATTATGATCTTTGAAACAAAAAATGAGTTCAAGAGTCATTTACGTATGGAGAAGGTATTAGCACCCCACAACGTCCGTTTAAAAATGGTTATCTTAAATTAATTGTGAGAATTCATTTTAATCTTGAAAATATTTATTTAACCCCTAAATATTAATTACTTACATTTTAGAAGAAGAAGAAAAAAATTATTTTTGAAAATTATTTTAACTTGACTAGTTCGGTTCCCGCTCCTACGTATCCCCAGTACAATGGGGAACTCAAAGCTACGAAGTTCTATCTAAAACTTTATGGGGTTGGTTAATTAAAATTAAGTTTAGTAAAGAAAAATTGTTTTGAGATTAAAATTATTTTCATAAAATTATAATGTTTAGAATACAAAATAACGCAGTTATACATGTACCATATCAGAAACAATACAGAAAGTGAAGGAAGATCACAGACCTATATTGTAAATGGTTTTAAAAAAATATTTTATTCATAAATAAAGTATTTAAATTTTAATTTTGATTATGATTTATGATTAATGTTGAAAGAGAATTTAAGATAGCGTAAGCTATACATTAATCTCTTATAATTTTTGGACAATCGAAGGCAATGTAAATCACAAAACGATATTGCAAAAATTTGTATAATAAAATAACAATAGAGAAATAATTAGTTATTTAATTTATCAAAATTAGAAATACGATTCAAGAAATTTTAAAATATGAAATTAATTTCATATTTATAAAAAAATAATAAATTTATTTGAATTGATCAAAGAAGATATTCGTTTAATAAAAAGATTAAAAATTTCATTTGATAGATTTATATTGTATAGAACCTGAGTTAACGTTGGCACATATAGGTTCTAACAATTTATAACGCATAAAGGTAGAGTAGCTATATATTAGCCTTATAATTTATTGTGTTAATAAAATAATTTCTATTTAAATTGATTGATTTAGTAAAATAATAATTATAGGGAATACATTTTGATTAATTATTAAGATAATTTTCTAATTAATTAAAGATAACATATGATAAATTAATATTGCCTAAAGTCTCGGTAACGTAGGTACACGTAGACTTTATCAATTTATAACACATGGCAGTAGAGAAGCTACAATGTTATAAATTGATACAATTATATTTTTTATTACTTGATCATAAAATAAAATAAATTTACAAAATACATACATTTTATATTCATTAAATAAATAAAAACATACTACGAGTATAAAATCAAATTATTCCAATATTTTGAATTTATACAAAATAAAAATAAAAAAAATACTAAGAATAAACAACCGAAGAATAAATTATTCATTAGACATAAGCAAAAAAAATCAATAATTATTACAAAAAAATTTCTTATTTTATTTGTCTCCTATTACTTTTAGTGAGAAAGGGTAAATATGTAATTAAAAATTGGAAGCAAATATAACATAATAATAAAAATAGATGTTAACATCATAATTTAAAATAGAATACAACAAAATATTTAAAGATAAAGAGAAAAATAAAAAATGAGGTGATTTTATAATTTAAAAGTAGATAAATAAATAAATGGGTAAAAATTGGAAAAAAGAAATAAATAAGTAAATATTCATTATTTTATATTTTTTTTAAACTAAAAATTCAAAACTTAAACTATCTTTTCGTTTAAACAATGGGCTACCTAAGCCTGAAAAGTAAAAAAAAAAGAAAAAAAATAATCAGAATAATAATAATTTAAAGAAGTGTGGAAACTAAGATTTGGAAAAGTGTTGCCATAGTAACCGTGCTACAAAACGTTGAGGGACATTATGGCTCCTTTCAAATCAAATGGAATATATTGTTAAAATATTAAAATGTTAAAAAAAGAATAGAGCTTAATTTCGAGGAGTCTGTAAGAATGGTTTCAATTATGTTTATCAAATGCCATATATTAACAAGATATTAAAATATATAAAAAAAGGACAGAACTTTATATCAGGAAGCCTGTAACCTAATCTTTCATTATTTAGCCACACACCATGCTATCTATGTTACGTGAGTAGAGCATGTGAAGAAAAACATACCGAGAATGCAACGTTCAAGATTCAAACAAAAAGATAGAGTGATTGAGCTTTTTTCTTCTTCTTCCTTCGGTAATATCTTCCTTTTGAGCTCTTCTTCTCCTTCAGTGTTCTCCTTCCTTTCTATATTTTTTTCTTAAGATCTTTTTTCTTTTCCATTTTTGATCTCTCAATGAAAAACTTTTAGATAAATCTGTTGTTCCTAAAAAATTTTCCTTTCTAAAAACTCTCTCAGAATTTTTTCTAAAAAGATGCTCTTTATTTTTTTATTCCCTGGAAACTTGTTCTATCTTTAAAAAAAAATTTGCTTTCTTTCACCGAACCTCCCTCTCAGATCTCTTAGAGAGACTTGTTATCTCTCTCTTCAAATATTTGAAAACTCGATCTTTTCTTTCTACTGATTTTTTTTTCTCCGAAAAAAACAACCCCCTTTTAGATCCCTTACTTGAGTTTTTATACCCCCTTCAATCTCACATTTTAGGGTTTTTCTTTTACAAAATATCAAAGTTCTGAGTTTTCCTTTTTCATGCTCAAGACTGATTTTTGATATTGGAGTATAGGCCTGTGAAGTGCAGGCTGCTGTTTCTGGGAAGCAAAATCCCTTTTTTCAAAAATTTTCCATTTTTTGTAAAACAATTTTATTATTTCATTTTTATTTTTTTAAAAATTTGGAGGTAATCCAGGAGAGGAAAAAATTGGTATTCACAGTTGCCCCTCTTTATTCAGTTCCTATCAATCAGAGATATTTTGAAGTTAGAGTTGATGAGAAATGAGTAAAGAAGTGAATCAATTTTTGTCTGAAACGAACCAGGTGTATAAGGAATACAAAGACAAATATAGTGAATACTCAGCTGTTAGAGAAAGTCGTAATTTATGATGATTTGTGTTGAACAAAATTGTGAAGCGACATGGAGTCTCGACTAAAAACAAAGGATACCAGACAGATACTGGGCTTAAACAATAGGATAAAAAGGTGAAGAGTGTCAGTCAAGTTCTGGGTTTTAATTGAAAGGTAAAAAGTGCTAGTGAGATCCCGGGCTTTAAAAGAAAAGGAAAATGTGTCAGTCAAGTACTGGGTTTTGATGAAAAATAAAATGTGTCAATTTGATTCTGGGTTTTAACAGAAAAGTGAATTGTGCCAGGTAGGTTCGGAGCTTTGACAGAAAAGTAAAATGTGTCAGGTAGGTTTTAGGCTTTGACAGAAAAATAAAATGTGTCAGTTCGATTTTGAACTTTGACATAGAAGAGAAATGTGCCAGTTTGGTGCTTGGCTTTGACTGAAAAAATAAAATGTGTCAGTCAGGTTCTGGACTTTGACATAACAGTAAAATGGTACCAGCTAGGTTCTGGGCTTCAACAGAGAAGGGAAAAGTGCCAGTCAGATTCTGGGCTTTGACAGAAAAATAAAATGTGCCAGTTAAGTGCTGGGCTTTGAGAAAATGCGAAAGATACGGTTAAGTTTTAGGCTTTGACAAAGACATAAAGGGACTTGGACAAGAAAGGTAAAAAGAAAGATAGAAAAATAAAAGGTTGATCATGTTCTGGATTGCAAAAGAAAATAAAAGGACAATCAGACTCTGAACTTTAACAGCAAAAGTAAGACAGAAAAATAAAGAGATCAATCATCTTCTGAATTTTGTTGAAAGGTAAAGTACCAAGTCAAATCCTGGACTTGGACTTGGACTTGGACTGAACATAAAGGTTGTGAGGCAGATAATGGATTTAAATTAAACTTCAAAAGGTGACAATGGATAAAAATAAATACATGCTAATGTAATGATGTGATTGCACAAACTGGATGAATGTTAACATTTGAAATGAAGTTATTGCATGATGAAGTCAAATGATATGATGAGACATTAAATCAAAACAAACTCTCTCTTTTTCTTTTTTTCTTTTTTTTTGGGATTCTAATTTTCCAACCTTATCAGAACATGCACCTCAAGGTTCATGAATGAGTAAGCTCTTCGATCAGGATCAATTCTTTCATGAGATCTGAACTGGGTGAGCCATGAACCGAATTGGATTGCCATTTATTTTTGAATTGTCATAAGGAGACAACTTCTTCTGTCACGCTAAACTAATCAGGAGATTCATCAAACTTATTGTGTGAATTTTTTAAGCTTATTATTGTAATCGTATTTTCTTATTACCCTTTTAACAATTTGCATGTTTCCTTTTAGTATATAATTATTGAAATGACAATAAAATGTTGGTTAATGTTGTTGAAGAAGTTGAGTAAACAAAGTGGCGTATATAAGCTGAATGGAAGGTGACAAAAGTCAAAGACAAATATTTTTGAAACATAAGATGACTGTAATAGAGAAATGGTGAATTTACAAAGAAGACTTACAACATAATAGAAAAACAAATACATCAAACAAAAGATCAGAATGACTACAAGAATAACGAAATATTATGCCGATTAAGTGACGTCTTCCAACTGAACAGTACTAATCTCCCATGTAAGTTAATCATCTATTAACAAAATTGCCAAATAAAATTGACCCAATATGGTATTTTGAATTCATCTTCCATTTGATTTAACTTCTACCTCTCAAAATTGTCCCAGTTTAGTATTCCAGTCCATCATATTTACCAACTTGAACCGCTTTCTTGCAACTGAAGTCAGTACCCTTCTGAACTGCCCTTTCAGGTTTTCAATTCAGTGTAGTATTTATTTGTCCTTAATTTTTGCCTGAGCCGCTCTTTCAAGTTTTCAACTCACCAGGTCGCTCTAACTTTTGCCTAGGTCACCCTTTCAGGTTTTCAACCTAGCGAGCTGTTTTCTTTTCTTCTTTTTCTCTTTTTTTTATTTCTTTTTTTTAATTATTATTTTTTAAGCATAGTATTTTGTTTTTACAGCATCAGAATTGACGGGGTTTGGAAGATCTTGTCCATCCATGTTTGTGAGGATTAGAGCTCCTCCTGAGAAAGCCTTTTTCACCACATATGGTCCTTCATAATTCGGGGACCACTTGCCACAATAATCTTTATGCGTTGGTAAAATCTTTTTGAGCACCATATCTCCCTCACTGAATTCTTTTGGACGAACCTTTTTATCAAAAGCCTTCTTCATCCTTCTCTGGTATAGTTGACTGTGACATAACGCATTCAACCTTTTTCCTTCAATGAGATTCAATTGATCAAAATGAGATTGTACCCATTCTGCTTCCTCCAATTTGGTCTCTATTATTACTCTTAAAGAGGGAATTTCGACTTCAATAGGAAGTACTGCTTCCATTCCATATACTAAAGAATATGGAGTTGCCCCAGTTGAAGTACGAACTGAAGTTCGGTATCCATGCAAGGCAAATGGCAACATTTCATGCCAATCTCTGTATGTCACTACCATCTTTTGGATGATCTTCTTAATATTTTTATTGGCCGCTTCAACTGCTCCATTCATCTTTAGGCAATAAGGAGAGGAATTATGATGTCGAATCTTGAAATTGTCACACAATTCTTTCATCATTTTGTTGTTCAAATTAGTGTCATTGTTTGTTATCAACTTGCTTAGGAGGCCATACCGACAGATCAAATCCTTTTTAATGAATCTCACCACCACATTTCGGGTCACGCTAGCATATGAAGCAGCCTCAACCCATTTTGTGAAATAGTCAATAGCAACTAGAATGAAGTGGTGACCATTAGAGGCTTTAGGTTCAATGGGTCCAATAACATCAATTCCCCACATTGAAAAATGTCAGGGCGATGAAAAGACATTCAAATTTTTTGGGGGAACATTAATATTGTCAACATATGTCTGGCATTTATGATATGTCTTCACATAACGAAAGCAATCAGCCTCCATTGTCAACCAATAATATCCAGCCCTTAGAATCTTCTTTGCCATTTCATGTCCATTGGCATGAGTCCCAAATGAACCTTTATGAATCTCTTCCATGATCTTTTGTGCTTCTGAAGCATCCACACATCTAAGCAGAACCATATCATGATTCTTTTTGTAGAGCACATCTCCATTCAGAAAGAAACTCATTGTTAACCTCCTCAATGTCCTTTTGTCATTTTCAACAGCATTTAATATGTATTCTTGGTGTTTTAGGAAATTTTTAATGTCATAATACCAAGGTTTACCATCAGATTCTTCTTCAACCATTTGACAATAGGCAGGATGATTAAGCTGTTGCATCTTTATGAACGACATGTCTTCTTTTTGACTCACTACAGACATTGATGATAAAGTGGCTAAAGCATCAGCCAATTGATTCTCCTCACGAGGAATATGCTAGAAAGTAATTTCATCGAAATACTCCACCAACTCTCTGATATAGGCTTGATAAGGGATCAATTTGACATCGCGAGTCTCCCATTCACCTTTCAGCTGGTGCATGACCAAAGCTGAGTCACCATACACTTCGAGAATTTTGATCTTAGACTCTATAGCTGCTTGAATTCCCATAGCACATGCTTCATATTCAGCTATATTATTCGTACAATCGAATGATAATATAGTTGCGATCGGGATATATTGCTTCTTTGGAGAATTCAGTATAGCACCAATCCTGTGTCCGAGTGCATTAGAAGCACCATCAAACATCCTGACCCATTCATCTTTTGCTGAAGATTCTTTCTCATTAAACAAGGCCATTATATTTTCATCAGGAAATTCATATTGTATTGACTGATAATCATTCACCGGTTGATGAGCTAGAAAATCTGCAAGAGCACTGCCTTTGATTGCTTTTTGAGTAATATACACAATATCATATTCTAACAATAGGACCTGCCAACGAGCAATCCTTCCAGTAAGGGCTGATTTTTCAAAAATGTATTTGATTGGGTCCATTTTTTACACCAACCAAGTCGTGTGACACAACATGTATTGCCTTAACTTGCGAGCTGCCCAAGCCAAGGCACAACAGGTTCGCTCCAACAAAGAGTATCTAGCTTCATAATCAGTGAATTTTTTGCTTAAGTAATAAATGGCGTGCTCTTTCTGACCTGATTCATCATGTTGACCTAAAACACATCCCATGGATCCTTCTAACACTGTCAAATACATAATGAGCGGCCTCCCTGATACTAGTAGCACTAGTATCGGGGGATTTTGCAAATATTGATTTATCTTCTCAAAAGCTTCTTGACAATCATCATTCCACTCCATCGGCTGATTTTTCCGTAACAACTTAAAAATTGGTTCACAAGTGGCAGTTAGTTGGCATATGAATCGGGCAGTATAATTCAATCTCCCCAAAAATCCGTGAACCTCCTTTTCAGTGCGAGGAGGCTCCATTTCCATGATTGCTTTTCCCTTGTTAGGATCAACCTCTATTCCCTTTTGACTAACTATGAACCCCAACAACTTGCCTGATTTCACCCCAAAGGTACATTTGGCAGGATTCAACCGCAATTTGAATTTCCTCAACCGCTCAAACAATTTGTGTAAATTTACAACATGGTCTTCTTCAGTCATTGATTTAGCAATCATATCATCCATATAGACTTCAACCTCCTTATGTATCATATCATGAAATAAGGTCACCATCGCCTTTTGATATATTGCCCCGACATTTTTCAAACCGAAAGGCATGACCTTGTAGCAAAAGGTGCCCCAAGGTGTAATGAATGTGGTCTTCTCCATATCCTCTTCAGCCATTTTGATCTGATTATAACCCGAGTAACCATCCATAAAAGAGAAAAATGAATGTTGAGCTGTATTATCTACTAGCATATCAATGTGAGGCAATGGAAAATCATCCTTAGGGCTGGCTCTATTTAGATCCCGATAGTCAACACACATCTGAACCTTTCCATCTTTCTTGGGAACTGGTACAATGTTAGCAACCCATTAAGGGTATTTGGCAATAGCGAGAAAACCTGCATCGAATTGATACTTGACCTCCTCCCTACTCGACTATGTCAACATCTAGACCTGGCATATCTTGATAAGACCATCCAAAGACATCACTATAATCATGCAAGAGTTTAATTAACTTGTCGCGCTCTTGTTTTTTCATGAGGGTGCCTATTTTGATTTCTCTCTTTTCATCTTCACTTCTTGATCGACCAATCTTAAAAATTCTGAGGGTAAATCAACATCACTATCATCTTCGACAGCTGGATTAATGGGACAATCAAAATTAGTGGATAAGATATTAGCACTGTTACTTTCAAACATGTCACTTTCGGATCTGCATTGTGTGAGAGTTGAGACACAAAAAGAAAATAAACAACAAGATTCAAGCAATGAAGAAAGAAGACACAAAAGGTTGCTGAGAATTTGAATTGCATTTCATTTAAAAACATACTTAAAAGGAAACATGTGTCCCAACTTACAAAATAAACTAATATTTTAAATTGCAAAAAGAAATCATATATCATTCTTTCAAAAAGTAATGATATCCTTAAAGCTTTGGGACAAAACGATAGGATTAACTTCAAGGATTACTTTGAATAGCTATTAAAAATCACAAGTAACTCGATGATCTCCCAATTGCCAACTTCTATGTTCAGTGGACAAGTGCGACCTAGGTTCACAACCTCTTCTCCAAGTACATCTTCATCAGCAGCAGCCACTGAGTCTTGAAACTCAAATCCAACACTGTAGAAGCTTTTCAGAAAATCACAAATGGGGACCCCTTCAGTCTTAGGCTCCTTACCTTCCAACCTGGCTAATCTTCATTCTTTCTTTTCCTCTATGACTCTCCTCTTATCAGCTTTAGTGTGCGTGTATCCCAACCCAAATCTATCCTTATTCTTATGGAGTTATAACCAGTTTGCTGCTTTCATGATGGTTTGTCCTAACACGTATCCATACTGAAAACCTCCGTCAAGCATGACTTTAGCAGTCATTATGGATGTATTAGACAATTAAAGCTTTACAATTGAGGCTCCTTCTCCAACATAAGTAGCATTTGCAACCTCTAAAGCCTGAAAAGAGGTCTCTAAAGCTTCTTCAGCAGCTTCAATATAAGGAGTGGACGAAGGCTTACTCACCAATACATCTTCTTCACCAGACACAATCACCAACTTATTATCGATGATAAACTTCAATTTCTGATGCAATGTGGATGGTACAACTCCAACAGAATGAATCCAAGGCCTCCCCAAAAGACAACTGTAAGCCGACGCGATATCTATTACTTGAAACAAAATTTGAAAAGTGCAAGGACCAATTTGGATTGGGATTTCAATTTCTCCAATGACCTCTCTCCTTGTTCCATCAAAAGCTCTTACTATCATGGCACTGGGTTTCATATGCGACCCATCATAAGGTAATTTTGACAATGTTACTTTTGGCATCACATTCAAAGAAGACCCATTATCAATAAGCACTCTTGCAATAATGTGATCTTGGCATTTCACAAAAATATGCAGTGCTTTATTGTGCCCCATTCCTTCAGCAGGTACTTCATCATCGGTGAAGGTGAGTTAATTGTTTGAAACAATATTACCAACAATGCCTCCAAATTTGTCAGTAGTGATATCATGGCTGACATGAGCCTTATTTAACACCTTCAAAAAAGTCCTCCTATATGGCTCAGAATTTAGTAACGGGGATAAAAGAGATATCCTTGCTGGAGTTCTGTTTAACTGTTCCACAACTTGATATTCACTTTGCCGAATAAATTTCAAAAACTCACAAGCTTCCTCATCAAACTCGCCTAATTTGGCTTTTCCCTTTGAGGATCTCTCTATCTCTTTTACTCGCTCTTTTCTCAGCTCTTCAGGTGTATAAATACGACCATTGTGGGTCATCCCACCAACACCAGCAATGCTTGAGACAAAAAGAGTATCAAAATTGACACATTGGGTTTGGTTTTCCTTACAATTGCTGACATAAACCTCTGGATCATACTTCCATGGTACTGCTTTGTTGTCCTTGTAAGGAAATGGAGCCGGTACTTGTATAGTGATGGGTCTAGGTCCATTGCTACTTGGGGTATCCACACACTTGGTATAATGGATGACCAAAGGTTTTGGAACAGCTGAGGATTGCCCACCAACAGTCAAAACTTCATTTTTTTCTTTTAGGTGCCCAATTTGGACCACATGCTTGTCCACCAGGGTTTGTAGTACATGCTTGAATTCTTCACAATCTTCAATAGAGTGGTCTGCATCAAGGTGCAAATCACACATATTTCCTTCATGTACAAAACCCTTAATCAAGTCAGTTTTGCACAACTCAGCAAAAATGACCTTAAGAGGAGTGGTAACCTCTTTAACTTTCCTCTTTAAAACACATGCAGACTGTTCCTCGATGGCATTTACCGACGGTCCTCCATGCCCGGGTAGGGGATTACTCCTAATGTTAGGATTATCCTCCTTGAAATTCAACCATTTGGCATTCATTAAGTCTTGCACTTTGAACTTCAAAGCCCTACAGTTCTCTGTCGAATGACCAATGCCACCAGCATGATATTTGCACTTAGCATTTGAGTCATACCCTCTTGTATAAGGCGGTTCTACAGGTTTCATTGGACAGGGTACAACTAATGCACTTTGGAATAGGCAAGGTAGTAACTCAGCGTATGACATAGGGACTGGGTCAAATTGAACTTGCCTCCTTTCTTGATTGTTTTAGGGTCTTATTTGGTTGGGATTCAGGTTTTGATTCCAATGTTGGGGTGGTCTCATAGGTGGTGCTATGGGAAAAGTGGGCGAAGTAGGTTGGTAGGGTCGCGGCTGATAAGATTGGGGACTTGGATTTTGTGAGATAGCATTGACATATGGGTAAGACATTTGAGGGGCAGGAAATGTAGGTTGGAACTGAAAAGGTGCAGGGTTAGGTCTGATGAAAGGAATTTCTCTTGGCTGGAAAGCTATAGCATTGGTCTCTCCTTCCTTCTTTCTTCCAGGACCATTTGTAAATTTCTTCAAATTGGAGGGTCCGCCAGAATTGTGAAATATCTTACCACTCCTCATTCCTCCTTCTACCCTTTCTCCGATAATTACAATATCCGAGAAGTTTGACGAACACTTCCAATCATCCTATCATAGAAAGGTGATTGAAGAGTATCAATAAACATTGCCACCATTTCTTTTTCAGAGAAAAGGGGCTCCATTTGAGCTGCAAGGGGCTCCATTTGAGCTGCAACTTCTCTCCATCTCTGAGCGTATTCTTTAAAATCTCATCCTCCCTCTTTAACATATTCTGTAGTTGTAATCTATCAGGAGCTATATCAACGTTGTATTTATATTGCCTTAGGAAAGCATCAGCCAAATCTTTCCAACTACGAATACGAGTACACTCAAGATGCACATAGCAACTTAAAACTCCTCCAATCAAACTATCTTGAAAAAGTGAATTAGCAACTTATCATCATGGGCATGTGATGCCATATTCCTACAATACATGGTCAGATGACTCTTTGGGCAAGTCGTTCCTTTGTACTTATCAAAATCAGGCACTTTGAATTTTGGAGGAACTATCCCATCTGGGACCAAGCAAAGATCTGCAGCTTCTCTAATGCCATAACTGCTCCCCTCAATAGCTCTTAATCTTTCTTCCAATATTTGCAATTTTTCTCTGGATTGGAAGTGCTCCTCTAATTAATTGGGCTGAGGTTCTTCTAATGTCTTATGGGAATGGAATGATGATATGGCTGGGTTTCCAGCAGGCTAGGATTAGTGATTTGTGGTTGGTGGTGGATCGGTTGGTTTAGGGTAGGTATAGTGTGAGGTATATGAGTTTCTTGGGGATGGGCATTTTGAGGGTAAGCATATGATAGGATGGATGTTTGGGTAGGTTGGATTTGTGGACCTGAAGGTTGTGCAGGATTGGGTTGAATTGATGGTTGGCCAGTGTTTGGTGGGTTCTCAATTATCGGTGGTGTATAAACTTGGGGAAGGTCATATGGGGGAAATTGGACATCTTGTTGATTGAAAGCTTGTTGTGGAGGCCTTTCTACATGCAAGGTCAAAGGCACCATTGTTTCATGAGGAGGAAAATTTTGGGACGGTCCTTGTGTAGGGGTAAAACCTGGTGGATAGGTAGGAGTGGATTGTGCTAGAGGTGCTTGAGTAGGGGTCCCCTCTGTGGTTCTTCTCTCTAAAGACTTCAGTGCCTCTAGGATTTGTGTCATTTGTTCCTTCAGCTGGTTAACATCATTTCTCAATTCTTCATTGTGCTCCTCTAACTCATCCATGATCCTTGCTTGAGCGCGAGTTCTATAAGGATGCTTTAGAAAACGTTTCCCCGTTATATTTGTTTAATTTTCTGAAAGAGTTTATAGCCAGGAAAGAATTAATTAAAATGAAAAGTGCACTTAAAAATAACGACCAAAGATTAAAGAATCATCACAGTTGTTGAGTGTCTTCAAGCCTTTAACAGAAATTAATGTACGATTCTTGTCAAATGAAACAAACCAAAATATACTCCATAATCAAATCAAAACATCAAAGAACATCAGAGTTTGATTCAAAATACACCTTCTTTTTCCTACCCATACATAGTCTACCCATTCTCCAAATCATTACATCACCCCTTCCTAGCCCTAGCTATCATTCCTTTCATCTATGAGACCAACCAGTTGTAATGGCTAAGGAAATATTTAATTTCTTGAGGTGTCGTGTAGAAAAAAGTAGTTGTCTTGGCCTTTGACAACATATACGGGAGGTTGTCAATCGCGACATTAGCTAATGATGCAAGTTGTATAAAGTGCTTGATCCAATACTCAATGAGATTATCTCCTTCTTCTATCTGACAATCTTTCACTTTCACAATAGCTTCGTACTCTTTCATGATTCTAATCACTTTCTATTTTTCAGCATTAATTTCGGCCTCGCATGTCATGACAATTTTCTTTATCTGCTCTTACATGTTTTGCACTCGTGTTTGGAATTCATTGACTTAATTCAAAGCTTCTTCTTTATCTCTTTTTGCCTTGTATAATGCACCCTTTAGTTGTTGTTTCTCATATAAAGCCGCATTTCGCTTATTCACCCTCAATCACAATTCCTTGCTTGCAGCCTCAAGGCAACGTTGAACTTTGGCTGCATGGCTTTGCACAGACTTATACTTCTTACAAACCTCTTCATAGGCTTGTTGTTTTTCACTATTTTCTCTTTTCAAAATGGCGCAAGTTTGGTGGCTCTCTCGAAGCTCCCTTTCTACCCTTACATTCTTCTCAATCATCTTAGCCAGTCTTATCTTTAATTCTTTTACTTCTTCATTCTCAAAAGGTTCTAGATTAGATGGCTCACTTTCTTGGGAGGTACCTGGATCTTTGAATGGTGACTTAATCTCTTGGACTCTTTCTTTAACCCATTGACGGTAACTTGCTTTCACTGCACAACTTCTCACTATAACACCTTAATTTAATTTAAATTGTAACACCTTAATTTAATTTTAATAGATAAAGAATTTCACAAATTTTTAAAATAATAAAATTTCCATTTTCAATCCAAGTTCATTAAACATTTCAAATAAAGAAAGGGTTTACAAATTATATTAAATAGTTGCTACAAGACTTATTTCAAATGCAACAGTTTTCAAAATAATATTCTAAGTCCTATAGCAGTTCCATCCACCCCTTCACTGAGCCCGGTGTTGATCGTCTTGACTACCTGAAAATGAATGTAAGGGTGAGTACTCTACACTACCAAAACATACAACTAAGCATAGAGTCTCACCTCTAGCACATTTTCAATACATTAAACAAATACAAGCACAGACAACATTATCACATCAACAAGCACAAATCATGAACCTATGCATACGCACGCCAGCCACACTCACATTTACACTGTGATCACATATTGTCACCATGAATGGTCGCCGGTTATCTCCGCCTCATGGATATCACATGGGCAGTCACGGGTCGCTTAGCAAAGGTAATGGTCAGAGGTCTAGTCAGGAAGAGAGTGTGTGGCCTGTGGTGCACCCGTTCCACAGTCGGTGTCACCATCACTCCCTTTTCTCCAAGGTATTTCTACCGTCCTCATCTCCCACACCCCCAATGTATCGCTGAACCATTCATAGCACATTACAACGGCGTTACATGCCCTAATCACACACATTTCAGTATACGACACATAGCTCATATTTAACAGTTACGGCACTAGGCCCACATTTCATTTTCACAATACACACAGCATATAGCCCACAATTCATTCAAGACACACGGCTCCTAGCCTATTTCCATTCATATTACACGACCCTCGGGCCCACATTTTCACACAATATTCATTCAACTATACGGCATGAGTGCCTATACCGATTCCCAGAATCACATCCAGTACATAATTCACATCATTTCCTTGCATCCAATGGCAACCAACACAAGCACATCACTCAATTTCACAGAATATGTTAGAGGTCGGACACCTCCAGACTCAACCCAATTTGTACAATTCATCAATACACATAACCTCATCTTCTATTTCTATCACATTACTATGTTTATTCAAATAAACTCATTCTTAACAAAGATAACTAAGGTAAAGTACTCCCCTTACCTCAAAAACAAAGACCTGACATAAAACGTTGATGGAATTGCTTCCCCACACGGATTTTGTCCCTAAAGCACATAGAAATTCCAAGGGAACTTAAGGAAAACCTCAGAAAATGAAAGTAAGGGACAAAAACTAAAACCCTAGCCATAGAACTTACCTCCAAGAGCTCCAAACACTTCCCCAATCCTCAATTTAGCTTCCAATCGGTCTTGGAGGGCTTTTAATTGGTAGGAATGGGTTTGGGTAGAGAGAATCGTGAAGGAGAGAGAGGGAAATCGTGAAAAATAACCCTCTTCTCAAACCCTAACCCTTCAAATACCCCTCTAGTCGCGACACTCTCGCTACAGCGACACACCCCAATCACACACATTTCAGTATACGGCACATAGCCCACATTTAACAGTTACGGCACTAAGCCAACATTTCATTTTCACAGCACACACAGCATATAGCCCACAATTCATTCAAGACACACGGCCCCTAACCTATTTTCATTCATATTACACGGCCCTCAGGCCCACATTTTCACACAATATTCATTCAATTATACGGCACGAGTGCTCATACCGATTCCCAGAATCACATCTAGTACATAATTCACATCATTTCCTTGTATCCAATGGCAACCAACACAAGCATATCACTCAATTTCACACAATATGCCGGAGGTCAGAAACCTCTAAACTCAACCCAATTCGTACAATTCATCAATACACATAAAAAAGTAGGGTAAAGTCCCCCCTTACCTCGAAGTGAAGACCCACGCTCAAAGTCAACCATGGAAGTGTTCCCTACACAGATCTCAGCCTAAATACATGGGAGAATTCCATGAGAACCCCAGAAATCACCCAAAATCAGAGAAAAGAAAGGAAAATCGAAACCCTAACCATTACCTCCAAGCATTCTCCACACAAATTCGAGCTTCAATCTTGCTCCCGAACGGCTTTGGAGGCAATTAATCGGTGAAAAAGAGTTTTGGGGATGAGAGGATCGAAGGGAGAGCTTGAACCCTAACCCCCTTTAAATCTTTTTCTAGTCGCGATACTCTCACTACAGCGAAATATTCTCGCTGTAGCGAGGTCTCCTCGCTGCAGCAACATGCCCCCTCACTACAGCGAAAAAACCAGAGAGAACTGCACTCTGATTTCTGCAGAATCTCGCTACAGCAAGACTGCACCTAGAAATGCACCCCAGACTATCGCTCTCTCACTACAGCGAGACGTCTCTCGCTACAGCTAGAAGGCGACAGTTCTGGTCCTTCCTCCCAGGCCCTCTCACTATAGCGAGACTCCTCTCGCTGCAGCGAGAACTGCCCAGTGTATCGTCCTGCACTCAGCCTAACCAGTCCAATTCAAACATACATCCACCCATATATAAATATGTATAAATACACATATTCATAGCACATTTCTAAAAATACACACACATGAGAATACCGTTATTTTTTATAAAATCAACAGTAATTAAAATTACAAAGTTTGGGACGTTACACAGATATCCAGCAACTATCTATGCTAAGGAAGACCTCAAGGGATCCCAGGGGCAGTGAAAGTATGAAATGATAATTCCAAGTATTAAGAGAGAAGAAGAGTAATAAATTGAATAATTAATGATTGTTGAATGTATATGAACATGATTGATTGTTGTATTGTGTGACTTAATTGTGGATGTATGCTTGTGATGAATCCACGATTTATATATATTTTGTTTATCTTTTTATAGATTTTTAATAGAAAAATAAACTTAGAAATTATAAATAATATAAAAATCTCATTTAGGTCAATTATCATAGCTTTCTTAATTTTTGTCTTATTTACACTAATTTCTATAAATATATTTTGCAATTTTGATCATTTAAATAATTGTACAGAAAATTCTAAACAAATTCTATAGATTTTTGGATCTTGGGAAAATATGACGTGGAAGTAACTACTTTTAGACACCATAGTAATCACTACAGTGAGCCAATTTCAAAGGACAGTTCAGAGTAACCACTTTCAGAAGCAAGAGTAATCACTCCAAAGGCAAAAGAAGTACCCCAAGCTTGTGCGTGTTCACTCTCGTAAGCAAGAGTAATCACTCCAGTGAAGCCCCAGACTAAAGCACCCTACGCGTGTTTATTCTTGTAAGTAAGAGTAACTACGCCCGCCCAAAGTAAGTACTGTCATACAAGGGAGTGATCACTATAGAAGGGAGAAAACTTGTGGATGTTGCGCGTGTTTACTCTTGTGAGATAGAGTAATTACTATGAAGTGGCGTTAGACTTAGTATAAATAGATTTTTAGTAATTAGGGTTAAGATCTTTTTGACACTTTTAGATTTTTACCAAATTAGGACACTTTGCAGAGCTTAGGTCAGTATTGGGTGACAACCAAGGGTCCAACCTAGGGTTTGATTTTCATTTTCTTCTTACTTCTCTTTCATTTACATTGATGTTGTTGATTTCTCTTCATTTTCATTTGGTAATTGTGAAACTCATCCTTATGGAGGGTTACACCTTTTGTAATCCCTAGTGAGGTTTCGCTTAGATTCTTGAATTCCTGGGTTTTGAATGTTAATATAAATCCTTTCTTTCATGAATTTCTTCTTCCTAATCTCTTGAATTGAATTAATGATTGAATGAGGGGGACATTGCTTAATTAACCCTAATTCATTTTAATGAGATTATAAACTTGGGTTGCTTAATTCTGGGTTTATTTCTAAGGTTGCTTAATCTTGGGATAAGGGATTAGAGTCCACCAAATTGCATAATTTTGTATGGAAAATTGAGGTTGGTTTTTGCTTGTAAAATTAACCTAATTCTGGAAAAAGAGGAAGAGTATTAAATCTTAAGAGGAATAGGGATAGAATCTACATGAATGAACTAGGAATTACGATATTCTATTAATTGAACTTTATAATTTTGCTTCTTACTCTTTGTATTGAATTTGGAATCACACAAACTCCCCTCCCCAATTACTTGTTTTCTTAGTTAATGTTTTTAACATGTTTGATGCGTATTCTCAACTAATGTCATCGGAGACAACCTAGACTTGCATCATAGACTATATTAATTTTTCTGCATATTTTGATAAGGATTAGCGACAAAATCTTTATGCAAATCTAGTGATCATCAGCTTGGCAATGAGAACAGAGACTCATCCTTATATAACCTTTTAAGAAATATAGATGACGGACCCACAGGGACTTGTTAGCCTATCCAAGTTACTTATTACTAGTAGAATAGATACATTAGCTAGGGAATAGTAACAATTATGCCATTGTAGTTTTATTGTACATAGTAATGATGGGTCAATATTATATTTACTCTAGAAACGACTATAGGATATGATGTACCTTTAGATTATCTGGACAGTGGTGGAATTCACCACACTATTTGTGTAGTTATATATAGAGGTTTGACCAGGCCACCAAATGCATGGAACTACGTGTACACCTTTTTGGACCATGACCAGCATAGGAGACGCAGTCATTACACTGCCGAGAGGATCATTGGTCATGAGCTGGTAGCTGATAGGGGCGACCTCGATGAAGACGAAGACATATCCCTAAAGGAGATAGCAGAGATTGAGGCATGGTTTGGGGATGACGACTAGCATTGTCTCTGATCCTTTGGTGGATAGATTGCTCATTATGACTTTTCATATTTTGTATTCTATGAATGATATAGATGAGTCCTAATGTATTTTGATGTATATTTTACTAATGACAAACTCTTGTAAACTCATCAGAACAGTGTATATTAATATTATTTTACGTTTCCTTTTAATTGGTTTTATTCCTATTACTTTGTTATTTAAGTTTTTATAAGTTCGAGTAAAGTAAATGAAATGTTTTATATTTTCATACGTTATACTCGGCTTGCAAACAAATTTAATAAAATTTTCCCTTCTTAACTCCAAAATTACCTTCTTACTCTGTTAAATAAAATAAGGATGTTACAATATTCTTGAATCACCTTATGTTCAACTCAAGAGATCTAAAAAGGGAATACAACTATCTATGGTAAAGCAAATGGATGTGAAGACTGCTTTCCTCCATGGTAATTTGGAGAAAGAGATTTACATGATGACTTTATTGTTGAAGGCAAAGAAGACTGTGTGTAGATTGAGAAAGAGTCTATATGTTTTAAAGCAGACTCCAAGAAAATGGTATAAGAAATTTGAGTTTGTTATGTCTGAGCAAGGTTATAAGAAGACTACTTCTAAACAGTGTGTCTTTATTAGGAAGTTTTCTGATGATGACTTCATTATCTTATCATTGTATGTTGATGACATATTTATTGTTAGAAAAAATGCTTCCAAAATTGACTAGTTAAAGAAATAGTTAGGCGAGTCATTTGCAATGAAAGACTTATAGATGCTAAATAGATTCTTGGTATAATAATCTTACATGACAATAAGAAGAAGTTGTGGTTGTCACAAGAATGTTACATTGAAAAGGTGTTGTAGAGATTCCAGATGAATAAGGAAAAAAAGGTGAGCACTCCTCTGGTAGCTTACTTTAAGTTGAGTTCTAAACAAAGTCCATCACATGAAGATGAGAAATTAGATGTGTAACGAGTTCCTTATGCATTTGCAGTGAGTAGTTTGATGTATGCAATCGTGTGTATAAGACCTGATAAAGCACATATTGTTGGTACAGTCAGTAGATTTATGTCAAACCCAGGTAGAGAGCATTGAAATATTATGAAATGTATTTTGAGGTATCTTTGTAGTATTATTGACATAAGGTTTTGTTTTGGTAGTGAAAAACCTACTTTGATGGGGTACTCAGACTTAGATATGACTAAAGATATTAATTCCAAGAAGTCCACTATAGGTTACATGATTAAATTTGCAAGTGGAGTTGTGACTTGGCAATCTAAGTTGTAGAAGTGTTTATCAACTATAAAGGCATAATTCATTGTCATAACTAAAGCATGTAAGAAGTTGCTATGAGTGAAAAAATTCTTATAGGATTTTGATTTTGTTCAAGAAATATATTTACTATTTGTGCTATTCATTTTAGTGAAAAATTTCTTGTAGGATTTTGATTTTGTTCAAGAAATATATTTACTATTTGTGCTATTCATTTTAGTAAGAATCTAACTTTTCATTTTAGGTCCAAACATATTGATGTGAAATATCATTGGATACAAAATACTTTGAATGCTAAGTTATTTGAGTTGGCCAAAGCTTATACATATGACAATAATGTTGATATGATGACTAAGACATTACCAAGAAGAAAGTTTGAAGCTTGTGAGTTCACGTTGTGAGAGGGGAGAATTGATTTATTTATTTATTTTCTCCCTTCTTACGTGGAGAACAGTCCAAATATATTGATCCATTATATCTTACTAAAACGAGTGCTAAAGGGCTAGATAGGATAGGCAAAAAAAGATTCATTATAGCAAAAATATTGACAAAGAATAAAGAAAGAAAACATTATTATTTTTTTACATTACCACCTGTCACTTTTTAGATTGCATATGCAGATTTGTTTATTGTTGTATCAAGCTAATTTCTTTTTACATAACGTTCATCATACATGAATCTTCATTTTGTTTGGTTAGATTGTGGAGAAAAAGTTTAGAGTGGAAGAAATAGATATTGTGATTTCATGCTTTGCAATTAAAGTTTTTTCATCTTTTTGTTTTTTGTCTGTGAACATTTATACTTTATTTGCTTTTACTATTTGCTAGTACATTTTGTGCATTTATTGTAGACTTTTTTGGACCATTTATTAATCAGAGTGAATTATTTCTTTAATCTAAATGACATATAATTTTTTCCTTTATTTTGAGAAATTTTCTATATTAACAATCATTTGTTTCTTACAATTTTGTAGTTCTATTTTTTCTCCATTTTTATTAGTGTTTTTTTGTTGATTCTTGTAAGTTTTAAAGAATATTTTTCTATTACTTATTATTCTCTAGCTATGTTTATGTTATTGTGTTGACATTTTTTATTAGTTTTTTTTTTCTGATTTTTAACAAAATTTATTCTTTATCAATTTTTTAAACTATTCAAATTGGGAGCCCAATATCTGATAATGATATAAATGATAAAACCAGCTGATCGTCCCATTTGAATATCCACGATTAAAAGTGGCCCGCATGGATGAAAATGAATATTGAAAAATGAAATTACAAGTTCACGACCGAAAATCATTTTGATTCCCATAAGAAGATCAAAAGTCTCAATCAAACAAATCTAAAAACCACAAAAGCAATACTTTATAAAATTAAAATTAGAATTAAGCTAATTAATATCTTTAAAGTAATGATTATAAAGTTAATAAATAAAAAGCATTTATTAAAAATGTGTTAAAATACATTAAAATAAAATTACAGTATTACTAACTAGTGATATAATATGCTATTATTTTATTTCTCACATGTTATCTTTTTAACATACAGATGTATATAAAAAATATATTTTAAATATTAAAAAAAAAGCCACTTAAAGGTGTTGTTTTAATGGTACAAGAAATATTCTCCTTGATCGTAAGTGAACCCCTCTAGTATGATATAAGCACCTACGTAAGTGTTAATTTTTAATTGTGAACCACTGAATTAACATGGAGTTTACTTCAAGGAATAGATTAAGTGAAGTAACACATTAATCTCTTTAGAACACAGTAAATATAAGTATTTTTTAGGAGTTTTTCAGTTGACTCCTAATCTTGTTCTCATGAAAGACAGAAAAGGCATAGAGTTCAACGGCTATAACCTCCATTCACGGCTACATTAACGAACTATATCTTTGTTTTCAGTTTCAGGTTATGCGGTTAATGAGTTAGCTTAGCACGATTCGTATTTCTTTGACCCAACATATCACACAAAACATCAAAGTGGGTCCCAAATACCCATATGTTACCTCTCCAATGAAACATTTAGATTATGTTATTTCATTAATAAAATTGACTTTTGGGTCATTGTTACGTAAGGGATCTTTATCGCTTGCTATTGAGAGACAAGCCATTATTAAAAAAATTGTAAAATATTTTAAATAATTAGGTGATACTTGCAGGAAAGAAAAAGATAAAAGAAATATAAAGAAAGAACGAAAAAATAATACTTACGATTAATAATTTTAAAGGTAAAAAGAAAGAGAAAAAAAAATAAAACTGAAGAAAGATTAAAAAAAAATTAAGGATATACTTTATGGATGTTGTTAATGGTTTTGGGTGGTTATTCTTGCCTTTTCAACCGTGCTTGATAGGGATGCCATCAAGTTTTGTATTTTCAAAAATGATTTTTGTTCTGAAAAAGAATAAGAGTCCTTTAAATTTTTGCCGCTTTTGTGTTCAAAATCGGATGCATGTTCCTTTATTTATTAACATAAGAATAGAAAAAATAAAAATTAAAAATTTTAATTATTTTATTAAAATTAATTGTTAAACTTTCAAACTCATCCTTTGTTAGTAGGTCTCTTTTTGACTCTTAGAATAGGGATAGCAAAATTAGCTACATCCATAAAAATCTGTCACATCTAAAAATAATGTAAATAATTTCTTCTACCTGCTTAATATGGGACAGGTAGAGGTACTTGTATTCGCAAAACTATTTACTAATATTCAAGCAATTAACATTGTTATTTAACAAGAATTTTGATATATGCAATATTTTTGTTATTGTAAAAAAAATAATTTTTTAATTTAAGTATTTTATTTTTTTATTGTAATTTATATATAAATTATATTAATTTTAAAATATTTGATGATAAATCAATGAACTCTTTTAGATTAATCAATTAAATAAACAATTGAAGTCACTTAATTACTTGATTAAAATTTATTGCATCAATTAAATAGAAAAGTGAGTAGATTTGTCTTCTAGTTTAATTTTTGTTTTAGTATTTTATTCATTTTTTTCATTAATTATATCAATTTTGTTATTGATTGTCTGAATTCTTTCTTTTTCTCTTTTTCTCTTTTTCTCTTTTTCTCTTTGTAAAACAGCGCACACCCTCACATTTTTATTTTTCATCATCTCATACTCACATGTACTCATGTTTCTAGCACTCACACAACATCACTTAACCATTATCCAATACATACATCCACCATATCAATAGAAAAGAGAAAGAAGAGGGAGTAAAAGTAAAAGAAAAAAAGATGAGAAGGAAGTACAAACAAGGGAATAAACAATAACACAACTTAATGATAAAAGAAGAGGGAAAGGAGAGGTTTGACGCAAATGAGCAGCAGCTGACAAAGAAAAAAAATGAATCAACAATAATACTATGTGAAAAGTTAGTAGAGTTATTAAAATACATTTAAAAGTTGGTAGATGAAAATAAAATATAAAAAAAAATTGATAGACCAATTTTGCTTAAAACATATTTTATACAAAAAATAATATTAATTAATTTTAATATATTATATATGTATAAAGAGAAAGAAAGTTAAGAACCGTAACTACTAAATATTAAATTTATACACTTAAACACTTTAATAACTTTTATAAAAAATAATATTGATTTATATAACTGTTGAATTATTTTATATTATTTTTATAGTTATTTATATCAAATTTTACATAATTTTAACATTTTTAAGTATGTTATTCAAAATTTAATATTTACTAATTTTATTTTTGATAAAATTTTATAAAATTAATATACTTTGTATGGACTTTCAAATAACTATTGAATTGATTAATTTTATATTTTATGAAAGTAAGTAAACTTTACTATACTTTATGATTAACTTAATGTTATTATTAAATATTATATTTATTGATTAATGGGTATATGTATTTTAATATTACTAAAATTTATTAAAACAACTATTAATAAACAAAAAATAGCTATTATATTAAGTAATATAAAAAATATACACTACAAACGCTTACAAGTTTTTAGAAAAAAAATTATTTATAATTATTATAAATCGAAATCGATATAGCATAAATATATATTAATTTTAATACTACTATTAAACAATACATTTGCTAATTTAGCATACCTATTTGATGTGACTTACATATTACAAAAATTTATTAGCATTACCTATTACAAAACCAAATTGTTACTGTCAGTAAATTTATTACACAAAGCATATAGTAATATATATATATATATATATATATATATGTGTGTGTGTGTGTGGGTTATTATTTGGAACAAACTTAGTTGATAAATATATTTTAA
The DNA here is from genome assembly GCF_003935025.1 of Abrus precatorius. Classification (NCBI taxonomy): domain Eukaryota; kingdom Viridiplantae; phylum Streptophyta; class Magnoliopsida; order Fabales; family Fabaceae; genus Abrus; species Abrus precatorius. The sequence continues at coordinate 9,736,341 of NW_020874417.1, read as the reverse complement.
AATGATGAAATTATAATAAAAACTAATATTATATTTATAAATATGAAAATTATATTTAATAATTTATTTTGTAATTTTTAAGTTTAATTATCATTTTAAATAAATTATTATAAGCTACTTAAATTTGATTATACATTAAAAATATTATTTATATGAACATTATATTTTCATTTTTATTTCTGTGATTATGTGCCTTTAATTGTAAATTTTTTTGATCATATATAATTAAATAAAAAATAAAACATATTATTTATATTATAACATGTAAATGAAAGTGCATCATTTTATATCCTATAAATAAAACAACGGAATTAAAAAAACTAATTTACATTCTTGCATATACTATTCAAAAATATAATAAATACAAATTCAAATAGTCTTATTTTATAAATTTTTCTTTTTGAAAATTTATTTGTTGTGTATTGTTCTATGAAGAATGTCAAGAAAGTATTCTTTAACATATATTTTTTTAATATGTTTTTTATTAACTAAAAATTATTAAATACTACAAAAGTATGAGAAAGACTTATTAAATTAAAAATAAAAAATTACATAATTTTTTTTTATTTTTAATAAATTTTAATCAATAACTAAAAACATATTATTGTGAAAGTTAAGTCTTCAACTTCGTTTAGAATAAAACGATTTCTTAATTACTTTGACTGGATTAAGAAACTTTTCTTATGTATATACTCACTAATTGTAATTCCTTGACCCTTTTTCCATTTAAAGCACACGTAGTATGATTCTTTCAACAAAGTGTTTGCTCTTAATATTTCGCTACATTTACGTAGTTTACATTTATTTTATATTTTTATATATTTAATCAACAATATATAATAAGTATTGTTTACAAGGTTTATAATATTTATTTTAGTATAAATTTTATATTTAAGAGACTTAAATAAACAAAATAGATAAATGAAATAGATATGTGTATATACATACATGTGGATAAATAAAGATACTTTATATCAATTTAAGTGAAAGAAACATCACGAGTTCAGAGAATGAGAAACTAAGATTAGATCAACTGAGTGTTACTTCCTTTATACAATGGTTAGAGGTTATGAAAATAATAAAAGTTATATCTCAATTAAATTAGGTAACTATTACCTTTTTCTCAAATAAGGAAAGTGATATATATCTAAGTTTTACCTCATATTTGATACGATCATGGTTGGGATCTCCAAGATGATGACTTTCCCAAGGAAAGGAGCAATTCAGGAAACTCGAGGATTCCAGGAAAATGGTGTTAAATCTATTTTGGTAATTTCTAGGTAGTAAAAGGAAATAAAATAATTTGATAAATAAGGTTATTTTATTAATTTATAATATTTTTGGCTTGATTATATTTTTAGTTTTTATATTTTAATTTATACGTGATTTTTTAAAATTTTAATTATTCACATTTTTTATAATTTATTATTTGTCTTAAAATATTATTTATTAATTAATTAACAAAAATATATTAAAAATTATAATATATCATTGATTAATACAAGTTTATAAAAAAAATACAAAAAATAAATAAATAAAAAGGCTTTTATTAAATTTATAAATTTTATTTAGAATAAATTAATATATTGGTACACTAACAATTGGTTTTGTTTCATTTTAATTATTTAACTTTAAAAAGTATTTCAAAACAATTTATTTTTGTAAAAAACATTAAATTCATAAAAATTACCGTTTTGCTCCTTCTCTTGTCCTTCTTCCTTATTCTTTTTCTTCCACCTCTTACCTCTCATCACTTATTTAACCTAATTTAAACTTTAATAAAATACAACACATTTTAACAAATTTTTCATTAGTTGAGTGAGTATTGTATAACATAAACTAATGCAATCACAACAAATGCATCCAAATAAGGTAGAAATAAGTGTATATCTGACAGAAAAAAAGTAAAAAGATGGAAAAGAAATGAAAGGCGATGCATACAGGTGAACAGTATCAATAAAAGAAGAAGTAAAGTAAAGGATATAGAACGAGGAAGAAGATAAATAATATTTTTTAACAGAATTAATATCTTTTGATAAAAGAAATAAATTATTTAAAATCCTTTTAAAAACTAAAAATTTAAATAAAATAAAAATATTAAAAGATCAAATTGAAACAAAATTAAAAATTAAGTTATTAATTTACAAATTTAATCTTTTATTTAAATATTCAGTTGTTGTTTCTTTATTAATTAATATAGATCAATAAAATGTCATATTTTTATTAATTATTGAATGAGATTTTGTAGTGTAAGATTTAATATTAATAATTGAGAAGTTAAGATAGTTAGATATGAGCAATTAAATTAAGACCAAAATTATATACAAACTGAAGTATTTTGACCAAAAGTACAATTAAGCCTAATATTTTTGTATTACTTAAAATAGATACTTTTTTAAAAAGTATTTTTTATATAAAATACTCTTTTATTGGTTAATTAAATTAATAATAATTAAATAAAAATTTTAAATTAGGTATAATAATAAGCATTTTGAAGTGACAATATCTATTTCTTCTAAAATAAAGTAAAAAATTGTAGCTTATAATTTATTGTTTTTTAATATTACTCTAACGTGGTATTTAGTGTACAAAATTTTATTTTCCTCATTATCATGTTTCCTGGGAATGGTAGAAAATTATTTGATGTGTTTTAAATATTCTTAAGAGTGCTATACAACAATTTCTAAATTATTTTGATATTGGATTTGGTTTAACTATTATTTTTAGGAATAATACTATTTCTTTTAAAAATTAAAGTATTCACACTAAGTGTAAAAATTTAACATTCTCAACTAAAAAAATTTTAAGAAGCATAAAAGAAAATTCTATCAAATGCTCCCAGTCGAGTATTTTAATTAAATTCATTTTTTATGCTCTTTTAAATCAGGCAAAACAGTGCCTCTCCACCTTCAAATTATTCATTGTTCTTTCATATCGCTGTTTATTTTAATCATTTTACAAGGTGATGAATACGTGAAAGAAATGTCTCGTATCTGAAATTTTTGAACGTTTCATTTGTCTTGTTCTTGGAAAATGGAACTCAAAAAAATTCTCTATCATTGATTAACCATATATTCTTCTAAATTGCCATTCGGAATATATGTACTGTTTGGCAGTTAAGAAATTATGTGCTTCTCTCGTTACTTCTCTATAAATACCGAACAAGCCATGGCATATTTCTCACACCATACATCACAAATTAACTAACAACTACTTAGGGAACTGCCAAATCCCAAGTTGTTCTTATAATATGTCTCTTATTACACTTGAACACGCTTTCTCTCATTTACTCGCTCTTGTAGCTTTACTCTCAGTATTTCTAATTGTCCCTTCCTCTTGTTTCAACCCTAGAAAGATTGTTAATGCTTCATACTCCTCAGCTCAGTCAGATTGGTCACCTGCAGTGGCCACTTGGTATGGATCTCCCCAAGGGGATGGAAGTGAAGGTATGACAAAAATTTAGTCACTTGCAGTTTTTCCTTCATACAAATTAATTAAGAGCGTACCAAAGTAATACTTAAATAATTTTGATTATAGATACTTCAACAGTGTCATCACCTATTTGACCCTTTATCATTTTCATTTTATTTCTTTCTTTTATGTTACATCATATAACTTATTAAATCTATTATCTCTCTCTAGGTCAAGGAGTGTACGTCAAACATCTTTTATGCTCAAAATATGGTTGAAAGGGTTTACGTGATTATATTTGTTGATTATGCAGGTGGTGCTTGTGGATATGGCAGTGCTGTTGGGATACCACCATTCTCATCAATGATATCTGCAGGAGACCCTAATGTATTTAACTCTGGCAAAGGCTGTGGTTCTTGTTATGAGGTGCTAACAATTAATTAATCAACATATATAACAAAATGTGTTTCTGGATTCTAATTAATAAAATCTATATTATGTATCTATTGTGCATGCAAGTGCCAAGATATTAATTATTAATATATATTTGCATTTCAAATTGCTGTAATTTCAGGTGAAGTGTACTGGGAATACTGCATGTTCGGGAAAACCTGTGAGGGTAGTCATTACTGACCAGTGTCCTGAATGTGGCTCTGATGGTAAATATCATTTTGATTTGAGTGGTACTGCTTTTGGGGCCATGGCGATTTCCGGTCAAGATGGAAAACTACGCAATGCTGGAAAAATTGACATTCAACATAGAAGGTATAGGATCTTAATTAATTAAGCTTCTAATCAATGAGTTACAACATAAGAGCTAGCCCGCTTTTAATTGCCCCAAAAACTATATTTTATTTATCATTAAAAAATTTTAAAAATAAAAATGGTCATTAATTAATAAATTATATTAACATATTAAGAATAATTAGATATTTCTTTAAAAAATTTATCCCACTATGATAGTATTTAATTAACTAACTTATTTTAGAATTTTCTTTTACTTAAAAGGAAAAAGTTTTTTCAAATACAATTTATAAAGACTTTACAAAATAAATGTGCTTCCTTTCTTATAAAGTAAACACATAAAAAAAAGTTAAAGTTAATTTTTTAAGTTTGTGCTTGTCTTCCTTCTTGCTATAAATTTCAAGATCTAAATACATAACCCAATTGCTTTAAATTAAAAATAAATTTAAGTTAAAAATTAAAAAATATCAAACGTTATCTATTAAAAAAATTAATCTAAACGCTACCTATTCCTTTCTTTTCCCTTTATAAATTTTGCATCTTAAAAACTAAATTTAAGATAAAATTATAATAAATTAGTAAACTACTCTTATCAGACTATCCTTAAAAATTTGAGACCAACTGATCACGTACTTGGTGTTCTCAAAAAACACTTTAAATATTCCCTATTTCAATTTATAAATTTTTTTTGTATTTTTAAAACTTTTTTGCTAATATAAGTGGAAATATCACAATAATCGATCATAAAATGTGATATTTTGCTATATTTATTACAATAACCCATTTTTGAAACATGATCTCTTTTAATTTATTTGTTTTATTTGAATATTATAGTAACTCTGTTACTATTATATATCTAGAAAAATAAAGAAAAGATGATAGTACAGACAATTAGATTCAATCATTTTGTTACAATAACTTGATAATTTCCATATTTATTGCAGTATTAGATTGTTCCTATATATTACACCATTAAAATAATGTAAATGGTTCACTTATTGTGCTTTGAATTTTTACATAAGCACAATAATATTAATTAAAGAAACATATTAATTAAAGTAATATCTTAAACTTTTATATGAAAGAAAATAAAAATAAAGATATTAAAATTATGAAATTCAATCAGTTTTATGACTCATCGAATTTCTCTGTCTCTGTCATTTCTTTTCAACCTATAATAATTGTGTTTACAATATTGAAACTAACAGAATTAGAGACGATCTTGAATTTATTTGTAGAGTTAAATGCAACTATCCTGGCATGTCAATAGCCTTTCACGTGGACTCTGGATCCAACCAATATTACTTTGCTACCTCAATTGAATATGAGAACGGAGATGGTGACCTTGCAAAGGTCGAACTGAAGGAAGCACTTGACACAACCTCATGGCACTCCATGCAGCAATCATGGGGTGCTGTTTGGAAACTTGACAATGGATCACCACTTCATGCACCCTTCTCTATTAGGTTAACAACCCTTCAGTCTCGCAAGACTATTGTGGCCACCAATGTTATTCCTTTGGGCTGGATGCCAGATCAGACTTACAGATCATTTGTGAATTTTTAAATATAAATATACTCTTGATTATTAGTTAAAATTTATTAGAAATTACAAAATTATATGAGTATCATTTCTAAATTTTTGTAATTTTTAATAAAATTTAACTGATAATGAAGAATATATTAGGAAGAATGTAAAATAAAAGATATGTTCTTGTGTAAGTGTGTAAGTATGCATGTCGAAGAAGATAACCATAAGTCTCCCTACCAGTGAATTGAACCTTGTATTGTCTTCTTTATTTATTTATGAAATAAATAATGTCAGTTACTGTGTTCACTGTTATGGGTTGACCTACGCTCTTCTATCCGAGGGAAAGGAATAGTTAAATTAATTTTAGTTGATTAACTTATTTAGTGAATTTGTAGAATGTTAATTAGTTTATTTAGTTAAATTAATTGCAATTGATTGATATATTTAATAAATTTGTATTATATTAGTTAGTTTGGTTGGTTAAATTAGTTTGAATTGATAATATATTACTTAGTTTTGTTTGCTAAATATCTAATTTATTAATATATTTAAGAAAATTGAATTATATTAGTTATTTTGTTAGTTAAATTAAATGCAATTGATTAAGTTATTTAATAAAATTGTTGAGTTTCATCAAATTGGAACAAATTCTATTTTTCTCTAGATTTTATTATGGTTTGCCTTCTCTATACTTGCTTGACGCTGATATCTAGAAATTACTGATATCACTATTGGTATTGAGACTAACCTAGCTAACATCAATGTTATATTTCGGCATCCCTGCACTGTTGAAGGTACATGTTGTGATTAATGAATGCAAAATTAATAAAAGGTTCACATTTATTATTGTCATAAATTATTTAAGTGAAACTCGAATTTTAATAATAAATAAAAAAACAACACTAACATTAACTAAGAAATGTACCAAAGCTTTTTACTAATCCAATCCATAGGTGTTGCACCTTAGCCTTAGCTTGCACCCTTATCCTCTTCTTTCGCTTATTCACTTGCAAGATCCCATGGATAAACACCAAATTCAACATGATGCATCAATTAATATTGTTCAAAAAAGTGCAAATATTTGTATTGAGAACATTGTTGAAATAGAGAAATAAAATATATCAAAATTACAATCACAAGATAAGAATTATTGTAAAATCTCTATAGTTAGAGAAAACTGTCTAACAACAATTTAGAACTAAAAGAAATATAGAGGTGACCTTGGCTTGCCCTTGGAATATGTCACAAGCGTGATCTATGTGCTCAATTCTTTTTTCTTCATGTTATTTCTTTTAGACTTTCTTTGGAAGGGAGAAAAGAAAAGAGTTTGAAGGGAGAAAAAATGGAAAGAAAAGAAGGTTAAACCTCTCTTATTTGGATATTTAATATTGAGAGAAGAGGGTGATAGAAAGTTTATAAATGATATTATATTTTATATCTGTTATTTATAATTTTTTATTTTTTATAAATGTTTTTAAAAAATCATCACTTAAAAAATTAACATTTTTTTAAAAAAAAGTTAAAATCTTATTTATGAGAGAGTATTAGAGAGTGGGAAAGAGAAAACTCTAAAATGAAGGAACTCAAAAAACAAGAGTTAAGAGGGTTTTGAAGAGTTTAATATCTTCGCCTCTTAATTAAGCAACTTACAAATAATGATTAATCTCTTTTAACTCTTCCCTTCTCCTCCCCTTCTCTCTTAAACATAAATCCCAAACAAGTTTTAAAGTTCTAACTTTCTAAACTCTATTCAGTTTGAAAAAAAGGTTTTGTTATTGATGCTTTTTTTAGTTGTTATCTTATATGAAATTTGGCAATAATAATATATATATAAAATATTAATATATAAAAAAAATATGATATTTGGCAGTAATAATATAAAAAAAAAATATTAACATTGAATAAGCACAAGGTAATAGTCGAATTAGAATAAAAGATTGAGAATTACAATAAAACATAAATTGTAAAAGAAATATTTGACATTAATAATGGTTTATGTGAGGTCAAACGTTCTAACTATTTTCATATTGAATTGTTATATGAGATAACATTATTCCTATGGGTCTCCTTTAATATTCTTTATTCTTTCTTAACTTCTTAATCTTAATTCAATCATGAGCTACTTTTGTCGTTTAAATAATCTAGAATTTAAGTGCCTTAATACTTCTAAACAATCTCTATAAAATGACATTTATAGAATCTGTAAGTATTTGCCTTATTACTTGTTGACCGAAGCATATTATGAATTTGTTGTCTCATAATGTTTTTATAGAATATACCTGAATACATTTTTAATAATAAGTATTAGGCAAAAAAATATTTTATTTTCTATAAATATAGCTTCATTTAGTTTTGATTATTCAATTTTCAACTTCACAAATTTTAAAAATAATTTGTCTGTCACTCAATGACATAATATATATCGGATCAAATTATATCACAAGACACCTCATAATAGTTGTTAACATAATATAATTAAATACACGACAACAAAGTAAAAGAAAATTTAAGGTTAAAAGTTAAAATAAATAAAATAAAACCAAATAAAGCCAAATTTTTAGAAAATGCAATAAATATAAAATTTAATTATAAATAGTGAAATTCTCATGGATTAAATTAAATTATTAAATTAAAATAATTTTCATAAATTTTTAAAATTAAAAATATTTTTAAAATTAATTACAAATATTTCATCATATTAAATAGAACTAAATTAAAAAATTTTTTTTTTTAAATTACAAAAGTATAAATTATAAAAAACGACCAAACTTAAACACTCACACACTTTAATAACTTTGTATAAATTATAAGATTAATCAATCTAACAGTTGATCTAAAAATTTTTATTAAGTATATCAACTTTATAGAATTTTATATAAAAATAAAATTAAAAATATTTTATTACATTACTTTATTTTAATATTTATTATCTTTTATAACAAAGGTAAATATCAACTTTTAGATAACCTACTCAGACATGTTCAAATTATATAGGTGGGTAATGGGATTCGATTGGTGAAATCTAGAATCGAAATAATCTGACAATCTTAATTTTTAGAATGATTATGATTATTAAGTCATCGGTTAACTCTAGTTTGGTTTGAGAACTTATGCGAGTAATGGGATGAATTTGAACGGTTTTGAATTATCTAATTCATAATCTTTCTTTGTCTCCTTGCGTTCGTCTTGTACAAAGTCTCTTCGACTAACCTTCTTAATGGAGTAGGGGAATGTGTCTAGTAGTAGTTTGCTGGTGAGAGTTTTTACCAACATGCATTCTAGGAACACCCTAAACATAGATCTCTTGCTTAAAATATGTTAAAACATGCATTCTAGAGGAAGGAACAAAGCGGCACAAACAAAAACAAAAGCATAAGGTATAGAAAAGTTATTTAGCAAGATGTGCTTAACATGACTTGTTATCATAAGAACTTCGATGCTCTTTTCTTTCTTCTTCTTCTTTTTTTTAACTAGAAATGATGAGATATATCTTATTCTTGCTCAATAACAATTTAACCATTCTTTTTCTTTTTCTTAAAATTCAAAATAAATAAATAAATTTTAAATTTTGTGAAAAACAGGAATGTCAGAGTAAGTGAGTCAATGCACCAAGCAGATCGCTTATAATAATGGTCACCACATCCTATTTACCTTTTTTTAATTTTCCTTTTTCATCAATTAATAATTTATAAAATATATTAATTACTATATTAAAAAATACCTAGGTCTTTATTATCTTATTTTGTAGCACTTGTGCCAAAAGTGTCTTGCCCATAACAGATATCTGATTTTCGGCCTATCTCATTATTAGGTTGTCTTTATAAGATTGTTTCCAAGCTTTTGGCAAATAGGTTGAAAGGAGTTTTGGATTTAATAATTTCAGAAGAACAATCAGCCTTTATCCCGGGAAGGAACATGTTAGATAGTGTACTTGTGGCTAATGAAGCAGTTGATTATGTGCAGAGGTATAATAAGAGGTGTTTTGTGTTAAAGCTTGATTATGAGAAGGTGTATGATTCGATAGAGTGGGGATATCTTTTGTTTATGTTACGTAGCTTTGGATTTTCAGACAAACGGGTCAGTTGGATAAAAGCTTGTGTGTATGGGAGAAGCCTATCAGCTTTGATTAATGGTTGTCCTACATTGGAGGTTCATATTGAGCGGGGCCTAAAACAGGGGGATCCTCTTGCCCCTTTTCTTTTTCTTGTGGCAGCGGAAGGGTTAGGAGTTCTTATGCGGAAGGCAGTGACTTGTGGGTTATTCTCTGGTGTGACGATTGGGGAAGGGGGACCAGATATTTCTTTGCTGCAGTTTGCGGATGACACATTGATTATGGGAGAGGCTTCGGTGCAGAATTTGTGGACTTTGAAAGCAGTATTGCATAGCTTTGAATTAATGTCAGGTATGAAAATTAACTTCCATAAATCTTTTGTATTGGGGATTAACACTGGTGATGACTTTGAAAACTTGGCTGCGGAGTTCCTACATTGTAAGATTGGTAGTTTCCCATTAAAGTATCTCGGGTTACAGTTAGGTGTTAACCCGAGAAAGCCTAGTGCATGGAAGGGTGTGTTAGAGGCTCTTAAAAAGCGGTTAGCGTCATGGAAGCATAGGTATTTATCGATTGGAGGTAGGGTGACTTTGATTAATGTCGTTCTTAATTCTATGTCATTGCACTCGTTATCCTTTTTTAAGGTGCCGAAGTCGGTAATAAAGGAAATTGTCACTATCCAACAGAATTTTTTATGGAAGGGTGTTAAGGATGGATCTAAAATCCCCTGGGTGAAATGGAAAACTGTATGTAGACCGCGGAAGAATGGTGGCTTGGGCATTAGGAATGTGCAGTGGTTTAATTGGGCGCTTCTTGGTAAATGGTTGTGGCGAGGTGTTAACTGTTCTAGTTCATTGTGGGTGCGGGTGTTGGAATCTAGATATGGAAAATTAGCTTCTTCTCTTCAGCGTTCATCAGTTCACAACAGATGTTCTTTGTGGTGGCGTGATTTGCTGGAGGTTATTCATCAAGGGAATTTATGGCTGGATGAGAAGTTTGATAGAAGTGTGGGTGCAGGTTTACACACTCTTTTTTTGAGAGATAAGTGGGTAGGAGGGGTGCGATTGTGTGAAGCATTTCCGCGATTATTTGCAGTGGCGAGAAATGCTGAATCACATGTATTGGAGAATGGTTTTCATGATGGCACTAGATGAGTTTGGAATGTTAGTTGGCGAAGAGGACTCTTTCAACATGAGATCTCGAGTTTTAATCTTTTGTTGGAGCTTGTGAATGGAGTTTCTATTAAGTTACTACAAGAAGATAAATGGATATGGAGAGCAGATTCTTCAGGTTGTTATTCAGTGCAATCTGCGTATTCATGGCTATTTGAACTTTTTGGTGGTCCTAATAGTGTAGATTAGTGTACGGCAGATGCCTTGCAAAGGCTATGGAGAGGGAAGGTCCCTCTTAAGTGTCTGGTTTTTTCTTGGCAATTGTTGTTAAATGCACTTCCTTGTAAAGGTTTACTGATTGATCGTGGTGTTCAAATTGATGATATAACTTGTTGTTTCTGTCATGGTTTGGAGAAACTTCCAACTCATTTATTTTTAACGTGCTCAGTTTCATCTCAAATCTGATACTTTACTGCGCGTTGGATTGGATTCTCACTGGTTTTGCCTTCAGATTTATCGACTCACTTGCTTTCTTGGGTTGGTGTTGGCTGTAGTAAAAGAGAAGGAATATGCTTATTAATTATTTGGGTAAGTACAATGTGGTCTTTGTAGTTGCATAGAAATAGAATTATATTTTCCAATGGTGTTTTGGATGAGAGGGAAGTCCTAGATTCTATTATTCTGAGATCCTGGAAATGGTTATCACTTGTTAGTAAGAGAGAAGCTATTATGTTAGCTGATTGGTATTTGAACCCACGAAATTGTATCTGTCTTACTTTTGCATAAGTATATTTTTGCTTTTTATTTTTCTGAGTAAGTAATTTTTTGTGTATATGAGTTTTGAGTTCCCCTTGAACTCTTTTTAATAAGATTTGTTTTGCCTATCAAAAAAAATATTAAAAAATACAAATTTCTGTTTATATTTTGACTGTTACCTCTATATTGAAATAAAAAATTATAAGTTATTTTATAATATTTGATAGTCGATAAAGGATATAATAATATGAAAAAAAAAATGTTATAATAAAAAGTTATAAGTTATTTTATAATACTTGATAACATATTTGTGACTTTGTTACCTCTTGCACTCTAGTTGCTTGCTTTTGTAAGGTAAAAATGTCATCGGCTGCAGAAATTAATTACTTGTCATGTCATGCTTTAAGTGTTACCATATCTACTTGTGCAATTAGGGTTAGGCACCGGTTAATTGCAGGTTCAAAAATTCTAAATTATAGAAAATTGAACTTGATACAACGTGACTCATTCTTGATCAAGTTACTTAACGATTTAGTCGGTTGTGAATAAGATAGATTTGTGGTTCTATTAAGTGAGTTGGTATAAGTTTGAGCCTTATCATTTCATTTTTCCACCACTGTGTGTCTTTCCTCACAATGGCACTACTTAATAGTCCCCTCATTGTAGTCATAACTCAATTAATCAAACCATCATTTATGTCTCTAAAATCACCATAAAATTATTTCATCCCTTCACCTTACTGAGAAACACAAAAACATCACGTCCTGAAGCTACCATTGGTAGACGTGAGTGCGACATTGTCATAATGCCATTAGAGTTAAAACTTAGAAAAATAAAAAATAAAATGAAAAAAATAATTTATGGAAATAAATGTTTCGGTCTTTCTAAAAGATTAGATGTGGAAGTGAAAGAAGTGCAACATTATTTACTGTTTTAGATAAGCCGATTTCTGTTGGACCAATGTTTCTTCCTCATCCCTACTTGTGCTAATGCCCTTTATAACTATTAATAAAGACTGGCAAAAGGAGAAAAGAGAGGGTGAAACGTGAAATTGAAAAATATAATAAATGTGAAGCATTGAGCACCATGTTTTATTTGATTTGATATCTCTCTCATCTCTCATTTATCATTTCATTTCCCAACAAAAAAATTGAAAATATCAATTCGTATCCAATCAAACCAACCCATTTAGATTTAATTATTATACCCAAAATAATCCATATCCATTCAACTCACCCAATTAATGTTAGACCTATGATTAACCTATTTTCAGTCCAACCTTCAATTCTTTCTCATTCCTACCAAATTATATGAAATTTAGTATATATAATTACAAATATAATATAAAATAATTTAATAATTAAGTTAGTTATTATTATATTTTTTTTTAAAGTATAAATGTTTAAATTTTATGCATAATATCAACGAATCCGACTCAAATTTCCATTTCAAAATTTAAAAGTTAAATTAAAAGTAAATGTTCAAAGAAGAAAAAATCGCATAGCATAGTAAAAAAAAAAAAAATCCGTCCATAAAAATGCTTTCATTTAAAATTGAGGAGTTAAATTTAATACATAAAAGTATTTTCTTTTTTACATATTTTATTATCTTACATTTATTTTGCACTTATTTTATCTTTCTATCTCTTTTTTTCTTTTTTTATATCACATCACTCATCGCATATTTTATTTTTTCTCTCTCCTCTCTACCCCACTTTACACGCATTTTATAAATAATAAAAGATCATTTTTGCTGAAACTTTAAATAAAAAATTCTGTTAACTTCAATTCTTAAAATTGAGTTTAAATATCCACAAATAAAAAAAAATTATAAATATATTTTACGTTAATGCTACAAAATTTCAATCCATTCTTTATTTGTGAAGCTCAAAATTTATCCCATAACAAAAGTGTTTTGAAGAGCATAGAAAAATTACAGTTTTCCCGCAAAGGCACTTACAGTTATGTTAACAAATATTGTCATTTCTCAGCCCGATGTAGTGTAAAAAAAAGTAAATATCTAAATTTTTTTCTTTCAATTTGACAAAATTAATACTTTGGTCTATAAGAGATTTTGCTCTCTGAATTTTCCTATTTCTCCTATACTAATACCAGTAATATCCATTAAATTCACTCAATGAAAAGCAAAGTACTAAAACGAACAAATGAAGAATAAACCAAAATAATAAAGGATCCATTATTTGTAAAGACCATGCAAACGCTTCCAAATCTTTTCCCATCAAAATGAAGTTAGTGACTCCTATACACCCATACACATTGGAATTTCAAAATCTGTCAAACTTGTATTTACAAGCGCACTTCTTTTTAAGTATGCTCTTCAACCTGCAGGCAAGAAAAACACTTATTATTAGGTGTAACACACAAACCTTACCTACGTAGCAGAGGTTGAAATTTTTCCTTATAGCAGCTAGCTATATTATTTATTCCAGTTTCAAAAATAAAAATTGATTATCCGTTATACTCTCCTAAAATTGTCATAAATCCCGCCTTATGACACAATACAGCCTTTCTTTGTCCAAGATAATATTAGTATCAGCATAGCACCGCTGAGGAATAATGGATGGACTTTCTTAAGAGGTGAGGGGGTAGTGGTTTCTTACCTTGTTCTCCTCTTTCAAGGAAGTTCTCATTAGGGGTAGCCAGGTAGGGACACCTTGGATAGCTCTCAATTATGTCTGACAAAAATGGAAACCAATGTATTAATGCTAATATACTTCCCTAGTTTCATTGTGTACAATATTGAAACTGGAAACAATCAACATGAAGCATGGCTTGACCAACATTTTACTCATTACCATCAGGAAACACAAACACACTCACGAGACCAGAAATAAGAAAGCATACAGAAGAGTCACCCACGTGACAAAAGAGAGAGGAGCATACCAGAACTCTGAGAAAAATCAGCAGTCAGATCTGAGAGGCTGAGATTTCTAGAAATCTGACCCAAAACTCCAAATGAAGGAATGTCTGGGTCCAGGAGTGCCCCATTCATAGAATGAGAGTTCGAGTCTACACTAGTGAATGACGTAACTGATGCATCACCAATAGTTGGGCATGCCTCCAGGACTGTGCCATCGGGAGCAAAAATGTAAGGAGAACTACCTGAATATCCAGGTTCTGATTTGATCATTCCCCCATTAATTCCTGGCACCAAACCCATGCTAGAGCTTTGAGTTGAAAGCATGCTTTGAGGGCTGTCAATCCTATTTCTATGAGTTGACATCTCAACCACAGCATGCATATTAGTGTGGAGTGATGATGCACCATTATTAAACACATTATGTAGACTGGAATCAACAGTACATTGAATATTTTCTGGCTTCATAGCTGCTCTGCCTTGCTCAGCAGCGTAGCAAGACAGGTTCTGGGCTACTGTTATGTAAAGTGACAAGTGTTGTAAAATTACTAAAAATAATAATTCAAGTCAGATATGAAAACAGGCATATTATAACAAAATACGCAACTGCATTCTACTCGTCTGTTTGTCTATTCAATTAATCTCTACCTTATCATTATACGTTATCTCTATCAGGTATATTACAAGCTGTATTTTGAGAATGACAACTTTTACCCACATATATAAAACAAAAATTATGAGTCTCCAGGTTCCCAAAAAATTCATATTCTTCTCTTGGAAATTTTGTACTCCTATCAAAATCAACCCATTTTTGCAGCTCAAAGAGAACATGCAAAAAGAAAATCCATAGATTTACTTACAGCAGCAGCAAAGGGTAGGTAAAAGGAAACTTCACAAATTTCAGAGTTAACACAAAAGCATTTAAGTGCAATTTCAATTAATCCCATAGTAATTCAATTTTGGCGGTTGCACCTAGACCTAGACAGCTAAAATTTTGCGAGATGAGATACCAAGAAACCAATTTTTGACAACAAAACTGAATGAAATTACTCAGTTTGAGACAAATAAGCTCAAGTGCATAAAAAGTGTAATTTGAGCTTCCTCCTATTTCTCCACTTTTGGTACAATTCATAAATGGTAAAACCTGAATAACTGTATTCAATCCAACCAGGATACTTTGCAATGAGTAGGGGGACGATAAATTATTCATGAAATGAAAAAGAACTTCAAAAAGAATGGAAAATAGAAATTAAAAAGGTTTACCAAAAGGGATGGAATGAAATCCGTGCAAATAATATGAACTTACACGCGGGAATATGTGAACCATTAGAGTTAGGCAGTGATGCAACTGAAGTTGAGTGTAGCTGACTTAGTTCAGCATGTTCCTTCAGCAACCTGTTGAACTCTGTTATTTGCTCCTTTAATAACAACCTTAAATAATAAGCCTTGAAGAATTCTTGATTTTCTTCTTCGAGCTTTTGCCAAACTGAAACATCACAGAAATGGAAAATAAATCATGGCTAACACAGTGACTATTGACACAGACTCCAATACCCAATTCCCAGCACTATAGAGAAATTTCAACAGCAGTTAAAGATAAAAACCAGATCTTACTCCTGATAACAATATATCCCTAACGGAAGTTCAAATAACACAGCTTTTTAGTTTGACATGAATTAGAAAGCACCAAAAAACACTTTGCCTTTTACAATAATGTCAGTGGTAAAAGTACAGTACCCAGGCATGAGATTTCTAATTCCAGCAGCAGCTACCAAGCATGACAGAGTTACATATTGCAAAGCAACCAAGCTTCATCTTCTTAAAAAATAAGTTACTTATCTTTCTTGTAAGGGAAGTTTACATAATTAATAACAAACTAAAAAAGTAGAAAGAGAAAAAAAGCTGAAAATTTAAAAGACAAGGACAGGAGAGTGAGAACATGTAAATATGACAGAAATTTTATAGGGTGAAAGTTAAAAGGATTCTAAGTTTTTATTCCAGGCATGCAATTTTGAAACTATTGATCTAATTACATAAAGCAAACAAGACATGACTAATATTTGCATTTATAGTCATTAAATTTCAATATATTTTCCATTTCAATAAATAACCGTACATAAGGAGTTTAATGAGTTAAACTACTTGTTTCAATCTGTTAAACTACTTGTTTCAATCTGTTAAATAACCAATTCTGTTCCTATGACATGATAAGATTACATGTTTCCATCTTCAAATCCACCAGCAATTTATAGAGGCTTCCCACAGCAATCTATGGACAAGGCACCATGCAAACAAATACTTAATTCTTGTATGCACAACAAAAAAATCCATGTACAGATACGTAAAGTGAAAATGAAATAGACTGTTTAAATGCCACAGTTGGTCCCTTTTTTAGTACAAAACCTCTTCTTTTTTTTTCTGTTCACAGCATTGGTCCTCTCACTTACCCAGAAAAAGAAATGGCAGTTTAAGTCAGTTGGCTGTAAGCCTCCTGAACCACTAATCATAAAAAATGTCAACTTGTCCCAGCCTGATTTGAACTTAGATCCTCTGTTTTGGAAGATGGCGCTAGACCACCAGTTCCCCTGTCTTCACTGATTAGTGTATATATTAAATAACCTTCTAATTTCAAATATATCCTATAATAATACATATTAAATATGTATTTATTGTAAAATAATATTAAGTATATTTAAATTAGGCTTTCTACTAATTAAGAAGTTATAACAATTTAAAGAGTATACTTACCCTCTATTAATTTATCAACACTCCATGATCATAAGTGAAACGCACTGTTTAAAAAAAGAAGAAAGGATGTTTGACAAAAAATGTATACTTTTTTTCTTTCTTTCAGCGCCCCTGCCCCATCAAATTCCTTTTCCTTTCCACGCAAAAGTAATGCTAACAACACTCTAAAACACTATACAATTTGTTAAAATTTATTAAAAACTAAAAGAGCATGAGACTATTTCAATTTAGAAACGAGAAAGAGTTTAGACACACATGATTTTTGTAAAATGTGTTACAAAGAGTGTGGTAGAGAGTGTTTTGCTAACATTACTCTTCGATGCACTTGCTTTTGCATCATTTGGTCTCTCAATGCTGTTCTTGTCATTTTCTCTCATTCTTTTACGTGAGCATTTATTTTCTTACTCTAACTCATCATTTTGTGATTCTGAAAAAACATTTGTAATCCATTTTTTTTTTTTGACATAAATAGCTTTAGGTGAATTTTTGGAATGGGGGACAGTGCTCTAAAGAGACAGGAGTGTCACTCGTTACAAAATAAAATTTTATTTGAGTTCCTAAAATATGATTAGGACTCCAATAGATGAAAATATTAATTCTTGACAAATTCTCATTTTTAGAGAATTTGTATTTTATAATTCTTAGTATAAATTTAAAGATTTTATTATTAAATTTAATTTTGAATCTTTATTAAAATATTTTTGGTATTCAAATTTGTTGGCTTGAACTTTTCTCACAGTTTGAGAGTAGTCCTAAGGAGTGACTTAATTGGTTCTTCACTGTTTGTGAGGGGATAATAATTATAATGGCATATTTTTATAAGTATTACTCTAATTATTTATCACGTGCTCTTGCCTAAAAATTATTTGCTTGAGCAAACAAGTCTTAAATTTACTTTTTAATCATATGAGTTTATTATGATATATATTTTGGTCAATTATTTGAATTTATTTGTAAAATGTGAGAAAAGTAATTATTTGTTTTATTGGACAATATTTAATTATAAGATATATGTATTGAGACTTTTATTATTGATAATAAATTTAAATTATGTACGATAACTACATAATTTTTTTTAGGAGAAACTATGTTATAGAAACTTGTAACTATTAGAGAAAATAATGGTCCAAATGCACCAGGTGCACCTAATTATACTCTAAGAGAAGGAAGTTATCCGTTAGATGAAGCTGTCAATGCAAAGAAAAGATTATTAACCAAGTGAAGTAGTGAAGTTACTCCCATTGAGATGAATTTTGACATGATGTACACAAGAAAGCTATCTATTAAATGAAGTTACCTCTAAGGGAGAGATCATGCTTAAGAGGAGAGGGTTATCAACAACGTAAAATTGTCTTAGACTTCAATTTTTTCATGAGTGACCCATATAATATTATATATATATAATTCTTTAATATTTTTCGTGTACTTCATATAGTAATTATGATTGAAAGAATATTTATATTTAACAATGTAAGTTTGTAAACTTTTAATTTGTGATCAAACCCTTTTGTTAAAAGACAGTTAGAATGAATTTTTTTAGATGTGTGTTATAAGTAAACTTTATAATTGTTTTGCTTTTTTATTCATTATGAATTATGATTATTATGCTCTTATTGAGTAAATTTGACTCACCTTCTATTAATCTGTTACTTTCAAATCGTAAAATTGCAGAGTTACAAGCTATGGAAACATCATATCATCCTTGTAAACATCATAACATCCTTGTAGAATATTCATTGGTAAGCCCTTATTTTTTGGTGGCCTTTATTTTATTTTATTTGCTTTTATTATATTTTGGACTTTCCTTAAAGAGTTGAGTATTATATTGGTTATGTAATAGATTAATATTAATATTATAAGAATCTTAAATTTCATTGGTTGTGATTGTATTATAGATTGATTTTGATAGGTTAGCATATTTAAGGATGATGAAAACACAAAGAAAATCCTACCAAAATTTTAGCAAATTTGTTATATTGTTAGAAAAAGTTTATTATTTCATATGTTTACTTCTAAATAGGCTTGTCAGATTAAGACATGTTTCTAGGTAACTAAATTTATGCGCTGATCATGGACCCAATTCCGAGTTGGGACAATAAGCTTATTAACCAAATTATTAATATGCATAGAATGAAGTCCTAGTTTTAAAATATTAAATTCATGTCTATAAAATTAATGATAATGATAAGGGAAAAAACAAAAATTAAAATAAAAACTCCAGTTTAACCAATGGTTGGACCATGGCCACTTGTGAGTAGTTTGATATCATGCAAGAGTAAAAAGTCAAAATATGATAGCATGGTCTTCTACAAAGGCATAATATCATGCTAAGGCTCCTCAGACTACTTGTGAACTAGTGGGTAAGACAGATGTTAAGTGAGATTGGATTTAATAGCCTATTCCATATGGGTCGTCGGTTTAAAAACAAAAAATGAAAACAGAAAAACTTTTCTCAAACCTAATGGGCCCAAAATGACTGAATTTTAATTTTTTCGAGGCAAAAAGAAAAAAAAAATATTACAAGAGAGGAAAGAAAAAACAACCAGAGGGAAGACAAGTTATCCTCCAAAACAGAAAGAGAAATGTTTCATAGTATGAAGACAAGGAGTACAAATCCCTTATGAAATACCCAAGTCAAGATTTTATTGGATACTTATAAAACTTAACAAGCTGAAGATTTGGTAGAAATCAAGCAGAGTGCATTAATACAGTTTCTCGTTGATGATTGTGTTCAATCAATTCATATTATTGATAATTTCTCAAACAGAAAAAAACAGAGGGCCAAAGCAGTACAAAGCTGCAAAATCTTGCAGCATGTTAGAAATTCAAGTTTCAAAAAAGCAACCATCGCAGCATCACAGTGTTGCCAACGTAACAACAATGCTACTAATACAACCCAAACTAAGAGACCCACAATGAAGCACAAGTATAAGAAAAGGAAGTATAGGAGAACAGCTGCCTAGCTGGCAATGCTGTGTGGCATGTCACACGTGAGACCATTAGAGAGGTTGATTATTGTGAGGGATGCGTGAATGGGGGGAAGGGGGGAGATAAGCTGGAATTGGGACTGGAATTGGGACAGGAATGGGCCTTGGGAAAGCACACCACTCTCAAATTGCTCATTTCCTTTCTTTTGTATTTCCATATTTTTGTCCTGTAAACACTGCTTTAGTTTTCTATGATTTTAGACAGGAAATATACAAAATAATACATCATAGATTCTTTGGGTTTTGTTCATGTGTTGAATTTATCAATTTGCATTAGAGACCTTGATCCAGGAGCTTGTATGGTCAATCATGCAAGTTGCAATGGAATCAAGAATCGAAAATGTTGAACGAAGCTTACAAACCCCAGTAGTCGAGTTGAGGAAATCAAGCAATGGTTGCTAGAGCACCAACAATGTACACAAGGCCATTCTCACCAAAGAAGTAGGACGAAGGTCTCTGATAATGGGAGCTGTGGAAATCAATCCAATGAGGCCAGATCTTGATCCTAACATCAGAGGGAGGATTCCCCTCTGTTGTTTCCGCTCTGTTGTTTGACTTAGGGGGAAGGAAGCTAGAGATTCTTATATTCAATGGGGACAACGCCTATGGTGAAATGTTCAGGGTTGAACTCTACTTCAAGCTGAACTATATATCAAAAGAGGAGAAACTTTAGTGTTGGTTGCATTGGTGGATTGAACTTTAAACTAGTACAATTGATGGGAAGAGAAGACCCTAATTTGAAGTTGGGAGTTTCAAAGCAGTGGTGACCAGACACTTTCATCTCAGGTGGCTTCAAAATCCATCCGGGCTCTTACTAAGCATTAAGCAGACTGGAACAATAATAGAGCACCAAGAGCAGTTTGAAATTGTGTTAGCGCCGTTGAAGAGAGCTGACCATGTGTTACTTAACGAGAGCTTCTTTAATGGGCAGGAGGAGGAACTGAAGCCAGAGCTCAAATTTTACAAGAAATATCTTTTTGAGCTGATAGATCATGCTGTGCTACTAGAAGAAAAGAATGTAGCATTATGAAAAGGGGGACTACTGGAGGATGATACGATGAGATTGAAGGACAAGGGAGATGGATCCGAGAGCAAGGGGAGAATAAACTACAGTAAATGGATTGCACCTAAAACCGAATTAGGGTACGTAATAAGCTAAGGGTAACCACTTGCAGAAATTCAAGTAGAGAATAAACTGCCGGAAGGGTGTTTGTTGTCCCAAGCTGAATTACAGGAAAGAAGTACACAACAGCCTCCGCTTAACATGTGGGCAGAAGTGAGGACAGGACCATATGTATAATTACCAACAGTTACTGATGGAAGGTCAACAAGGAGAGGAGGAAGATGAAGTGCTACCAAAAACACAGAAATTTAGTTTGAAATGGATAACAAAACCTTGCAAGCCACTAGCAACTTTATTTTCAAGTATTTGCCGATTGATTTGCAACTACAGGTGTATGAAAGTATGAAACCCTTCAATATGTAGTGGAAATGGAGAATGGATAGTAGAATATGTAAAGGAGGGAAGCTTGATGCATAGGGAATTCAGGTAGAGCAGGATTTTATTTTTTTTCCTCTTTAATTTGGTGGGAATGGAGTGGTTGGCAAGCTTGGATGAAACTGAGGCAAACTTCAAGAACCTAACCCTCAAGTGGAGAAAAGGAGAACATAAGCAAGGGTTGAAGGGCAATTCTTTCTTGTGTAAAGAACAGACTTCTTGGAGAGCCATGATCAAGGCCTTGCATGATGAAGGAGAAGGTTATTACATCACCTATCAGTATTTGGGAGAGGTGACAGATCTGTAGTGGATTAATACGAATCCAAATGTGTCACACAAGCAATTGAAGGGGTGCTAGCCAAGTTTGAGGATGGATTCCAAGAGACAAAGGGAATTACCACCAAGAAGGAGCAAGATCATGCTATTTTATTGGAGGAGGAGAACCAAATACCCAATATCCAACCCTACAAGTACCCTTAGTACCAAAAGAATGAAATTGAGAAAATTGAATGAAATGTTACAAGTAGGAATTATAAAGCCGATCACTAACCCATTTAGCAGCCCTATGATCCTTTTTAAAAAGATAAATGGGGATTCGAGGTTTTGTGAGGACTATCCGGCACTCAACAAACTTACTAATCCAGGCAAATTTTCAGTACTAGTGATTGCTGAACTAGTGGATGAACTAGCAGCTGTAGTTGTTTTCAATAACTTGACTAAAAGTCAGGTTATCATCAATTCCGGACGAAGGAGAACATATCCAAGACTACTTTTAGAATACATGAGGGCTATTATGAATTTTTAGTGATGCCATTTGGCGTCACAAATGCACCTTCAATGTTCCAAGCCCTCATGAATAAGGTGTTTAGACCTTTCTTGAGGAAATTTGCATTGGTATCCTTCGATGACATCCCTATTTAAAGATGAAATGAAATGAGAAACAATTAGAAGCAGTGTTGCAGGTGTTGTCAGAGCATGGTTCTTTGCTAACAGGAAGAAATTTTATTTTGGGCAGAAGCAGGTGGAGTACTTAGGTTGGGTCACATCATTTCAAGAGAAGGGGTGGCTTCTGATCCTGGCAATATCCAAGATATGTATGTATGTATGTATGTATGCATGCTAATGAAAAAGTTACTACCAAGTTCGGTAAAACCAGGCTCAATTTTTGCTTGAGCTAGTAGTGTTTCAACAACTTCTTTTGGGCTCATGTATAGTTGTAGACATCGTTCTATGAGATTTTGCACCTGCAATGATATAAACAAAATCATGGTTAGTGTATGATGAATGCAACAGTGGAGGCAATAGTGAAGAAATTTCACGAAGAGACAGAGTGAAAATTATAAGGTTTAAATATAGTTTTGATCTTTGAAAACATCTTTTGGTTTTAGTCCTTGTAAATTTTTATTCATTTTTAGTCCCTACATCTTTGTTATAGTCCCTCACCAAGGATTAAAAAGCATATGATTTTTGTAACTTTTAGGGACTAAAAGTGAATAAAATTTTTATAAGGACTAAAAAATCATAATTTTAGGGACTTGTTTATTTAAGTCAAATTAAAACGAGTTTGATAGAAAACTCAGTAGTAATATCTACGACAAAGTTATAGACTACAATCAAAGTACATAGCAGCAGTCCTTAAACACAAAAACCAAGCCAATCTTAATAATCACCTAACCTGAAAGTCAAATAATCCTAATTGAAAAAGAAATTATCAGTCAATAGAAATCTTAAATTGCATAAAACCCCAAATAACAAGATACTAATTAGTACCTAACTAAAATAAATTACGAAATATCAATCAAGAAATATACGACATTATTCAAATGAAACATTATTTTGGTCCTTGAAAGATAGACTGTCAGTCAAGTTAGTCCTAAAACATGAATACTGTCAAATACGCCCTGCAAAACTAGTTTGTCGTCAAAATGATCCCCATGTTAAATCCTGTCACTAAATGCTGATGGAAATGAAACTTTATTTATGTACTCCACGAAAGACTACTCTTTTATGATATCCCATTTTCCCTATTCCTTACTCCAACAAATAATTTAATTTACAGATTAAACAGCTGATACATAAATAACAAAAATTTCAGCAATCAGTGGCTAGAGATCAAAATTAAAGGTGCCTTATCATTTTGTAGAAATGACTACATGACTAGCTTCCTGAATTGTCCTAGCATTCTTTATCTTTTTCTTTTTTTTTTTAGCTTGGTGTAAATGAGTATTTTTCATCCACTTATGTCATAAGTACAAAAAGGAATGGATTTAACATATCATTCAAAAACTACATATCTAACTTTTAGAGAGGGGAGAGAAAAAGGAATGGATATAACATATCTTTGAGCTTAATGAAATAGAAAGGAGTAGAAATATTTCCTTAAAATGTTACATATTTTCAAAGAGACAGGGTGGTTCAGTGCATAAGGCTCCCGTCAATTGGACTTTGAGGAGAGTAGTTGTATGTGGTCTTACCCCCAACAAGCAGAGGTGCTGTAACCTTATTAAAGAACATCAATTAAAAAGAAGGAAAAGGTCCTACTTGATTTAGAAAGTAACTTTAATGAACTCCCAACATTTACACTTCAATAATATCACTACAACCTCTAGAAATGATCTACAAACAAATCCAGTCCATCTGTATGCAATAACATGTGTCCTTGTTCCCCTTTCTGCAGCCTACTTTATCCACATCACACATGATGACATTCATCTATGATAGAACTGGTAAAACAGAGAGAAAAGGAATAAAAAGATATGCTGAATAGCAAGACAAAGAAATGGTATTATTCAGCAAGTTCACTCCCAATGACAGACTGAAAGGATACAAGTTTGATTTCTCCCAAAAGACTCCTTTCTCTTAGCTAATCCTTCCCTACATATTCACCACAACAACAACTAATTTTCTGTTGTTACTAACTAACTTTGACCATTACTAACTAAACCTCTCATTTTCAACATCCATTACTCTTGAAGTCCTACATCCGCTATAGATATCATATAACTAAATTAAAGTTTATTAAGACTAAAGCAATCCTCACCTTACAAGTTAGTTTTTGGGGTTGAGTTAGGCTTAAAGCCCAAATTCAAATGTTAAATCAGGGGTACACCCTCCCCTCCAATGTACTATTCAACCTAAAACAACATCCAAGCCTTATTCCACTACATGAAGTTGGCTTCATGGAACGCACGACACCATTAAACTTGATCAGAAACCAAATTTTCAAAAAATTAGTTAATCAAAAAGTCTCTTTTAATAACTTCATCTAAGGTTCATTTGGTCTCCCTCAACCCTTTTTATCCAACAAAAATTTTGCAATTCACTCTCTTTACTGGTGCCTCCAAAGGTCTTATCTTTACGTGACTAAATTACCTTCGACAATTTTCAGTCATCTTTTCAACTCTAAGTGCTACTTCAATATTAAAAAAAATTAGCAGGAAAAAGGAAGGAATTCACTTGTTGATGAATAGCACAGCTACTTAACAATGATCTAACAAAAGAAGGAAAATAGTAGCAAACAGCCAGAAAGCAGGGTCTTTCTGACATGGATAAATCAAGGTAATGATAAAATTTCAAAAAGTAATTGTTGCCTTTCACTAGCAAACAGAAAAAGAGACTTCCCATTCAAGGGTTTATGAACCTAATTTGTCCATTTTACTTGTCTTCATCCCTAGCATTATGAATCATTATATATCTGTTCTACATTGTTAAGGTCCCTACTCCTTGCTGGAGTAAGAATTCAGGCAATGATTTCCTATTCTTCTTTTCCTTGTTAGATTAAAAATTTATGATAAAAAGAACTCCCAAGTGAAGCAAGGAAGCACAATCCTGAGTGAAGAAAATGATGTAAAAATAAGATTTACTATATTATAGAATTGGGTTTTATCAGGCTGCATTACAACAATAACAATTACTTTTGAATGAGAATTGAGGGTTACCACTTTGAGAGAACTTGAAAACTTGTGTGCCTCTCAGGGTTTTTGGAAAAAACCATTACTTGAATCTTATCAAAGGTTCCTTACACTTTTGTGGCTATTTTATACCAAGCTTATCATTCTCTATTCTTCACAGAATTGAGTTTGCAACACTTTTTTTCTTTTTCATTTTTCTGGTTTTCTTGTTTATTTGCATTTGAAATCTATATTTGTTCAGTTTTATCTTTCCATAGAATTAATGGGATCTTTTCTTTAGTTAGTTCATTTTAGGTCATGAAACAAAACTGTGTCATAACAGAAGTGTATTTCGCTCTACAAAATTTGAATTTCGTCGATGCAAAATCAAGATGAAAGAAGACGATTTGCTACACAAATTTGGATCAAGAAATACAAAAAAAAAAAGATTCATAAAATGTGAGTTATGAACATGAGATAAAACTAAACAAAAATGAGATTTCAAATGCAAATAAACAAGAAAACCAAAAGAAAAAGAAAAGGAAGCACCACAAACTCAATTCTAAAAAGAACGGAGAATGATAAGTTCGGTGAAAAATTGCCACAAAAGTATGAGAACCCTTAATAAATAATGGTTCTTTCCAAGAACCTTAAGAATCAAACAAGTTATCTCAAAGAGGTAACCCTAAAGACAAACAACCAGGCTGCATTACGTGTTGCAATTAAAGAAATGAGAATGAATCTCAAAATGGCATGTCACATTAAAGCTAATTAATATTTGTTTTTGTAGACAACAAGAAATACTATTTTGAATAAAAAATGAAGAAATGTAAACAGAATCCATCATATGCAATGTATCAAACTTTCATAATCGCAAAAGAGGTTTGTGCTAGTCAAGCTAAGCATCTTATGTTCAAGTAAAGACTAGCATTAGCACATTTGATATTCATGAGTCACACCAAGCCTCACAAAGAAACTACTTTTTTGCAAATAAATAATACATCCAATCATTTATTGCATCTATAGAATCAAATAAACTAAGAAATGAAAGCAGAAATACAATATTGGAATGTGTGAAAGAAAGTGAAGGTGAAGATCGTATACCGTCTGGATATCTTCACGAGAAACCCGCCTCACGGATCCACTTGACATGTCCAAAGCTCCCAAATGCACTGAACATAATAAACACAAAGAATAGACAGAAACAGTCAACAGGTTTAGTTGCAATGCATAAAATCTTAAATTAACAAAACAGATTGGAGCTTAATTTTAATGCCTGCCCCTGCCCCCCATGCAAAAAACAAAAAAATAAGAAACTCCAAACATTCAAGTATTAACATTTAGATTCTCCAAGAATCTTGCATCAATCTACTTTCTCTATCATGAAAGTCACATCAAGACCATCTTTTTGTGTATGGAGCTCAAGACTAAGTGTCTAAATTTATGATTTATCTCATAAGTTGTTTTCAGCTTATTTCAATAAGCTTCTTCATATAATTTATTAAAATAAGTTGTTTTCAGCTTTTCTCAAATATATTTTATCGTTAAATTTGACATAAGTTGTCATTTTGAAAAGAGCTTATTGAATAAGTGCTTAAATAAGCAATTATCCAAAAGCACTGTAAATCTAAAACTACTCTGTGGTAGGATTTTGGTTTTCTCCAAATATGTATCTAATTATAATAAAATTTTTAAACCATTTTAATATAGAAAAGCATTTTGTATTTTTATATTAAAAAATTAAAAGAACAAACACACACACCCTTTCTTTAAAGTCTAATTCTTTGAAGCAGCTTGTATTTTAAAAAAATGAATTTTTTGTTCATTATAGAAAAATTTTGAAGGCATATATCTAAGGACTTTCCAATTGGAATAGGTTTACATCAAGGTCTTGCTTTGAGTCCTTACTAGTTTAATCTCGTCTTAAATGTGCTTATAAATGACATACAAAAGATTATAATATTGGTTGAAGATTCGAAAGAAGAAGTCAATGTTAAACTATGTTATAAAGGAAGACCTTAAAATCTAAAGGTTTTCGCTTGAGTTAAAAAAGATAAAGTATATGCATTACAAGTTTAGCAAAAAACAAAATGAAGATCATGCATTAAAAGTTAAAATTGAAGATGATATTATAACACAAGTGTTCAATTTGAGGTACTTGGAATCAATTATACAAAATGATGAAAAAATTAATGAAGATGTTAGTCACAAAATATAAGTTGGGTGATTAAAATAGAGAAAAGCACTAGGAGTCATTTGTGAACATAAAGTACCTATCAAATTAAAAGGTAAGTTTTACTGCAATGTAATACGACCAGCTATCTTATATGGTAGTGAATGTTGAACCTTAAAGAAACAACACGAGAAAAAAGTAGGAGTGGCAAAAATGAAAATGCTAAAGTGGATCAGTGACACACAAGTAAGGACAGGATACAAAATGATAATAATGAAAGAATATTGGAATAGCACCTATAGTGAAAAATATTACTTAAAATTGTCTAAAGTAGTTCAATCATGTGCAAAGAAGACCTTTAACAATGTTAATAAGAACAGTGAATTGCATAACTCTTAGTTTAGTCAAAAAAGGTCGAGGGAGACTTAAAAGAAACTTAAACAAAGTTATTAAAAAAGACCTTTTAATTAACTAAATTTCTGAAATTTTAGTTTTTGACTGAGTTTAATGACGTCATGTGATCCATGTAACTAACCTCACTTAGTGAGATAAGATTTGATTATTGTTGTTTGTTATTGTAAAGAAAAAATAATAATGAAGAAAAGAAAATCCCACACCTTATCTAAAGAAGAGTAGAAAAATTCCAAAGATCAAGCAATTATTAGTTTCAACTTTCAACACAAATTCAACTGTACCATTACAATGTCACTGCTCTCCCACTTATACAAAATCAATACAATTACACATAAACCCAGTAATTAGCTAGATCACAGTAGTTAATCACACACTTCAATAGCATCACTACATGACATACAGATATAGTGACCTTTGACCACTACTGGTGTTCCATGCATCACCGCTTTTTGCCACCCACATCCCAGCCATTTGCGGAGTTCTTCAGGACATTGTGGCAACTATACTGTACAGGGCAAAAACTTAGTTCTGCACATCCTTTTGATTCCTCCCACCCAGTTTTAAGGGATATTTTGTGATTTCTGTCTTTCAAATATTTAGAAGCATTTCAGAATTAGAAACCCTTCTCCCTTCAAAGAAACACAGCCCTATCATTGTTTTGGTTGTAAAACAACTATCTCAAAAGTTTAAGCTGTGTTGTGAAAGTGAAATCACATGACTATGTTTTATCTATAATTATCGTATAAACTAAAGTTATCAGATGAACATACATGAATGATTTTATATATAACAATTCTCAACTTGCAGCACAGAAACCCTTCAAAATTCTGGCAGCACACTTGTTTTCACGCCCAACCTGGCAGTTTCCTGGCAGCCAAAAGGTTTTCCAAGCCAAACCCACTAGTTTGCCCACTCAGTTTTGTATTGCGCACTATGTCCCATTCATGCATACGTTCTCTCAGGCCAGCTATTTTTCAACAGCTTGGTGAACTTTAGGCCAAGTCCATCCTATTCCAACCCTCACCAATGTTTCCAGCTGTAGTTCTAGCTTCTACAAGTGTTTTAAATCGCTGTTTTGTCACTACCTTACAGCCATGTCATCTGGATAGAGTCAGTCAATTCCATGGAGCATCTTAGCTTCAGCATCTTCCATTTCACTAGCAAAACCCACTGACTCATTTCTGATATTTTGAAATTTATACGGGTATTAAATTTTGAATTTTATCCCGTATCTTCAATACAGGTGCCGCTCTGCGATGCACTGTTTAGGGTCAACAGCTTCCCATCGGAATAAAGGATTAAAAACTAAGAACAAGATACCAACCTTTACCTAATGAATTATGAACCCTTCTACTAAATATCTTATCCCTGCTTCAATTCTTATGAATATCCTCTCACTCAAAAATAACCATTATCCGCAAAGTTGTCAAAGTGCCTCAACAGGAGCTGCCAAACCATATCACTAGTGTTGTAACGCTTCCTCCCATTTTCCACCAATGCTTTAATGCTGATAGATGAAACATCCCATGAAATTATTTCAATTTCTATCAAGGGATCGGTCAGCTAAATGCTTCCTAATCCAGTTGACATATATATATATATATATACACACACAGAGAGACACATTCGCTTACAACTTCTCACAGCATTATTCTGGCCAAGAAGGATATATCATGTCAGCAACTTTAACTGCTTGATTGGCAATGCCTTTAAGCTTTTCTACCACGCTTTAAGCTATCTAACACAAGTGTCTTAGTAAATTTGAAAATCTACACTGAAATTTTGCTGCATCATAATTCTTAAAAGAGAAAAAGTCACCGTCACCTAGTGTGCCAGTACTTTTGCTGATTTTGATAGAGTTTCTAGAGACTGGGTGTTAAGATATATGAAGGGACTTAATTACTAGGAAAAACCAAACCATATAAGCAGACTTCAATACGGCTTTCAACCCAAAACTTAAGGCATTAAGTCATTATCACTTGTATATTGTTAAACTTCCGTGTTTCTACTTAGAGTGAAACTTTTTCACTCACACTACTCAACACTGCTAGCTATGAAATGACGCGGTAGCCACGATATTACTCTTTCTCAGCCAAGTAAATACAAAATCTAAAACATGATAAATATTTTTTGTTATTCATTAAATTAATTCAAAGGCTCCCAATACCCATAACCAAAGAGCATAAAGAAGAATTTCACCTTGGCTTTAGAGTTGGGACGGCCTGCAAAGTCATACAAAAAATAGACGAAAAATAAGAATAAAATAAAATAAAAGTTAGGGATTTTCACGAACGGAACCTTCTGTCGGAGACAGACAACTGATCTGCTAGGCGCTCTCTGGATGATGATCTGCTCTTAGCAATTATTATTATTATCATTATTTGATTATTTATTGTCATTGCTTGTTGTTTTGTTTCGTGTAAGGCATGCGAGACAAGTGATTCTTGGTGCACTAAAAGATGACACGTGTAAAGAGAGGGATCCACGTGCGAATCGAGTGAGTGGATTTACGCTTCCATCGGATTCCTGAGAAAACAAAAGATATAATGTGAATTTGGTATTTATTATTTTAAAATTTTATTAAATAGCTTGAAATTAATAAATTTTAATTTCTAACAAATGAAAATTTCATTTATTTTAATTTTTATAATTTTGAAAATATAATAAAATAATTTATAATCTAAATATAATATCATTTTAATTTTTAATACATGAAATTATCATTAATTTTAATTTTTAACTTATATAATTATTAAGTATTTTATTCTTTTATTATTATTTAGATATTAATTGTTTTAACAGATATATTGACTTAATACAGTAAGTGTTAATTAATCATATTTTAAAGTTTATTTTTCTTTTACTAATTTAGTTTATAAATAATTTTTATATTTAAAATTTTATAGAAACTAAATTAATAAATTAAATATTAAGTATAATATTTATAAGATACTTAATGTGTTAAATCATTTTATTCGTTAAAATAATTAACGTTTAAATAACGATAAAAATAAATAATTGATAATGAAATACGTTGAGGACTAAAATAATAATTATATGAGTTGAAGATTGTTTACATTATATATTATTTTAATAAATTCTTAAAGTTATAAATATTAAAATAATTAATAATTATATATTTTAGAGATTAAAATATTTTACTTAATTTAAGAGATTATTTAGATGAATTTTGAAAATAATAAAAACCAAATTGATAGTTACTTGAAAATAAACTAAACTAAAAATAAATTTATTAACCTCAATATTTTAGGATTCAATTTAAGTTCATGAAAATAATACCTTTTACATTTTTATAATAATAAATCATTTTTAATAAAAATATATTAAATTTTTATTGTTTATTTTTACTTTTAAATTTGAGATTAATGTTTTTCAAAAAAAATATCATTTAAATTAAAAAAACAAAGAAAAAATAAAAGAAGGTAAAATGATAATCGTAATCATAATAAATAATATTTAAGATCTAACAATATATTTAAATGATAAAATTATTACATGAATTTTGTAGAATGATAATAGGAAAAAACAAGTTTAGAATTCATTAATTTTTTTATGAAGGAGAAAACACTGGATTATGCTTTCAAAAAAAAGTATATAAAATTTTTTATGATAAAAAAAATTAGCAAAGCTTAATTTGGTTCTTAGAAAAATAATTTAAAGTTGTTGGGAATAGAATAAATTGCTAAGTAAAAAAGCAAAAAAAAAAAAAAAAGACAAGAAAAACTAGTAAGAAAGTATTAATAGAAAAAATATGAAAAAAAAAGGGAGATATTTGCAAGTGAAAGATGACATAATAAAGGTCAAGTAAAGTACTTGAGATTAAGGAAGAAATAATGAAGTGTTCATCTAGATAACAAGCACTTAAGAGGCTAGCGTTGCATGAATAGTGCACTTGTGGAGACTAAGAAGGTTCTCAAAACAAGATATATTTGGCAAAGAAAATTTTTAATACTTGAACAATAACTAGAGTGCGGACTTTTTTATTATCTACTAAAAGTCAGGTGATAACATATCCATAGGTGAAACCATCAGGCTTTGGAATTGGAGACATGTTGCTTCAACCTCCTACCTAGCAGCTACAATATCTAGAAATGGAAAATGAAAGTCAAGTCACAGGAAAAAGCAACAACCTTAAATAGTTAAGGAGTAAGAAAGAAAGGGATGAAAGTTTTTGTCACCGTGAATGATCGACGCATCACGGGGAGAAAGAGAGGCATATAAGGAAGAAAGAGGGTGAAGAGAGGGCATATTTTTAGTACTTTAGAGGTTTCAACTTAAATAATGTCTTTTCTTTTAAATGTCACGATTCCTTTTTGTAAAGGATCAATAACATCCTACATTATCGTTCCTAATTCAATTATTTATGAGAAAATACATGTATAGCTTAAAGAATATAATTTTTCAAAAATTGAACCTCAATATCTCAATCAACAAAATAACAAAACCCTAAAGATATTTTCATATAATACCAAAAATTACATAAGCATATTATATATATATATATATAGGAAGAAGATATAATAAATTAGATCTAAGTGTAGCAGTGAGAACTGTTTAGGCGTTGATAAGCTTAGATAGTGGTTTTGGTAATAAGTCCATAAGAATGACCATGAATCCGTTGGTCAGCTAGAGTGTTCCTGTCACATAAAGATCTAATTTATCATAATGGCTAATTTATTAAGAACCATGAGTAGATTAAACTTAGGATATAATAATCAAATAATAAAAAGAGAAATGTCTGAGAATGGAGCTTCAACATCAAATACAATACCACAACAAATTACAATAGATGAAATAAAAAAATCTTTACATAATTGGTCAATTCTGTTAAAGAAAAAGATGTTTACAAAACACAATCTTTATGGTGTTTTAATAAACATGAGGAAATCCATAAGATTGAGTATTCATATCCGGGTACTCAAAATAGAAAAGAAATTCAATTACTAGAAGATCAATTAATTCAAAAACATAAAAGAGATGGATTTAATTTTATTCATTTAGGATTAATACAATTAGCAGTCAAACCAAATTATAAAATAGGTTTAGATTTACCTGTTTTAATATTATTAAAAGGTATGAAATTATTAAGAATTAAAGATTCAATAATAGCTACTTTAGAAACAAATCTACAAGATGGACCTGCTTTCTTTAATTATTTTCCTAATTTCACTGAGTTTAACAAATGAAAATACACCAAAAGCTGTTAAAATATTTATAACATCACTAGATAATATAGTAGATAGTTCATATGATTCTTTCCATCTAATATATAGAGTATATTACAAAATTACAAAAGTAAATTATGGATTTTAGGCTAGGAGAGAAACTCCTAAAAATGAAACAACTATTATACAAGCTAATCTAGAAAGAAGTACAATACAAATTCCTAAAAAGCTAAGACATGACGAATTAACTATTCCAGAAGAATAGATTTTAGAAGAAAATAGAGAATCTTAAAAAATTTATAATACTAAAATAAGAGATATCATAGAAGAAACAAATGGAAAAATAATATTAAGGATAAATAGATCTTCTTTTATTAGAATACAAAATCACCATATAATAAGAGAACCCTCAAGACATTCAATAGACAATTCTATAATAAATTTAGATTTAAGAGAAATAGATAATATAACTAGATCAGGAATTTCAATCCCAATATATGAACCAGTATTACATGAAAACTCTAACGAAGAAAATACCATAGAAAATAAAATTTATCAATTGGATAACACTTCTAATGAATCAGAATTAGAAAATAATTATTGTTTAGGACCGGGAATATGTAATTGTCAGGATTGTATGTAACCACAATTAAATGTAATATCAAAAGATCAAACACAAACTTTAATAACTCTTATCGAGGAATCAGAAGAAGGTCCTCTTAGAAATGAATTTATTAAAAAACTTAATGACTTGGTTACTAAAGAAGAAGAAAAACCTATAGAAATAAAACCAATAGAAATGGAAGATGTATACGAAAAATTTAAACAACTAAGGACCAGTATTAACATAAAAGATTTACAAGAAGAAATAAAAATTTAAAAAAAAGAAGTAAATGAGTTAAAACAAAATCAAACAATATTAGAATTTAAATTACTAGAATTAGAAGGAAAAAATTTTTAAAAGAACAAACCAGCAAATATCCAAAGAAAAAGGAACCAAAAATATTTAATATGGAATTACTATCTTTAATGACAACACATAAATGGTGGTGTGAAATTACTTTAATAGTAAAAATCCAAAAATTTAATATGATAGCCTTAATAGATTCAGGTGCAGACATAAATTGTATACAAGAAGGATTAATACCCACTAAATATTATGAAAAACAACTGAAAATTTATCTTCAGCAAATGGATAAAAAATGCACATACAATATAAATTGTCAAAAGCAAAAATTTGTAAAAATAAAATATGCTTTACAACTTCATTTGTATTAGTTAAGAATATGACTAATCAAATGATTCTAGGAACACCTTTTTTAACACTATTATATCCTTGTAATATAAGTAATGAAGGAATTATAAGTAATGTAATAGAAGGAAAAACTATAGAATTTAAATTTCTACAATCTCCTAGAATTAGAAAACTAAATCTATTACAAGAAGCCTCTATATCAAAAATAAATTTAATAGAAAGAAAGAAAAGTCAAATTAAAATGATAAGTGAAGAAATAGGATATAAAAATATAGAACAACAATTAAAAACACCTAAGGTCCAAAATATTATAAAAGATTTTGAACCAAAAAATAGAAAAAGAAATATGTGATATGAATCCAATACTTTTCATTAAAAAAAAAATACGAAATCAATTTACTATATAAGGATAATTTTAATGAAAAAGATATACCTACTAAGGTTAGACCTATACAAATGAATAAAGAACAATTACAATATTGTAAAAAAGAATTAGAAGAATATTTATAAAAAGGTTTAATAAGATCATCAAAATCTCCTTGGAGTTGTACTGGATTTTATGTAAATAAGGCTTCAAAGCAAGAACGAGGTGCTCCAAGATTGGTTATAAATTATAAACCTTTAAATAAAGTCTTAAAATGGATAAGATATCCAATTCCTAATAAACAATATTTAATTAAAAGATTAATAAGTGTCAAAATATTTTCAAAATTTGACATAAAATCTGGATATTATCATATTTCAGTAAAAGAAGAAGATAGATATAAAACTGCTTTTGTAATACTCTTTGGACATTATGAATGAAATGTGATGCCCCAATAATTAAAAAATGCTCCTAGTGAGTTTCAAGAAATTATGAATAATATATTTTATCTATATATGAAATTTTCAATAGTATACTTAGATGATGTACTAATATTTTCAAAAGGAATACATAAACACATCCAACACTTGAATAAATTTATAGAAGTAATAAAAGGAAATGGATTAGTAGTTTCAACTAAGAAAATGAAAATATTTCAAAAAAAAGTAAAATTTCTAGGGTTTGAAATATATTAGCTATCGATAACACCAATGTAAAGATCTTTAGAATTTGCTGAAAAATTTTCAGACCAAATAAAAGAAAAAACACTACAAGTATTTTAAAGGTGTCTAAATTACGCAGCAAATTTTATTCCAAATATTAGAACAATATGTGCTTATTTATACAAAAGACTAAGGAAAAATCCTCCAGCTAGGATGAAGAGATGACTAATACAATCAAAAAAGTAAAAGAAATTGTAAAAACTCTTCCATGCTTAGGTATTTCCCATCCTGATGCAGCCTTAATTGTAGAAACGTATACTTCAAATTTATGATATGGAGGAATATTAAAACAAATATTGCCAGGAGAAAAGAAGGAACAAGTGGTGAGATATCATTCAAGAATTTGGCATCCTGCACAACAAAAATATTCTATTGTTAAAAAAGAATTTTATCTATAGTGTTATGCTTACAAAAGTTTCAAGATGATTTGTTTAATAAAAAGTTTTTGATAAAAACTGATTGCAAAGCTACTCCACAAATTTTACGAAAAGATGTTAAAAATTTAGTTTCAAAACATATTTTTGCCAGATGGCAAGCACTATTATCTAATTTTGATTTTGAAATTGAACATATAAAGGAAAATAAAAATTGTCTACCTAATTATCTTACTAGAGAATTTTTACAGAAAAATGTAAAAAATGACTAGTGCAGTTATGAATTTCCGAAAAAGCAAGAACTTGATCCCCCACCAACTCTCTCAAAACCTGATAAAGAAAAGAAAGTTATGACTACCTTACAAGCTTTACAAACAACTCCTCCACAAAAATCAGTTACCCCTTCTGAGGTCACCAATAACAAGTTTCAGGTACTACCTTTCCATAATTATGTTAAAAGAGATCCTTTAGAACCCGAAAAACACTATCATGAAAAAAACGACTGTCTTTTCATACTACCAATAGAGCCGGAATGGTTTTTATTACCCAGAAATGAAATAGCTAAAAGAATATTTTCCAAAGATTGTCATTATATCCCATCGTCTTCACAACAAAGGCGAGAATATTATGAGCTAATTCTAGTAGACTTACAGTCTATAGAATTAACACATCACAGAGATACAAAAACACAAGAAATTGTGTTCTCAAAATTCAAAATATTAAAAGTATTGACAATACAGGAATGGGGACAATCTCTTTATCAATACAAGAAATTTACATTAGATTACCAGCCCAAACAATATAACTATTTTGATTATATTCAAGCTTGGAGAAATATGTTATTTCTTATACCAGAGAATCATTCATGGTTCATCTGGTTTAAAAAAGAAATTTCTTTAAAATTCCCAAAATGGTTTCATCATTGGTGGACAGATTTTGGTGCAGAAGTATGTATATTCCTAGAAACTGCCAAAAGAGCATTACAATACTTTTACTACTACTAATTTTCTTCTAGAATATCAACTTTTATCCTTTTTGCTAGCTTTGGAGTGACATGAATTATGATGTGACAATATGATTTAGCAAAACTTCATGAATATCATAGTATTCAATTATATCAAGAGTTGTCAAGATAAAATGGTGGCCAAAGTTCAATCTTGAATTATTAAGTCGACAAAGAATTGATCAATGGCTAACAATAGAAGGAAAAACTCCTGCAAAGAGTTGTCCATGGATTCCTGGATATAAAAATCCGATGAACTTGTTAAACTCTGAAAAAGATAAACAAGAGATTTTAGCACAAAAGGCTTTTTTAATATCAAAGTTATTTGTAGCTAATACAGAAAATACTTTAATGAGATATTATTACAATTATCTCCAAAGCCATCTGAAGTGACCTCCGAACCAGATGAAGCAAAAAGCCCTAATCCCCTAGAAGACATAGAGGACTTGGGAAATGGGAATGAAGATGATTGTTATGCGATTTACCTTCCATTTTCACAACGGTAAAAAAGTGTCGACAAATAAGAATCACATGCCAGTCAGATAAATAAGACAGGACAAGACTAAAGTATCGAACAAGAGGACAATAATATCGCACGCTAAGACTAAAATATCAACCAAAAGGACAATAATGGAAGACAAGATAAGAGCATGGAAGAATAGTAAAACATTAAATGATGGCACCTTTCAATAGTGAAAAATATCACTATAAAAGAAGAAGGCTACCTTAGAAGAAATCATCAGCAAACCTACCACTTCTGAAGAACTCTGAAAGCTCTAAACCCTCCTTTGTATCTTTTAAAATATATTCAATATCCTCTCTGTTTTGTTATATCAAAGCAATATTTGTATCTCAGTATCAAATTCAATAACAGTATTAAACAACATTATTGTAAGTTTTTATATCTCTTTTAAGATATATATCTCTTTATTATCTTTTATCATCATTATTTATTATAAATCAGAATGTTGTGCTCAATCTAGTTTCGTTATACATACATACAACAGTTGCTCTACACGAGCTCAAAATACAAGCTTTCGAATAACAATTACATTCCTTGAAAATTGTAGCCAAATAGTCTTAGACTCATCACTAAAACCTAGACTGACAAAATAATTAAAGCTACAATTTTTCAAAAATATGTCAACTCTGACGTCTCTCAGCTAGACCTTCTAGCTTGAAAAGTAGATGCATTACCTGTCACATCTGCTCACGTACTATAGTACGATAATTGCAAAACACACACACACCAACATAGATAGAATTGCAAGGGTAAGCTTACGAAATGACAATCATGGTTATAGAAGTAAAATGTGAATATAAATATTCATATAGCTCATTATCTCAACATTTTCAGCATACAACATAGCAATGCAACCCATCTAATGCAAGATGTAATAGCTCAGTTTCAACTGGATTCACAGTCCTAATAATCTAGAAGGAACCTACAATTCTCCAATCTTAGAGCGACCTATCTAGTACTTGAATCCAAATATACAACATAATACAACTCAGCATGTTACCCAATCGATACATGCCTACCCTACCTAAATATGTAACTAGGCTCTAGAATGATGAACATCAACATAATAATACAGCTCAATCACAATTATGTATTTAACAACTTAGCAATGTCTAGCAATGTGCATACATTCAGAACAACAACTCAACATTGATAACTCTTATTATAACATCATATCAGCACTTATTCGTTCATTCCATCACACAAGATTCACAGCAGGTGTGAAATATTTCACAATCTTTACTACATATCTCAGCCTACATGTCCCAACACAATAATTCAACTTTCACAATCAATCACATAGCTACTTGGTATTCTACCTTAGAATTTGTCCCTATATCAACTCAATCTCAGCTAAAATGAAATTATACATATAGATATCTCAACATCTAGTGAATAAAAAAGCCAGCTCAGGGAAGTTCCCCTTACCTGGAATAAGATTTCTTAAAACGAAGCTTTCGTGAGTTTCCAAGAAAAAATAAGGCTCTAAATCCTCAAATCTCCCTATTATCACGAAATGGAGAGTTCTGAGAAGAGAGATCAAGAAAGTAGTAAAACTCACCTAGATTTGCACTAGGTAGAAGTTCTTACTTAGATCTGGAAGAAGTTTGGCCTTGAGAGGGTTTTCTTCGAGTGAAAAGGGTGAGAGAACATAGGGGAGGTAAGAGGGGTTGGTGGTTTGATGAGAAAATGAAGTTTTTAGCCTAAAGTTCCCTTAAATACCCCTCTGCTTGTGATATTCTCGCTACAGCGAGATATACTAGACAGTAGAAACCTTATGTTGTTTGTCAATTTTTGTTGCAGCGAGAATCTCTTCGCTATAGCAAGAGAGCTCCAAAATGTCTTGTTTTGGACGACCCATTCTCATTACAGTGAGAAGTATCTCACTTTAGCGATATATCTTGCAACTCGACATCAACTAAAACCCTCTAATTCACACAACATGCATCAAATTTTTACACATCAACCACACAGCTTATACATATATAATTTCAAGCTATTTCACACCGCAACCAACATACAACTTCACATTCAAAGCACAAAGATGCCGCAGTTAAATGGATACTTTATTAGTTTTGAAAGAAAATAGGTATACACCCAACACAAGCCTGACACTACACATTGTAAATCATTAAGACCTGTGTATGTTAATGTGACCTTAGGTCTTGTGTAATAAAAATATATTTTTAAGTTAAATAACTTTTATTTGTGAATTAATTAACTATTTCATTTGTTAAAATATATTATTTTAAATATTTTTTATGTAATTATCAAACATTAATTTGTTAACTAAGTTAAAATTATTTTTTTATCTTACTAATACAAGAATTTATAAATTATCTTTAATTGAATAACTATTTCATTGATTAATCAAAACATCTTCTTTTAAATATTTCTTTCTTGATTATCAAATAATTAAGTTATTAGTTTATTAATTAAGTAAAACCATGTTATTTGCAACAGTTAAATTATATCTTAAACATTATAATCTTATTTTTAAATAAAAATAGTCTTAAAATATTTTTTTTTAAATTTTATAAATTTCAAATTAACGAATCAACTTCATAATATTTTAGATAGAATTATATGACCTTAAATTCTATATTGCACCTGTAAGTATGTAGGAGCAGGGATTAGATCTATCCAGTAAAAAAATTAAAAAAAAATTCCTTCTTTCTAAAATATAAATTAATATTTTTATTAAAAAAAATATT
The DNA here is from genome assembly GCF_003935025.1 of Abrus precatorius. NCBI lineage: Eukaryota > Viridiplantae > Streptophyta > Magnoliopsida > Fabales > Fabaceae > Abrus > Abrus precatorius. The sequence continues at coordinate 9,696,009 of NW_020874417.1, read as the reverse complement.
TTCCTTTTTACAAATAAAATTGTAAATAGAAATACATGAACTTCTTACTTAATTATCTCTCAACCAAAGTTTGGAATCATTTAAACTTTTTAAGCACTTCATTTTTTGCTTTAAAGCATAGATTTAAAGTATCATAGAACAATAGTAAATAAAAGTAACAAAATAAAGTGCACTATTAAATGACTTTACTCTTAATGGACTACAAATATCAAAATGCATCAAATCAAACCACTTTGATTTTCTTGAGCGATGATGCTTTTGACAAAATATTTTAATGTGCTTACCAACCATGCAATAAAAACATTGTTAATTCAACATTTTTTAATCCTATAAACATGTCCTTTTTGGATAAAATAAAATATTAATAAACTTATGGTCATAGTGAATAATATAAGATCATTATTGGTACTAGTAGTAACACAATTATTATTATCATGATCATTTACCTTCCTTTCTTGCATTTGTTATTATTTTTCCAAATAAGTAATTCTTTAGTAGGTACTCAATTTTGCGATGATAATATCACTTCACATTCTTATATCTTAAATTAGACTTACTCTTGTTTTTTCTCTAATATTTTTTAATTTTGTTTTCTAACTTAGTCAATTAGGGACCAACACCTTAGAATAAAATGTACCTTTTTTCTCATTACAAATACTACCTTTTGCCATTTTCAAAGAGACAATACCATTGGAGGCTCATCTTATAATGGAAAACTTAAATATCTTATAATATTGAAGTAGAGATAGCAATAATAATAGTCTCAAAGTTTCATCATCAAACTTGAGGTCCATTTTTGACATCTAATTAAGGAGCCTTTAAAAATCCTTCAAGTGATTTGTTAAGGGAGTTTCTTTTGTGTACTTCAAATTTATAAAGCAATTCAATTAGTATAATTATTATTTTCTTAACTTAAAGATATTCACAAATTTCATCTTCTCCTACAAAATTCTAGCATATATCTTTCTAGCAATGTGATTATAAACATTGTCATCTATAAATTTTTTAAATAAAATCACACACTTGTTGATGCTTAAAGCCTCATTCTTCATTTGATATGAAATTTAGCAGAAAGATATGAAGATGCTTTTTTTCTTTTACTAAGAGTAAATATTTCATTTTTTCTTTCACATGTGATAAGTTCAAACTAATCATCTTATTTATATTTACTACCATCACTCATGCAAACGAAACACTCCTAAATCAAGGAGCTTGACGCTACTTTGACTTTGACGGAGATAATAATATAATACCAAAATCATAATAAATGCAACAAAAATAAAACTTACCAATTTGCAAAGAATAATAACAAATACTTAGCAAAAAATATGATATCACAAATAGAAAATAGGTATAATTTTTTTTAATATGGACAAACTCTTTGACATGAAAAGTAAAAATGGCCATACTAAAGAAACAACTCCACCATAATCAAATAAGATTACAAAAGAGTTATAGTCAAATATACAAAATAATGATAAAAACCAACAAATAACAATAAAAGTCAAGAAAGATGGGGGAAAAAAAAAAATCATTGTGAGAATGACAAAACTCATTACATAAGTCATCAATTACTAATTTGACCATTCAAATTGAAGAATTACATGGAATAATTTTCTCTTTTAACTAATTAACAATTGTTTTATAATTTTCTTCCATGTTTTGAATTGAATTCAAATTTAAGAATTATATGAAATGATTTTCTCTTTTAACTAATTAATTATTGTTTTATAATTTTCTTCCATTTTGAATTAAATTTTTTATTTGAATTTTTAATTTCTTTTTATGAACAACATAGACTTTTTTTTTTCATACAAAATATAAGTATCAAATTTTAAATTGACTTTAAGCTAAAATTTAAATAATTAAAAATAAATATTTTAATTTTTTTCATTATACATGCATATTTTTAATGTAATAAATATTGAAAAATACACACATTATTTTTAGTTTCTTATACCAATAAATAAATAGAAATATAAATATTATTATTTTTATTTTTATACTTTTTGATTTATTTTTATTTTATGATGGGTAAATCTTGAAATTAGTGTTTATTATTATATGATAATTTTAATTTTAAAGATATTATTTTTTTTTGTTAACATTTAACATTATAAAATAACATTTATTTTGATTTTTAGTATAAAATGATGATGAAAATTATTTTTTATAAAATCAAGATTGTAATTTAAAAAAAATAAATTAAAATACACAACCCATGTAATTGTGAGAATTAGCCTGAGAATTTACTCCAAAATGAGGCGTAAAAAAGAGTCACTTTCTTTATTTTTATTTTTATAAAATAAAACGAAGTTTGGACAAGAAGCTCCCGCCTTTATCTACTTTCAGTTTGATTTGAAATTGGTGAGAAGCAGAGATCAGAATTCTCTCTCTTCATGGCTCCCATCTTCGTCTTCCCTCGCACACTCGAAGAGCTTGAACACGAAGACGAAGATAACCGCCTCTACGTCCACAACCCCATCAACATCGCTTCCTTTCACTCCTCCCAACTCGAAGAGTTCGTCAAAGGTAAACCAAAATTCTCACTCTCAATCTCCTCCTTCCCATTTCCTAAGTAAAAGCCACCACTCTCGAATTCGTTTATTTATTTATGATTATGTAACAAACAAACAGGTGTGTCGTTTGATCTCTCCGACAAGGAAATCCTCTGCGTTGAGGAGCAGGATGTTTTCGACCGCGTCTATTCCTTGCTTCGCGGCTACTCCACTCTCTCTCCTTCCTCCAAACTCAACCTCGTCGAAACTCTCCGTTCCAACCTCACCGTCCTTCTCCCCAACGTCGATTCTCTTTCCAGAGTTTCCGATGACCACATTCCTCTCGCTTCTCATCGCAACGCTTTTAAAATCTACACCTTCTTCCTCGTTCACATTCTTCTCGCTCAAGACTCCGACAATAACAACCACAATGCCAAGGTTTGTTGCCTGGAATATCCACCATTAAAATTAGTCCTTCAAAGATGTGTCCTCAGTCATGTTATTCCCTGAATGATGAGAATTACATTTATTATCTTTCAATGTACATTTAATCGCTAATTTAGTCCTTGAAACGTGTGTTTCATGAGTCTAATGCGTGTTTGGTTCACGCATTATAGATTTTTCAACTTGTTTCCAACTGAAGCAATTTACATTCTGGAGTGTTGAGTATGGTTTTCAATTTAATCAATCAGGCACTAATTATTAACCTTGTATATTTTTTGAGATTATTTGCTCATAGTTAGAAGCGTTCTGTATTGCTATATCTGGGAACCGTGGTTTGTTTCAGGCGGTGGGTGCAAGTTCCAGGAAGAAGCAACCTGCGAATTCATGGAATTGGGAGCCACAGAGAGCTCGGATACTCAATCTCATCGCCAATTCGTTGGAGATAAACCTTGAATTGCTTTTTGGTTCGCCAGAACTGGATGAGGGTTACTTGTCTTTTATTACAAAGTGAGTTTTTTGTGTAGCTTTCTCATTTTGACTAGGGTTGGGAATTTCTGATTTGATCTTCACTTTTTTGTAGAAATGCATTCTATATGTTTGAGAATGTGACGCTCTTAAAAGATTCTGATGCGAAGGATGCCCTCTGTCGTATAATTGGAGCCTGCGCTACCAAGTACCGTTACACTGAACAATCGTGCGCATCCGTTATGCATTTGATTCACAAGTATGATTTTGTGGTCACGCACATGGCTGATGCAGTTGCTGCTGCGGAGAAGAAGTATGCAGATGGAAGCCTTGCCACCTCGCTTGTTAGGGAGATTGGAAGGACTAATCCAAAAGATTATGTTAAAGACACTGTTGGGGCTGAAAATGTGGGTCGTTTTCTTGTGGAGCTTGCTGACCGCATACCGAAATTGATTTCAACTAACATTGGCATTCTTGTTCCTCACTTTGGAGGAGATTCCTATAAGATTCGAAATGCGCTTGTTGGCGTGCTGGGGAAGCTAATGGCCAAGGCATTTAAAGATGTTGATGCTGGTGAAGTGACTTCTAAGTCCATTCGCTTGCGCACTAAGCAAGCTATGTTGGAAATCTTGCTTGAGCGTTGTAGAGATGTTTCGGCTTACACGAGAAGCCGAGTTCTTCAAGTGTGGGCTGAGTTGTGTGAGGAACACTCTATTTCAATTGGCTTGTGGAATAAGGTTGCAGAAGTTGCTGCTGGAAGGTTGGAGGACAAGGGTGCAATGGTGAGAAAATCTGCTTTGAGTCTATTGATCATGATGCTGCAGCACAACCCTTTTGGTCCGCAACTTCGAATAGCTTCATTTGAAGCCACCTTAGATCAGTACAGAAAGAAGTTAAAAGAGCTTGAGCCTCCAGGAGGGGAAGAACCCTCCTCTAATTCTGATAATTTTAATGGTGATGGAGAAGTGGACGATTTGAATTCTGAAACTGTTGCAAAGGAGCCGCAACAAGACAGTTTAATTGATAGTTGCTTGTCCCAAACAGAAGATGCAATCCCTTTGCAGAACAGTAGTGTGCCAGATGTTGGGAACTTGGAGCAGACTAGGGCATTGGTTGCATCGCTTGAGGCCGGATTGAGGTTCTCTAAATGCATAGGAGCCACAATGCCAACACTTGTTCAATTGATGGCTTCATCTTCTGCCACTGATGTTGAGAACACAATTCTCTTATTGATGAGGTGCAAACAGTTTCAAATTGACGGTTCAGAGGAATGTCTCCGAAAGATGTTACCATTGGTAAGCCCTTGTTATTTTTATTGTGACACAAGGTTTTATATTGCAGTTACAGTTTCATTGTGGTTATTGAAAACGGGGAAACTCACAGGCTAATGTGACTTATGTGATTGCAATTGCGGTAGTGATGTGGTTGTAGATCGGACGTAAAACCTTGTGAAACAAGGATATTCAAGGTTTACTTGATTGTTTCTTCAACGTGTTATGAGCTATATACCCCTTGTATGTATGTAATCCTTGATTTTTTCTAAAATTAATTCTTTTTTCTGGCATCTGCTCTTATTTGTAGGTATTTTCCCAAGATAAATCCATCTATGAAGCAGTGGAGAGTGCTTTCCACACAATATACATCAGGAAAAGCCCAATTGAAACTGCCAAGAATCTCTTGAATCTTGCCACTGATTCCAATATAGGAGATCTAGCAGCTCTTGAGTTTATTGTTGGCGCCCTGGTCTCTAAGGGTGACATATCTTCCAGCACAGTATGTTTTTATGTTCCGTCTAGAGTAGCACGTATGCTGCGTAAATTATTTGAATGCCTCTAGATACGACTTAAGATTGATATATTATTTCCTGGAAATATAAGTTTGGCTTCTTTCAGGCAAGAAATGCACCAAGTTTGATGATTCTCTTTTTAAATGTTTAGTGGAATGGAGGCTTTATGTTTTCTTTTTTAGTTTGTATATACAAATTTAAATATGATTTGGTACGAGAAACATTGCTTTTAAATACAGTATATTTACATTGGAAAGTAGGATTCAGATTGTTGAGGCTGACAATGGGCTATGATCTTTTAGTTGAGTTAGTATTGTAGATGCCTTTTATTTCTCCCATCAAAACAAATTCATGCTGCCAGTATATCAAATTTGCTTCTCACCTTTGATTTAATTTCCTTATTACATCTATGGTGTTGCAGATATCAGCGTTGTGGGATTTCTTTTGCTTCAATGTTGGCGGAACCACTGCAGAGCAAAGCCGTGGTGCTTTATCAGTTCTTTGCATGGTTGCAAAGACGTCCACTGGTGTGCTTGGTTCACATTTACAGGACATCATTGATATAGGGTTTGGTCGTTGGTCTAAAGTTGATCCTTTGCTAGCTAGGACAGCTTGTCTTGCTATCCAGAGACTGTCTGAAGATGACAAGAAAAAGCTTCTGGCTAGTAATAGTGTTCGAATATTTGGTATTCTAGAAAGCTTAATCACTGGTATTTGGCTTCCGATGAATATTTGGTATGCTGCTGCTGACAAAGCAATAGCTGCCATATATGCCATTCACCCTACCCCCGAAACCATAGCAGCCAATATGATAAAGAAATCTCTCAGTTCTGTCTGTAATGATGGTGGTGTTAATGTGCTGAGTGACACTGACACTAGTAGTGGCAGTATGTCTATCACAGTTCAAGTAGCAAAACTCAGCAGATGTTTATTTGTCATAAGTCATATTGCCATGAATCAACTGGTATATATTGAATCTTGTGGCCATAAAATTCAGAAGCAGAAACTTCAGAAAGAAAAAAGGGATAGTGAGAATCAGAGCATAGACAGTAATGGCAAGGTGCAAACTGGTACACTTAAGGTGCAATCAGTGTTTCATTCTTACGCTTGTGTCATCCTTGATTGCTTCGAGTCTTAACTATCAGTTGTCGCAACACAGATTTCACTTTTGCTGTCAAATCTATTAAGTTTGGCTTGTTACTTTGTTGCAGGATAATGATATAAATGCAGAGTTAGGATTTTCTGCCTCTGAGGATGCAGCACTTGACGCTTTGTTTGAAAAAGCAGAAAAAGAAATAGTCTCTGGTGGTTCAAATGAAAAGAATTTGATTGGTATCTGTGCAACCTTCTTGTCAAAGCTTTGTAGAAATTTTGGACTAATGCAGAAGGTGAGTACCTTGAAATCCTTGAAGAAATTTAAGTTGTACTGCATTTTTCTTTTCGTAATTTGGTAGCTTTTCTGTATTGTGTATTCTACAAGTTAATGCCTATATATGGAAGCCAGCTGTTATTATCGTCGTATTGTGAAACTAGAAGATGATTTCAAAAGTTAATTAATCTCTTGTATAATATTTTAACACATAAAGTGGAAATATTCTTTGTTTTGTTATGTTTACATGATTTAGTAATATGGTAATATAGCATAACTTTTTCCACTTATCAGTATCCAGAATTGCAGGCATCTGCAATGCTTGCTTTGTGTCGATTGATGATTATAGATGCAGATTTTTGGTGAGTTCCTAGTTAAATTTTTACCTCCTATCCCTCATTCTTGTTCCTAAATAATAGTGAAAATAAATTGAATTGTTTTCAGTGATGCAAATCTTCAGCTCCTCTTCACGGTGGTAGAAAGCTCACAATCTGAAATTGTCCGTTCTAATTGCACGATTGCACTGGGAGATTTAGCAGTACGGTTTCCCAATCTTTTAGAACCATGGACAGAAAACATGTATGCCCGCCTAAAAGATCCCTGTGTATCTGTTAGGAAGAATGCTGTGCTGGTGCTTTCACATCTCATACTGAATGACATGATGAAGGTAGAGGTGACTGAAATTGTTGTATCTTTTTTCAATTTTTACAGTGGTTTTGAAACTGATGCAATCATTTCTTGATCAGGTGAAAGGGTACATTAATGAAATGGCTGTAAGATTGGAAGATGAGGATGAGAGAATTTCAAACCTAGCTAAGCTATTTTTCCTTGAACTTTCCAAGAAAGGTTTTTACAATTTTCTCTTGCGTAGAAAAGTATCTTCTATTAATCTTGATATTGCATAGTTAAGATAGAAAGTAGTTTAATTTAATCATCTGGATTATGACAGGAAACAATCCAATATACAACTTACTTCCCGATATACTAAGCCGATTATCCCAGCAGAATCTGGGCAAGGATTCTTTCTGCAACATCATGCAATTTTTAATTGCTTCCATCAAGAAGGTATATGTTATCTCACGATGTTAAAATTGTTATATATTGATTCTGATTTCCATCCTCACTTTAGTTTCATTAAGTACTCCAGGATAGACAAATGGAAGCTCTGGTGGAAAAGCTATGTAATCGGTTTAGTGGTGTTACAGGTATCTTCTTTTTCCTTTGAAAATTTTTTAGTACTCATTATAAGCAGCCCCTGCTGTAGCTTGCCAGCCATTACTTAACAGTTTCACGAGTTTATGCCTAAAATAGTCTTAACTACTGTTCTAATAGTATCCTTCAAGGGATATTATTTTAATAAATAGCAGATTTTTTGAATCAAGAACCACTATTCTTAAGTCTGCGTGAAATTCTGATCGATCTGTTATCTGTTGAATACACAGAGGTTTCTAATATTTGGTGTTTCTCTTTTTTCTTGGTTTATATTTTGTCACGTCACAAAAGCTCATTGCTTTTGTTCGTTTCAGAATGCCGCCGGTATTTATCATGTTTTCGTGCCTATTCTTTTCCCGCTCAGCAAGCCCTTTAATCTGGTTGATTGCTTTCAAAGTATGCCCAATCATAAGAATCTGAGTCTAAGCATATTTTACTTTCATAGTGTGTCTCTGCTAGTACACAATATTGTGCACATCTTGTAAAGAATATAGACTCAGACTATACTGGTAAAATGCTTTACAATTTTTAACAGAGTAAGTGGGATGCGCTAAACCGTACCTGATTTCGCGTTTGATCAGTCAATGAGTTAAATCATGAGTTTTTTCAGAGTTAGTCTGGCCTTCAATTTTATTTCTTTATTGCCAAGGGCTTTGAAATCAGTTACACAAAACCAAGGGGAGTGAAGTTAATTTTTGTAGTGTAATGCTCATAGTGATTAACTGTGACCTTATTTCCCTGCAGATGTCAGACAATGGGAATATATATCTTATTGTCTCTCTCAGCTATCATTTACTGAAAAAGGGATGAAAAAACTCATAGAGTTATTTACGACATATGAACATGTCTTGTCGGAGGATTCTGTTATGGATAATTTTAGGAACATCTTGAACAAGGTAATTACGTTTTTGTTGCTCACGTGTACTTTCTGTAAAAATGGCTGAGGCTTTTTCTTATTATAATCAGGGCAAGAAGTTCGCAAAAGTTGAGCTTAAATCTTGCATTGAGGAGTTTGAGGACAAATTGAATAAATTTCACGCAGAAAAAAAGGAACAGGAAGTTACTGCTCGAAATGCTCAAATTCATCAACAGAAGATTGGCAGCAGGGAAGGTTTTACTGTGGCTATAAATTCTGAAGATCATACCGAATCTAATACTGCTTCAGGTTAACTTTTTGAACTTTAAACTGTCCAGGTGTTCTGCTTTTGTTTTTTTTTTTCTTGTGACTTTATTAGTACCTTATCATTGATGATAGTAATCAACTAATCATTGCCCGTGGAGGACTTTACTTCGGTAAAAACTCGATTTCTAGCATAACAATTGCCACCTGTAATAATATCTTTCCTCCTGTTCTATTTGAATCCTCTACCACTTTTTATTTGAGTTGTTTAGCATGAATATGATAGCAGTAAGCCTGTAATAAAAAGAGTATATTATAGGAAAAGGAAGAGTGCGCCAGTTAATGTTAAGGCCCAACAGTTAGCTCGTAATTAGGAAGCAGTTACCAGGGGGGTCATAGTTAGGAGAATTGAAGTTTGTAATTGAGTTAGTGTATGTAGGAGAGTTACCAGGATCTCTCCAATATTTTTGGCATTGTATGATAAGAGTCTGCACTTACATCCGGTACAGAACTGTGCTCATTCTTAGTAATACAATTCAATCTTTTTTTCTTTCTCCTTGCTGTACCAGTTCTAAGACTAATGTTAGGATTCAATTGCTAGGTATTGGACCCACATTGGAAGCATGAGATTCAAATGTGGGATTTATAAGGTCTTGGGCTCTCCAACCACAATAGCTAGTTTTTGTGGTGTGGTTCTCCCAAATTTCTCATTAGAATATTATGAATTCGACTAGCTGGAAGCAATTTTAGTAGACAAGGGAAAATTTGCGTTTTTTGGTACACTACTATTATTATTTAGTATTACTTATTGGCAATGATGCTAAATTCACGAACTAAGAATACACTACAAGGAAAATAGTGTTTGATCTGATTACTTGCTATCTTATCCAACGTTTAAATACAACGAATCCAGGCCACTCTTGCACGAAATTGATCTTTTATAAACCCTTGCCTTTTGTTTTCTTGACTTCTGTGGCATTCCGAATTCAACAATGTATAAATGCGTTCTTTCATAGAAATGTATGCAAGTACAAATTGCTAGGATTTTACATGAAACAATAAAGAACTTTTCTCATGTGAGGAATTACACTACCAGTCTTTGCAAAATGATGGAAAAAAGTCAGCCATTAATAATATATTGCAAATATCAATCCACTGACCAAGAGGATAAATATTTAAGCATAAATACGGGATATGATTTTACTGGATAAACATTTGCCTGTTAAGAAAAAGTCTGAAGTTCTGGATTTTATTTCATGTCATACAGCTTGGTTTGGATGTGCTTATCGTTAATGTTTTTGTCACGTTTTTTCTGATAATCAAGAATTTTCTGCAGATGAAACAGACAGTGAAGTAGTTGATGGAAGCACTGAAGAGACAGCTTTTCCTTCAAATGGTAAATCAAAATCTAACCTTGATGTGTCAGAAACATTTTCTGGTGCCTCAAGTGAGTTGACAGAGTCAGATCAAGAAGATATGGAAGTCCAATCACCCCGGGTGACGAGAGGTTGGTGTAAGCACAACTTTTGCTAATCTGCTTGATTCCATTGTTATAATTAACAAGAAGCTGATGATTATAGGAGTTCCACGGTCCAGAACTAATAAAAGCAATGTTAAAGATGGAAAGGGTGATAATATCTCTGTCACCAAAAGGAAAATTATTGGATCAAGGAGGTATGCCTCCCTGCATAAAAGTTTGTGAACATTTGCATGGTTGGTTTGCATTTGCATGATAACACGCAACATTCTGATCTTGCACGTTGTCCCTGTTCTGTTAACGGATTGAATAGGTTGTTGATAAAGCATGACTTTAAAATTTTGGAATGCTAGTTTAATATTATTCTCATTTCTTCCTGGTTCTGCCGTATTCAGATAGAAATCATAGAATAATATAAGATTAAATCTTTTGTTATTCATTTTACTTTTAATGCTCGATGCAGGTAGATACTTTGACACCTTTCGATGAAAAGGGATACTATTTAGTTTGATATGGTATATTCTGTTATTGGCCCACATTATATAGCAAACGGAGTCTCGAAGACCTACTGAGTTTAGATGCTGCATTTCAAGGTTTGGATATATCATGTTTAACGGGAAGTTTGAGGCTGAACGATTGAAAGCGGAGTGAACATACACTTCGTATTCCTTTTCGTTTTGCTGACCCTTAAAATAGATATTCTAGTAGTGGCAACTATCGTTGCATTGGGTGGCAGATTGTATGCATACTGTTCACAAAATCAATTCAAAGTGTGTATCGTCAGTTCAGTGCTAATTTGAGATGCTTCATGGGAATTTACTCCTAAAATATGCCACTTGATGAAAGCTAATTTGTAAAATATCCCAAATGATCTATTTGGATAATTTACTCCTAAAATATCCTAAGTGGAATGATAATTTTCATTGCGAACTATGTTTTTTTTTTTTAGAAGTCAGAACATATTAATCAAACAAGCCCTTACTCTCACTATTAATCCCTTTTTGCAAAATGGTAATTTTAATTTGAAATGAGCGGATGATTGTTTTTAAAATTTGACATTAGGTACACTAAAAGATTTATATCACAAAAACTTTGCACATGATAATGAAGGTTTTTATTAAATATATTAATTTTATATAAAAATAAAATTAAATAGTTATTATATATTATTTTAAAAACATAACATTTGTTAAAATAAAATATTGTGACGAATTATCTATTAATTTTGTTTTGATATAAAATTTTATAAAATTGATTTACTTAATAAATATTAGACTTAATTGTGTTTTTAATTACTATAAAAATATAAGTTTTTAAATTATTTTTATTAAGATTTAATTTTTAACATTTTAAAAATATAAAGATTTAGTTTTTATGTTTGTCATGTTGGATAATGAAAATTTAGTTCATTGTTGTTATGTTATAGCTATTTTTATATTTTATTATTTAAAAATTATTTTTTACAAAAAGTCCCTAAAAATAGTTATATTATTCAAAAAATTAATAATTAATCTAAATCATATTTTTTCACTTCTCTCATGTTCCTGTAGGTCATTTCTCATTCTTTCACTTGGTCTTTCTATACATAGAAAAATATGGCCTTGTTTAAAAAATAGTACTATGCAAATTTCAAAAGTCTTTTTTGATTGAAATTGTATTGTCTTAAAATTGAGTTTCATTTTATTTATACGAAAATGATGAATATGGTTGATTGGTTTTACTTATAAAAATTGGAAATTAAGGTTTATAACAAAACAAAAACAATTGATCTCATTTGACTATTAGGTATTAGAATCAATAACAGGTCTTATGAATAGGTTTTTCAACCTTTAGATTATTGAAGAGAGGGTAACACAAGTGTTGCAAGTAAAATAGGAAGAAAGAATGAGAGGAATTGGAATCCTTTTTTCAGTTAAGTAAGAACTAGACATCCAATTTTATTTTCACCAAAATGAATTTTTTTCTTAAAACATTCGCTTTAGCGAATAACACCTCTAACTCTCCGCCCAAGTGCTTTCTAAGCTTTCTCTCTACCCTTCACTTCCCGTGTCCCATGCCTTCATTGCTCCACTTCTCTCACCATGAAATTATTGGATTCTGTTGTTCTTTCCTATGGCTTTTCTCCTTAGCCTTAGCCACTTGTTTATTTCCTTGTATTTCCTTTCTTCTCTTTCAATCATAAACGCACACTGAACTGTTTTCATTTTAGAAAAATCCACGCGAATATTTATTTTTGTCTTGCAACGTTCAAACCAACAAGGACAATCAATTCTCAACTGTACTAGTTTTCCTCCGGTTATTGGACTCCAAGTGAACCCCAATATTTCCTCAGAGATTGTGGGTGGCAACGGGTTTCTATGTGTACTAAGGCCACCATCTTCTTCGGGGTCCATCATGGGCTCTGATAGAAGAGTTGCTCGTTGGGGCTCCAATAACTTCAGCATGTCACAGAGTTTGCAAGACTACTTTTTTGAATCAATTGTAGCAAAGCAGAGTGTTTTTTTACGGAATTGTATCTTAAAACTATTCCTTGCTTTGTTGGGGTACTGAAACATTTGAGTTAAATAGCAACGTATTTGATAATGTCCTCCCCGGACCTTGTATCAATGAGTGTCCCTGTGGACCCTTGTCAAACTCTGCAAAACTTTGTCCCCCATCACAGTCATCACCACCACCGCCCCTAAAAGCAGCATAAGAAAGCGGTTGGAGCGACAAAATGGTGGCATTTCTAGTGGTTGGGATCGTGAGTTGCACTATCTTCTTCCTAGTCTGGGCTTTCTTCCTTTACATGCACTGCAACTGCAAAAACCGAGGAAGCTGCATGCATAGTGTTATTCACTTGAGCGAATGTTTTAAGCAAAAAATTTGCTTAATCTAATTTAAATTCCCTTAACCGAAAATAAAATTGGACATCATCTCAATCCAAATGAAACAGGAAGGAAGGTTGAAGAATATGCAGCGAAGGCTTGAAGTCCAAGCAAGTTAAGGCAAGGGCTTTAAACTCACCAAAAATTATTATTTTTAGTATTAATATACATTTAAAAATTTAAAATTATATTTAAAAATATGTTCTAATTAACATAATAAGTGCGAATGTTAGTTTTTTTATTGGCACTAAAACATTTAATGAGTAATAACTTTTAATTCATAAATAATAATTTTTTATTTTATTTTTTTGAAAAGTAAATAGTTGAATAGAAAAAAAAGTTGAACAATTTTTTTTATTTAGTTCTTATATTTATTTACTCTATTTCTTTGATTACTTTATACTCCTTATGTTTTTATTGAATTTTATTTTAATTTGACATTTAATTTGAATATCATTAGCTAATATTTAACTATTTTTTCTCATCTCTTATTAATTTGAGTGTCATTAGTCAATATCCAATTTAAAAATGTATTGACTTTTGTTAAAAAATTACTTTTAAAATAGATATAGAACCTAAGTTTCATAAAAAAATATATTAGCAGTGGAAAGAAATAATTTAATGAAAAGTGTTGAGAATAAAATTATAAAATCTCATCAAAAATAGAATTGATTACTTTTTATACATTGTATATAGAGCAATATTGCACTTAACATTATATTTGAACAATTTAAAAATAAGTGTGTGATGTACTATCCTAAAATTTTTCATGAGTACTGTATTTAAAAAAATTATACTAATAAAAAGAAATACGTAACATATTATAAAAAATTATTATTATATATAATTTATTTAAAATGATATTATTATATTATTTGCTAAACAGTACTCCACCGTAGCCCGCAGGAAAGAGAAAGTGTAGCTCACACAGTGAAAATGCTCGAGAGAAAGCCCAGCTTTCACAGTAAAATGTTCGTGTATCTCACACTCTCCATTACTATTTTCATTTTTCTTTCTACCCATAGCATAGGTTGGCTTCGTGCAGATAGATGTTTGCTGGGGGAGATTGGTGCTCCTGAGGTATTATATTTATTCTCTGTCTATGTCTATTCCATTAGTGTTGCACTAAGTTAGAAAATCTCTATTTTCGATCTCTCTTCATAATGCAATAAAAAAGTCTAACACTCTCTCATGACATCTGTTTTCTAAGTCATTCATCTCACTTTTAAGCTTCCATTCCTTTTAAAGCTTGATCTCGCTATGTTTTTGGCCCACTTAACTCAGCTTTGCGCTCTTTCAAACCCATAAAAAGTAAACTCAAATTTTATTTTTTAATTAACAATAATTATTGAAGGATTAATTAATAAAAAATAAAATAATTTATTATTAAATAAATTTATTATTTAAAAATATGTCTAAATATTATTGATTAAAATATTTTCTGTACAGTGCCCTAAAAGTTTTTAAGGATACCACATAATTTATCTATGATATTTTTTTTTTCATGTAGTGTTAAAAAATTTTAAAAAATCACTAGGTAGTACAAATTTTTTTTAAAAAATACTTAAATCTTAAAAAATCTTTGAAACATAATAATTTCTTGAAAAATGGTAAATTAACTGAAATTCTCAATTATATAAAAAGAATAAATTCTTTTTCAAATGTGTATATAACTTACAGAATAATGTAAACAATTTTAGTATCAGTTGCTTTAGTTTAATGAAGTTTTTTAAAGTTAAAATTAATAAAAATTTATTTAAAATCAATAATATTTCAACAAAGATTAAACTGATTGGCTTTATTATTTATTAAAAAGAAAATTTTAAATAAAATTAATTACAACGATTTTATATATAATTTTGCATCACAAAAAATTTAAAAAAATAAATTTTAAATAAAATTATAATAAATTAATTTATTATTAATTTTAAATAATAAAATATTAAAAATAATAATTACGTAAATGTGATGATGATGAGTTGAATTTTTGTTATTCAGTTCATTACTTAACAAAGTATAAATGACCTCAATTAAATTCTAACAAATGTTTTAAGAATTTGTCTTAAAATATACTATTTTAATAAAGACTAAAAATATAATCAAACTTAAAAATTGTTAAATTAATGGTTGAATATGTTAGTTTCATATCTTATAAAAACTTATTTAATAACATAAGTATTTAAGATTAATATCTTGTGTCAACGAATTTATAATATATATATATATATATCGTAACAAACTTAACAAAATGAAAAATTATTTTAATTTTGTCAAGTAAGTTGAATTTTTTAAAAGTTTATTATTTAACTAAATTGAGTTTTTTTTTTTTAGCGAACTGATAGCTATTCTACGTAATTGTATTTACACAGACAAGTAGAAATTTCTAGATTATCTAAATTGATAGAATTACCATCATTATTAGTATCATTGGATTCATCTTTAACTTTGTCCAAGTCTTTATTTGGATTCAATTCCAAGTCCAATAAATTATACATTGCTAAACTATTTGGATTAGATGAACTTTCATTATCCATAATTCTATAGTTTTTCTAAATTTCTTTTTTTTTTAGCCAATTTTAAGTTTTCTCTCACATAAACAACATAACTTATAATTTGTTATTTCAAATGGTTCTATTTCTTTGTGTGGACCTAAAAAATATATAAATGCAATTAATTAGTTGCAAGTGCAAGTGTAAACACCTATTTTTGTTTGGATCACGAATTTTAAATAATGAATTTCAAATAATAAAAAAAGGAGTAGTTAAAAAGATATATAATCAATAAAAATCATAAAGATATTTTGTAAATAATAATCATTATTTTCATTTTAAATTTTAGTTAATTTAGGAATATATAGAATAAAATCAAAATAATCAAAGTGTAAAAAATATACTTCATTTTCTTTTCTTAGATATTAATCCTATTATAAAGAGTGACTAACCTGCATACATAAGGACAAAGCTTTCTTTCACATGTAAGAATTTTGGAGAGATGATTTTTCAGAAGAAAATATTTTACAGATAATTTTTCACATAGATTTTTTCATATAAAAAAAATATGAAGAAGAGACAAAGATACTATAAGAAAAAGGTACGAATTTTGACTCCTTTCTTACCTTGTTCGTTTTTCATGAAACATGTGCTATTGTGTCTTATTATTTTATTCCTTTTTTTTCTCTTTGTTTTAATGCTTTTTCTATTTATGTGGTTCCTCTTTTCTTTTTCTTTTTTTTTATTTCTTTTTTTTTTTCAATACGTTTCTTCTTCCTCGAGCATCACCTCATTGTGCCAAAAAAAATAAAAAATATAAAAAAAATCTTTTTCAATTAAGCATCCTAATTATCATTTTTTAAATGAAATATAAAGATTAGTTTTTTGTTAAATCAATCAAAAATAAAAAATATTTTTAGTAAAAATAAAAAAAGAAATAAACTCATTTTTAAATTTTTAGGTTGCTAAATATTTTAAAATAAAATAGAAAAAATTTTAAAATGTTAAATCACTGTCAAAATAAAGTTTTTTCCTGTTTAACTTTTTTTTCAAAATAAAATATAAAATTTTCATTTCTAAAAAAATTTTAAAAAATTATTTTCAAGTTATTAGGACTTTGTCACTTTTCAAATAAAAAATAAAATAATTTTTTTTACAAAATTGTTTTATTTTCTAAATAAAATATGATTTAAGACCAACTATTTTTTTGAGATCTCAAATTTAATTTTTGCCTATGACAAAGTGCTTTCTTCTTAAAAGATATTCCTTTCTTTCGACTTTCGAATGGAGAATGAAAAAGACATGACATAATCAAAGAAAGATTTAACAATTCCCTGCAACTTCTAGTAAGAGAAAGTAATAGCTTCCCAGTGGAGTTCGTAGATGGAGGGAATGGTCTTGCTGACTTACTTATCTAATCTCTTCATTGCATTGCTAATGGTTTTGCTGACTTATTTATCTAGTCTCTTCATTGCATTGCTAATCCTCGTACTAGCTGACTCTCATCTAAGATAGATATCTTAGCTCTTGCCTTAGTAGAAGTTACTAGGCATGTATCGAAGTTGCAACTTATGCCTGAGGTACATTTTCAAAAAATAAAAAAATAAAAAAAGCAAAACAAAAAATAAATTTTTAGGATCAATATTTAAAATTAGTTGCACTATCTAATCTTGAGGTACCGTTTATTTGGACGCACGAATAGAGGTATTAATACCTTCTTTATTTGTAATCAACTCCTAAACTTAGAATTATTAAGGGTTTTTTTTCAATATTTTGCCCTTATAAAAATAAATAAAATTTTGGTGGCGTCATTACATTTTTTCAAATAAAAAACCTATTCTCTCAAAGCTGCTATTTTTTTTTTTTTTGCCCACCAAAAAACAACAAGTAATAGGGAGAGATGAATAACAATTTCTCACAATTTTAAAATTTTACCAACTCAAAAGCAATCTGTTACGCTCATAACTAGATGAGCGATATCAATATACGAATAACAAATCTTTGAAGCTCCTAATGTTCATCTCCATAAAATTTTTGCAATTGTATTGGAGTTTTGATATTAGTTTTAAGTGCATTTATAGTTATTTAGTTGCCGAAAAAAATATCTTTTTTGCCTTAAAATTTTCAAGTTGATAAATTTTAGTCATTTCTTCATCATTTTCCACCATCCTTTCTATTCAATCGTATAATTCACTTTTAACTTAAAAATCAACTTTACAATCATAACTATAGTGTAAAATAGGGTAGCGGTAATAGGCTGCAACATGTAATGACTTATGGAGTTGGTTATTCCATCTTTCACCAATAACATTCTACAAAGGGAAATAACTAATAGATGAAAAGACTAAATTAATTTTTAAACAAAAATAAATAAAATTTTAAATTCAACTTAATAATTTATTTACATTCTTTTACTATCATGGAAGGTCTTGTGATCTTTTCTTTAGCTTTGTTCATTCTCTCATAAAAAAAACTCCATAGCTGATATCTTATAACCAAATGTAAAACTTTGATTAGATGATAAGCAAACAATAATGCTTTTCCAAAAAATTTTATCCATAATCACATTCTAATCAAAGCTCCCTTTTGCTTTTGAAGTCATCCTTTGAGCAAGGTAAGACATGACAAAGTGAGTGATAGCATTCTTTGATCAAAGTAAGATGTGACAAAGCGAATGATAGCTAGCCTCACCAAATCTCTTTCTTTTGTGAAGTATTGCAATAAAAAAACTAGAGAAGTCCTTTAGTAAATGTAAATAATAATTTTTTTCCTTTGAAATTATCTCTTGATGGATGGGTAACTTCTTATCCAAATCCTCTAATATCAAATCTATGCAGTGAGCAACACACGCTGTTTATTACATTCTCTTTCTTTTCTCCATCAACAATTCACTTGCAGTCTTATAGTTTGTTGCATAATTTGTCGCATTTTAGATTATATTATCTTCACCAATTTTCTCTACAATGTCATCCATCGTTGAACTTTAAAACTTTGGATATTTTTTTATATCTTGAAACAAGTTAAATATATAATATGTTTATAATAGTTAAAGCATTAGACTTTAATTATACTATTCATAATGCTAATACTGGACGATAATAAAAGATATAATAATATGGTTAAATAATTTTAAATATTTTCATACATTCCAATGCACACATATTGGAAAGTCGATTTTTTGTTTGAAGAATGAAAAAATGAAAATTCAATTCTCTATTCATTTTATTTTGATTATAGTTTATTTGACTAATTTATAATCTTATTTTATTAAAATAAAAGTTTTGATAAAAGCTTTTAATGTACTATCTTATTATATTTTTCAAATGTTGTTCAAGTTTACAATACATTTTGTCCCTAATATTTTGATAAAAATTCCCTCTTTTTCACTCTTTTTCACTCCTGTATTGCGCCATTCATTTTTAAAGAAGTCCACTTTTAATATTACACAGTTTATTTTAATTATTACGATATATATTCTTTTTATTAAAACATTTTATCTTTAAATAAAAATAATAAGTACTATGAAAGCCAATGTCAATTTCATTTCATATCTTATGAATTTAGTAAGTGCTCGTAAATTTAGTGATTCACATCTTTTACCAATCTGTCAATTTCATTTTAGTTATTGTTTTAGGCTTTTTTTTGTTTATGTTTGTGTATGTTGGACTTGATCTTACATTTGGGTTCATTGACTCTAAATTGCACAATATAAAATTGACTAGTTTAAATGTGTGTGCATGGATCCAATTTCATGTGTTTCAATCTATCATATCTCTATTGTCTTTTTATACCGCAATAGTATTAATTATCAAGGAGTCTAAAGCCCACTTATGGTAACAATGATTACGAGACATGCTGCAAGAGGATGAACAATATGACAACATCCCTTTCATATCATGTCTATTAAAGAACAGAAATAGATGCTGCAATATGCAGAAAAGTCACTGGGATGAATTTTCTGTTATGGATTTGTGGTTGTCATCTTTCACCACAAATAGTGCAAGGCTCAATATCATAAGATGGATCTATGTATATATATTGTTCTTCTTACAATATATTACTACAAGATAAGAAAAAGAAAAGAAAGAAAACATTAGCACCATCAAAGGTTTTATCAGATGATTTTGAGAGGCATCAAATTTCAAAATCAATAGGAATGAGGAACCAGGGGACGGGGGAGGGAAGACCTAGTAATATTAATACTCTTCAACAACAATCTTAATATAAACATACTTTTTTGTTGGGCAGGAGAGTGTTTCTTCAATTTCTAAATTTATGATAGTTGATTAAATTTTTTAACTACAAATATTATTGTTATTTATTTTCAAATCAAAGTTTTTTTTCTCTCTCAAAGTTTGGCACCTAATTGATAGCTTTTATTTTTTAATCTAAGCTCTGGACCTTAAAACGTACTAGCTCTGTTTGAAGTACAGAAATTAGGATAAAACATACATGTTCTTTTGTACTTTTAATCAATTAAAATTAAAGTTTTATTCTAATAAAAAAATTCATATTTGATGTTATTATAGATTACCGATTTCAAATTTTTATTTTGATTAATAAACATAAGTAACAACACTTAAGTATTATCTCAAAAATAAATTTCATATAAATATTATATATCATTGTTGTTATCTTATTTATTTATTTTTATATATACTCATCCTAAAAATAGATCTTAAATACACTGGAGATAAAAAAAAAACATTTTTGTTTAAAATGCATGCTCCATTTATACTAAATAAAGCAAGAAAATTTTTTTCTGCAATTTTACTCATTTCAGCCATCGATTTCAACTGCAAGCGGTGCAGATCAAATTTGCAACTTCTATGGAATGCAGTTCTCAGGGAAAAAAAATGCAGTTCAGTTTTGGAGAGTGAGGGATGAGCTTCTTTCAGAACCTTTATAAATTAAACAATCAAGTACAAAAATTAAGAAGCGTAGCTTACTAGCTTTTGAGTGACAACAGAACTTAAAAAAATGAAAAAATAGAAGGTGCTTCACATGTGTACTCGATCTTATTTAGTAATTCATTTTTGAATGGACAAAAATTAAGTGCTAATACAATTGTTTAATCTGAGTTGATTATTTCAAAATTAGTGTATATCTTTAATGCTAGTGCGCTAAGTTTTAATATTGAATATTTTATGCAGATTACTAAAATAAAATTTCAATTTTTATTAAAAAATATTAGTAATAATATTTATAATATTTCACTTAAGATATAAGTTTTGCGCTTTCAGAATTACAATAGATAAAACAAAATGTTTCTTTGAAAAGAAGACAAGAATATTTCTCAATTGCATTGTAAGACACAGCTATAAACTTTACCTATTTAACCAAGAGAAAAGAAGAGCCACATTGTGTAGATCCATGATGGATCTCCTTAATTTAATAATTAAATACATTAAAAAACTCTAGAAGAGTGAAAGTGATGATCTTTATTCTTCGCCTGCATTTTACTCACCGTGTAAGAAGAGGCAATTCAGATTCGACCACAACCCACACTGTACATATGTTATATATCTATTTAGCTTAAATATATTTTTAATCATATATTTATAAAACATATATAACATAAAAAATTGATACGTGAGAATCTCTTAACTAATTATAACATCGTTACTAAAGACTAGAAAATATTAAATTTTAAAAAATTAACAATTAAAATAGAAAAAACCTGAAAGATTAAAATTAAATTCTCACATAAACATAGTAACTAAAAATACTATTTAAGCCTATAAATACTTCAGCAAATTATTAAATGTTAATTACTCCTAGTGTTGGCCTCTACCAACAACTACTCCCAAACACCAAAACCCATCAAACATAATTGAAACAATGGCTGAAAAATCAAACCTGACCATTGAAGAAAGGTTCATCCAGCTAGAAAAATCAAAGCAAAATCCACGAACTCCAGGCCCAAAGATACAAAGGGTAGGGCATCATCTCAGAGACCGAAAGCATTTCACCAAGCACTACTCTCCCAAGTTGGTGTCCTTCGGTCCCATCCACCACGGTGAGCCCAAACTGCAGCTAGGAGAGAAGTACAAGCTCAAGTGGGCAGCAACATACATTGAAACCTATGTTGGACAAACGCCACAAACTCTACACCAAAGGATCACAGAAAATATGGAATACCTGAAGAGCCTGTTTGACACACATCTTTTCTCCAACAATGTTCTGTTTTCCAATTATTCCAATCAAGGATTCGATAACTTAGAAGAGAAGATATGTTGGATGCTGTTTGTGGATGGATGTGCCCTGCTACAAATCTTGGACAAAGCTAAGCTCCATAAAGCAGAAGACATGAACATTAAGATTGACCAATTAGTTCTTGTGATGCAGGATGTGCTTTTGCTAGAGAACCAGCTTCCTTTTCCATTGTTGAAACTGCTGTGGAGAGGCACAGAAGAGTTTACTTTGATTGACACAATGAAAAATTATCTTCAGTGTCATCACTGGGCCACTAAAGAAGAAGACAAACTCAACATATCAACAGCATTTCAGTCACCTTCTCATCTTCTGGATTTGCAGCGCAAGATCATCCTCCACGACCCTGGAAACAATCCATCTGAAGATAACACAAACAACAGCCACATGGTAACATATAGAAACATACAGGAACTGAAATCTGCGGGAATTGGACTGAAGACAAGCCACACGCGCAGGCCAAAAGACGTTTCTTTCGCCAGTGGATGGCTTCGATCGGAATTGACGCTTCCAGAGATCGTTGTGGACGATACAACTGCAGCTACTGTGCTAAACTTGATAGCGTATGAGATGTGTCCTGATTTTGAAAACGACTATGGAATTTGCTCATTTGTGGCTTTGTTGGATTCATTCATAGACCACCCTGACGATGTGAAGGCGCTGAGATCGAAAGGGATTTTGCTTAACTCGCTTGGGAGTGATGAGGAAGTGGCCAAGCTCTTCAATACCATAGGCGATGGGTTGGTGCCTGACATGGGGAAATATTCGAGTGTTAGATCGCAAATTGAGAAGCATTACAGCAATAAATGCAAGACATGGTTGGCGCTTGGGTATCATACCTATTTCAATAACCCTTGGGCCATTATTGCCTTCCACGCTGCATTTCTCGGACTTGCCCTCACTTTTGTTCAAACTTGGTTCGCCATTCATCCTCCTAAATAACTTGTTACACTCGTATCTTTCTCTCTCACATTCCCACTAATAAATTAATTTGTTGTTGTATTCTATGGTTTCAATTTTGTGAATACAATGCACTTTGTTCTCTTCAAATGATGATGATTTTTCTTCTTACTAGGTAACCATTGAGCTTTCTGTCCACTACCGTTACTCTAAAATGTTATTTAGCACTTTTTTTAAAACAAATTTTATACAATTTTTTTTTATTGAAACTGATATAAAATATAAAATATAAAATATAATAAATATGAGAATTATAATATACTTTTTTCCTCACAAAAAAAAACTCATTTCTTTCAAAAGAAAAGTAAAAAAAAAAATTAATAATAGCAATTTTTTAAATTTTTTCTTAAAAAATATGTAGAAAATAATATATATTTTTTCATTTCAAAATAAAAAAATTATAAAAAATAAAAGAAGAAGAAATAAACATATAATGAGACAAAAAAGCAATTTTATATTGTAAAGAAAAAAAAGAATTATAGAAAAATAAAGAATTTCATTGTCATGTTTCATGTTTGAATCATGTTACGTTAAATAAGCGCACGTATAGTTATATAATTTGTATTTTTTTTGTTATAATATAAAGGTAATATTATTTTAAATAATTGTTTTAAACATGTTAATGGAATAACTTATTTTCATGATATATTAGGTTAAGTTCAAATAATTCATCGTTATTGAAATATTAAAATGTACATTTTCTAAGCACATTTGACATGATGCTAATGATAGGATCCTGAGCTTAGGTATTGTAAAACTAATTTCTTTTCAAACTAAGTTTGAACTTATAATATATCGTTATTTTAGTTAGTCTATACCTTCATGGTCAACTAATTATTCGAAGAATGTCAAGTTAAAATTGGTCTAAACTTGTTAACCAGTTGTTGGAGATCTTATTTCCCAAAGAAAAATTGCATGGTGGATAAGTGAATATGACTTAGTTACTATGTCATTTTCGTAATGTGAATGATCACTTTTAGTTATATTCGATTAGAAATATTTACTTGAACTTATATATTAAGATTGAGGAAGGATCTTATATAATGGCCAGTAAAGTAATAAATTATAACCGTTAGATTTAAATTAAATGAAAGGCTCAGATTGAGTGTAAGAGTTTTTAGACTTACACCAGTGTAAGAAGATTATGTCCCATTAAGATTAATATTGAATGTGTCATATTCATTGGTCATTCTAGTTAGAGTATTATTGATATATTTGTCTTTATTAGTTGATCTGGATGAATGTGGAGAATGCAACTAGATTTCTATTACACTAGTAAACTTTTATTAATAATTGTGTATAGCTAGAAATTACCATCACAAAGAAATTTATAGGTTGACACAATTGATGTAATTATGGACATGTGATAGATTCACATGCATTGCACCCAAGGATCTAGGGATTTTACAAGCAAGACAACCATACGTTG
Source organism: Abrus precatorius (assembly GCF_003935025.1). Lineage (NCBI taxonomy): Eukaryota > Viridiplantae > Streptophyta > Magnoliopsida > Fabales > Fabaceae > Abrus > Abrus precatorius. The sequence continues at coordinate 9,671,680 of NW_020874417.1, read as the reverse complement.
CAAGGTACATTTTAATACAATAATTTTGATATTAATTTAATTTTTAATATTTATTAATTATGTTTATAAATGCGTTTATAGATGGTTGGGAAGTATTTTTTCAAAGCAATTAGGCAACATCTAATATTTTATAGACACATATTTAGGACAATGAAAAAAGATGAAGTTTGCATATATTGTGTTTCTTATATTTGATTCACTCCAATTTTGAAATTACTAATCCATTATTGATGATGAGTTCAAGTTGTATGGAATTACATTCAAGAGAAAAAGACTAACAAAAATGGTGCAACATTAATAAAACAAAAATGGCAGCATTAGGACCAAATATTAATATATTTGATATAATTAGAAAGAAGTAGAAGACATATTGGTGATGTCACAAGAGGACCATATTGTATAGGTATAACTTCCAACTTTTGAACCTAATCCCGAACAAAATATTCCTCATAAAGTAGTAGAGCTTGATATGCCAAAAAATTGAGTTGAGTTCTGATGACACTTGGAGTCATTCATAAAGGAGATCATTGGCAAAGGCAAAGAAAGTTTCTTCAAAGTCCAAGCAAATGATCAAGAGCGGGTTTGAAAAATGCGAATTATTTTCATTCCTTTTCTTTGAGGAATATTTTTTAGTTTACATTCTTCTTTCATGCCTATGGATTTATTTGCAATTATTTTGATTATTTACCTTATAATGAGTAACTAAATCCATAGCCAAAGTTATGATGAATCCTACATGAATTTATGTTATCTTTACATCTAATAATAATTTCAAACCTATGATTGATTTTTATTCCATTGCATATAAATGTACATTAAGAATTGACCACTCTTAGCATCTCATAATTAATTATATAGTAGGAGACCGAATTACATGTAATTAATGAACTTATAAGATAAAACGAGATAAAGAATTAAGTTGATCAATCTTAGTTTGTCTCTTCCAATTGTTATTAAATTAACAAACTTATAGGTGCTTTATGTTTTCTCCTCCTTTTACCTTATATGACCATTGGAGGTAATAGTTTAGAGAAAAGACTATTAACATTGCAAGATCATAGAGTATTAATAAAAGTTGTATGAGTGATTGACAATAATAAGTAAACTAGAATTAAATTAGGTTTAAAACAAATATAAAGAAGTATAAATATGAAACTATATGCCTTAGGTTCTTTTCCAACAGTTTAATCGAAAATGTGTTGTTTTATTGCTTTAAATTACTTGTTTTACTCCTAGTTTAATTATCACACATTTTTTAAGTTTAAACAATTAAATTAAGAATCTTTTATAATTGAAAATAATTCTTGTAGGATAATAGTTTGAGAACTTAATTTAAAATTTCCTTATTAATTTTTGACGCGTACACTTGCTTACAAATATCATTAAACATAAGTATCACATAAAATGTGTAAAGGATCCACCATAGTCATAATTATGGATTTAACTACTCATAATGAAATAAATAACAAAAATAATTATAAAAAAACTCAGAATCATTCAAAAAGAAAACATAAACTAAAGGAATTCTAAGTAGAAAGAGATGAAAAAAGTTTCTGTCCCCACGACATGCTCTTGATCAGTTGCTCCTGGAAAGATATCCTACATCTTCACCAATGATCTCTATTCTTAAACGGCTCCCAAAGTCGTTACAAGTTGACTAGATAAAAAGTGTCTAAGTCAAAAGGTTTCCAAAAAAAAAATTGTTCAAGGAAATTTTTTTGTCTTTTTCATGTGTGTGAGACTTCTTTATATAGACATAGAATCTGAAAAGAAAAGAAAAAAGATAATAATTTTACCTCTAAAAAATATGTTTTATCTTCAACAAATATATGACTTATCAAGAGAGAAAGATCTAATTTTTTTTTGTCAAATTTAAAGCTTCAATTCCCTCTCACAAACCCATTAAAAATCTCTAAATAACTTTCATGAGGGAAGAAGTGTGACCATGCATACCATTTAGTATGGGCATACATTGTCACAAAGCAAGACTATGCTTCCTTTTGTGTGACTCTACTTTTTATAAATTTTTTTAATTGTGATAAAAATGCTTCCTTAATTCACTAATGATTGATTTGTGATAATATACAATAATTAATAAATAAATTAGTATAAAATCTTCATTAATTTGAAAAGGATTAAACATATAAAAATGTCATTAAAAACACCAAAAAATATAAATTTATCAACTACCTGAACCAATTTTTATTAGTGATTATTAACATCTTACTAAGAATATCTTTTCAATTATTTTAAATAGTTAATAGAATATATTCAATATTTTTAGACCAATAAAATGACTAGTTAAACCATTTTCTTTTTATTCAATGTCTCTCTTTTAACAAACAAACAAAATTGCTTAAGAGAAATTATTTTTACTAATGTATGTTAAAGTATCAAGTAAACTTTCATATTAGCTCTTATTATGAGTATTGATTAAATTAATTCTTAATATTTTAAAATGAACATGTTAATCTTTTGACATTGTTAAATGTGAGATACTTTAATCTAACAAATAATTTTTGTCATAATAATATTAACTTTTGCTTTCAGGTAACACTTAGGATGCCAAAATAACATTGTTTTACTCAATATCATAAACTAATTTAAATGATTTTTGTCATTGATACTATTGTCATCTTTAACGTTCTCAACTAGCCATGATGCCTACCCACAATGTTCTTAGCCACTATTGTCATTGAATTCATCACAATCATTAAATTCAGCATTGTTAAAAGGACCATCACCATTATTATTAAAGAAGAATCTATTATTTCTAATTGAATTTCAATGACAATTCAAGCTTAAAATGTCATTATTCTACTGTGAGTGAAGCCAAGTACAGATAAAATATCATAAATTACACACTTCTTTTCCTCTCTCTCTCTTTTGAATTTGCACATTTTAAATTCTTTCACAACCTCTTCAATCTCATTGTTATTACCATCACCATCATAAAACTTATGTTTGGTGTATTTTACAATGAGTTGAAGCTCTACATAAAGGAGAAGGAAAAAATATTATCAAAGTTGAGAATGATAAATGAAAGGGTAAGAAAAATTGAGTTCGGTGATGTGGATGAAAAAACAAAAAAATTATGACTTAGAATGTAAGAAATAACAATAATAATAATTAAAATTATGTAAAATAGTATTATTTTTGAGTTTTGTATTATTTCATGATAAAAATTAACATTATTATTACAGTAAATGTTAGTTAAATTAGAATATTTGAAATTTGATTGATGATTAATATGTTTATTAGATTAGAATATTTGAAATTTGATGGATGATTAATATGTTTATTTTAAAATTTTAGAAATCAATTTTCAACTCTTAAAATTTCAGAAATTAATTTTATAATTTGGTCTATTAAAAAATTAAAGGTAAATCTTTTAATTAAAATAAAATAATTATTATAAATTAATAAAAAAATATTTAATAAATATTTTTTAATAATTAATAAAATATATTTGATATTATAAAGTAAGAAAAATTAAGGAAAAGGAAGTTTCGTTTTTTCCGTAGCTTTGCCAAAGTTCCTTTATCCCCACTTTAACTCACTCTCAGTCTCACTACCTGCATTCTCGTCTGCCTTCAAGCCCAGACATGCTGAGAACTCTACTTCTCAAGCGCACCCTTCGTCTCTCCCAATACCACTCTTCACCAACCCCTTCACATTCCCACCGAACCCTCACTACTCCAAACCCCATCCTCCGCCGATTCTCCACCTCGCCGGAACCTCCCTCCTCCGCCGATGCCGAAACCCGCAAGTACGTCGGCTACGCGGCGCTCCTCCTTTTCTGCGGCGCCGCCACCTACTACAGCTTCCCACTTCCCGATAACGCCAAGCATAAGAAGGCCCAGCTGTTCCGCTACGCGCCTTTACCGGAGGATCTCCACACGGTCTCCAATTGGAGTGGGACTCACGAGGTGCAGACCCGCAACTTCCATCAGCCGGAGAATATAGAGCAGCTAGAGCGCGTGGTGAGGGACGCGCACGAGAAGAGGACCCGGATCCGCCCTGTCGGGTCGGGTCTGTCTCCGAATGGGATCGGGTTGTCGAGGGCTGGGATGGTGAACTTGGCGCTAATGGATGGGATATTGGAAGTGGATAAGCAGAGGAAGATCGTTAAGGTTCAGGCTGGGATCAGAGTGCAACAGCTTGTGGATGGGATTAAGGAACATGGCCTTACATTGCAGAATTTTGCTTCCATTAGGGAGCAGCAAATTGGTGGCATTATTCAGGTTTTTGTTTTATTGTTTTTATTGGTCTATAAAATCACGAACATCTCATACTGGTTCTTAAAATTCATGAATGTCATTTATATTGACGATTCTTAATCTTTTTTAAAAATAATGTATCCCTACTTAAAGGCTATCAGAATAGCTTATAAATTCACGAAGAATACGTTTGGAGGAGCTTATGGAAATAGTAGCTTTAGTAAGTTATTTTCAGTTTATTACAATAAATTTTTCAGTATTGTCAGACTAAGCTCTTATCTAATAATTTTATGATAAAATTTATTGCATCGACCTTCATATAAAAAGTACTTATTCAATAAGAACTTATTTAATAAACATTTAATTAAGTCGTGTTCCCAAACGCCCTTATATGACTATCGGTTATAGCTTTAAGAGACTAATGTGGGAATTTTGTAATATCAAAGAAACTGATGTATCCCACTCCTAAACTTTTGAAGAAAAAATGCTGGATTTTATTTTAATTAAATTTTGGTTATGGGATGATGTATTGATTTTATTTGATTCTTGCTTTGAATTTAGCTGGGTGCAGGATGTATGTTGTGATTTTGTAGTTGAACTTAACAGTGTTTAAATATCATGAACGTTATGAGGTTTTTTTTCTTCTTGGTTGGTTAATGGTTTGTTTGAGTAAGGGTTTTACACTTTTAGCTGAGTAATGCTTAATTAAAAAGGATGTCAGAGTTTTCTGCCTGCAATGGAGTTTTAGTACTTTAGTGCAAGGTCTTAAATTAAGGTTTAAAACTGGAATTCTAGCTGCAACATCAAGGATTTTGGGGCCTCTGCCATGGGGACCAAAATTTAAAACCTTGCTTTAGTGAACTAAATTGTATTAGTGTCATTGTTCATATAAATAAACTATAACTCTTTGCATTCAGGTTGGTGCACATGGCACTGGTGCAAGACTGCCTCCTATTGATGAACAAGTGATTGCCATGAAACTGGTCACCCCTGCTAAAGGGACAATAGAGATTTCAAAAGAGAAAGATCCTGAGCTGTTTTATCTTGCTCGTTGTGGTCTTGGGGGACTTGGAGTTGTGGCTGAAGTCACCCTTCAATGTGTTGATCGAGAGGAGCTTGTGGAGCACACAGTTGTCTCAACCATGAATGAGATAAAGAAAAATCACAAGTAATTCTTTTTTTTTTTTTCCTTTTCCCTTTGGATACATCAATCAAATAACAAATATATTAAACATTATCATTTTCACATTAATTACACCATTTTGTTTGTAACATGGAGCTAAGATCAAGAACTTGCTAAGTTTACTTCCAACTCCTAAGTCCCAACAGCTATATTAATAATGATAAATGAGAGTAAACCGTTAATTGGTCCTCCAAAGATTATGGTATCATCATGCTAGAACAAATTTGATAACTATTTTCAATGTTTGAAAGACTAGTTTGGTGACAAAAATCTTTGAAGGATTAATGAGGTGACAGTAGTTTTGGACAACAAATATAATTTGAGTGTTTATTATTCTAATAATTGAAGAGTTACGTGATGCCCTTCCTTGGTAGTTCCTATGTATGCATCCTTAACCCCATACATGGGGAAGCTATTTCTGTAATCAGAACCTACAAGCTCAAAGTCCCAGCGGATACTATGAGCCAATAGATTCACAGATATGGGCTAGTATCTGGTAGTATAATATAGTAAATATCTATTTTGATCTTCCATAGATATTTGCAATATCACTTTGTTTCCTCTACTTATAAATATATCAAACTGGCTCAAAGATATGTTTAACATCGACTAGGTCCTTTAAATGACATCAAATTTATATTTGAATGGTGAAACTAATAGCATTAGTTATCATTGAATGACCAATTAGATTTCAATGATAAATGGTGGACCAATATGATTTACATATACCTTTGGATGGCCAAAATTATGCTTATTCTAATATAATATTCTTGATAATATTTTACTTGCATGCTTGTGTATACTTATCTTTTTTTGCTACATGAAGGTGCATGCTTCCTCTATTTTTGTTGCCTCTGGTATAAGTGATTAAGGATCTACCTCCAAAGATTTAGACTGTTAGCCCTTCTCTATCTTACGCAGGAAATTGCTATCTGAGAATAAGCATGTCAAGTACCTTCATATCCCTTATACTGACTCTGTTGTGGTTGTGCGATGCAATCCTGTTTCAAAGTGGACTCGTCCCAAGTTCAAACCGAAATATACTAAAGATGAAGCCATACAGCATGTGCATGACCTTTACCGGGAATCCCTCCAGAAATATGGGTACAGTTACTCCTTGTCTATTGATTATATGATTTATCAATTTATTTGACTTGGAAATATTGAAGAAGCCCAATAGGAGAGTGTGTGATGCTGTGAATGCTTTTTCACCAAATATGGGTACATGTACACCTTGTCTATTGATTGTATGATTTATCAATTTCATTGACTTGGAAATACTGAAGAAGCCCAATATGAGAGTAAGCAATGCCATTAATGCTTTTTCACCAAATAAAGGCTAGTAGAAGCTGCTCCCTGCTTTCTGTCATAGTTTTCTGCAATTGGTTACACTTATCTGTCTTCCTTTTGTGGAATTTCTTTCTTTCATTCTCCTTCACATAACATGAATTTGCTCACTCTCTACCCTCCACTAGTGACTGCGCAACCAAGCACCGTCATTTTCCATTTTGGTCTGTGAATATAAATTTTGATTCACACCATCAAGAGTGTTGGAATTTCGGAAATGGCAGAATCTTTTCTACAAAAAAAATATAGAAAAAAAGTTTGTCCAAACCCCCATCGGGTGTTTAGATTGAATAGATATCAAAAAGTTATATAAAATAGATATATAATTTGCATAAATTAGAGTTCTGGGCTAAAAGTTATGCCCTTCAAAGTTTACGATGTTAAAGGCAAGAAATTGTAGAATTTTTCATTACTTTCTAAAAACAACCGATATAGAAAGAAGTGAAGTGGCAAGTACTACTTTATACATTAGTCCCATTCCATGCCTGACTCGCCCATGACTCAATCCGAGTCAACTCGTTCACCACAAAACTCTAACTAGCCCTCAACAACATCAGCCATGGCAGCGGTGGATATGGGTAATAAATAATAATTATTCACCTTTAAATGAACGCTATCTCTCTCTCTTTGACTTTGCTTGTTTTGACAACAAATTGGTTGGAAGTAGAAGTTGGGAAGGGAAGGGAGAGATGAAAGAGAAGGAGTTGCAGAGAAGTTGGGAGGAAAGAGTTGATGGTGGAGGAGCAGCAATTTACCGATTTGCCTTCATCAACCTGTTATTACTTAAAATATTTACTTGAAAATCATTAAATGCTAACCATTCATTTAACATGAAATAAGATCAATGGTTGATAATCAACTACATTTGCTTATTGAAAAACAATACCATGTTAAAAACCTTATGGAAGTAAATGGGAGGACCTAAGAATCACCCGTGTAAGTTTTCACATTCAAAGGTAGAAACAGATAAATTAAATGAATTACCAAAAGATTTTGTCAGGCCCCATGGTTTAGTTTTGCTTTCTGTTAGTAGTAGGCAACGGTGTGAACCTTTGTAGAAGCATCGGTATGGGTATTGCAGAATGAATTCTGCAGTATTTTCTTCATTAATAATACATTTCATATCTTTTCATCTTGATCTCTCATACATTTATAACTGTCAGTATTCTCCCTTCAGTTGGACAATGAAAAGCCTACTAGTTTCTTGTAAATTTGCATGGCATGGACTAATGATTTTTCTTACTGATCCGATAGTTGTTGAAAGTGCTGATATTCTTCTTCTTTTACTAAGGCCTTAATTGCTATCTTTATTGGCAGCTTGCTGCCAACAACTTCCATTCTCTTTTTATATCTTTAGTTAATTGTGTCATTATTTTACTGTTACCATGTTGTGAACTTTTCTGTTTAAGTTACATGAGTTTCTATTATTGTATACAGACCACAAGGATCTAGGGGTAAATCATCAGATGATGGTGAACAAAATGTAGATGAGCTTTCTTTCACAGAATTAAGAGATAAGCTAATTGCCCTAGATCCTCTGAATAAAAATCATATCATCAAGGTCAATCAAGCTGAGGCTGAGTTCTGGCAGAAGTCAGAAGGATATAGGGTGGGATGGAGTGATGAAATATTGGGCTTTGATTGCGGAGGTCAACAGTGGGTATCAGAGACATGCTTCCCTGCTGGAAAACTGGCTAAGCCAAGCATGAAAGACCTTGAATACATTGAAGAGCTTATGAAACTCATAGAGAAAGAAGAGATACCTGCACCTGCTCCAATTGAGCAGCGCTGGACAGCAAGCAGTAGGAGTTCCTTGAGTCTTGCTTATAGCCCATCTGAGGATGATATATTTTCTTGGGTAATTTAATACTTTCCTGGATAATTGAGCAGTATATATATAGTGCTAAATTCTTATCTAAAGCCAGGATGGGTAAACAAGTATTACATGGTCATATGAAGTGAGCTTAGATCCCATGCTTGTCTTGATTTTTTTTATTTTTTATTTTTAAATGTTTTGTAAATAAATTTTTGAGGTTGCACTAGGAATTAAAAAATTTCAACAGCTTTTAGAAAAAGATGAAATGACACCTTATTAAAAGCTAAAACTTCAGCTTTTCCAGACAGGCATTTTTCTTGTGGAGAAAGATGCTTTATTTTTTGAAAAAAGTCTAATAGGTGTTAGATCCACTACTTGACTTTATTTTTAGCCAACTGCCCATAAGATTGTCTTTCATCACCTATTTAGAATCAATTAAATAATGTTTGGAAAATTTTGGAGAGTTATACTTCTGATTTTGTTTCAGGTTGGTATAATCATGTACCTCCCAACCATGGATGCTCACCAAAGGAAAGACATAACAGAAGAATTCTTTCATTATAGGCATCTGACTTGTGTGAAATTATGGGATCATTACTCAGCTTATGAACACTGGGCTAAGATTGAGGTAATTATCTAAGCATCATAAATAATTCAAAATGATCCAACATGGTCTTTGGATATGATATACCAATTTTTAACTCTTAATCAAAATTCTTTTGATTTTTGTCGTAATATCTTCGTATTGATCTACCAATTTGACTTGTTCTGCATACTATCTTCGACCTATATTCCTGCAGTAGGAAGTTCTCTTTCTCACCCATACATTCCCCCTGACCCACACACACACACAAACAAGTGCACATGGTCATGTTTATTTATGGGGTTTGTTTTATAACTGAACTGTAAATTGAACAATGTTATCTGTGAATGCCAAGTACCAGTTCCAGTTTTAAAGGTGCATCCTGCTGATATTACCTAATTTCTTGATTGGAAATTGAAAGGAAAGTGTTTGAAGTATGCTTAATTTTTTTGTATTTTATCTGTTATCTAGGTTCCAAAAGACAAGGAGGAGCTTATAGCTCTCCAAGCAAGGCTAAGAAATCGGTTTCCTGTCGATGCATACAATAGGGCTAGAAGGGAATTGGACCCCAATAGGATCCTTTCAAATAACATGCTGGAAAAGCTCTTCCCACAGTCTGATACCGTATAAAATTGTGGGTTGGTTATTGGTCTGAACTTTTCCCTATTCTTTATGGTGAGTATATATTCAACCCTAATTTCTTGACTGAAATAACACATTTGGAACTTTGGGATGCAAAATATCTGGCACACAATCTGGATTATTATTATACATAAATATATTCTTTCAGTTGCATGGCAGATGCCTTGAAATCAAAGAAGCTTTTAAGAATTGTGATGTAATAATGTACATAGAGGAGCTGGGGTGAGCTTTACACTCGATTACTCATCCCATCAGAAAGTGGAAACATAAAGAAGGGGTGAAATTGGAGAGGAGAAAATCTGCTGTTGATGATATAGTTGTATGAATTGCTGCCCTTTAGATATGAATTGTGTCCATCGTATTTGGTATTTTGCATTCAATTTGGCAGGCATTCTGCCCTTCCAACTTGTTTTCCTAAGGCATGGTGTGCTAGAATTTAAATTTGGAGGTTTTAGCTTGTATTGATTAATGGACCATAGCCTTAAAATGTATTTTTTTTTTCTGTGAAAAACTGGTTGCTACCCTTCGAAAGAAAGCAAAGGCGAGCTCTCAATACTAGGACTAGTTCTCATTTAACAGAATTGGAAAAAAAAAAAAAAAGCAGCAATTGATGCTAGTAAAATGTAGTAATTATAGAATGCGATTACTCCGGTACGCATCTTTTTCGTTTAGGTATTGGTACATAGTTATGGTAACATCCATAGAGAGAGATATTTTTGTTTTTTATTTTTTCCAGACTCCTTCACGTGTGTCGATATATATTGCCATGTTTTATGTTTTTCTTAATTAAATTTTTTTAATTTAATAATTTTTTAAATGAAAGTGATAAAACATTTAATATAAATTTTATGTATTAATATTTTATTTATGAATATTATATAACTCTTTAAATTTAAAAATAAAATATTTGCCTTCTATTTCTCGTGTTCTAGCTGATTTGAGCAATTGAGTCATCGGCTTCAGAAGAACAAAACCCAAGCAAATCGGGTTGAATCCCAGTTTATATTTTTACAGACAGAACCCAACCTAATATAAAAAAATTTGTAGAATACAGAACCATACCTAATATTAAAAAAAATTGTAGAATAACACTCATCTTTACAAGCTTCTTTCTAAGCCAAGGCCTAATGGTCCTTTTAAGTTATTACCCTTTTTTATTCTCTATTTGAAACTCTAAAGTGAGGAGAACACCTCCATTGCCTCCCTTGGTTGTTGCAGTCATTGTCCTTAGCCAATAAGCCACTCAACTATCATTTGTGCAGTCCAGGGCTTGATTGTGTGCTCACTCATGTTTCTCGTTGAGACAGTGCACAAAGTGGTTCGGTGGTTCCTCTCTTTAGAAGCTATTCGTTGGTCGGTTGCCCTTTGCTCATCTTCTTCAGCGTTGTTCCCTCTCATGTTCAATGGCCCTGTGGCATTGCCTTATTCAGTGGCTCTTTTCCCGACCTTTTCACATAGGATTTAAATCATAATCAATTTTATTTATTGGCAATTCATAAACATCTTTTTATTTCCCAGTAATTGAAAGCAAGAATTTTTTCCGAAGAGGTTAGTTTCAATTTTCTAAGTGCAATATATTTAGGGTGCTTCGTTGATACTCTAAAGTGTTTTATTTTTTTTTAAGATTAGGTGGAACTTGCTAGAAACCACATTAATGGATACTGAATTTGGAATACGAATAGCTATTGTAATTTTTTCATAAGATTTGGTGGTACTTGCTCGAAACCATATATTACCTGTTATGATCCATTTAATGTCATACGTCTTTACGTCCTCTACTTTTTCAATGCTTTTACCATAGAGTGGACCCAGTAATAGTCGGGTTGTCTAATAAGATGCCCAAAAAGACAAACCCAATCCAATTCAACTAGTTTGGTCACCTGTGGTGACCCTTCATGTACATGACCTTGTGGATATTTGAATTTCAACTCTTCTCTCTATGTTGACCCCAAAATGAAAAACACTCTTCTTCTTTTTAGGGAAGACCAAGGAATCTAGTTTTATAGTGAATTGCATTGATCTAAAAGCATAGTTTTATGAATCGATTTGACCACAAAACTGATGAACTAGTTAGATGTTTCTTCCCCTCAATTTGAAGATTTATTTTTTCATATATTTTTTTTAATTCAACTAAATTCACTTTTTTAGCCAAATAAAGGCATGATGTCTAGGGAAGATTATGAGTAAGGTTTGGACAGAATATTATGGTATCTATCTCTACGTTCACATTTTTAAAAAACTACTTGTCCTTAAATCATACTTGCATAAGTAACAATTATAGTGTCCACTCTTGTACTTTTAGATGTTTAAATATTTATATTGAACCCATTACTCACACTTTCAGCAAGAGTACTATTTCATATTCTTATAAAAGAAAAAAATTTACTCAATCAAATTCAAAATAATAAAGTAAGTTACAAAACATAATGTATCCCGTGCTTATAAGACATAAAATAATTTACTTGAATTCACGTTTAATATAACAAAAGAAGTGCGTGCTTGGATTTACGGTGAATGGCATCACACTTCCGGAATTTGGATCCTCTCCAGCCAAATTTCAACATATTTTGAATGGTTAAGATTAATGAGAGAGAAAAAATGAACGGTATTAAAATATTACTATAACTGCTGAAATACCTGCTCACAGAGAATCCAAATCCAAAGCTCCGTCTATCATATAGAAGCTGCTCTTTCTTGTGTTGGAGTTGATGTGCGTTCATCTGATACGAATGTTGATCCAAACACACTGGAAACCTTAACCAGCAACTACTTCTCAACCAAACATAGATGATGAAGCTACAGCAATCCAAGCACACAGCTAAAGAGAATTGAAGATAGCTAGAATTTCAGTTTCAAGATGAGAGGATACGAATATAATTTGAGTTTGTGATTAATTATAAGGCTCTGAGTGTAAAATTAGTTTTATATTTTAAATAACATGCTGGTATGAAGTAGATTAAATAATAAAGTACTCATCTACATTTATTTCCATAAATTTTTGCCAATAAATACTTAGATCCGGATTCAAATTCACTTAAAAGATAATTTCTCTCTATAACTTTATTAATATCCACTCAAAAAACCAATGCATGAAGTTCTTATGGATTGTTATCATTTGGCTTCTTATTATTAAAATTTCATGACCTACGATGGTCATGTTATGATAATTTAAATTTAGCGAAACTTGGTTCTTCTATTTTACATTAGTTTGTTGATTAATATATTACATAAAGTTAATATATATAAAATATGAACTTAATTATAATTAAACTAATGAACAGTAAATTAAAGAAAAGACCTTTATTTTTAATCTAGTTTTTAAAACACTAGCAAATACCATGAGCAGTAAATATCTCGGAAACAACGCTGATATTCCAGGTAAGGTATTAATAATACTAAAATAAGTTTGACTAGTCAATGCCATTAAAACAAATTCTTAGCCTTGGGGCAAAACAATGACAGTGGTTGCTAATATAGAACTGCTCCAATAATTTGAAGTGAGAAGCATGTTTCAGTTCACTGAGGCAGCAGCTGCTGCCATAGATCAAAGAATGATGATCCAATCAATTGTCTAATGAATGTCCTCTTCTAGTAAGCCGAAGCTTCTCTTCATCCTTCTGTTGTAGGTTAACTTGTTTTCTACCATGAGGCATTTATCATGTTTTCATCTCAACAAATAAACGTGATTAATTGTAGTAGGGTGAAATGATTTATTATTTATATTAAGTCGGATCAACTTGCAGTTAAGCAAACTCCATGCAAGGTGAGTATACTCATTTTAACAGTAAGTTGTTTAAATTTGGTGTGCCTTGAGTCTAATACATAAGTCATACTTCAAATGTGTAATCTTTAAACAAGTATAGTTGTATTACTAACGAGCACATGATATGTTCACGAGTTATACAGAATATAAGTCATTTTTCTAAAACACGACTTATCATGTAAATTAAATCACCTAAATGTTGTGCGTTTTATTGACTACTCTTGTATAAATGTTTATTGAGAAGTTGTTTGGTTATAATATATTTTTCTCAATTATAAAATTAATATCACATAAATGGTTAAAAGTTATTATATACCTATTCATTATATTGGTGAAGTTACAAATACTATAAAGAGAGTTTACTTTCAATAGTAAATAACGATGTGCATTGTTATCTATTCAACTATACAATTTTTGTAATTACAGAAGAATATATTTCAATAGTTAAGCCAGCCAAATAACAGAGAAATTAAAGAGATGTTATACAAGTTGTCCATGACAATAGCTTAAAGCGTGATAAATAATAAAGAGTATGATGTTCAATTTTTTAGCCTAATTTTTAAAGATTCACATAATAGAGATATTCATAACTTTGCAAAAAAATCAATTCAATTCTAAAAATTTTAATAGTTATGGATTAATTATTGGAGCATCTTATTCTGCAATAAATGAGGTTAGCATAAATGACCGATAAGTCGGAAGAAAATATTGGTGATATTTATCTAATGTTAGTAATATTATTTAGATTGCAAATTGTTTCTTTCTAGGACAATTTATGTATTAAGTATTATTAAGATATATTTTAATTTTGTTTAAAAGAACATGTTTAAAAATAATATTTTAAAAATAAAAAAGTCCTAGTTATTAGTGTACATGATGGGATATTATATGTTTTGTAGTGAATACAACACATGACCCTTGTTTCAATGTTTGCCTGTTTTATTGGTTGATTGCCCCGTGAAGTAGCCTTTTATTTTTGGAGGTACCCTTATCTTTCGGAGGTTGTCTACTAATGCACCCAATCTGATTTTTGTGCATAGAACTTTGCAATCAGAAGATTATTCTTTTCTTTTCAGATTTTCAGTGGCTACTTTCGAATCAAATTCACCTGTTTGACCTTTTCTACTTTGTGGTTTTGTGCATCTTTCTTGTTCCTACTTGGATTTCGTAAAGAATAAAAATATGATAAGCATTTTTTTTGGTAGTGAAATATGATAAGCATTTGAATCATTAGCTTGAAAAATAAGGATATTCCATTTAGTTAAATGAGAAAACTAAAAACATAAGGTTCTCTTCCATTTATCTCATGTAATGTTAGGCCTGACTTGTTTTTCTTTCTAAAACTACTTTAAAATTGAAGTTTAAAATAAGAGTTTGAAAATTAATGTTAAAATTGTTCAATTGTTTTTATATATTTTTATCCTAAAATATAATTTTAACTTGAATCAAAATTTCTTGAATTATAGTATAAAATACTACTCCAAGTTCTCATGAATTTTTTTTAATACCTTTTGCTCGTTAGCATTATTGACTAAATGGGACATAAAATTTAAAAAGGGGAATATATGTGATTTTTCATTTTCATAAATGGTGATCTATCTGGTTTAGTGTTCTTTAATAGAGAATTGGAATAGGTGCGTATTAAATGAATTAAGGGATAGTTTAAGTACTATAAATGAATTGTTTGATAATATTATATTCAATAGTATTTTTACTCTCTCTAGTTTAGTGTATATGAGTGCTTTTTTTAAAAATTTTCTGATTTAATTAAAGAATTTTACATTTAAAATTACACTAATGTTGTATCTTTGTTAATTTTTCCCGTATAAAAAACTTAAATTCTTATATTTTCTTGAAATTTAGATAAATTGAATCAATTAAATTATTTTAAACCTTCTTTTTGTCAAAATCGGCTAATCCAAATATCAAATTTCAATCCAAATATAAAAAAATAAAATCATTTTTCTTCAAATCCTAATTTTACTTAAAAAACTCTTTAAATGTGTCGATTTTTCACTAAATTTATTACTTTTAAACACCTGAAAAATATTATTTTAAGCTTAAATCTATGTAGAAAAAATTAAATTTTTCTTAGGCACGAGTCAACCATTAATTGTGTTTGGAATAATTTATCAGACTTAAACAAATTTTCTAAATTAAAAATAAATTCATAAAAAGTATTACGTTGACACCCTCTATTTTTAACAGCGTTTTACAACCACGCCAATTAATTGCATTCCCAAATCGTTCATCACTTACCCAATCAAATGTAAGTTGTCTTTTTTTCATTTGCATTTGGATTTTTCATTCCCAACCCAGTACTAACATGAGGCAACATGACCATGTCCTTCCATTAGCCAATATGGATATGGATCATAAGCAGTTTAAGCAAAAATTATAATTTGCGGTTTAAATTTGTTTAAGTGAAAAAAATTTTACTTAAGTAAATTTGACAAAAAAACAAATTTACTTAAGCCAAAACTACAAAAAAATTTAAATCTTCATCTTTTTCCTCTCTAAATACAAAAAGATTGATAAATTTTTGTGCAAGATTATGTGATCATACTTTATGGTCATATCACAAAAATTTAAGGGTTTTAGAACATGTAATATTGCAACTATTTTTCAACCAATTTTTTCAAAGTCATCGTTCCTATAATTTATATCATCATTTTCAATAATTTAACTCAATTTCAAATACTTCTACCTAACTAATGCTTAATACAAGCAGCAAACTAAACAATATATTTATAGAATATTTAGTATGATGATATATATAAGAGTTTTTAATAATTAAGTAGTCATTAATGAGAAATAAAGGTTCTTAAATTTTTTTGTAATTTAGAGAGAAAGAAAATAAAGTTTTAAAATTTTTCACAATTTTAACTTAAATGAACTTTTTGACTTAAGTAAAAATCATTTTTTGCTGAATTCGTTTAAGCAAATTTAGACTGGAGGTTGTAATTCTCGTTAAAACTGATAGATAAATAAAGAATGAGATCAACTATCATAGTCTTATTTCATAGTTGTATTTTTTATTGTGAAACTTGATATTAATATTTAGTTGTTTACTATAAAATATTTTATTATTATTCATAACTATTTAAAATATTTTTATGTTATGTATTATAGATAAATTTATAGTTTTATTTTTTCATACACATAAATTATATTAATGTATCTAAACTCTAATTTGTTTTAAAATGATGTATCTCGTATTCATACTTCTACTAGGATACCATACAAGTATCTTTTCTAATGTAAACTCTCATTAAATTTAGGAACTGTTACTTATCTTAATAAATTTATCCTTTTTAATTAGCAAGTTTTATGGAAACTTTATAATGACTTATTTACTATAGAAATAATTTGAAGGGGGTTTAGGCTACTTGAGTGTAAAAGATGAAGTGATATTGTTAAGGACAAAATCAATAATCCCTAACACTCACTCACTCTCAACAATGAAGGTTGAAGAAGAATAAAGGAGATCACAATTCTATTTATGAGAATCAATGACATATACAAACCGTTTTATTATAACGATTTTCTAATTTTGACCCTTAAAATACTTTTCTTTTTTTACATATCAGCCCTCCTATTTTTATTTATTACAGATGTTTAATAAAGTTTTACATATTGTCCACTTGCAGTTGATTTTAGAAAATGAATAAGTTTAAGTTAAGATAATAATTTTTTCTTCATTATAATTTGTGTTGGAACTAAAATTTTGAAAAAAGAATCTTGAGGAGAAAAAAATATAGTGAAAAGGAGATATTAGAAGAAGAAAATGAAGATATCTAAAGAAAAATTGTAGTACATATAAAAATATTAGTGTTGTCATTTTTAATGTGTGAGAGTAAATATGACTACTCATTTTTAAAATTATTAATACTAATTGTATAAAAAGTTATATAAATAATTATGAATGACTTCTTTTTTGAATTAGTTTTTTTTAAATAATTATTGATAAGGAGTTTTTACCTATTGAATTCTTTTATCCTTTGTGCTTGGTTGCTATAAGGTGATTTTATTTATTTAAGCGATAGTATTGTAATGTTGTTGAAACTCTTATTGTTGTTTAGAATCTTTTCATTGTCAAAATCTATTCTTTGTTGTCCAAACTAATTATTATATAGAACTGTACTTTTAAAAAAATATTACAAGAAACATGTGGAATTCTAAATATTTACCAATGTGTCTTAGTTGTCTGTATTTTGGTCATTGATGGAATATTACCAATAAAAGTATTAATAAATTTATTGTAATTTTATCAACTAATATTTTTTATTTTTTAAATTATTTCATTTCAAAATGTAATAAATGACCAAGGGGTTGTCCCTTTTAGTAATAATTTCTTTATTTTTAAATATTTGATTTAAAGTATGAATTATTTGGTATTATCTACCTTTTATATTTATTTAAATAATAATTTAATTTTCAACTAATAAACTAATGAAAAAATCATCAAATAAATAAACTAATGCAATAAGTAAATAAAGTGTCATAACAAAATTTATACAAAGTGCAATAAATGTAACATACATATATATATATATATATATATATAATAAAAAGAAAAAGAAAAAGTTAAGATATATTTTCAGAATTTGAACAAGTGATAAAAATGCTTTTTAAAGATAAGAATTTTTCTCATCTATTTTTCTTAAGGTTTCTCTTAATTTGCATTACTTTTCGAATAAATATAAATTTCTTTACAATCATTTTCTCTTCTTATGAGTAGTTAAATTCATAACTAGAGTTAAGGTGGATTTTTTGCACACTTTATTTGATCTTTATATTTAATGACAATTATAGTTTTCTTTTTATATCAATTTTACTCTAATGTGTTTATATTTATATATTTAAAATTGATCACTCTCAACATATCATAATTATGAAACTATATGATAAAATAGGATAAAAAATTAAATAGACTAAACTTAATTTTTCTCTTTCAATTAGTTATTAAATTAACAAAACATAGGCTATTTATACTTCTCTTATCTTTTTGCCTTGCATGCTTATTGGGAGTAATAATTTAGGAAAAATAATGTTAACATTGCATGACTATTGAGTGTTAGTAGTTTTAATATGAGTGATTAACGATAATAGAAAAATCGTGATTGAGATTAAACTAAAAATAAACATAAACAGGTGAAAGGTGAAACCAAAAATCTTAGATTTGTCTCAATAGTTTTTTTGTTAATAGTTACGTTATCCTTTTTTCATTTAATTACTCTTTTTGATTTAAGTCTTTTATAAATTTCTCTTACGCACTATATAAGTTCAAACAATTAAATCACGAGTCTTGGTAATTGCAAATAGTATCTATGAGATGATATTTAGGGAATTCAATTTGATAACATTTTTATTACTTTTCGATAGGTACAGTTGCCCACAAATAGTGTAAAGATGTAAAACTTGACATTATTTTTTTTAATTTTATATATATTATTTTTTTTAAAAATTATAATGAAAATACTTATTTAATTATTTATTATTTAAGGAGTCTCCAAATTTTAACATTAGAAATATGTTTTCTATTAGCTCAAAAAGTAGTTGACTTTTATTTTAAGGGAGTATACACTCCTAAATAGATGATGTCTCATCTACTAGCAATGTGTAGAACAACATATACTTTGGAACAAAGAACTATGCTCATAAATGGATATGATTTAAATCAAACTCAATAATAAACAAATAAAATCTTGATTTTTCTCATTTGCTAATATGATCTTGAACAACCTCAAATATTTCTACTCTAAGAAGTAAGTTTAAAAATAATTAAGAAAAACGCAATTGATTTGTGCTTCTAAAATGTCATCTCTATACATATTATATTGAAGAAAATAAATATATGAATGAATGCATGAATTATTTTTTGAATAAGTGGATGCATGGATCATTTTTTAATAAGAAAATATATGAAATTTTTTTGTACAAAATGTATAGGATGCATGATTATGAATGTGATTTTAAATTAATGAAGAAATATATGATAATTTGTAAAAGAAATATATTTGATTTTTGTTTGTTTTCTATAAATTTTGATTTTGGTATTTATTAAAATGATAAGGACATTCTCATTCTTATTTTTTGAAAAAAAAATATTATGCTTAATGGTCTATGTCATATTGCTTAATGTTACAAAGCTCAAAAGTAAAAGAAAAAAAGAAAGAAAAACATCTTCTTATGGTGAGATTTTGTTAAGGTTGAGACTCTAAGTTTTAGAGGTCACTATATCTATTTATTGGTACATAATTTTATAGGTAGATCTTGTTAGAGTTGATGAAAATAATATATCTTAGAAATCCTATATTATTCAAGATATGTTAGAAGAAGTCTCACATTGTCTGGGATGAACAAAGAAGTGAGTGAACAATGTTATATAATGGACTTGAGTTCATGGTATCAAGGCACCCCAGTCAGAAATATTTTAAGCTTGTATTTGACTTTTCTTATACTCATGTATTAAAGTGTTGTGAGGTTTAGTTTAATTACTTGCTTTGGAGAGTGTTGGTGTATTAGGGGTGAGGAGAGTAGTTTATGAGCTGTAAAGATTTTTATATAGTGTTATTCTTTGGTTGTCATTAGACAATGACCATGGATTTTTTTTCTCCGATTTTAGAGTTTTTACGTTATATTATTGTGTGATTAATTTTATCTTAATTCTTTGTTAGAAGGATAATTCTCAAGGGGTAAAAGATGATGTTTCTTTTCTTCTTTTCCCAACAATGGTATCAGAGCTTATGGATCGGTAAGATATTCTTAGTGTGTTTTGTGGTTATATTAGTCTGATCTTTCACATCATAAAAGATTAATTCCTTATTGCTAGAAAATTATCCTTGGTTGCTGAAGTTACAATGTCATTTGCAAATGTTGTCAAATGTGGCATAGCAAAATTTGGTGGAAGGATCAATTTTGGCTTATGGCAAACACTCAAGGATGTGTTGATACAAGGCGTTGAAAGGGAAAACTTCTGACACAGAGGAAGAGAAGTGGGAAGAACTAGATTTGAGAGTTACAAGTACAATTCGCTTGTGTTTAACTAAAAATGTTCTTGCAAATGTGCAGAAGATGTCAACGACTAAGGAACTTTAGGAGAAACTCAAAGGCTTATATCAAGCAAAGGGCATCTCAAATCGACTATTGTTGAAAGAGCAGTTTCATAACTTATGCATGGATGTTGATATGAAAGTCTCCAATCATCTTTGTAATTTTAATGAGATTATCTTTGAATTAAAAGTTATTAGAGTCAAGATTGAAGATGAAGATATAGCATTGAAATTCATTTGGTCTCTTCCTTCTTCCTATGAGTTTATCAAGCCTATTTTGATGTATGGCAAGGAAACTCTGAGCTTTGATAAAGTTGTTAGTAAGATTCTTTCTGAAGAAAGGAGAATAAGAAGTGACGAAATCATTTCAACAAACTCAGTGATGGTTGCTAGAAGTGGGTCTTATGGGAAGAAGAACCATAGAAAGACTATGATATGTTGGAAATATGGAAAGTTGGGACATGTAACGAAAAATTGTCCAAGTGAAGAAGCATCAGAAAGAAACTCTAAGTTAGATGTCTCTCTCGTTTTGGGAGAAGAGGATGTTTTGTAAAAAATGAGTTAAGTATCATCATGGCATATCTGTGTTGCCACAGAAAAAGGATGAGTCTTTGCTAGTGGATCTATAGTTACACACGGGCATTGACTAACATTGATACAAAGTGTGCATTGAAAGAAAATTCTTGAAGTAATTTAATTCTAAGTGAGTATATTTTTTATGGTGAAGTATGATTGTTGGTATAAACAATGATTGCTAGTGTAGGAAATGTAAACGAAAGATGTATCTATTTTAATCATGTCAGAAATTGTTGAGATTGATGAAAATAGTATATCTTAGAAATTTCACATTGCTCAAGGTATGTTGGAAGAAGTCCTACATTGCCTGGGATGAATAAGAAAGTGAGTTAACAAGGCTACATAATGGACCTGAGTCCATGGTATTAAGGCACCCAGTCAAAAATATTTTAAGCTTGTATTTGACTTTTCTTATACTTTTGTATTATAGTGTTGTGATATTTAATTTAATTACTTGCTTTTGAGAGTGTGGGTGTATTGGGGGCAAGGAGAGTAGTTTATGTGTTGTAAAGATTTTCATATAGTGGTATTCTCTAGTTGTCTGACAACAACCGTGGTTTTTTTTCCTGCAGTTTTGGAGTACATTATATTCTTGTGTGGTTATTTTTATCTTATTTCTTTGTTAGAAGGATAATTCTTAAGGGATAAAAGATTATGTTTATTTTCTGCTTTGTATCACCTCCACCTGCTAGTCTAGTATGGAGACTTTTACTGTATCTTCACATTAGTATGATATTGTCCATTTTGGGTCTAAGATCTCATGGTTTTATTTTTGGACATCAACCAAAAGTCTATATCTCCACCCTAGTATAATATTGTTCACTTTATGTCTAAGCTCTCGTGGTTTTATTTTTGGACAACAACCAAAAGACCTTATACTAATGGAGATATCTACCATACTTATATGTCTTTGATCCTCCTGAATTCTAGCAAATATAGGACTTTGTTCGCACATTTTAACAATCTCCTCCTTGAACGAAGTCCTCTAATACCAAAGAATGAAGTCTTTTAACACTAGAGCCCACTCTGGAGGCGCGTAGCCCTCCCTTGGCCCTAGTTACCCTTGGCCTTAGTTAGGAGATTCATCACTTAGGATTCACGGTGTGTACTTCACGTGGCAGTACTTGGGGATCCAGGCTCCCTCCCATGGCCCTAGTTGGGAGATTCATCACTTAGGATTCACGGTGTGTACTCCACGTGGCATTACTTGGGGATCCAGGCTCTGATACCACTTATTAGTATAGTATAGACTTTTACTATATATCCATACTAGTATGATATTGTACACTTTAGGTCTAAGCCTTCGTGATTTTTTTTTGGACATCAACCAAAAGGTCTCATACTTATGAAGATATCTACCATATTTATATGCCATTGATTTTTTTCAATTCTAGAAAATGTGGAACTTTATTCACATATCTCAACAGATCTAGATTTCTAATAATTTATTATTTTTAAATTATCCTTATCAAATGATAAGGATCTAGCTTATGACTTAGCCAGAAGTAGAAACTTTCCCTTTGAATATGACTAAGCCATGATATTAGTAACAATGAGTGATAACTCAATGAATTTTAAGTGAGCATTAAGCCCCTCAATAACAATGTACCTTCTACTCCTAGGCTCACACAAGCTCAAGTATAGAGCCCAAATATGTGTGAGATAAGTGTTAGTGATGTATGTAAGGAACATACAAACCTTTACCATGTTAACTACCCATTTTACATTGATAAACAAATAATAAAAAATATACAAGAGTGCTTTATCCTAAGTTTCACAATATAGCAAGAGAAAAAGCAATATCAAATATATACAAAAATAAAAAATAAGTGAAACACAATAAATACACAAACAATAAGAGTGAAATAAATATTAAAAATGTTAAAAATATTGTACAATTAATTAGATTAAACTTGACTCTTAAAAATATTTCTAGTGGAGTTGTCATCTGTCGCAACTAATATCATCATAAGATGTAGACCGCCTAGACAAAAAAGGAACAAATAGAAAATAGTTATAGTTAGCTTTAGAAAAATTGATGATTGAGAATCGCTACCAAATTTTATTGAATAAAACATTGAAAAAAAGATTTTAAAAGAAAAACTTAAAATCAAATATGAGTTCAGAGTCCTTTACACATAAAAAATGTATTAACATACTACAACTTATGTTAAATAAAATGGTTATCTTTTTATTTATTGTGTAAAATTATTTTAACCTTAGAAACATGTATTTTACTCTAAAATAAAACAAGTCATACTTTATGCTATTTGTAAATTTATAATTATTTTTTTAGCTTTATTTTAATTTTTTATAATTTATAAGAAATTTTATTTTTAATATTTATGAAATAAAAAACACAACTTTAGAAATACAGTATTTTTTAATTTAAATTAAAGGAATAATTTATTTATAAAAAAAATACTATTCTTTTTTTGTTTTTAAAACTTATTTTCATACTTTGATTGTTTAATAAAATTTAGAAAAAAAAGTAACAATTACAATTTTTTTAGAAAGAAGAGAAATTAATTTTTTTTTCTAATTTTTTTTAAAGAAAGTATATATTTTTATTCTTGCTCTTACATATCCCAAGTGTGTTAAAGAAATCAAAGCCACGTAATTTTTTTAAAAATTAAATTTACATAAGTTTTAAAGATTTGCTTTTTTGCTTGCTCTCAAAAAATTAAATTTAAATTTTTTAAAATACTTGATTCTTAAAAAGTTACATATTGTGTGACAAAGGTTATTTTTCACTTATGAAATATTTTTTTATTTTAAATATATTAATTTTATTTGAAAAGAGATATTCTTTTAGTGTTTTATTTTAAATTTTGAAAAAAATATTAAAAAAGCAATCTAGTGAGAAGAAATGTTTTAAATTTTAAAAAGATTAAATTTAAATGAGAAGAAGATTATTATTAAAAAAATATACTTCTCTTATTTTAATAATAAATTAAAAAAATATTTTTTTATTTTTAAAAATAAATTTATTCTTGCACATGATCACTTAAAAAACCTTTACTAACCAAATGACATTAAAAATAAATTTACTACTCTATCAATATTACTCGATCATTGTGTATATTTAAAACTATTTTAAAAATAAAAATTTATATTTTATTATTTTTTACTATTAAGTATAAACTCACTTTTGTATATGGTTCAAGCTAACATATAATTATTCAATAAATTTTTACAATCAAAATAATATTAAAGTGAATCTATCACTTTATCAATATTATTTGGTTGTTTTTTAGTTCAAAATATTTTATTTCATATATTTATCAATTTTTGAGAAGTTTTAATTTATTATTTTCTTTATGCATAATAAAAAATATTATTTACCAATAAATACAGATGATAACTAGAATAATAATAACAATGATATTTTAATAATAATAGTATAAGGGCATATAATTTTATGACTTGTCATAAAATTTTATTTTATTTTCATTGGTTAATAAGAATAAAGAATAAAAAAAGTAACTAAAAAAATCATTATTTTTTGATTGTATGATTTATCTCAGACTTAATTTTTTTTAAATAAATAAATAAATAATTTATTATTCTTTGATTTTTTTATAGTTTATTACAAGATTAGATTAGTAATTCGTAAAAAAATTATCTATTTTTAAAATTTTTATTATTCTATCTGCTCTCCTAAAAAATTGACTTTAATTTTTTATTATTTTTAAAATTTTCTAAATCGATTTTTATCCTCTAATCATTCATAAGAAATTCTAAAAAAAGCTATTCATTTTTTAAATTAAATTTTATCTACTATTTTAACCTCTTACCTAATTTACTTATCATCTTTAATTTTTATTTATAAATTGTGAAATTTTATTTTATTATTTTAAAATCAGGTTAAGATAAAATTGGTTTATTCCTGTTATTAAAATATTTATTTTATATTTTAAATAATAAAAATTATTTTTGATAAAATTTTATTATTTAAACTAAATCTTTCTTTTTTGAAAATGAAAAAAAAAGGTGAAAGATATTAAATCTGATAAGTTGATTCGGCACGTAGTGGGAAACGGCTACACACTCATGACTGCAGTTGACACTGTGGCCTCCATAGATAGCCATCGAAGAAACCAAAAACTGAGAGAGAGAGAGAGAGAGAGAGAGAGAGAGAGAGAGAGAGAGAGAGAGAGTTGAAGATGGATCCATTCAATGACAATGTGGGAGTAGTTAAGTAAAAGGCAAAAGGAATGAGAAAGGCTGAAATGTGATAGCAGCTAAGAAGAGACATGTGACTAAGTGTGAGGCTATGAGCCTTTATGTTCAAACATTGTTTTGGTACTTTCCTCTCCTCTCTGTTGTGCTTATTTAATGAAGAGTCCCAATTTTCCCTCTTATCTCTAATCAATCCGCGAGAAGAACAGTGAGAGCGATATATGGCACGTGGGAGTCAGTGCCATGCATGATCATGATTCATTTGAAATTACATTTTGGTAAAAATATTTTATTTGAATATAAAATTGGGGTGTCCTCCCAAACGGTACTTTAGTGTCCGTAGGAGCAGATAGGAGAAAGATGAGGCCTTAAAAAAAGGGTACGGATTTGAAGTAACCGTTTTGAGGGTGAGAAGATGAAAAGGCTATTTGCAATGGCATGGCATGCCCGTGCGTGGCCCAGACTCAGATTCTTAATTCAACTATTCATTGCTCTCTTAGCTTAGCCTTTCTTTGAAGGGTCAGTTCAAAGGTCTGCATCACATCCTTCACATGCATTCTTGACTTGTCAAATCCTTTCACTGTTCTAACTTATTACCTTCCACCACCGTCTCCATCACAAATTTACGTCCCCTCTTGTTGCATTCTATTCTCTTTTCTGCTTTCGGCTTTTCTTTCTTTAACCTCATCATGCTTAATCTTATCACTATAATTCCCGATTTTATTTTATTTTATCAAGCTTTTTCTTTTGGAAAAGAGAACAAGTATATGTTTAATTAATAGTATTAATATTGTAGTTCTTTGTCAGCTCTGACTCACATGTTAGCTAGAAACCAAAACGATTCCAAAGAAATTGCCACCGGAGAATGTGAATGGAAGCATACCAGAAGTAGAGGGATTTCAGGAAGGGTAAATAAATACACACCTCACCATGTGGCGAAAGGATTAAATTATGAGAGAAATTCTTTGCATAAACTAATTCGTCTTTATATATCAACGATTGAAATGCATTGACTAAAGTTGTTCGCTCTTAGTAACAACAAATATTGGACGCAATGATAAGCATGTCATACTCCTAAAGAAGAGTTCAAATAGCCAAAATAACATGTTACGACGTAATACAATTTCACAGCATTGTAAAAGCAAACTATTTTGATAACCCATGGATTGTATGGTAAACTGCAACTTGACAAGCGAAGGGTCCTAGATACAGTGTTTTTGTTTTTTAATTTATTCCTTTAGTGCTGGTTTCAAGTGATTTTTAGTTTTATGTTTTGAAAATTTTAAAATTAAAACTATATTTCAGTTTTATAATTAATTTTAGTTTTATTTTTCATAGCTTTCAGTTTGTAAATTATAATATATCAAATTTTAAATATAAAATTAAAAAATATGTCCATGCGTTGCAGGGTTTGTTTTCCTTTTATTAAATTAATTTATTTTAAAATATAAAATATATAATTTAAATATAAAAAATTATTTATCAAAATAAATTATTATTTAAAATATGTATAATTTAGTATTTCTTAGCATAAAACAAAATAGCATACAAATATCTTGTTTTTAAAATGTAAAAGTAAAATTTATATTGTTTCATGATATTATAAATCATTTATTATTATAAAATTTTAAATAAATAATTATAACAATAAATTATTAAATATAATAAATTTTTTAATATAAATTATAAAGTTTAAATAAAATGTCTTATAATTTTTTATTTATATATTTGTTTATATTTGTTGAATTAAATTTATATCATAAACTATCTATTTATAATTATAATTTAAAATTATTAATAAAATTTTACTATATAATTATTAAAACATGATATCATATTTTTTAAAAATAGCTTATCAAACTAATATATACAAAAAAAAAATATTTATTCAACTAATATATGAAATTTTAAAAATCTGCTTTGAATATCAATATATACAAAACTAAATATTAATATTTAAAAACAAAAATATACTAAATTTTTAATATATAAATAAAATTACCATACAAAATTATTGTAAATAAAAATTAATAATATATATATATATATATATATATATATTGAATTTAAAAGTTTACTTTTTGATAAGAAAATATAGAATTGAGTTTTTTTTAAATGATTAAATTATTTTATATTTTTTGATAACTTAATAGAATTAATATTGATTGATATTATAAATTAATTAATTTTATTTAATAACTAATTAAGTATAATAAAATTATGTTATTTGGGTCATAAAATTAAAATAATAAATTTATTAATTTTTTTATATATAATTATTTTTTAATTTTTGAAAATAATTAATACAGTTTGTTTATTATTTATCATTTTAATTAAAAATTAATAAAAATAAATGTATTTATAAACTAATTTAATGATGAAATAATATTTTAAAAATTTTATTAAAATAATAAATATTAATTTAAATAAAATTTAAAAAAAATTAAAATGTTATATAAAAAGAAACATATAAATTGAACTAAAAATAAGTAATATATATATATATATATATATATATATATATTATTAGGCCTCTAATTATTTTAAAGTTATGTAAATATAACTTTAATATAAATATTAAATATTATATTGTTATTAAAAAAAATAAATGCGTTCTAATTATTTTGACGCAAATATAGGTGAATTAGATATTTGATCTTTGTTTTCAGATATATTTTTATATGTCTCTCTCAAATATTACCTAATTTTACAAAAAGAGGTTAATATTAAGTGAATCTAATTTAATTTTTTTAAAATTAGAAAATTTATAATTTTAAGAATATAACATAATAAATAATTATATTAATAAAAAAATATTTATATTAATTTCATACTTTTAATGTATAATATCTTTATTTTGATTTATATCTTGAGACTTATTGTAGGTTCATAAAATGACTAAATTCTTCCATTAAAAAGCACTCTTTTTTTCGTTTGTAATTGAATGCTATCATAAAAAAATTTAAAAACATTAGAATTTATATTTTAATCTAAAATTTTTGAATACTTATATAGTTATAATATGAAATTTTAACAAATAAATATAATTTGATATGTTAATATAAAAAAAATTATAATATTTTAAACATTAACTTCTATCTTTCTCGAATTTAAAGTCTTTCAATAATTATAAAGATTTAAATTTCAAACTCATAAAATTTTGAAATAAATGATATATATATAGAAATTAAATATAACATTTGAACTTAATTCAGAGTTAAAATGTTATATTTTTTTTACTTATTCATTCATTACGATATAAAATTATTAAATATGAAAATAGAACGGTTAAATTATATTTATTTTCATTATTATGATATTTAATAATTTTTAATTTATTTTAATTATTATAATTAATTAGTTTTAATTATAAATTATTAAATTTATTATTGTCATTGTAGTATTTTAGAAAAAAAATATTGCAACAAAATCATTAAGTATAAATATGATTAATTTTTTAATTTAAAAAATTAAATTTATCATCATAATTATTATAATATAAAATATAAATAAAATATTATCTATGTTAATAGGTTATACATTATTATGATACATCAATTTTTGTTAAATTATTTTCTAAAAAAATAAAATAATAGAAGAAGAAAAAAAAAGAGTAGATAAAAACTTTCAATTAAAATTTAGGTAGAAACTGAATGAGAAATATTGTTATATTTAATATAAAAATTAATCTTTATATCAATTAAATTTACAGATGTTGATATAATATAAAATTTTGAATCACATATAAGATTTGTCTAAGAACAAAATAAATACATAATATATATAATAATAAAGTAAGAGAGATATATATAATAAAATAACAAAATTATTTTATAAAAGACTTAAATATTTGATAACATTTTACTTTTCAGATTCTACATAATATTAAAAGTGTTTATAATGCAGTCAAAATGATTCAATCTTCTAAATTCTCTATTGTTGCCTTTTATTTACTATTCTTTATTTCGTCTTCCTTAAGTTACAACCTAAAAGAAAATATTAAATATAATTTATTGATCTAAGAAATTTGAACAATACATTATAAATTTATAATTCATACATTAATTTCCTCCTTCCTTTTGGTAAATTTAGTATTTCCATGGTTGGAGATATATGTGAACAACTTATTGTCAAGTCATTTTCTTTTATTTTTGCATTTGTATTGTCTAAACCTTCTTCCTTCTCAATCTGTAAATATCAAACAATGAAAATAAACTCATTCATCATTGTATTATAAAGATTATAAATAAAAGTAATTAAACTATAATTTAATCTTCTATATTATCTTTACTATCGACTTCACAATTTAATTTGCAGTGAAACTTTGTCTCCTGCGACTTTCAAAGTAAGTACTCATTTTTATTTGAACAATATGTGAAGTGCCAATAATCTTTAAAAGTTGCGGAGACAACTTTAATACTTCATCATTACCCTTAAAAAAATTATCACATAAAAATAATTAAATATTTTAATATATTTTATTTATATAATCAATTATTTGATTAGATTTTTCAGGAAGTTAGAAATTAACACATTTGCTTACAATTTCAGATGTTGTAATAAGATCTTTTAACTTTACTTGTGTTAATTGTTCAACAACTTCATCAAATAAGACAAATATAGTTGAACATGTGGAATCTTTAACATCAAACTCAAGATAAAACTTGTAATGTATATAAATTAAGGTAATAATATATAATTGAATTTATTTTAATATGAAAATTTAAAAATTAGAATACATAGTGATAAATTAATTACCTTGTCATTAGATACTCAACGTCTTTATAACATGATTCACATTTAAAATTTGTAATTGTGAAAGAAACTTTTTTCTTGCAATAGGGGCAAAAAATATAATACCAATCATATTTAAGCATTACATCGTAATACAACCAATTATGGAATTCTAAAAATTAATTAAAAAAACTAGTTTAAAAATTAAATAAGAAGAATAAAGAATAAAAAAGATTAAATTTACCATATCACTCTTTGATTTTGCCATTATCAAGATTTTAGATATGTTTTTAAAATTTTCTAACTTAGAAAAAATAAAAAATCTTGTATTATCAACGTTGTGAGCAATATGCATATCATTAAAATCTCTTCAACAAAGTAATAATAAATAATTGAAATTGTGGTTATAATAAAAAGTAAAGAATTAGCAATAATTAACATAACATAAAGATTTTAAATAATTTTAATACCTGAATGAATCTATAAAATGAATAACTTCTACATAAATCTTTGTTGATCTTGATGTGAAAATATAAATATTACCTATAATACATACACTCATATTTTTTATAATTAAATATCACATTCGTGATATTCGTACTTTTATTTTTCATTCATCTGTTCTTGAATTCAGTTCATTAAAAAAAGTCCATTTATTTTCATTGGAACTTATTATTCTCCTACAACATCATGAAAAACATAAAAGTAAATAATTAATTGTGATAACTATAAGAAAATAATAAGAGATTTGATATAAATTAATCAATTAAAAATAAGATTCAATATATTATATCATTTAAAAATAATACGACTTTATACTTACTAAAAAAAATTGAAATATAAACACAATTTAGTGAAATAAAATAAAAAAATTAAACTTGAAAACGCATGTAATTACGTAGATAGAAAATTCTTAACTGCTGACATGATTGTAAAATACAAAAAAAAAATGACAATAGAAAGAACAGTGAGCAATGTACTTACGTAGATAGTTAATTCTTGACTGCTGGTATAGTTACAAAATACTAAAAAAAAAAGATGACAATAGAAAGAAAAGTGATCAAGTTTTCAAAAGTTGTGTAAATATGACTCATATAAGTAGAGAAGAACTTATTCCTAAAGATATATGAAAAGTTAAAAAATAAAAAATTAATATAATAAAAGTTATATTTTCATTCAAAATTTACTTTAATAATATAATATATAATATAAAACAATAATTCACATTTAACGTATATTTTAATTTTTAAAAAATATATTAAACTATATATTATATTAAACTAATTAATAAAATCATTTGAATGCTTAAACTTATCTTTTCATTAAAAATATAATTTAACAATATATAGTATAAACTAATAAATTTACAAATATTTTAATTTTTGAGATATATATTAAACTAATTACTAAAATAATTTAAATATGTAAATTTTCCTATTCATCAGAAATTTAATTTAATAATATATAATATAAACTAATAATTTTATAAATGTATTTTTTTATTCAAATTATATAATATATAATATAAACTAATAATCTTCCCCTCATACATAATAACAATGTATTAAACCATTAATTGCAAAAATAAACTTTAACAAGTAAATTTTAAATAACACATTTCAGAATTTCGTCACTGCATAAAGTACTTAAGGTAAACTTTCATAAATATTTAAATATCCTTTAGAAGTAATACAAAGGGTAAATTGGTTAGTAAATTCTCCGCATTACACAACACTGTTAATTGAGGAACTCAATTACCATTTCACCTATCAACATAATTACATTCATATAAAACATTAGTTATAGTTCTTCAAAATAGTAAAAGCAACACTGGAGATGACTTCCTACAGAGCAGCATAACTAATCAAAAAGAGTGGCTTCTACCCAATACCATAAAGATCTATGTACAACAAAATACTACCTACGACTAACCTTCGCCACTAAAAAAAAAATAAAGTAGTATCAGTCCTACTCCGAATCCATATCTTCAGACTCATCGGTGATCAAAGGATCATAATCCTCTGGAATATCAATATCCATTTCCCCCTCCTCAGCTGGGGGGGGAATTGGTGGTGGTATGGGCTGAAAAGGATTATTATTATCTAAGTCAAGGGTTAGTCTAGTCCTTATGGTAATAGGGACACCACCTCCGGGTCCTGCCGCTCTCCTAAAAAATATAGTAAGTATGCCCACAAAAGTATGGGTGTGTCTATCCCAATCGTGCTACCATTGATGTGGCTCCGGGCTAATGAGCCTGATCGTCATATTCATTTGGTGTGGAATCTGGGCTATCTCTCTCTGCTACAGGTGGTAACCGATCAAGTCCAATGAATACCGCAGGTACAAAAAAAACAATAAAGAAAATAGAAACAACAATAAGGTGAGCAATAGTTCATACATCACATTAAAAACCAACATCACAAATATTCACAGATCAATCACATTTCAAATGAATGATGATGATGGTGCATGATCTTAGTTTGTTTTTCTAAAATGTCCATACATGCGGGCCCGAATTGTTTCTTAAATCAGTGCTGGGGTAGCCAGGAGTTGACATTATTAGGTATGGAAATCCACCCACGGAATTGTTGAGATCCACGCTCAAATATGAACCTAGTAGCTCACTGACCATGATATACCGCAAGAGTACAGTCAGGTACAGGAGAGTTTGTACAGTGGGATCCCCGACAACAGGTAGCGAGCCTGAGCCTTTTAGGGCTTCCAACCACTACCCTTCCTATCCCCAAGTCCTCCCTCAGGGCCTCTCCATCGTATTCCCAGAGTCCATAGTCTCTGATTCTCCATTTTGCACAAAATACCATTTTCGGATGAGTAATGTATGAGTTTCTAAGTGGTTTTTCTCTCAGAAAAGCTCTATATTTTTAAATTCTTAAATTTGTTTGAGAATGATAAAAAAAAAATTTCTAAGTCTGAATATTTTTCAAAGTTTTGACAGAGTTTCCTCTCTAATACGGATTTTTCAAAATTTTTCAAATATCTGTTGCACTCAGAAAACTTCCCAATACGGTTTATAAGAGTTCTGAATCCATCATTCAATCATTTCAATTTGTTTTCATTAAACTTTTCCATGAAAAACCACCATGCACATAAATGCTCACTCAAAGACGACTCATATCATATAACACAATTTATGTCTTAATGAAGTATCAAACATATATTTCCATCACCAAACACATAGTCAAACCATTATCAAAATTAAGCATATAAGAAAATCACAATCATCAATCATAACAAAATTTAGACAATTTCAACAAATAAGATTAAATAAGTTTATGATGTAATCCTTACTACATAGCCCACCCCTTACCTGTTACATCCACGTTTGTTCTCTCTAACGCTTGAAGTTGATTTCTGACGAAATCTATACACGTAATGAAACGTTAGTTAGAACTTTATAGTTCTCCGATTTTATCTCGTGGAAATTTAAACTCACTTTGTTTTATTAATCCAATTTTTTTTTTAATATGTTAAGCTCACATTTACCCCACACTTAACTTAAAAAAAATCATCCTAGTTGGTACACACTTAGAGTAGGAAGAATCCTAATGGCGAGCATGAACAAGGTTCAGTACTTTGGAATTTTCTAGAGTTATATAAACTGTTTTGACATGAGGTCAAAGCCAAAATTTCAATAACGTAATTATTTACAATATTGATGTAGAGGTCAAAGGCTAATTCGAAATAGATTGTGCAACAAAGTTGATTAAAGTCATGACAGGGAAATTTTCGAGCAGATTGCACAAGGTTCAGTGTTTTTGCCATAACTCAAGATATACTTAATATTTTAACATGAAACCAGTTTATAAATTTCAAGGGTTTATTTATATACAACTTTTATGAAGGACATAAGTTCAAATACCCTATAGAATAGTGCCAGGTTTCAGGTTACGGTGGCTGCTTATGACAGGGATCAACTACACTAACACTCTGAACATACCTTAGTAATCTAGCCATATCTCACGCTACACATAAGATATTGACATGAAACCAATTTATAAATTTCAAGAATACAATTTCCTACAACTTTTATGAAGGAGTCGAGTCCTAATTTTACACTCATAAGTCTCAGTAAATCAAACTCCGTGGCTGTTAGAACAGGGCAACCTCCTAAGGTGACAGCTAGAACACTTGTCAGTAAAATGGACATAACTTGAGTTACAAATATCCGTTTGAGGTGAAACTAGTTTCTAAATTTCAAGTATTAAAAGGGCTAAAACTTTCATGAAGACATAAACTCCTAATTCAGTCCATAAAAATCCCAAAATTTAGTAAACAGTGACCTGCGAATTTAGGTTTTTAGGTTTTTAGCTCAACCACTTCTAATCCTCCATTTCAAGCATGATTCTTGTATCCTAGATGTAAAATCACAACAATAAAAGTAATATAACACCCTTCCCATTCCTATTCAAGCTCATCCAAATAAGAGGATAAAATTAAATAACACCATTTTAAAAAAAATAAAACCATACAAGTGTAGAGGAGGATAAGGGTAACAAGTTTACCTCTTGAAGCTTTTCAAAAAGATCAAGTTTTGGCCCTCAAAATCAAGCTTGAAGGTGAGTAGTGTATTTGAGAGAGAAATGAAAAAAAAAACTTGTAGAAGATGACTCTTTCTCTCAATCACTTTTTAAAAGAAAAAAAATTAATTACTTTATCTTTTTTTTTTTTAAACTTAAAAATTTCACTTTTGTAAATGTATATTTCTTTTTCAGTTTAACAGGTAGAGAAAATTTTTAAAAAAAATAGTAGAATATTTAGAATAATACTGGGATAGTCACTAAAATTTTAATTCACTCAAATTGTTCTCGGATCAGTTCGTTTCTTGTCTGCGTATTAGATGTACTGAAAAATAAAATTTTGAAATTTATCAAATTTCATTGTAAAAATTTACTTTCCAAGATCTTTCTAATATTATTAGTCTCGTGTAAAATTTTAAAAATTTTACGGCTTTATTTGCTATAGAATTAGATTCAATTTGAAAATTTATTTATTTTTGCTAAGATTCTCACAAAATAGGCCAATTTTAAGTATTTCCTAAAAATTTCAGAAAAATTTTAGAAAATTACAAATTATCTAATGAATATAAAACTCTAAAGTCACATTAACTAATTTTTAATAATTTAATTTTTTTTTTCTTGACAAAGATTCTGTCAAAATTCAGCAGATCACGGGTACTGAGAATTAGGATGTTACAACAATAATAATTATTAGTAGTGATGATTGTAATTATAACAATAATGAGCATGGTAACAATAGTGTTAGTCATATAATTGTAGTTAATATTGAATGTGGTAATAAATGATGATAACTATGGTATTAATAATAATGATGACGACAATCTACAATAGTAATAATATGTTAATTGTAATAATAATAATAATAATAATAATAATAATAATAATAATGTAATGCAATAACAATAAATAGGCATTGTAGTGACAATTGCAATAGTAGTTATGATAACGTCAAAGAAGATAATTAATAAATAGTTTTAGTGACAGATATATCAACAAGAGTTACAAGATAACGATAATGATAATGATGACAAAATAATAACAAGATATAATAATGATAACGAAGATAATATATAAGTCAGAGTTAATAAAATATACCAATCCAATGAGCATTTACCATTTAAACTTGTTAAATTATATTAATTTATTTCAAATTTTAAGTTATAATTAACTTTTTGTTTTTTACACTAACTCATTAATTTTTTTCATTGTTGAATTTAGTCCAAACTAGTTTATTTAGATGTGAAATGTAAGATTAGATTAATCTTAAGCTTCAATCTTAAGACGTAAATAAGAAATGGGTTTCTTTTTCCTCAACCTAACAAAACCAAAGCAAAGTGAGGTAATCCATTTTGTTTACTCATAAAAAATTTTGTTAAATAAGTTTTAGAGCTATAAAAAATCAACTCTACTCTAACTAAGTCAAACACATTTTGTTTTAAAAAATACATTTAAAAATCAATAACTAAACTTGAAACCACCTGGCCTTTTTAATTTTGTTTTTTTAGTCACTTTAGATTTTTTAAAACTTATTAAAAATGTAAATATTTTTCTTATACATTAATATCACACTTATTTAATATTTTCTATTTTGATATAAATTTTTTATTATAAGTCCTAATAAAAACAATTAAATAAATTTAATTTATTTAAAGTTCAATTCTGATAATAAAATGACAATTATTTGAGTTATAAAAATGTTAGAAACTTGAACATAATAAAAAATTTAATTTATTATTATTATTATTATAAATAAATATTTTATTAAAAATTGATTAGTTAAATGGAATAAAATAAATAATATTTACCTTTAAACTCTTATTTTCATACGAGAATAAAAAAAATATTACATTTTATAATTTTTAATTAAACATTAGTATGAACATAGAGTACATATGTTATGAATCAAATTATTTGTGAGATAAATAAAATTAATTTATTTTATTAATCTATTATGATATATACTGTACGTAGTGATTAGCATGATATGAAAGTAAAGAGAATAAAATATTCACAGAATGTTTCTAAATTATATTTAAATATTTCAACTTTGTTAATCCTTCAAATATTTATTCTATGCATTGATTTAGTGTTCTAAACATATAAGATATTAATTCCTTCAAATATTAAAGTATATAATTTATAAATTAGTAAATTATCATTTAACGTCATTTAAAAATTATTTAATATCACAATTTTGAAATACTCAATTTTATAATAAATATTTTTAAAAATACAAAATAAATATCTTAATTTTTAAGTAATTGATGAAAAATTATTTATTGAAAGTATCTGTAAAATATACAAAAGAAATTTATTTAAATAATTAAATATTATGATTAATACATTCAAAATAATTAATCATATAAAAAAGATGTTACAGATTTCATAAAAATCCATACATCATACGTAGGAAATTTAATATAATGAAAAAAGAAATGATACGATTGTGTTGGTTTTATAAAAAGATGTGTTTTTCCTTCCGATCGGCCCAAGACAGTCGTGCATACCCAGTTTCTTTTGTTAAATCCAAATCAATATAATACGAAATTGCAAACAACTCTTCTTCTGGACCAAAAATTCTTTCACAAAGATGCCTAACACCCCCACCTATGTTAGTATACACTTGTCCCAGTCAAAATGAATTTTAATGCTACTTGCTTTTTAAAAATACTTAAGCATATTCTTATCTTTCAAAATATATTAAAATTTAAATTTAAATTTTATAAAATTATTTTTAATCCTTTTATTTTTTTAGAAATCATTAATTTTAGTCTTTAATATGATTAAATGATGATGTGACTAATTTAAATGTTTGTATGATGTGACTATCACAATTATTTCTTTTACACAATATAAGATACAAAAATTTATTTTTAAATATATTGATTGTTAAATTCTTTTTATATTCTTTTATTACTGATATTTTTGTTAAAAAGATAAAGCACCCATTACTTAAATAACTAGTAGCATTAAAACGAATGTAAATTTATAACCAATCAAATGTGAAACTAAATATATATATATACACGTAAGTCACCAATATTACCCTATATTGTTATAAGTATTTTTAAAGTATATTATAAATTTATAGTATATAATTATTTTTAATTGATCTTAATAAATTAATTATTTGTTTTTTTTAAAGGAATATTGAGAATAAAATAAAAAATTAATGTGGTGACTAAACTCAAAATTTAGTAAATTTTGAGACACTAAAGTATTTAAACCTAAACTAAGTGATTTTCATTCAGCCAATGACAGTTTTTATGAAGCTAGTAGCCAGTGATCCAAGTGCAGGGACACTATACTTGGTAAATGTATTTTATTAATATATAGTCTTACATTATGAGTGAGTTTTAATTCTTGAAAATTAGATATTCTATTATATCTATTTTCCTTCTCATGCAGTCAACTGTTGATTGTGTTGTAATACTTGTTTAATAGAGTTTGTATCATATTAAATCAATATATTTTTATCCAGTCAAATAAATTTTTTGGTTTCCTTATTTATTTTAATTAATACTTAAATTTATTTTAACAACATTAAATATAATGAAATATTTATAAATCAATATTAAAATAAAATTTAATATTTTAATTATTTTCATGATTTTATAAAATTTAAAACTCGAAATGTACTGATTTTTATTACCAGTAAAATAATCGTTGGTAAATATTTATATTTTAGTGTACTAGAATCTATACAACGAATGCTAAACGTGCTTCAATACTTTGGTTTGATTAACTTTAGTGGTTAGAATTAAGTTTAACCATAAAAACTTGTGAATTTTTATAAAAAAATATTTATTATATTCAAAATATAATTAATATTTTATTGTAATAAAATTCATTATTTTTATATGTTTAAATTCAGCTCAAGATTAAAAAATTGTTAATAACTTTATATTAAAATTAATTTTACTTTTAAATTTAAGTATGAGTTAAAATGATAAATTATAATTTTTATATATTAAAATTATCATTTTATACTAAATAGGCATTTGATTAGTTTAGGAAAGTTGTGATGGGTCAGAAATGGGGAAAGTGAGAGCCATGCAATTACCCTCTCATTTGCACCCAACCTTGTTTCTGAGGGTCCTTTTTGGGTGCTCTTTGGGTATTGAACCTGAAAACCATCCCATTTCCATGTTTAGTCTTATCCTGCAGCTAGACAAGGGCTCTGATTAAACCTCTTTAACTTGCTGATTCCAATTGAGAAAAGTCCTAAAACAAACGCCTAGAAAATAATGCATATATGGTTTTCTAACATTAACATAAAATAAGGTGAATCTAGGAAGACAATCCATCAAATCTTAAAATTGAAGTGGGACCCAGACAAATTTTGTGGTCATGCATGTGATGTGGATATGTAGAAAGAGGAAAGGAGGAGAGAGTGAGAGCATGGACACCTGCATTCCCACTCTATTCCCATAGACCCAAGCAAATGTAATGTTGTGGCCATGTAATGATGGCATTGTTGCCCTAGATAATTGGTGGAGGTCAAAGTAGAAGAGTGGGTTTCTGCTAGGATTTCTTTCAACTCTGTTTATATTTTTATATATTATTTATATTTTTACACCCCTTTTTTTATATTTATTTACTACTATCTCTTTTATAAAAAAATATATTATCACGTTATTTATTATTTTTTATCTTTTTCTGCTCAAAATATAGATTTTAACCAATCATTTTCTTCTATATAAGTCGATTGTGGTCTCCTGAAGTCCTACAAGGTCATTCGTGCCACTAATTTACTTTCTTCTTGCGCTCTTCACCACATCTTCTAAATGCTAAAGTTACATTAAATAATGTTGGGAATACAATCAAGATATTTGCCCCCACTAAAATATGCTTACGTAATTAAATCCATCATCTCTGACTTCTGAATCCACTTTTTTGTTTTCATTTTTAAGTATTATTTGTTGGTACAAAACTAAATGAACATTTTATTAAAAACTATTTTCCTTCAACATTATTGATATAAATTAATAATTATAATTATCATTAATTTTGATTAAAAATAAATACTTTGAAAAACAAAGTATGAACTAATTTATTTTATAAATTAAAGACTTGAATCAAGATAAAATTTATATGATTTTTGTTGCTTTTCTTTGGGAATGTTAAAATTTCCATATAACTAATGCAAGAAGGTAAAACCTGTTCAGATTGGGTTAGCCAAGGAACATTTAATAATTTACATAGAAGTTATAAATCTAGACTTTATTATCACCAATTCATCTAAGAAAAGTTGCTTAGAAAGAAAATGTTAAAGAAAAGGAAATATTTTATTGATACCTCATAACCTACTTGAATGAGAGTTAAAAATTCAGGCAAGCATTAGAATAGATGTTGAATTGCGTTTGAAATGATTTTTTACAATTAATAAAAAAAATTCAAGAACATTTTGAAAAAGTGATAGTATGACCTTCACAAATTTCAAAAGATTATAAGGTATTACACAATGGTTTTTTGAATATGAGCTAAAAAATATTTAAAAAATTGCCTTTTTTCAGATAAATAAAAGCATAAATATATAGGAAAGAAGAGTATACACATTTATTTTAAAGTCGTTCTCAAATTACCAACAACTACATAATTGCGGTTTGCCATAAACATATTTTTTTTTTACTATAATTGATTATATAGAAAGATGACAATCAACTTTATACCTTTTAAGTATATATAGTAGATGTTTATGGTGAAAATTATCAATTATAAACAAATAAATCTAAGAGCAATTTGGGGACTAAATTTTAGGTTTTTTTGAATTTTTTTAAGTGTGTTGTGATTAAAATAGACATCGTGAAGC
The DNA here is from genome assembly GCF_003935025.1 of Abrus precatorius. Taxonomy (NCBI): domain Eukaryota; kingdom Viridiplantae; phylum Streptophyta; class Magnoliopsida; order Fabales; family Fabaceae; genus Abrus; species Abrus precatorius. Next base: position 9,631,229 of record NW_020874417.1, on the reverse strand, counting down.
AGATTATTAAACAGGAATAATAAAAAATGATAATGTAGAACATGATCAAAATGTAGAAGTTTTTACAGAAACGTGCTTAAAGAAGAACTAAATTGCAAGAAACGACAAAGTAAAGCAAACTAAAAGTAAATGCAAGAAAAATAAATGTACAACTCCTAAACAACAATGAACAATAACAACTGTGTATCTTTAAAGAGCTGGTGTCTGGCGCGGTGTAGAGAATTTTAGGTGCAGTATCTGGGTGCAAGAAGTCATCCTTTATGATGTAAATCTTTGTATAATTTATAGGCAAATAAACCATCCATGATCTCTGTCATAAAAATTTGAGAATACTAATTAGCAAGTGTACTAGGTAGTTATAACAAGTAATAAAATTTGGAAATCAATGTGAGTCTCAAATATCGTCCTCAGGGATTAGGTCTATCAATTACCACTTCACAAATCAATAACTAGTTGAGCCAAACGAATTTAAAGTATTTTGAATCATTTAACAAACAAAAGCAATAAAGTACAGAAATCTGAAAAATATAGCAAAATAGAAATACTAATTTTATATTAAAATACTATATGGAAAGTAAATAGGAATCACTTCACCATACTTTCAATTGCAATGTAATCATGTTCTGGACTCTTAAGAATTCTAATTGATTGATAATCAATTTCACTTCTTTAACCAAAGAACAATTTCTTGCCTCATTGATCCTAATACCTAATTAAACCTCCCTAATTCCTTGGGTGAAATTCAATCAAATATTGCATTAAGTTCTGGAAATTATAGGATTACTATATTATGATACTTATTTCTAAGATCTCAATAACCTAGGCATATAATTCAGATCTGAAAAATAAACTCAATTTTCATTGATAAAGCCTCTTCTAGGTTCAATTGAATAAAGGATTAGTTCACAGCTGAATTAAGAACAGAATCACATACTCAATTCAATCAAAACTTCAAGGTCCAGATCCAAAATTACATCACAATATCAAATCTAGATCTATGAATCCCTAACAAAAAGAAATCAGAACATGTTCCTAAAAGAAAAAGAGAGAGAAAAAGTAGAAGAAGAGGAGTTGCAAAATTTCTTTATAAATCCAATCCCCAGCCTGATTCCTCAAGGTCCAGAGCTTGGAAATCGCCCCCAATCCTTCTCTCTAACTCTCCTAAGGTAAAGAAATGAAAAAAAAAACAAAAAATGGCCAAAGACTCCTAAATCTGAACTCCTAACAGCTATTTATAATTTTTCCCGCCACCTTTCACGTTGACACTTTAATCACTAAAAGTAATAATGTAAAAAGCCTTCTAGAAGCTTCTAAGGCTGAAGTGGAAACTCTAAACGTCCAAAGTTGACACTTAAAAGTAGTTTTCCAAATTCTGTTATTTTGCATGGACACTCTCAACACTTAGAGTGTCCACGCGCATGTGTTCTGTGCAAATAAGCCTTGTACGTGGCTACTTTAAGTGACCAGAGTGTCCACGTGCAGCTTTGATTGGCTACTTTCAGCAATTAGAGTGAACACTCTCTTCTGCGCATGGTTACTCTCAACAGTTAGAGTGGACACTCTCTTTAATCTTCATAGATTTTCCTCTTCAAAGTGTTAACTCTATGCACCCAAAGTGGCTATGTCCAACATATAACACTTGATTTTTTTATCTTTTAAGCTCAATTCCTCTACTTCTTTTAGTTTAATCTTCAACTCAAACATCTTCAGCTCAAGCTTATGCACAAAGTTAAGTCTTTTAAGCAAAATTGTCCAAAATTGGAATAAAATTTAAAATTCTAAACTATTTACACAATTATGAATATTAATACAATTTTTATGGTATTTTCAAGTTTATTTACTATTTAACTCCTTATTTACTAACAAAAACTAGGTTAAAAATATAGTAAAATGTGGATTTATCAGTATTCTTTTTTCACGGGCACTTCTCAGCAATCGTCTTCCATACGTGCTTGCCTTCAACCGCCGCTGCCCATTATTCACGATTGCTTATGATCGTGCTGTCAGTTAAAACTTTTTTCCATAATTGCTATTACCCACGATCTTTCTTCGTGTCTTAAATCTTCCACTGATGGTAACCCGTTGATAACTGCTTTAAGCCCAATATCACTTTTTTAGTTCTATCATGTCTCTTGTGAACTTAGAATATTTTTTCTTAAGTTCTTATTTTTCAAGAAATTTCTTAGGAGAAATTTGTGAGCTCCTTTATTCTTGTGGACTTGGGATAATTTCTCCATTAGTTTGTACTTTTTAACAATTCTAAGAAATTTGAGAGCTTTTTTAGTCATGTGGACTTAGAATAATTTCTCCCTCAATTTCTACTTTCTGACTAATTTTAGGAGAAATCTGAAAACTCATTTAGTCTCGTGGACTTAGAATAATTTTCTCTTCAATTCTTGATTTTTGAGTAATTCTAAGAGAAGTCTGGGATCTCACCCCAGTTTTGTGGATTTAGAATATTTTTTTGTCAGTTCCATTTTTCGAGAAATTTCTTAGGAAAAATCTGTGAGTTCCTTTAGTCTTGTGGACTTGGGATAATTTCTCCCTCAGTTTCTACTTTTTGACCAATTCTGAAAGAAATCTGAGAGCTCTTTTAGTCCTGTGGACCTAAAGTATTTTCTTGTCAGTCCTATTTTTTGAGCAATTTTTAGTGTTAGGGACTTGAAAATCCTCAAAAACTCCTCAAAAGACCTTTAGTCTTGTGGACTTAGAATATTTTTCTCACCAGTTCTATTTTTCGAGCAGCTTTGGATGTTTTCAGTCCAGGGACTTAGAAAATCTTCAGAAACTCCTCAAAAAAGCCTTCAGTCTTATGGACTTATAATTAATTTTTTGTCTGTCCTAATTTTTTGACCAGTTTTGGACCTCTTTATGATCTTTCAGAATTGCTCAAAATATGGCTTTCTTGAAGAGGCTCTGCAGTTCTCCAAATCTCCTCGAAAGAACGAAAGCCTAGTAGGGAAAATAATTTAGAAAATTTTCCTTGCCTCAAACAATAGGAAAATACATTAACCCACACTATATATACAAATATGATATTTGTGATTTTTAAGTTTGTAAAACAAGAGTTGGGAGAATTGTATTTTAGTTAACAAACTGTGTATAATGGAAACAGTATGAGAATTTAAGTATCAACGAATATGAATATAAAAATATGAACACAAGGACAAGTAAATTTTCAAAACAAGGGATATAATACTCTACTTAAATCTTATTACTATAATCCTTAGTTATATACGAACAGAAAAACAAATATTCAAGTACAAGAGTGTTAACAACATTATTATTGATTGAAATATTTTATAAATTTATAAGTGAAATTATATAAGTTTTAATAAATATTAATCAATAATAGAAAATGTATATCAGAAAGACTGTTAAAAAGTGTATTGTTAAATTTTTTTTATTATTGAAGCATTCTTTACACAAATTTCTTTAAATTTAATTCTTAAGTATTTATTTTACCAACCAACTTTGTACTCTTTTCCACAAATCTGTTATATATATATATATATATATACTAAACAAAATAAAAATTCAGAATATAATAAGAAAGAAACAAATAAAAAGAAGGAATATTTTTTAATGTCTTTATACGCACCGCCCGAACTGTACTTATTCATAAATGACTCTTTAATAGAGCTTCAAATAAAATAAATGTTATCATTAAAGTATCAAGAGTAGTTAGAAGTGCATTCTACATATCTTCATTTATCGAATAAAGTTGTGCAAATTTGTCTTGTTGTATAGTGACTTAAGTCATACAACAATTTGCTTAATTAGTGAAAAACATGTATTTTGTGTCCATACATTTTCTTTTCTTTTCATGCATGATCAGTACTTCAATATTAAAATATACTCTTTTGTCTTCTTATATTTTTGTAATATTCTCTACGAAATCGTAGCCTTTCTTATTTTAAATAATGTATCTTAACACATTTATTTCCATATTTAAATTGTTATGAATTAACATTTTCTTTAATATTACTAATTATAAATTTTCCACTAAATTTATATTTATAAAATTTTTAACATATTTTTAACAAGGTGAAAAGTTAAAAACAACTTAAAGCAATTTTCAAACCATTCTTAAAAATATTGAGGAATAAACTCAAAATATCACACAAAGATTAGTATCAAAAAGACAAATGACTTAGAAAAAAGTCATTATTAAATATTTGCACTACACATTAATTAAAATATAGTCATCTTTCTATTTAAAAGGCACTTAAATGTTTGAATTACAATACTCATTAAGTCTCCTTATTTTAAACCATAGCTCCTTGTACCTTTTGTACTCAATTTTTATTTTTTCAAGCAAAGACTCCAACCACAAAGCTTGGCTTGTAACAAAATAGGCAGTAATATATTCTACCTCACATGATGAAAGAACAATAACATTTTGCTTCTTTGAACACCAAGACACAAGTGCATTCAAGAACTTGAAGACGTATCTAGATGTACTTTTCCTTTCTACTTTGTAAGCTCTTTAGTTTGAATTAGTGTATACCTCAAATTCTGCTTCAATTTGTTCTTGAGCTTTTGAAAATAATAGCTCAAGATCTTGAGTTTCCTTAAGATATCTCAAAATTAGTTTAGTTGCTCCCATGGGTGTCACACATGGGAGCTTATGATAATCCATTCTTCTTGGCAATTGTCTCACTCTTTATGGTCTTCCTTGGTAAGGTTGCTCCCTATCACCATCATGATTTGTCAGTTCTTCACCGTTATAATGAATGTTATCTAGCATTACTGAAGCAGTTAGTTTATCTTTATTACATTGATTTTGTCAATCTCAAGAGATAGTTTCATCAACTATCATATCTCTATTATGGATCACTTTTTCAATAATTGGATCAAAGAGTCTATAGGCACTAGTAAGATGATAGCCCACTAGGATCATAAGTTCACTTATATTATCTAGTTTCCTCCTTTTTTGCTCAAGAATGTGCCTCAAGCACAAAGATCCAAAGATTCTAAAAAAGTTTTACTATTGGTTTCTTTCCTAACCAAGCCTCTTCAAACACCTTTAATCCCAATTTCTTTGTTAGGCATATGTTTAACACATAGCTTGCTATGGCAAATTCTTATCTTTTAGCATTCTCTTTGCCATGTTAAGTAGTGTTGTGTTTCTCCTTTCAGTCATGCCATTGTGCCAAGGTGTGTAAGGTGTTAGTGATTTCATGTTGGATGTCATGTTCTAAGCAATAATCTTCAAATTCTTTTAATGTGAATTCCCCACCTCCATTAGTTCTGAGAATTCAAAGATACTTCCCACTATGTTTTACAATAAAGGCTTTGTATTTGTGGAACACGGTAAACACATATTTCTTTGTCTTAATTAAGTAAAGCAAAGTTTTTCTACTAAACTCATCAACAAAGGATACAAACTATCAATTGCCTCTTAATGAAAACACCTAAAAAAGACCACATAGATTCAAATACACTATATAAAGCAAACCTATAGCTCTCATGGGCAAGTCAGTCATAAAGGAATTCCTAGGATGCTTGCTAATGAGACAACATTCGCACACTTTCTTAGAGACATGGATGATAAGTAAACCGATTACCATTCCTTTTGCTCCAAGTTGCTTCAAACTTTTGAAATTCAAGTGCCCAAATCTTGAGTGCCATAGCCAACACTCTTGATCTGTCTTCACTGTAGCTAAGCACTGCACTTCAACAACTTGAACTTTCACCTGGAATGTCTTGTTCTTAGCTAGAGGTGTTCTTAGCACCAAGGTTTGTTTGTTATCAAACATTTTAAGAAACCCATTTTTTATAGTCACAACAAAGCCTTTTTTCCACAAGTCAGCCTAAGCTCAGTAGATTGCACTTCATTTCTAGTACATACAAAACAATTTTAATCACAACTGTCGTCTCATCCCTTTTTTTTTAAAGGTCATATTCCCTGCATTTTCAACATTCACTGTTCTATTATCGCCAAAATGTACCTTGCTTTTTTTACTTGCATCAAATTTAGACAAGCATTCCCTATGGCTTGTCATGTGATTACTACATCCTAGATCAAGATATCATGAATTTAGGTTAATAGCTTTACTATTGGTAGTGATTATTATAATAGGTTTTGTATTAGAATAATCTTGAGCTATGTGAGCTTTATCATCATATCCCTTTTTCTGTTCTCCTTTGCCAAATTTACACTCATCAACAAAATGACATTTCTTTTGACAATTATAACACACAATTCTTCTCTTATCAAACTTCTTTTTACTCTATTTTTTCTTCTCATTCCCTCCACCTCCTCTTGAATAGGTGTTGCTTGTTCTAATTTAGAACTTTGTTGTTCCTAAGAATCTGTCTTCTTCCCTTTTTCCTTCATCATTCATCATTTTTCATGGTTATCTTTGCCTGCAAAGCTTGTTCAATAGTCTTGTCTACACCTCTTTCATTAAGCCTCAATTCACGTGCTTCCAAAGAACCTTTAAATTTCTCAATTTTCATGGTTTTTAAGTCTTTTGATTTCTCTATTGCAACTACAATAAAATCAAATATTGGAGATAGAGTATGCATCACCTTTTGAACAGTCATTTTGTCTAAGATATCCTGATCACACTCTTTCATCTAATTAATAAGGCTTAAGTTCTAAATAAAGTAATTTGCCACTGTCTTAGATTGTTCCATTTGCATCAACTCAATTAGTTTTTGTAATATTTGGAGCCTTATCTTCTTAAGCTTCTCATTCTCAACATGACACTTTTCAAGAATATCACAAGCCTCTTTTCCACTTTCTTAAAGTGAGTCCACACATTGGTGAATCAAGAACATTGCCTTGCAATCTCTTTTCTTGACTTCTTTATGTGTGGTCCTTTGTGCATTGGTTGGATACTTTCAAGTTCTGGAACACTACTCTACATTACCTCAAGAACATCTTAAAAATTGATACCCTTATTTGGACATACCACTTGTCTCAATTCTTTGCATTAAAGATCAATAAATTGCTAAGTAGATTTCAATCGAAACCCGTCATGATCAACCTCTTGATATTAGTTTTGTTGAAAAAGAAACTCAAAGTATCACAACTTAGGATTGAAAAAATAAAAGAATTAACAGAAAATAATAGAAAAAGAAAGTTACTCACATATTATTTATGTGCTAAGTAAACTTTCACTAAAATAAATTATTATTTATTACTCACACTACATGCTCTCTAAAATATTGTCACACTTAAAGATTTGAATTAAAGAAATACACTGCAAAATTTTAATGTTTCTTTTCACACACTTAACCAATTTTTTTTTAATTTATCTAATATTTAAACTTGTGCTACCGTTCATTAAATTTATCAAACATTATTCTTAAATCTAGAGAAAAATGATTTAATGATATATTTCTTTCATTTAATTAAAAATTATAAAAATAAGAATCATTTTTTTATTTTTCAAATTTCAAATTTTTTATCTTCATATTTTCTTTTTAGCTAGCAAATATTTTCATTAAACTGTGAAATGATAAATTAAACATTAGAAATAGAAACTCTTTCATTTTGGGCAAAATGACTATAATGTTGAAAGGACTGGTTCTAGCACATTTTACCATGCTGACAGGCACCTAATCGTAGATGGTCAACGATGCAAACAGGATTATTGGAGGTGGACCCCCAAACCGATTGGGGTTTGATTACTAATAAAAGTTGGTGTGACTCTAGCTACGACAAAGCTTTTTGCATGCCACCCAATTAAGCTAGGTTAGGTCATCACTGACACATGCCAACACATTCACATTACTCGTTTAATGCAACCGGTTCAAATGCTCAGCAAAACCCAAAGAAGCTAGTCACTGTGCATTCGTTTATGCATTGATTGGATATGGATCAAAATTGGGGAAAAAAAATAATTAAGTACGGAGAAATAAAAAGTATTATATATTTTATAATTTAGTCGACAAAATACATTGTCAGAATATTAAATTTATTATTTATCTATTGATCTACTATTGCATTTAAGACAAACATAAATTTCAGGCAATATAACTATTTTTTATTTTATTTTTTCTTAATTAATAAAAGGTTGACATTATAAAAAATTAAAATAAAAGCTTAATTTCACTTAGCACAAATTATTAAGAAAAAATATAACTAAACTTTTTATTTAAAAAGTTGATATTGTATAAATTAAAAGAAATTTTCTATTTGTTAAAATATATAATCAAATAAAAACCTAACTTTATTATTATTATTTTATCATTTTTCTCTACGCATCTAAACCAAAAACATTAATGATTTAATATGCTTGAGTAGCAGCAATTTGTCACCTTTTTCTTCATAATTATGTTTAGATGTTGTCCCCCTTTTCAAAGCTCCTCATAGATTAGTGTCAAGTACTACCTTTACCCTAGTGGAAAGTGGACATATTTTATCCCTTAAGACAAAATCAACATCATAATAGTAAATGAACAAACCTTAATTTCAATTTGCAGAACTAGAATCTAATCAAAATCAAACTTTGTGGAATATATTAATCTGAAGCTCGATATTTACGTTACATCTGCTAACTACATTATTAATTTAAATCAAGAATAGCATTGCAAACCAGCTTTGACATATAAATGCACTATTAGCATTAATTTATGGAGTCGTTTTCATTCAAGCTAATATTAGTTCAAGTTACTAATTATTAAGTTTAAGATCAATTAAATAAAGGGTTAATTAGTTAAACAATTTAACTTATAATTGTGCACCGGATCTTGAATTGAGATTTACTTATTAATTGGGTCACTTTCATGGCATCATAGGTAACTTGGATTGCTTCATTACCCAACTGCAAAAAGATAGGAAACCAAATAAACCAGTTGAGGGTGTTAGCAATTAAATTCGCGAGTGTTTGCAAAATCAGTGTGTTCCGAAACATTTACTTTTTCGTATTGGTAGGAAAAACATTATTGATGAAATCATATAAATATATTTTAATTATGTTGAATAATTAAATATTGTTCCACAATTAGGAGTGATCAAGGTTTTATGAACAAATTATTTTAAGTTCACCACACAGATACGAAGGAACAAAAATGAAAAAGAAGAAATAACATGGAAGTTCTTTCCCTTCTAGGTAATAAACAAATTTTAGGATTAAACTAATTAGTAACTTTTTCGTTTTTTATACATATTTTTAAGATAAAATTAGCTTCTTTTTTTTTTTTTCTAAACCATTAATATCTTTTGCTAAAGATAATTTTGTTTGTGCTGATAAAATCATTATAGATGGCAAAACTTTCTCTCTAAGTATATAAAGAGAGTAATACAAATATTAATACTGAGATATTTCAACTTGCTTATAATTAATCAACAAGGTTGCTTATTTATAGCTTGTAAGAAAGGAGAATTGAAAGAATGTATACATGAGCATGACACTTTGTAAATTTTCAATATGGTCGTCGTTGGATTGAACTCATTAGAAAGGGAATGTGAGGCATGTCAAAGAACAATAATTTTTATCAAGACCAATAAGAGAATCTATGGCCTAGAATCCATGTAGCCAAGGCAAGCCACATTGTCAAATCCTATTGTTCCTCACCATTAATCTCAGTTCTATCGATTCATTTTCAATAAGTCAAAACTGCCCAACCTCTAATCGAAGGAAAATCCAAAAAAGAAAAAAAGAAAACTTTCCTCCTCAAATACAAAATCTGGTTGCTTTTGTGAAAGAGATTGAAGTAAAAGAGATGCTATTGAGAGAGGGAGAGAAGGTTTTGTGGTGGAATGAGATATTAATGAGAGAATTTGCTAATGGATCAATAAAAAGCTTTGAGCTGACTCCAATAATATTCCACCACTACATAGCACATAACTTTCTTTGTGGAATTTTTGACTTTGCGTCTCCACCAAACATAAAATCTGAACTTGAACCACTTCCCATTTGTGGAATTCCCATCGTTTCCCAATAACATAGTACCTACTCACCATCTTACTAAATATTATACATGAAAATTATATTATAGAGAACATGTTAAATAAATAAAAATTATATTTTTATGCAAAAAATCAAAAGTAAAATTTATCTTTTGAATTTTATTATAAAGGACCATAACTAAACATAAAAGTTGTATACTATTTTAAAAAACTTACGTAAATTTTTAAATTGATAACATAATTTTTAACAAAATAATAATTTTAATTAATATTTAATTCTAATAATTTATATAATTATATGATTTAAATTTATTATTTTTAGATACTAACCTTAGTTTAATTTTTTTTAACTAGTGCCTTAACATTCTATTATATTTGTTAATTTCTTAAGAAAAAAAACTTAGACATCTTTATCATCAAATTTTTCGTTCAAATAATGATACATGGATTTTTTTCAAATAATAAATAACTTTCATTAAATACGTGTTGTATAATTTTAAATAAAAAATTTAATTGGATAATTTTCACCAAAAATATATATAAAAAAATAATATAACTTTTTCTCCTTTGAAGCCGTTAGATACTAGTATTTAATCATATATATCCTACATACTTGAGATCTTAATATAAAAAAAAATATTTTATTTATGCAAATAAAATTCGTCCCTAAATATTAAACACTAATTGTTAAGAATATTAGTACCTGGTTGAAAATAAATGATAATGAGAAAATGTCTTAATTTTTCAAAAGAAATTTATACAAAATTAAACAGACCAATATAATTAATTATTGTACACGCGCCTAATTCTAAAAATTAGTCAACTGACATTACTTTTACATAAAAAGATACATGGAATAGTAAGAGAAAATGTAATGAATGGCACCCTATAAATCAAAGTCAGGGTCAAAGGTCAACTAAATGCTGTGATTGTTAACCATCCAAATGCATGTAGAGTCAGACAATCTATCTGTATTACCAATTTCGTTTGTCCATTAACTTAGAGGAGAATGTACTAGAAGAAAGATTTCAATCAATTGTTTTGCGATATGACTTAGCTCAATTGCATGGGTTGGTACTCAATGATCTTGAATTTCAGTCTACTAGATTAGACAGTGGCCAGCTTGGAAAAGATGGGGAATTTGACAGGAACAAGAAGACAAGTGCCTCAAGCTCAAATAAGGAAAATCTAGTCCCATTTATTCAACAGACAATGATAGCTAACTGTATCAATGTTGCCTTGACTTCAACAGTGATCCACAGTTCAAGTGTTAGCTAAAGATTAGTTACTTTCCTATGTATGCTATGTTATGCACTCTCTTAGGTTTGTATCATATCGTAACTTTGAAAATCTAAAGTTGCTTGTTAAAGTTTGTATTCAAATTGAATTAACCCATCACATGAATTTTAAAGAATGTTCACTGTGTGTAACATTTCTAACATACATGCACTTGCAACTTGCCATCTGCATGTGAGATTGTCGTGCTTTATTATGATATCAAACGTGCTTCTTTAATTATTTACTCCTGTAATTTCTTTCAATAATAAATGATGTGTTACATCATTTCTGAGGGAGTAGTTAATTCGTTTGACACAAGTAGTGTTTCAGGTAAAGAAATTTGTTAAAGGATTTTGAAAGGACTACTCAGTAGACAAAAAGGTTCAAGGGCCATCTCCTTTATAGGATGCCTGCGATTATTATTCCCAACTTATCATAAAACCCCCTATCTTGCTAATGCTTTGAAAGTCATAGATAGAGATATTTTCTATATTGTTAATGAGAGGTTATGTAACACCACGGAGATACATCCAAGAAGTTATTATGAGGAAGAAAAAACTGCTAAAGTGCCAATGCTATATGACAAAGCCAGTTCATTGTTCATATATAAAAGCTCAATTTAAGTAAGTAATGTTGTGTCATGAGCACTATTTTTTTAAGTCTTACATTAAAAACCTTTTTAAAAAATGCTAAAAAAAACTCTTGTAAATGTAAAAATTTATTATAAGTTTAGGATTTGTAATTATAAGAAAGAGTTTGTAATTTTCTCCATCCAAAAATCGTAAAAGATAGCTTGTCATTTTACACATACAAATATTGTAAAAGTTTAATTTTATATAAAAAATTACAAGTAATAAAATTAACTATTATGAGTAGGTAGATGTAAGAAAAAGCATTAAATTATGTTAAATTCGTTAGCTTCCCTTTTTTATGTTGTGCTTTCAAACAGAATGTAAATATTTTTTTCTTCTCAACAACCAAGAGAAGCAAGATTTTTTGTATAAAACTAATTTAGTAGCTCATTGTTAGAGTTGTTTGATAAAATTAGTTAAACATATTAAATGAGTAAAAATGACGAGAAATATTATATTAATATAATATTATAATTTACTAAAGAGAGAATGATTTAAACTTATAATCATGTTAATTTATTTTACAAGGTAGAGATTAAATTATCGATAATTATAAATTAAATACTATTTAAATAAAAATTTCAAAAAATAATTTGTAAACATATTTTTTGTATTTTTATTTATTAAATTTTTTTTCTAATTTGTTAATAAAAAATATAAAACTTTAAATAACTTATAAACTATCGTTACACTGGTAATGCCAAAATTAACTTGTCTTAGGTGTAAGGCAGGGAAGATGCGTCCCATGTGGAACCCTCAAAATCATAATTTAAAGGGGTGTGAATCATTTCATTGGCCACAATTAAGAGCAAGGAAAGAAACTGTGTACTCCTATGCTTTTTTTTATCTATCTATCTCACACAAATACCTATTTATTCACTTCTAATAAATAACTCTAATATACCCCTCTAGTCCTCCCTAACAACTCTTTTGCCTCTATGCTCCGAATCTATCGTTACATTAAGAGAAGAATTAATAATAACACAAATACGTCACTATTATATATATATATTGCACAAATACGTGAATATATACAATTATGGCTCAGCTACTCACTGGCTCCTTTTTTTTTTAATCTTCTTCATTTTGCCTGTAATTTTCTAGGAAAAATTACTACTTCTCAACTCAAACAATTTATTAATAGTATTCTCTTTAGAAATTTCAGTTAAAATGATTTTAATCAGTCAAGTTCTTTTATTTTTTTAATTCTAAATGGAATTTTTAAAAGCAATAAATTAAACCATTTTGCATATTTTTTTTTCTAGTCTCTTTAATTAAAATAATTTATTACCAAAACCATACGTGAGTAGTACATGTTTGAACAATTAAAATTTAACACGTGTGATATATATAGATCTCAAAATTGTTAAAGAAACATTTCTATTCGTGGACCATCAATTGTGGTCAAGTGCAAGACGAAGTAGTATGAACTAGCGGGGTAGTGTAGGGGGAAAATCCAAATTATGTAGCACAGCACAACAGAAGCGTGGATAATATACTTGACCAAAATTATTGGTACGTATATCAAAGCAAAAGCTGCTAAAATTGAAAGGTATATAAGTGTGCAACCGTGTATTCAGTGTGTGCAGACAGAGAGAGACAGGAACATAGAACAAGAGAGAGAGAGAGAGAGAGAGAGAGAGAGAAGTGTGTGTGTGTGAGTGAAAAGACAAGTCAAATGTCAAATCCTCAGTCTTTGAAATCATAAGACAGTCAGTGGGATGTGCGGTCAATCCATCAGATTTTTTCTCTTTCTTTTCATTCATTCATTTTCTTCGTTTTCTTCTCTTTTCAATTTATATCGCAAACATGCATATCAAACACCCACAATCCAAATCCATAGCCTCATCGGGGGCAAAATACCACCTTTCCCAGCTTCAACATCACTATTATATTCTTTTAGCAAAATATAAATAAGTATTTAAAGTTTTGAAAGAAACACATGTAAAATTAATCAATTTAAATTAATATGTAAAAAGTAATATATTTTTAATTATCAAACTATGAATTATAGTAAAATTTGCCTTTAGTTAATATTTTATTCATATTTAATCTTTATAAATTATATAAACAACGATTTTCATCCTTAATAAGGGAAAACAGTTCATATAAAAAAGACAAAAATATAAAGTAATTAAAGTTGAGATGTGACATAGAAATTCCTAACATAAAAAAATTAAAAGTTTCATAATTTAAAATTTTAAAAATATTAAATAATTGCAAAATCACTTCATATATTAAAAATAAAATAATTTTTTTACATTTAAAATAAAATAAATGTGTAATATAGAAATTAATTTATGTGTATTAAAACTAATTTGTTGTATTTTAAAAACAATTTATAATTAAAAAATTTATTTTAAAAATTAAAAAGTTAATGTTCTCAACAAAACATGAATTTATTAATATAATGTTAAGCAGAGATAAATTTTTTAAAACTTGACTAACCATTAATATTTTTCTCTTTTTCTTTCCTCAACAACATTAAATCCCATATTAATTGATTAATTTTTAAAACTTGACTAATCATTAATACACTTGTGGTGATCTTCTTAAAAAATGAGTTGAGGTTCCATGAGGAAAATATATTATTGTTGCACTGCCAAGAAAGGTATTGTGGATCCATCAAGAGCAGGTTTTGCATTCATTCATCAATAAAGCTAAACTTATTTTTCTATGAAGAGCTTTTTCATTGCACAAATTGGATTAATGAATATTAGATAGATAAATGGATTAGATTAATCATCCATGATCACTAGAGGCATTAAGAAACAAGATTGCAGAATAATTTGACAAGTATTAAGAGAAAAACTCAATATACGTGAGTTCATAGTTAAAAAGAAAGGATCAAAGAGAACAAAAAATTATTCTTCTGATACCATATCAAAGAAAACATGGAGAAAATAATGTTATTGGTTTATTAGAAAAGATACAGCTGGAACTATATATAGTTGTATAAGCAATAAAACTAACTGGTTTATAGGAAACAATGGTAAGTAACTGTGTTATTATTCTCAATACACACCAAAAGATGAGTGTGGAGATGGGAGTGGCACGAGTCCCGAAGAGGGTGAGGATCTTTGAAGAAATTCTATGAGACCCGGCCGACACGGTTCCCCATAATAAACTACCAGTGCTCTCCATTCCATCGTATCAATTCCCTCATTTTCTGCTATTTTTTCTTTTATCTGTCACTTTCATCTTATGTTTGGTTTTCATATTCTCATTCCACATTCTCTCTTTCAATTCTTCCTCTTTCTCTTTTTCATTCAACCATCATTCTTTTATAATATAAAGAGATTTTTTTCTACCATAGTTTTTATTTCCTAAGAAAAATTAAATTGAAATTAAAAGGTTCTTGTTAAATAATCTTTAAACATCTTCATTCTTTTTCTTTTATATCAGCATGCTGTTCATGTATATATAAATATTTTTTAAATTTAAATTTAAAAAGACACTATGAAATTTTTAAAAATTACAAAAAAAGTATAATATTCTCTTCTTAAATTTTTAAAAAAAATTATATTCATTAATCCTTTAACTAATTGATGTATTTAGCAATAATGATATTTTATATGAGAATAAAAATAATAAATTGTTAGTTAAATTTAGATCGTATAATTTTATATAATTTTATCTCAAATCTGAATATTTAAACCAATGTGTCCATTGTGTGAAAGTATTTTTAAACCATACAATCAAATGGCTAATTCAATTGGAGCATCAAGTGTAAAAGAAAAATTATGCAATCATCAAGAACCATATGAATTAGAATTGAGAAAATCAAATTACATGAGTTAAAATCCTACCTACATCCTAACCTAATAAATTCTGCAACACATATCTAAAAAAATTGAAATACACACAAGAAAGGGATAAAAATTCTCCATAGAATTTGCATTGTCACAACCAAGTCTTCTAAAGATCTAGAATTAGAACAAAATATAAGAGAAAACTAAGAAAAAAACTCCAAATTAGAATGTAGAAATTTTAAAAAAATAAAAGAGACATCTAAAAATGAATTTCATGACATCTATTTATAGTTTTCGGGGTCATCTTAGTAATTGAAACACTAAAATGAGCATTGAAACATGAAATAAAAAAACGGCATTTAGAAATTTTTGTAGTTGAAGTCATTGCTGAAATGCTAAAAACTAGCATTGGAACACATACCAGATTTCACTTTCTTGAGCACTAGGCATTGGAACGTCAATAATCATGTTTCATTTTGGTTATTCTCTATTGATTGAGCACTGAAACGACGCTGCTATTTATTCAATGAGTGTTAGAACGCGTAATTCAGCATTAAAACACCGACTTCAAAATTCTGTATTTTTGTGCTTTAGGAGACTAATTCAGTTTTTCTTACATTCCAAGTTATTTTCAATCATCACTTGGAGATTTGAGGGTGTTTTTGTCTAAGAAACAAAAAAACTAGACATTTGAGTGACAAAATAACTTTTTAGCACTATTTCAAAAGTATAGAGGGTTTTGTTGCACACTTTCAAAAAATCAATTGTACATGACCAAATATAAAGAGATAGAATATACTTTTCCCTAATAATGAGAGGGTAATTGAGTTTTTTTTTTTCATTTTTATTTTGAAGTTCAACATTAACATTTTAGATGGTTTTGATACGATAGTTTAATGTAGATAATACAAATAAAGTTAGCTTCGCTAAATTCTATAATATTATTATTGGTGAGGAGATATTTGAAAAAAATATAAAAATACATTTGACTAAACTAAACTTAAAAATCTAAAGAATTAAAATACTAATCTTATGAATTTAGTCTATAATAAAAATGAATATTTATTATTGATATTAAATACATCTATTATTATTTTTTATTCTTTTTCAAGATACATTATATCATTATTTTTTAATAGTAATATTACTTTTTTATGTTTAATTAAGTTCTTGCTCTTAAAAAATTGTAATTTTTTTATTTGAGATCTTTTACCTCATGATTTTCTTGTAATTTTTTTTCATTTAGTCCCTCTAAATATATATTATGAAAATTTTCTTTCACTCCCTTTAAATATTATAAGTCTTTAACTTGATCTTTGAGAAAATCCAACAGAAAAGGTTTCATAACTAAAGAGCAATTATTTTGATTAAAACTCATTTTGATTGGCTATATTTATACTTATATAAAATTTTTAAATTATAAAAAAGTACAATTATATTTTATTTAAAATAACTTCTCAATTAAAGTTATATAGAAAAAGGGCTTATGACAATGATATCTTAGAAAAAAATGTCTAATTTTCATGCATGTAACATAGTTTCACAACAACAATGTTAAGAAATATGCTTCAAAACACACATTAAGTTATGGTTCAACAAAATAATGAGATTGTCATGAAAAGAAAAACAAAGATTGACCAATTGGAGTGTTTCATTGCTTAAAGTTAATGCAACAACACATAATTGAATTGTTCATAGTCAATGTCAAGAATATAGCCATGATAAATTACCAAAGAACAATAAAGATAATGAAAATAAAATAGAAAAAAAGCACATGAAAAACACTTATTACATAAAAAGTATTAATCATGTACTTGTTACAACTTACATTTCGTCAAGCTCTATCAAGACCCTAAAGTATAAAATTAAAAAAAGATAAAGACTAATCTTTATGAAAAAAAAAATAGTTTTTGTGATATCACTCATATTTTTAGGATGTGTAACTTGATTGATAACAATAAGCAAGGACGGCTAAAAAATTTTTAGGACCTAAAGCAAATTAAAAATGAGACTTTTTTTATTAATAAAATATTTTTTTAAATTATTATAATTTTATTTAAAATTTATTTTTTAAACTTTTTGTGATGCAAAATCATTTATAAAATTGTCGTAATTAATTTTATTTAATATATTTTTTCAATAGATACTAAAGCTAATCTGTTTAATCTTTATTGAGACATTACTAATCTTAAGTAAGTTTTTATTAATTTTAATTTTAAAAAACTTCTTTTAGCTGAAGCAACTGATATCAGAATTGTTAACATTATTCTGTAAGTTATATATGTATTTGAAAAAGAATCTATTCTTTTTATATAATTGAGAATGTCAATTGATTTATCAATTTTCAATTTTATAATTTCTTTTAAGATATTTAATTATGAAAATAAATATAATCCATCAATATCCAAGAAATTATCATGTTTCAAAGATTTCTCTAATCTCTACTACCTTCGTTAGCTAGTTTACTTGTACAAGAAACAAAATTAAATAATTTGCAACAAAAACAAAATACTCTATCTAAATCTATGGAATAAATTAACCATCTTCTTTCATGTTTCTCTCCATTAGGTAATTTTTGAATGTAATTTAATGAAGAAAATATCTGGAATATTTATCCTTTGGAAAATCTATACCAATAACTTTAATAGGGTCTTTTTCTATTAATAAGTCTCTCAAATTTGTACTAATATTCGTCCATTAACTTGGATCATATATATTTTTAGAAGTAAAATAATCTAATCTTTCAATTTCTTCCTCGTTATCATGAGTTTGAGAATTAAAATTATCCTTTTCACTAACTAATTTTCTATTTTCACCTATATCTTTATTGTTATCTTGTTCATTCAAAGAGCATCTGCATGTGTTTTATAATGCGTTTTTCTTGTCTGCTTTTATAAATTTATCCATAGCTCTTTTTTGTGATTCAATTAAAGCCTCGACTCTTCTCTTTTTCTAAAGTTTTGAATGGCCTGATTCATATTTTCTAGTTGACTTATATAAAAAAAAGTATGAAATATAAATATATAAAATAAGACCAA